>NC_135340.1:62433570-63650237 GCF_023851605.1 Tamandua tetradactyla
CTTCTACAGGTAAAGGAGATATGGCTATGTCTAATATCGTGGGATCCAATGTGTTTGATATGCTATGCCTAGGTGTTCCATGGTTTATTAAAACAGCATTTATAAATACATCGGCTCCTGTGGATGTGAACAGCAGAGGACTGACTTACATAACCATCTCTCTTAATATTTCAATCATTTTTCTTTTTTTAGCAATTCATTTTAATGGGTGGATACTAGACAGAAAATTAGGAGTAGTCTGCTTATTATTATATTTGGGGCTTACTACATTGTCAGTTCTATATGAACTTGGAATTATTGGAAACAATAAAATAAGGGGCTGTGGAGATTGATATTAGTAGCATTATGTGGAAAATGTGAATGATGGTGAGGGGCAGATAAAAGCAAAACCATTTTTTCATTTAAGTCAAATAAAAAACATCGTAAACTTTAGGATCTAAAACTTACAGTAATTCTTTATGACCAAAAAAAGCTAATTTAAAACTAACTGAAATCACATCCTAATCTATCTGCACCCTTTCCTTTTAAGGACAACTACACGTATAAAAAAACAGAAGTTTTGAAAAAATCCATCTATGTTTTTTACCTTACAATAAGTTGATAAAAGTCAGGGAAACTTGAACAAACGAATCCCACTATGAAAACAAGAAAATGGCTTATTTGATTAAAAACAGTATAACCATTCATTTAAACTGAATGACCAGACTCACTGTCTTTAAAAACCCAAACTTGAGATTAACAAAAATCACAGTATATTTTTAACACTATACTGTTAAAAGCTGGTGGGAGTTTCAAAAGTTCATTTTAACAGCTTTTGTAAGCATACAGTATTTCTTAAAAAAATTACTTTTACTAGAAGATTTAGCAAAACAGATGTAGGAATCTTCCAACTGTGGTTTGAAATTATGCATTACGATCCAAACGTACATCAATTTCTCTGCCACTGATCTTTATGCCATTCATTATTCTGCAGGCTTTTTCAGCTGATTCTGGGGAGTCAAATCTGACTGTTCCACAGCCTTTTGACTTTCCATTTTCCATTTTGATTTCTGCAAACATTACATGACCTGTAAAACAAAAGTTACAGAATTACTAGTCAGTTTCAATGAGTTCCATTTTTCTATTCAGGTTTAAAATTCCTCATAAGCCAATGAAGTATTAAGTAATTTGGTTAAAAACATTAATGATCTTAAAATAATATACCACTAAAAGCATTATTTCCATTTTATTTTCCGAATATAATGCAATTAATATAAAGAAATGGATTTAGACATGTTAGAATACACAAAACAGGAATCAGGATAAATTTGCTTAGTAGGGAATGTATTTTAGCTTTTATGTTAAATCCCTAGTTTTTGAAGGGAACTTCATAGCAATAAGGCAAGCTAGCACAAAATGTCATCAAATCACCATGCAATATAACAGGTTTACAAATTTAAGTATTTTTAGAATAAGTTGCTGCTTTTTTCTGCCTTCCCAACTGCTCTTTCCTTCCCATCTATCTCCACTGCACTTCTTCATCCCTGCAAACAGTAACAATTTCCCAGAAATCTAATTTCTACCAACCCCCAAAGGGCTATTTTTGCTTTTCAATCATAGCGCCAAAGCCATTCATTCAATATCACAATTTAAATTCAAAGTCTAAGTGTGGCACCAAGTATGTTATGAAAATTAGTCATGGAAGAGAAATGGTAGATTTAAATCAATACAGGTAAAAACAAGAACGCTCACAGAAGAAGGAAAAAAGACAAATTTTCTTCATATATGTACTTACTTCTCCTTGTTACATTTCAGGAGATCTGAAAACATTTTTTTCCTTTGTATTAACGTCCTACATAACATTTTCTCAGCTTTTGCAACTGCTCCATCAAGGATAGTTAACCACTAGAGACAATGTTATAACAGAGACCTTGCTAGTAGGATCATTTACTGGCAGATATTGTTTGGAATAAAAAGATGGAACACCATTTAACTTTCACTAAAAAACATGCAGAAATATATATACTCACTCACTTTGGGTTCACACACACACACACACACACACACACACACAAAATCCACTGCCTTCTACTGCGAAAGAAGGGGCCATTACTGGCTTGGGGCAAGCTGAAAAAACTTCCTATATTAAGAAAAAAAAATCTCTTAAGGTTTAAAATAAAGTGCTGAGGCAGGGAAAAAAAATGAATGGTTGAGTTCAGACAAGCCAATTTCCAAAGTTGTCAATATCTAAATACTTAATTCTATTTAGTATAACATTTTCTTTCACATCAATAAAGTTCAAGGTTAAAGATTTAACTATAACTGATCAAAAAGGGGTAAGAGGGTTCGTCTCCTGGTACCTGCCTGTGCAAAAAAAAAAGGGGGGGTATGAGAAGATTAGAGATCAAATAATGAATAATAATAATTCAGCCCCTTTCTTTTATATGGCTAAAATACTATACAAAAAATTTTAATGTAGATTTGGATATAAATTTCTTCCTTTCAGAAAATGATTTTCAATTGTTAATGCTCATCTGTCAAAACAATGCCACTCCAAACAGAAGCTCACCAAATGTCTCTGACCCTCAACTTTGCTGCAAGCCTTGTTCATATCTGACTTCAAAAGGAAATCTGCCTACATAGAATAAAGAATAGTTAATTCAACATTGGTCACATTTTCACTTAATATTATTTATTTGACCTGTTTTGCTTTTTATCTTCTCTTAAAATCTTCATTTCTACTTTTAAAAATAGTATCTCATCTCATTTGGAGAATTTTTTTTCAATCAAACTACAACAAAGATAATATGTGCTGCACCACCCTTCATTTGATATATTAAACTAAGGCCGTAAAATATTTTCCTCTGTAGTATATGCAATTCATAGCTAGAGACTGCATAGCCATTCTAGGAAAACTTAATTCTTCAAAGACTAACAATACCCCAAAACAACTTTACTATTTTGTCCTCTCTTAGTAGAGACTATTTTACTAGTTTTCCACAAGATATTTATAAACTTATATATGTTTCCCTTCCTTGAATTTTAGATTAGTGTCAAATAAAAGGGTGATCAACAAAGGGAGCTAGTAGAATATCTTAGACAAATCTACACTGTATGTTCTTTGAGGAAAGGTACAAAATCTATTTTGTTCACCTTTGTAATTCTAGTGCCTACCAGACTGCCAGAAATATATTTGTAGATTTAATGGATGACTGAATGAAGATCTACTCAGAACACTTAACTCATTCAGAGATAAACCTTTAATAAAACTCTTACTATATGTGCAGGGGTAATGAAAGTTGCTACAATAAAAAGATTATACAGTTCTTGCATTCAAGAGCCTCAGTCTAGGAGGGAAGAAAATGTGAACAAATAATTTCAATACAATACAAGCTACACTAGAGTTAGTTATAAACTACTAGAAGAACACACTAGATATACTAATATTAATTCTATCAATGGCCAGCAAAGCATGTTTATGTGAGAGAACACTAAACTTATCTCCTTCATAACCTCAACAATTAACTCTTAACTCAACACTGAATGTACCACTTTTAGCCTTCCCTTTCTTTTAGTCATTATAAGGTAACTCTATGGTTTACTACTGTAATTTTAAGTCTCTGGAATTCAGTAGAAAAATACAAGCAGGCAATCTGTTGTTTTGTACCATCCACACTAATTCTCCCAATGTCACCAAAAAATAAAAATAAAAAAGGGCAGCAGTAGCAGTGAGATATTTACCAATTTAGACATTTTATAGTACAAATAAATTTGGTACCTAAAAGGCCCTCTAACCAATTACCTAATCTTCTACAGACCTGATAAACATATTAAGAGTTGGAGTATCTTTATAGCCAATAACAGTTTATAAAAGAATTAGAATGGCCACCATAATGTAAACATACTTAAGGCATCCCTGGCAGTGGGTTCTATGCTAAGTTTCCTGTGTTGTGGAGGCAAAACAGAACGTACAGAATGGGTCTCCTGTATTAATTCCTTATCATTCAAATACCAGCATGTCAGTGGATCATGCTGATAATGTACTGCACTACACTATAAATGAGGAAATAAACATACCACTCATTAACATTTCTCATGAGGAAAAAACCCTTATAAATGCAGGTAATATATTAAGTTTTTAAAAAATCGGGTGATAAAATAAGCATTTTTTATCCAAAGGAGACCATCACAGGTCTTACTCTAAACCTTATCATTAAGTAGTAATTTTTACTGTTCTAAGTCAGAGAATAGGAAAATAATTCAATTATTTGAAGTAGAATTAGACCTAGCACACTTTCAAGATGGAAAGATAAAGGTCTAAACACAGTGTTAAAAATTTTTAAACTAATTTTCCCTCCATAATCAGTATCAACATAGCTGTAATCATTGGGATACTTACCACACTGACTGAATTTCTCTTTTAGTTTCTGCCAAGTCAAGTCAAAAGGCAGCTAAAATAAAAAGAGGTATTAGTAACAGATAAACAAGAAAAAAATAATTTTAAGTATCCTTTACATTTATTTGCTTACATTTCTGACAAATATCTGGTTGCCTTTGGAGCCTATTCTTTCTCTCATTCCGCTTCCCATTGGACCTGATAAAAATCCTCGATCCATATCGATGCTCCTTTCCAGCACAGCTCCTATACCTGGTCCCATTCTATCAAAGCTGGAACTCATCCGGTCCAGTCCCATCCCTATTCCTCCAGTCATACTGTTCATGCCTCCCATTCCACCACCTGGATTTTCAGGGAGGGAAGGGAGAATTTGGGAGTTTTGTGTTTTTATTTCAAAAACAGAAGGAGAAAGAAGAGAAGGAGAGAAAGAGGAGGGAGAGAATCAGTTCTGAGAAGGAGAGAAAAATTACTAGATTCATGTAATTAGCAATTTAAAAACATAAAATTATTTCCATATTGACAGTGTAAAAATTTTCCAAGGAAGAAAATTTGTTTTAGGAATCACTTCGCTAGTTGAGAAAAATTAACTATAATCCCTATATTATACATATAAGTGTCTATAAAATTATATTGATTCATAAAATACATCATAAAAATTACATAAATTATTGATCACTTTACCCACTAATGTTACAGTTGTTTTTATTCTTATATTCTCTGACATAATATTCCTTTCCTACCTTAACCTTTCACCTTGGTATCTTCCCTTCTGTTTCCCATACATTTTCCTTTCTCATATCAATTGAATATTCAATAACCATAGAAAAACACAACATCTAATCTTGATATTGTATAAAATTTGTGGCGGGAACAAGAAATGAAATCATCCCATTAGCTTGAAAATTCAGCTCCTAGCTCACATGTGCTCTGACTCTATTTCTGTCTTATGTATATAAGTGCTACCCATTCTCAAAACCCATCGTTTTTTTTCTTTAACCTACTTTCTCCAAACACAGAACTTTAAAAACTTGACATTTTCAACATGTCTTTCTAGGAATAACAAATGTAAAATTTGGGAAACAGAAGTGTAAATACTGAAGTAAAAGAGGAAGGCAGGAAAGTCAGGATTAATAGGAAAATGGCCAAGGCTGAAAAGATTATGAGAGAGGAATAAAATGAGAAGCAAGGCACAATGAAAGTGGATGTCTTCAGCTGACATGATCTTAGAATTCACTCTTAGAAAATTTCAAGTATTTCCTATTTGTGAGATTTCATCAATTAAAAGACGTCAATAAAGTAGGGAGGGCTCACAGAGACATGGCTCAGTAGGCAATAGAGGTAAAAAAAACTAAACCATGTTTGAGGGGATGATATAAAAAGCTTTAAAATGTGGTAGTAGAAACAGAAGGAAGAGATTTCTCCAGAATGTAAGAGTAGCATTCTCCAGTGTTATTCTTGATTTGTTTATGAGAATGGCTTAAGAGGAGAGGAAATAAGCACCTCTTCATCCTTAGCCCTCATCTCCAGTGGTCTAGAAATGTTACGTCTGGGGCAATTCACAAATAAAATAAGCCAGTCACCTACAGCAGTTATAGAAACTAAGCAAGGTAGTAGATTTAAAGTTGTTTCTGACACACGATCAGAGAAATGCTCAGATTGCTTAAATGGAAAGCAGCTTCTTTGGATATGCTGACAGTGAACACTCAGTTGTTAGTTTAGAAATGTCAAAGAAGTAAAGTTCAAACAGTTTAGAAATTTTAGTGATCAAAAAGAAAGACTTAGCTCAGGAATTATCAAAGCCTCTCTGAATTATGACAAGACATATTAACAATCAAGAACAAAGTATTACTATACTACAATAGCTATTCTTGCAAGCACTCAAATATTACTGAATAAATTCTAGTAAAATTTAAACCTACTTATTCCAGATCCTACTGGACCAATGTTAGAAGCTCCTATTCTTCCTGCAAACCCTCCAATCATTGCACTGCCTAAACAAGGATGGAAAAATAATAAACTAATTAATTTAAATAATCATACTTTAAAATTCCCAAAACACTACACTCAGAAGTTATATAGTAACTCAAAAGTATAAAGTCTTCTGTAAATACAAGTTCAAATATGTAAGATATTGAAAAAGAGAACTAGCACATTAAAATCTTTAGGGTACGATAATATAAATTTTCAATTTCTCACAAAAAGGGAGAGAAATAAATTTTAAACAGTATAACCTGCCGAAAAAAGGAGAAGTATGCAGTCCTACCAAGTCTACCAAAGGAATCTCCAAAGCCTCGATTTATTCCAATATCACCACGTCCAAAATCTCTCTCCATGCTACTAGCCATCGCACCACGGTATAGCTCTGAAAAGATGACACCATAAATTAAACCTTTTTCAAGTATCTTGATACAAGATAAAGCATTTAGGAATATATCTAAGCTAAAACAAAAGACAGCACGTGTCAAAAAAACAAAAAAAATTTGTCATTCACCTAACTTACCTCACATGCCTCACATATCATTCCCCCTCCTGCCATGCCAGACCCTATCCCCTCTAGTGCCCTTATGCCCAGTTAAGACCTCTATAGCACCCATTTCCTATGTGAAGGGGAGAACTAAATGTAGCTTAGACATCCCATTGTACACATTTACCTACCTCCCATTCGGCCAACTCCACCAAATCCCCCCATGCTATTCATTGCTTCCAGGCCACCAAACCCGATTCCTATGGAATAAAGTTTAATTATTATACCTGACAAGTAGCTGTATAACTAAATGGTCCATTTTGTGAACGTTATCACTGGTAAGCCTTTCATCCACCCTACCTGGCACAGCTACTTCTTTGCACATCATTTTTCATATTCCCTTAACTATATACCCGACTCAAATTTCTGCTAGCAGTCTTTAGGAAATGTACCAACAAAACCATGCCTTTTTTCCCTTGGAATTCTCCATATGGTTTATTAAGAAAATGATGATAGGTACACACAAAAAAACAAATGCTTATACATACCTCCTCCAATTCTATTCATTCCTCCAAAACCTGGACCATCCATTCCCATACCTCAAATAAAATACACAGTATGTACTTTCAGTAAATCTTATTTTTATGACTAACGAATGATAATGCAGTATAGAAAGTAGGTACCATTAGTCTAGCCACAATGAAACTAGAAAAGAAGCAGGGTGCAGAAAGGATGGTTAAAAGTGCTATGTCATGGCAGTTGTCTAGTCATGAGTCTTCCAAATGGCCTCTCTGAACATTTATTACATAAGAAAGCAAAAATCACTGGTTGCTCCTATGGTATTCCACTAGAGAATATCTAGGCCTATGCAGTCATTCTTTTTTTATTTTCTTGCAGAACAGACACAAAAATATCACTCACAAACTGTTTTTTTTACTCAGCACAGACACAGAATATATCTATAGGAGATCTAGAGATCAAGTCAGTAAGAACTCCTCTAAACATGGAAGCTAAAAAGCAGTAAAAACAAGAAACTCTATGTTTAGGGAAGGTGAGGGGGTATGTTGACCTAAGAGTAAGGAAGAAAATCTCCTTTTATTTGGATAAGCAAAATTACCATAAGCACCCTCATAATTTGAAATGTGGCTATAGCATCTCAACAAAAGTAGGATTCTGATAGCATTTATAAATCTGTCAAGTGTAACAGTTCTCAAAGTGTGGTCTAGGGATCCTTCAGGGTCTAAAAGACCCAGGACTATCTTCATAATAAGACATAATTTGACTGTTTTAATCCCTTTCTCTCATGAGTATAAGGTGAGATTTTTCTAGAGATCTTCCAGAGATGTTGATGATACTGC
Organism: Tamandua tetradactyla; assembly: GCF_023851605.1. Classification (NCBI taxonomy): domain Eukaryota; kingdom Metazoa; phylum Chordata; class Mammalia; order Pilosa; family Myrmecophagidae; genus Tamandua; species Tamandua tetradactyla. The sequence continues at coordinate 62,441,768 of NC_135340.1, forward strand.
AACAATCTAAACTCAGAAGCAGATAGGTAATGTGGTCGTTTTGTACTAAGCCAAACATTAAAGAAATTTGCAAAAAGGTAAAACCATGCCACTTCTCAATATTTTTGTGTTTTGGAAAATTCAATTTATTTTCTTAAAAATAATATTTATGTTAACATGTATGGACTTATTGTTATTTTTAAATAAATACATAATTTTTAAAATTTCTCAGTTTTAATTAGTAATACACTGATACACATAACCATGTAAGAAACTTTAGAGTCCTCAACAATTTTTAAGAATATAAAAGGGCACTGAGACCATAAAGCTTGAAATCTCCAAAGATAAGTTTGAGTCCAGGTGAGAAGTCAAATGACTACCTGGAAAGCTTTTTCCTAACTAGATATAAATATGTAAGTTGATTATGATATGGCAGCATTTCAGCCATTTCGCAAATACTATATATCTATGAAACACAGGGGACTATGTTGAGTATTCTCCTTCTGCCTTTAAGACATCTTAAAATCCACACTGCTAAAAATCTAGCTACCAAATGGCTGACCTCAGGAGAAACCCAGACTTTGCCCACCTTCTTTCATGTCAGGTGCACTCTTACTTTTTTTTTTCAGACTGAAGTGACATCCTAAATATCTAAAAAAAGTATTTACTGACTAGTAATACTAGTAAGTATTACTGACTAGCAAATGTATCATTTAAAAATAACTAAGAAAGTCAAGCATACTCACCACTTGGACCTAAATTTCCCATTACACCACCAAAGTTCAACTGGCTGGCACTAATAGGCTGTCCACCTGGACCAAGTCCCATTCCAATGCCTCCAAGACCACCTAAAACACAAATAACAGTATTACCAAGATCATACATGATTAATTAACTAGCACTAAAATAAAAAGTTACATGTCTGCTAAAAATAGAAGCACTTTTCTCATTTTCATTGAGAAAATAGCATAGTGAAGCCTTACTGTAATACTATTTATTAATGAGATAAGTGCTTTATGAAGCAGGTCCATCTTATACCCAAAAGGCATACCAAGAAGGCCTAATGAAGTACCAAGAGGAACTTTAATAATATTATAGCACTTCATAGATGGTATGCATATATGAAAATGGGCATCTTGCCCAAATTTGTACAACCAATTAAAATCTTAAGAATTACTTTTAAGATGGTTCAAATCAATCTGAAAAGTCTACAACTATGACAACATAATAAAGTAAATATTACATTACCAAGCTCTACCAATGGAATATTTCTTTACATTTATGACACCTTTATTTTCCATAAAAATGAGGAAATCTGAGACTGTAAATTACTTGCCCAATGTCATAACTGAGAGAAGACTAGAATTGACATCATCTTTTTTCTCTAAATCCAAAATTCATTTTACTACCTTTCTAAAAATAAGCTACTTAAATTAAGTGAAAATAGACTGAAATAAAATTTGATCTTAAAATAGATCAAACATTTGGGTGAGAATTTTTTTTATTCTATTGAATCTGAGTATGGTTTTAAAATTCTTTCTAGCCAATATATGAGAACATTCTAGAGGTTGAGTAAACCATATATTAATATACTACATTTTTTTAAAAAAAAGAGTAGAGTACAGCAGCATGTTGTGTTAAATAGTGAAGATAACATGACCTTATAAATTTAAGGGAAATATATTTTTTAACTCAGTCCCTAAATATAGTCCAACTCAAAACAGTACCACTGCTCACCTTCACCAATGGGCATGTGCACAAGTAGCACCCATGCTTTTCATCTCTGACATAACTGTTTACTATTATAAGTACCACTCCTAAATGGAACCAGGACTCCTTGAAGGCAGGCTGATTCCACGTCGCAGAACAGAAAATCATAAGAGATCTGGTTCTTATAAAATCTGGTTCTTGTAAAAAAGTAAGAATATCAGAGGAATTCTGAATAAGAAATGAGGAGCCTCCTACTTGTCAAGTTATAGTTTGTGCAAGGAAAGGAGGAAGAGAGAGAAAAAATGAAAGGGGAGTGGAAGGATTATTATGATTAATAAAACAAACTCTGTCAAAATCTTACATAACTTCATACCATATCTCAAAACAGTATATAAAAATTTATATCTATCAGAGGTGCAAGGGTTGTTCAGTGGTAGAATTCTCACCTGCCATAGGGGAGTACAGGGGACCCAAGTTTAATTCCCAGCCCATGCACATCCCAAAAACAAAGAAAGAAAGGAAAAGCAAACAAAAATTCAACAAAATGGTGTTGCAGTATTGGGATGCTCACATGGAAAAAGAATGAAATTTGACCCTGGGCATATAGCACACACACACAAAAATGTATATCTATTTTTTCAGAATAGATATTATATAAAGAAAGTAGAACATAATAGAATGTGTTTAATTTTGATGTGTTTAATTTTTATCTAAATAAATATAAGTGTTAATAGGGGAAGAGTAGATTAGAATCCCCTGCATAAAGCAGGGACCTTGAAAGATGACACCCTGAGTGAGAAGGTAAGCTTGGCAATAGGAGAGACAACTGCTGTACAAAGGGGAAAAAATTACAAACAATATTCAAAGACATATGGCTTAGAATTGTTCATAATTTATGTTTAAAAAAACCTGAATTGTCAGATTGTGAAAGCCCTATAAATAGTAAAACTGCATGCCAAAGAAACAGCTCTTAAAATCACCTACTCAAAGACACAGATTACAAATAAAGAAAAGACAGTTTAACTCACATTTGACTTCATAGCAACAACGGGAAGTAGAGGACTATGGAATATTTTTAAAGTACCGAGAGAAGATGACTATCTTAAACCACCTCACCAGTGAAACTAGCTCTCAAGACATGTACAGAAATCCAAAACTGAGAGAATTTACTAACGAGAGACCTTCATTAAAAGATCTTTTAAAGATATACTTAGGGGGAAAAACTAAATCCAGAGTCTACAAAGGCAGAAAAATGATAGGCAAAGAAAATGGTAAATAATAATGTCTAATTTATAGGATTAAAAAAAAACCAAACAAACAATACACAACTAAAATAATAATATTTAGCATATAGTTCAGTAAGAAGGTGATCAGAATTAAAGCATTTGAAAGTCAATTTACTATTTGGTAAGAGAATTATTATATTAACTTCAGAATTTAAGTAGACATATTAAAATATCCAGAACTACTAAAAAGAAAAGGAAAATAGGAGAAAAGCATTTGTAAAAAGTAGAAAAATAAAACACAAATAGAATAATGGTTATTAATCAAAATAAACCAATAAATGGGAGTAAAGTAAACTCGATTTCATGGAAAAGACTATCAGACTGATTTTCTAAAAATTTATTTGCAGCTATAATATCTTTAATACAGTAAAAGGATGAGGAAAATGTACCAGGCAAATCTGAACAGAACTCTTGTACTTATATTAATATTAAACAAATAACCATAAGGAAAGGTGTTAAATCTCACAAATAATCAGGAAAATGAAAATAAAATTAAAATGGAATGACATTTACTCTAAGATTCCTGAGGATTTGAAGAAATGGAAACATTTCATAAATCACTGAAGCATAAATTGATACAACCACTTCAAGGAGTAATCTAACAACGTTAAGTTTAGATGTGTGTGACCCACAATGCAAGAGTTCCATTTCCAGGTATATATAACTAAGAAACTCATGCACATACACACAAACAAGAATCTAAATTGCAGTACTGTTTGTAACAACAAAAAATATGAATAACAAATAAATCAAGACAACAGATAAATATGGTATTAGCGGTTAAAATGAAGGAACTAGAGCTACATCAATCAACATAAATGAACCTCAAATACAATGTTAAACACAAAACAGCAAGTTGCAGAATAGTACGTACAATATGATGTCACTCTCAATAAGTTTCAAAACCAGCAAAACAATTTCATGTCAACAATTTCATGTAGTTCCATGGATGTATAAACAGGTAGTCAAATCATAAAAACTTAAATGATAACAATGAATTCAACAGTTGTTTCCCCTGGGTAAGATATATGGTGGAAGGTGGTAGCAGAAAAGAGAGGAAGCTTTAAATTTACCTGTAAAATTTTAGATTTTTAAAGAAAAAATATATAAAACAAATATGGTATATTATAATATTACATGAGTACATATATTACATGAGTCATCATTATTTTATCTTTCTGCTTATATATTTTAAATATTTTACAATAAAATTTAATAATAACCAGAGAGAAGGTACAGTAAAATAATAAGAGTGATAACTAATATTGGAGTGCTTACATTATTCTAGAACTGCTCTAAGTGCTTGGCATATACTAACTCATGTACTACTCAGGCCAGCCCCATGAAGTTTTGGTGCTATCACTACCCCCATTTTGTAGATGGGGCATCAAGACACAGATGTTAAATACATTGCTGGTTTTTATAATTCTTTGGAAAACAATTTGCTAATACTCATAAATGGGCATACTTTGAGAATCTATAAATCTACTCCAAGATATTTAAAGGAAAAGGAAAAGAAGTTGAAACACATGAATATACGTAATAGTGAAAAGTTATGGAACAACTGTACAATGGACTAATTAATACATAGCTAATAAAAATATTTGTAAAGAATCTTCAATGTAAAAAAATGTTTACACTTTTGGTAAACAAAAACCCCACAAAATTATTTATATGGTCGTTTTCAACTATATAAAAAAGTATACATAGAAAGAAAGACAGGAAGAAAATACATTAAAATGTTACAATGTGGGTAGTAAAATTACAGGAGAATTTTCCCCCTTGTATATAAACTTCCCAATTTTTTTTGGCATGTGTTGATTTAGCAATCACACACAGAAAATGACCAAAAAGAAAAAAAAATGGCACCTAACATTTTTCTTCTTGGTCTTTCTAATCACACCAAGCTATCTCCATCATCCGAAAGTAACCACAAACTTGGGGTGCTAGCACATAATAAAGGTGCAAAAGAAGAGTCTCCATCATTTCTAATCAATAGTTTTTACTTACGTGGTAATTGTGGTGTCTTACTATCATGTGAACGATAATCTTCATGAGGGACAGACTTGTCATCCTAATTACAAAAAGTTTATTATATGATTAATATATAACGAAAAAGAACAGCAATGTAGAGAAGAGCAAATAAAAGATTTGAAAGGTTGGAGGATTGAAATGCTATATAAGAAACTCACCATTTTCACATGCATAGGTCTATCAAATAAAAATTGCCCATTGAACATAGCTGTTGGTTCAGTCAAGGAAAACCAATTAAGATGACTAAAATTATACCTGACGCACTAATGTTTAATAATCTTAAAAAGGGTTTTTGTATCACTGATGACTTAACATCTTTAATTCACTTACTTGTCTAGTCTCTCCTAGATACTCAAAAATCTTTGATTCTTGCTTTATAATTTTATTTTATAAACAAAATGTAGTATTTTAATTCAACCACTGAAAGAAAATTAACAATGTTTCATTTAAAGCCATTACATTAATGTGCAATAGATTACATAACTCTCAAAAGAATGCATACATATATTAGTTGTGGTAGGCAAGGAGAATGGGAAAAATGTTCTTACCAGGCCTGTGCTATAACAGCTAATTGAAGTTTTAAGAATGACTTTAGTACTTGGACATAGTAATGGCCTTACATGCTTGGAGACTAATCTAACTAGTTTCTAAGCCAGGCAATCTTAAATCCCATGATCCCCACAGAATGGTATCAAGTTTCTTCAATCTCATTAAATAATGCTAAAATGTAAATCAGGATACAAATTGCTTGAACTGCTTCAATTGCTTGTTCAAAAGTGACTGTGCCCATTCCTCTGCTCTTGCCATCTTTGTCTTCTTTAATATCTGCCCGCTTTACTGTTCCAGCTATGCTGAATACTTCCTTCAGTTTCTTCCAACCAACCTTGAAGTCCAGCTTAACATAAAATTACATAAAGTTACATACCTAATAAATCCCTCTGCCCCATTTATAAATCATACAAAAAGAACATCTTCTAAATTCTCAAACCAATAGAGATTTAAACTTGCACATCTACTTTTACTGGGAGAAATTCTGATTTTGGAGAGTATCACTGATTTTATTAACTTTCAAAAACTTAGAATAAATTGTAAGTCAACTACAACATGCACATTCACAAATATCAAAACCACAAGAAGTCCATTCACCAATATAAATAAAACACACAAAAGTTAAATAATTTTAAGAACCACATAAATGTTTATAAATTTCAAAGTTCCCTTTTTAAAAAAATCTTAAATAGCTGCATTTATACTCTAACTTAATATATATAGACTTTAATTGGGTTTGCATTTATAATAATTACTGTTTCACTAACTTCAGTTAAAAACAAGCAAAACAGTGGGCAACGGTGGCTCAGTGGCAGAGTTCTCGCCTGCCACGCTGGGGACCCAGGTTCGATTCCCGGTGCCTGCCCATGTAAAAAACAAAGCAAACAAACAAAAAAACAAGCAAAATAGTCTATAAACCTATAAGCCATTAATCTAATGAAATAAAGTACTGATTACAACTACATATCTGAATGACAAAATTTTAGACTAAAGCTTAAACTTACATTAGCAACAAAAATTGTGGAACCAAGTCTACCAGCCTGCAAATTACTGATAACTTCAGGAGGAATGTTTGGATTATTGAGAATGGAAGGCGGTAAATTCATCAACCCTGATCCCATATCAGGGACATGTCCTCCTGGAAATGATCCTCCTGTTCGTTGCAATGCCCTACGAGCATTTTCTCCATCAGGATCCTACAATACACAGTGAACATTAAATGCCACTAGATATACCAGTATACTCATATAATTAAAATAACAACTTCAAATTCTACAGTCTATGCCATCTGGATCAAATGTTTGAACCTCTTGAAGAGTGAGCATTTTTTTCTCATCCAAAGAACTGAATCCCATTAAAACCTGTGGACAGACAAAAGATTTCAATCTCCAGGGATGTCAGTTAAGTACTTCTTTCCAATCACTAAAGTCACTTAAGAATTTGAAATTAGTTTAACTGTATCCTCATACTAGTGTACAAGTATATGACACATACACATAAATACGTATAGATAAACATTAACTCAAAGAGAAGCTAAGTACTTACTGTGAATCTTTTCTTTCCAAAATGCAGTAATGGTGAATTCTCACCACTGCATGCCCCCAATGCAATGCCAAACTCAGACCAATTCTAACCCTTTCAATAATGCAACAGACGATTAAAAGACCCAAGAATACTGGTGGAGAGAGGAAACTATCCTAATTCCAATCCATAAATTTCATTCCTGCCCCAAAATATAATTATCTACCTTCTAACCTCTTTCCTTCCTCAAAAATGATCATGATCTAAGATGGGGAGAAAAGATAAAGGAAGGCTAAGTGTCCAAGTGAAGAATGATAGTAAATGCTGTATTTTGCTTTTTTAAAAAAAAGTACAGTAATTTTATAAAAGAATTATCCTACCTTCAAGCAAAATCAAAAAAGGAAGTTTAAATGTACTTCTCACTCATTCCACTTGATAGAAAGCAAAGAAAAAAAAAAAACACAAACACATAGATTATCATCTACAACAGTAAATGATTACACTAATGTAACCATCAACTCTACTCTGCTAGCCTCAGTCTGAGAAGACAAAAAGAAAATTAGTGACTTTAATAAATTCTCTAAGACAGCTGGGAGAATAAAAGGGAGAAAAGTGAATTAAAGATTAAAGGTACAGTTCCTCAGAAATACTATAGAATTTCCATATGATCCAGCTTTCCCACTGCTACATATATATTCAGAGACACTGAAAGCAAGGACACAAATGGACATTTGCATACTGATGTTTACAGCAGCATTATTTACAATTGCCAAGAGAAGGAAACAGCCCAAATGTCCATCAACTGAGTGGCTAAACAAGCTATGGCATATACAAATGAAGCAGTATTATGCAGCTATAAGACAGAATAAAGTCATGAAGCATGTAACAACATGGATGAACCTTGAGGACATTATGCTGAATGAAATTAGCTAGAAACAAAAAGGACAAATACTATATAGTCTCACTAATATAAACTAACATTAATGAGTGATCTTTGAGAGTTGAAGTTAAGAACACAGGTTATCAAGAGATAGATATAAGGTAGAGATTGGGCATTTGGTGCTGAAGGAATACAGATTGTGTAACAGGACTGATTGTAAAAATTCAGAAATGGATAGCACAATAATAATAAATAGGTTGAATGTGAGTATAATTGAGGGAGAAGGGCTGGGGCACATATGAAACCAGAAGGAGAGATAGAAGATAAAGACTGAGTTGGTATAACTTAGGAATGCTTAGAGTGGACAATGATGGTGATTAAATGTACAAATATAAAAATGCTTTTTCATGAGAACAAATAAATGTCAATATTGCAATGTGTTAAAATGGACAGCATAGGGGGAAAAAGTACAATCAATGCAAGCTAGGGTCTATAATCAACAGTAACATTGTAATAAGCTTCCACTGAATGTAACAAAGGCATTATGCCAAAACTAACTGTCAAAAGGGGGGGGGGGCATGAGAGAGGGGTATGGATTCTTTGTGGAAGAAAAGGAAATGTCTTCGTATAGATTATGGTGGTGAAGGCATGTCTATTTACTTAAGTTGGATTGTATGATAAGTAAATAAAACTGCTTAAAAATGAACAGAAATAAGTGCTAGAGAAAATGCAGAGAAAGAGATACAGCTATTTACTGTTAGTAGGGAAACTAAGAGGTGCAGCCCCTTGGGGGCAGTGTGGTGGTTCCACAAAGGCTAGGGTGTGAGGCTGCCATAGGATCCCAAATTCCCGTTGCTCAGTATATACCTGGGGTATATGAGTGTGGGGACTGAACGGACATTTGCACACACTGGTGTTTACATTGGCAGTGTTCATGATTCACAATGGATGGAGGTGGCCTAAGGGTAGAACAACTGAAAGAAGGAAGGGGGAACTATGGTTGTATACATACAATGGATAACTGAGCCAGCAGCAAGAAGGAATATATTGTGAGTCATGCAACCAGGCAAATGAACCTAAGGACTGTCTTTATGTTAAATGAAATGCCAGAAACAAAAAGACACATATTATCATGCCTCACTCATATGGACTAACTATAAATAAAAACTCGCTGAACTGAAGTTGAGAATATGGGTTGGGGGCTATTGTAAAAGGTCCTAGACTGTACACTCTTACAGTAGTCACATATATTCAGGAATTGTAACTGTTATATCTAAATTCTGAGATACTGAGCTGTTTGTATATAACCTAGTCATTCCTACAAACTTTGGGTATTTATGTGACACCTAAGACTCAGAATCAGAGCTCTGAAGCTATGAAAGTCAGCACTAGCTCATACAGGAAATGTTTTCAAAAGTTGAAAAAGGGCTCAGACTTCGAGTGGAGATTTGAATAAAGCTGATCTGGATAGGACTAAGGTAGATTAGAATACAGGGTAAAGGATGATATCATCAATATTTTAAAACTTCAACTTCTGTGTGACACCAAAGGGAGAGAGGTTTATTTGATGCAAATTTTATATTTTGGGTAGCACATTACCTAATTTAACTTGTATGGTCGATTTAGTTGAACTCTTTAAGTACATGGAATCTTAAATAGGGCGTAAGCTCTTGTTGGTTTGTCCTGGTTAGTGATGCCCTGATCTATGCCAGAGTAATTTAGGCAGAGGATAAAAAATTATTTGCAAAGTCCCCTTAGGGAACTGAAGAGAAAGGAAGACATATTCAATTTCCACATCTGGAGAATTCCTGATATTCTCGCAAGCAGTGGGGACAACAAAATCAAAAGACCAAGCCCTCAATCTTGGGACTCTCCCCTATGAAGCTTATTGCTGCAAAGGACAGGCTAAACCTACTTAAAATTATGCTTAAGAGTCACTCCCAGAGAACCTCTTTTGTGGCTCAGATGTGGCCTCTCTCTCTAAGCCATCTCAGCAGGTGACCTCACTGCCGACCTCACTGCCCTCCTCACTACGTGGGACATGACTCCCAGGGGTGTAAATCTCCCTGGCAATGTGGGAAAGAATTCCCAGGATGAGCTGGGACCCAGCATCATGGGATTAAGAAAGCCTTCTTAAACAAAAGGGGGAAGAGAGAAATGAGACAACATAAAGTTTCAATGGCTAAGAGATTTCAAACAAGAGTCGAGAGGTTATCCTGGAGATTATTCTTATGCATTATATAGATATCATTTTTTAGTTTATGGTGTATTGGAGTGACTAGAGGGAAGTACCTGAAACTGTTGGGCTGTGTTCCAGTAGCCTTGATTCTTAAAGACAATTTTGTACAATAAAGATATAACTTTTACAATATGACAAGTGTGATTGTGAAAACTTGTATCTGATGCTCCTTTTATCCAGGATAGGGACAGATAAATAAAAAAATACGGATAAAAAATAAGTAAATAATAGGGGGAATAAGGGTAAAATAAATTTGGTAGACAAGCGGTCAATGAGAGGGCAGGGTAAGGGGTATAGTATGTATGAGATTTTTCCTTTGTTCTTTTTATTTCTTTTTCTGGAGTGATGCAAATGTTCTAAAAATGATTATGGTGATGAATATACAACTACCTGATGATACTGTGGGCCACTGATTGTACACCCTGTATGGACTGTATGTGTGTGAAGATTTGTCAATAAAAATATTTAAATGAAAAGAATAACTTTTTGGTATATCATCTTTAGGTAGAAAAAAACAAATAAATAAATAAAATAAGCTTTGCAGTTTAAAAAAAAAAAAAGATCCCACCCAGCAATATTGGGAAAAAGAATAAACGTATTCTGGCTTACAAAGTATTTCCTCACCATGAAAAAATATAAAGAAATTTTTTGAAGAATGCTATAAAAATTTCAGGTTAATAAATATAAGTGCTTCAGGTCGGATGTTTCAAAACCTTGTACAAACATAAAATTTAGGATAGTAGCTGCCTATGGGGGAAGACATAATAGGGGAGATACTATAAACTATTAGACAGCTAGGACTGTTTGCCTTTACCAGTAACAAAATAAAGTACTATATTTTAGTCAGTATGTGTGTATCTATCCTATATAAACACATAATTTTTAAAATATAACTAATTGCCTACTATTTAACAGACTCCTAGATTTCGGTCTGCAAGTCCCTACCTATTATTGTTATTAGACTGCTACAAACCCTCATTCAATTAAAAAAAAAGATAATTCTAAGATCTCTTAAAAACATGAGAAACATACCTTTAGATTTCCATCTCAGTGGTATTTCTAAGCACTGACTCTGGCCACTAAAAAATGCCACTAGATTCACCAGTATTCCTATACAATTAAAATATTAATACAACAACTTCAAATTCCTACATATTCCTAGAAAAGAGATCACCTTTACTGATGTTAATCCAGAAAAGTTTCATTGAATAAAGAATGCCTCATCATTTAGCTACACCAAATTCAACCTTATTTTTTTCCACTAAAAAGTAAAAAAACGAAGGCACACTGAATCAGCAGGGATCATATAACTACTCTAGGGCCTATGAAATATTACTGAGGATAACGGTGTGCTCAAACAAAAGAACACAAACAACATGACCTTGGCCTTTAATATCCAAGAAACTTTCTTTCAAAGAAAAAAGAAAAACAGACACTGAGAATCTATAGTACTATCCTTTGAAGAGGAATAGGAGACATCATAAAACAGCAAATTACAATAATCAAAATAACTTCCCCATAAGGGTGACTAATTTATAAAACACCATCTTTATGGGAAATTACTTAGAATACCAATATATCTGAAACAGTGGTATCACCAAATAAATGAGCTGGCACAGACCACAACAATCTAAAGTCTTCCCTTTCTAATTCTTCATTTTCCTGTCAACATTTTCAAAAATATAAACCCCAGGCTGAACAGGAAACAGGGTTAGAGGAATTGAAGAGCTATCTCCAATAAAGAGATATGAAATACTTGTATTTTTTGGTAGCATGGCCTTTAAATTTTATGCTGTTATCACCTGACATTCAAGAACAAGAGAATAACTACCAGTAACATTCCTATCTTGTACAGGAATAATAATAACAAATCATAATTATCAATACAGCTAACATTTATTATGTAGATATATTTTTCTCACTGTGTTAAGTGCTTTATAAAATAACAGCATGATTACAATAAATAGCTAATATTTATTAAGTAGTTAACATTAACTCTTTGAATCCTTATAACACTATCAAGTACATTGTATTATTATCTCCATTTTACTGATAAGGAAACAAAGAACAGAGTCTAAGTAACTTGCACTGAGTCATACAGATTCTCTGGCACCTACCATAGAAAACTGAGCCTGAGATTTTTACCATGTTTCTCATTTCATCCTCATAAAAACCCTATTAGAAAGGTCTTTTCAAAAAATGGTAGTGGAATAACTAGATATCCACATGCAAAAAAAAGCAATCTAGATACAGATTTTTTTCACAAAAAATCAACTCAAAATGGATCGGAGACCTGAATGTAAAATGCAAAACCATAAAATTTCTAAAAGATAACACAGGAGAAAATCTAGGTGATCTTGGGTTTGGTGATAACTTCTTAGGTACTACTACAAAAGCCACGATCCATGATATAAACAATTGATAAATGGACTTCACTAAAAGTAAAAACTTCTCCTCTGCAAAGGACACTGTTAAAAGAATGAAAGACAAGCCATAGATACACAGAGAAAATATTTTACAAAACACCTATCTGATAAGGGACTTGTATCCAAAATATACAAACAACTCTACAAACACAATAGTAAGAAAACCCGATTTAAAAATGTTCAAAAGGGTTGAATAGATACCTTACCAAAGAAGATATATAAATGGCAAATAAGCAAGTGGAAAGATGCTCAACATCATATATCACTAAGGAACTGAAAATTAAAACAATGAGATACCACTAAACACCTATCAGAAAGGATAAAATCCAAAACAACAACACCAAATGCTGGTAAGGATGTGAAATAAAAAAACTCTCATTCATGGCTGGTGGGAAGGCAAAAAGTTACAGCCACTTTGAAAGACAGTTTGGCAGCTTCTTACAAAGCTAAACATAAGGCTTACCATATGATGGAGGAATTGCACTCCTAGGTATTTATGCAAAGGAAGTGAAAACGTATGCCCATACAAAAACATGCACATGAATGTTAAATAGCAGCTTTATTCATAAATGCCAAAAACTGGAAGCACCCTATATACCCTTCCATATATAATTGGATAAACTGTGGTACATCATAAATTGGGATATATTATTCTGTAATAAAAATAAATGAGGGCAGTGCAATGGTGGCTCAGCAGGTAGAATTCTCACCTACCATGCCGGAGACCTGGGTTTGAGTCCCAGTGCCTGCCCATGCAAAAGTAAATAAATACATAAATAAATAAGCTATCAAGCCACGAAAAGACATGAAAGAACCTTAAATTCACAGTAAGTGAAAGAAGCAAACATAAAAAAGGCAACATAATGTATAAATTCCAACTATATCATATCATGGCAAAGGCAAAACTACAGACAGTAAAAAGATCAGTGGTTATCATGGATTGGGGGAGGGGTGGGATGGAGGAAGGGATGAACAGGTGGAGAACAGAGTATTTTTTAGGGCAGTGAAATTTTAACACTATCTATATCACAAAAAAGGAATCCTAATGTAAACTATGGACTTTTAATTACTAATAATGTATCAAAATTTGTTCATCAATTTTAACATTTAAATGTACCACAGTAATGCAAGATGTAGGGGAAACTGTGTGTGGGGAGTGGTATATTGGAACTGTCTGCAATATTTCTTTGCAATATTTCTGCAAACCTAAAATTGGTCTAAAATAATTTATTATAAAAACTCTATTAAGTATTATTAATAGTAGTCTTACAATTACTGAGGCTTAGAGAACTTAAGAAATATGCCTAGTAACATGGCTAGAAAGCAATGAAGTTGAGACTCAAATTATTACTCAATTAAATGTCAAGGCTGACTGACACTACAGCAATTAATTAGCACAGGAGATGGGGACTCTTTGAGATTGCAGTTACAATCTCTATTTCTTTTAACATAGACAAGGATCCAGACAGAACCAGTGTGCAAATTACTCAGAGAGACTTATCAATATGAAACAAAGGAACCCATGAAAATAATTCTATCTAAGCTAGTCATTTCCTAGGTCAATTACAATTAACTACACATTAGTCTTTTTATGCTTCTACTGAGCATTCTGTAGTCAACATAATTACACTATTACAATTCCATACACAGGGAACATTTTCATTTTAGAGGTTTCCAAGTTCTAGTTACAAATTTTCTAGGCAATTTATAATTTTTCTTTAATTTTAACCTGGTTTCCAGATTTAATTTCTTAAGTGAGAATGAATTTTATTCAAATCCTTAAGGTATTTATTTATTTAAATAACTAAGCAACATTTAATTATCAGCAAGAATACCTTCTGCAGTCCCCCAATTAAACAATATACTCTAAAAACTGAAAACGTCAATACCAAATGAAGTCAGCACCTAAAGTATGTCATCTTTAAATTTCTGGCTCCTGAGGTTTGTTTAATCACACACCTCTTCTTATAAGAACTTAGAGTAAATTTGAATATACAGGATAACTGCCTAAGGGCAAATGGGAAATCATGTACAAGTAAAACCATCATCCATATACAATGTTTTAATAAGTATTCATGCTAAAAAAGTGTTGTAGTAAAACACTTCACTAAAAATGAAAGTCCAAAAAAAAAAAATGTCCTGACGCACAAGTCTTTAAATTATTCCAAACATAAGAAATCTTACCTCTTTAATATTCAGTGGTCTCCCACTAAGATCATATTTGTTCATAGTTTCTAAAGCTTTCTTTACAAATTCTTCATCTTTGAATTCAACCACACTTAACAGAGAAAAAAAAATTGATAGGAAATGTTTAAGTACTAAGATTTTTTCCCCCATCAGATGTTTAAATTTGACTTGATACTTAAAAAAAAAAAAAAAAATTCTTACCCACAACCCTATATCCAGGGAGATTTGTCAATATATGCAAAAGAAAAAAAATTTTAGATCAGTAGAAGAAGTTAATAGCAGATTATAACATTTAAGTCATTAAAAGGCAATCAATAATATGATCATTTTTAATCTTTTATACCTCCAGAACATAGCAGGCAAGTGACCACGAATTTTCTGCAAATTTTAAAAATCAATCTGTTTTAACATTTAAGAGAGTAGAACCTAGCAATTATCAAGATTGGAGCACATTTTTACTTTTAGATGACTTTTCTTTAAGTCAAAACCAAAGTAATGTCATTGCACAAATTCAATTAAAAGCAATTCAAGAAAATAATTTAAAGCTCCAAAATATCTATCTTTACATAACTACAAGTATTTTCAATATGTATTGTGCACAAAACATTTTAATGTATATTCAATTTTCTTAATGTACAAACAGGAAACGAATACTAATTTCATTTTTAACAATGTTCTCTATTAGAGAAAACTGGCTGTACACAACTAACAGCATCTAGTTGTATGGATGTAAAAAAAAAATCACCTATGCTAAAGAAATAAATTTGTAGAACCATTTGGTTTGTAGAACCATTTTTAGATAATTCCTTGTGATTATTATTGTTTGAAATACCATCTGAATGTAAATGACAAAGTTTTTATTTCTCACGCACACACTCGTTTTTTTCTATTAAACATTTTTTTAGAGCTCTGCATTATTTTCTTCAATGTATTGCATTATTGTCACTAAAAATCAAAATCTACTATCAACCAATTCCTTCTACATCAATTGAATCATTGATGTCAGTCACAGCAATTGGTCAGAGCACTGCTTCTTATGTAGTTCTGAGGCTACCAAATTAAGCTCTTCAATGAAAGCTTCAAGCATATGTTCTGTGGCTTCAAACATATGTTCTGTGAATTAACACCTTTAAGCTATAGTCTCATAGAACTTTCTCTTAGGGAATATTATTGATTCAGTGACTTTTAAAATATCCTGAAGGCATCAAAACACAACAAAAAAAAATCTCATGTTAAAATCTACTGACTAAGGAGAAGCACTATCCTAATTAGAGCATTAGAAAAGTGAATGTTCTGTATAAGCATTTACAAACCCATCCATCCCTTCCAGGCAGCTAGTTTGGTTTGAATAAGTGTCAGAGTGGCAAAGCCTCAAATCTTGCATAATAAAGTAAAACAAAATGAAACTTAAGTTTCCAAAACTGGTACAAAAGTATACAAAAGATAAACTGCTGAGGAACTTTTAAACCTCTAGCAGATTATTGCCCACAGCACTTACCCTTGATTTTCCTTCCGCATCCTTAAAGAGCTCCACGTATGTAACCTCACCAACTACATAAGACATACAAAAGGAAGATACCAAGAAACAATACATTTAAACACCAATATCTTGCTTTACTGCACACCTGTGCACAACTCTACAGAAAAGCACCTATTATTCACCAACAATCAAAACCAGACCAACATACCTCCTGTCAATGGCTATGTAAATTTAACTAGTTTTCAGAAATATACATCATCCACATTCTCTAAAAAAGCTAACAACCATATTAACCAAATTCATACTACAGATCATATTTTGGCCAGCATGATATAGTTGGTGAACAAATGCACATATACATACAAATGATCCCTTACCCTATCATATTAAAAACATCAACATTAGCACTTTTCAAATAACTTTGATCAGCCTACACACAACAGCTGTTTTAAGGTGACTTTCTACCTGAATGTCTTCAATCATGTTTGCCATCAGTAAACTAAATTTACAAGTCATGCTTCACAGCAAGCCACACACTTTCTAAATAAAGTCAATGAATAAAACCAATCAAATAGTTGTCACCTTACAACAGATACACCAATACAATTTTTTTTTATTGATTGAAAGAAAGCCTCAAGCCAAGTACAGAGTTTGCAGGACTGTTGAAACTCAATTTTTCAAGAAATAACAAAACTAACTTTTACAAGTTCAAATATTAAAATTATTTTTCCCCAAAACCAACCATATATAATATAAAGGTTTTCAGATTCTTCTGAAAACAAAACTGCAACAGCAGTAAAGCAATTTTAATATAGAACTGCAAAGACAGCATCATGGCAGTCATGACAATGCAAACAAAATGAATTCCAAAGCCAGATTCCAGATTCCACCAAGGTAATAACAAAACAGCTTTTGGGAAAAAAAAAAAAAAAGCAGGCCTTATTATTCATACTTTAACAAACTAAATGTATTGCTGAACTAATGCAATAGTCCTTTAAAAATCTGTAAAAACTTCAACTAGACAAAGCAATTCCTTTAACAAAATTCTTGGTGGCATGCATATGCTGGCTCACTACAATCCCACCAAAATGGCAAAAAGAAAAATACTTCATTTATCCATACTAACTTGTGAAATTGTGTCAAGTGAAAGAAGTGGAAAAGATTAACTCAGGTGTCAAGAAATAAAAATAATTTTCGAGTCTGTGTGGCTCAGAGGAACAAAAGTTTATTTAGTTCCCTCCCCCTCTAATATGACGATTATCCAACAGTGGGTTATTTCAGAGATAGTTACCTTTTTCTCTCATTAGATCTTTAATAGCTTGCCATTTCATGTCATACGGGATATTGCTAATGAAAACTCTGTTACGATTTGGACCTTTCTTTTCTCCAGTGCCTGAATTCTTGTCTTTTGAATAAGGATGAAATCTATTTGCCTTCATATTTCCTGTAGATTTTTCCTTTAAGTCAGATTTTTCTTCTTTCACTGATTCATCATTTTCCCTACAAATAAAAAAAAAAATTCAGTTGTGCTTCTAAGAATGGCAGTCTGTATTAAATAAATATTGCATATTTATCACTTTACTTCACAAAATCCTCTACTAAGTTAGACAGCAGCAAAGCAGCTGGGAAGTCAATGCATTAGCACTGAAATTACCCATTTTAAAAGAAGGGTTTGGGCATATTACCAACCTCAAATAACAATCCTTTTTTTCCATGTTGCAAATAGTTGCAGCAACCAACCATACTACCTAAATATTATTACACACCACAAGAGGGAAAAATAGGTGATTTTACTCCTAGCCTATGAGAAACTGCTATCTTTTATGGAGAATTAACTTTCTGGGCCTCATTTAGAGCTCAGAAAACACTAATTTACAAATTGATACCGTGGAAAAATTCATTCATCTTGGCTAATAGTGATTTCCCAGAGCTCTTTCTTCCTCTCATGCTTAAAAAAATAATTAAAATATACATGTTTTTTATATATGTTTATAAATATGCTTTTTATATATATGTTTATATATGTTTATAAAAAATATATATGTATGTATATATATCAGGTGAAAGCCTATTGTAAAGGTTACTAGATAGTAAGTTCTTAGATCAGCCACATTTATTCAGGAGTTGTAACTGTTGTTTCTAAATTATTGTGTATAACCTGATCAGCCCATGGAACTTCAGGTATTTGTATAACACCTCAGACTCAGTGCTGGAGTTCTGCAGAAAAGTCAGCATTACTACATGCAACAACTGTCAAAAACACAAAGTGATCAGACTTCAATTAGAGATATAATGAAGCTGATCTAAGTTGAACTAAGGTATATCAGACTAAAGGGTAAAGGATGATATTGACTGTATTTTAAAACTTCAACTTCTATGTGTGACAAAAGGAAGGGAACTTTATTTGATGCAAAATTTATACTTTCAGTAGCACACTAATTTAATTTGTATAGTTAGCTTATTCGAAGACCGTAATTACATAAAAACATAAATAAGGAGATCTTATTGGTTTGCGCAGGTTGATGCGATGCCCTGATACATCCCAGAATAAGCTGGGCAAAAGATTAAAAAGTACTTGCAAAGTCTCCTTGAGGAATGGGAAAATAGTAGAAATATTAAACTTCACCACCTGAGGAAGACCTGATATTCTCACAAGCATTCGGATCTACCAATCTAACAAGACCAGCCCTCAATCTTAGGACTTGCTCTTATGAAACTCATTTCTGTAAAA
The DNA here is from genome assembly GCF_023851605.1 of Tamandua tetradactyla. NCBI lineage: Eukaryota > Metazoa > Chordata > Mammalia > Pilosa > Myrmecophagidae > Tamandua > Tamandua tetradactyla. Next base: position 62,460,790 of record NC_135340.1, read on the forward strand.
GAGAAGATAAGCCTGCTTGTAACAATGCCTAAGAATTACCCCCAGAGAACCTCTTTTGTTGCTCAGATGTGGCCTCTTGAAGCAAACTCAGCAGGTAAACTCACTGCCCTCCCTTCTACATGGGACATGACTCCCAGGAGTATAAATATCCCTGGAAACATGGGACATGACTCCCAGGGATGAGCCTGGACCTGGCATCATGGGATTGAGAAGGCCTTCTTGACCAAAACAGGGAAGATAAATGAAACAAAATAAAGTTTCAGTGGCTGAGAGACTTCAAATAGTTTAGAGGTCTGGAGGTTATTCTTATGCAGTATATAGATACCGTTTTTCAGTTTTGGTGTACTGAAGTAACTAGAGGGAAATACCTGAAACTGTTGAAGTATAATCCAATAGTCTTGATTCTTGAAGATTACTGAATAACTATAGAGCTTTTAATGTGTGAATGTGTGTGAAAACCTTGTGACTGACACTCCCTTTATCCAGTGAATGAACAGATGAGTAAGAAAAAAAAAGACAAAAGAATAAACAATGGGAGATGGGATGGGGGATGGGCTGTTTTGAGTGTTCTTTTTTACTTTTATTTTTATTATTTTTGGAGTAATGAAAACGTTCAAAATCTATTGTAATGATGTATGCACAGCTTTATGATGATACTGTGAACCACTGTACAATTTGGATGATTATATCTCAATAAATTAGTCTTTGAAGGAAAAAATATATAAATAAACTTTTATGTATACACTCAAATGGTTTCAATTTTGATCAAAATGTGGACTGTTTCCTGTGTTTTAGTCTATAAACTAGGATGGGATACTTTCCAAAATCACGCCATTTTTAATTAGTAGCAATCTATATTTGGGAAAGAAGAGCAATGCTTAAATGCAACACGAATCAGAATTTTGTAAACCTACTTTTTGATGAAGCCCTAATTAGAAAAAAATTTACAAATTTGTAACCACAATGCAACTAAGTGATGCTATCCACTAGTCATCCATAAGATGAAGGTACACATTTAAAGTAAACCCTACAGATAAGAATATGGATTTATATAATAATGGAATTTCCTTTTCAAAAAGATCTTTTCTTTTTTTTTTACAGAGGTAACCATAGGGTTCTTTTATATCACTACTTACTCTAGTGTATTTTAAACTTTTTTAACAAAACTTCCATTTTAAAGCAATTTTTCAAAGACACGTATTAATGAAAATTGCTGGGAATGACACCTAGGAATCTAAAATTTTAAAAGCTCCATAGATTATTCTCGCAACCAACCAGATTTAGAAGCCAAGGTTCTAAATTATCTTCCAAGTTAGGCATTCTGGGATACTATACATTTTGAAGTGTTCCACAGGTATCTCATACTTAGATAACCATTTGTTACAAAATGTATGCATTTCTTTTTTAGACACTATTCTTCTGAGTAGGTAGTAACACAGTCAAAAATATAACCTGTAAACCCTGTGAGAACAAAAACTATCTGAGTATCAGCAGAACCTAAAATGGCAACTATACATAACATGTACTTGATAAATATTAATTTTTGAATGAATGAACAATCAATTAAGACTCCATACTCATCTGAGCACAGATGGTGCTGCGTGGCAAAAAAAAAAAAAAAAAACCCTGCTAAAATCAAGGAAAACACATCAGAGCCAGACACCTCTGCTCTGGGTTGTGGGTATAACAGATACGAGAATAAACTCTTTAAATTCTCCAAAAGCCCATTTACATAGTAGCCTGAATTTAACAGCTGTTTTTAAAATAACTAAATCTTTTTTTTTTTTTTCACATGGGCAGGCACCAGGAACTGAACCTGGCTCTCAGGCATGGCAGGCGAGAACTCTACCTGCTGAGGCACCGTGGCCGGCCCATAAAATCACTAAATCTTTATTCAGGTGGTGGACATCTATCTATCTGATCTTCAACCAAACATCCTTTTCCCTGCATAATTTCTTCCTGGAAGAAACCACTTGTGAAAATTACAGAAAGTTCTGGCAATAATGTTCTTCTATTCTTGATCTGGGTTACATGGATGTTATAAGCATATGCTTACAATCATCTGACAGTTGCATTAAGAAGCAATGAACACATTATGTAGGCTCTCCTTTTAAAATATTTATTCAAAGGATGAGGGCAATAGATTTGTCAAGTCTTCCCCAGTTATAAGCACTTTAAAAATACTGTTACACTACTCACCTACAATGCACAAATTAAGATTACCTATGGAAGACAGATCAGTTTGGTGACTGGAGGTATGCTCTGATTAAGAACTTAAACTATAATGACTCAGTTTCTGAACTCTTTTTAGGTCACAAATATATTACAGAAAATGAATTTAAAATATATTTGAAAACTCTTAGGGAAATAATTATAATTTCAAATTACTGGCACTCTACTCAGAATGAGTAGAAATAATTTGCTAAATACTCATTCAAGTACATTCCCTCTAAACATACAAAAATAAACTCTAGAATAGTCACAAAATGTTATCTACTCTTAAGACTGAATTATGTCTTCTCAAATTATAACAAATTTCTGAAAAAATCAAAATCCAACATCAAATGAAGAAGCATAGTTTTAAAGTATAATGCTATATTGTATAAGGCCATTTCCAAAATTAAGCTCAATCCCATTTCTGTTTTCCTAATGTGATAAAATTACTACTCTACTGGCAAACACTTCACCTTGAGCCAATACTATTTTAATAGTTTATATTAGTGCCCTAATATAACTCTTAATCTTCATATACTCCAAGATGTTACTTAATCATATATGAACAGTAACAATATTACTGGTTTTCCTCCTACTCATTTTAAAGAAAAGGGGAGCTATTATACTGCTTTGGTGTAAAGAAAAAAACTAGACCTCAGGAAAAAGATCTTGAATTTCTCATCCAAAGATGTCAAGGTGCCAACTATATCCCCTGAACAAATTTCATGATCATAAAAGGTCCCCACTTTATTTCTTCAAAAAATTTTATTGTCCCTTTTTTAAATGTTAGGTCTTAGGGATACAAAGATAAGATATGGTGATCTCTGTCCGACAAAGGAATAACCTCAAAGTCATTTCAGTACTGATGACAAGCGGCATTCTGTTCACTTCTAAATTACATATATTTTAAGGCAATAATTGGTCACTTTTATCATTATATATAAATTCTTATTAAAAACATGATAATCAACTTAAGATTTATGTGTTGGGTTAACTAACCCTACTGGTTGATAGAGTCTAAAGAGTGTTTAAGATACATGTAATGTCCCTAGTTACCTAGTTTGGGTGACCCATTGAGGACTCAGCATATGTTCCTTTGGGACAGTACAAGAAACTCCTGATAGTAAATTGGCCTCTTTATTCAACTTTTAAGAAAAGGAGAGGGATGAACTAAAGTAATATTAAAAGTACGTGCTTGTTTACAGCATTTAATTTCTTCACCTTACATTTTCTTCCTCAATTAGATGTGGCAAAGATTCTTTTCCTATCTATTTTTCCTGTCTGGTTAAACCACAATAGGACATCAAAATTGATTAGGAGATGTTCAGATTTGCTGGAGGTTTAGGTAACTAGTTTCACCTGTACTGACACTATTATGCTGCCCATATCCAAATACAGTGGGGCTTCTGTAATTCAAGACTGTAACTTCTGTTAATGTTATCAGAAGAAAAGGAATGGCATATTCATGTTTAGATATAAACTAAAAGATATTTTAAGATTATTCCATTATTTTTTATTCCTACTTATATCAAATTTCTGAAAGCCCACATTTTGACAGACATTGTGGAAAAGTGCTTCACTCATTTCTGGTTCCTCGTTTTCTAAGGTGTTTCCATCTACAAACAAATTCCAGAGATCCAATCACTTATACCCACAACAATATTCTGCCTAGAAGATACTATCCCACTCTAACCCACTTGAGAACAAGAGTGTCATCACCCGGCTCGGGAGAGCTACCCCATCTCATTTGCAATCAACTTCCCTTACAACAATTTGTCCAGGTCTTAAGATAAAGTTTCAAACATTTTTATACGAGAGAAACGTCAGAAAGACATTTCGTTTACTGCTTTCTATTCTGAGGGATAAAGAGAAGGAAAAGGATGACTTCACTAAATTATTAATGTAACTTTCAACTACAGGTTAAAAGGGCTGGGAATATGAAAATAAATGCTTGGCTTCGTGTCTCCCACACGATAAGAACAAAGAGAAACAATTTTCATAACGAATGCTTACAACTAGAAATTACCATGGATTCGAGTCATCTAAATTCTTTATAGCCAATAACGGAGTTGCCACCTTAAAAGTAGTGGTTTTATTTTACCACTACACCAAAATTAAGAATCTAACGTCACACAATGAGGGGTTTTGTTTTTTGTTTTTTGTTTTTTTGCGTGAGGAGGCACCGGGAATCGAACCCGGGTTCGATTTTTCAGCATGGCAGACGAGACACACAAAGAGTTTTTACAACAGCCTGCACCGCTGACAAACATTAGGAGAGAAAAAAAAAAAAGGAAGAAAAAGCAATGCACAACATAGATTTTCTTTTCAAAAATACCTCTAGCCAATTCAAAGATAACAATGACGGGTCCATTCTATTGGTGCATTATTAAACTTCTTTCAGTGACTATAAATCACAAAAACGAATATATACTTTAGAAAGAAAACACAAAACACTGAACTCATAAAGCTCAGAATGAGGCTGGGAAGATGGGGGAGGGGTATATTCCTTCTAAATACGTTGTCAGTGGATAAGAGGAAATGTCCGATGATGTCATCCCTAGATACTCCCTAGTGATGAACACTAACTATTGCCCTTTAAAAAGGGGACTATTTTCCCGCAAACCGCGGCGGCCGCCGAGCTTTGCTCAAAGGTTCATCAAACGAAGTCTGGGAAATGGGGTTATTAATCGAGGGTGGGGTGGGAGGGAGTGCGCCGGCCCCCCAACCCCCCCTCCCCTCCCCAGCTCGCAGGCGGCGGTGCCCGGGTCGCCAGGGAAGGGCCTGGGAGCGGCGCTGCTGCACCTGCTCCTCCCGCCGCCGACGGCCGAGAGCGGTCCAGGGCCTGAGGAGGGCGTAGGGTCCCACCGAGGCCCAGCCCGGCCTTCCAGGCCGACTCCCCGCCCTACACTCGCCCCAGTCCCCGGAAGGAAAAGACAATACATTTTAACGCCATTGGAACTGCTGCTGTGGTGTTGCTGCTTCTCCGGCTCCGGCGGGTGCGGTCCTCGCCGCGGCTCGCCAGGAGGCTCCGCTGGCTGCTGAAGCGGGCTGTCGTCGCCAGCGGCCCCAAGAACCTCGAGCTTCTCGGCGTCCGCCATCCCGCCGCCGCTACCTCCACCGCCTTTGCTGAGGGGCTCCGAGGGCGACAATGGCGGCAGCCGGAGAAGCGGTAACGGATCCCGATTTGAACAGGCCCCGAGCGCTCAGCTGCCCGGATCTCGCGAGAACCTGTCGGGGCTGGGCGACGGGGATATGGTGTGAGCCTGTGTGGAGGGTGGGAGTGAATGGGGGAGGGGAACGGTGGGGGCTGGAAGGTGTGTGCCGCAGTTGCTGCGTTCGGCCCTGACCCGGCCCAGGGAAGGCTTGACCTGTCCTGAGACCTCTTTTGGGATCATGTTCCGACCACCAGCCTGCCGGTCGCTTGGCCCCCAGTGGGGTCTTCAGTTTCAAAGTGTGTTTTGGGGGTTGGAAACCTCTGAAGCTCTGAAACCCAGTAAGAGAAGCACATTAAGTAAGAGAAGCACATTCCACTTTGTCTTTAAGACATCTGTACCTCTTCAGACTTCCCTTAAAAATCCTTTATATGATTCAAATAAATCACCACTTCTGATTCAAATGTCTAGGCACCCTGTGGATATTGAAGAGTTACTGATGACTATTGCAATTCAGCAGAGTAAATGGCTTTGTATTTCTTTGAGATCACCTTGTTCGTGAGAATGAGGCTTTTCTTAGAATTCAGCTAACGGTCTATAAAAAGAATGAAATTTTTTTAATACTCTGGGCAGCAATCAATGGGTGGAATCTATAATTTTCATAAGAAATCTTCTACTAGATTGACTAATAATGGGCATTTTGGGTTTTATGTGTTTATTATATGCTGATGGAAATTATATTTGAAACAGTTATAGGTTCTCAAGTTTAATTACTGTGTGAAGTTTTAAAGTATAATCATAGATTTTTCCCCCTAAGTATGAAAAAGAAACCCATTAAACTTAATCAACTTCTAACTCTTTAGAACTATAATAATATTTCACATTGAAATAATCTTTTTCAGCTCAAGAGTTCAATGACCTTTTAAATGTTTCTTGAAGAAGCAAGCCAATAATTTATGTGCCTTGCAGAATATTATACACACATTAGTGGTAAAGTTGTAATTAGAAACTAACACTCGAATAGTAAATAAATGATTTCCTCAATTTCCCATGTTCTTTGGCATTTCATTGTGTAGTCTTCTGCTGTCTATCACAAAATACCATAAACCATCTAGTCCTGTTCCTGAAGTAAGCTATTTCATCAGACTTATAAAAATCAGAACTGTTTTAATCATGAAGAGTACATTTGCTAAAATACTGCTATTAAGGTTTTGCCTATATTCTGTTTTGTAGATACTACAAATACTATTGTGGTCGCTGCATTAATTGTTTCTCCTTAATTAATCAACCTTGAGACATAGCATTTGGAGTGTCAGAAAGGGCATTAGAATTTGAGACAGAAAACCTGGACTAGACTCCCAGCTCTGACACTTGCTGCCCATAATTTCTTGGGCAAATCATTTAACTTCTCAATCCCTCCACAATAAATAAGGATAATAAAATGTACCTTGCTGAATTAAGGTGAGGATTAAATGAAAGAACATTATATAGGGCAAAGTAGTATACGAATGCAAAGGTTTAGAATTCCCTAGCTCTCCAAGGTGGCAAAGGTTTTAGTCGAAGAGAAGCCAGATGATTTTCCCGTAATACTGGATTATAAGTACTTTCAAAACATTCCTCGCTGTCTGTTATTCGTTTGTTAAGGTTGAATTTAATGATGAAACACTTAACCCCACAGCCCCTAGAACAGTATATTCTTGCAAAGCCCTTCAAGAGATTCAACTGAATGTTTATTAAGAGGCCATGATGGTTAAGTTCCTGAGTTAGCCTGGCTAGATTATGGTGTTCAATTGTTTACTCAAGCAAGCACTAGTCTGATTGTTACTACGAGAGTATTTCATGGATTTAAATCATTTGTCTGCTGATTGCATCTATGACTGGTTAGATCTATAATCAATAAAGATTATATCAGAATGAGAGAAGTCTCATCCAATCACTTGAAGGCCTAAAAGGGAGAAGTGATGATTTCAGAAATCTGTTTCTACTTCAGTCAGCACCTTCTCCTAGGGAATTCATTGAGACCGTTTCTTTGGAGATCCCACTTGTGGTCTACGCTATGGAATTGATGTACTGGTCAATCCCCATGGTCACAGGAGCCAAGCCCTATAAGAAATCTCATAATATTTACATGCATGAAACTTGTCATTTGTTTCCCTGGAGAACCCTGACTAATACCCTTGCTTAAAACAGGCAAGTAGGAGCACAGGGGATACAAAAATGAGTACAGGCCTATTGGGAAAGAAATTGTATACAAAGTACTATTTGAATACTGTACTAGAGATAAAATGTCAGATATAATTAAAACTAGAGACTAGCCCACCTGTCCCAGTGTGCCAATTTGATTTTGTAAAATCTTTCATTAAAATATTTATCTTGATGACTGAGTTTGTTGGTGCCTCTTTATATTTGGTACTTGAGCCAAACACCTCACTGGCTATATCCCAGTCATAGCCTGTTAGATGCATAAAAAGGACAAAGGTTAATCCCTATTAGGGATAGGTGAGGGCATCATAGAAGAGCTGGATCTTAAAAGGTTAGAATTTTCTGAAGAGAAAAAAAGATTCATCCTTATCGTTCTATCTCCATTGTCCTGTACTATGATCTTTCCTTCCTCTCTTGCTATCATTATTACACTTACCTTAACTAACTTTGCAAAAAATAAAGAAAAAATGAGCTATTAACATTCTATTACATTTCATTTCTATATTACCTTCCCTTCCTCTGCTTTACTGTATTTTTTTATTCCACATGTACCTGCTTAAAAATTCTTGAGTAATGCTGTAGTTTTTATCTTACCACAGTTCCCACTATAAAAGCATTAGCCCTTGCAACCGCAGAAAATGTGTTACTGCCACACCTTCACATACCCTTAGTTTTCTTTCTTACAGATTGGAGTGGTTTATGTGTGAGAGACAGAGACAGAGAGGCACAGAGAAAGAGCTCATATCTAGAAATTTAATGCTAAAAGTCCAAATATTTTCAATTAATAATTCAATGGGTAGATCAAATAGGAATTATATTCCGCTGCTAGTAACAGAGACTGGAAATAATAGCATCTTAAACAAAATAGAAGTTATACTTCTCTCTAAGAAGTCCAGATGAAAGCAGCCCAGAGCTCATGAAGCATTTCCACAGGTTCCTTCTATCTTAGTCTTTTACCTTCCTAAAGCAAGGCTGTTCCTGGACAAAGGTGGTGGATTTGCTGCCTGATGTGTGCAAATGACCAAATCCTGAAACTTCAGAGTTTCAAAGAGAGAAATAATTTATTGCTAGGAGTGAAGCAGGAGAGCAGATGGCCTATGGGCCCAAAATCTGTCTCCTGGAGTCTGGGTATTCAAAGTTTTTATGGACTCTAAGATGGGGAGATGAAGTCATTACAATTTCAATGGCAGGTATTAGCAAAAAGGGAGAAAGAAAGTTATCATCTCAATAACAGCTATAGGCAGAAACAATTTACAAATATAATGGAGTGAAACTAGAACCAGTTAATGGTGGGTTTTGAGCTGGTTCAAATTCCTCCATTAGTATTAGGGCATTTGCCTTTACAGATTTCTTAAGGAGAAAACTGGGTAAAGGAAGTACCAGCTTTCACAATCACAAAGGCACAAGTAAGGACTTCTACAATCATTATCAGAGATCGGGGCAGTGGATCATAGTTCAGAGATTTCAGGTATTTCCTCTCCATCTACTCTAATATACCAGAAAGAAAAAAGAATATATAATGATTCAGTATTCATAATCATTCATTAAATCCTAACTCCTCTGTTTCAAGGCTTCCATTCTTAAGGTCACCCCATGGACCAAGGTGACTGCTGGAGAACTAGTGATCTTGGCTACATTGCAGGAGTAAGAAAAGAATGATCCTGTTTAGATCTCTCCTACAGCACTTCCACTTGTGGGCCAGAATTTAGTTACATGACATACCCAGCTTTAGGGGAGGTTGCAAATAGCTTTTCAGCTGGGCACACTATCCAGGGTTCTGTTACAAAAGAAGGAAATGGATGTTGAGTGACATGTAGGATATGATAATCTTTTACTTCATCTTTAAGAATTAAAAGTCAAAGACCATAACATAATGTAAAACAAAAAGTATAATATAGTTTTTAAAACAGTACGCTTGACTTTATTTAAATTAAATGACTGGATTTGGAGCCACTAAGTTCCAAACTTAGATTTAGATTCCAAAAAAAGAATTTAAAACTTTTACCAAAACTATGGTTATATTTGAAATCCACATATGTTTTCCCTATTTATTCTAAGACATTCATTCTATGATGAAAAAAACTAGATTGTCACAATCAACTGGTGCCATCTATTTAATATTTCTAATCTTCCTCTCTATATATATCTTTCTCTCTCTTTTTCCTTTCTATTTCTCTTCCTCCTATTTTCTATTACTCTGCTGAATTTAGGAGTCTATTAACATTTATTATGCAAAAATTCATTCTCTAGAAAGATCTCCACAGCCAACTGAAGTTCAGAATTAAGGCAATTATCTGAATAATTCAGGCAGAAACTCCAGTTTTAACTCAATTATTGAAATAGTTCAGATATACCAAGGGTTTTGCTTGAATACCTAGATAATTGTTTCATCTTTCAACGTTACAATGTTAGGGTCATTGCCCAATAACACATTTACTTTTGATTTTGTAAGCAATATTGGGACAATTTTTTTTCTTTGAAGACTATGGATTTCAATTCCCAGATACTAAGTTTCACTTTCCTGTCCACTTTCTAATTTCTTAATTTAATCATTTTACCTTTTCCTCAATCTCATCCCAGTAACTCCATAAAAGGCTGATAAGAAGAACACATTTCTAAGTGCTTCACCTACTATCCTACTGATAGTCATAGCCATTTCCTTCTCTTTAATCATCTCCATAAATTGGGTTTCCTCTAGCCAAAGCCAAGGCTAATGCACGGTAATATATTCAACTATCCACTGTTTCATACCCTGATGCAAAGAGTTTCAATGAAAATGATTGTGGGGATCCAGGTAGGGGCCAGGAGTCACCTCCATGTTGGGAGTAGGCCATTGCATATGACTGCCAAGGGGACGAGGACAGACATTAAAGGTCATCAGACTTCCTCAGGGCAGAAAGAATATACAAATGGTATCATAAACAAGGCATTGAAACTACCCTCCATTGACCACTGTTGATAACAAATCTTCAAACCCTTGTGTCATGAGACCCTTCTGAAACTCTGTTCTCACACCCTTGCCCTAAACCCAGATAAGCCCTTGCACTCACCTGCCTCCTTCTGTGGAGCTCTAACTTCCATTTCCCAACCTGCCGCCATTGGGAAGAATCCTCTCCTGTTCATAACTCCCAATAAAATTCATATCTAACTCTGTACCTGATATGCTCTTTGGTCTTAAGGCTGTGTTGACCAGAGCTTTTTGAGAGATGGTGTTCTAGTTTGCTAGCTGCTGGAATGCAGTATACCAGAACAGAACGTCCTTTAAAAGGGAGAATTTAATAACTTACAAGTTTATAGTTCTAAGTCCATGAAAATGTTGTAATTAAAGCAAGTCTATAAGAAATGTCCAAGCGAAGGTATCCAGGGAAAGATATCTTGGTTCAAGAAGGCCAACAACGTTTAGGGTTTCTCTCTCGACTGTAAAGGCCAATGGCAAACATGGCAATGACTGCTAGCTTACTTTCCAGGTTTCTTGTTTCATGAAACTCCCTGGGGATGTTTTCCTTCACTTCCAAAGGTCTCTGGCTGTGAGGGCTCTGTGGTTCTCATGGCTCTGTTCTCTCATGGCTCAGCTTCTCTCAAGCTTTTTCCAAAGTGTTTCCTCTTTTAAGGGATTCTAGTAAACCAATCAAGACCCACCTGGAATGGGTGGAGTCACATCTCCACCTAATCAGAAGTTAATACCCACAATTTGGTGTGTCACATCTCCATGGAGATAATCTAATTGAAAGTTTCCAACCTCCAGGACTGAATAGGAATTAAAAGAAACAGCTAGCTGCCTCCAAAATATGGATCAGGATTAAAACATGGCTTTTCTAGGGTACATAATCCTTTCAAACCAGCACAGATAGGTTGGAACCATTGGCGAGCTGGTTAGGAGACCAAAGAGCTGCTGGCAACATTGAGCATGAGTCTCTGGAAGGGAGAATCCATGGGGGAAATCCAAAATTGGCCTCTATCGTCCATGTAGGGAGGGGTGGCTTCCATCCTAGACGAATGGGGACCACCATGAGATTATGTGGATGCCATGAAAATTCCAGCAGGGTTGCTAACTGGTTTGCCACAGATAGCAGGATGACTAAATTTGAGTAAGAAGAAAGGAGACTGCCAAATAGTGACAGCCATAGCATGATCCCTATTAGGAGACTTGAAGATGGCTACTGAGGCGGTTTAGAGGAGAATAAAGTAATGCTACCTTTGTATGCAGCAGTTCCAAAGGTTGCCTTTTTACTAGAAGGAAATAGCACTCAATTATCTTGTTAGCACTTTGTTTTAGATGTAACTAATGTTTTCTTTAGTAGTTCCTTAAATAAGGCCAGTCAACCTGTTTTCACCTTCACCTGGGAAAGGGAACAAAGGACTTCCACTGTGCTCCCACAAGGCTATTTACATAACCCAACCATCTGCCACAGTCTTATGGCAAAGGATTTGGCTAAGTGGATGAGTAACTCTATCATACTATATTGATGATGTCATATTAACCAGTCACTCTTTTACAGAAATAAAAGAAGCCCAGACTCATTGTTATCTCAACTCGAGAGTCAGGGACAGACAATTAATTGCAACAAACTGTAATGCCTTGGTTGCCCTGTCAAATTGTTAGGTGTTATACAGTTGGGTAAGACAAAAATTATTCCTTATGCAGTAATTGGTAAGGTACAATGCTTTCCTATGCCACATAGGCCAAAACTAATAGCTTTCTTGGAGTTATTGTGATATTGGAAACCTTTTGTTCCTCACTAAGCCCAAATGTTAAAAACCTTTGAATATGCTAATTAAAAAAGGTTGTACTTGGAAATAGGAGAAACTCAGGCTGCTTTTAAAGGGCTAAAAGGTCAATAGCACAACTGCAAGCCCTGGGAGGTGTAGACCCAGACCCACTCTGTAAAATGGATGTAGCCAATACTGATATAGGCTTTGGGTGGTGTCTGTGGCAGTGGCAACATTCTAAATGAATGCCCCTTAACTTTTGGTCACACTTATAGAAAGGGGCAGAACTGAGACACAGCCCCCTGGAAAAGCAATTGTATGCTGCATATAATGCCTTATTGCAAGTGGAGGGAGTTGCAAAGATGACCAGTCACCTTGAAAACAGCTATCTCTGTTCAGGGGTGGATAGCTGACATGGCTTCTAAGCCACACTCTGGCTGTGCCCAACTGAGCACAGCTGAAACCAAGGAAACCATGGAATGGCTTCATTGGAAAAGCAGACACCAAGGGTATTAAACCCTGCAGCATCTGGCCCAGCAGTTCAGCTGCCAACCATGTACCAGTAGCCAATGGACATCACTAGAGAGTGTCCTTCATGCTCCCTGTGTTGACCACATGGGCTACCAGATGGGGCATGTCAGCTGCTCACAAATCCCAGTGACCCAGTGGCAAGCAGACTACATCAGTTGCCTTCCACTCTCAGAGAAGGCAGGGTATGCTTTTACTGTCATGGGCAAGACTACAGAACTCTTGCTAGCTTTCCCAGTAGAGAAGGTGAACCAGAGGGCCACCATCAGATATTTGGAGAAAGTAAGCACTCTGTATGGACTGCCAACACAGATAAACAGCGATTGGGGGACCCCTTTCACTGGGCAAATAGTCCAATCCTGGACCATGGATCAGGACATCATGTGGACCTTCCATCTGCCCTACAATCCCACAGGGGTAGGCTTTATTGAAAGAATGAATGATTTGTTAAAAGTACAGTTAAAAGATGATAGAGGTCCTAGGACTTAACTCCCTTGAATGCAATGCCATGGGCTATAGCCCCAGCTCCTACTGAAGTGCTAACAGCAGGACTGATGCAGGCTCTGAGAATACAAATTAAAGGACCAACTGCTTCACAGCCTAAAAGGGAGAATAATAATGACCTGTTGTTGCTTATGCCTCAGACCACACAAATGGTGGGAAATGAGGTTCTTTGTCCTTGGTGCTAGGCTATGCACCCATGGTGGGTGGGAATCTTGAGCCCATGGGGAATTGGAGTCACCCAAAATATTGTAATCTGATACAAAAAAAAAAAGCCTGTTAAAAATTTTATCACCAATCCAAAGCCTCCTATTCCCATAGGAAACTTATGCATAACTATGCGGACCCTTCTTAAACCTAGACTAACAATTGATGTCGTGATGGAGGATTCTCAAGATTTGCAGGGGGAGGGTATCTGTTATTTAAAACCTCCCCATAATGTTCCTCTGCCTATACCTTGTTGTCAGCTGATGGAACTTTTGTATGTATATTGTTAGATTCCTTATTTTTCCCCATAAGCATCATATTCTTTTTTTTTTTTCCAATAGGGCCATAGCAAACACCTTCCTACAGTGGGCTTCAGCAGTAATTCATGGCCACAATTGAACCCATTGTTGGATTTGCATAGACTTGCCATCTTCAGGTACTACCGGCCTTCCTTAGACTATGACCCCTGCAAATTGGACTGCATGGAATACCCTCATGGCCTGGCAGAATTCAATGCATCAGAAAATCTGAAAAAGAATCTTAAACCTCTTGTCTAAGTGGCTTAATTTCCTTTCTTGGCCATGGTGGCATCTCTTTGTGGGATTGTCATTTCTGTGTAGGGGACTCCTAGTGTTCTGTTATCTCATACACTGTTGCTGTGGAATATGGATTTGCAATGTCTGTCCTATGGCCAACATAGTCTGCTGCATGGGGGTGTATTGTGAGGATCCAGGGCCTGGGATTCTCCTACATTTTGAGGATATTCCCCTCCATGTTGAGAGCAGGCCATTGCATGTAGCTGCCTACATGACTGGAACAGACATTAGAGGCCATTAGACCTCCTCAGGGGGGAAACAATGTGCAAATGGTATAATAAACAAAATATTGAAACTTCCCTCCATTGACCACTGTTGATAACAAATCTTCAACCCCCTGTGTCACGAGACCCTACTGAAACTCTGTCCTCACACCCTTGTCCTAAACCCTTATAACCCCTTGCACTCACCTACCCCCTTTTGTGGAGCTCTAACTTACATTTCCTGACCTGCCACCATTGGGAGAATCTTCTCCTATTCATAACTCCCATTAAAATTCATGCCTAACTCCGTGGCTGACATGTTTTTTGGTCTTCCAGCTGCATCGACCTGAGCTCTTCGAAAGCTGAGTTGAAACAATGATTGCTTTACAACAAATATTGCTTGTAATTTAAAATTGCCTTGTTTCAACAACATTATTATCAATTTTCAACTAAAACATTTGGAAGCAAGAATAGATTGCTCAGAGCAATATAATGTTCAACACATGCAATCCTGCATATTTGAAGATAATCCTATGAATGGTGATAACAGATACACTAACTGATACAATCCAGCTGTATTAGCTAGAGTTCTCTAAAGAAACAGAATCAGCAGGCAATAGCTAGAAATATAAAATTTATAAAAGTGTCTCACGTAACTGTGGGATGTAAAATCCAAGGTCTGAAGGGCAGGCTGCAAGCTGACAACTCTGATGAAGGTACTCAGTGAAGTCACATGAGAGGCTGGCTGGGCAATCGTAGGAATACAAGGGTCCAAGTTCTGCAGGGCAGGCCACAAGCTGGCAAATCTGATGAAGGGTCTGGACCAACTCCACAGGAGAGGCTTGCAAGTTAAAGCAAGAAGAGTGACTGTCTCTTCTGAATCCTCCTTAAAAGCTTTCCAGTGATCAGATTAAGCATCACTCATTGCAGAAGACACCCCCCTTAGTTGATTACAAATACAATCAGCTGTGGATGCAGCCAACGTGATTATAAGTCCATGAAATGTCCTCATAGCAACAGATATACCAGCACTTGCCTGACC
This sequence comes from Tamandua tetradactyla, assembly GCF_023851605.1. Lineage (NCBI taxonomy): Eukaryota > Metazoa > Chordata > Mammalia > Pilosa > Myrmecophagidae > Tamandua > Tamandua tetradactyla. The sequence continues at coordinate 62,476,145 of NC_135340.1, forward strand.
AGACAACTGGGCATCCCAACCTGGCCAAGTTGACACATGAACCTGACCATGACACCATCTTTCTCTTTTTACATGGTAATAGAAACCCAGTTTATCTATGGTAATTACGTTTACCACTGGAAGCCCACTTGTCCTAGCCTCACATGCAGCTCACATGTGACTATTCCTGGCCAATAAGATATAAGAAGAATTGTGAAGAACTTTTGGAGGTTCCTTAGAAGGAACTGATTTTGCAAGAGAAGGATCATTTTGACCTCTTCCTACTTCCTGCTCCAGCCTGGAATACAGAAATGAAACCAGCAGCCATGTTGGAGCAACAAGTGATCATGTGATTGGAAAGTAAGCATTGAGGATGGTGAATTAGGAAGGTAGAGTTACAGTCTCTAAGGACAATATAAAACCAAAAAACAATAACAATCCTGAAATTCCTACCCCTAGACTTCTCAAGAGGAATAAATAGTCATCTTTTTTCTTAAATTAAATTCCAGTAACTATTTGGGATTTTCCTATTTTGTACATTTGAACTTAATCCTGATAATAATTATTTTTAATAGAAATGGTTGATTTGCTTTCGCTGTTTCTTATATGCTGTGATCATATAAACACTACTTTAAAAATGTTTTTCTGAAGGCAAAATTTATGTTATTTTTCATTTGCTCTTGCACTGTATCCTGAGAACAAGTTGCATGCCAGATGTCCATTCTTCTCTTCTTCCTTAACAATAGAGTCATAGTTTTGTTTAGGATTCCAATGTACCCAGGTAAAATTTTGGAAGTGGCCATAGAACATAGTTCCATCTCATAAGTTGTCAGGTGAAATATGCTAGGGATTCTAAGAGAATCTTTGGTTTCCTGATAAGCTGTATGCTTTCTTTCCTTCCTGGGGGGCAGCTAGAGAGTAGAGTATTCATCTTCAAACCATGAGTCTTATAGGTATGAGGACAAAATTCACAAACTAAGGACGGCAGAGCAGGAAGATAGGTGATTGAAACTTTAATGACCTCATAGAGCCATTGTATAAACCCTGGTCTGTCTATGTCCAAAATTCTTGTTTTGGGAGAACCTCCCCAAACAAGGGTATTTGCCATTGAGCTATGTTATACCAGTTTCATGAAACCGAACACAATCCGAAATAATAGCCTTTTGCTGTATTATAGCCCTTTCCAAATGGGTCACACCATTCCTGATGGCATGGTTAGATCTTTGTTGGAAGCACTGAATTTTCATGGTCTGTTCTGATATGTAGACTATTTAGACTGATTTTATTTCATTGTTGTATTTCAGTTAACAACCTACTTTTTAAAACATACTTAAAAAGTGAGTAGATATGTGGTTCAGTGGTAGAATGCTTGCTTTCTATGAAGGAGACCTGGGATCAATTCCCAGACCCTGAACCCAAAAGAAGTAGATAGATAGATGAATGGATGTGTGTATGTATATATAAAACACTTGCAAAGATGTATTTCCGTGATTTTCATTTCTAACTATATTCAGTAGGCAGTCAGGAGAAGAAATAAAGCTTTTGATTGAGTCAAACACTGTAGGTATTTCAAATAGAAAGGATTTAAAGTACAACGATTTAGAGGTTTGTACAACCATCAGTAGGGCTGGGGGAGCAAAGGTCTAGGAGCTACTGATGGAGTTCTAAGTATTAGAAAGAGCAGGAATCATAAGAAACTACCGCCACTGAATTCTCTCACCTACAGCACTAAGGTAAGTCTCAGGACTACCTGACTCCCAAACACTACTGGCAAAATGTTATACCTACCATTTGCTGCTATCCATAAGGGTCCCTGTAGCTCCTGTAGAGATTTTTCCTTCTTTTCTTCCTTCTCCCAACTTTTGCACCAGTGTCTCTCATTCATAGAATTTAAGTTGTAATACTGATAGAAAAAGAGTCTGAGAAATGTCTCCTTCAAGGGGAAGCTTAAAAGTGAGAGGAGGATGCTGAGTTTCAATAGGTAATATTTTGGCATGATTTCTAAGCCACTTAGCTCATTTTCTGAAGTCCCCAAATACAAAGGAGAGAATTAATGACTTTGAATGACTGCACCTCTACATAAGATAAAGCATGTAAAAAAAAAAAAAAAAACCTTGTAACTTATGCTATTCTCTTAACTCCATTAGCCAACGTCATGTATGAGTTTTTTGTGATATCATTCAGGTAATACAGGAGACTATTTGGCAATAATGCCAGGGTAGGTGTTCTCACAGTCCCACTGAGGAAATGTAGGCTTGCAGAAGTGTCCATTAATTTAAATTCAGAATTTTGCATCTGAAATCCTAATATTTTTGGAAACTAGTGTCGAAAAAATTTTTTGGAAAACTGGACCTTATTATTCTCAACTATTGATTGATTTGAGCATCAATCTAAAGGCCTGGGGACAGTCACACAGAAGTACTGTGGCTATATAATGCTATATAAAAATTAAATGAATCAGCCCACAAAACATTAGATTTATACTTTATCCTAAAAATCTTCATATTTTATGTACTCTTTTAAACAATAACCAATAAATTCTATTTATTTTACACTGACTTTTAGATTGTACTAGAAGAAAAAGCTCCTTCTCAGGCCTTACCAATTTTGCTCTATAATTGTGTAAAATGGCTTTGTATCTTCCTAGATAAGCATTCATTCATTTTTTCTTTGCTTCAAATTTGCACGATATGAGTTTTATTTTACTAGTTTAAATTTAGAAATCTAATATCAAATATTCAACTTTATCCTTTAACAATGTACATACTCCTGAAAAAACTTACATTCTATAAAACCATGCACTAAAAATAACTGGCAAGATTTAGAGGAAAATTAGTGATGGGGAGAAACCAATGAAAAAGCAACGCAATTTCACAGTCAACGCACTATAAAAGTAGTAACAAGCCAGATGAAAATGTTAGCACAGTTAGAAATACAAGTTAGATGTACATATCAAAATATATATATATATATACACATACAACTTCACAAACTTTTTTAATTAAGAAAAATGACATAAAATGTATAAGGAATGGTTGCATTTTGAAATCAAGGGCAACTATTCCAAGATCAATAAGAACTGTGCAATGCACATTTTCAAGACTGACATGTGGCCAAACTGAATCAAGAGAACGAACAGGCATTGTGTACAAGTGTTCTCGTCCACAGTTTACTGTATTCAGTGGACTTAGAGTTCAACTACTTTTACTCAGTAGTCAAAACACTAATGTACCAGGAAAAAATTTTGTATGAATCCACAGTCTATTGATATTGTTATTTGCCAATACATATGAAATGATTCGCATCACTGAAATATACATTGAAGCAGAATACACTATTTTGGTTTCTTTGTTTCTTTAGCCCTAGCAAAATAATTTAAGCCATTTACTATAAATTATATTGTGGTTATGGTCCATATATTCGTGGAGATTTTGCCAAAGGTATCCTATCATATTCATTAGATTCAACAGTATATTTGAGGGCTTGAAGTATACTTTAAATGAAACAATTTAGGGCTTATAGATAGTAAAATTAAAACAAATTAAATGGAACTTCATTTAAATAGATCACTTTGAACTCAAACATTTAGGCATTTTTCCTTGTAGAAAAGTTTATCAGCAAAAAGATAACACCTCATTTTCAGTGGGACTCATCAGCTGGATCAGCATTAGATCATTATCTACACTGAAGTGTCATCATGCTCAGTTCACTTATGAGTCCACTCACTAAGATGATTTCTTCACTGTTGACAAAATCCCACACCATCATTTTCTAATCAAATCTAATCACCCTATTATTGTACGCTCTAATTTTATTTCAGCACTTTCAGAAGTGGCTGCTTTCTAGAAATCAGATAGGAAAATGACCTAGAGGAAGAACTCCAAAGGGGAAAAAAAACCCCAGAAAACTAATAAGGTAATAAAAGAGAACAGGACATTAAGCCAAGTTGTTGTATGCAGCCCCAATATAGGGACCAGGTTTTGCTCATCTTTGTACAGCACTGCAGTCCCTAGATCAACATCTGGCACATAGATGTTGAATGAAATTATGAGAAGTCGGGCAGAATTGTACAATCTTCTATTGTTGGCTCATTCCTACTGTCAGGGTGTATGCTGCTTAATCCCTCTATTATGTCCAATTTTCTCATCTCTCCTGTTATGACCTTCCTCCTCAGAACCTCTTCTCCTTATGCTTCTTTTTGTCTCTTCTTTTTCTTATGGATTTGGTTTTGAAAATTTTTTGGCTTTCTTTTTGGTCAGTGAAAACACTGACTTTATGGACACTAGCCAGTAACAACAGTATTTCTTTCCTTCTCAGTAATTATTCAATCAATCCTGGCATACAGAGACTCCATGAATGTATGGACTATTTCCGTGGTCAGTGCCTAGACCAGTACTTGATAGTAGAAGAAGCTCAGTAAATATTTGTTTTGAGTGCATGAATGAATTAATGAGCTATCTAAAGAGAGGAATCAGTATTTACATAGTTTCAGAGGTTTTCAAATTCAAGCATCAGCTTGAAATTTTTAAAGGCTCTGTGATGGTTAATTTCATGTGTCAAGTTGGCTAGGTTATGGTGCCCAGTTGTTTGATAAAGCAAGTACTGGTCTGATTATTATTATCAAAGGACTTCATGGATTTAAAGCATTAGTTGATTGAATTTATGGCTGATTACATCTACTATCAAAACCATGAGCAGTGACAGAAGTCTAGTCATTCATTTTTGAGCCTTTGAGTTGAAGGCTCAAAAGAGAGAACTGATATTTCAGTAGCCAGAAAGAAGAATTTCTATCTCAAACTTCAGCCATCCAGCTTCTCCCAGGAAATTCTTTGAAATCATCATCAGACTTCCCAGCTTGCGGCCTGCCCTACAGAATTCTAACTTGCCAATTCCCCCAAGCTTGTATGGGCCAAATTCTATGATAAATCTCTTAATATTTACATACACAAAAAAAACCTATATATGCAAAAAAACGCATATAGCTAAAAATAGCACTCAAAATAGGTAGAGATGTATTCTTTTAAATAAACAGCTGAATTTCTAATATAACTAGTTCTCTATTGTTGTCTAAAGGCAAATAAGGATTGAAATAGTCTAAAAATTGTCATACCAAACTAATTTGTATTTGTCTTTGATACGTATTTTTAATTTCAACCTTTGAAAGGTATGGTATCCAATGTTTGGGTAAACAACATTTCAAATAAAAGACACAATAACACTAAAGATTTTTTTTTGTATGATGCATGGCGGGTCACATTTCATTATTTTTCCATGTTAGTATCCCATTATTGCAACACCGTTTGTTGAACTTTTGTTTGTTTTTTGTTTTGTTTCGGTTTGGTTTTGCTTGTTTGTTTGTTTTTGGGGAAGCTCATAGACCGGGAATCAACCCAGTCTGCCCCCAATGGTAGGAAAGAATTCTACCACTGAACCACACTTGCACCGCTCCCCCCACCCCAAAAAAGATTTTTAACTCAAGGGGATAGATAAGCTTCAGCCAGATAACATATAGATTTCTCAGAAAAGTTGAAGGTAACATATTGTCCTAATAAGTTTAAGAAGTCAATCCTATATACAAAATTTGAGAAGAAGAAAGTCGCTTGGAATGAGGATGATGAGAACACGGCAATATTTTCCTCCGAGAAGAACCCTGAGTGAACTGGCTAAAGGACATTTTGCTTTCAGCTCTTTTGTGACACCATCATTCCAAGAGTATAATTAAAATGGGACTCTAATTCCTATAGTTATCATTTATTTTTATTTATTTATTTATTTTTCTTTCTTAAAAAATATGGAACACTTCACGAATTTGCATGTCGTTCTTGCACAGGGGCCATGCTAATCATCTCTGTATCATTCCAATTTTAGTATACGTGCTGCTGATGTGACCACTAGTTATCATTTAAGAAGGTAATTAACACTTCTCTCTGACACAAAAAGTCATAGTCATATAAGAGAATTTGAATTGAAAATTTCTTCTGCCAACTGAACATTTTAATATTTAGGAATAATAAATTATATATTTTTTCCACAGCTAATTAAGATTAATTTTTTTTGTATTTTAGTATCCCTTTTAAATAATTTATAAACTTTAAAATAATTTTATAAAACAACCATATACGATCACTCAATTGCTATTTTTTGGCCAAAAAGTAGAGAAATACATTTATTAATGATGTACTCCCTTTCTGATTTTATGAGGAAATTTATATGAGCATAAATATTAATGCAGATAATTAAAATAAAATATTATACTATTACATGAGAAAACAAAAATTACAATAGCCAAGGCAAGTGAGAAAAAACATAAATCATAAACTATTCACAAGTATGGGTTAACCACACGTACTTTTAAAAGCATTAATGTATTTCATCTCTTTATATATTTTTATAAAACTTGGGCAAGAGACTTCAACAGACTTCAGAAGTGTAGATATTCCAGGTTTTACCTGTAATTTACCTATTTGGCAATTCTTCACTTTTTTTTGGCAGTGAAGAATAAATTGTGTATAATCCCTTAACTTCTACAGTACTTTGCAGAACTTGCCATATTGTTTTGCAATGTATCTCCTCAAGGGCAGAGAGCAAATCTCATTTATCTTAGTATCCCAGCATCTAACAGAAGAAGTGGAGCATAATGAAATTTTAATCCATTATGCTTTCCTGAATGAGCCACTTCGCAGATTTTCATAACATCACCATCTGTCATATAGCTTGAGAAAGGTCAAGGTCATGTACCAATTAACACAAAGGAACCTAATTTATAGTCAAAGCTTTCCTTTGGCATCAAGTTGAAAGCATTAACTGGAAACACTTTATCAAATGATACAGATATGGATTAAAAAATAATGGAAAACCATACAGAACAACCTTCAAAATCTAAGCATATATGTAAGATATCAATGCCAGATCAACATTCACACAATGCTGTATGAAACAGTGAACCTAACCCACATCCTTAACTGAGTGGGAATTAGATTGGTAGCATGCAGTTTCTTAAAATCAACTTCCTCATCATTTAACATGGAACCATGATGAAAGTCATAAAACAACAAGCCAAGTTCCCCAACAATGGTAACAAATTCTTGGAGGAGGGCGCATATATCTGCAGTAGAATAATCATGTAATCTAGTTCTGCTGTTTTGAGCTGGGCTTTCAAAGAGAATGAATTGCAAATAATAATATTGAAATACAGAGTGCAGTAAGCTGGAGCATGTATCCAATGTCAAAAATCAAAATGAAATTAATCAAATTCTTAAACAGTTTATTAATACTGTACAAACAAAATGTTCATGTGTTTAACCCCTGAACTGATAGAGTACTCTTGCAACAGTCTTGAAAGAGAAATAGAACAACACATGGAAGAAAATATCCTTTCCTATATGCTATGAGTAACTACATTACCAGAAAACAGCATCTCTAGCACCTTGCTTCTTAAACTTGGTCCCAAGATTAGAATATCTGGGAGATTGTCAAAAAATGCAGAATCTGAGACCCAACCTACAGAATTAGAATCTGCGTTTTAGCAAAATCCCAGGGGATTTGTATGCATATTAATGTTCTTGTAGGGTTAAAAAAGATTCAATAAAACCATGGTTATGAAAATGTGGCTGGTAGGAAGATGGTTCTTCCACTGTCTTTCATAATGGGAAGTTAGTCCACCTATATCTTAGGATATTTGACATTTTTAAATAAAAAAGAGTGACTTTTTTTTTCTTTTCTTTTTTTGCATGGGCAGGCACCGGATATCGAACCCGAGTCTCCTGCATGGCAGAGAAATTTGCCACTGAGCCACTGTGGCCCACCCAGAGTGGCTTTTTTTTTCCAGTGTGGATTTGTATGAACTACCAATTATACCTTATTCATTTTTTGTAAAACTGTGACATTTTCTAAATTAATACTCTAAAGAAACAGAAACTTTGTCTTCACATTATTATGGAACTAAACCATACCTGTCGGTTACGTTTACATTATTGTCCTTGCAGCACTTTATTTTTTACATGATCAATGACCAATTATGCATCTACATTTTTCCCCGAAAGCTGAACAGTTCAACAATTTATAAGGTGAACACTTAAGTTTTGAGGGAATCTGCAGGTGTTTGTAACTTGTAGGTCGCGGATATAGTATCAAAGCAAGAACCGATTTGGAATATTATAAATGAGTTTGAAAAAATGACCAAACGCCTAAGTAGGGAGAGAAGAGGATTCTTGCTGTCGCTCTTGTTTGTTTTGCTTTGATTTCTATGGCGTTTAGATTTGGACACTACGTATTTAACATGTTTATAAAACGTGCCTCATAGCTACAAATGAGATTTACTAGAGCTTTCCTCGCTAAAACTTTCTTTCTTTCTTTCTTTCTTTCTTTTTTTTTTTTTTTTTTTTTTTGATGCATGGTCTGGGAATCGAACCCGGGTCTCCTGAATGAAAGGCAAGCATTCTACCTCTGAACCACCCATGCACCCTCCTCGCTAAGATTTTGGTGTCCCTTATTACGTATTTGGATGCGGGGTCTCGCCGCATACTGTTTCAGCACCACGGACAGCGTCTAAGCGGCTATTCCCAAGAAGGGGAGGGATTTCGGTTTGGGTTTGCGTGAGAAGGACGAGAGAAGAGCATAGGAGAAAAGAACTCCAAAGGACGCATCCAGTCTGCAGTTAAACAAATAGAGCTTTCACTCTTACCTTTCAACTATAGTTGGGGGAAAAAAATACACGTAGGAATTTAATGCAGTACTACTCTTAGGCTGAGTCTGCCGTTACCAAGCACAGCAAAATACCCGCGGCATAGCTAGGGTTGCAGCCAGGAGAAAAAAGCAAGGATTTTAGCGATAAATCATTTAAACTCCCACTGCCATAGGGAATCAAAATGGTAACGATCCCTTTTGTTAGCCTGCAGGGTGTGACAGCGAAAACAAGCTACTGTCTTTTTCCCCAGCCCCCTTTCTTTTTAGCAGAACTGAGATATAGAGAGCGCCTGTTGCTGCTGTGTTTGATTCTCATCCTCTCAGTTCCCATTTCCTCTCTTCTCTTACACTGTCAGACACTCTCACATTCACACACACGCGCAAACATTTACACACTGTCACACCGAAGAATTCCACGAACGTTTTCCTGCAAACACACGCGCACGCACACGTACTTCGCGGGCGCCCACGTCCTTTGTGTCTCACCAACATAGACATTTACACACGTAGGCCAAGAAAGCGCTAACCACCACGGTCCTGTGACTCCACGCAGGTTACCAGGACACGCTTTTACGTTGTTACTGAACGGATCAGCGGACACAGATAAGTCTGCTCGCTGGATTTCATCTCCATGGCAACAAGCATGGAAGGTGAGACATCTCTGCCTGCGAAGTAACTTTCTCCCTCTTGCCTCCGCATTTGCTGACAGGGTTCCAGGGCAGATCCAGACGAAAACTACGTCCTCATTATCTTGTATTTCTGAAGCAAGGGGCGGAGAAGAGGGCTGGAGGCAAATGGGAGGGGCTGCAGGTGTGGTCAGTGTAAATTCTAAATGGGAAGGAGCCCTAATGCTTCTGCTGATGCTGCTGATGCTAAAGAGGATTTGTGTGTGTGTGTGTGTGTGTGTGTGTGTGTGTGTGTGTGTGTGTGTGTGTGAGTGATCAGCTTGCTGATGCTTCTCCCCTAGTGTTTGGTAGGAAGTTTCCATGCTTCTTCAATTTAATATGTAAAAAGAGAACTGGAGATAAACAAGGAAGAATGATAATGATGGTCTAGGATTCTCCAGTGAGACATTTTGAGAATTTTCAGACCAGGTTTCCCAGTGCTTTGTCAGATACCTTGACGATCCATCCACAGATTCTGTTACGAGGGAAATTATATTAAGGTGGAAATCTGAAGGGTTTGGGGTGGATTCTAGCAGATAAGGTTTGAATCTCTGGGAAGTCCTGAAATGTATGCACATCATCATGATGAAGACATCTGGGTTTGTACTTCAATGTTTTCCTTTGATTCCAACATTATTCATTGTTATGATTAACTAGCTCTGTGCAGATGTGGCCTCAAGATTCCTTGTTTCCCTCTTTACTCTTCATAGGATTTAAAAACCTTGATATTTGGCATAGGGCATGTATGTGTTTGTATGGGGGGGTCATTATTTTTTTAAGCATGTGCTTTCTGATATGTCTCAATTCATGTAATGATTAATGCCATATCCTTAGCATTAGATAATATTATATCTAATGGCCAATATTAAAATACTTTTTATTCAGAACACCATATTCCACTGCAATAGGTGCTATTTCAGATATTATTTGTAATACCATTTAATAAATAAAAAAGAGAAAAAACCTGTTGATTAAAATAAAATAAAGGAGGGTCTATTTTTTTAAAATGAAACTTACTTTTCAATATTGGCTTCTACAATTGCGCATTGTTGTTCATACAAATTGAATAATTATTATGCCTCTCAAAAATGAATTTATATATCTCCTAATCAATACATTCATTTTGCAGAAAAAATAGACATTATGCACAATATTCATTATATGCAAGGTATATATCAAGTATAAAAGTACAGTTAACTTTCCAGGACCAATCACACTCCCTCTGCCCCCCCCTCAAAATACTGTTAACCTTCCTTGACAACTCACAATGGCATTATATGATTTGCACGACTGATTTTTTAAAAAAAATTATTGACTGCTAACTACGAAGCAACACAGTGAGATTTGGGCCTTTTGGCACCTAGAGGTATATGTTTAGCCCAATTCTATGACTCATCAAGACTTAGAAATCCCAGTGCCTGACAATCTCTGTGAAGAAAACCATATGCTTTCCAACTAATTGCTAATTTCTAGGGAACCTAAACATTTATTTTGGTGGCTATACCTTGACACAATATTTTATTGCTTGTAGTGATATTGTAAAATATATTTATATACTTCAAGCATAATTCATATAGATTTTGATATATTAAATGTGTAAGGCAAATTTGTACATTATGTATGGATTGCAATGCTTTTAATTTATAAATTTCAGCCTTTAGAAATTGAAAAAAATATATTAAAAAATGTGTAATGCTAATAATTTTAACCAATCGCTTGTAATTCTAACAGTTACCACCACCAAATCATATACACCACTCTTTTTTTGAAAATTCATTTCTCTATTTCTTTTCCCTCATTTTTTTCTCATATGGATTTATTTATTCATTGTTTTGTAACCACATGCTCTAAATTTCTCTCATACTTCTTTAATTTTTTTTATTTCTCAGAAAACAGGAGATTAAAATGATGTTTTCCCACTGAGGTAGGAATTAAAATGTCTGTTGCGTACAACCTGATGATTTTTTTTGTTTGTTTGTGCCCCCATTTCTTCCAGGGATTATAGAAACTGAAAATGTATCCTCCATCCAAAGTTGTCTAATAATTTTGTATACTTTATTAATTATGAAGATATTGGTGTTGTAATTGAAGGCTTCAATTTATTTTTCACAATATTTTTATATATTATGCTCTGTATTGATAGACAGGGACAAAGCACAGTGCACTTGGCAACATATTCTCAGAAATTTAGATTCAGTCTTGGAGTGAGACAAGTTGTTCATTTTACAAAGCAAGTGGAATGGAAGGGTTAGACAAGTATTTGAAAAATTTAGGCCAGAAAATACTGGTTTTTCAACAACTACATATGTGGCTTAAATTCCCAAGACCATTTATTTCCTGAATAAATTTGTTAAGCATTGCTAACTTTTTTTTTTTTAACTGTAGTGATGGGGCCAGACTTCTTTCAACCTTTGAATTTTACTCTTTAATTTTTTTCTCCTTGACCTGTATTTTGTTTTCATCTTGAGTATAAAGTAGAATTTTGAGATTAATATAAAAGTCTAAGTTCTTCCTTTTATGATACTAATAAACATCTGCTCTTTCCCAACTGAGTCATTCTTTTGTTAAAAATGGAAATTTTATTGTTCATTGAACCACAAATGAATCCTTTTTGTGGTGCATGCTCCAGGAATCGAACCCAAGTCTCCCACATGGAAGGTGAGTGTGGGCAGGCACCGGGAATTGAACCTGGGTCCTCGGGCATGGCAGGTAAGCACTCTTACCTGCTGAGCCACCATGGCCCACCCAAAAATACTGACAATATAGTCTTTTCCCTATTACTGAAAATAATTAGTCTGAGAATATCACCCTCCACCTTTAACTTTTCAGCAAGTATAACTTCTTTTCTGTAAAATTTCCTTTACCACCTGACTCCATTTTCTCATTAATCATCCACCCCCAAACTCCTTCAATTTAGTGTCCCTCCTGTGTATTCAATTAGAATTAGAATGATGATGAAAAAATTCTCAACGTCAAATCCAAAGCCTTTTATTTCTGTGCTTGGTTTCCAAGACCACTGAAGAATGTGATGTAGTTTACCAATGCCTACTTCTAAAAAATCCCAGCCTCTTTCTGTTGAGGTGCACACTTCCTATTTCAGTTTATTCTTGACCCTGATAACTCCATATACAACTCCACTAGTGAATTTTGTTTTCTCTTTGTAGTAGAGAAGTTTTCTCTTTGTAGTAGATAGATTCCCTGAGGCTCATTTCTGGGCTTTTCCCATCTCCTATTCTGGTTAACTTCAAATAGAACCTTAAAGGAATAACATTTTGCCCTCTGGGTCAACCCAGAACAAGTTGACCTAGTTTCCTACTTCAAAAATTTGAATGCAGCTGTTTGTCTCCCTTGGTCTTTGATTTCCTAAGCAAAACTCAATGATTCTTTCCTTCCCTAAATTTTGATCTGCAGATTCTTTTATATATGGGGCTCTTTCCATCTCAGACACATTCTTCTACACAAATTGTATTTGAAAATAATGCCCTTAAATTTGCTCACAACCAGCAATTTTATGCTGGAAAAATTCACTGAGATTAATACATCAAAATTTGTCTATTGAGTGTCTACTATGTGCCAGGCGTGAGCATCACATATTCAATAAACCTAGAACTAAATTCTAATTACTTTTTAAATCTATCCTGGGCTTGTTTTTTTTATTTGGGTAATAAAAGCACTATCTTTTTTTGGTAATAAAAACACTAGACTTACCCAGGCTTGAAATAATAAAATCACCTTTGATGCCTCCCTCTCTCCAAGGCCCAGAAATTCTATCAGTTGCCAAATCCTGTCACACCTTCTGCTACAAATGTCTCTCAAACCCACACTCTTTTCCACACTCCTATTCCCGAATCTAGGCCCTCTTTGCTCCTTAACTGGACCACTTCTTTCCCATGAAACTCCCTCCCTCGAGCCTGTATCTTCTTCATCAACAAGCCACTTGGCCTTTAGGAAGTTTCCCATTCTTTGGCAAATATATTTCAAATTCTTCACCTGAAAGTCAAGATATTTCAAACACTTTATCTTCAGCCTATGTCTCAGAGTTTTGTTTTCCATACCACCTTTTGCTTGGACCAAATTATTCACTGTCCTATGAATATATACGGCACTTTTCTGCCTTTGTATTTATTGTTTGATGTCTTCTTCTCCACATATCTAAATTCTTCCATTTTCCAAGACTCAGCTCAAATTCATTTCCTTAGAAGAATATCTTTCCTGGTCCCCAAATGATGAAATCTCTATTCCCTCTTTCTTTCACCAAGATATTGAAGACAATAATGTCATTCCCAAGGCTGTTTTGGGGCTCAAATAAAATAACATGTAAAGCAGTGTCTGGTGTACAGTGGATTTTAAATACAAGTTTATTTCCTCTTTCCTTGTTTGTTGACTTTGTAGATGCCTGCATTCTTTTATTATTGCTTTGCCTGGCTCTTCGCCTTTACAGGTTGGAATCTCTTGTAAAATGGTCCATGTCTAATTCAATTTTATAATTCCCAGCAAGCATAGAACATAATAGGTAATAAATTTGGGGGATGAGAGTATAGTGAGTATATATTACATTATTTGTGGCCTGAACAATGCATAATAATGGCGCTATTACATTCTATTATTTATACCCCATTCAATCTAAAACATCATTAGCTTTTCTCAGCAACTGCTTCATATTTTTGGCTCATATTAACTATTGATCCATTGCAACTTGCAAATTTATCTCATGCAAACTGCCAAATAAGGCCTCACCCATTTGGGATTGGTATATTCCCTCCCCGCATACCCAGTTTAATACAGGACTTGAGAAGCATCTATTAAAATTTTATGTTCTGATTTCAAACCAGAATTCTAGTCTGCCAGAATTGCCTTGAATCCTGATTCTGTTAGCCTACCATGTAATCTTCAGCCCAGCTTTGTGATAAATTTAATCATCATCACATTGTCTTCAATCTGGTTACTGTTGAAAAACACTGAAAAAGATTTGGATAAAGTTAGACATTTGTGGAACTACATTAGAGACCGCTCTCCATGATTACAGAGCCACATGTTTATTAGGGAAGTTCAGTGAACTATTAATAAAAATTCGAGGCATATCTCACCCATTTCCTCACAAGGCTCTCATGGGAAACTTTTCCAAAATGTTCCCCAAATTAATAAACAAGGCCTAGGTTATTCCTGTGGAATACTGTATTAGCAGTAAACTTTCAAAAAGGAAATGAAGTTGATACTACATCTTATTAAACTCATGTTGACTTTCAATGACTTCTCACATATTGGCCAATTACCTGTGAAATAATTAATTACGGATTTGAAACAAAGATTAATTATTAGTTACCAAAAGGATAATTGTTCACAATTCCCCCTTACTTTTTGAAAATTGAGATGCTTTTTCTGTCTACTTCCATACTTCTGGAAGTTTTCTCATGGTCAATAATTTCTCAAAGCTCTTGAATGTTTAGAAAATAGGCTCTTTAGGCTTCCTGACAGTATCTTATTTTTGGTCAGTTCTCATCATTTGCCCTAATTGGTTTCCATTCTCCCTTGTGCCAATAATAGGCAGCTAAAGAGTACTTATAAATTATTTGTAAAGTCATGAAATAACCATTTATCTATTCCTCCAAAGTAAGTATGAAAGAATGGTGACTTTCTTCATTGACTAACATTGATTCTGTATATTCATACTTGTTTATACCTCTACCCGATTCTTTTGGAGCATCTTACAATAATCATTTTAGCCAAGGGTAATTGGAACAGTCAAATAAAGAGAAAAGCAGGGGCAGGAGAAGGTATGATTATAGCAGAAATTTTAAGCTAATAAAAGTCACTGCAATTGAATATAAAACCAAAATATATGATGACCACATACCTTTCCTTAGACAATAAAAGGAAACTCACAAGGTTATTAGCAAGATCCACTTTCTCTGCATATGAATACTATGAAATACATGATTCTTTCTGGGAATATATCAAGCAACTTGATAGGAAAGAACAGAAACACTGAAAGTATTAATGAGTTATGGAATTGTCTATATTCAGGGCTGATTCTTGAAATCAAATTAATGTGCTCTTGTTGTTGTTTTAACTGAATGTGTTTCCATATTTTCTAGAAGTTATATTAGAATTTTAAAAATCAGAATTTTGTTTATCAAAAATTTTATTCTTCAAAAAATTTAATTAGCTCAATTCAAATATTTATTGAACACCAACAATGTTCCATGAACTGTGGTCACCACTTGAGAAGTAGTAATTTTTCCATTAAAAATAATGAGCAACTCATAATTCACATACTCTTGACAAGTCTAAGAACAAAAAATTATTGGTTTATGGTAGACATAAACGCAAGAAAATTAGAGATTTTGACAGAAAAAAAATCTGGTTAAGTACCAGTCTCATTAAATATTCAGCCCAGTCTCCTTTGTCTTTAACAAGACAAAAAGTACAAAGAGAACTCAAAGTTCAGAAGGATCACTCTGAACCACTTAAGTGATCCCAAATTTAGAAAAAAATTAAAGTATGTTTACTTTGACGTGCTTATAGGAAGAAAAATGATTTGGTGTTAAGACATTCAACAGAAGGGCTTCAAACAATATTTTTCCCTTTTAAAAAGAAAAAAGCCAAACAACCAGCATACTATACAATGTATTGAATATTCCAGCCACTTACGGTATGAAGATAGAGCTCTTTTGTAATCCAAATCATTATAAAATAAAATATTGGTTTGTATTAGTTGGTATATTACTTGGTGAATAGTTTTGAAAGCTACATGCTTATTCTTATTCATTACTCTCTTTTGCCACTCTTTATCTTTTATCCTTTGTTCTGTCTCAATTATTTTTTAAAAATAAAGTTCAAAAAGCCTCAAGGATCAGTCATTTTCATAAACATAATTCTTGAAAATTATCGGAAATAACAACAACAAAAGAAAATGCCAACAGTCTATCGTTCCCAGTTTTAGATGACAAGCGCTATTTGGCTGTGGGTCAGTAATCTTTCACTTTCACTCTATGGTAACTAAGATATCAAAGGAAATAAAACCAATTTACTTTTTGAACACTTTAGTTATAGTTTTAGAATCTCAATATATTAGAGGCTTTGGTATGGGAATCTGTTACAGTAGGGAATTTGTCCTGAAGCTGAATTTGTGCAGAAAACATGGTGTTTAACTTGGGTTTTATGTTTACTAAGGGTGTTCTGAAAGCTAATGGATGCAGTGGGGTATGGCTGATGACCCACAGCTATTGGCGATTGTTACATGGAAGTTGCTGTGTTGGGTTCATACATTATTATGCTATGTTGGGTAATTACATTAATTAATTTATGCAATTTTTAGAACACAGTTTCTCTTTTTAAGAAATTGATTTTTAGTGTATGGAGTGATAGTGGAGAAGAAAATACCAATACATAAGTATAAAAGTTAAGGGAGAGCAGTGTGATGGTGGCTCAGTGGGAGAATTCTTGCCTGCCATGCTGGAGATGGGTTCGATTCCCAGAGCCTGCCCAGGCTGAAAAAAAAAAATTCAATCTCAGACACACTCAATAATCTGGATAAATCACAAAAGATAAGAAAAAAATAAATAAATAAATAAATAAAGTTAAGGAACCTTTCAGGCGGGGGGCCCAGGTTCAATTCCCAAACCATGCACTACCCCTGACTGAGCAGTTGCAGTATTCCCTACTATAACCAGATTTCCATACCAAAGCCTCTAATATATTGAAATTCTAAAACTATAACTAAAGTGTTCAAAAAGTAAACTGGTTTTATTTCCTTTGATATCTTAATTACCATAGAGTGAAAGTGAAAGGTTACTGACCCACAGCCAAATAGCGCTTGTCATCTAAAACTGAGAAGGATAGACTGTTGGCATTTTTTGTTGTTGCTGTTATTTCCGATAATTTTCAAGAATTATATTTATGAAAATGACGGATCCTTGAGGCTTTTTGAACTTGTTAAAGTTAAAGGAGTGAAAAAGAAGGTAGACATATACCTGCTTTAAAGGCTCAGAGTATGCATCAGACAAAATAACTGTAGATAGACTTTGAAACATGGCCAGCTTGGCCAGCTCACACTCCATGCTTATTTAGGATATTGTCCACCCATGCAAAAATGAAGTGAAAATTAGATGGCAATTCAGATCAAAGAAGCAGTGACATAACCACTTAGCAACACATCAGGAGCTTGTGGGGTTATTCAAATATCCACCTCAATGCTTGACTTTTAGCATTTGAAGGCACAGTTTTACGTGTCCACAAAGACAATTTCATAATTCCTGCAGTAGAAGCAGCAACTCTGATGTTAATTTGATTTTGATTCATAACTGATGATGTTGTAAAGCATCTTTTGTGATTTAAGTCAAGAAAGTTTGAAAAATACCATATCTTAAAAAACAACTACGTACCGAGTACCATATATGGATGAAACTAAACTGAGTCAATTTTGTTCCTAGGCCAAGAGGTGGCTCCAAGAAGAATTCTGAAGACCATCAACGATGTGTCAGTGAATAATGAGTAATACCTACTGTGGCAACTCTTCGGCTAAAATGAGTGTCAACGAAGTATCAGCTTTTTCATTAACTCTGGAGCAAAAAACTGGCTTTGCTTTTGTGGGGATTTTGTGTATCTTCTTGGGACTTCTTATCATCAGATGCTTCAAAATCCTACTAGACCCATACAGTAGCATGCCTTCCTCTACATGGGAAGATGAAGTTGAAGAGTTTGATAAAGGGACTTTTGAATATGCACTGGCATAAGAGTTCCAGCTTTGTGGTTTTACCATGGGGGTACTGGTGGATGCCTCTGTAATTACCATGCATGTGCTTGAGGGAAGCTTATTTCATTCGCTGAATTCAATAAATGTCAGTGGGTAATCTATCTACCATTCTGTGTAAGTGATACCCTATTGTTGATATTCCTCAATTTCCTCTTTCCCCACATCAAGAAGTTTCAGGGGGGCTCCTAACGAATAGAGCACCGGGATTGGGATCTCTGTGCTCCAACCATTGTTTAAGCATCATTACTTATTATCCTCATCAGCAGTAGTAACAGAGGTTCTCACACCCTAAAAATCAATGTGACCAGTGTCAGTTATTCAACCTACTAGTCTTCATTCTCTTTCTTTGAAAAATGAAAAGATAGAATTATATGATTCTAGAACTCCTTCCAACTACAAAATTCTGACTCTATATGACAACTGAATGGAGTAATACAACAGGAGATAAATGAATACAGAAATATTTGTGTCATGAAGGGGACAGAACTGACAAACATATCATGAAGGAATAAGAATATCTAATATCTTCTGAGATTTGGCACTGAATTAGATGCTTCCCATTGATTATGTGATTTTATACCACCAATTCTTTGAGTCTAGGACTACTATCTCCATTTCATTATTATCTCCATTTTATAGATAAGGAACTAAAGCTGAGAAAGATTAAATAACTTCCCAAGGTCGCTAAGCTAGGGAGCAGTTATGTTAGGAACTGAACTTGTCAGTCTAACATCAGGATCCTTGCTAGTAATCACCCTGTCATACTCCAGGCACTGCCCTCAGCACTTCTACAGATTTTATGAACATGGCAACTGCTCAGGTCATTGACACTCCAAATCTAGCTCTTTCAGTAACTCCCTGATGCCTTCCATCTGCTAATAAATTTAGAACACATCTGTGTTGGCTATGGTTCTTGTAGAACAAACCCCAACTCAAGGAAGCTCTTGGAGCCCCAGTAGGTACAGAAGAGTTGTCCTGTGGCACCTGGCAGACAGCTAGCGATTGGGCCCAAGGACACCTCATTGGGCCAAGCTTGGCTGGTCTCCCTGAGAGTTGCGTAGGCCAGGACACTTAGCTGTCCTATGTGATCCAGGCTTTTAAAGTGCTCTCAAAGATACACATCTCAGTACCAGATGTGTCATTTGCTTCAGGGAAGACGTACAGCTATACCCATGATTTGGAGGACTAGAGTATAGTAAGGCAAGATCTTTATTTCAAAAAAAAGAAAGTGGGCAGGCCACACTGGCTGAGCACACAGTGTTCTCGCCTGCCATGTCAGAGACCCAGCTTTGATTACTGGTGCCTGCCCATGCAAAAGAAAAAGAAAAAGAAGAAACTCCCCCAAAACCAAAAGTTGAAAAAACTTTGTAAGTATGAACATTGATCCCAGAAGTTCAACTCCCACAAGCTTTTCAGATATAATCAATCAATTCCATTATTATTCCCAACCCCACTGAAGAGAAACTATTAATCCAAAATGTCTTTATCCATAGCCAATGTGGGCCTTAGATTTTTTCAGGGGAAGGGACTATACATAGTAGGGAGGAGTCAGCATCTATGTTAATCCAAACTAGAAACAATGTAGAAGATATAAAAGGCTGGTCACAATATGATACCACATGGAAATTTCATGAATACTGATCCTTCTAGAAGCAGACATCAATTCACAGCTGGATCAGTCCCTAGCTACCCTTTCCACAGAATCTTGTCAGAGAGGACAGGAGAAAGATGGAAGGGTGTACCTCCCCCAAATCTTACTTTACGCACTGTCCAAAAGGCTTAAATCAGGTTTACCTTTCAAGCTTGGTCTTATGTATGGTGTAATTTCATCCATATCCCTGAAACCATGTCTGAGGACAGAACGTTTGAGACCCCCTAATAGAAAACAAAGGCTTTCATTTCACACTTAGAGATAAAAGGCTTGGAATGAAAACGTCTGGTTGATGTAACACCAAGGTCTGCTTCACACTACAACATAGACAGGCAGTCGGTCAGCGGGGAGGCAGAAAATTGACTGGTATCAGAGGCATTCACAGTTTGGTAGGAAAAAAGGTTAAAGAATAAATAGGTGGGCTCCTGAAAAAAAGGCAGCAGGTCAGGGAATGGCTAAAGGAAAGGGAGACTAGAGGTGAAAGAAATAACTAGATCATTTCACAGCTCCTGTCTTGATGAGTGAATAAGACTTGTTTTGGGTCCCAGCCCCATCCTTGCTGTCCTCATTTGTAATCTGAACAACTGGGCCCACACACCTGAATCAGAAATGTGACTAATTTCTATGCCTCACTATCCTCTACATGGGGAGTCAGGACTCCTTGTTAAACAGAGAAATAGTTGTGCCCGTGGCTTTTAAGAGCAGAGCGAGTTGTAGTATGTCTATAACTGTATAACTGTCTTAATTTTGTCTGTCTCTATTGCAGATACAGCCTCATGACATAAACCTGACTGATTAGACTGGCATCTATGCAACCACGTACATCTGAGGAGTTTTATCTTAGGTGCCTCCAGAGCCCTGTTCCCAATCCCATAATTTATTCACCAACCTACCTCCCCTCTCACACCCCCTTTTTTGTGGGGTGGAGGCACATGCATGGTCTGGGAATCGAACCCAGGTCTCCCACACAGAAGGTGAGCATTCTACCACGGAACCGCCCATGCACCTTCCCACACCTTTTAATAAGCACAGTACCTATCCCAGTCTCCAAGGATTCATCCCAGAATCTGGAATGTGACTAACTAAATGGTACCAGTCAGTTGCAAAATGTTGCTAAAATAAAAAAAAAAAACAAAACGCTATCACTATGTACAGACTGGTGCTTTTCTAAACTCTATAAACACATTAATTTATTTAATCCACATAACAATTCTACTCCAAGTTAGGTGCCATCATCGTCCATATCTGCATTTTACAGATGAGGTAATTAAGGCATAGAAAGATTGAGTAACTTGTCTGAGGTTTCACAGGGCCAGGATGTAACCCAGCACTCTGACTCCAGAGTCCTGCTCTCAACCACAATATTACACCAAGCTACTCAGATAACTGGAAATCATTAGGAGGGTTTCTTATGAGACACGAGGAGGACTCATTCAATCTTTCTGATTGAAAACCAATGACCGAACCTGCAGGGAGAAATTGTTTGTGCTATCTTAATAATCACCAACACACAGATCTGAGCAAACCTTCCCCTCAACGAAACTCAAAAATTGGGTTTGATAAAAAGGTTTTGCCAAAAGGAGACAAAAAGGTCATTTAGCATTGTCACTGGGAAACTTACCCACAGCTTGATTCCTGCTTGAAACGCTTTTCCCACCAGGTAGAAATATTTTTGATAAATCATCATTTCTACTCTCCATCTGCTCACTTCCCATGCAGAGAAGATCAAGGAAATATCTACTATAAGCAAGATAAAATAATTTCAAATACTATTTTCCAGCTACAAAGTATAGAAATTATCCCTGGAGGACTATATTTTGGTGCACATGCTGAACAATAAATAGGTCACCAGGCCTCCTCTGAAATGAGATGATGGGATTCAGTTTATCTAGCCCCAGACAACTGAAGCAATGTTCATATTTTTGTTGGATGATTGCTGTTGAGCAATCTAATTCTCCTTATGAATTAAAGAAATTTTCCTTTATTTCCTCCCTGGAAGGATTAATGGTTTACTTCTAGTTACTAGTTGATGTGGTACTGAAGCTTCCTCGAGGCTAATGGCTGGGCAGGGCTTACGGCATTCCTCCAAGCCAACCGTGGCACAGTCCTTTCTTTCAAGAATGGTTTTAACCAATAAGAAGAAGCCTAAGGTTCTGGGCTGAAAGCTAAGTGCCCCATATATGTCTGGGTGATCCTGAAACTGGCTCTGCTTCCTCAGAAGACTCCTGGGTGGTAAGTTAAACATTAACGGGCAGGGTAAAGCCACATTTAATATGTCACACAGTAGATTTTGAGGATGGGGTAAAAATGAGGATGCCAAGGACTATGAGAAAAAATGAGATGTTCTGTAAAAACTAAAAAGAGAACGTTTCACTTTGAGTTTTCCTGGGGAAGGTTATTTGAGAGTTGAAGTTGAGATCTCTTTTTCCAGAGATACAAATTTAATAATTATATAAGAAAGGCAGAGTTTTCTCTATATTTATTTCATCGTTCTAGAACTTTCTTTGAACATCCAAATTTTGAGATAGCAAATGTTATTTTCTTTTGAAAATTCATTATTTATCATTTAGTTATTTTAAGGTGAGAAATACTCTAAAAATTAATATCTTGAGACAGGCTCATATCATAGAATTGTGGAAACGTCTCTTCATCTCACAATCAACTATAAACCTCTCATTGAAGATGGAGAATATTTCATGAAAGCAAGTCAGTAGAACAGGATAATTCCACCTAAATATAGCATATAACTTCATTAAGTGCTATGACTTATTTCCTTATCCCAAATACCCATATATTGTTTAAAGGTCCCAAAATAACATTTGCAAAACAAACATATGAGCAAATGAAACATTTTGAAGCATTGTAAAAGATCTCAGAATTTACAGAGATATGGTCCTGATGGAAGTGTTTTTCACTTGTTCCATGGTACAAATTAGTTCCATGGACCAAATTTATTACTTGAATATAAACAGATTTTTAGTAACTAGTAAATATGTATATTCTTGAAACTTTTCAAAATATATTTTAAAATTTTATTTAGCTGTAATAATGTCTCTCTATATATGTATATATGTCCATATATGCATATATATATAAATATATATAAATGCTTTGCAGTTTCAGCATTCAGTACTATCAATAAAATATGTTACAGGCTGAAGATATATTATTATCAGTTCTTATTACACTGAGTTGGTAGAGTTACATCTTTTCTAAAGTCATATTGAATCCACCTGCACTGAGTCCAAGCAAATGCTACAAGCACAGGTAACATGTTAAGGACTCCACTGGAAATTCTGCTTGTCAAGGCAGCTCCCCCTGTATTTAATCGCTCAGGTGACTAAGTTTCTTGGACGGAACTGTTAGTGAAATGAATTTAAAATTGTATATCTTGGGTGGTGCAAAGGTGGCTCAGTGGCAGGATTCTCACCTGCCATGCCGGAGACCTGGGTTTGATTCCTGGAGCCTGCCCATGCAAAAAAAAGAAAGAAAGAAATTGTATATCTTCTGAAAGAAAATTTTTCTCTCTTACTCCCACCCCCTACCTAAATATATTGTATTTCTTGAACTAAGTTTAATCTTCTTTTTCAGTGACAGCTTTGAAGAACATGCTGAAGATTGTTTAGCAGAGAAAACGTCAGAATCTATACACTGAGTCCTACACCAAAAGCCAGGAGGTCTCTAATGTGAGGACATTGGCGTTTATTGGGAGGTGGAAATACATAGATTTTTTTTTTAAACGGTCATAAATAGATCAGTCCACAAACTCTATTTTGGAAGATGTCCCTGAACCACTCTTCCAATGTATTTCTGGATTCAGTCCCCAGTAATACCAATCGCTTTCAAGTTCATGTCATAAGCGAGAGCCGCGAGAGCAGCGCAGCCACCGCCGACGACGCTGCGCCCCCGCACTACGAAGAAACCTCCTTCGGGGAGGAAGCCCAGAACAGGCTCAGAATCGGCTTTAGACCTGGGAATCAGGAGCGCTATGACGGTTTCCTCCAAAATGGAGAAAATGCTAAAACAGACGCCAGTTTCCACACGTATGATTCCCACACCAACACATACTACCTGCAGACCTTCGGCCACAACACGGTGGATGCCGTGCCCAAGATCGAGTACTACCGCAACACGGGCAGCGTCAGCGGGCCCAAGGTCACCAGGCCCAGCCTGCTGGACATCCACGAGCAGCTGGCCAAGGTAAGCTCCAGGCGCGCGGGCGGGGCTCCGCCTCTTGACTCAACGCCCTGAGCGTGAAGGAGTCAGAAGAAGAACGAGGCTAGTCCACGCCGTCCGTCTGCCTGACCCAACCGCCCCCGCTTCCCAAGAAACAGAAAATGTGCAAAACACATTCCACAATTGTTTACTGACTGAGGATAGAGAACCAGAGAACTAGCTTTGTAGGTCTGTCTGTGCGTCCTGTTTACAGTTATCGTCTGCTCAGCTTAAGAGCTGGGTAAAAACGTCAAACTGAATACAAACTAGTTTGGCCTAAGTGTTTATGTCTCCACGCTAACCCTTTTTCTTAAATCACTCGTGCCCACTGAAGTTAATACTGCGGATGTCGGCCTTTGGTGTGTGGGAGTGTTCCTTAGATTCTTTAAAGGCAGAGCAGAGATTTATAAGATTTGGCATTTTATCCCATCCTCTTCAAAACATTGCCTGAGGCTCCTGAACTCACTTAAGCACATGAAAGTAACTAAATTAAATACAAGTACAGAAGCAGCAGAAGTGGCTAAACTTTTCATTATTTAGAGAATATAGCCAGGGGTTTGTAGAAGCATGAGACAGCACTTTTTCTAGTCTTGTAGCAGATCATTTAGAAGCCTACTAGATTTCTTCTTCCCTCTTTTGCTTTGTTTTCCGGCCCTTCTGGAACAGTATTTAGAATAGATATCCTTCCTTACTGAATTTTAATTACTTGCTAAAGAGAATAATTAGCTGTCACAGATCCTAATGTAGTTTACCCTTTTCCAATTTCGAGGTGAGTAGAAAAAATGATTGGAACAGTTCTCCTCATAGCCATTCATTCATTCAACAAGTTTTAAATTAAATGATTGCCCACCCCAGGAATTCTTCAAATACTGCTCTCAGGAAAATGCTGAAAAAGGCAAAAGTCTCCCTTTATTTTCTGCTTCTCTTTCTTTTCGGAAGGAGCACCATCCACAAAACTTCTTCCCCCCTGGCTCCAGTACCAGCACTTTCTGAGAAGGATCCCATGCTCTTAATTCTGCTCCCTTACAGACCTTATTGTCCTATCTACCATATGGGCAGTGCCCTGCCAAATAACTGGTTTATTTTTAGAGAAAGATTTAGGTTTTATCTGGGGTATTTAGCGCTGTAATCAAAAGAAGTTAACAATGTGGCAATTTCAGGAAAACTGGCAGCACCAATGAGGGGAAGATCTGGGGAGAGAAGAGGGCATTTTTAAGCCCCTGAAATCAGACTGAAGTGTCATTTTGCTATTCTATGAGGGAAGAAAGGTAAGGCGAATGGCAGAAGACACAGCAGGGAGAAGGAAAAGAGGGTTGGGAGAAGAGGCTATAAGGAATTTCCAAAGTGCGGACGCGGCAGAAAGAAAAATTGAGGGCATTATAAAGAGATTTTAGTTTATTCTGAAGCAGTGAAATGCATCGAAGTCTTTCCAGAAAAGACCTAAAATGCCATCCCATCATTCTCTACCACATTACTCATTATCATTTTTAAAGGTACATCCTTTGATATAATTGTGATCAAAATTGAAATACTCTCATTCACTACCTTTCCCAACTCAAACAAAAGAGAATAAAATGTTAACTCCACAAAAAAGGAAATGACATAAACTTACATTGTTGTTAGGGCTGACATGCCAGAGAGAAAAAAGTAGCTTATTTATAATTTCTAAGACTGTGGCATGTGTAAATCTTTAGATGGGCAGCTGAATGACCAACATATAGGAATGCTATAGTTGCATTTGACAGTCTGGATATCTGTTTGAGCTATTTTTGAAAAAACAGGGTGACACTAAGGACTTTAGGTGGACTTAAAGAAATTAATAATAGAATGGCATTCGAATAGATTAATAATTAGGTTTGGACTCAATGCCCTGAATAATGTTCCACATGAGTATGGTAAACAAGTTTCTCTTCTTGTAAACTTATCTAGAGTACTTCATCTTGAGTAAGTCAGACATAGGCATCCACAGGGACAAACCGGAAGCAGAAATCAAATTGGAACATGGAGCCAGGAACATTTTAGAGTTGTCAAAGTTGTGTGGACCAGTCTGCCTCTCCAGTCTTCTACTTCTTCACTGGCCTGGGATTGCTGGCATGAGCAATCTGGGTCTTCCTCAATTCATCTCTTTCTTCCTGACTAGTGAATTGGATTCAGCTATTCCCCTTGCCTTTTTTTCCTTCCAAATAAAAGATGAATACCTGCGATGCCATACCTGACACCTCCTTGTGGCCCTTGATATTTTAGGGTAGTTCCTCAAATCACAACTAGGAATGATCACTAGAACAAATGTTATATAACAACCCTTAGATGCGTCACAGATTTTGTATGCAAAGAGATATAAATGATAATGCTTACTTAAATCATCTAAAAAGGGAAAATAATTGACATAGTAAGAGTTAGGCACTATTTTTTGATCCATGATTATAATATTTAAAAAGTCCATGTAACAATGGTGCATTCATATTGAACGGCAGAACATATTTAGTCAGAAACCAGTTGGCTTTTGTGCAAATCCTGTTAATAATTTCCACGTCAGAAAAAAAATTACATGACAAAGTTGTCCTATTAGGTAAAATGAAAAATAGATTTGAAAGATATTTTTAAAGTCTCTACCTTAACTGAAACTCGTGGAGTGATGGTTATTGACAGGATTTGTAATCCCAGTGATTTGAGATTGTAGTTGTAGAAATCCTTTCCATTTTCTATGTAGTAAAGAGCTAAATGCCCATACTGGTAGTTAAGAATAATGGATTCCCGAAAACTTCAGTTAAAAGCAGAAATAAAAAGGCTCTGTTCCTTACTTATTCTGCAATATTGTTATAAGCTACATAATTTCTCCTTACCTTGCAGGATGCTTGTTAATATTAGAGTTTATATATATACAAAGTCTTGCACATTGCCTACAATAGATAGGAACTCAACAAATGGCTGTTGATGCTGATAGTAATCTTTATACTAGCTTTTTATTTAAAAAATAAGATGTACACTGGTAAAATATTCAAAAAAGTATTAAATATATATATATATATACTATCATGAAAAGTCTCTCTTCTAACTCAAATCTTTAGTTCTCCTCTCTATGGTAATCCTTACTGACAGTTTCTTGTAACTCCTCCCAGAAATTTTCTATACTTATATAAACATATACATATGTCTATAAACATCTATAGTCCCATCTATCTGACTTTCTGTCTGTACTTTTTTTTTTTTTTTGGCATGGGCAGGCACCGGGAATTGAACCCAGGTCTCCAGCATGGCAGGCCAGAACTCTGCCACTGAGCCATCGTGGCCTGCCCTGTCCATATTCTTTTTACAAACACATATAGGGGCAAATTTTGCACTCTGTTCTGTGCTTTGCTCTCTTCACCAGACAATATACATTGGAAGTCTTTCTATATCAAGACATGTATAATGATTATCAGACATCTGGCAAGCGATTAATGTAGTAATTTTACTTTGTAAAGGGAATTCTGCTCTCAGTATCCAGCTTTAATTCTAGGGGCCACCAGTAGTCCCTAACTACAGGGTCACCAAAATGCAACAACTGTTTAGCCTCACTAGTCACCACCACTCTAGTTAGCCTTTCAGAATGTAATTATAAAGGATTCAGGAAAATATGTAGCCTCTGTCACAGGCTGATGTTCCAATGTTACAGAATAAACAGTCTTGGAAGTATAAAAGACCATAAAGTCAACATGTAAATACTATTCTTAAGGAAGCCAGTCATACAAGAACTGACCCCAAATAAAAACAGCTAAATGACTTCATATTTGGGTCATCAGGGTACTAGAAAATGACAATAAATTGAAAATAAAAGCATTGAGTGACTTCAATTTAATAAGAAGAAACTTTGAGTTGAGAATTTTTTTTATGGATCAGGCTCTGTGCTCACACCTGGCACAAATTCTTATATTCAATCCTTGCAAGAAATCTTCAAGGTAAATACTATTGTAACCTCTATTTTATAGAGGATGAAAATTTTATAAAATCCTAAGGATCGTTTAAAAGAGAATACAGACTTGAAGTCAATAAACAGCCCAAGGCCACAGGGCTAATAAGTTAAACTCATGTCTGCATGACTCCAGAGTCCGCATGTCTGCATGACTCCAGAGCCCACACTCCTTATCACTATTTTTCATCTTCACACTCTTCCAGGCCGTGTCTTAGCTTATTATAAACCATGAAGAGTGGTGGGACTCAGGCACAGAGAGGAGAATCACACCTCACTCATGCCAGGCTGAGTTCAATTCATTCCTTATCTCTGAAACTGCCAAAAGAGCCTATTGCTTTTCCTACAGAATTAATTGTGGTCTTAAATTATCTTCATTGTCATCAAAAGCATTTATGAAATATTTATTTACAGGAGGTTTTCCATAAAGGGATTTAAAGAGCTGTGACCACTACCCTCTGGAATGTCAAATGACATAGTTATGGATAGAATTAAAGGAAATGTAGTCGAGCTAAGAAGCATTAAAGCATACAAGTCAATGTACTAAATACTTATATTTCATAAAAGGACAAACAAAAATGTACAAATGTTTTCTCTAGAAAATAATTTTTTTAAGTGTTTCAAAGTTCAAACTGGGAACTTTAGCATTCGAGTTGAGGATTTCTGAAATGTGAAATAATCTAACTACTGTCAAATAAAATGTTCATTAAAATCGAGGCAATAAATGCCTTAAAGGCCAGAGTTGACCAGAGATCATCCCGAAAATAGTTGTTGGAATTAAACTCTGTGACTAAGAACTCATTCTGATACTTGTTAGAGTTTCTCAGTACCCAAGATCAATTCCCCTGTGAACTCATGCTATTAAAATAATCTGTGGAAACGAAACTACAAATGATTAAATTCCCATTATAAGTAGTTCAGTGATAGATGGTTAGTATAGTGGGAGGTCCCTTAGAGGTATATTCTGAAAATATAAAAAATATTTTAATTTTCTTCTCATATTCTCATTTATTACACATAGCTAATTTTTGGACTAAGTTATCAAAAACACAGGTAAAATTTTCCATGACCTATGTGTTTTCAGATAAACTCAAAATATTGCAATTATAAATTGTGACCATTGGTAATTAGAATCATGTTTACAAAACTTTTTAAAGCAAGAAAGACCTTCTCATTTTCATCATTTAAAATACTCCCTGTTATCACAAAGTGATAAAAAATGTATAAGCATAGTAATGCTGATCAGTAAGATAAGGAAATATGATAAGAGTTATATGCTTTTCATTCTGAAATGAGCAATAGAAATACTATCTTTACTGGGATTGGTTTTAAAATAATCTAGTATCAGGGTGAAAAGGGTATAGGCGGAATAAGATTAGCCATTATGTTGATAATTGTTGAAGCTATTCTCTTGTTTTTGTATATGTTTGAATATTTCATTAATTTAAAAAGTTTAAGGCAATGAAAGAAAACCATCTAGGCCTAAATATTTATGGAACTATTTCTCAATGATGGTCTAAGAAATCTACTCTGCTGTTATTAAAAGCTCAAAACTTGAAAACATGTTCAAGTAAGAAGTATTGTCTAGTTGAAATTCCGAGAATCAACAATCTAATCTTCTTCTGCTCTGATGATACCTAGAAATGTGTTTGTTATATTATGTTGCATATTAAATGAAATAATTTAATCTTTTATGATTTTTCAATCTAGAAGAAGCCATTTAGGAATTTTCTCCCTTAAACTGCTGGTGATTGAAGCTTCACTAGTTTACCAGCATTGCAGAGGAAAAAGCCTTTTATCAAATGGTCCTCCTTCCTGTTTTTTTTGAAATGCACTTTATTTTACTTACTCTGAATATTTGATGTTCAGGTAAAACTCTTGGTAAATAAATAATCATTCCCTAAAGCTACATAATCTAAAATACATTTATGGAAGGTTACTGGGTCATCGTTTATGGTAATGGAGTGTGAACAAATAAATTTGAACTATGTAGGCAAAATTTGGTTTCAGGCAGCAGTCATAAAACTTTATGTTTTTGAGGTTTTGATTTCAAAAACACGCAGCAGCCGGGAGTCTGTGAGCCACTGGTTACAGATCACAGCCATCAGGTCTCCACACAGCCCAACCCCAAATCATGTTTAGTATTTCGAAGATACGGTGAACTTATAACTGCATACAAGGAGGTGTTTATTAGAGAGTAAAGCCAAGTTTTGCTTTGCCATGTTAGAAGACGAAAATGGCAAACAGCATAATGATTTTGTCTAAGAGTGAACTCCTTAAGATGCGATTTTCAGAAACCCATTGGATTCATCATCACAGGCAGTATCCAAGAAAGGCTAAGCATCTTGCTGGAGGACACACCCTGAATTAATTATGTAGCTAAAACTAGCTCACAAGTCTCTTAACGTATGAAGTGCAGCAGTTTTTTTGGGTTCTTCATGAGAGTAAGCAGTAGAAATGGATTCTCTACCTGTAAATTTACTTCAGACATTTAGGGACAACAAAGAAGTATACACTTCAGGGTTTTTCTCCCACTCTGTGATATTAATATTCTTAAAACTTTTACAACTGTAGTAATTGAACATATTTACGTAGGGGAGCGCTGAATGCCTAATAGTGGCTCTACTTTGAATAGTTGAGAAGTTACTAATTTCCCTGTATGTTGTTTTCTCTGTCATGCCCTCAAAGCATTATAAGTCTTTAGCATTTTATTGTGATGTCTTAATGATAAATTGAAGAACTATTAAACTGTTATCAGGAAGTACATTTGTGAGGAAGAAATGTTCAGTTAAGGGGAAATTTTAATATACTATTCACCTGTTGGCCTACTTTGTGAGATACTTTTTAGTCATTGGTATTCTCATCAATCTACAGCTAAGGGTCACATAGTCTCCACTGGAGTTCATCTGAGAACTGAGCAATTTCCTGAACCCTCAAGCTCAGTTTTAATCAGAAAACAAATGTGGTTTCCATCCCCAAGACCGCCTTTGAAAAGGCAAGTGACTAAGGCTGAGTCTCATGGGATCCCCAATGAATCCAGGAAAAGGCAGTTGCCTTCTCCCTCAAAGAGTAGCTGCTGATGGTCTGGTCATGAGATTGTGATTAACTAGAATATTGATAATTTAAAAAAGAAAAAGTTTCTCTGTAATCAAGTCAAATAAATGAATCTCCTAACCAAATAATCTCTTTAACATTCACGGACAGTTTTAATAAATTCCTCAATTCCTTGCTCTCATTGATTATAAGTTTCAGTTGTAGAAAACGAAAGTTACATTTGACCCATTCAACTGCCTTATGGGTATGGAATCTTTCCAGAGAAAAATAGATTTTTTAAGTACAAGAAAATGGCCTTAAATGTTTCATCCATCTGAAATTGGGTGTATTATATAAACTTGCTGGCCAGTATGGTAGCCACAAGGCACATGTGGCTTCTGAGCTCTTGAAATGTGGCTAGCCAAATTTAGATGAATTGTGAATGTAAAATACACACAAGACTTTGAAGACCTAGTAAGAAAAAATGTAAAATATCTCATTAATATTTTATGTTGATTATATATTAAAATAATATTCTCTATTGTCGATTAAGTAAAATATATTATTACAATGAATTTCACCAATTTCCTTTTACTATTTTTAACATAGCTACTGGAAATTTTTAAAGTACATGCATGGCTTGCATTTGTAGCTTGACTGTCCTTCTATAGACAGTACTGGTATTAATCACCAGTTTCTACCAGACCAGTTCATTAACAATTTCTTTAGACTTTGTCTATCAGTATCTTTACACTGGGATGAATATATGAAGTCAGCTTTCAATTCTCGGAGGATGCTTAAGACAAAGATGTTTCTCAGGTAATTAAAAAACTAAATTTTAATATTAATTTCAATCTCCTCTTTCCCTAATTTTTTCCCAATGCTGTTAGAAAATAACAAGATGATCTGGTTTGGGATTTAATCCCTTCCTCTCCTCTTCTTTTTATGTGCCCTGCATAGAGGAAACAATGAGAAATGATGTGTCCAAAAGGGAAAGAAGAAAAAAGAAATGAAGCAAGGATGAATAAAATATTGAATTACTTGCTCCTAAATGACAGAGCTTGGTGGCTAATTTATGGATTCATCAGCCGTTTATGAATGACCTGGTATATGGCAGGCCCTTGATTGACATTAAAGAGAAGTGATCTGGGCCATCTGCCTTCCAATTTAGTTGTCACTCAGTACTCTTATATTAGTTATCCAGGTGTCACACTAATATCATGAACAAAGTCTTATGGGAGGAGAAAGTTGGGAAGAATCCTTACTTACATAGAGAAGGATGCAGGACATAAGAGGCCACTTGGAGCTGCAGTGATATTCACTAATGGTGCACCAATGCCTAAAGAAAGGAGAGCCCTTGATGTGGCAAGGATAAGGGTAAAGAACTTCAATCATCCCAGAATAAAACCCTTATTATAAATACTGATTATCAATTTCACACCAGTCCTATTTTAGAGGAGAAAAAATGTTGTTGTCCAATATCTCTTAGCTGGTAGGGTCAGAACATATCACCTTAGGCTTAAATCCAATTTTAACTGCTTCAATAAGAGAACGTTGTTCAATCACAATGGTAAATACATGCTGTATCTAAGAGATTTCCCCAATGGTTTCAAAACCCTTACTGGGAAAAATTACTTTTTGGTAGCTCAGTGGGACAAGGTCCATCCAGTGAAGAGCTAGGTAAGTGCCAGGAAGGTTAAATTAAGTAGGTGCATATGAAATTACTTAAAGTCACATCTAGAATATAAATTACAGAGTTGTTCTTAACTTGAGAGAAATGGAGCTTTTCCCTCCTCTGCTGAACTCAGAAACTATCCTATTGAGAAGGAAGGTCATTTTAAAAATCAGGCCACGGTGATGTGGGGGTCAGGGTGGGCCTAAATAAAGGTTTTAGTCCTTATGTACATTCCTTACTTCTTATTTTGACTCAGCCAGTCTTTCTAGTAATCAGTCATGAGACTTGTACAATACTAACGCGTTCAACAATTCTCAGGCAAAGGTATATTGAATCTAAAAGAAAATTTCCCCTAATATAGGAATAGTCTTCTTGTACTTGACATTTTAACAATACTTTAAAACTTTGGGGTGTTTCTGAGAACACTTCTATGTGATCTTTCAATGAATCCTACTAAAGATGCTTTGAGGTAAGTAGGGAAATTTTAGCATTATTATTTTCAAAGAATACAATGAGGCACAGGATAGAAGGGTGATAGAAAGGAGGCCAGATATTTGTCTAAGTAAGGAATATTAACTTTCTAATTCTCCCAATATGCCTTTTTTGAGATTCTCATTCACTTTCACTAGGTTTTCCTTCCTTATTTGCACCCCTTCTTCTCGTTCTTGTTCTAAACTTATGTAAATCTGACCACTCATACTTGAGGAAACACACTCACTAGTGGAAGAATAGCCCAACTTTCCAGTCTCCTGGCCCCAGGTTCCTTCCACCAGCCCCTGCAGTCTTAGGGGGTCCTAAAATTACTCACCAATGAAATGAACCCATCAGCTCTTCAGGGCAAAAAAAAAAAAGCTATTATTTTACTAAGAAAACTTGAATGTGTTTCTTTTTTCATTCTTCTAAAGCTCTATATCAATTGTTTTGATGTGCCTTTGAAATTTTCAAGAAACTATTTGCTGTTGACCAAACACTGTTTTTTGCTATCTGTAAAAATGCAGAATGTGGCCGGGGTCCCAAGTGCAGCTGACAGGGTCGCTAATGGTGATGGGATGCCTGGAGATGAACAAGCTGAAAACAAGGAAGAAGATGATAAAGCTGGTGCTGTGAAGTTTGGATGGGTGAAAGGTGTGCTGGTGAGAAAGCTCCTCTGTTTACAAATGAAGGCTCTCTGTTAAACGTGCTAGAGGATTAAGTGTTAGCCATGTCCGAACGTCACAGCCATACAGGCTACTGGGTTTGGCCCCATTATCACTTTTCAATTCTCCTTCCAATGTCCCTTTAATCCACAGGTAAGATGCATGCTGAATATCTGGGGTGTCATGCTCTTCATTCGCCTCTCCTGGATTGTTGGAGAAGCTGGAATTGGTAAGCATTTCCCCTCTCTGAAATAACTTCCAGTGTAAATTATAAACACCAAAAGCGGCATTCATGCTGAATGTAAGATGAGGGTCACAGAAGCAATTTACACTTGGGCTCCTTTTTCTTTACCTCTCTGACAATGTTTGTCAGAGGGGAAAGGTGAAACAACTCCAGCTTGTCAACCTGGTGAATGCTTGAATAAATATTTCAATCTTTTGATAGTTTTAGGTGTCAAGGCAAACAAAAAATATTCATTTTTAAATAATAATGTCCATATTTGGAGACACATTGGCATTTGTCCCTCATTTATCACAGAATATTCTCCTTATGATTAGTGGGAAAATTTCACTAAACCAGAATAACTTGCAGAGAAACTGGTGAAAATGTGACCTGAGTAATAAAAATGCTGAATCACTGAACATTTTTCAAATAAAATAATTGTGTTACTTTCAGTTACCAGGAGTAAGAAAATAAAGGTTAATTAAGAATTGCCAGGTATAAGCTTAAAATGATAGATTGGGTGAGTAAGATAATATGTATAATAATTTTTCTCAAATGGAAAAAGGGTGACACTGAAATTAATTTGAGTAATTATTTGTTGCTTTTAAATATTATATTCCTCTTAATGTATTATTTCCCCTATTAAACCTTTATTTTAATTGAGAGAGTATTAGTAAATTTAATGAGAAAAATTTATTTGAATTTCCTCAAAGTTCCTAATTTAATGTATTAAAAATGAATTATGTTTTACTCTCTATATGAACATGTATCAGAAAACTGCATTAGAAATTCACTTTGTCAGGGAGACTTACAAATCATTAGTATAAGAACATAGAGGTTCACCTGCTCTTTCAGATGTTACTCCATAGTATATCTTAATTCACATTTAAAAGTTCTTTGGTCATTACTACTTATCGCTTCTTCTTCTGCAACCATCAGAAGACTAACTCAAAAAGAAAGGGCTGAGTTGTTAACTGAACCTCTAGAACCAGTTCCCATTCTTTTATTCTGTTTCATGTTTGGCAACTGCTGGGTTCCTGACAAAGGGCTGCTTACCAGTTTTATGATGCATATCAAATGAATGCTGACAGCCTCAGGGTCCAAAATAGTATATGCAGTTCCATGGAAAATCTGCATGTTAATATTACTGAGATTTTGCTCCAGGGTTTCATGCAAAATTAGGTTTTTAAGGGCAGTTTAGTAACTTATTGGGGTCATCAAGAAACGTTACTTTATTTGGAGGTGTGAGAATAGCCAAGGGCGAGAGTAATTCTTTCTAATGCAACTTATTTAACATTTATCTGTTTGGGCAATAATCTGAACTTTAAGCAGATTTTCCATTACTCTTCACATTACGAAATTGTAAATTTTGAAGAATCCTATCCTCTACTAATCTGTTTATTTTACTTCTAGACAATAGTGTTGCTTTAATAAGGACTCCTTTACTTAAGTAGTGAAATCATCCTGTAGAGGTGAATAGCAGTCTACCTCAATGGGTGGCCAGTGGTTTTCCTTTGAATGGAGATTGTTGGGTTTTCTTTTTAAAATTTTTTTAAAGAAAAGACACTTTAGTGAGTGGTAGAAACTTGTTATCACCCTTACAATTTTACTAGCCTTTGCTGTGACCCTAAAGCTAAATGAGTTGATTAAGTCACCATCTAGAGTCCATTTTGGTTCCTCTTTGGAAAGAACAGAAACAAATACAAGTATTTTTGCTTTACTTTGTGGATCATTTGGGGGAGGGGAGAAAGAGAAATAAGTTTTCAAACCCACATCCTGGGGTTAGAGCCAGGAGGAAGATGGAGCCAGGAGGAAAAGTAGCTACATTTACTTGGGTAACCATTCTGTAGCTATGAGTTTTGGTTGGCTTCTTCCCAAAACCCAATAGTAGAATTAAGCCAATAATGCTGTCTACTTGCTCTCCTCTGTTTTCGAGACCATGGTCTCTATGGTTTCCAGTAAGCTTATCAGACAGAGAAGAAAAGTGTGAAGCACAGAAAGCAGTATGGCTTGAAGTCACTTAGGCTCCAAAAGTTTCACTTTCTCATCTAAAACTTAGGGAACTGGACTAGTTCTTTCTCAATCAGTTCTTTGAAGATAAAGCTAAAGGATCTTGTTGAACAAGCAAACACAATTGGAGATAGGCTAAGAATAGATCAATAGTCTTCAGACTGTGGTATGCATAAGAATTACCTGAGAACTTGAGTTAGAAAACTGCTGAATCTTGGAATTCATTTCTAAAGGTCTGAACTCTGGGCATTTTTAATAAGCAACCTGGTATTGCCTGAAGCAGGTGGTTCAAGGACCACACATTGAAAAAATAATGAACAGAATATTCTCTAAACTGCCTTTTGCTTTTGATTCTACTTTTCATTGTGAGAGCGAAGCAAATTCCTCCCTGTTTAAAATTACAAAACTTTTGTTCCAGGATTTCAAACTGTTTACAGAAATAGTTAAGATGCAAAAGGATAAAGTAAGGATTGTTGGGGAATAGGAAAATAAGGGTTAGGAAAGAGGGTCTCCTTAGTAAGACAGAGGAGGTTTAATGCTGTGAAATGCAAACTATATGATTATGTACAGTTGCTTGGGTGAGCTAAACATTCAATACCAAACTTCCTCAAAAAAAGCCAAGAGCCAATTAACATGCAAAAGATATAAAGAAATCACTTTTAATCACACAGAGCTCTGAAACCACAGAGTAATGTAGAGGTGATGCTCACCACAGGATCCCTTCCATAGATACGAAGAATTTAGTGCAAATGTTTCTTGTAATATCTAGCTTTTAAGAGTCTAGAGGGGCCAAAGCAATATGGTCCAACTTCGCAATGGATGCCCTACAGTTAGCCTCTTCCCAATGCACCTTAACCTATTAAATAGCCTAGAAACTCCTGGGGGAACCCGTTTATGGCTGGAAGCATCCAAAGACCCAACCTCCAGTGCTTCATTCCCATTTCTGTCTTAACCTCCCACCACTTCCCCTTCTCCCAGGACATGCCCAGAGAAATTGCAGCCTCTCTTGACAAACTACCATTCTAACCATCCTTGACACGAGAACTTGCCAACAGTAATACTTGAGCAACCACTTCATGTAAGGTAGCATTATCAAAGAGGCCCAGGTCAGAGTATCTAGGATGCAGCCAGAGTTTACGTTTAGTGGCTGTTACCCCAGAACCCACCCTTTGACTTCTCTATCAGTCTCCATTGAAAAGGATATCCCCCTGGCTACCTATCTCGTGAAGCTGAAAGCAGCCTCACCTTCTTCTGAATTCTGGCCTTCACCACTTTCTCCCTCTCGTTATAATGATTGACTTTTTTGAACCGTATGATTCTTGAAGGCAGTTGTTTTCATTTCATTTGATTTTATTTGCTCCTTGTATTTTCTATATAAGTAATGCACAGCCTGATGTATTTCAATAAAAATAGCTATTATGAGTATTATGGATCTTAATAAAAAGCATTAGCATTGATTGTGTACTGTGTCCTATGCCCTATGCTAGCCACTGTCCACATGCATTCTTTGCTAATCCCATTGCCATTTTTGGCTCAGAAGAAAAATAACTTGCCAGAGGTCACACAGCCAATGAGTTACGGAGCCTAATATAGTTCAAAGAGATTCTTCCATATTATTCATCTGCTGGAAAAACAGTTTGCTCTACTACATGTAATTTTTTTATCCCCTGTGACCAAATTTCCATTAAAAGATAGTTCCCTGGAAGGATGAACAATTATCTATAGTTATATTAACAATCTGGCATTGAATAGACCAATAATTATGGTATCTAGAACTTCAAAAAGGGGCTTCACATTAAATTTTGACCAACCTTAGTTTTTCAGTTGCAAGCAGCTTAGCACTGCATGACTTATCTCTTGAGTTTCTCAGTCTAAGCAGAAAACATAAGCGTGAGCACTTGTTCAGTGGTGATTTACAAGGAAACTTGTTTAACTCAAATGTGATGCATGAGTATTATCCTAGACTTGCTGCTTTTATGTTAATGATCTAATGGATTGTTCCACTGTTTAATTGCCTTTATTTCTCCTCTTTCAACTGAGGTCTTGGTGTGATTATCATCGGCTTAGCCGTGACAGTGACTGGTATCACTGGTTTATCCACCTCTGCTATTGCCACAAATGGATATGTCAGAGGAGGTAATTACACTTGTGATCCACATGATCATTTGTAAGGTAAAGGCAACACAGGCTCAATCGCTCACCAATGACCTTTCTGGAGTGTTTTCAAAGGTAACCCAAGTTGGTTCCTTTTTTTTTTTATCCCAGGAAGGATGCAAGAAAGATGGAGAAGGATTTAACCTTTGTCAACTCTCCAACTCTCTTATTCAGGTTCTCTTGAGCAACAGAGAAGGTCAAATGTCATGTTTTCTCTTTTCACAGCCAGAGTAGTTTCTCTCCCAGGACACCAGCATAAGTCAACTTTTCCTTTCCCAAGGCTGCATTTTAGATTGTGTTTGCTCTTCAAAACCATCCTTCATCACAATGAGCAGTTCTCCACCTTGATCTTTATGCCAGCCAAAACCGTTTCTCCTTACCACAGAAGCAGCCCAGCGGGGCCCATGGCTTGGAAGGGAAAATATAGATTAAAAGCAGAGTAGTTTGCAGCAAGAGGGAATCCAAGGAAGAAAAGTAAAATATAATATCTTCTATCTTTCATTGCTAACAGGTCTTGGAGTTCTGATCATTCTTCTTTCCACCATGGTAACTTCTATTACTGGGTTGTCAACTTCTGCAATAGCGACTAATGGGTTTGTTCGTGGAGGTAAAAATCTCTAAGATATCTAATGCCCTCATCACGTGCTGCGGGTAGGCAAAAACTTTTCATATATTTCTTTTTGATGGTTTCAAGGAAGTGGCCCAGTGTTGTTGAAGTCTGGCAGACTGCTTGGGTGAGCTGGATTCAGAAGGTACTGTGAGCAGAACTCAGGCCTACACTGGTCTACCCTGGTCTCTTCTCTAATGGGATGTTCTGGCACCTTTCAGGTCCTGGTTCCCAGATGTTTGAATTCCTTGGGTAAATAGTTTCTTTTTCAGGCTACTCTGTACGCCGCTTGCTGTTGTTTCTTGAGAAATAATTCCTGGACATTGCCTCAGTTTGAAAGTTCAGTGCATTTCAGGTGCTTCCTAGATCTTCATGCAATGGAATCATTTAGAACATTTCAGGTTTTTCATGGTGAGGTTTGGACTGCTGCCTCCTGAAGTACTGGTGATTTCCCTCAGTACTGGAGACAAATATTTTTCTTGGGGGGTTTTGCAGGTCTCGGAGTCATCATCATTGGCCTGAGTGTGGTAGTGACAACACTAACAGGTATTTCTATGTCTGCTATTTGCACAAATGGAGTCGTAAGAGGAGGTAAGCCAATTCATTTACTTATGACTAAGTTTTGATTCCATTATAATGTCCCTATTGGTTTAATATTGGAAGTAAAATTGGTATCCTCCGACCTAGTCCCCAAAGTCTAAAAAAAACGAAAGAAAACCGAAAGTTTAAACATCAGGGCAAAATTGTCCCCAGTCAAAATTAAGAAGTGTCCAGAAGAGCCATCTTTGTCCCATTCCCTTTGGTTA
Organism: Tamandua tetradactyla; assembly: GCF_023851605.1. Lineage (NCBI taxonomy): Eukaryota > Metazoa > Chordata > Mammalia > Pilosa > Myrmecophagidae > Tamandua > Tamandua tetradactyla. The sequence goes on from NC_135340.1 coordinate 62,515,688, forward strand.
AGCATGTATATATTGTGAAAAGTAACCAGTTGACTATTAGGAAGGTTCAGAGTATTACAGCTTTTTGTGCCTTGGATGAGCCATGCTGGCTCACTCCCCAAATTCCCTTCCGCATGTTTTCTGGACCCCAGACTAAATTGCTGACACTTCACACTCACTAAATCCTTCCTGCACCCAGGCCCTGTGGTTCACTCCATTCACTGGGGTCCTAGGGGCCAGCAGGCATGGGGAGATGGTTAAAAAAAAAAAATGTAAAAACAAGTAAACAAACAAACAAAGCAAAGAATTATTTTCAAGCGATCTAGAAACAGGCAGGCCTAGGCAAAAAAAAAAAGAAATGAAGTGATTGAAGTTTATAATTTTTCACCCAACTTCCTTTATTCCCCCTCCCCTTGCCCCTTTGTTTCTCCGGGTCTGTACTGGGTACCTTATCCAGGGTTCCCTACTTTGGGCCTTCTTAAACACCACCCTACCCACTGCATTCCTGCCCCCTCCCCACTTCTGCCCTGCCTCACATTTTGACCAAGCTTTGGTAACTGGCTAGCTAATACACTTAATGTGATCTGGATAAAAGAAATAATAGGGATTTCCCCCACCCAGAAAAAATGGTGCCTATTTTAGAGAGGACTTTATCCTCTTAATCCAAAGGAGTTACTCTAGTGGAGGAAATTACAATTGAGTAAAAGAGAATCTGGGCTTTTTTCCAGGTGTATTTGTTGAGTATCATTCTTATGCCAACTCTGTCTACCTCTAAGGCAAGGTCAGAACAGGAGGTCATTAATTTGCTCTGGTCTGTGATAATCAGACTTTTCAATAGCCAGTCTTTTTTTTTCTTTACAAACCACTTTAGGTACCCTCTAGGGAGTTACCAAGTCCTGTTCAGTTATGTGCACAAAGGTACACCAAACTATTTTGATTCAAGGGAGAAGCAATTGTTCCAAGACCTTTTTAACATTCTTCCCACTTGTTAAGCCCCTTACGTAGATGAGTATTTGCCAATAATCATGCCTTCTTGGGCTAAAAACAAAGAAAACCAAATCAGACTTACATAATAGGGAAGTACATGGCATTATGTGTGTACCTTGTTTTAGGTAGTAAATGCATACAACCACACACACAACTCGCCCAAGTGCACACATATATGCACCAAAAAGGAAGAAAGGAAATTAGAAGGACAATGATAAACTTCACTTACTTCATTGTCCGCCTAGGCCTGCCTGTTTGTGCAAATATTAGATATTAAAATTTCATTAGTTGCGTTAACTTGAACTCTGATGAATACTTTGTAAAGACAAGGGATTCTTTTGCAAATTTTACTGTGTTCTCATCTGTAGCATTTGTGTCCATTTAACTTTTAATAAATTGGATTTTGTTAAGTCCAGATACTTCTATTGTGGATTATATGAAGAACACAGGGAGGGACCGTTATTCATTAGAGTAACGTAGGATCTCTAAAATTATTAGGAAGTTAGAAGATATTTATTAGAATAATTACTGTTTCAAATGCTCTCAGACTTTCAGAATCATTTGGTCATGAAAACAAAATCCCTTAGCCGTTTCTCAATGTAAAACCTGTGTAATCCCTGTTTCAGGTGGGGCTTACTACCTGATTTCAAGAAGCCTAGGGCCCGAGTTTGGTGGGTCTATAGGGTTGATCTTCGCTTTTGCCAACGCGGTGGCAGTTGCTATGTATGTGGTGGGATTTGCTGAGACTGTGGTGGATCTTCTAAAGGTAATTAAAAGCTTTTCCTCCCTTCTGTCAAGCAAAAATCTTTCCAATCGGTTTGTTCAGGGCGCTAGGGGATACACTATGCAAGACGAAAGGGAATGAACTTATTCTGCGGAGTGTGGAAGTTGGAGATGGTAGAAGGAGCCCTGGGCTTGGAATCAGAAACTCTGGATTTGAATCCCAGCTCTCTCTCCTGAAAGACTTTGGACCAGTCCTTCTACCCATCTGAAACTTGTTTGCAAATCTTTAATATGGGGGAATATTAACGGTGTTCTTTCTGTTTCATAGAAATGGGGTACAGATCAAATGAAATGATGCGCATGAAATAGTCTGTAAAATATAAGGCACTAAATGAATATTGGGAATTATTGTCAGCAGCAATAATAATTTTTCTCCAAGAGAAAAAAATATTCAAACATTAGAACATCCTAGTTTAGATGCCCAGTCTAGGGTGGGGTGTGTGGAAAACAGGTTAATTAGCTGGCAGATGAACTAACTTCCTATTGTTAATAGCAATCACTCAATTCAATTGCTAAAAACACCATTGTTTGAAAACTAGATGAACATATAAGTGTCTTGTATAGTGATAATTCAATTGGTAAAAGCACCTCTATTTGAAAACTAGATGAACAAATGAGTAGCTTGGATAGTTTATAAGGTATGTCATTTTCAAGAGATAAATGTTCTGGTTTGTGTCATCTATTCTTTAATTAAATAGCATTTATTTTCCAATAGTAACATTGGAAACCACTCATTTTTTTATTCCTTTAGGCTTTTCCTTGACTTACAAAAGTGACACCATTCTTCTGAACAAAATTTGATGTGTGTATGTAGACATACCCTTACTTAGTGCTACAGTAGCTTCAAAAGCTATGAATAGAATGAACCTCTAAAATTTCCAACTCCTACCCATGGCTACCAAGGGTCTATTATCACAGGAAAACAATAATGTTACATCCTTTATCTTCTTAAATTTATAAACACTTCATTTTTCTATTATTCTGTATGACCCAAGGCAGTAGTACATGGTATTTCTTTTTAACATTAAATGTTTCAGCAAGACATACATGGAAAAAAAAAAAAAAAGATCTGTTGAACCATTTTGTGATTTTTTTTTTTCCTTCCCAGGAGAGTGATTCAATGATGGTGGATCAAACCAATGACATTCGGATAATAGGCTCCATTACGGTGGTGATTCTTTTAGGAATTTCTGTAGCCGGAATGGAATGGGAAGCAAAGGTGAATTTTTCAAAATGATTTTATCAACAACTACCGGTCAGGTCCTGAGCAAATTATAGTGGGGAGAGAGAAATAAAAGGAACCTCATATTCAAGGAGAATTACTGTTATTACCTGCTATTGTAAAAGGAACTCGTTAATGCTAATGGAACACCAAACTCTCAAAGCACGAGGTCTGGGAAGGCATAAGCCACAGCTCAGGGGTCCCGTGACCAGGCCTATGCTTGGTCCCTGTGTGCTCTGCCATTGCTGCAACACAGCCACCCGGGGTGCTGCCGTCTTCACACATAGGCATTTAAGCTGTGCATGCTGGAAGCCTGAGTCTCTCAGTCTCGCCACTGACATCCCCTTTCAAATTGGCTGCAGGAGCTGAAGCCCCCTCCCCCTGGCCCCAATGGCAAATGTGTTGGGAGAGGGTAATTAAGGCAGAAACTATTTATTATTCTCCCGATGAAACCCAGTACTACAGCAGTAAATGTGAGGACATCATAGGCCCTGGAGCTGGAACATATTTAGGTTTAACCAAAACAGAAGCTACATTTCTGAATGACAGGAGCATGTCTTCCGCGGTCTCTGTAGCCCCCTGCAGCGACTGGTGCAGTTCAACATATTCCTGTGTGTCTAGAGATACAATAACTAGACGTTAAGTGTTCTCCAGAATCGTAAAGATTGGCAACGCCTCCCACATAAGGCAATAGGAAACCTTCCAACATGGCATTTATGTGTGGATTATGCATCACACATTAAACATTGATTACATCCCATCTTATATTAGGTATTCTGCTGAGCTCTAGGTATTTGTGACTAAAATGGACATATCCCCTACCCTGGTTGAGCATGTGGTCTAGTGGGGAGATGAATAGTAAAATACATATATATATATATAAAATAGTAAATTATGATTAGCACTATGAAGAAAATAGTTAGGGCACTGAAGTAGAAAATAACAGGGGAAGCTACTTTAGATCACTTGACTCCCCTTAGGATAGCAGTGTTGGTTAGTGGAAATGGGGTATGGTATTAAAACCTACAGCTCTGCAGTCACACTGCCTGGGTTTCAATGTGGTTTATATCAGTGTGACCTGGAGTAAATTACTTAACTTCTTTGTGCCTCGGTTTCCTTAGCTTTAATTATGGCCATAATAACATCACCTAATTCATAGGATTGTTGATGGTATTATTTACCTGAAAGTATACAGGTGGCCTGTTATACTGTAAGCCCTTAGTGAATATTAGCTGCTATTATTTAGATTGGGTGGTCAGGAAAGACTTCTCTGAGAAGGACTTACAAGATGAGAAGGAAATGGCAGAAGCACATTCCAGACAGAGGGAACTAACAGCAAATGGACATGCCAAGCCAGCAAACACCTTGGCACGATGGAAGTACTGAAGGAAGACCATCTGGCTGGCCGACACTGCAGACTGCCTCTGCTGGGCACAGGTTGGCAGTCTGACTTCCAGTCACTGGGCATCTTGGAAATTCTGTGAACCATTCTGTATTCTTGTACTCTTTCCTGCAGTTAGCACTGGGAAGGGAAGGAGCCCATAGGTACTCTACCTAGTAAAGAACTCAACTCTATCAGCGTTAAAACATTTAGCCCCTATGCAATGTTCTTGAAATGTCACCTTTGAGTACCCAATCACATACTCCCATTGAAGTGTAACATCTGTACCCCAGTAAGGATTCATTTATTACCTCCTCTGTTTATAAGGATTCATTTATTACCTCCTCTGTACACCAGAAATTTAACTGGAAAACTCAGAGGGAGACTTTCTCTAATGGATATGTATAACTTTTATAATTAGATTTTTTTTAATGCTAAATAAATCCAATGTGGTCTTCTTTTACCTTGCCTTTCCAGGCTCAAGTGATCCTTCTGGTCATTCTTCTCATCGCTATTGCAAACTTCTTCATTGGAACTGTCATTCCATCCAACAATGAGAAGAGGGCCAGAGGTTTCTTTAACTACCAAGGCAAGTGTGACAAATCAGTTGCATTGCAATAAATGATTCTCCATGCCCGCCCCTATCATTCTATCACCATCCCCATCAACTCCACTCTAGCAGTTGGAATCCTAGTGAAATTCAGAGAAGAGCCTGAAGTTGGATTCAGGAGACCCAAGGTGAAGTCTCAACCCTGCCATTTACTGGACAGGTCACCTAATGTGTTTGGGTCTCAGAATTTTCCTTCTGAAGTGAGTGGCAATAATACCTTCCTAAGGGGATTTTGAGAAGCAAATGAGATAATGGATCTGAAAGCACTTTGTAAACCTTAAGCTTCCCATCAAATTGTTGTCACTGTCAAAGAGTAGAAATTGAGAGCAAAGGCAGAGAAAAAGAACACAGTTCAGAATCATTTGTTCAACCATTGCAGAGCACTCAAGTCAAACATAACCATTTCTTTTGCCTTCCTGCTAGAACTTTTATGTATCCTGCTTTCCTGCAGCATTAACTAGTTAAGCAAAGCTGTCAGGTTTTCAAGCATAAAGGATTGTGGGGATTACTTAGTGTAACATTGTTCCAGTTTCCTAGCTGCTGGAATGCAATATACCAGAAACGGAACAGCTTTTAACAAGGGGAATTTAATGAGTTGCTAGTTTACAGTTCTGAGGCCGAGAAAATGTCCCAATTAAAACAAGTCTATAGAAATGTCCAATCAAAGGCATCCAGGGAAAGATACCTTGGTTCAAGAAGGCCAATGAAGTTCAGGGTTTCTCTCTCAAGTGAGAAGGCACATAGCGAACACAGTCAGGGCTTCTCTCTCAGCTGGAAGGGCACATGGTGAATACGGCATCAGCTGCTAGCTTTCTCTCCTGGCTTTGGGTTTCATGAAGCTCCCTGGGAGGCGTTTTCCTTCTTCATCTCCAAAGGTCACTGGCTGGTGGACTCTCTGCTTCGTGGTGCTGCAGCATTCTCTGCTCTCTCTGAATCTGTCATTCTCCAAAATATTTCCTCTTTTATAGGACTCCAATAAACCAATCAAGACCCACCCAAATGGGTGGAGACATGTTGTCCCTTAATCCAATTTAACAACCACTCTTGACTAAATCACATCATCCAGGGAGATGATCTGATCACAGTTTCAAACATACATATTGAACAGAGACCATTCTACCTTTATGAAATGGGATTTTGGTTTAAACATGGATTTTCTAGGGGGCATACTTCCTTTCAAACCAGCACAAGCATCCTGTGGTAACTTTGCTGAGCATGAAATTTGACTTCTCGTTCTTCTTCTACCACAGGTATCCACTTGTTCTCATCTTTCCACTCTTGCTTATTCAATAATTCCCTTGCTTAGTTTTTTTATATATTTCTCCCTCATGATTTATTCTGTCATCAGTAATGTATGTGTTTCTTTTGTATGTCACATCATTTCAAGGATTGTCTTGTTTGCTTTGCATGTTAGCAAGCTTTTCCTTTCCATTTTTTCCCTTCTTTCAGCTTTTGCTATATTCTTTCTGATGTTCAAAATTTTCTTGTTTTTGCATCCCAGATTCTTTTGTTCACATTTTCCTTCCTTCACCTTTCTTCCTTTTCCTTACTGTTTGTCTTCTAGATTGTTCCCTTTCCTCTAAGTAATTTGGAGACAGCCATGGTTCTAATACTATCCTGCAGGTTAGTACTATTTTATGATCAAAGCTCCTCAGTATAGTATTCTCCCACACATGAGAATTTGGTATAAAGGCCTATAATCAAATCTCTAGGGGTGAGAGGAGATTTAGGACATCAGTAGCAAAACTGCAAGGTAGTCTCACACACAAAATTCTCCTACTATTTAAAGGGAAGCAATGTATTGATGCTTTAAAGTATGTATATGAGAATGTAGTTGGAGGGAAGTGGGGAGTATGTGTATGTTATATATATGAGTCTGTCAACCTGGTCATGAAAGAATTCTCCATCTCCTCTTCCTTTATTCCATCTTTAATTTTAGAGAAATTAGGCAGCCTGGGTCTCATTGCTATCAAGATTATTGACTTTTTAGAGTTGACTTTTTAGAGTCTTCGAGATCTCAAAACTTGAAAGAGGTAATGTTGACTATTATGAAATATTGACACAATGTTCATCAGGAATACCCAATGTCTTCAAGTTCAGTCCATTTCAAATCTAGGGATACAATTGCATTGAGTGCTATAGAAGCAGAGGGTAGCTTTATCTCTAGTGTGATAATTTTCTTATTTGCATTGTAGCATCAATATTTGCAGAAAACTTTGGGCCAAGCTTCACAAAGGGCGAAGGCTTCTTCTCTGTCTTTGCCATTTTTTTCCCAGCAGCTACTGGGATTCTTGCTGGAGCCAACATCTCAGGAGATTTGGAGGTATGTTGTTTTCTGTGTTTTGTAGCCCTGGGCAGTAAGAAGATCAATAGAGACTATTAGTGATCGTGGTTTTCTGCTGATTTTAAAATTATAAGGTTTATGCAAGGTTTCCAGGTAACTTAAAAGTTTTCTCTTTTAGTGCCAAATTTGGATTCTTATCCCAATAGTTCATCCAGAAGTCTTATTCAGTGATATCAGATGAATAGAGAACATTGATAGTGTGTCATATTTCTAACATAAGGAGCATAGTTCAGTGAAAAACTACAAATACCATCTATTCTCTTTTAAAAGCCTAATGAAACAGAACATAGACTATTCAGGAAGAAAACAAAAATCCTTCTGATATTTATGTTATTAAATTCATAGATATATTTATTTAGTTAGTATTTTAAAGACACCCCACTCATAATACTCTATGTTAAATATTGTAACAAGCATGGTATTAGGTAGGATGTTCATTTGAGAAGAGATCAATAACTGTGGCCTAAACAAGAAAGAAGTTTGGTTTTCTGCACATTAAAATTTGAGGTAGTAGGCAGTCCAGTGCAGTAACAAAGTTCTGCTCCAAAAATCCAAATGACTTCTCTTTTGTTTCACAATCCCCTAGGGGTTTGCCCTCATTTATGAAGTCCAAAATGACTGGACTCTGTCAAGACCACCTTCTAGGCAATAAGGTTGGAAATAAGGAAGTAGAAGGCAAGCAATTCTTGGACTTCAGAATTTAGTATTGTGGCTTTACCTAGTAGGAAAAGAGACTGGGAAATAAAGTATCTAGGCGGCAACTATGTGCACAGATATAATTTTAGAGGGCTCTAATATTAAGAGGAAGAAGGTGAGAATGGATATTAGGAGACAGTAAGCCTTCTGTACCATACATGCACAAAAGAGAACACTCTATTTTTACCTCAAAAAAATTATAATCAACTTTTCAATAGTCTACAGGATACAACATATATTATCTAAATGAAAACCTTGGGGATTATCCAAATGGGTTGTGAAGTAGAAATAATGGACCAATGCTTGTTAAGTAAATTAGGGATGATTTTCTCAAGGACGTGACCTTTGAGTCTGAAATTAAAGGAAGGGCTAGATATTAATTATTGGTGAGGAATTATAAGAGTATTCCAGGCAGAGAAGAGAACATGAACATCCAGGAATGAAGAAACATGAACATCCAGGAATGAAGAAAAGGGGTTATATGATATGGGGAGGCAAGGACAAACAGCTCTTGGAAGGACCTGGTCGTGAGATGCTTGTCGTAGGATATAATGCTGTGAAGCCAGGGTCTTTGTCTTTGGTTTTGTTCATTGCTGTATCCTTAGAAATAGTAAGGCTTCAATAAGTATTTATTTAGTGACTGAATAAAGGCCATTTAGATTTGATATATTAGGGACCACATACCATAGTGAATTTCTTGAGCAGAAACATGGCATAAAATATATTATTCTACAGCTCAGAAGAGTTGACTAAATTCTTCAAAAGAATTCAGGTAGTATCACTGCTTAATGAAATTTAGCTATGGATATTGAACTTCTAGTTTCTTAGATCTAGAAAAGCAACAGAAGTCACTGATTTAAATTTCTGCAAACTGTGAACACACATTTAAGATAGAGAACATTGTGTTTTCCCTAGTCTTCAAAAGCAAGTTGTATTAGATGTCTATTAATCAGTTCAGTTCTGCCAACACTTACTGAGTGCTGGCTTATACCAGGCACTGCGGAAGCCAAGAACTCAATCCTTCCCTTGAGGAGCTCTGGTCTAAGGGAGAGACAGACTTATTCTTATTTGAGTCATAATCAAGAATAGAATAGATAGAATCATATCAAAAGAGAGAGGAAACACTGATTGCCTGTCTCTGAAGCAGTTAGGTAGGCCAGGCTTTCAGAGGAAGGGGCACTCAATCCAGATTTCAAGGTATGAACAGGAGTTCCTCAATAGAACGAGGAGAGAGCCATTTGGAACAGAAGGAATGGAATGTAAAAAGGCAGAGAAAGATGCTGCTGATGGAAATAATTCTATGTGGGATGTGGGGTTGACAAGTAAAACCTTTCATCACTGTATCAGTAAACATGTTTATAATGAAGCTTCTATATGTCCCAGGCACTTTGGGAATAAGCAAAAAACTATAAGATATCATCCCTGTCTAAAAAGGCAAGACAAAAATTTCCATTTCCCAAGTTAGGTGCTAGCTTGACTTAAGGTGGCTAGGTTAATAAAGAACTTTATTTATCTGTCAGTTTGTTCTGAAAAATCTCTAATTTAGAGTTTACATGTAAAGAAAGTGTAGAAGATGGCCTGACATGATTTTCAGGGCACATGTGGTCATGGTATCATTGCAAAACATAACATTCTTTACTTTTACAAAGACTTCAGTGATTTACAATTAAGCTCAACTTTTAGCACATACACTGCTTTACGCTTTTCAATAGAACTCAGAGGTCTTTTAAAATACAGTCAATGGATTTTTAATATTGTCCCCAAACCAGTCAGAGACACCTAGGAAGTTAGATAAAGAAGTAACATGATTAGATGTATGTCTTAGCGAGATCCCACTAGCAACTTGTGAAGGACGGATTAGAGGGTAGAGGGAGGTTAGGAAGACTGGAGGCAGAAAGATCAGTTAGAGAATATCACACTGTTCCACACAAGACAGAACATGGGCCTGAATTAAGGCCATGGCAGGAGAAATGGATCAAAGGGGTCAGCTAGGGCAAAGAGTTAAGAGAGGAAATGGAAAAGATGTTTCCTGACAGTAACCCACAGTGAGAAAACATTGTACATCACAACCCAGTGCACATAAATAAAAGTTTCCCAAAACAATTCTTTGCTTTATTACAAGCAATGCCTTCTGATATTTCACATCACTTCTATTCTATTGTATTCCTTTAAGCTGGTTGCAACCTATTGTATTGATTTCATGGTGTAGTAGGTGAGAAACATGAGTTCAGATATAGTTGTTGAAGTTGAAATGGCAGAGGGACATCAGAGTGGAGCTGTTCAGTGGGTACCTAGATTCGTGAGTCTCTTGCCCTGGAAAGGGGCAGGTCTGCAGGCCATGGCACGGATGATCTCCTGCAGGTTTGTGCATGAAGAAGAGGAGAACAAGACTAATGCATCATGCAGAGGATGCAGACATTCAACGTATTAATGGTAGAAAAGGAGTCCCTGAAGGAGAAAGATAAAGGTCTAACACGTAGGGGAAACCATGAGAGAGTGGGGTCATTAAAGTTCAGAGTGGAGGATGCTTTGAGAAGTAGTAATGAACATGGTTAAAAGCCAGAATGGTCAAGTATGTTAAGGACTGAGAAATGACCATATGTTTAAAAATGACAAAGGTTCTTCAGTACCTCCAAATATTATTTCTTTCTGAGAGTGGAACTAGAAATAATTAAAGCAAAGTAGATTTGGCTCAACTTTGTTAACATTTATTACCTATCCATGATAAGTATATGCAAGATGCTGACTCATGCTCACTGGTTCAGAATCCTTCCCAAGATGGTGTTTCAGGCCTCCGGGGACAGTCAACAAGAGTTGGCCCAAAGGTATATTATAAATTTCCCATCCTGAGCCTTCTATTTTCTAATAACACTCTAATAGATGATATGTAAATATGTGCCCGGAGAAGATTTGCCAAATTCCCAAGTCCAATCAAGAGAGTTAAGGTATAGTCTCAGGGGTACAAGACTATGATGTGATTGCATACCCAAAAAAGCAGCAACTTAATAGATTTTTTTTTTTAAATCTGTCTTTAAAAACATAACATTTAAGGAGAAAGGGTAGAGAAGTTGAGATTTAGGGTTTCTCCTAGGAGATGAGGACTAAGATGTAAAGTGAAAGCTAAGAATAGCATTTTGTCAGAGTCCTGAGCCCTGCTAGGGGGAATGTTAGCCAGGCTAGACAATATCAACATATGATCACAGCATTCAAATTTATTTGGGTCAAGTTTGGTTCTCATGTAAATTCTACTCAAGTAATTTTAGAGTTTGTAGAGTTTCAGTGTGAGGCTGCCTCCCATCTTCATGCCTCTTACCCTTACACATATTTCCTTTTTCTCTACTTGAATCCATTCCTCACATTTCAATCAGCTCCAAAGAAATCCTTCATCAATAATATTAATTTTGAAACAAAACATGCATTGGGAGATTGAGTGGGGCCCACCTATTTCACAGTTGCCTTCGTTTTTTCATGTGCTACTCAATTGCACACACCTGCCACATTCACTTTCAGAGACAGCTGTTTAGAAGGAGGAGGCTGAGTAGGTATGTGTCAGAACAAATCCTATCTGCAGATATTCCTAGAAGAGTGGGAAGGAGTCAATGATCACAGAGTGGCCCTGGAGGGCACTGGGTTACTCCCACGTGGAGGCAGATTGCTTGTTTCAGTTACCACTTCCAACTGTCATATGAGTCTACATTCACCACGATTGACCTTTCTGGGGGGCTTGATTGGCAGATGTAAGTTTAAAAAAATACTCAAATTTTATTTGGCTACCTTGAATTTGATGAGTCTCACATCCTCTGGTTGAGGGACCATTGTCTACTGAGATTGCACGTCTATCAATTCAGTATTTATTGATTCTTACTACATTCCAGGCACTGTCCTGTATATGCAATGAGTATATTAAAATCTCTATTTAATAATCTCTGTGATGTTGAACTAAATTTCCCTAAGTTGAACTGAATTATTTAAACAGTATGCTCCTTGGGAATTGATTATGATTTAGCCCCTAAAATGAAATATAAAATGGAATATTGCATATGATGCGAGCTCAAATCAGTAAATGTATTTGCATTTATAATAGGCCTCTTTCTTTATGCTTGCTCATGGAAATTAAATATTTCCATTGCAGTCATTCCTGAACTAAATTCCAAATGCGGAATTTGAGGAATTGGAGAATTTAGTAGCTCATCCTTTTGCTCAGTCAAAAGTGATTTTTTTTTAAAGCAACCTTCAGCTTAACAGAAAAATAAGTACACACACACATTGTCAATGTGCCACTTATGTTTGTATATTTTCCTCTAATTTCAACATTTGCACAAAATTCTTAAGAGGTAAAGAGAAGAATGAGGCCTAAGTGAGTGAAATAACTTGTGTACTTTTCCATAAAACTCCCTAAAAATCTTCCTAGACATTTAGAGACCTCTTCTGTTCAGTGCAGTCTTACAAAATTCTTTAATGAATCAAAACCTTTGTTTGAAATGATCTCCTGCTTACCACTTTACAATTGCCTCAACTTTTCTTTTATATATATGTAAAAGAAAATGCATATTTATTTTTTAAAGAAAATTAACAATACACTTAGAACCACCAAAAATGGATATCTTAGTTTATCCATAGGCATGTTTAAATTAAATATCCAAATAATAATTGTAAAACCTTTGTTTGCATGGCGAGCTTCATAAACCAATTTAAAATTAAGGCAACAAGGGAAAAAGATCTACAAATTCAAATAGCAGAGTTTACTACTCACCTCAGGAAGAGTCGCCTACAAATTGGAAAAAACTCCAAGTGATCTCTGTTTCTTATTTCACTTTCTCTTCTCCTACCTTTACATTCTTTCCCCAAAGGATCCCCAAGATGCCATCCCTAGAGGAACCATGCTGGCTATTTTCATCACCACTGTCGCCTATATAGGAGTTGCTATTTGTGTAGGTAAGTTGCACATCTCTGGTGTCAGAATATCAGAATTACAAAGGGACCAGATGTTCTTCATAGCCAGTGGCTTTTCAACGGAACATAAGTAAAAAGTTTTTATTTTTAAGACAACAATTTAAATTCTCTTCTTAGTACTTTAATAAATTATGGTGTGGATGTTCTAGGGATTTGGAACCAGTTAAGCTGTTAATGCAGGTGTCTCTGAGACAAGAGGAGGGTAGAACTAATCTGAGTGGCATTCCACCTGAACACAAAACAGATCCCACATTCCTACTCTAAGTGACTTCCTACTGCTACGGAAGCCACCACTTCCAGGACCCACCTCCCTTGTCCTGGAAGGTAGGCCAGGAACAAAGCAAGAGACAAGAAGCCAAAAGGAAAAAAAGCCTGAAGGGTATGGAATTGATGACTGTGTCTCATCCTTGTCTGCTGTCTCTAATATGGAAATGTCACTGTCACCAATTGGCAGGAAATCAGAACACGACCCAGCTGCTAGCAGTGTGGGCAGCCAGCCCCCACACTGCTCGGTGAGCAGAAAATATGTGAATTCTCCTGCTGTTCTGGAGGTTGATTTTGGTTCCACCTGCAGCCACACCTCCTCTAGGTTGAGGGCCACTTCATTCTTATGCTTGTAGTAGGAGAGGAAGACATGGTTTCCCAACATTCAGAAAGGGAAGTAACTCCCTTCTGTGCACAATGGGGAAGTAGCTCCAGGGTGGACCAGCAAGTAAGCCAGGCTGACCATTTTACCAGAGGACACATCCAAGTCATCCTCTACTAATTGAAGGGAAAATTAGGAAAGTGCACATATCTCGGGTTGGTTTCTGGAGGAAAGGAAAAAAAGCAGAAAAATTGACTTAGGTTCTTGTCTCTCTCACTGCTGCTTGTTTGAGGAAGTTGGGTAAAGTTGTTAACGGTATTGTGGCATTTCCCAATTTAGTTGCATGCAAATAGATTGTGTTCCAATGCTTTAGGAAACTGACATGTTTTTAAATGACATTGAAACCACCTAGAATTAATTTGCCCAGATGGTTTTCTTGCTCACACAAAGTGAAAATGATGGAATGGGAAAAATTATAGACATGATTTCAAAGATTTTTCCAGTTTTCTTTGAGAAAAATCTCAAAGATTTCTCCAGCTGGGTGGAAAATCTACATTTCTATACTTTTACCAAGGCAGAAGGAGTAGCCATTGGGTCAGTGGCTTGTGATAACTGCAAATGCTGGCTCGCGGCCTGGTTTAGGGGGGCTGGGGGGGATCTATCATGCAGAAGCTAGAATATGAGACTTGGAAAAGCTAGCTCATATAAAACAATACAAGGGGGTGAAATCTGAACTGGATAGTTTCGTGTGGTACTAAAAATCCATAATTCCAAGAGTTTAAGCAGAGGCTGGCAGGCCACCTCTCAGGGCTAAGAAAGAAAGAATTCCTGCACTGATTACTTTAAATGGCTCTTTCAACTAAAAGATTTTATAACCTTTAAGTCTTTCCCAGATTCAAAGAATGTGAATTCCATGCCTAAAAGTGAGGTTTTCCGTTAGTTGCTGTCTCTGGAACCTATTTTAAAGTAATTAACAAAGAATAAGAACCTACCCCAGCTGGGGGAAAGCAAAGTGAATAGTTTTCCTGGTTGGCATTTAGTTTGTAAAGTATTGCTCCTTCAAACAGTTCAGAGTTTATATACACTTCACACGTGTATTCACGTATTTCAATAATCCTACCAGATGCATGATGGCAGAGATCAGAGCTGCAGAAATTCATGTGTAAAGTCAGTGGCTAAAATCTACATCAAGAATCTTTTAAAAATTCCCCAAATTCCCTTTTTGGGAATCTGTCCTAGAGAAATATTTTGAAATACAGAAGAAAAATTTTATGTGCAAAGATGTACATCACAGACTATTAATGATAGAAAATAATAGACACACTCCAATGTGATAAGAAAAAAAAGGAACAGTTAAGTGACCTGAGATAAATATTTGATAAAATGTTATTCAACCATTAATATTACCTATGAAATCTTAATGTTATCCTAAACCATTTCCTTTATTATTTAAACTATTAAAATTATATAGAAAGTATAATTATAACTTTAAGAAATTTCTCCAATTATTTCAGTAGTTGAAAACAAGTGCTCAGTTCTCTTGATTACTGGGATTCCATAATCCTATCCCTTGGTTCCTCACAGATGGGAAAAGAAATCCCTCAATTTGAAAACACCCAATCAATATCGCTAAGCCAGAAATACGAACTGAGTGCATGTAGTATACAAGGCACAGGCTTTGTGAGAGAGAAGAAAGAGAATCCTCAAGAATCCTCCAAAGGCAGGAGAGAGCTGGGGCCGCAGCCATTCCAGGCGGTGGAAGTACCGGCCTTTGCTAGACCGGGAAGCGCCGCCAGGCTCAGGGGCTGGTAACCTCCAGCTGCCTTGTTCCAGCACGATTTTACAATGAAGGGAGGCCACAAAATGGACCAGTTCGTTCTCGAAGTAAAGGCGGTGATTTTTTAGAAGAAAAACCCTAAGGGAGCAGGGCCATGTCAATGAAATGACCCGCCGCGGTTGTTCCCACAGGCGCCTGCGTGGTGCGCGATGCCACCGGAAACATGAACGATACCGTCATCTCCGCGGTGAACTGCAATGGCTCGGCAGCCTGTGGGCTGGGCTACGACTTTTCCAGGTGTCGACGCGAACCTTGTCAGTATGGGCTGATGAACAATTTTCAGGTTCGAGCTAAAAGAGAAAAAAAAATCATTGCTGTTATTTTCATTTCTAGAACATCATGCATAACACTTCTGACGCTGCAACTGATGGATTGTCGGTCCATTCAAATTCAGCAAAAAATAGTGTGGGAGAGAAGGGATTCTTACAGGCATTGTGTGGGGGCAGGTACGGTGGCTGTATTTAATATGGTGGGGAGAGAAGAGCCGGTTGTCTGATTGCCAGGGAGAGACGACCACCTGACCTATGTGTCTTCTGACCACTTGTGCAGGATTTCATGGCAGAGAGGAGAAGCAGATTAGCCTGTGGAGTGCATTTCGTGCACCGGTTTCAGCTTAGGAAAAGCCTCTCGGGTGGCACTGGAGTGCCTGGAAAACCAGGCCAGGAGGGAAACTGTGAGTGGCAGAGGGAACAGTAAAGGAGAGGAAAGGCCCAAGGGAAGTTGAGAAAAACTGTAGGACTTGAAACAAGCTAATTTGTCTGAATGATTGGTGAGCAGAGGGAGAAGCAAATTTGTCACATAGGTTCCATTCATCTATTTTAATAATCAACAAAGAGAAATTAACTCAGCTGAAGTCATTATTCCAAAATACGACTTAAATCGATAGAATCTCATCATGTCTCCGATCTAAAATGGTGTTTAATGAGTACAGAAACAGCAAAGGTTTGGAAAGCCTCTGTGTGCGGGAGGAGGGAGAAAGGCTAAATCCATTAAAAAAAACCCTGATAAACAGCTAAGGTCCTCCCCAAATCTTATTAAAATCCTACTTTCAGCTGGATAGAATTTTCCATCATCAAAAAAAAAAAAAAGAAAAAAAAAGAAAAATGTGATCACAAGAAAGAAGGGAAAAATGTTGTCAAAATCTTTGCAATTATTTCTATTCTTTTCAGCATCTTCTAGATGTATATATCATGACCATTTTTTAAATAAACAATTTTTCATCTTGTAAAACACAAATCTTAAGGACTTAAGAATGATCAGGAAAAAAAATCTGGTGAGAAACAATTATCCTTAAAAAGCAGATTTCAGATCATAGAAAGTGCAAGGGGAAGAACTGCATAAAACTTTGGTTAATTTTTTTTTTCCTGTCTGTTGGGTGAGCCTCGTTACTTCTCGACCTCTCTTCCTCCAGGTCATGAGTATGGTGTCAGGGTTTGGCCCCCTCATCACTGCTGGAATCTTTTCTGCGACGCTGTCTTCAGCCTTGGCCTCCCTTGTCAGTGCACCCAAAGTGTTCCAGGTGAGGCAGGCACTAAAGCACGCGCTGCTCTCTAGTACTGTTTCCACTGCATCTGGATCAAGCTGAAATATTCATTCTCACTGGCAATCATTTTCCATCATTTTCTGGAACGGCTTAATGTTTGCATCTGGCTCAAGTGCTATGTCTGCCACATAGTCAAGATCGATTCAAATAATATGAAGAATGATAAACTGCAGTGTTAACTTGTGCCTCATATTGTGTATCACTTAATCTTTCTTCAAATCTTCTTGTTTGAATCACCTTGCAAAATGACTGTGCATAGATATAAATGACAGATTTCTCCTCTTCTTTCCCATTAGGCTCTGTGCAAGGACAACATTTACAAGGCTCTGCAGTTCTTTGCAAAGGGATATGGAAAAAACAATGAACCCCTGAGAGGATATTTTCTCACTTTTGTTATTGCCATGGCGTTCATCCTTATTGGTTCGTAGTTTTCTTGTCCTCACCAAAAGCAAAAGAATTCTGATTAGTCACAGGGCTTTCCTTTTAACTTGAGAAATTCCTATTTTATGTTTAATACCCCACTTGGGAATATCAGAGTGTGTCTAAGAAAGAAATGAGAAATCCTTGTGTGTAGAGGGCCTTTGAGGAACTTGAGGTGGATTTTGGACTTTAATCTGTTCTTTGAATCTGAGTATTGGAAATCCATCCAACCAAATGCAGCTGAATTCTTTCTCCAACCTGCACAATATTGCCTCAGATAGAGTCCCCGCCAGCTGTCTTTAAATCTCCTGGCCTGACAACTAGCAGACCTTAAGTGTCTATGTTAATGTTTCTCAAAATATATTCCATTAACCATCTATATCAGAATCACTTGGGGGTGTATATTAAAGTGCAGATTTTTCAGACCCCACCCCAGAGTTACTGAGTCGGAATCTCAGGGGATAAGGAGTCTGCATTTTTATAAACCCCTCAAGAGATTCATGGACACACTGGTGTTTGAGAACCACTTACCTAGACTATAATCTCCACTCTCTCTCCCAAAGCAATATGGGAACTGGGTCATAATCTTGGAGAGGTGCATCCATCAGTTTTTGCCCCCCCCCCCCACTCCCCTCTCCTCCCTCTTCCCTCCTCCCTCCTCCCTAAGGTACCACCGTTTCTTTTTTTTTTATTTCAACATTTGTTCCCCCTATTATTTATTTTTATTCCATATGTTCTACTCATCTGTTGACAAGGTAGATAAAAGGAGCATCAGACGGCACCACCATTTCTGATGAGCATATGAGTGACAGGAGGTAAAAGGCAAGGGCAGTGGTAACTACTGATGTGGAGCACTGCTTCTCTCAGCACTGAGGTGCCAAATGCTGAGAGCACCTCCTCTCTGTGCCCACTCGGGTGGAAGTGACTGCAAGGAAGGAACCCTCACCAGAGTTCTACAACGTTGATGAGGGGGGCATATTACTATGTATATTAGATTTTTAAAAAAATCTCAAAAAGTGGTTGTGCACTGAGATGTCTCCATTATGTAATTTAACTTTAAATCCACAAACCATCCCCCTGGGCTGCATTTCAGTGATCCAAGTGCCACCTAAACATTTTGTTCTGTATAAATTAAGGAAGATCCTTAAAAATCACTGTTTCACAACAACATGGATTAGCTTCAGGACACAAGCTTGCAGACACCTGTTTTTGCCTCCTCCTCCCTGTTGGCATCCTTGTTCTAGAATTCCACCAGCTGCCGTGGGCGTTTGCAGCACTGGGATTGATAGATGTCTGGCCGTCAGAAGAGTGGGATTGTCTTTCTATTATTTTATATCGCACCGTAAACAATCCAGCCAGGATTAAATCATACTGGATCTTTAGCCATCAAAGTAAAAGTATTTTTGGCAAGCCTTGGAGGTAGAGCTCTCTACAGATGTGGAAAAGTATAAATGACTAACAGGAGTCAAGTCCTGGAAGTCAGAGAGAGTGCATTGGATGGATGCAAAGAGATGTCTAATTGCAAGTTGCTGGTGCGCTGATATTTATTTGACTAATCTGTCATCCTGCAGAGCCTTTGATTGTATAGTAAGCCGCTTAAAGGGCATAGGATTTGATGCCTCCAAAACAGCAGGAAGGGAATTTATCATTTGCTCAGTCCCCAACTGCTCTATCCATTCCCACCCGAATTTTCTATAGGTAGGGTCTTGCTTCTCAGTTTTCTGACTGGTAGTTTTTTTTTTCCCCTTCGTCTTAGTTTATGGAAACTCTGGTTAAGCATATCTTTTAACATGAATGCAGCCAGCCCCAAAGAAATATCACGAACTTCTTAAACTTTGACAGATGCTAGCTATGTTTTCAATTTCCAAATAAAGTCAAGCTTCCAGGCTATACCAGCTGTTCCGCCCCTGGTTTCATCACTCATATGTACATGCTCAATTTTGCTTCTTTTGCAGCGGAACTCAACACCATTGCCCCCATCATTTCCAATTTTTTCTTGGCCTCATATGCACTTATTAATTTCTCCTGCTTCCATGCCTCTTATGCCAAATCTCCAGGTAAGTTAACTTTTCTAAACTGAAATAAACAGTTAGTTTTTCTCAATAAAAGGAATAAGTCAGTGAAAAGTGCTAAATCTGTGTTTCTATGTCTCCTTATATCCTAGTGGGCAGCGTAATCCACTTATTTTGGCGAGTTGGGGATGACTTCTGAAATAGAAAAAGAATCATTTGAGCAATGGCCTTTTTGACCAACCGTAAAGTCAATTTTCTGCTGTGGCAATAAATTATTCATTGCAAGAGAAACCACATTTATTTCAGCAGTAGAAATACACCACTATTTATTTCCAGGGTGAAAGTGACCACAGAAGTGGAATAAATGTATATATTTGAAACTTCCTCACTATCAATTTGTTTCCTGCCCGTGGTGCAGAAGAGAAGGATGAGTAGTTCCCATAATTACCTGCTGAGTGCAGTAAATGCAGATTTGTGTTGGGCCTGTCATGCTGATGCCGGTGACCTCAGAACACTCCTTGGGCTGTGGTTTAAAGTGGTTCCAAATTTCAATCAGAGAACCTTTCCCTGTCTAGTCACCCCTCACCTCTGCTTTGCTTTCATTAGCCGATAGACATTCTTCAGCCTTTCCGCCAGAATAGTGACTCATCATTGCTGACCTTCAGAAAGTTCTTCGTCATGGTAACTTTTATCTAGGATAAGGACACATTTCCGCCCTCTTATGGGCTGCCACACCTTAAGCCTCCTTTGGAAAACCTTCTGCCAATAAGATAAAATATAGTTGTAAGGGGGAGCTTTATCCATCAGGGGCCACCAGGCTACAGAAAAGAACTGAGGGCTGTTTTAGTGTGGTTTAGTCTTTTCTTAGAGATGTTTTTATTTTTGTTTCTGTTTTGATTTGTTCGTTTAAAAAGAAAGTTCTATTCAGAAAATAAAACGAATCTTAGAAATGTATGCTTCCTGCATGCTGTATTACAGCCAGTTTTGGAAGACAAGATGAAATAATAGGGGTGAACAGGGACAAGAGTGAAAAGGAGGGAAGGAAAGGGAGAGAAAGGGAGAGAGGAAAAACAGAAAGGCACATGGAGGGAGGCCATGGAGATACAAAGCCAGAGAAAGTCTCCCTCTTTCACACACACACACACACACACACACACACACACACAAATAGAAAGCCAGACTCAGAAAAATAAAGGTATGTCCAGTGATGTTCCTGAAGTGTTATTTCCATCTTGTGGCCATTTAGGAAATTGCTCTTGAAAATTTATAAAACTCTGTTGTGTTTTGGCAACTCCAAATATAAAATGTGTTTCACCCATAGACCAAATGTACCCTTCAAATAAGAGCTTTCCCATCCTGACCTTACTGTCTCCCAGTTTCTTTCATTGCAGGAAACTAATAGAACATGGAAACCCCCATGCTTGTATGAACCATGAAAAATATTTTTATTGTAAAATGTATGACAAACTAATTTTGGTTTAAGTAGTCATTGCTAGAAAAGTTTCTCCTTCTTTTTCCCATAGATTATTATTCCTGGAAGGGTAAGCAGTATCCTCTTAGAATGATGGAAGAGCAACTAGGAAGTCAAGGGAATTGACTCTTGTTTTAGAGAAGTTATGGTGTGCAAAATAATTATGCATAAAATGCAGGATTTCCGTACACGACACCATCCACAACACCCTGCATTGGTATGGAACATTATTCACAACTGATGATACAATTTTTAAAATAAATGTACTATTTTTTAATAGTACTTATTTTTGTTACAATTGATGAAAGATTTTAAAATACTGTTATCTATGATCCATAACTTAATAAGGTGTTTTTTCCCATGTGCTACCCTATTATTAACACCTTATATTAGTATTGTACATTTGTTACAATCCATGAAAGAATATGCTTGCCCTTGTCCACAGTAGGGGTCACTGTGTTATACAGTCCTATGTTTTATCTTTTAATTTTATTCTAGTAATATGTACATCCAACAGATTCCACTTTTAACCACGTTCACCTCTATAGTTCAGTGCTGTTGATTGCACTCACGATAATGTGCTTCCAATACCACCATCCATTTCTATCATCAGCCATCAACTTAAATAGAAATTCTGTCCAGGTCAAGCATCAACTCCCCATTCTCTTGCCTCAGTCTATCTACTAGTAACCTATATTCTAGATTCTAATTCTTTGAGAGTGCTTGTTATAACTAGTTCATAAAAGTGAGATCATACAGTATTTGTCCTTTTGTGTCTGGCTCATTTCACATGAAATAATGTCCTCCAGGATCATCCTTGTTGTCATATACCTCAGGATCTGACTTCATTCCTTTTTACAGCTGAATACTATTAGACCACATTTTGACTATACATTCATTGGTTCTTGGACACTTGGGTTGCTTCCAGCTTTTGGCAATTGTGAATAATGCCACTATGAACATTGGTGTGCAAACATCTGTTCCAGTCCCTGCTTTCCATTCTTCTGGGTATCTTACCTAGTAGTGGGATTGCCAGATCATATGGTAATTCTGTACTTAGCTTTTGGAGGAACTGCCAAACTGTCTTCCACAGTGGCTGCACCATTTTATGCTCCCACCAGCAATGAAATGAGTGGTCCTATTTCTCCATATCCTTTCCAACATTTGTGATTTTCTGCTTTTTTGAAATTGGCCATTCTAGTAGGTGCAAAATGATATCTCATTGTAATTTTGATTTGCATTTTTCTAATTGCAAGTGATGTTGAGCATCTTTTCATGTGCTTTTTAGCCATTTGTATTTCCTGTTTGGAGAAATGTCTAATGAAGTCTTTTGCCTGTTTTGAAAATTGTGATTTGTTTTTTTATTGTTGAGTTATAGGATTTCTTTATGTTCTGGATACTAAACCCTTATCAGATATATGGTTTCCAGGTATTTTTTCCCATTGAGCAGGTTATCTTTTTACTCATGTGACAAATTCCTTTGATGCAAAAGGAATAAAATTTTAAAAATGAAATGTTTTTAATTTTGAAGAGGTTCCATTTATTTATTTTTTTCTTTTGTTGCTTGTGCTTTGGATGTATAGTCTAATAAACCATTGCCTGCCGCATGATCTTGAAGATGCTTCCCTACATTTTCTTCTAGGAGTTTTACAGTCATGGTTCTTATATTTAGGTCTTTGATCCATGTTGAGTTCATTTTTGTATATGGTTAACTGTTAACATAACAGAGGTAGGGCTTTCATGCATTTCATATGGATATCAAGTTCTCCCAACACTTCTTATTGAAGAGACTGTTTTTATCCAGTTGAGTGGACTTTGCAGACTTGTCAAAAAAAAGATTGAACATAAATGTGAGGGTATATTTCTGAACTCTCAATTCAACTTCATTGGTTAATAAATCTATCTTTATGTCAATACTAGGCTGTTTTGTCCTTTGTAGCTTTGTAATGTGCTTTAAAGTCAGAAAATATGAGTTCTCCTTATTTGTTCTTCTTTTTAAAGACATGTTTTGGTTATTTGGGGGCCTTACCTTCCAAATAAACTTAATAATTGATTTTTCTATTTCTTCAAAGTAGGCTGTTAGAATTTTGATTGGAATTCCATTGAATCTAAAAATCAGTTTGGGTAGAATTGACATCTTGATGACGTTTAGTCTTATAATCTATGATCACAGAATGTTCTTCCATTTATTTAGGTCTTCTTTAATTTCTTTTAGCAATATTTTGTAGTTTTCTGTGTACAAGTCCTTTACGTCTGTTTTGGTATGGAAATGCTGCCGAAATGCAATATACCAGATATGAATTGGCTTTTACAAAGGGGATTTAATAAGTTACAAATTTACAGTTCTAAGGCCATAGAAATGTCCAACTAAGGCATCCAGAGAAAGAAAGCTTGACTCCAGAGAAAGGAGCCAGATGACATCTGGGTTTCCTCTGCTAGCTGGGAAGGCATGTGACCAGCATCTATTGGCCCTTTCTTAGCTTCTCTTGGGCAAACACTGGATTTCTTCTCTTAGTTTCTATTGGCTCTCTCCAGGTTTTAGCTTTTTCATACTGAGGGCTCTTGCTTAGCATTTCATGGGTAGGCACAAGGTGATGTCTGCTGGGCTCTGGTTTCTAACAGCTCTCCAAGCATTTGCTTGTCAGCACTGCCACACATTTTCAAATGCCTGTGTTCTCTGTTGGCTTTCTCCAAAATGTTTCCTCTTTACTGGACTCCAGTAAAACTAAGACCCACCTTGGATGAGTGAAGTCACATCTCTTTCTAATTAAAAGGGCACACCCACAATTGGGTTTGTCACATCTCCATGGAAGCAACCTAATCAAGAGGTTCCACTCTAAACAACAGGTCTGGACTCACAAGATTGGATTAATAAAAGAGTGTGGCTTTTCTTGGGGTACATAACAGTTTCAATCTAGCACATCCTTGATTAAGTTTAGTGCTAGCTATTTGATTTTTTGTTGCTAAAAAATGGACTTTTATTCTTGATTTCTGTCTCAAATTGCTCATTGGTTGTGTATTGAAACACTGCTGATATTTTTGTGTTGAATTTAAATCCCAACACTTTGCTGAACTCATTTATTAGCTGTAGTAGCTTTCTTGTATATTTTTCAGAACTTTCTAAATATAGGATCATATCATCTGCAAATAGTGAATGTTTTATTTCTTCCTTTCCAATTTTTATGCCTTTTCTTTCTTTTTGTGGCTAGAACTTCCAGCACAATGTTGAATAACAGTGGTGACAGTAGGAATCCTTGTCTTGTTCCAGATCTTAGAGGGAAAGCTGTAAGTCTTTCACCATTGAGTGTGATGTTGGCTGTGGGTTTTTATTTATATATGTCCTTTATTATGTTGAGAAGATTTCCTTCTATTCCTATTTTTTGAAGTGTTTTTATCAAGACAGGACACTGAATTTTGTCAAATGCCTTTTCTGCATCAATTTTCTTTTTTATCTCTAATGCAGTTTTACAGAGATATATTCACACACCGTATAAACCGTCCAAAGTAAATAATCAGTACCTCACAGAATCATCATATAATTGTGCATTCAACCCCACAATCAATTTTAGAATATTTTTATAGCTCCAAATAAAGAAATAAAAAGAAAAGAAACTCTGAATATGCCATACCTCTTATCCCCCTATTTTTTATGTATGTCTATATTTTATTACTCATCTACCCATATACCAGGCAAAGGGAGTATCAGTCACAAGGCCTTTACAGTCACATGGTCACATGACAAAAGTCATACCATTATATAGTCATTATCAAAGAACAAGTCTCTTTGTCAATTGATATGATCATGTGGTTTTCCCCATTGGATTTGTTAATGAATGTATTACGTTGACTGATTTTCTTATGCCAAACCACCCTTGTCTACCTGGGAGAAAACCCATTTGATCTTGCTTATAATTCTTTTAATGTGCTGTTGGATTCCATTTACAAGTATTTTGTTTAGGGTTTTTGCATCTATAGTCATAAAAGAAATTGATCTGTTATTTTCTTTTCTTGTAGTATCTTTATCTGACTTTGGTTTTGGGGGGTGGCCTCATAGAATAAGTTCCTTCCTCTTCAATTTTTTGGAAGTGTTTGAGCAGGACTGATATTAATTCTTCTTGGAATCACTGGTAGAATTCACCTGTGACACCATTTCGTCCTAGGCTTTTCTTTGTTGTGAGTGTTTTGATTACTGATTCAATCTCTTTACTTGTAATTGTATGTTGAGGTCTTCTATTTCTTCAAGAGTCAGTGCAGGTTTCTTAGGTATGCCTTGTAATTTTTTGCTGATGTCTAGGCATGCGATTATCTTTATGAGTTTACTCTGAAGGCCAGTTTCTCTCCCTTATCTAGGATTTTATTGTTGATTGGCTTTGTGTTAAAGGCTCTTATTTGTTGATTACTCCACCTTATACTATACCTATAGAATAGCCTATATTTAATTGATCAGAGTTTTTGAAGTTTTCTTCATCTGATTCTTGCCCTAGATATGCAGATCAAAGTTCACCTCCCAGAGAAAATTTCCTTTCCTCTTCCCCTCCTCCAGAAACTTGATCTGTTCTGTTTGTTTTTGTTGTGCCTCTACTTTTTTTTTTACACTCCCTTTGCTGTCTCAAGCTGCTTTTGTCTAGGAGGAAAATCCTGGGAGGAGGGTCACTCCAGAGAGGACTTCCCCAAGTCATTATTTCCCAGCCAAATCAGGATCAGACACCCACAAAGGGGACACAGACTGGCTGCAAAGTTCCCTGGGGAGGGAATCAGGAAAGGCACCAAAAACCTCTTTGACGGCTCCCCAAATTTGTGCTTTCATAGTGTGCCAGGCAAATGCAACCATTCAGCTAGCCATTTCCTGGAGCCCTCAGGAAGTGCTCATTTTTAAACTTCTGCTGTCTCCACCCCTGACCAGGGTGGGACTGAAATAGTGGCTGCTGCCCGCTTTGTCCAAAGGTGTTAAAACACTAGCTCAGAGCTGGGACCAAGCCATCTGAATTCACTAATCAAAAGCCATGATCAGTGATCTGCCATCCCCACTCCTATTCTTAGGGAAGAGGATTTTTACATCCCTTTCTGTCCTGAGCAAGCTAGCCAAGTACTGGACCCCAGGGTGGCCCACCACAAGAATGGAGAATGGACTCCAGCTGCTGCTGCATGGAGAGAGCAGCACACTGTTCTTCATTGTAGTTTATCAGCCTCTTCCTCCTGTTTTTCACTGGATGCTGTTAAGTGTTCTGGCCTGTGGAGCCACAAAGCACTTGTTTCAGACAATTCCTACCTGTTTACTAATAGTTTAATAACTGTTTTCATGGGAGAACTAAATCTTGGTGTTCTTTACTCTACCATCTTTCCTGGAAGTCCTCGATAGATTGACTTTTTTTTTTTCACATAGGTAGAAAATTTATCGAGTGCACATGCAAAGGAGCATTTGGGAACTCTCACAAGAGTATAGAGGCAAGAGGCAATAAGCAATGTGGGGGCCATTTGCTTTTATAGATTAGCTTTACTTATTCCCCCTCCCCCTTCCTGTTCCAGGTTTTTTATTCCACACTCCCTTCTCTCTACATAGTGCTTGATGGTAGATAATGCATTTAGGTAGGTTGGCTGGCTCTACCCTTCACCATAGATGACCACTCAAGTGGAGGTCATTTGGCTTCAGATGGGTTGGCTGCAGCTGGGTGTTTCTCATAAGTGGGTAGCCCCCAGTAAGGGTGTGTGTGCCAACACATGCTTTCCTGACTTTGATTAACCTTCCTTGTTTAAGGGATCCTTCGTGGTTTTTGTTTCTCTCCCCTCTCTCCCTATTCTAGCCTGCCTCAAATTCCCCCCAGAGAGTTCCCACCCCTTAATCTTAAAGGGTGCTGAGGGATGAGAGTCTGTCTTCTGTAACTGCTTCTGGCTTGTTAGAGGATGTAGGTCCTGCCTGACTGGGCATAGAACTTTCTTGCTATCTTAAGTTGAGAGGGAAGCTGGAGGGGTGGTTGGAATGGCTGAAAATTTTCACGTCAGCATCGGTTTGGTGTGAAAGGTTTCTAGTCTAGAAGAAATACACTTGGTGAGAAGCTTAAAAATGCAAGAGGCAATTAATAGCAAGAAGAGGAAAGAAGTGAGTGGGTTTAAGCATTAGCCAAGTGAAATTAGGGAAGAGCGAAAGAAATGACTATTTTTCAGGCCCAAGAGTGAATCTTAGCTGGGTGGCTTGTTTTTTGTTTTTTGTTTACATGGGCAGGTACTGGGAATCGGACCTGGGTGTCCAACATGGTAGGGGAGACCTCTGCCTGCTGAGCCACCATGGTCCACCCAGGCTGGCTTGTTTTTTCTAAACTGGGGAATAAGAGGGCATATGTGCTAGGTTAAGGGGCACGGGAATGAAACTTAAAAGGCACTTGATTGATTGGGCTGCAGCTTTGACTGCTGTATTGGCCCAGTTGTTTCCTAGACAAGTGTTAGTATTGTTTTTCTGATGGCCAGGGCAGTGAATTACCACTACTTTTTGTTGGTAAGAGCATGGCATTTAAGAAATTGAGTATCTCTTGGTGGTATTTAATGGGAAGAAAGCTTTGTTCTTTCTACACTGCTGTGCGGGCATGCAGGACCAAGAACGCATAGTCTTTTCCCTTTCCTGGTTATAGTGCTCAGGTGAGGGTAATTAATTTTTCTTTTTCAGCTAAAGTTCCTGGAGGCAGGGCTTTGGCTTATTAAATTGGGAGCCCTCATTGCTTAAGAAAATAGCAGGAATTTCCAAAGTTGGGAGTAGTTTAATAGTTTTACTTTTTCTTTAGTCCTTCAAGGGACTTTGCAAATACTAGACAGGTTTAAAAAAATGCACAGTCTTTAAATGGTTGCTGTGTAGAGTAATGCCGACTTTTAGAGCTGGAGAACTTTAATTTTGAGTTTTAGATGTCACACAGATACTACTAGGTCTCTAGAGCAAAAATATCTTAGCATTTAGAAATAACAGTTAAGGCTTAGGGAATAATTGTTATTGCTATAAGAGCTTGCACTTTAATTTTTATTTCATTATAATCATTTTATATGAATTTACTTTTAGAAACAAGAATATTCGACAGTTTTTTTATATTGAGGTTATTAGCTACCAATTATAGCAGAAATCTTGCCTTGTTTCACTTTTACACATTTACCAGGGCTATGTTAATTAACAGGTAGAATACAATTTTTATATGTTCCTTGCTTCTCAAAAAAAGTCTTTTTGTTGATGATGAAAATCTGATTTACAGCTGACCACCTATACTTTTAGAGAGGAATTAAGTAAAGTAACTGATAAGCAAATTTTGTTGTTCCCATGATTTGTAACTTTTAACATTATGTAGGTAAGTACTAGAATAGAAACCATGTCTAAATATATGAATAACATTTCACCCATGAAAATTTATCTAACAGAAAGATAGAAAACCTTTTTTAATCATTGTAATATTTCTTAAACACTTTTTTAGTAATATTTTAAACTATTTTAGCACTTCACTTTTAAAGGTGAGAGAATAATTCTGTTGAAACAGTTTTCCTTTGAGAGTAAGAGGACTTCTGAAATAAAGGATAAGGTCAACATGAACATTACTAAGGATATTATTCCGATATGATATAAAATTTTTATCTTTTAGGCAGAGTACTCGGATGGTTAAAAAAAAACCTGTTTCATAACTTTTCCTAAGAGCAATTTAACAGAGAGCAGTATTGACTAGGACAGACACAATTTATTTTTATACACTTTCTGCAACTTCTTATAGTCACCAGTGACTACTAACAAAACTTACTTTTAAAAATTTGCCAACTTTCTGCATCCATTCAGGACTTGGAGTCAGTAAAGACTACAAAATTCACCTTCTTAAACCTTTCAGTAACTTTCCATATCTAGTTTACAGTGATTACAACAAACAAATACATTAGGACTATGTTAGTAATATCTCAATTTACAAAGTTAACATATTACAAGAATCTACTTTGAGGCAAGTGGAGGCCAGTAAGGTCTGCTGCTAAGGTATTTTTTAAGATATAGAGATTATTTTTAAACCCTTGGGGAAGCACTGTCTAAGTGAGTAGGGTGGGAATCTTATTTTTAAGTCCCTGCCATTCAATAGCAAATAGGTATTGAGAGTTATGGTGAAGAAGGTTACAAAAATGCATTTTTAAGATTTAGGACTGAAAACTTGCATGCAGTCAGGGGTTATTCTTGGGCTAGCCCCGGATGCTTTCCTTCCATACAGATAGGTTTATTTGCTTAAGAATCTTCTCTGGTATACTAAGTGACTTCAATCTAGTAGGGTCTTCAGGACTCTAGTAAACACTAGCTGGGCTTATTAGTTTAAGGCAGCCACCAGGGAATGAAAAAGATCTTCCTAGAATGGGTGGGTTATTCTGGCATTACTAATAATTGATGATTTAAAAGTATGCTGTTAGTTCAACAAAGGAGGGGCTGAGTAAAGGCCTTAGTTTTAGGCTCTCTCTTCACCCCACTTCATCATGGGATAATGGACCTAAGTGACAGATCAAAAAAGAATAAATGGCTCCAGTATTAATTTAAAAATTAATTGTCTTACCTGTCATGTCAAAGATCACCTGGAGCTTGTCAAAATTGATGTTCTTTGGCTATGTCCAGGAGCCACTAGTGGCCCTAGGCTTCCTCAGTCTTGCTTGGGAGGGCCTCAACATCCCTCTTGAACTTGGTGCACTCCTGGGCCCAGTGTCCATCTTTCCCACACTTAAGGCAAGACCCCAGGGGCTCTTAGAGTCTCTGAGGACACTTGTCCTTCCAGTGCCCCATTTTCCCTCATGTATAGCAGGATCCAGCTGGCTTCTATCCTGAGTGGTCCTAAGGCAGCTGTTTACATTCATCTCACTATGAGCCAAGA
Source organism: Tamandua tetradactyla (assembly GCF_023851605.1). NCBI lineage: Eukaryota > Metazoa > Chordata > Mammalia > Pilosa > Myrmecophagidae > Tamandua > Tamandua tetradactyla. The sequence continues at coordinate 62,545,370 of NC_135340.1, forward strand.
TTTGCTCCTGTCTCTTCCTACCTTTACTTCCTCTGCAGCCCCATTCCAATGATTAAAAACAGAAAAAAGCAGCATACATGAGATCATTTATAGGGATTTGTGGCACAGAGGCTAGTTTCTGGAGTTTCTTCTTTGTATCAGGATCTTACTGACTAATAAGGATTATTTGTCTTTTTAAGGTATTAGGGTCTACTCGGGTATACTTTTTCATAGCCTCCACCAGCGTTCCCTGAAATAAAGCAGGGTCTTTCTTATCTTCCTGAGTTATGCTCTGTAACAGAGCATGTTATAATTTACAGGTTTGATGGTACACTTTTTCATTCTTTCTATTAGGCAAGTTATCACGTGGTCTCTGGCTTTCACTTCTGCCTGGCCCCACTGGTAGTTCCAATTTGGGTTAGCATTTGGAACCACTACTGCCCCTACTGCATATTGGACAAGTTACTGACTTCCAAGTTGGTCTGCATGGCCCTGTACTTCAGTCTAAACTTGATGCTTTTCTTTAGGAGTGCCACAAGAGGAATGAATGACTTTTACATTCCCACATAAATCCATAGGTTAATAGCAGACTTTTAAATTCTTCCATAGAATTTCAGGGGTCCTCGAGAACCTCCCTAACTGTTTCTTATACTGTGCTAGATCGGACATAGAGAAGGGAACATGAAATGGATGGCCCCCATGTCTCTGTTCACTCTTCCCAGATGGGAAATATGCCATCCTTTTTGCCCTGTTTCCTTGAGGGATGGTACAGGACCCTTCTGTCAGTATGGTTTGCTGGGCTAGAGTAGGGTAGAGACAAAGAGGGTGTTGAGGGGGCTGCAGTCTTGGCACTAGTGGGGTTTAGAGGTGTTTAGGGACAGGGTCACAAGTTGGGGAGAGCTGCTTAAGAGAGGATCATCTAAAATATCTTCTTCCTCCTGCAATGAAGAATGATGAGGAGGAAGCCCCTAAAATTACTCCTGGGTGTAAAATAATTTGCAAAAGTCCTTCATGGGTTTATCCTGATATAAATTTATAAAAAGCTATATATCAGGAATTTCTTACTGTTTTCTCTCCTTCTTACAAAAGAGATTTAACTGAAAGATAGGGTTATAACTGACTGTTCCAATTGTGGGCCAACACTGGTGGTTTTCCAGGAAATAATGTAGCCAGACAGTATTGCAGTCTTTTAACTTACTGCTTGACTTATTGCCTATGAAAATGCCACAAACAGAGAAACTCTAGGGAAGGAATCTTCCTAGGTGTTTCCAGGATTGAGCTAGAGGAAAGGAATATGCAGCAAAGGAATTAGGCTCCCCTTAAGTAGAAATGTCCTGGGAAAGGTCAGTTACACAATAAAATGTGGCCTAGTACACTTTTTAGGCAATCTGTAGGATCTGGGTATTACTATATTGTAGGTCAGGGCAGGTGTGCATCTCCTTCTGTCCCTTGCAGTGCAGATTTTAGAAATGAAAGCAAACCTAACATGAGTAGTTTCCCCAAGAGAAGGGCCCACCTAGGTTTCAGCTACACTGCAGAGCAATAATAAGGGGGAAAACCGTGGTTCAGGCTGGTCCCAGGTGGCTGAAGGTTTGAGAGCCGATGCCATGAGTGAGCAGAGGGCAAGAAGGCTTGTGTGCACATTTGAATACAAATAGGTGTGGGTTGGTGGGGAGAAGATGCGTACTGGCTCTTACAGGCTTAGCCCACTTCAATCAGGATAGCTGGGACTTTTGCTTATCCTGAAAACCTCACTTCTCTCTTTCACTCTTTCAGGGGAGACACTCTTGTTGGAATGTACCCAGTTCCCTTGGGCCTAAACCAGACTCCCTAGAATGCTAAAGACAACACCTTATTTGTACAAGAATTCTTAGCCCAGAATCCTGTGTTACAAAAAATGGAATGTCTTACAAAGTATTGAAAGCCAGGCAGAGGAGAAAGAGAGAGTTTCTCACGGAGGCAAAGGGAGAGGACCTCTGAGACAGAGGTGAAAAGAGAAACAGATACAGCAGGAAGGGTCTGGGTTATCAGAGGGGAGGAAAATAGAGAGTGTAGGGAAGTCTTGGAGAGCTGAGGAGAGAGAGAAAGAGACAGACAGAAAGGGACTTGATTTGACTCCCATAAGACTCCTGCTCAACATGGGGAGAAGCCCCTAGTAAGGTACCAAAGGGTGGTATTACCCACCATCCTGAGCTTGCTTGGAGCTACATGGCAAAAGATGTGGCTCCTGTAACCTCCAAGGAAGGAGCTGAAGGCTCTAATTGAACTGAGGTTATGTCCTGGTGGAGCCACATCTGAGCACCTAGATTCCTAGAAATAGCAGTGAAAATGACGTAGGAGAAGATAGCAATGAGCCAAATGAGAAGAAAAAGTGACAGCACATGGCCAAGCCTCCCACATTCACCAGTCCAGATGGTCAGAGAGAAGGGCCTCCTGGCTGGCTCGCCAAAATTTGTTGCTGAATTTGGTTTTCCAGATTCTTGGCTATGCCATGAGAAAAGAATTCAACAGCACAACACAGACAGAGCATGTAGATAGAAAATTTATGAGTACACACGCAGAGAAGAAGCATGCAGCCACCATCACAAGAGAATAGAAGGAAGAGGCCAATGGATTGATTTTTGACAAAGGCTCTGCCTTACCTGTGGAAACAATGAATCCATTGTCTTACTCCTGTCTTTCTTGGACCACCACTTAGTCCCTCCTCCCCACTTGCCAGGCCTCACCCTTACCATCCCTCCTACCTCTTTTCAACTCCTGATGGCATAGAAAGCAGATGCTCATGGTAGTTCAGGCAAACAATCATGAGGCATGCAGGACATATAGAGGGGTCATGGGTGACACATTTTCCAGATGCATACACCTTATTTATTTTACAACATCTTTATTCAATATAATTTCCCCTTCATAAACCACAGACCCAAGATCTCAGGATAACTGAACTAGGAACCTGACCTAAAAACTCTGTTCCTTATGCCATAAAAGACTTGCTCTTTGCATCCTAATGATATACAGTGGTATGATGGTGGTCATGTGAAAGTTTTTGCTGTGTACATATATATATATATTTTACTTTCAGGATGGAGACCTGCATATGGAATTTACAACATGTGGGTTTCTCTCTTTGGAGCTGTTTTGTGCTGTGCAGTCATGTTTGTCATCAACTGGTGGGCAGCTGTCATCACCTATGTCATTGAGTTCTTCCTCTATATTTATGTGACTTATAAGAAACCAGGTAAGATGAACAGGATTGTATAGTATGGTGTTTACAAAGGATTTTCTAATCACCCATTCATTCAACAAACATTTGTTGATAGTTTCTATGTGCTTTGGTGTGTCATATGTGCTGTGGATATTCATGATATGAGATATGATATGGGGTATGATATATGACAACTAATCTTATTGAGCACCTAGTGCCATATACTTATTTAATCCTCACAATAACATAATAAATTAAATATTATTAGTCCCATTTTACAGATGAAACTGGTTCAAAGAGTTGATCCCATGCCAAGGTGATAGTCAGGATGTGATGAAAATATTTTAACTAGAGTATATATGAAAACAAACCCTACAAACTTTTCATTATATCATCTCCTGTCTTTAATGTTCTAATGAATAAAATACAATACCTGTACTCAAGAGTCCACAGACCCTCACAGAATCAACTAATTACAGTACAATATAACTTCATGTCACACAGGAGAGTGACATAAAAATGCTGAGAAAGGGGAGGGAGTAATGAACTCTGGTTAGTCTGTCCAAGAAAACTTTCCTCGTCACGGTTTGTGTCCTCCAGGCCAAGTACACATTAAGCACTTAATAAATATTTTTTTCAAATAAATAAATAAGTTATGTTAAAAAATAAAAGGTGGGACAAGTCACGGTGGCTCAGCAGGCAGAGTTCTTGCCTGCCATGCCAGAGACCCGGGTTCATTTCTCAGTGCCTGCCCATGCCAAACAATTAATAATAATAAAAAATAAAAGATGACAAGGGAGTTAATTGAAAAGGGTCAGGAAGGGATATCCTGGGCAAAAGGAAAAGCATGAGTAAAGTCAAAGAAGCATACAAACACATGGCTTATCTGGGAAGCTGTTCACCAAGAGGGGGTACTCAGTGCAGGGGGAGAAGGGAAATGAGCCAAGCCTGAAACAGCAAATTAGTTAAAAAAGTGAAATATCATGCTAAAGGATCTGGGCATTGTTAGCAAGAAGAAGCTGCCATTGGTTATTAAATGGGAGAAAGTTAATTGGCTCTGAACTTGGGATGTCAGCCTTGGTTGAAACCAGTGAGAAGGATGGACTGAAGCAGGGAGGGATGAGAATCACAGAGTGTAAGACCAAGTGATACAGTCTCAGGAGCAGCCAGACTCAGAGTCATCCTTATGCCTCCCTCACCTTTCCTTCACTAGCCCACTTTTTTATTATTATTATTATTACTTTATATATTTTTAATATCAGATATAATTTACAAACAATAAAATCCCCCCTCCCTTTTAGAAGGGCAGTGTATACATTTTGACAGAGTTACACAGTATAGTAACCCCCTCCTCCATCAAGATTTAAACATTTCCATCATCGCCCAAAGTTCCCTCATACCCCTTTTGTAACCAAACTCTTCCTGCCACCTCCTGGCAACCACTTTTCTTATTTCTGTCCCTATGGTTTTGCTTTTCCCAGAATATCGAATATGTAGAATCATGCTGCCTTTATGTATACCTTCTTTCACATAATGTTACACTTTTGAGATTCATCTGTATTGTTGTATGTCTAAGCGGTTTTTTCTTTCTTGTTGTTGGGTAGTATTCCATTTTATGGATATATCATGGATTTTAAAAAAATACAGTCATGGATGATGAACCTTTGGGTTGCTTCTGGTTTTGGATGATTATGTATAAAGCTGCTATGAACATTTACAGATGGGACTTTGTGCGGACTTATGTTTTCATTTCTCTTGGGCGAATATGTAGGAGTGGGATTTCCAGTTGTATAGAAAGTGTAAATATAACTTTATAAACAACTGCCAAACTGTTTTCCAAAGTAACAGTACTATTATACTTTCCTCCCAGCAATGTATGAGAATCCCAGTTGCTCTGCATCCTTGTCAGCACTTAGTATTGTCAGTTGTTTGTTTCAATGTAATTCTAACAGATGTATGGTGCTATATCATTGTGATTTTAATTTGGATTTTTCTAATGACTAATGATATTGAGTATCCTATTTGCCATTTATGTATCTCCTTCTGTGGAATGTCTGCTTAAAGCTTTTCTTATAAGAATAAAGTTTATCATAAGGCTTTTATCAAAATAAAATGATCCAAGGAAGATTAGACCTGCTATGTAGTCAAAACTTAATCAATATTAATCTTCTTTATCTCCAGAGAACTATCCCTTGGCATTTCCTTGACTCCAAGAGCAAGACTGGGGAACATTAGACTCTGCCTGCCAACTGGGACATGCCATCTGCATGTTCCTCTGAGGGACTATCTCAAAATTTAGAGAATCCATTTAGTAATTAAATTTGTTTTTAAAAAGGCAAGGGATTCTTATGCTCCCCTGCATTATTACATAGCTTAGATCCTAAAACAACAAATTAAAATACTTGTGACAGAAACTTGACCCTTTTCAGGGACATCCAGAGCTGTCTTTGTTCAGTTTTACTATTAAAACTATAAAGATTACTGCCCACAGACTGTGTACCCGGTATGCCTCCTTTCTTTTCAATTTAAGAATTTATGGAGACCTCTTGAATTGGCTCATGACCATTCTCCCACCTATCTGCCTGCAATAGGATCATCACACAGCCTGTCACACCGAGAAAGGTTTCTAAGGCTATAGCTTTGTGGTCTCTTCCTGATCTGTAAAGTCTCACTTCCAGGGATTCATATCATGTTTGTAGAAGGGCATGATGCTTTTTCTAGGAAACGCTACAGTACATTTTCTCTAATTTGGGCACTCATCCACCACTAACATAGCCAAGGAATATCATAGAAGGAAATGGCTTGTAAAAATTATTCACAGTGTCCAAAGGAAAGGTCAGTGCTTTTTATGTCAATTTCTTCTTTCGTCTACAGATGTGAACTGGGGCTCCTCCACACAGGCTCTTTCCTACGTGAGCGCGTTAGACAATGCTCTAGAATTAACCACAGTGGAAGATCATGTGAAAAATTTCAGGTAAAGCTGGCTTCTCAGGCAGCTGCTGTTGCCCCACATTAGAGGTGGCTTTCTCTTATGGGAGACAAATGTACCAGAGCAGTTATAAGCTTTATGGGTATATTCTAAAAATAAGCCATCACACAAATCTGCCGCGTTGTATGTTCTCCTGCATATGAGTGCTTCTTCTCTTCTACGCTGAGCTATGCCCGCCCCCAACAATCACCCCTCGTAATGCCAAGAGCCACACCCCCTAGGTAAGGAGATCGACAGGTAACGTAAGTGATGTAATTTTAGAGAGATCTCCCCAAATCCCCACAGACTTTAGTCACTGGAGTTATTTCCCATAAGCATAAGGTTCTGTGGCTTACAGAATTATCTTAGGAGAAGTAACGCTTTAAGCTCGTCATTATTATTCCATCCTTATTATGAATGGAACCTCAAAAGACAAGCTTGAAAAGAGGATGAAGGAAAATACTGGTTGGAGAGGGACAGGTTGGATCGGGGATTTGGGGTAAGGTAGTTTTCTGAAAAAAAAGGCAAGGAAAACCCAATACCGCCTTTTCCTTACTGCATACTTTTGGACATCACTAACGAAAGTAAGAACACAAAGATGGCAAGCTGAACAGGCTGATGACTCAAGAATTCTGGTGGGATACCTAAGAAATAATTGGGGAAGCTGTTGCCGAGCATTCTATACCTGCCGTTCGCATCTGGTGTTGTTCTGGGTTCACTGGTTTCTCACAATGGCCAATTCTCCATCTGTTTTTCTCCATTTCCAGGCCGCAGTGCATTGTCTTAACAGGGGCACCCATGACAAGGCCGGCTCTGTTGGACATAACTCACGCTTTTACCAAGAGCAGTGGCCTTTGCATCTGCTGTGAAGTCTTTGTGGTAAGAGTCACTTCATCCAAGGAAGGTGCTTTTTCCTCCCTGCTCACCTTGTGTTGTTTCCGGTGGGCAGAGAAAGTGCGTGCAGTGATAGGAGAATAACAGGGCAGTCTGGACAAGAGTCTTTTCCTTGATTCATAGAACAAGGACTTGTAAGACCCTTGTATCCTGAATTTAAACAAATGCTTGAGATGTGTTTTAGACTTCATAGGAGACCAGCTAAAAAGTGATAAATCCTTCCAAATGATAGCCTTGCGGTTAAGAAGAAGAGAACTGGCTCTGAAATAAAATGAAGGCCCTTCGGGTGATAACTGACCATGGAAATATAAAGGGATGGAATAAGCAAGATGAAAGAATTACCACATAAATTAACTGATCAGGAGAGAACCAGACATGATGGCCTTAAATGATAGCCCATAGAATTTAGGTTAAATATTTAGATGTACATGCTGCTGCTGCAGATGTCCGGGTAATTAAACCAACTTTTCCATGCCTTAGATAAACATTTAAAGCTGATCTCCGTTTAGGTAGTAGGTGGTGGACTAATAATAACTTATTGGCAGTTTTCTATGTAGTACTCAAAGTAGGTGCAAAAAATTTAACCATAATTATTGGCCAACCTGGAAAGTGTAAATAAAATATGAAAATATTATAAAATAATTTAGACCTCCTAATTCACCTACCTCTACTTACTTTCAATGTTTTCCCATAACTTTCTCTCTCTTGCTCTCTTAATCTTTATATTTCTGTCTCTGTCACATGCACACCTACCCAACTCAAAATTTCCAGCTAATTTGATGTATTTTTACGGTGCATACTTATTCTTCAGAGCATTTTCCTACAGTTTCTCTTATTTGATCCTTATCACATTTTACTCAGTGAGGAAAAAAAAAAGAAAAGTGCTGTTCTCATTTTACAGATTGAGAAAATGAGCTTCAAGAAAATTAAATTCTTGCACAGGGTCACATGGCAAGAAAATGGCAGAACCAGGATTTCGATCCCGGCCACCTGATGGTCTGCTGCCTTACACCATGTGAAGGAAGCCTTAGCAGACCCATGTCCTTGGGTGTGCTGTTAGAATCAGGCACCCTTACCTAAACGTCTAATGCTCACCAAGAAATAGGGCTTTCAGGAAGTTGTGTGAACCTGGCCTAGTTGACTGTGTCATAATGCAGGGGATCAATTTGCTACATGCCATCATGACAGCACTTAAGCATCTTTTCACATCTAGCAATATTCCTAATGCTGTATGAGGCAAGTTGGCTATCTTTTCTCTCCTCTCAGTACTTAGTATGATAGAAACTCAAACCATATAACTCAATGCAATTATCTAGTAAGATGTGGAAGGAATTCCACTGGCAGGCTAAGTAATGACCAGCAGTGACTCCAGAGGACTTTTAGCGATCTGATCAAGTGTGTTTCTCTCTTATTATCAACTTTGGTTCCCTGGATTAGTGGATTTCATTTTGGCCAATATAATATAGGAGACGGTTGTGATGGACTAAGCAATTTGAGGTGTTTTTCTTCTCCAACAGTTTAGAGAAAACTTAGTTTAGCAGACCTTAAAAAAAAAAAAAATCCTTAGGGCAGGAGAAATGAACTGTGAGTATAAAGGATCATTTATTGGCAAGGGGGAAAAGGTTCTTTCTGTAGAGACAAGCAATGTTGCTTTTAATTAACCCTTTGCTGCTTTAACTATAATCAGAGGGTATGGTCTGCAATATCATTTCACTTGAAGTAAGTCCCTGAGTGTGTGCCTCCACCAGACCTGCTTGTTTGATGGGTATATTGGACCACATGATATGTTACAGTACTGATCTCTCTGAGTAGGGTCCAGGAGTCTTGCTTTCAGTTGCCGAGGTTCTCTTGTGGGTAGAAGATAGTTATGCATCAGTTAATGACTTTCTAGTTAGTTACTTTCTGTGAGCTTCTGGGGCTGTGATTGCTGCCAGCATTTTTAGGCTCCAAGCTCTGTCGTCAATCATCTTTGCAAAGGAACAGATGGAAGGGGAGAAGGGAGAGGCCCACACACCATTAGAAAACTGTCTCCAAAAGCACGGTCATAGTTGGTTAGGCCAGCCTTGTGGAAAATGTTGAATTGTAGTGATGATAAGTGGATAACAATTTAGCTTTTAACTCTAGGAAGCTGGTGCATGGGCTTTTGAGACAGTCGAGTTCTCAATCACTATTTTGCCACCTATTTGCTGTGAGTTCCATAGGCATGTAACTTAGTCTCTCTGTACCTCGTTTTTTTTTTTTTTTTCAGTTGTAAGATGGGAGTGACAATGGCGCCTTTGCCCATATGAAGTGAGCTTTCTAGTACTCTGCTCAGGGTCTGAAGCATAATAAATGCTCAGTTCCCATTGTTACTGTTGACAGTGTTATTATCATCACTGTTATCAGTATACCATAATCACTATAAGGCATTCCAGAAATACGCTAACCTCAACAAAAATCCAAAGCATCCTCTCTTAGAAAGATCAGATCCAGACAGTGGATATTGGACTTTTTAGGTATCCCACAGTTTGATCATGATGGAACAGTCGAATGTGTGCTCCCACCCGACTGATGATGGGACAGCAGGCTCTGTGGTCTGTCCCTTCGGCTGGGCTTTGGTTATTTGGAGTACTAGCTTGAAGTGTGGTTTCAGTGCCAGGAAAAAGCAAGACCCAGTGCTCATTGGCATTTTTGATGCTGGTGTGTAGAGGGGAAGCAAGTGGACACAGTTGCCATTTCATGTATCAGAGACATTTTCAAAGGGCTAGAGATCATGGTCCTAAAAGCTGCTGAAATTGACATGAAGATAGTTATTCTTTTAGCAGGGCTTAACCTCCCACCGTGGCCTTCCAACTGTCTGACTCAATTCGCCTATCAAAGCCTAGTCCTCCCCACTTCTTGCCTTTTTCCTATTCTGTCTAAAGATTTTAGATGAGAAACTCATCACAAGACAAATTTGGTGTTCCTTTATAAGAAATCTGGCTCAGTGACTTTTATAAAAATGTTTATTCTTCTCCTTGGAGTTACCATATAATAAATCTGTGGCATACTTACATCCCAAAAAGGCTTTAAATACAGCATGTAAATAATTTTGTTCTTCTTTTGTGCCTCATTTCTATCATGGTAAGGCTGGAGGAAATTGGATTCCATCTTCTAGTAGCCCCTCGGATTTCTGAGCATAGCCATGTTCAGCAGCATCAGTAACAGGCAAGCATTAAGTCAAGGGCTGTAAGTTTCCACTAATTCTATCCTCTGTGCCATGACATAAGTAAACCACTGCCTTTGTCAATCAGTTTCTTCAGTTACGCCTTTCATAGTAGATTGAGAGATAGTAAAACAATCATTGCAGATAACTTAGTTTGGATTTATATATCCAATCCTCTGGGTAGACTGGTTCAGTTCTAAAAGTCTCACAATGTCAATTCATATTTCCTGTGTAAGAAAGCATCATACTTCAGTTGTCATTCACTCATATACTTCTCAGTTTTGCATTCAAGAGCAGTTTTGTTTATTAAAGCAAACAAAAAACAGATACACTTTTAAAGATGGCAAGTTGATCCATCTTTAAAATCTTAAAATCCATCTTTAAAAGATGGTCAGGGAGAATGCAAATCAGGTGAGTCCATTATTGTCAACACATGTGCCACAGACCTCTTTTCTAAATTTTCTTTGTCCTAAAATTGCAAGAAGTTTCAGGTCTACAGTGGTATCTTTCATTAAGTATATTGCGTTGTGCTGGTGGTTGAAAATAAAGACTGTTTTTAGGTCGCTTCTATATTTTATCTTGAAAAACTAAGAAAAATATTAGATTGAATCATATGAATTGACATTTTTGTAGGTCATAAAGTGTTGAGTGTCAGTAGTTTCATATGGGCAGCTACATAGAATAAAACGACTCCCATAGCTCTCCTAATTAAGAACTGTTAACATTTTTGCCATAGTTGCTTCCACTCATTTTTTAAATGAGGAAACCATTACAGATCAAGCGAAAGCCCCCTTTCTGACCACCCGAGCTATCTTCCTCACCAAAAGGAAATACTGTCATAAGTTTTATGGATATTCATCCAGTTATTTCACATATATGCACTGTGCTGGTTTGAAAGGAAGTATGCCCCCTAGAAAAGCCATATTTTAATCAAAATATCATTTCGTAAAGGTAGAATAATCTCTATTCAATACCGTATGTTTGAAACTGTAATCAGATCATCTCCCTGGATGACGGGATTTAGTCAAGAGTGGTTGTTAAACTGAATTAGGGGACGACATGTCTCCACTCATTTGCGTGGATCTTGCTTGGTTTATTGGAGTCCTATAAAAGAGGAAATATTTTGGAGAATGAGAGATTCAGAGAGAGCAGAGAATGCTGCAGCACTACGAAGCAGAATCCACAAGCCAGCGACCTTTGGAGATGAAGAAGGAAAATGCCTCCTGGGGAGCTTCATGAAACAGGAAGCCAGGAGAGAAAGCTAGCAGATGATGCCTTGCTTGCCATGTGCCCTTCCAGCCGAGAGAGAAACTGTTGACTGTGTTCGCTATGTGCCTTTCCAGATGAGAGAGAAACCCTGAACTTCTTCGACCTGCTTGAACCAAGGTATCTTTTCCTGGATGCCTTAGATTGGACATTTCTATAGACTTGTTTTAATTGGGACATTTTCTCGGCCTTAGAATTGTAAACCAGCAACTCATTAAATTCTCCCTTTTAAACGCCATTCTGTTTCTGGTATAGTGCATTCCAGCAGCTAGCAAACCAGGACATGCACCAAGATGTAGCTCTATTTTGAGCAATGTTCCTCCTGTTCTTTAATCATTCATTTTCCTCTTCTCTCATTATAAAGATAAAAAGAAATAGCTTTGGACCATCTTCGTCATGCAGGTCCCTTGTAATGAAATTTCACCCTTACTGTTTCCCTTTTTCTTCTTGCTGAAAATTTATAAAAGATTGTAATTAAACCTGTAACTCCCTTTGAATTAAAAAAAAAAGTTCTCAAGAAAACTGAGAAGACAAGTGTTCTAGTCTGCAAGCTGCCGGAATGTGATATAACAGAGCTGGAATGGCTTTTTAAAAAGGGAGTTTATTAAGTTGCAAGTTTACAGGTCTAAAACAGTGGAAATGTCCAAAGTAAGGCACCAACAAGAGGTTACCTTCACTCAAGGAAGGCCAATGAAGTTTGGGGTTTCTCTCTCAGCTGGAAGGACACATTGCAAAATCTACTAATTTTCTCACCTGGCTTCTTGTTTCATGAAGGTCCCCCGGCAGCATTTTCCTTCTTCATCTCTAAGAGTCTCTGGCTGTGTGGCTCTCAACCTTTTTCTAAAATGGTTCCCTCTTAAAGGTCCGTAGTAAACAGCCCCACCTTTACATGGGTGGAGACACATCTCCATAGAAACAGTCTAAGCAAAAGTTACCATCCACAATTGGGTGGGCCACATCTCCATGGAAACAGTCAACATGCTCCCACCAGCAATACTGAATGAGGATTAAAGGACATGGCTTTTCTGGGGAACATAATAGCTTCAAACTGGCACAATAAGGGACTTCTAATTAAGGCATAATGGAGGACAGTTAAGGCACTGATGACCTCACAAAAACTAAAATTCTCCTTTTCTCTTCCATCTCTAACTTCCTCCTAATCCAACCTTTATACCCACCAAAAAGCAAATGCATTCTTTTTACATGCATTTATTTTCCTTTTGTCAATAAGACTCTCCCATGACTTTAATAAAATAGTGACGTGACCAAATACATAAAGAATGGAATGACCTAGGAGTGGGTATCAGGAAGCATGGTGAGATGATATATGGACTGAATCAAAAGGAAGAAAATTCCCTTTCCCACAGTTCCAGAGCAGCAATGAAAGCAAAGACAGAAAAATAAGACTTTTGGTGTTCTGAAAAATAAAAGTTGGAAATAACAATGTGCTTTGCCCAATTCCTCAAGTTGATTCTAATGATGTCAAAGCTCCTTTGCAAACTCTTTCTTTGTCATAATATTCATTTATTTGAAGCCACCTCACATCGACTTCTTCTCCAGACTGGATAATTATAAATTCTTACCTTTTTCTCAATTAGTATCAAAATTAGAATATATATACAAGATTTTTAAAGCTTCTTTGTCTATTCAAATCCTAAATTAATTTATGTACTCATACTTTGGATCTTAACTGAATCTAATCACTATAATATTTTAACTGGGTGGTTAAATCCATTTTTGTGGCTATGACACATCTGGATGTTGAATAATTATCTTCCAGGGTGCCTTCCCTCTTTGTTTTCCTTACTACTACAATTTGTATTGCAACCTTGCCTTACATTAGTATGTGTGCTACAAGGATGTTATCATCGCTCTTAGCAAAGAGAGATTCTGCATGAAATATTTTTATGACTTCTCGATATGGCAAATTTGGGTATTAAAGTAAATCTCTCTGTCACAATTAATCTTTAATCTGGATTTTTGTAAGACTAATAAATATACATTAGACTGTATTTATTTAAATAAATGCCAGTTTCCCCAGGGGCTCACAGTCACTATGGTGCGCTCAGTATACTCATGGTCCAACATCTTTCCTGACTGTTGATTTTTCCTCTATCTCATGAACGCTGGTACCATTGAGCTTCCTTGCACAAAATATTCCTTCTTTCTTTTGCAATTGATGGGGGCTAGAAAGGACCAAAGAAGTGGTGCAATATGACTGTCTGGATGCCTGAGCTAAATTTGATCTCTGGTGATGCACCTTTCCTCAGGCTAAGTCTTTTGGTGTCTTAAATACACTCCCCATCTCTCTACCTCCTCTACCTTCATTGAAAGTTCTCATTTTTAAACTTTAATGTAAGTCATCCAAGTTGTTTTGAAAAGTTGACAGTTTCTACAAACAATCTTGAAAAAAAAGTGCATAAAGAATCTGATCTAATTTAAATAGAATATTAAAGTGGAAAGGGCCCCAGAGATCATCTAGACCAGTGCTATGCAATGGAAACGTAAAATATAATTTAAATGTTCTAGTGGCCACATTAAAAGAACAAAAAGAAACTGTAAAATTAATATCAATAATATATTTTATTTAACCCAATATATCCAAAATATTATATTTCAACATATAACCAATATAGAAGTATTAGAGATAGTTTGCATTCTCTCTTTTTTATTTTTGTACTAGGGCTTCAAAATCCAGTATGTTTTTTTACACTTCCAGCATCTCTTAGTTTGAGCTAGCCACATTTCACGTGCTGAAAACCACATGTATCTAAGGGTTATCCTACTGGGTCATGCTGATCTAAGCCATTTACTTATTTTCATGGATGTAGAACCTGCATCAAGACAAGTGATATATACCCAGAGTGGCAGCTAGTTAGAGGCAGAGCCAGATCTAAACCCTGCATCCTGATTCCCAGTTCAGTGCTCTTTCAGCTCCGTAGTAGAAACAGCACAGCGGTAGAATTAGGTTTGGGACTTCAAGGAGGTTGTGAGCACTCTTTTAAGATAATAAAAATCAACTTTTGATGAGCACCTGCTGTATTTCAGGAATTTTACTTTATCATTACTACTTAAAACAACTTTGTGGAATATAGGTTTTTTAAATTTTTTTTTTTGGTGGGGAGGGTGCTGGGTGAATGGTCCAGAAATCCAACCCAGGTCTCTCACATCAGGATAGAGTTTTTAATATGTTTTCAGTATAAGTTATCAAAACTCAGAGATAATCGATTATTGCAGAAATGGCCAAGGTTAGACTGGAAGCCCGTTCTGTCTGACCAAAAAGTCAGGACTTTTTCTTTTTTTTTTTTTGCATTCAGTTCAATTCTCTTTCTCTCCTATCCAAGATTCTCTAATAGAGAGTCCAAATGTGGTCTGAGGACCAGCAGCAGCCATACCATATCACCTGGAAGCTTTTTAGAAATTCAGAATCTTGGGCCCCATCCCAGATCTACTGAAAGAGAATCTGCATTTTGTCAAGATCCAAGCCATTCATGTGAAACCTAAGACAATTCAACAAAATATGAAATCTCTCTTCAGTTGAAAGAATTTCCCAGAAAATAGTAGATTTACACCCTGCCAGGCACATAACAAACAAAAACACTTTTTGAATTGAACTGAAACATAAGAAGGAAAGAGCTAGCTTGAGCATTTAAGGAAGGAGAAACACAAATAGTTTCAGGAACTCAAATCTTGAAATTACAAAATGCCTCATCTCCAACCACAACCCCTACCCCTTTCTCTTTTCATCTCCTCCATTCTTCTTATCTCGTCGGCATGTGAACTTTTGTTCCCACCAAATACATAGAGTAAGAGGGAAATGTTCATTTATTTGAATGGAAGTGTGTCAACATAACATAGGGGAAAGTGGTACAAGGGCATTCTTATGACACGCAAAAACCAATGAATCAGCCTAATAGAATTGTCAGGATATGGTAGTTCATGGCAGAATTTGCAGCTCACATCATGTTCCGGCTCCCGAGAACTCTGTCCATTTCTTGAAATTGGGCTCTAGCTGAGATTTCCTTCACATTGCAAAAAGTGGCTCTTGCTATTCAGAGGTTGATTGTGTATTTACTCTGAGCCTGTTCAATCACATTTGCGGTATTTTCCTCATGTGCCATGATGCCCTCGGCTCTTCCTTTCGTTCAGAATGAGGCAGTTAATTAAGCAGGTGTTAATAACTCCAGTCATTTTGGGTGGAAAGTGAATAATGTGAGAAGCATAGATCCTCTCCAAAAGGTTGAATCTGTGTGAACCCTGTTTAGTGAGGTGTTTTTCCCTCTTTCCCATTTCTTAACTCAGTGGGGCATTGCCAGCTATTTTTGTCCTTTAGAAAACAACAGCAGTGTGATGTATAATAGCAGGGCTTCTAACCAATATTTCATTGTGTCGTACAGGGACCGCGCAAGCTGTGTGTAAAGGAGATGAACAGTGGCATGGCGAAAAAGCAGTCTTGGCTTATAAAGAACAAAGTCAAGGCTTTTTATGCTGCGGTGGCAGCAGACTGTTTCAGAGATGGTGTGCGAAGTCTCCTTCAGGTAAGGCCGGCAGTGAGGGAATGCGTACAAAGGCAAATGACAATTAGCACTCCATGTTAATGAGGCTCCTGAAGCTAATGGATCTTCGATCACAGATCAGTGCAGATGGTTCAGGAATTTCATTAGAATTCCCGAGGCTAGGCAATGCTAAAACAAAAGGAGAGACTTCTTCTGCCGAGGCGCTATGAATTATACACAGGAAATGAAAACGAGGCTGCCTTTGGCCACCAGCATATGTTCTGTCCACATACTTATTGAAATGCAAATTTGTTCTGGTCGACGACATTTACATTTAGGATCTTATTAAAACTTTGAACTATTTTTGCATCTCATGCTGCATATAGCAACATTCAAGTCAGGCATTCTTTTCCTTTTTTTTTACTTGCAATTGATATGAGGGCAATCGTGAGACTCAACCAGCAAAATGCCTGGTGATCTGAGCATAAAATCTCCACGTTCCCCTAAATTATTTCCAGAAGGCTGAAGAAAATGTAATCATCTCTGCGGCTCAACACTAAAGCACAGTTCCCCTGCCTTTCCTCCCTTATTCTTTCTCTCCTATTCTTCCTTATCCTTTCTGTAATAAGTACATAAAATCCTTCCCTAGTTCTGATCTTCATAGTATATAGTGCCAGAGAATTCTTAAAGAATCTAAGAGATCCTCAGAAATTGTAGGACTTGGCTTTCTAATCATTTTGGTTTGAATATGGTTAAAAAGGCGCAATTCTGAGTATAATGGTACATTTGGCTTTCAGAGTTGCCATATTCAGGACTGTCAGAATTCAGGACTGCATCCAGATAGCTCTGATGCTTATGCAGGCAGGAAAGAAAAATATTGATTAAACTGTAATATTTTGGAGATTATGACTATTTGATGCATTCCATCTCTAATGTCCCTGAAGAGCACTTGCAAAGTAGCTGCACATGCAGACAAGCCATTTCTGAAAAACATATTACCCTCAATGAGCCTGTTTTCATCTGTTTTTAATTTGCTAAACCATGAAAGTAGATGCCATTGAAGATGTTGGTTTTTCTTTTAGTAGTCAGTCACTCTTCTTTTCAGTAGCTTTTTGGTTAAATATATTGGAAAAGTTACACGTTTAATGTAATATTTTCATGGAAGATTTGTAAAATAATAAAATTTTCAACTAGGAATGGGAGGACAGGCGAGGAATTAAAGTAGGGACAGAAAAGGCATAGGTATGGAAAAGAACCAAAGGGTCCTGGCAAAAGGACCAGACGGAGTGATAATAAAGGCAAACATTGCAATCACACCTGTTTGGATAAAGCCTTCTGTGCATCTGAGAAGTTTTGGAATAAATAACCACATCCCCCAGATATAGTATAGTCATGGTCAAGGTTACATCCATTCTTCTTTGGCAATGGTGAAGGTCAAATGAAAGTTCTAAGAAGCTGTTTTTCTACCGGTACTTTTCTAAGAGCAATATCCCAAATGTGGTGGAGAAAAAGTTTCTGGAATCCTCTTTCAGGGCCTATCTCCTCCCAACGTTCTGCTGCCCACCTCTCAAGTGTCCAGCTTTATGAATTTGTTTCACTGTTTCTATCAGCCGGAATGCCCTTCCTTCATTCTCTCTGCTCTCCCTATCTTTGCCTGTCAAAACCTAACCAACTTCCAAGACCAAGCACAAATGCCGCATCTCCGATGAACCCATTCATGAGCCCTCAACTGGAATTCAGGTTTTTTTTCCTTTGTGCTTCCATATGAGCTCCAATTGCTTTTAGACATGTATTAAAATTAACTGGGTGTATCTTGTCATCCTTACCTTATTATGCTTTTTGAGGTCAAAGAACACAGCTTGCTAGTCTCCCAAAGCATCCAACATAGCACTTTACAATTAATGCCTGCTCAACAATATTGCCAAGTTAAATTGAACTAAACAAAACCATATCCAATCATCTAATGGAGAGAACAAAACTTCTGATATGGATGATGCTTATTAATGGACACTGCCATACATGTGGATTAAGTTCTGGAAACATATTACCCAGCTGTGTTACTCTTCAACAAATAATATACGTACGGATTTCAGTGATCCTTATATATAGGAATTTTCCAAACATGGATTTATTGCTAATGACATTATGGATAGAACAGGTGGACAGCTTTGAACCACCAAGTTACAACATGCACACCAACAGCTAACCAGCCTTCACTTGATTTTAAATTATTAAACCATTTTAATGAGTGTGTCAGAAGAAATGCAGATGACTGCTAATTTAGAAAAGCTACATTTCTGTCATCTAAAATCCATTTATGGCTGAGATGATTTAGAGCTAATCTTTCTATTTTATGCTTGGGCTCGAGCATGAAGGACGTGCACTAAAATGTAATCTAATCTTCAGAATCTGCAGAACATTACTCCGGTGCTCTTCTGAGCATTAGTTTTCATTTGCGGCAGTGGTTTCGGAGTATGGTAAGGGTTGCCCATGTTTATGTGTCCTGTGTTCAGGCCTCAGGCTTGGGAAGAATGAAACCAAACACTCTGGTGATTGGATATAAACGAAACTGGAGGAAAGCTCCCTTAACAGAGACTGAGAACTACGTGGGAATCATACAGTAAGTGATGGCTTTCAAGATGTATTCTTGTTTATGAAGCGCTAGCCAGGGCAGTATGGAGTCGACACCGCTGTGCCAGATTCCATTGTCTGACGTGAGCACGCTTCCCCGTTCCTCTCAATTCCTTGCCAAAGTGAAAATACCACCACCAATAATTGAACTTGAGGGAATCGGAATGTTGGAGGATGCAGGGAGGGAAAGATATCACTGTCAAAGCGAAAGGTAAACATTTAGAATTACAACGCTGAAACCTATTGATGAGATTAAAAGCAAGGACAGCTAGTTAAGGGAGGATTTTTTTTTTGCTTTCAAAACACGTGAGATCTTGCGGTGGCTGCTGCGCTCTCCATTTCAGTTGTCTTCTTCTGAGGCATGGATAACATGTCTAAGACCCGATGACCTCACATTTCCCTCTGCTGATATGGGGAGCTGGATGCTGGGTGCCTCTAATGTGTAGCAGGATTGGTTTCTGCATAGGACGTGAATTTTAAATGCCCTGGGACGTATCAGACCTAAACATTTGAAGAGTCTTGGGGTAGAGGTAACAATGATAGTTCTCATTATGTGCCAGGTGCTGAGTGAGCATCCTTGTCATGAATCATTCATTTCTCACAAGAAGTCTTTGAAATAAGAATTATTGTTGTCCCGTTTTACAAGTAGAGAAACAGACATTAAAAATGAAATAACGTGCTGAAAAGAATTCAGTAAGGGGCAGAATTGGGATTCCAACCCAGGAGCATCCAAATTCAAACCAAACTCATAGCTACAGTGCTCTGCTGCATCCCAAAGTAAAAATACATACAAACAGTATTACCTGGCTTCATTCCTTTTTTTGAATCAGAGAACACAAGCACTATACATAAAGAGAGAGGCAGGGTGTCCTCAATGACCATTCTAGATAGTGGGCCTGTCCTCCAGGCTTGAAAATAATGAACCAGAATCCACCCAAGATTAGCTACACCCAACAGCCGTCTTTTGCATGAACAGGTCTGAAAATGGAAGGTTTCTTCCGCCTGAGGTCTGGCTTTGCTTTGCTCTCACAACTACTGTTGCACTTAAAAGTCCACACTACAAAATAAACAAAAACAAAAAGTCCATCCTACACAGGGAAGAAATCTTCACCCCTTCAAAGCAGGCATACGCTTAGTTCTTAATCAGGCTATTTCCTCTGCTCCCTGCTAGCATGAGCATCCCATTTATTATTATTTGGGAGAGATTTATGCAATGTAAAACAGTTGCATTCTATTATTAGTTTCACTGTAAAGACCCGTTCGAGAATGGTTTTCATCTTCCGAAGTTAAATGCATCACTCGGATCAAACAGAAATTTACTTAACAGTAGTTCTAATGTTGGGAACCTATGTAGTAAATGCATTTTCCTGGGTTGGGTTTCTCAGACATACAAAGCCTTGGTGCTATGTGCTGTCATTGGACTCCTGCTGGTCCAGGATTCTGATCAAGATCAGAATTTCACCAGCTCAGCCAACATCGTTCTGATACATTTAGAATCACAGCCTCTTACTGACCAGATATTCTTGGGGCTGGATTAAATCTGCTTTCTGTTGTTCAGACTCTTCAGTAAAATTTTATCCTCACCTCTGACAAGAAAGGAGGTAAAGGAAGAGAAAAAATAAGCACATAGGAAGAAGCATGTAAATCTTTGATCAGGCTGTCCATTATTTGATACAAAATTACCTGGGACAACTTCTAACCTCCCCACCCTCCCAAACGTACTAGTAATTCAAAGCAACCAAAATAATCCAACCCAGTAATACTGTACCAAGGATGCCTCTGGCTTTTACAATAAAGAATGGTTTTCTTGGTAATAAAGTTCAGACTTGTACTAGTATAAAATTGGCTGGCTTGATAAAGTTAAATGACTTTACTATCTTAGCAATGGGGTTAATATAGAAGGAAGATAACGGTATATTTGTATTATATCTTCCTTTCTAGTCTTTTTGTTGTTTATGACAAAGTAAAACACAGAGTTATTATTAACACACAGTATTATTACAATAATACAGTATTTTACCACTTTTCTTTGAATGAAAGGATTTAAAGGTCTGTAATATACTTCAGTGTAATTTAAATTTAATACGAATCTGTATTAGTTTTCTATGACTACTATAATAGGTTATCTTGAATTTAGTACCTTAAAACAACACAAACTTTTATCTTATAGTTCTATAGATTAAAAGTCTGACAGGGAAAACTAAAATCAAAGTGTGGGGCCAGCTACATTCCCTTCTGGAAGCTCTAGTGGAGAATTACTTTCCTTACCTTTTCCAGCTTCTAGTGCCTGCCCACATTTCTTGGCTTATAGCCCACTTCTTAAGCCAGTAAATGGCAATTTGAGTCCTTCTCTCATCACATCACTCTGACCTCCTCTCGTGCCTCTCAATTTCACATTCAGGGGCCTTTGTGATTACATTGAGCCCACTGATAATCCAGGATAAACTTCCCATTTTAAAGCCCTTAACTTAATCACATTTACAAAGTCACTTTTGTCATGTTAGGTAACATGTTCACTGCTTCCTGGGATTAAGACTTCGGGGGTCTATTGTTTTGTCTAACACAGAATCCAAATGTAGAACACATTGTCTATATTTTACAATCAAGAATAATCAAGGACTGACTTAACAGGAATTTGCTTTGTGGCAGCTTTTGCTAGAGTGGATCTGTTATGTAAAGTGATGATCATTTA
The DNA here is from genome assembly GCF_023851605.1 of Tamandua tetradactyla. Taxonomy (NCBI): domain Eukaryota; kingdom Metazoa; phylum Chordata; class Mammalia; order Pilosa; family Myrmecophagidae; genus Tamandua; species Tamandua tetradactyla. Next base: position 62,566,682 of record NC_135340.1, read on the forward strand.
TGGTTTGAATTTTGAGTGGTTAGTCATATTAACCTGAACTTATTTATATCATTATCTGAAAATTCGCATTTACTTTGGCCATTGGAAACCTGGTTGCATAAACTAGAACAATCCCAGACTGCATTGCGTCTGGGAGGTGGTGATCCAACGGTAAGAAGTCCTGGGTTTCAAGTCCATAGAAGACTGAATAAAGGAATACCCGAGGAGAAAATTTAAAATAAACTCAAAGTATTAATTGGTTTGATTCTCTATTTGGGGCCAGAGAAAACATTCTACAGGAACAGAGATAAAAGCAAGAGAACTGCCTTTCCCTTCTAGATTATCTTATTCTATTGGCTTGAGTGCAGAGAAGGCACAACAACCATCTTTAAGGTGACTGTGAAAAAACATTGCTTCATATGTCCTGTCCAGAGTCAGTGATAAAAATTTCTTAGAGGAACTGGAAATATTTTTTACCAAGAACTCAATATCATAATTGTCATAGATGGATTCCTCCTCAAAGGATGGGAAGGTTGGCTATCAATTTCAAAGGTTCTTGGCAGCTTGAAAACTCTCTGTTCTAAATATTTTAGTAATTGTTTTGCTTATTTTATAAAGGAATCACTTATTTTGAAAGTATGTGAAAACCCCTTCATCAAAATTCTAATTGGTAGTATTATTTGAATAAATTGGCTCTAGAGTGAGTGATTTAGTTTCCTTTACCCAGAATATATTTTTAAAAGGCACATAGCTTTTTGTGTGTTGAAGACAGTTTGTTCCTCAAAAAGTTGAGCATAGAATTACTATATGACCCAGCAATCCCACTCCTAGGTGTGTACCCAAAAGAACTGAAATAGGGACTCAGACCGGTTCTTGTACATCGATGTTGACAACAGAATTATTCATAGTAGTCAAAAGGTAGAAACAACCATCTGATCATCTGTTGAAGGACAAGTGTCCATCAACAGATTAGTTGTGTATCTATACAGCTATAAAATGATATGAAGTTCTGCTACATTCTACAACATGGATGAACCTTGAAAATAATGGTGAGTGAAATAAGCCAGACAAAAAAGGACAAATATGATATCATTCTATTTATATGAGATACCTAGAATCAGAAAATTAACAAGCAGGAGATTAGAGGTTACCAGGTGGAGGGGGACGCGGGGGGAGAAGGGCTTACAATAACAGAGTTATTGCTTAATGGGTTCAGATTTTTTCTGTTGAAAACGTTTTGTAATGGATGGTGGTGATGGTAGCACAATCTTGTGAATGTAATTAATATCACTGAATTGTCCACTCAAAATGGTTGAAGTGGCAAATTTTATGTTAGAGATACGTTACCACAAAATTTTAAAAAGGCACAAGGGGAGAGCAAACATACAAACAGAAAAGGCTCCAGCTCTTAACTATATTCTAAAGTGTGAATTTTAATAGTTCAATTATACCACAATCCTAGAAGCAAATGTAATATTTGTCTCAAACTTGAGGATTAAAGGAACCATTTAAATCGCTAACCACTGCACTTCCCCTTTCAGTGACGCGTTTGATTTTGAGATCGGTGTGGTCATAGTTAGAATCAACCAAGGGTTTGACATCTCTCATGTTCTCCAGGTACAAGGTATGTGCTATTTTCATTCAACCAACAGATATTTTATTGGGCAGCTACTCTGTGCCTGACATTGTTCTAAGTGCTGGGGATTCGGCCGTGCATGATGCAGATAAGATCCCCTAACGAAGGGACTTAATTCTGGCACTGACCCATGGTGTCTCTTCCTCCTGTGTTTTCCCCATTATTAACAGAGTGGCCTTTGTCCTGGGAATTAGAAATAAAGAGTAATTCAAGGTAGTCATCAATTATTTTTCTTATCACAAAAACACAAAGCCAGCATCACGGAAAATAAATACCTTCAGTAAAATAAGCTGACGAATTAATATCTGCAAGATGTTTCAGAAAATGAAGATTAATTCTTTCCTGGGAAAAACGTGTATTTGTTTTTAAGAGCCTATGATCTGGTTTGTAGCTTATATGGAAATGAGGCTGAATGTATCACGCTGTGAATCACTAATCTAAGTAGGAGGCAGAAACACTAATTCAGATTAGTGACTGCTTTTTCCCTGTAGAGAATTTGGTATACTTGTTTAGTCTTAGAATTTAAACATAACCTCTTGTGCATGAAGTAAAGGATGCATTCAAAGAGTCACTGGAAGACTAAGACAGTACACCAGTCATGACTTATCTCTCTACCTGAACCTCCCAGTAGGGCCAAAGAAATGCCAGCCCCACTGAAGACATGATACCAAGACATAAGATTTATTTCTGTGTGAGGTGCATTAATTCAACAGATATTTGGGGGTGCTTACTATGTATCATGCATAGTACAGGTATAGGTACTGGGTAGACTAAGATTACTAAGAGCCTGTCTGTACCCTCAAAAGACACACAGCCAAGTGAGGGCAAATGATATATTATTAGTGTGATGATAACCATAAACAGGGAATTATTCAAAACAGAGAAGGGGCACTTAATTCCAAGAAGATTTCCTGGAGAAAATTTAACTTCCATTTGAGAATTAGTGGATGAGTAGGTGTTAAGAATGGAATGTTATGGGTGGGGGTGGGGGGTGGGGGGTGGGGAATGAGGAGGGAGTTGGGGGGGGGCTGTGTTTGGGGTCAATAGGACAGCATTAGCAAAAGTAGGAAGACACGGATGCACGGAGGAATGGGGTATATGAGCAACTGAGAGCACATTAGTGTTCCTGAAGTGAAAAGTATGAAGCAGAGAATAGTGAATTATGAGGCTACAAATATAAGGAGGAGCCAAATTTGAAAATCTTACTTTCAGTTTAAAAATCTTTGACCATCTTTTTTGACAATGAGTAGCCATTGAAGGGAATTGAGTGAGGGAAAAATGTGGTAAAATGTGGGTTTTAGATTTCGTACTCTTTCAGTTTCATGAGGCACAGACTCAAAGATTAGAATGTACTCAAAGAGAACAAATCAAAAGATTTTTATAATAATTAAAATAAGAGACTATGACAGCTAACTTAGGACCACTTCAGTAGGGATGATGAGAAAAGGACAGAATTAGAAGCACTTGGGAGGTACAAAGAACAGCACGGGAGGGGTGACTGGATGTGTGGGTTAAGGGCAAGGGAGGAGTGAAGAAAGACTCTTTTGACTGACTAGATTATTGATGGTGCCTCCAATGGAAATGGGAACTGTAAGAGAAAGAGTGGGTTTAATGAGGGGGTGCCTGGCTAAATGGTCTCCTGTAGGAAACCCTACTAAGAGATGTCCAGTAAGGGTGTGGTATTTAGTGTTTGTCTTCAGGATGTCTGAGCTGGAGCTATAGATTTAAGAGGCATCCTAATTAAGGTTTAAAATGGAGACTGTGACACTGGGCAGTATAGCCCAGAGTGTGTTTTGGCAAAGCAGAGGAAAAGGGCCTCAGAGAAGGAACAGGGAAGGAGTGGTCGGAAAGGTAAGGAAACCAGGGACCTGTGGCATCATGGAAGCCACAGGAGTAGAGTGCTTAAAACACTGTTGATTATTCAGCAGAAAAGAGCATAAGATAATGAGATAAATTTTCCTGAAGTTGATTGACATCACATATGTAATCCTAATGAGAGCAATTTCTGAAAGCAGTGTTGGCAGAAGCCAGGAGAGAATTTGAGATGATGAAGCAGAGACTGTGGATGTGGTCAAACATTTTAAGAGGTGTGGGTGCTGAGAGGAAGAGTAAAATTGAAGGTATTTACTAAAGGAAGATCCATAGGCCTTAGAAGGGAGACATAGGCATGTTTCCAGACTGAAGAAATGGGCCCAAGAGGGTGGGTGTGATTGAAGATATGGACAACGAAAGGGATGACCCTTGAAGTAAGACCTTGGAGGAACACAAATCAAGGGAAGGGCATGGATAGAAGCGTTGGCCTGAAACTTGAAAAAGTTACTTCATCTTTGAAGATTGGTGCAAAGGAGTGAGGATTGATGATGATATACATGTATTTGTAAGAGTGGGATTATAAATTGAAAAAGATGATGCACAGCAGTCTCATTTCTTTCTGTGAAACTGGAATGGTGGTTTGCTTCCCAAAACAAGAGAGTCAAGATGAGGATAAGAAGAAATGAGTGAAAGTTTGATCAACTTATAACAGTGAGAGCCCACTTATGGTTGTCCAGTTCAGTTTCCTCCAGCAGCATTTGGGCTCCAGGACACAAGAGCAGAGGAGGCTCAGAGTCTTGTTGGGTAAATTCAACAGAAAGGAAAAGTGTGTAAGGGTTTCAAGAGTGTGACATCTAATGGATCCAGATTCCATTTGGCTCTTTCATGATTGTCTCATGAAAACAAGAAGGAGTATGAGTGAATCAGGTGAGTTTTCTGAAGCAGCCATTTTGGTGTGTTTGGGGAAAGGCAGGAAAAAAAAAGAATTTAGAAATCATCAGTATTTATATAAAATAGAGAGATACAGTGATCATGTATGAAGAGCTTTAAAAAATTAAACTCGGGGTATTGTCCACCCTATGCAAAACTGCAGCATAAAAGTTGTCTTTGGTGCCTCCAGTTTCCCTTTTTATGCCCTTTTTCTCTCTTATGGACCATATATATCTCAGAACAGATTTATTTATTCCAAGGGTGTTCATGATTAATTTGTATTCCTTCCTAATAGAACTTAATAAATTAATAACAACAATAGTTCACACTTTTGAGCACTTATGTTCTAAGAGTTATGCTTCATGTTCACATATATTATGGCATTTATCATCCCAACTATCCTATGAGGAAAGTATACTGTCCCCATTTTACAGCTGATAAAATCGAGGCTTACCTAAGGTTCCCAGGCTTATAGCTGGTAGAGCTGGAATTCAAACCTGTGTCTGTTTGAAACTGAAGCCCAGTATTCTACCATCTTCTACGTTAATAAGGAGACCTAGCGAATACAATGATTTCTGTAATATTAAATGGCAGTGGTAAAATCTTAGATATGGGAATTGGGCAAAGCTATTTCCATGCCTTCCATAAAACACCCAGCATAGAGACTGCCTATCTATAGTAAGATAGACCTCTCACTTTGAAGCCAAATACTAGAATCTAATTATACTGTTGTTAACTCCCCAGGTTTATTTTCATTTCTTTCTGCCTTTTCTGTTGTCATGTTTTCCATCTAAAAAACAAGAATAGCAAATACAATTTGTATTTAGATTGCGCATTTGCTTTGTATGTTACATTGATCTCTTCAAGCTGAAAGATGTGATTTGGCTGAAAAATATTTTTCCCATCCCTCACTGTTACATCTGCAAAAATACATCATCAATTTAGCTTGATAAAGCAATATAGCAACCAAATTCCATAGTATTTTTGAAAGAATCCCAGCAGTGAATTGTATTTTTTTTTTGCCTGGGCAGGCACCAGGAATCGAACCGGGGTCTTGGGCATGGCAGGGGAGAACTCTGCCTGCTGAGCCACTGTGGCTGCCCTGCATCTCCTTTTAATTTCCCAAGGGAGGTATCCCATTTAAATCAACATTGATGTTTGAAGTATACAAAGGAAAAACACAATTGGATGTTAATAAAACAATAATAAGTACCAGCTATCCAGAGTAAACAAAAACAGTGTTACACAAATGCATGAGGAACATGGGAGAAAACAACAACATAATGATAGGAATTAACTTTACACTGCATTTCCATGCATTGTTTTGAAGTTTATATAATTTATGATGCAACCTCATATTAAATTTTGAATTGGAAGACACAAGCTTTGTGTTTCCTTATATTATACTGTAATATGAGGCTTAATAAGAGCCTGATAAATCTTGAGTATTGCATTACACTATGTTAATGATTATCATCACAGCTTTTCCAACACAGGCACCATAGTGTCATCACAGATTATAATTTAAAGGAAATATTAGCAATTTAGAGTGGCCATATACTGTAGTTAATAAAGCAGTGAATAGAAATCAGCTTTATAGGTAATTTACCAGCTAATGACAATTATTTCTATACTGTATCATAGGCTTGTGTGAGGAGAATAACCTTTTATATAAATAAGATCGATGCTCAAATCATTCTAACTTGTATGCTGCAGCAACTCATTCAATACTGATGGCTGATAGTTTCTCTTAATAAATTAATTTATTGCCTGACAACACAAAAGAACACTGTATTTCACATGGTTTGCTTCCCAGGGGTATTTAGCAAGTTTGCCCACTACATCAAAGAGTCCAAATTGTACTAGTAGGAAATAAAATGATGGAACGTGATCTGCAATATTTTGTGGTCAAGTATTCCGTGTGAGTACTGCACAATTTATGGCCATCTCAGAGCGTGGGGATACTGCTGTGTCTGATCGAGTAGCTTAGCAAAATAAAGACAGATGGCAGTGCAGTAAATAATTACTTGATTGGAAGCAGCCACTGCAGGATTGCCTCCTGCCTTCAGTTCAGTGAGACTTCACCTGGGGTATGGCACATTGATTCACATGAGCATTTGCAGCTTTGAGTTGGTTGACCTGGAAAGAATCATAATTTAATAATTAATAAAGAAAAAGGATGCTGTGAAATGGGAGGGGATGTGATTCCCCAGTGGGTTTCCCTGCTTTCCCTTCTATTGTCAGCTAATTGACTGCTCTCTCTCCTTAAGATTTAAAGTGGATTGTAATTTGTAGACTCCTGCTTATTTCTAAAATTAAAGGAAAAAGAAGGCTAGGGATAGTACATTTGAGGCCATCTAACAAGTAATTGAATTTCAAAATATAATCACTCCAATTGATTACCATATAATCAACTCATAAAGCACTTGAAAATATAGTAGCTACTCTTCGGGAAATTTTGGCATTTGCATGAAGATATGGGCCCAGAATTCACTCTTTGTTCTTACTTTGAGAACTGCTTGGAGATATGTATGAAGAGATTGATTAGGAACCCACCCTCCGTTAATGGAACCTAAAGGTTTTTCTTCCACTATCAGAACCTCATGGAGTATCTTAAAATCTTGGGAAAAGAGAAAGAGCAGGCTTTCTCTCTTTCACTCTCTCCACCTGTTCTCCCCTACCCTTCTCTCTCTACACACACACACACACACACACACACACACACACACACAAAATGTAGCCTTATAAACCATGATTTGCTATGACATTATCTAATTCAGAAGACTCATATGCCCAGTGTTCTAGTAGTACCTGATGCCCTGGTGGTGACCTTTTCTAGAGAGTGAGGACGCTTCTTTCTCTTCTTGCCAGCTCAGTCTTCTGATTAATCTCACCTGTCCTACCTTCAGCCATCTCCAGCTTGGTTTGTATCACCAGCCCCTACCAGCCCTAGCATTGACTCTCAAACATTGCCTACTGCACCTACCTCCCAACCATCTCCATCCTTGACAGCCCTTCACTTAGTTTTACTTTCTTTGCAAAGATAACACTTTCAAAAGCAGTGAAGTCTATTGATTAGTAGTGAACTAGCATTTGTTTATTTCAACCAACTATTTTTTAATGCATTTCTCTGCAGACGTGGCCAGCACGGCATGGTGTGGTGGGGTGGGGTGGAGGTGGGGGAGCAGGAAGGATGTGCACAGTGAAGAATGTGGGAGGGAGGATGTGACATTCCAAGTATACTCAAGACAGATCTGAGTCCAAATCCCACCCTTGACACTTTTCAGCTGTGTAACCTTGGCCAAATTATTTATCCTCTCTGTGTTTCACTTCTCACATTGTAAATGGGAATAATTATGGTACCTACCTCACGGATTCGTGGTTTTGGGTTAAAGGATATGATGGCTGCAAAGTGTTTGACATTGTACTTGGCACAAAGTAAACACATCAATGATTGTAATGAAATAGGACATAAGTCCTGCCCACTAGGAGTTTGTGGTCTAGTGGGGGTGAAATAGGCATGTGTCTTAAAACTCTACTCTGGGTCAGACAGTTATAGTTTAATAACTGCTATAAAGTTTTAAGCAGACTATTATGGAAATGTAGAAGAAATTAATTCTGATTGAGACATTTGGGGAGGATTTCTTGAAAAAATGCACACCGGTATTTCTTCAACAGGCAGATATCACTGGAATGGAAAGCAGTGACCTTTGGGGAATCACTTGAATTTCGTGAGCCTAGGTTTTCTTATTGGGTAAAATGGGGAAGAATAACATCAGCTGTGCCAACACCCAGTATTGTTTTTGGAATCAAATGAGATACTCTGTAGATAGGGCTTTGTAGATCCTGAAGCATTGCAGATGTAGTGGCGATTGGTTGAGTAATTTCTCCTATCGACTTGGTGGAAATCAGTGTATGTCTATCCATGCGTACCCCTTGCCCTGCGCCCCTTTGTGGCTAATAGTACACTTTTGCAAGTCAGCCGACCACAACTCCTCTTGAAAGAGATGTTTTGACAAAGTCTAATCTTGATTTCCTATGCAAACAGAGGCAAGCAGTATACCGGGTAGGTAATTCAGAAGAAAAGATAATCAGAACATCACTTCTATTAGTGCTGAAATGAGGAAATGAGCGAGTGCTCAGGAGGAGGCCTTAGATCATCTACGAGGTGCATAACTAAGAATTAACACTAATAAGAATTTGCAAAATCACTGAGCACATGGAGATTGCACCATTGTGTGGATCTGAGAATCCAAGATGGCAAAGACAGCAGATGTTAGCCTTAAGATAGACTGTATTATCCTCTTTCTCTGTCCTCTTCAAGGGATTTGCTGATTCTGAATCGTTCAGGAAAAGAAACCTGCTTTTGTTTCTCATACTTGCAGTTTTGGCAGTCTGCTCTGTCTTGGATGGACTGTGTACATACTTTTCGCTCAAATTGTTGGAGTACTTCACAGTTGGCCCAGCCAGCTGACTCTGTTACAAAGGAGGGTATTTTTCCCCCTCCTTTGTCCAAACCAGAGGATGAGCAACCAGTGATTAGGCAATCAGTGGCTAATCACGGGGTATGTTAAAACCTGCCAAAAAAGGGCAAGAGAAAAAACCTCCTCCTCCTGGCAACCCTTACAGTTGCCCCGAGAAGTTCACAATTGTGCACCTTCAGATGACTACAGAGAGCAACTTGCTCCCCCACACCCCGTCAGCTCCTACAAAACCCTGGAAGGGTGGGAAATAGCCAGGGTGCCATCATAGAGGCATTGATGACAAAATCTGGCTGCTGCTGCTGCAGCCCATCAAATACACCTTATCTTTGGAGTCTTCCCTTTAAAATGACATGTTTCAGGGACATCATTTAGGGGAATTAATTTGGCATTATACCGTGTGCCTTCAGTAAGTAGGTTCATCTGATGATGAAGAGTTGATCCCAGTATCATAGTAATAAGCCAAAAGAAGAACATCTTCATAGAGGGCAACACGCAGGATTTGGAGTCAAGCAGAACTCTTCACATTACCATGACTTGCTGGGTGACAAGTTACTGAATCTCTCTGAACCTCAGTTTCTTCATCAACAAAATGAGGATAACAATAGTAACAATCTCAAAGTTGTTTGAGGAGGAATAAAGTGCCACTCAGTCTCTGGCACCCAAAAGTGTGCAACGAATAGTAACTGATAACTCCCAGGCTTCTCAAAATACCCCATGTGCTTTGCATGACTAAGCCTATTTCCAGAAGTGTCATAAGTATGCTACCTATAGAATGCGCTCATGTTATTCTTTAAGGAGCTCTAAAGCTCTATGCAGAAACTTCTGTTTCTTCTTTTTAAAGAGCTAGGAAGGGTGGGAGAGAGGGAATGTGGTGAAACTCAATTTCATAGATAGGAAACCTGAAGCATAGAAAAAGTGAATACTTGCCTAACGTCATAAAGTCCACAGCTGAGCTCGAATCAGTCATGACGTCCAGTGCAGTGCAGCTTGTGTTCATCTCTCCAGCTTCTGCTTGAGCTTGACTAACCCAGCCTAAGTTCTCAGATTTTCTATAGTTGGTGATCTTGAGAATCTTTGAAGCTTTGGGGAAATCACATGGGTGGTTTGACCTTTAATCTTGTGCCGCTAGGAAAGATAAATTGCTAAGAAAGAGGCTAGATGATTCTGCTTAGCCAAGGAACAGCACCAACTAGGGAGGTTGACTGTCCTGAGAGATTTAGTTAGGACATAATTGAAAAATCTAGAGTGTATATAGCATGGCTTCTCAGTTAGATAAGGCAGCAGTCTCCGAGGATTGACGATTGTAGAAACCCTACCAGTGTTCTGTAATACTGAATCTGTGTTTTCTACTCTCTTCCTCTTAACATTGTTCATTTCCTAAGGCTCTGCTCTCAGAAGGTGGTAAAATGATGCAATCTGACAAGAGAGCCACCTTGCCCAATGTAAGCAAAAAGGCTGAAAGTTTGGTCCTGTACCAAGGTTTTTTTTTTATCCTGCATCCAGTGCTCGTTGAGGTCAGAGAGGGATTCATGCATTACATAGCAGTTAGGAATTTTTCATCACAATCAGAATCCAAAAGAGATAAAAGGCAGCCAGAAGCAACATCAAAGCTTGAATTGTGAGTCTCAATCCCCGGCAGGAAATTTTGGACAGCTTGCCTCATGATCTAGACTTCAGAATTGTGAGACCCTCCTTAGCGATTTAAACACTGACAGATACAGAAAAATTTCAGCTCTTATTTCTTTGGCCTTAGTCACCCACTGCAGAACCAAGTCCTTGCTTATGAGAAAGAATTGTTGGTACAGATAGTTTTCTCTGTAATTTGCATTCAGAACTTGTAGAGGTTATTGTGTTAATAATAATGTGTTATTTTGCTTTAATTCTTGCCGTCTGGTGTTATGTTTCAATTCAGGAGGCTTTGTTGAGTGCCTGATACATACCCAGTGCACTTCTATAATTTTACTGCTTCCAGGTATAAAATATCTGACCCAGTATCTTACTTAGGTCAGTAAATCAGCAGCTTACATTGTACAAGGTCTTATATATAGTGAATGTGTTTTTGTTTGTTTGGGCTTTTCCTTTTTGCTGGCAATAAATTAAAACTGCATTATTTAACCTCCTTTACCCTCACAAATAAAAACCTAGTGACTTCATGTATTATAACTTAATATTTAAAGCTACTTGTTTTTACATTCTGGATGTAATTTGCTCAAATGCATTGGTTTTGATATTTTTCTTGTATGCTGTGTGGCTGAGGCACATTTCATTATTCTTTCCATGTGAGTTTCCTGTTATTGCAGCACCATTTGTTGAATTTGGGTTTGTTTGGTTTTTGTTGGTGTTTGTTTGTTTTGCTTGTTTGTTTGTTTGGGAAGTGCATGGACCGGGGATCAAACCCAGGTAGAGAATTCTACCTCTGACCTACCCTTGCACCCCCTAAATGCATTAGTTTTTAATAATCATTCATGAAATCCATTATCACTCATAATCATTTGATCATATATACCCAATTATTAATATTAAAGAAGTTTATAAGAGTGTTCCTAGAGCCTCTGTTGCTTTGAATTAAGTAAATGACTTTATCATCTTTTATCAGATGAATTAGAGAAATTAGAACAGGAGAGATTGGCATTGGAAGCTACTATCAAAGACAATGACTGTGAAGAAGGGGGTGGAGGCATTCGAGGCTTGTTCAAAAAAGCCAGCAAGTTGAACATTACTAAGCCAACTACTAAGAAAGGTAAGTACTTAAAAACAAAAATTGCAAGAAAGATTACAAGATAAGACACTACATAAGCATCTTTAGGAGTCAGAAATCAACATATAAGATGTTGGGGCCATCAAGTATAGGTAGGAACTGAGAGATTTCTTTTTTTTTTTTTTTTTTTTTTTTTAATTCATATTTTTTTTATTAATTAAAAAAAGAATTAACAAAACAATTAGAAATCATTCCAATCTACATGTACAATCAGTAATTCTTAATAACATCACATAGTTGCATATTCATCATTTCTTAGTACATTTGCATCGATTTAGAAAAAGAAATAAAAAGACAACAGAATAAGAATTAAAACAATAATAGAAAGAAAAAAAAACAAAAAAAACAAAAACAAAAAACCTATACCTCACATGCAGCTTCATTCAGTGTTTTAACATAATTGCATTACAATTGGGTAGTATTGTGCTGTCCATTTCTGAGTTTTTATATCCAGTCCCGTTGTAGAGTCTGTATCCCTTCATGAGAGATTTCTTTTGAGAAGATAGTTTTTTAGAAGGTAGAAGCTGTTGTCATTTATCAATATCGTGCACTTTGTTCCATCATACTGTAAAAGCTTTACCTTAAAATAAGAATATTTGGTTGGGATGTCATTCCACGCTTAAGCAGATTGAATGCCATAAAGTAGAAATTTCTTAATTAAGATGGAAATTGGATCGAAATTTAAGAACCAATACCCAAACTAGTTTATCTGGCCCCCTCCACCTTTCAGACATTTCGGGACACTGAGAGCTGAGTTATCACAGTTAAATGGAGGAGCCACTAAAACACTAATTTCAAAAAGCATCTTTATTTTAAACCAGAAGGCTCTATCAAGTTGGAACTTCGTTGGTATTAACCACAAATTTTGGCTAAGTGGTACACTTATCTCTGAATGTCTGATATACATCTCTGGACAGAGGACCAGAGGATGGGAGAGATTAACTTTTATGTTTTTATAAGTTTTATAAATGGGTGATTCAAACATCTGACTCTTTTGAGAATTGCTTTCTTTCCAGAAACACTGTGGATTTGAATTTAATGGGGGGTGCACAGTGACCTCTGCTGGTAGACAGTTGGAATGCTAACATGCATTTCCTTCATGCACGAATGCTCTCCATTTACTGGAATCATATGCTGGTGGGGAGACCAGGAAAGATCATTTCACCGTGAGGCTCTCCAAGTCAAACAGCAGGAACCAAATAGAGACTTAGCCTCTGGTCTGGGTTGACATAAACCATGTAAAATGTTCAGCACTTCAAAGAAATGTATCCTGTAAAAGCCACCTCCTATCTTTTGGTTCTGCTTACTTGTTCTCTTACTATAGTCCCAGGATGAAATTTCACCTGTAGTATAGTAGTTTTATGTATTTACAAAGAATGATGGTAGATTCTAATATTGCCCCCCTTCAATTACTAGAGGTATCCTGGTGCTCCTGGACTATCCTATGGGGTGTGGGAGGGCCTACTATTTATTGCTTACCCTAAAATTATATTTTCTAGGAAAAAGGTGTTTTTGAGTCGACAGTTGAAGGTGCATCAGAATTTTCAAGGTGTTTAAATTAAAATACGATTGTTCTGGATCCTAAATACTATTTTCTTTCCTCTACAATTATTGTATCCGTGAAAAGAGTTAACTCTGCTCTTTTAAATTGTACAGTCTAGAAAACAATGGTATATTCAGAACTCATAGCCCAATACTGCTCTACATGATGGGGGAGCAGTTACCGTCTCTCTTTATAAAAGCAGGACTTGTTATTTGGTCTGAAAACCTATTTCTGTGTCACAATACTTGTTTTGGCAAAAATGACTGAAAGTCAGCATGTCTCACTGTTGGGAAAAGCAGTAATAATGTAATGCCCATTTGAAGTTTCAAACACAGCTCTAAAGTAGGATCATTCATTACTCTGCATTTTATTTAGTTCGTTGACAACTCTTTTGAGTTCTTGATCAGTACCAACTCTGCCACTAGGTATTCAAATACAGTCCTTTGGATGCTTTGATTTGCATGTAAGTGAGGGCAGGATTTGGTCCATTTTGTAAATAAATTTACTTTCTCCTTCAGCACTCCTAGGGGTACAGAAATGATGTAAGATGATTCCTCCAGAACTGACAGACCCCAAAACATGGAAACAGTGAAAGGCAGAACAAAGCATCTTCAGGCTCTCTTAGATCAGAGAGGAGGCTCTGAAGAGGCTGCCAGCTCTACTCCAAGCGCTATTCCGACACCAAAGAGCACTACTCTTTGAAATAGAGCAATGAAGTCATCACTTTCAAAGACACAGAAATGAGAAATAATGTACACAGTGCAGCAGACACCTACTGGCAGATAGAAACGAGGACCCTGCTCGAACACCAGCCTAATTCCCTGGGTAGACTTTCACCGTGTCCATGTAAAAAAAAAAAAAAAGAAGTTTTATGCATACTCAAGTATGGGTATTCTAACCCAACTGAAGGCATTTTGTCATTCTGTATTTCTTGCCTTTTTTCCATTTGACACGCACAGATTCAAATAGCTTAAGTAATTTTTCATTAGTTTCACAATATTCCTTGCAGAGAAAACAAAGGAGTGAGCCACGTGGGCCAAACCATGGGGCCAAAGGGTCAGTCACAGAGAACAGGATGCATGTGGTCACTGGCAACCCTTATAATCCAGAAGTTTATGGTACTTACGCCAAAACCGTGCTCAGATGAATGCATCCCCTAATGGAGAAACGCTTCTGATTCTATTGTTATCTTTAGAGAACCAATCGCCGTGCATTCTACTTTCACGTAAATCTCAGCACATTAAATTGATTTATGTTTGTAATCTGGAGAAATTGGAACATTTTGACTATAGTATCAGATCATGTAGTATTGTTACGTGACTAAGTAATAATTCCACTCTGAGAGAGATTACTAAAGATCTGAAAAGAATCCACTGCTTTTTAATGAAAACTCTAATCACAAAACCAGTATCAAATGTTCATTTAACTAGTGAAGGCGATCTAAAGTATTGGGGGATTCAAGACTCAGCACTCCTTTTCAGAGAATAAAGCTTACTTTTTATTTTTATGTATGAAACACAAATAAATCGCCCTTCCTCTGTTTTCATCAATAGATTTATTGGAAAGTTGCTTTGTTCCTGTCCTCAAAAGATAAATAGATACATTCTTTTTCTTTCATTTCAGACAGCAGTGTTAACACAATCCAGTCGATGCATGTCGGGGAGTTCAACCAGAAACTGGTGGAAGCCAGCACCCAATTTAGAAAGAAACAAGGAAAAGGCACAATTGATGTTTGGTGGTTATTTGATGATGGAGGTAAAAAGTTTCAGCGTATACACTTGGGAGGAGAATTTCTATATTGATAAATTTAACAAACTGCATGAAAAGGTATATGAAAATGATACCTGTTAAAGAATAGTATTTCTGTATTCCCCAAAGATTTAAAATGATTTGGGAGCTGACCTACGAATGTGGGAATGAATAAAGATGTAAAGATATTCATTTCCTTTCAATCAGACATACTCATCCTGTTATAATTTACTTTTTGTTTCAGGGTTAACACTCCTTATCCCCTATATCTTGACACTCAGAAAAAAATGGAAAGACTGTAAATTAAGAATCTATGTCGGAGGCAAGATCAACCACATTGAAGAAGAAAAAATTGCGTAAGCAATTTATCATTCCCCCGTGAGAGCATATAGGATATGTGTTGCCCTGATAGTCACTTTTAAGAACTTTAAGTGATTTTGAGGCATAATAGATTTAAAGACAAAGCCACCATGATAGGCCCCCTATTTACTTGGTTTGCTGGTCAATAAATTATCCGCATAATTTTTCTAATCAGTCTTCAGTTCCTCTCATCCCTGACCACGAATGCTTTCCCAACGGAATTTGACACAAAATCCTCATCTCACGTCTTGAATGAGAGAGTATCATTATCTCATATGATGTTTATTTTGTTCTGACCAGTAAATGCATCCAAGAAAGGAAGAGCCTGAAGAAATGTGTGCCCAGTTTTTTTTTCTGGGAGATCCAAACCTGCTCACTTTCATGGCGTGCTTAATAGAGAACTGACAGAGACACAAACCTGGGTTCTAGCCCCAGCCCTGCCACCAACTGGCTGTAGTCATTCAACATAGTTGGGGCTTCAGTTTGTGATTGGTAGTTTGAAAGAGTTTAAATGGAAGACAGTTTGAGATCCCTTCTAACTTAAAAAAAAGTCCCACCACGTAAGTCTTTCTTTCTCATTAATTTAGCCATGGAGGACTGATGTGTAGTTGTGAGAATAACAAGCATGCTAAGAACATGGCACATTCAGATGTCCCTGGTGGAAAGCTGAAGAAAGATATTCACCTGCCCTTAGTCCTTCCCAGACCAGAAATCATGAAATAATGGCAGGCTTTTATATGGTAATTTTAAATATGTTTCCCTCTTAGGAAATGTGAAACATCCATACTGTATGTGTGTGCATGCTCATGTATATGTGTATCTGTGTATCTGTGTATGTGTATACGTATGCATGTATATATACATATGTAATGTTTATTTTGTCTTAAAATAGAAACTAATATGTCTGTAATAATTTATATATATTTTTTAATACTTCCAGGATCTTACTGGGACAGTAGATGACATTTGGAAGTGAGTCAGGGTTTAGATGAGTGTATGACATCAATGTTAAATTTCCTGATTTCAGTAATTACACTCTGGCCATATGAAAGAATGTCCTTGTTCTTAGGAAGTATTTAGGGCTAAAGGAGTCTGATATCTGAAACTTACTTTAAAATGGCAGATAAGCAGGTTGGTAGATAAATAAAGATGATAAAGAAATAGATGTAGATAAATAGAGAAACAAAGAGGGAGGTAAATAAGGCAAAATGTAAACAATTGGTGTCTCCGGGAGTTCTTTGCACTATTCTTGCAACTTCTCTGTAACTTTGAAATTATATTCAAATTTGCCAGGAAAACCCTCTAATGTGTAGCTACATAATGCTTACATACTTATTATTAGTTTATTGTAGTTTATCGGTAACTATAAAAATGATCAGCAAGATAAGTCAATAAGTGTTAAAACTTGTTCCATTTATTTCACATGATCAGGAAATGTGGTTAGCTTTGTATCATTCTCCCTGAAACATGAATGCATAGCTAGTTTGCTCTTTCTACCATCTATACCTACATGACTGTTTTTTTTTTTTTTTTTTGGTCTTCTATGGAATAGCTCAGTCCACACTTAATGTATCCATCAAGTACTGTAATGAAAATTAAACACTAACTAAAGACTTTTAAATAAATTAGCTTGTCTGAAAGCTAGGCTGAAGTAAGACAGATTGCTTTTAAATGTCTTAAATCCCAAAACTCTTTGATTGAAAATAGTTAAATATGCAGCAGTGAAGTGCTTTTCTCTTATATTTTCAGAATGGCTTCCCTCCTGAGCAAATTTAGGATAAAATTTGCAGACATCCATATCATTGGTGATATCAACCTTAAGCCAAACAAAGAGAGGTATGACACGTTTAATGTCCATTTACTGTTCCATTCTTTCCTCATGGTACTCTCTCATTCTCTTTTGTTTTGATTATCAAGAGGTAAAAATGCCATGTGTTTCCTGAAGTGACTTCCTAATAGGTTGTAATGAAAAGGCACTTTATCAAATCATCCTGGCATAGAGCTCTGAAGTACATTCGAATGGGAAGAAAGGGTTTTGTGGAGAAGGTGAGCTTTAGAGGGAAAGTTGTTAAAGCACAGGTTAGTTAGCATTTTAGAATCACCTTCATGTTCTTTGTTTCTATGGTGGCAAGATAGCAGGAACCACAAGGCCAGACTATTCCTCTGAGCAGTTGGTGCAATTTTTCATCATTCAAAGCTCCTGGGGAGGCATCTGGATGGGGAGCTCTGACGGAGCAGGTGTGGAAACACCTTGTATCATCTTGGCACAATGACAGTACATACCTTTCAGAGCCGTTTTAGCTTTTAGGCCAATATTTAGGGCATATAAAATTGGGGGGTGGGGGGAGGACCGGGTAGCTGGTGGGGAACACCGGCAGGGAGGGCCTCTATTTGAAGCCAAACAAGGAAATATATTGGCTCCAAAATAAAAAAGGAAATGGCTAAATTGAAATGATAATTGTTTAAATGTCTTAAATATGACATCATTTTAATGCTCATTAATTGTTGAATTTATAGTCCATGATATTTGAAAAAAATTATAAGTCAGATCTTCAGAGGGGTTTCCTAAGGGTGCTAGAAAGTTGTTTGGAAATCACAGCTGTCCGTGTCTCCTCGCTCAACGTCGGGCCCCCGGCCGGCGGAGGGTACGACAAGAAAAGGGGGAGAGAGAAAGAGACGCAGACAAACCGGTCCTGGCGGTAGAAAACGAGTCCAGAATACGCAGCAGTTGTAAGCACAAATCTTTACTGGGTCTAAGCTTGCATTATCTATAACTTTCCCCGACCGGGTGAATACATCCCGCGGGGGAGCGACCTCTGTGCGGCCGTCAGGCACGGCTCCTTGTGGGTCGTCCCCCCCACCTCATCCGGGTAACATCTTATATACATAATCGGGGTCCAATGGGCTGACGCCACGTATACAGTGGTGATAGGTGGGCACGGTTGGCGGATATGTACGTCATACACGGAAGCAGGATGTGAGCGCCATCTTGGCTCACTCGATGGGCGGGGGGAACTCTGGAGCAGGCTGCAGCGCGTCCACTAGGCCTGACCCGGGTGGCGGCTCTCCACACACAGCTGATTGTAAATTAAATAAACTACTAAGAGTTCAGTTTTTCAGAAGCATAATAATAAAATGTTTGCAATCCCAAATCACATTTACTGTTGCACCTGGACACAATTTATTACATTTGACTTGCTGGGAAGTGGGGCCTCCCAGGGGGAGAGCACAGAGGG
Source organism: Tamandua tetradactyla (assembly GCF_023851605.1). Lineage (NCBI taxonomy): Eukaryota > Metazoa > Chordata > Mammalia > Pilosa > Myrmecophagidae > Tamandua > Tamandua tetradactyla. The sequence goes on from NC_135340.1 coordinate 62,585,169, forward strand.
ACATGGAGGTCTCAGAATATTCTAAGTCCTTGTGGTCTTTCTGGACCACTTCCCATTCCTACTGACACCATTTCGCCTTCCTCCTGCAATTCTTGAGAGGTTGCGATTCTAACCCCTCATACTATTCCAGTCTTTTTACCTCCTCCCTTATTTTGATTGACTGTTTTCCTTTATGTGCTTAGTAACTAAAAGAAAAATACTCAGTTTTAAAAGACATTCTTATTGACAAAACAACCTTGAATTTCATGTTTTTCAAGGGTATTCGTGATTCCTCCAAGGCCTAAGCCAAGTAAAATAACTTTGCAACACTTTGTGACAAGAAAACTGTAATTGAAAGGGCCGACCTGAATGATTACTTTGTACTATTTCCTTACATCATGCATACCTTTAATACCTAGCATTCCTATACTTCTGCAACTACAAATAGAACTACAAATACTGACGAAAAATTAAGAACTCATTTATAATTTTCCTTGGTAAATGGAGTTAACTCTGACATGAACTCTGACATGAACATGTCATACAATAGCTCTGATAGCCTTCTACTTTTCATTTGAAGAATTTTAATTCCCCAAGTCATTTCCTCTTGGCATTTGCAGGGATGTGATCAAATGGGCTCATCTTATGGACCGCGGTTGGTGAAAATGCGTTCTCTTTCACAGTGCACCAGTCCAGTGACTCTCAGGCATGTGCCACTCATCAATAAGGCAGAGCCTGTTAGTGCCTCACAAGGAAAGGGTCATTTTCTCTAGTCTGGAAGTTAGCCATGGTGTCCCCTGCTAGCTGGATTTTTCCATGGGCACAAATCAGTCACCTACTTCTTATAGTTTCATTCTTGCTGCCATTTGCCTTACCAGAAATGAAAGACTATGTTCACCAACTTCTTTGTTCCTATAATCTTTCCTTTCTATCCATCAGTTTGATTTTCTCTACTGAAGACCTTGTTTCCTTTCCTTTCTCCCACACTAGTCTCTGCCCAGCTGCCATGGTCACAGCCACCACATCCATCCTTTCTGTCCTGCCTATCAGCAAGGATTTGATGTACCTCTTCCATGAACCATGCCTTCTCATTCTTAGAGTACCTGCCATATTCTGGACGCTCTTACCTTACTAACCCTCACCTTTCTCTCATGCTTTCCTCTTTTCAGAGCACAAAACTGTTGGGACAGTACTAAGAAATAAAGATTTTTGATACTGTTTTCATTTGGTGTTTCTCACATTTCCTGCAAGGAAGAGAGCCACTCTCCTTCCCCAGGAAAAAGTGAATTAAGCTTCACAATTTTGGAGGTTTTCCCTCTGATATTTCCAAAATCTTGAGGAAGAGTCAAGGAAAAAAAAATATCCAGCCTTTCTGGAATAAAAGAATCCTTGCACCTAGTGTAGGTGTGAAGACAAGAGGCCACCAAGGAGCAATGCACTGGAAGTACCATCCTCCTCTGTTTAACCTTCTGCTATTCCTGAGTCCATGTTACTTTATAAAACAGTCACATATCTGATATTGGCAGCAGTTGTTGTAATATATGAAGGGAACCCTGTTTTAGAACAAACAAGGGATAGTCTGTTCAGGAAATCTCGCAGATGGTCACTGGTAGTGCAGCTGACACTTTGTGATAATTAGAGAAAGGCAGCTCCTCTGGGCATCCAATTAGAGAAAGGGAACGCTTCGTCTGGGCTGGCCGGTCCTGGCCCAGGGCCCATGGCTTGGAGAGTGGAGCACTGACTGTGTCTCAGCTATCACTTAGGCTTTCTTGGCTGAGGAGCCCTTATCTTACCATTAACAACCATTAACAACTATCACCTGATCACTGTTCTTTTTTGGCTTCTCAGTCACCAGAGGCCAAATAGTCACCACTCTTTTTGACAGTGTCAAAAATATCTTGTCCATGAGTTCCATGTCTGAGGCCAATGTTAGATGCCCTTATGTTGCCTTTAATAATTCTTTTATCTGCCCATAAAACATCAGTAAGTCTCGACGGAGACATTTTATCATAGAGATAAATACAGTAGGGCAAGGGTGAACGGGAGTACAAAAGAAAAGTTAATGAGAAAATAATTGAGCCAGGAGAAACTGAAAAGTCTTTATGTTTAAATTTCATTTTTTATTGTATAGAATGAATTAAAAGGAACGGGCTAAGAAAGACAAAATCTTTGTATGAAAATCAAAGAGAAACTAGAAGCAATTAACAAGATACTTTAGTTTAAAGATGATAGAGTAGTCACAGAAACAATTAGTACATTACTTTGAGAGAAGAAAAGAAATCTTTTCTTAAGGAACTTAGGGGAAAAAATTATGCAATTAAAAATTTTTTAAACTGTATTGTTATGAAGAACAGCGTAGGGAAGACAAGGGAAGATGTTAATTTTTAAAATGCAATTAATTCTCATTTATATTTAATAGTGTGTAATACTAGGCTTATTCTAAAGTCAATTAAAAATTATTTGCTAGAAAAATCAGACTCGGTGAAAATTGATATAGAATTAGGAATAAAATTGAACCATCTTTGTATCACAGAGCTTAAGAGAATAGAAAAGCAGTGGCCAGCTTTGAAGAAATCAAAGACGAACATGAACAAAGAGCAATAAGAGAGAAGAGAAAAGAAATGGGCAGAGACAGTTTCATTATAACCCAGTGTCCCTTAGCATGTTTTAATTGTGAGTGAAAGAAAACCTAAGTCATAGTGACTGAAATAACAGAAATTATTGGCATGCATAACGATAAGTCCAAGTGTAGTCCGGCTCTCAGGTAAGGCTCTCTCAGTCTAGCTACTGTATCTGTCGTTGTGGAATCACCAGCCAAGGTGACTTAGTTTTGGAAACCGTGGCCACCAGCAACCAGGATTGCATACTTGCTCATTTATGTTTAGTGGCAGAGAAAGTGTGTCTCTTCCTAGGTTACTGATCTCAGGCCCTGGCTTCATTCAGGTTTCACTGACCTAATCCACTGAGAGTCACTGAAGTGCCTCTTGGGCCCATCTGCCTCGTCGTTATGTGCCCCACTAACAATTCCTCCGGCACAGAGGAGAGAATTTTACTGATTGGCTCATGCTGGGGATGGAGTCAGTCTAACAAAACTAACAATGGGGCAGGAAGGAAGACAACCAGCAAACTCCATCTCACCTGTTTCTCAGGAAACTGCTTTTGAATTTTGCGTTCAAACTTGGCCCTGGACAGAGGTGTGCAAAAAACTCTCATTTTGATCAAAATAAGTATATGTAGAGCTTAAACAGAGACCCTTTTGATTGTTAACAGCCCTTGAGGCTGTTAAATAAAATGATTGTCTGGCATCCACAGAGCATTTTTTCCGCACTTTTCTGAGCACTGTTGCCCAAATTATCACACTACCCTCACATTGGCCCTCATATCAGCTCCCAGCAGCTGCAGTGACACCCCCCACTTTTTTTTTAACTTTTTTTTATTGTATAGTATAACGTATATACAAAGCAAAGAAATAAAAAGCATTCATTTTCAAAGCACTCTTCACACAGTGGTTACAGGACAGATCCCAGAGTTTGTCATGGGCTACCATAAGATCCTCTCATATTTTTCCTTCTAGCTGCTCCAGAATACAGGAGGCTAGAAGGCTTAAATACTTTTTTATCACCACAATTAACTTTTTTTCCTTCTTTTTTTGTGAACGATAGCATATATACAAAAAAGCTATAAATTTCCAAGCACAGCACCACAAGTAGTTGTAAAACATATTTCAGACTTTGACATGGGTTACAATTTCACAATTTTAAGTTTTTACTTCTATCTAAAATACTGGAGACTAAAAGAGACATCAATTTAATGATTCAGCAGTCATATTCATTTGTTAAGTCCTATCTTTTATGTTTAATTCCACCATCACCTTTGATCTTTCCATACCTCTCATTGGGGTTGTTTGGGCTTTGGCAATTCTAAATTTTTGATATTGGAAGGGTCTGTCACTAATATGGGCTAGGGAGATGAAACTATCTGATGTTCCATCTGAAGAGGCTAGGCTAGGTTTCAGGACTTATCTGGACCACCCACCTTTTTTTGTAAAAAAGACAGTGTTTTTACTTGTGAAATATAACATATATACAAAAAAAGCAATAAATTTCCAAGTACCTTTTAACAAGTAGTTATAGAACATATTTTAAATGAATTTTAAATAAAAAATGATTTTTCATTTTTTCTTCTAGCTGCTCCGAGACACTGAAGATGAAAACAAATATCAATATAATGATTCAGCAGGCATACTCATTTGTTAAACCCTATCTTCTCTGTTACACTCCTCCTCTTTTTATTTTTTATTTGTGTGTGTGTGTGTGTGAAAAATAACATAGACGCAAAAAAGCAATAAATTTCAACGTACATCACAACAATTTGTTGTAGAACAGATTTCAGAGTTTGGTATGGGTTACAATTCCACAATTTTAGGTTTTTATTTCTAGCTGCTCTAAGGTACTGGAGACTAAAAGAAATACCAATTTAATGATTCAGCAATCATATTCATTTGTTAAACCCTACCTTCTCTGTATAACTCCACCATCACCTTTGATCTTTCTCCCACTCTTTAGGGGTATTTGGACTATGCCCATTCTAACTTTTTCATGTTGGAAGGGGCTGTCAATAATATGGGATGGGGGATGGAACTACTTGATGTTCTGGAGAAGCTGGCCCCTCTGCATTTCAGGATTTAACTGGTCCAGGGACCCATATGGAGGTTGTAGGTCCCTGGAATGTTGCCCTAGTGCATGGAACCTTTGTAGAATCTTATATAATGCCCTAGGTATTCTTTAGGATTGGCAGGAATTGTTTTGGTTGGGGTTTAGCAAGTTATGATAGGTGGTAATGTCTAACGTAGCTTGTATAAAAGTGACCTCTAGAGTCTCTAGAGCCTCTCAACTCTATTTGAACTCTCTCAGCCACTGATACCTTATTAGTTAACACTTCTTTTCCCCCTTTTGGTCAGGATGGCATTGTTGATCACATGGTGTCAGGGCCAGGCTCATCCCTGGGAGTCATCTCCTGTGCTGCCAGGGAGACTTTCACCCCCGGATGTCATGTCCCACGTAGCAGGGAGGGCAATGGTTTCACTTGCAGAGTTGGGCTTAGAGAGAGAAAGGCCACATCTAAACAACAAAAGAGGTCATCCAGAGGTGACTCTTGGGCATACTTATTAGTAGGCTAAACTTCTCTGCTATATACATAAGCTTCACAAGAGCAAATCTCAAGACCAAGGGCTTAGTCTATTGACTTGAGTGTCCCTAATGTGTGACACAGTATCCAGGGTTTCCTGGTGGTAAAGTTTAATAGTTCCATTTTTTTTCTCCCATCCCTCAAGGGACTTTGCCAGTACTTTTTGATTATCTGCTTAACATACTCTAGGATATATCCAGGTATTGTATTCAGCTATACGGGATTAAAGGCCCTCATTCTTATTCTAGACTCCCTGTGTTTGGATTGTTTAGATGATCTATCCAGACAAATTGAGTTAGATTATGTGCTACAGAAAATTTAGGTTCTGGACAAAATAAACCTTTCTTCCTTTGGTCTCAAAGAGTAGGTGAAGTCCTAAAATACAGACAATGTCTCCCGTACCCCTGTATTCTGAATTAACTTAATCCCAAACTGATCGACTTCTTTATCTCTACCCCCCACCCCCATCTTTTGTAGGGAAGGTTTTCAGGCCGAGGGGGCAAAGGAAGGGCTCCAGTAGCTTTTCCAGTACCCTTTCGGAAAGAACTCAGGCTTTTCTCTCTGGGTCCGGTACCCTTTCCCAGATTCCTTTCTTTTTTTTTTTTTTTTTTTTTTTTAACATGGGCAGGCACCGGGGATCGAACCCAGGTCCTCTGGCATGGCAGGCAAGCGTTCTTGCCTGCTGAGCCATCATGGCCCCCAGATTCCTTTCCATTGTACTGACGACTGCTGAAGGTGTCTGAAGGCACGATACCATTGGGAAGAATAGCAAATAAAAGTATTAATGTGTCTTATTCCTTCTCTGCCTTTGTCTATACTTCTAAAATAAGTAAATGCGTTAGAGATTTGCTATGCTAAGTATCTCTTCAGTCTCTTAACAAAGGCATACTGGTAGGTGCAATCCTGCTCCATTGTAATCTGCCCTTTCATCTTCAAATCCTAAATCAGGCCACTGATGAGTAAATTGAACTCATTGCTTCATATTTTAATTTCTTAACTTTACAGCACATGGATTCTAATTATCACGCATATCAAAGTTACTAAATTATAAACAAGCTACGTTATATAAAACCAAGGAAAATTATTCACACTTTAGATAATTTTAAAGTAGCATGCTGAAGACAACTATTGGTATAAATTATAAGCTCTGCTTTATGTGACTGTTTTAAAAGTAAATCTGAGAGTGGTCCACCGTGGCTCAGCATGGCAGAGTTCTTACCTGCCATGCTGGAGACCTGGGTTCAATTCCCAGTGCCTGCCCATGCGGGAAAAAAAAAAAGTAAATCTGAGGTTCTTATAAAAGACAAGAAGAGATTTTTCAGCAATTTTTAAAATGTTCTGTTGCTCTTAGATACTGTGCCTCATTTCTACTCAAGAATTGCTTTTTAATCATTCTAAAATGGTCTCGACTTGTTAGAACATTAAAATATTGATTTTTACATTTAAATCACCATCTAGTACCTAGATACACAGGTATAATATACAATTGAAACAAAAGTTTCAGAAAGTAATACTCATTCTTACAGGTCAAACAAGCTGATATTTTTTTCTTCTCATCTCATGTGGTCTTTTCTGTCCTATCCTACCTTAGCATGTCCTATTTCGATTTCACAAATATTAGTTAAGGCCCACTGAATTTATTCCATGACCTATGGCATCTCAAACCATATTTGAACCTTAATCTAAAGAATCATGTAAGACTATTTCAGCATTGTTTCTTCTAGGCTTTTCTATACCTGGTTTTCTTGACATAGATGAGGTCACAGTTTATATATGCTATTGTATTCTGCTTTTCTCACTTAATATTACATAAATATGTGTATGTATATATACATATGTTATTGATTTTTATTCTTTCTCCTGAAGTTCACCTAAACAATAGTCATTTGAGAATCTCAGGCAGAAACATCAGATACCCAAAGGACTTAGGCAACATTATTTGCAGCCAGCTTCCAGATTTTTCGATAATCATTAAACTCCTGGAGCCCTTGCTGCTCTCCTTGTCTCTCCCCACAGCCTCCTGCCATGAGTGAGAGTTGCCTTGTGGACTAAAGGTGAGGGTGGCCTTACCCAACTCCCACGGACCCTGGTTTACCTCCCATGTTAATTCATGAATGTTCCCCATAGAGTATGTGCAATAAGCAGTTGGCCATTCACGTATGGGCTCCGTGTCTATGTTAGAACTGTCGTTGGCTATAATATGAGGAAAAGATCTTTGCAGAACAATTACTCTCTATATGCTTGAGTGTTTAAATTCAAGATCTAAAACCCAGTAGGCTACAAGTCCTCAAACATGTTAAGGCCTTGCCTTGGGCTGGGAGGCAGTGTCATAGCCATTGGTTTTACTCACAGTAAATTCCCTGCAAAGATGATTCTTAAAAAAATTTGCATGATTTCAGCTCTAATTCTGTAGCCAGCAGAGCCAATCATACCTGGAGTATCTGTGAAATAATGAGTTAGATTCCCACTGTGAGGCTTCCTTTATAATTCCAATTTCAGCTGGAAAGTCTTTGAAGAGATGATTGAACCATATCGTCTCCATGAAAGCTGCAAAGATTTAGCAACTGCTGAGAAATTAAAGAGAGAAACTCCATGGAAAATTACAGATGCAGAGCTGGAAGCAGTAAAGGAAAAGGTAAGGACTTGTCTTCCTTAATTTTTACCTTGCTGTCTAACCAGCTGAAAAACAAAACAGTGGTTGATTTAAAAATCAGGAAGTCATGAATCCGTTATCGAATTATATTCAGAATCCAGGGTATCTACATTTTAAAAATGCTTTTCAACAATGTTACTGGATATGAGCATTTAGAAAACTTTCACTTTTTAAATAAAATCAGTTTTTATTTAAAAAGCCACTAAGCCACCATCGCATCGCCCATTGACTCACAATTTTAAGGCAATAACAAAGATTTTTAACCTGATAAAGATAGCTATGAAAAACCAACAAATGGGAGGTGGAACGGTGGCTCAGTGGCAGAATTCTCACCTGCCATGCCGGAGACCCGGGTTCAATTCCTGGACCCTGCCCATGTAAAAAAGAAAAAGGAAAAAAACAACAACAAAGGGGTCTGAGAAAATATATGATGTGGTTACAACCATGAGTAGGAACATTGGATTGTGCACAAGTTACAGGATTGATGAGAAATGGTGAGCTCTTCTTAAGAGCTGAGGAAGATGGAAATGAAGTTGGTGAGAGTGGTGATTGTGAAAAAGGCAGGACTCCCTCAGGAATTAGGTAGAAGAATTAACATCTGAATTGGACATTCATGAAAAAGGCCACAAGCACCTCCATACTATAAAATCTAACTTAACTACATTAGGAGATGAAATCTAAAAGCAAAGCGAATCTACTGGGGAAATAATGAACTGTAATCATAAACCCTGTGTGTAACAAACTTCTCAGCTCTAGCAAAGACTTTTGATATAATTGAGGAAATCACACAATTTTTATGAGCCTTTGTTCTTAATCAGTGAAATAAAATTGACTATTACTTTCATCACTGCAAAACAGTTAATGTCATTATTTTTTCTGAGTGACTCTTCTGGTGGCTTCTTAGTTGAAACTGGTTTCCTGTACTGATAAAGTAGTCAAAGAGCTTAAAGAAAGATAAACTAGAATAAAATCTATGTTTTTAGAATTTCAAATAGGTATCAAGATTAGGTCAGTTTTCTTCAACCGCAAACCTGCTCCCCCACACCGGCCATTCTTATGATCTTTTCACTGTAATCCATATTCTTTCTTTTTATGCTTGTTTTGACTATAATTTAGTAAGCCACTGTACCTATAGTACAATGATAATTTGGCCCTATTCTTTATGTCTCATGAGTTTTGAGAATACTGTAAGTTTCTGAACCTGAAATAAATCATTGTAATTTTTTTTAAAGTGAGGTTTTCCACTCATCCATAATTTGAGGTGAGAAAAATTCTAATTCATACATCCTGGTAGAACTTTCCCCAATAAAATAATAAAATCTTAAATGCTGTCTGCAGAGTTACCGCCAAGTTCGACTGAATGAACTCTTGCAGGAACATTCAAGAGCAGCCAATCTCATTGTCCTGTAAGTATCACTACAGACATTGAACAATTTTCGACAGGAATCCTAGGGTAAATGGGTTAATCCATTTAAAAGCTCGTGACTATTCAGATGGAAAGTTTAAAAGATTGTGATTATGTGGGATTTTAGAAAGTGAAGGAAAATAAATGAGACTCTGATAACTAGGGCCTGTGTGCTCTAGGGGCCCCCTTTGGCCTTCCCCCATTATGCCCTACCCATGGGGCCAAGGGGATGTACCCGCCTAGAATGCGTGCCCTTCTGCACTTAGATCCAGAGACCCAGGACCCTGGAATTCCCAGTCTAACCAGCCCCAAGGCCCACAGGCCTCTTCCCTGGGCAGGCCCTCCTGGGGCATGGTGCCCACGGTATTTCACGGGGCCCTGCACAGTGCAGGAAGAGGCCAGACTGGGTGAAAAATAATGGCAGGCTTTTCCATTTCTACTCTTTGCTTTCCAGCCCCACAGATATGTGTGGCACACCTCCTTAAAACCTTAATGTTCATTTATTTGCAAGTTGGTAGCTAAACATGAAAACTCCAACTGTTTCACAGTTATACTTCATGAACTAATTCCTTCATAGGAAGATAAATATTTTTTCAAGCAAGGTATAGACTGGGGGACTATCCATTTAAGACACTGTAGAATGGTATATTGAATTGGGTGGTAGCATTCAAATACCTGGTTTCTGAGGTGTCTCCCAGATGTAAGAGCTTTAGATTATTGGGAAATATCTCTCTCTCTCTCTCACACACACACACATACACACACACACACAAGGCTAATCAAAAAAAGTTGATCAAGTTCTCTATTTAAAGAAGAAAAAACTAACTTGTTGTCTCTCCTCTACAATACCTGAGCCTAATGTTCTGTTTAGAGATATGTGTGTTATCTAAGAATACATCGCTTTAATAGCTATCCTGAAAATAATTCCAGTGGTTTCTTCTCTCCTTTTTTGGTACAAAAGCTTCAGGCCACTGGTTATTAAATAGCTCAGAAGTACTTGTGATGTTATTGCCTGTAGTAATTTTCAATTTTGTTGTCTATTTTGCTTCCATGCTGTCAGGAGCCTTCCAGTGGCAAGAAAAGGATCTATATCGGATTTGTTGTACATGGCTTGGTTGGAAATCCTCACAAAGAATCTCCCTCCTGTTTTACTAGTTAGAGGAAATCATAAAAATGTCCTGACATTTTACTCTTAAAATATGAAAGATTAGAGCACATTTTAACCTAACATACTGTGTGTTGCAAATCTGATCTATAGATATGTAAATCTCTGGAGACCATCCTAAAACTTGTCACTATATTTTTTTAATTGACTAAAGGCTGTAGCTGTTTCTCCCTCTATCAGTTTAGAAGATGTCAAAGCAGTGCTACCCCTAGAAAAACACTTTTATTGCTACTGGTGACATAAACTAACTGCTGACTTATATCATGAAAACCACCAACTGGACTGCAAACTCCTCCACGTAAACATAATCTTTTGTTTCTACGATGTTTGCTTCTAGGCCTGCTACAGGTCCCAGTCCCACAGCTGCCTCTCAATAAATGGTTATTGACAGGTTGATATAGTCACCATGGGGGTTTATCAAAGGAAAAGACCAACTGGGCGAGAAACATGATTATTCTTGGCCTCCTCAGAGGTTTATACATACAAAGAAGATTTGAAAATCAATAACTGAAAACTAGTAGAAGTTCTTGAGTCTACAAAATGTTTAAAGCGGCTACTTAAATAGGGTTATTTAATGTAAAAAAACATATACTTAGAGTGATCTTCATGATCATTGCTAACATACAGCTTTAATTTGCTGCTGACTGAAAAGCTTATGAGCTGGATTAGAGGAAAACATAGGTTCTAATTAAATGAACTATATTCACTTTTAATATATAAACTCTAATTGCCCTACCCACTAAAATGTTTTGAAATTTCCATCATAGTGTTACTTTTCATACTTTTTCCTAGTTAAGTGGTTAGGACAGATAAAATCTTTATAGACTTCTAATTGAAAACCAAGTACCAAAAATTTTCAGACCGATATAAAGAAATGTACCTTGAATCATACATTTAGTTACTTTACAGAGTGATTATATGGATCTAAAAGAATAATTAAAGTGTGAAGTGAAAAAACATGCAAAGCTTGAAATATACAGGTACTGATTTTTCTCATTTTTGTTAGATACCTATAATATTTAATCACATTGAGAAACCAACAACAAAATTGCTTTTTCTGATGGATGGCTTGATTTATATTTTCCTGACATATTTTGACTGTTTATTCTAACTGATAAAATATATGGGAAAAAATGAACCTGAAATAAAAGCATTTAAATTCATTTGCTTTGGCCTAGGCAATTTTTTACTTTTCCGTCCCTAAGATGCTGGTACAGTGAGGTATTAGATGTGAGCCTGAGCATCTCAATCACTTGTCTGGTCTGCACCTAAGTTGTGTCAAGCAGGGATTCAAGATTAGGGCTCTCAAGACTCAGCCTTTCAGTTCAGAAGGAGGACTAGTGAGGATGAGGGAAATAATTGGCAAAGTAGAAGCTGCAGTACATCCCTGTTCACCCACACTGCTCTTCCTTGTTTCATCACCATGGCCTCATCCTGAATTTAGTTGTCTATACTAAGAGTTATTCTGTCTGAAAACCTAACAGAAATGTGTCACTGTCTGACCATACACCCATATCCTTTCCATGCTCAGCTCTCCTAACCTATTCCCAATATAGCTATGCTTGATCTCAAAATCTCTACTTCTTACTGCTACTCACCCTTTTTCTCTAAATCCATGTCCTCCTACTTTTTTTTTTTTTTTTTTTAAATCTGGAACCCAAGGAACATCATTTCAATCACTCTCTTGCCAACAGCCCTCAGTGTTCTGTCCCTGGAGTCCTTCACCCGATTTCATTAGCCCAGCCATTCATCATCTGCATGTCTACACTTGGTCGGATATTAGGACCCAACGTTCCTTGGCCCCTCATTCTGTATATATTTTTTATCAGCATCCCCACCCATTTCCCACAATAAAATTTTCACAACATTTTGACTTGCTGTTGCTGCCCCCCATGTCTACAAACATATCCATGCACATACAGAACTAAAACTTTCTTACACGATAAATAGGACCACACTGTGAGTTCAATCTTAAAACACGAAATGGAAGCGTTTTGAAAATAGGTCTACCAAATCAGAATCTCTGGGAATAGGGCCTATGAATCTCTAGGTTCTAATGATTGGCCCAATTTTGGAACTACTGCTCTAAGCAGTCTTGCCCATTCCTGTTGTTTGACTTACACCATATGCTGATGTCTCTCACAGTTATGTTTCTGCTCCATATTTCTCTCAAGTCTCAGATCCACACATTCAATCACTAATATTTTGGTATTTCTCCCTGAATATCTTCCAGACACCCTAAATGCAAGATGAACTGGTTTTTGTAAACAAATCACATTTGGAGCAAAGGCATCTAATTCTTTTTCTCCATGTCCTGTCAGATCTCTGCTAAATTGACCAGAGAAACATAAAAATAAGGAGGATCTGCATCACAGCAGGAAACTAGGGAAGGATGTCATCCATATGATAAAATTGTTAGAAATATAAGGCAGATACAGCATGCAGGGGATGAGATTGAAGAAAGATCTCAGAGATCAGCTTTCAACCAATGCTCTTGAGAGAAAAATCAACACATCATGGGAAAAAAATTTCAGGAGACCCTGGGAGAATACTACTAACTCCCCTCCCTCCAAATTTGAAGCTGGAGATGAGAACAGGCTGTAAGGAAGACAGAATAGAGCACACTACCTAGGTCCTTTCTCTGGATACCAAGAGTATTCAGAAAAAGCAACCCTAGGAGGCTGCAGATGTGCTTGCTGGACACTCAAACTAGGCATTGGCAGCAGCACCAAAAGAGGCATTTAACAGCAGCGCCAAAAGACCATGTGTCTGCCATAAAGATTGAGGCAAGGAGAAAAGCAGGCCTCAGTGCAGAGCTTCTCCAAATGCAGAGAAGAAAAGTTGCACAATGCTTGATCTTGCCCATATGTCCCACTGCTCTCAGGCTGCTGAAATACTAAACTGGCAATGTTAACTAACCCTCTAGCTAAGATTAAATAGGAGTATAGTAATGACATCCAGATGGTATGATTAAGGTTCCTGTGTCAATCACAGATGAACAGCCAGCTTGTGGCTGGTAGTCAGTTAGGCTTAGAAGACTTAGCACTCTCATCTGGATGTTGCCATGCACGTCACCCAAAGTCTGTTCACCTAGAAATTTCTAATGTTTTCCTTTGCAAAGATTTAGGGGACCAACTGGCATAAAGATGAGATTGGTCTTGATTCCACAATGGAAGGACAGAAGAAATTCCTCTTTGAGTGTGACTCACTTACATGTTAATAAGTTCCAAATGCTGACAGATCGTGGTATCCCCATCAGATGCATTAACAGAGATCATGGTATCCCTATCAGATGCATTAACAGCTGAGAAATGAAACCCTTGCTCCTGGCCCCAGCACCTGCCCTATTCACTCAATCTCACAGGAGCACTAACTGTCCCACCCAAGTCCAGCCCAGTCTGACCTCTCCATAGCAAGTGTTGATCAATATTACCTCTTTTAAGATCTCTGCTATTGAAAACAACAATCCGAATCTCCTTTTTAAAAAATGGTATGCAGTATTTCATCTCATCTAAAACATGATTAATTTTAAAACACACCATTATTTTAGGTCCCACCAAAAGAGAAAAATCACTACCTTTTAAACTATGTCAAAGTAGCGTATTAATTAAACATTTTATATTTTTTAGAGACCTGTTTTAGACTTATATAGGTAGAGAACTTAAAATCAATGTCATTCTTATTCTTGGTTCCACTTCAGAGTCCTACTCTTTTATTCGCATTTCCACCAAGAGCTGGTGATGTCTTCATTTTTCCACACAGCGTTGTCCTTGGTGCCACCAGGAGTACCAGTGATGCAACGTTTCTCACCAGGGAAGCGAATAGATCTTATGTTGTTATTGGCACTAATAAATTGGGTACTTATTACAGGTTTAAGTACAATTTTTTTAGAAAGCTTAAATGTGTCCTCTGATGGAATTAGAAAAGAAAAACAACAGTGTGGCTAAATTCCAATACACAAAAGCATGGAAAAATAATGCAAAGGAGAAAAGCCAGACACAAAAAGAAATCATTAAAAAATAAAACTGAAAAAAAAAGAAATCATATAATAGATTCATACAATGTAACATCATACAATATAATTAAATAAGATAGATGATAGATCAAACAGACAAGAAACAAATAGAAAATATGAAGGTCCTTATTAACAAAGACTCTCAAATTTAATGAAAAATTTAAATAAAATCAAACTCTATCTACAAGCATCTTTTTCAGAGTTTTGTGAAGTTAAGAGGTATAATGATATTGGCTGGTTGTTCTTAGATATGCTGCGTACAGTTATGAGGGAGAGGGATGAACCGAACACCTCAAATTTGAAACATAAATGCTGTATGAAAGATGTAAAAGTTTCTGTGTGTGCCCCGAAGGAAAATCTCATTTTCTGTGGTTGCAGACTTGAGATTTCTGAAAACCATACCCAGAGTCTTATTGTGCAAGTAGCAGATTTACAATGTAAACTAAATTCTCAACCTTGTAGGGTGTCTGCTGTTAAAGTAAGAGCTTTAATTGGAAAAGAATGGGATCCTGAAACTTGGGATGGGGACATTTGAGTTGATAATAATAGAGGTAGGGACATGGAAACCCTGGATTCTGATGAAATCTTTGCTAGATAGACCTGTAATGGTCTGGCCTGAGGAGACAGCTACCTGGCCTCCAGTCCTCCCTAAGGAGTAAGCCATCAAACCTTCACCTAAAGAGATTAACCCCTCAGTGTCTGCTAAACCTGTAACCACCTCCTCTGGGGAAAACAGTCCTCACTCCTCTGTCTGAAGCCATTAATCCTGATTTGCCAGATGAAACTGCAATGGAATACACAGAGGTAATTGGCTGAAAGACAGTTCTAATACTTTCCGTGATCTACCCCAACCACCCTTTTTTCTTCAAGACCTATAACTAAGCTAAATCCCAAAAGGCCCTAAACATAAGGTACAAAGTATGACCCATGAAGAGGTATGCTGTACTTCAAAAGAACTGCATGAGTTTTCCAATTTATATAAACAGAAATCAGAGGGATATGTGTAGGAATGGATATTAATGGTGTGGGATAATGATAGAAGGAATATAAAGTTGAGTCAAGCTGAATTTATTGACAAGGGTCCACTAAGCAGAGATTTTGTATCCAATGTTTTAGCTTCAGGGGTTAGAAAGGGTGTTAACAGCTTGTTTGGGTGGTTGGTTGAAACATGGATCAAAAGGGGCTGACATTACCTGAGGTTGAAATGTCAGAACTGCCCTGATATAATATAGATGAAGGGAATCCAAAGGCTTAGAGAGATTGGAATGTTCGAGTGAATTTATTATGGAGACCTGCTCATACCCCAGGAATGTCCAGAGTACACATCTTTTACCAGAACTTTGAGGAATAAATCTCGAGACTAGCTCCATTGTCCCTGAAGAGCTCTATAGTTGCCCTTCTCTTTAGGTCCTATATTACTGTGGAACTGCTGTCCTTGAACTGGAATCCTTAAACACAATGGGGATGATTTGGACCTGAGTTGGCAGAAACCCTGGCAAAAGTTAATCACCATAGACAAGGTGGGTGTGGCCACCATAGTGGACAGCCGACTCATGGCAGAAGTCACAATAATCTAACTCACAATGACTTATAGCACTGGGTATTAGATCATGGAGTACCTAGAAATAAAATAGATGGGCAGTATTCTAGTTTGCTAGCTGCCAGAATGCAATATACCAGAAACAGAATGGCTTTTAAAAAGGGGAATTTAATAAGTTGCTAGTTTACTGTTCTAAGGCTGAGAAAATTTTCCGGTTAAAACAAGTCTATAGAAATGTCCAATCAAAGGCATCCAGGGTAAGATACCTTCATTCAAGAAGGTCAGTGAAGTTCAAGGTTTCTCTCTCAAGTGAGAAGGCACATTGTGAACACAATCACAGTTTCTCTCTTGGCTGGAAGGGCACATGGTGAGCACGGCATCATCTGCTAGCTTTCTCTCCTGGCTTCCTGTTTTACGAAGCTCCCCAGGAGGGGTTTTCCTTCTTCATCTGGTGGACTCTCTGCTTCGTGGTGCTGCAGCATTCTCTGCTCTCTCTGAATCTCCTTCATTCTCCAAAATGTTTCCTCTTTAATAGGATTCCAGTAAACTTATCAAGACCCACCCAAATGGGTGGAGACATGCCTCCACCTAATTCAGTTTAACAACCACTCTTGATTGAGTCACATCTCCAGGGAGATGATTTAATTACAGTTTCAAACATACAATACTGAATAGGGATTAGAAGAAATGGCTGCCTTTACAAAATGGGATTAAAATTAAAACATGGCTCTTCTAGGGCACATTCATCATTTCAAACCAGCACAAGCAGCCTACTAAATTCCTGATGAGCTGTATAAGCAGAACAGTTCTAGGTCAAGTGAACAGAAGCCTAACTCAAATTACAAAAATAGAGACCTATTAATTAATTCCCAGATATGGGACAGTTTACAGACCCAGAGCCCCTTGAATAAGGGGAAAAATGGGTACACTTGGGGAAGGACCTGGTTACACTGCCCAAAATTTACACTGTTTACCATCCTTCCAGCTTTCCCCAAAGAGATCTATGGCCTTTTAGGGTGTCTGTGCACTGAGGAAAAGGAAATGATCAGATATTTCTGGGATTATGAGACACTGATCAGAAGTGATACTATTTCAGGAGAACCAAAACAAACTCGGATTCACCAGTCAGAGTAGAGGCTTATGGAAAATCAGGTGAACAATGGAGTTTTAGTTCAAGTTGATCTCACATTGGGCCCAGTGGGTCCCAGGACCCATTCTGTGATTATTTCTCCAGCTCTGGAATGCATAATTGGAATCGACATAGTCAGCAACTGGCAGAATCCTCACACTGGTTCCCTGACTCATGGAGTGAGAACTATTATGGTAGGAAAGGCCAAGTGGAAGCCACTAGAACTATCCCTATCTAGCAAAATAGTAAATCAGAAGCAATACCTGATTCCCGGAGGGACTGCAGAGAATAGTGCCACTTAAGGATTTGAAGAATGCAGGGATTGTGATTCCCATCACATTCCCATTCAACTCTCATATTTGGCCTGTGCATAAAACATATGAGTCTTGGATGATGACAGTAGATTACTATAAACTTAACCAGGTGTTGACTCCAATTGTAGCTGCTGTTCCAGATGTGGTATCATTGCTAGAGCAAATCAACACATCCTCTGGTACCTGGTATGCAGCTATTGATCTGGTAAATGTTTTTTTTTCTCAATAGTTGTCAGTAGGGCCACCAGAAAGAGTTTACATTCAGCTGGCAAGGCCAGCAGTATACCATCAATGTCCCACCTCAGGGATATATCAACTCTCCAGCCCTAGGTCATAATCTTGCCTGCTGGGACCTTGATCATTTCTCCCTCCCACAAGACATCACATTGGTCCATTATATTGATGATATCATGTTGATTGGACTTAGTGAACAAGAATTAGCAACTACTCTAGGCTTATTGATAAGGCATTTGTGTGACAGGGGATGGGCGATAAATCCAACAAAAATACAGGGGTCTTCCACGTCAGTGAAATTTATAGGTGACAGATGGGACAGATGGGACAGTGTTATGGGGCATGTTGAACTATCCCTTCTAAAGTAAAGGATAAGCTGTTGCCTCCGGCCTCTCTTTCAACCAAAAAAGAGCCACAATGCCTAGTTGGCCTCTTTGGATTTTGGCGACAACATATTCCTCATTTGGGTGTGCTATTCCGGCCCATGTATCATGTGACCAGAAAAGCTGCTAGTTTTGAGTGGGAACCAGAACAAGGGGAGGCTCTGCAGCAAGTCCAGGCTGCTATATAAGCTGTACTGCCATTGGACCATATGATCCAGCAGATTCAATGGTTCTGGAAGTGTCAGTGGCAAATAGAGATGCTGTCTGGAGCCTTTGCTTGGTCCTATAGGAGAATCACAAGCCCTTAGGAATTTTTAGTAAAAGGCCTTACCATTAGCTGTAGAAACTACTCTCCCTTTGAAAAACAGCTTTTGGTCTGCTACTGGGCCTTAGCAGAGACTGAACACTTAATCATGGGCCACCAACTTACCATGAAACCTGAGTTGCCTATTGTGAGCTGGATATTGTCTGACCCACAAAGCCATAAAGTTGGGCATGCATAATAGCACTCCATCATAAAATGGTAATGGTATATTAGAGATAGAGCTTGAACAGGTCCCGAAGGAACAAGTAAGTTATGGGAAGAAGTGGCCCAAATGTCCATGGCCCTCCTGCCATATTACCTTCTCTTTCCCAGACCAGAGCCATGGCCTCTTGGGGAGTTCCTTCCAGTCAGTTGACTGAGAAAGAGAAAATTCGGGCCTAGTTTATAGATGGTCCTGCATGATATGCAGAGACAACTAGAAAGTGGACAGTTGCAGCACTATAGCCCTTTTGGGATGTTCTTAAAAGACAGTAGTGAGGGGAAATCTTTTCAGTAGGTGGGACTTTGAGCAGTGCACCTGGGTTGTTCATTTTGCTTGGAAGGGGAACTGGCCAGAGAGGCATTTGTATACTGATGCATAGGCTGTTGCTCATAGTTGAGCTGGATGGTCAGGGACTTGGAAGGAGTATGATTGAAAACTTGGCAAGAAAGTGGTCTGGGGAAGAGGTATATGGCAAACTTTTGCGAGTGGGCAAAAAACATGAAGATATTTGTGTCCCATCTGACTGCTCACCAGAGGGTGACTTCAGCAAAGGAAGGTTTTACTAATCAAGTGAATAAGATGATCTGTTCCGTGGATACAAGTCATCCTTTTTCCTCAGCCACTCCTATCATTGCCTAATGTGTTCATGAACAAAGTGGGTATGATGGTAGGGATGGAGGTCATGTATAGGCTCAGCAACATGTACTATCACTCACCAAGGCTGACCTGGCTATGGTCACTGCTGAGCACGCAATCTGCCAGCAGCAGAGACCCACATTCAGTCCATGATATGGTACCATTCCCCTGATACCTGGTGGCATGGTGATTAGATTGTACCATTTCCATCACAGAAGGGGCAGCAATTTGCTCTAACTGGAATGGACATATAGTTCGGATATGGGTTTACCCTCCCTACATGCAATGTGTCCGTCAAAACTACCATCTGTGGACTTACTGAATGCCTTATCCACCACCATGGTATTCCACACAGCATTGCTTCTGATCAAAGAACCCACTTCACAGCAAATGAAGTTCAGGAGTTGGCACATGCTCATGAATTCTCTGGTCCTCCCATGCTTCTATCATCCAGAGGCAACTGTGTTGATAGAATGGTGGAATGGCCTTTTGGAGACCCAATTACAGTGCCAACTAGGTGGCAATACAATGAGGACTGGGGAATTTTCTCTAGGAGGCTGTGTATGCTCCGAATCAGTGTCCACTCTGTGATGCTGTTTATCCCATAGCCAGGATCCACGGGTCCAGGAATCAAGAGATGGAAATAGGAGTGGCACCACTTACTATCACCTATAGTGATCCACTAAAAAAAATGTTGCTTCCTGTCTCTAAAACCTTAAGCTCTCCTGGTCTGCAGGTCTTAGTTCCAAATGGAGGATTGCTCCTACAAGGAGATGCAACAATGGTTCCATTAAACTAGAGTTAAGTCTGTACTTGGCCACTTTGGTGTTCTCTTGCCTCTGAATCCACAGGAAAGGAAGGTGATTGCTATACTGGCTATGGTGATTGATCTTGACTATCAAGGGGAAATAGGACTGTAACTGCACAATGGAGGTAAAGAAGAGTTTTCCTGGACTACAGGAGATTCCCTAGGGCATCTCTTATTACCATTCCCTGTGCTTAAAGTCAATGGAAAACTGCAACAACCCAATCCAGGGAAGATGACTAATGGCCCAGAAACTTTAGGAATGAAGGTGTGGGTACCCCACCTTGCAAAGAATCTCAGCCAGCTGAAGTGCTTGTTGAGGATAAAGGGAACATGGAATGGGTAGTGGAAGAAGGTAGTGATAAACATGAACTATGGACACATGACCAGTTACAGAAATGAGGACTGTGGTGGTATGAATATTTCCTCTTGTTTTGTTATGAGTATATTTCTCTGTGTATATGAAGCAACTATCATTTTCTCTTCTTATCATATGACATAAGTTGTATTGTTCATGTTATAGTTTTTAAGTGATAAGAGATCAAGTTTAAGAGTGAATGTTACTTGCACTGTATACTGGAGAGGTTTAGTGTGTTTTCAGTTGTACGGAGGACAGTTGAATATTGTTAGGTGAAACATATGTCTGTTATTGTGTTCTATTTAGAAATTAAGCATGTTTCTAGGGGATGTGTACAGCTGCCAAGTTGAAAAGGGATGGACTGTGATGGTTAGGTTCTGGTGTCAACTTTTGTTAGGCGATGGTGCACAGTTGTCTGGTCAAGCAAGCACTGGCCTAATAAATGCTGCTAGGATATTTTATGGCTGGTTGATAAACCAGAAGGCTGGTTTATTAAATCATCAGTCAGTTGATTGCAACTGTGGCTGATTACATCTATGATCAACTGAGAGCGCATCCCCTACAAAGGAGATAATCCAATCAATAGGGGTTTGACCCACTCAATTGAAGGCTGCAAAGGGAGAAGAGAGAATTTTCACTGCTTCTTCAGCCAGCGAGCCCCACCTATGGAGTTCATTGAGACCCTTCATTGAAGTTGCCAGTGTTGCAGCCTGCCCTACAGATTTGGGAGTCTTACAGTCTCATGGTTGTGTGAGATAGTTTTTTAATTTTTACACTTACAGATATCTCCTATTGGTTCTGTTTCTGTAGAGAACCCTGAATAATACAGCTAGTAATGAGCAATCTGAAGAGGAAATCAAATAAAAAATTTCATTTATAATAATGACTAAAAAAATCAAATATCTAAGAAGAAATTTAATCAGGATGTAAAGGACTTGTAAATGGTAAACTATAAGACATTACTAAAAGAAATCAAAGACTGAAATAAATGGAAGGGTATATTGTGTGTTCATGGATTGGAAGACTAAATATTATGAAGATATAATTCTACCTTAAGTGGCTTACAGATTCAATGCACTCCCAATCCGAATTCCAACAGCCTTTTTTGAAGAAATGGAAAAGCCATTCATCAATAGCCAAAACCATCTTTAAAAAGACCAAAGTTAGAGGACTCACCCTTCCCAATTTTAAAACATACCTCAAAGCTACAGTAATTAAAACAGCATGGCACCCAGCATAAGAACAAATATATATACCAATAGAATTGAATTAAGAATTAGAAATAAATCATCACATCTATTTACATTCCTATCAACAATGATTTTTAACAATGGTGCAAGCCCACTCAATTGACAAAAAAATAGTCTCTTCAACAAATGGTGCTGGGAAAACTGGATACTCATATGCAAAAGAATGAAGGTGGGTCCACACCTCTCACAATATTCAAAAATTTATTAAAAATAGATCAATGCACTATTAAATAAAAGAGGACTATAAAACTTCTGGAAGAATCTTCAGGACCTTGTTTTAGGCAATGGTTTCTTGGCCTTTTACCAAAGGTATGAACAACAAAAGAAAAAAATGGATAAATGGGACTTCATCAAATTTAAAACCTTTACGCATCAAAGAACTTCATTATGGAAGAAAAAAGACAATCATAGAATGGAGTAATATGTTTGGAAACCACATATCTGATAAGAGTTTAACTTTCAGAAATATATAAAGAACTGCTGGAACTCAACAACAAAATGACAGACAATCCAACTTGAAAAATTTGCAAAAGACTTGAATGGATATGTCTTCAAAGAAAATATACAAATGTCCAAAAATTACATTGAAAGATGCTCAGCATTATTGGCCATTAGAGAAATGAAAATCAAAGTAATACCAAGATACCATTTCACACTCCCTAGAACGATTACTATTAAACAAACAAAAGAAAGTGTTGGAAAATATGTGAAGATATAGGAGTGCCGACTCATTGGTGGCAGTGTAAAATGGCGCAGCAGCTATGGAAAAGTTTAAAGGTTCCTCAGAAAGTTAAGTATAAAATTAACCATGTGACCCAGCAATCCCACTTCTAGGCATATACTCAAAAGAAGTGAAAGGAGGGACTCAGATATTTGCACACTGGTGTTTACAGAAGCATTATTCTCAATTGCCAAAAGATGAAAGCAGCACACGTGTTTGTCAACAGCTGAATGTATAAACAAAATGTGGTATATACATACTGTGGAATGTTACTCAGCCATAAAAAGAAGTGATGAATGTGATAAATGGATGAATCTTGAAGAAAACATGTTGAGTAAAATAAGCCAGACACAAAAGAGCAAATATTGTGTGATCTCACTGATATGAAATAATTAGAATAAGCCAATTAATTGATTCTTAAACTAGAATATAGGTTACCAAATACCTGAGTGCAGGTAGGGAATGGGAAGTCAATGTTAGTTTCTACAAAATTTCTGTTTGGGGTGATGGAAAATTTTTTGTAATGGATAGTGGTTATGGTAGCACAACATGGTGAATGTAATTAACACCACTGAATTGTATATGTGAATGTGCTTAAAAAAGGAAATTTTAGGTAGTATATGTGTTAGAATAAATTTTTTTAAAAAACATAGGACTTTACAACACAGTGAACCCTAATGTAAACTATAGAATATTGTTAGCAGTACAATTATAATATCCTTTCATCAACTGTAACTTATCAAAACATCAATAATGAGGAAAAAAGTGTTTGAGAAGTAGTATATGGGAACTCTGTATTTTGGGGCATGATTTCCCATAAACTTCTCTAGTAAAAATATAAATGTGTAACTATAAAAAAACAGAATAAGATTCACTTTAGATGGAAGAGAACGGAATTTCTGTAGTGTAGTAAGCAAAGGTTGTTTCATAGGGGTAGAATATTGAAACACAATCAACCAAACCCCTGGCAAGCCTAATTCACACATCTCCCTGCATGGATATGCATATTTTACCATTGTTTCCATTTCTTCCCTTTCTTTTTTGGCTATTACTATGGAAGATAATTCAGTTTGCATTGCACATTTTCTCACAGCAATTTTGAATATTATGAATATAAAATCATGGACCTTGCCCAATTTTATTTTAATCAGTTTTTCTGTTTCCGAACTCAGGATTAACTTCCCAGGATATATGCACAGATTTAGAGGCAAGAACGACAGCGTGCATATTAAAATATGGAGAATTTCAGCAGCAATTTGAGTTATGGTAATTACTGGGTTTGTTTACACAGGCATAGATGAAAAGCATAACCTTTTAGTTCCTGTCTTTTCTATTTTTTAATTTTTTCATAATTTGGAAAAATCTTGAGTTACCAACAGAAAAAGCATTCAATGGTTGAAGTCATGGAGGAAACAAAATGCAACCAATGACACTGAAAAACCAAGAGATCAAAACTGACTAAGGTAGTGTCCTAAGTAGGTATCCTTTTTCCTGGAGCCATCTCTGGTGGGATAGAGATGCTCTTATGCTCATGTTCTACTCAGAATGATTGCTGCAACCTTTATCTGCACGCAGTCACTTACCCAGTGGATATTCAGGGTCTCCACTTGTTCACCAGTTCTGGTGTGGCTCTATCCCCATCTTATATTTCCTCAATCATCTCCATGCCTTGCTCTTTGGCCCCATTTGTTCCACCCAGGAGGGGAAACCGACTGTGACTGGACCCATAGAGTAGAATAGGATGGGAGGGAGGTAGATGAACCCTCAGCAATTAGGAAGCAATTCAAAAGGCATCAGTGCTCTTAGAGAAGGTGAGAAAATAAGTCCATCCCTGGGAACACTCAGGAGCAGACCAGGCCTGCTCTTGAAACTCTTACTGATCCCAAATCTGGAAGCTTCCTCAAAATACCCAAGTTCCTGTTTTCATGATTACTGGGTTGATTCTCCTAAAAGCTGTAGGCAGAGAAAGACCCTCATGTATCTTAAAATGGTTGAAAAGGGGCAAAAATACAAATAACTAACACTTGATCTCAATAAATTCCTCCTCTTTGACCACATCATTTTCATACTAAATTGATATTTTGGACCATCAACCCACTAAAAGGGAAGTCTTATTGATTGCTTAATGTATCTGTCCTAAGTCTTTGTGGTAGGCAGAATAATGACCCCCAAAGATGTCCACAACCTGGTCCCTGGAACCTGTGAATGTATTACTATACATGGCAAAAGGACCTTTGCAGATGTAACTAAGATTACCAACGTGGAGTTGGGGAGATTATCTTGGAGACTCTGTGTGGGCTTAATCCAATCACATGATTCCTTGAAAGTAGAGAACCTTTTCCAACTTTGGTCAGAGTGCTAGGTACAAAGAAGGCCTGGAGACAAACTGATCACAGGCAAAGGAATTTATTCAGGCACCAGCATGGTGAGGGTCTGAAGTCAGACTTCAGCCTGCCCCAAGGGGGGATAGTGGAGGATCTTTTATATCTGAGGGACTGGGCTGGGTGATAAGTGGTGTGAGGTTTCGGCAGGTGTGGGAAGTTGGGAGTTGGCAACTCTTTATTGGAGGGGTTTAAAAGTTAAACACCTCTGTAGTCATGAAGGGTTGTAACTGCTGGAAGGTGGACGTTGCACAAGGGGAGCTTATTGCAAGATTGCAGCTTCTGGGGGCTGTAACTGCTGGAGGGCAGATGTTGGGTAAGGAGAGCCAAAACAGGAATGCAGCTGCCAGAGGAGTAGAGAATGTCAGTTCCCTGTGTCAGTGGGGGAGGCGGCTATAAGTTGAAAGTTACTAACCGAGAGCCAAAGTCATTACAGCATGAAAAGGACTCAACCTGTTGTTGGCTTTGAAGACAGAGGAAGGAAGCCACAGGGCAAGGAATGCAGGCAGCATCTAGAAGCTGGAAAGGACAAGGAAATAGATTCTTCTGCAGAACCCCCTAGAAAGGAATGCAGCCTTACCAACACCTGAATATGAGCCCAGTGAGACCTGCGTCAGAATTGGGTTCTTTATCACAGAACAATAAAATAATAAATTTGTATTGTGTAAGCTCCCAAGGTTGTGGCAATTTGTTAGAGCAGTAGCAAAAAACCAATACAGTCTTTATCACTTCAAGCTTGGATTAGCACAATAGAAAATGTCCAATTTCTCCACCATTTCTAGTTACCAGGCCATCTTAGAACATTTTACTCTGCCAAACTCTTGTCAAATATCACTCTACTCATTCTATTCACTTGTTCTAGAGGCTATGAATTGTGGTCCCCACCCCCACCCCCCACCCACCACCACCACCACCACCACCACCACCAAACTAAGCTTCTTTAGACATCAGAAGATCTGTGGTGCCCACCTTGGGCCTGCTAAGAGGGGATGATGGGAAGCTCATGACACTCTGTTCCCACTTTGATAGAAGCAGCTTTGTTTTGATGCAGTGTACTTCTGAATCACGTAAGACTTAAAGAATGGGCTCTACTGCCCACCCTACTATCCTTTAAAACCCTTTAATGATCAAAAGTAACCTTTTACAACAGTCAGTACAATTTACTCACAATATAAACAAATATTTATGTTCACTTTGATACCAGTTACCTGGTGTCATGGTAAAGTTCATGTGTCAACTCGGCCAGGTGGTGATGCCCATTTGTCTGCTCGGGCGAGTGCTGGCCTGCCCTTGCTATGAGAACATTTCATAGAATTAAATCATGATCACGTCAGCTGCATCCACAGCTGATTCGTAATCAGCCAAGGGGAGTGTCTTCTGCAATGAGTGACATTTAATTTAATCACTGGAAAGCTTTTAAGGGGGATTCAGAAGAGACAGTCTCTCTTTCTGCTTCGACTGGCGAGCCTCTCCTGTGGAGTTCATCCACACCCTTCATAGAAGTCGTCAGCTTCACAGCTTGTCCTACAGATTTTGGATTCTATGTTCCCATGGTTATGTGAGACACTTTTATAAATTTTGTATCTATGGATATTTCCTGCTGATTCTGTTTCTCTAGAGAACCCTAGTTAATACACCTGGACAGTACAAATACTGCATTTTGGAATTAGTTTTAGTCTTCTCTTCCCTCAGGTAAAGTCTTTCTATTCATCCCCAGGCCTTTTTTCACCAAGAAAACAAACCAACTACCCCAACCTCTTCCTACCTTCCAGGTAACCTCTGCCTTCTCCAAGTTTCAGCCATAATTACTTTAGGTACCAAGCCAGTCAATGTTTAATTATACAGAGATACAGGCTGTCATCCAGCATTCCAAGTGAACACCTCTCCCTGTGTCAAGGGTCACTTTCCTCCAGCTTAAGAGTCCCTCTGTTCTAAAGCCTGATTTTCCATTGTTACTGAGTTCCTTCCCAGAATTCCACACTCACCCTTGGGCCTCTGATTACTACTGTTGATTGCTGAAGGGATTTTGGATTTCCATAATACTATGTTGTCTTCATCAGGTTAACATGAGAGGAAGTAAGTATGATCCTTAGAGGGCATACTCCCTGTGCTGGTTTGAAAGAACGTATATACCCTAGAAAAGCCATGTTTTTAAACCTAATCCCATTTTGTAAAGGCAGCTGTTTCTTCTAATTCCTATTCAGTACTGTGTGTTTGAAACTGTAATTAGATTATCTCCCTGGAGATGTGACTCAATTGAGGGTGATTGTTAAGCTAGATTAGGTGGAGAGTGGGTCTTGAATACTGGAGTCCTATAAAAGAGGAAACATTTTGGAGAATGTGAGAGATTTCTGAGAGAGCAGAGAATGACATAGCCATGAGAAGCAGAGAGTCTACCAGTCAGCAACCTTTGGAGATGAAGAAGGAAAATGCCTCCCAGGGAGCTTCATGAAACAGGAAGCCAGCAGAAAAAGCTAGTAATGATGCTGTGTTCACCATGTGTCCTTCCAGCTGAGAGAGAAGCCCTGTGTTCGCCATGTGCCTTCTCACTTGAGAGAGAAACCCTGAACTTCATCGGCCTTCTTGAACTAAGGTATCTTTCTCTGGATGCCTTTGATTGGACATTTCTATAGACTTGCTTTAATTTGGACATTATTTCAGCCTTAGAACTGTAAACTAGCAACTTATTAAATTCCTCTTCTTAAAAGCCATTCCATTTCTGGTATATTGCATTCTGGCAGCTAGCAAACTAGAATACTCCCCCTTTTCTGCCTTATTCTTTTGTATCCTAAAATGTCCCTAACTTGTATGAAATGTGCTTTAATGAAAGTTTGAGGATAACTGGAAGTGTTCACAGTGTAAATTAAAAACAAAAATGGAAACAAAAAGTAAAGCTGATTACTAATTCCACTGTTTGAACAAAGTTCAATAGAAAGAGAAAAAATATAACCTCAGGTTTCTAAGAGTTGCCTGCTCTCCTTAAGGTTTGGTACTCCAATTCCTTCTCAGATTCAACAACATACCTCTTACAATACATTTTTATTTCTTAATTAAGCTATCTGAGGCTCATTTGTGTTATTTGCAAGCAAAAAAGACTACTAAACTACACTTGAAAGCACCCTTCTTGGCAATCCAGTTATTTTCTTCTTCCCCGTCATTATTCAGGGAACTGGAGGGTGATACATATGAAAAAGTACATGTAAAAAGGAAGTTCTTAACCCTCCAACAGGAAGGAACAGGAAACAGCAGAAAGGAAGAGTAGGGCCAAGAAATAAAAAAATCCAACTGAGGATCCTGGCTTTCCCCTGCTATCTTCCTCACCTCCCCAAGGCCAAAAATATGGAGTGGGGTGGTATTTGTTGCTTTCCTGGGACATGTTCAAGCCCCTTAAAGAAGCCCCACACTATAGAAATGTGATTTTGGTAAAACTGATAGTATTGGTTAAATGTGAAAAGATTATTTTCTGAATGTCTTTGCCACGGGAGATTCTCTAGAAATAAATCTCCCTAAAGCAGTGATCCTTAACCAGGGATGGGCAACAGAGTCACCCTGTAGATTATGAGT
The DNA here is from genome assembly GCF_023851605.1 of Tamandua tetradactyla. Lineage (NCBI taxonomy): Eukaryota > Metazoa > Chordata > Mammalia > Pilosa > Myrmecophagidae > Tamandua > Tamandua tetradactyla. Next base: position 62,613,415 of record NC_135340.1, read on the forward strand.
AGTGCGTTTGCAGTAGAGTCTGGACATGTACACTGGACCAAGCTCTCAAGGTGATTCTCATGGGCACTCAATTTCCTAAGCCATTTGATTTTTTCCCATTACTTCCTTACAATTCAACAAAGACTTCAAAATAAAGAATAGCCCTTCCTGACTACTGCAATTTCAGAAATACTGTTCCCTGTTAGAAACTTCTACACACATTGGTATAATGCAGAGTCAGGTTTTGTGATGATTATGTGAGGAGATTGAGTATCGAGTGTATTAGTGATTATTGAGAACTGTAGCTCTGTTTGTGGGTTTAAGTATTTTGATCCCTTTGAGTCTTTGTTGTACCATGAGATGGTAATTTGTTAGTCCAAACTGGTTTTGTAGCAATAAATGCTTGTTTATAAGGGTCTATTAGCTCCTTACCAGTTAATTTAACTGCTGCTCAACTTATTGTTGGTGTATTGAGCTACCTGTAAACTTATGGTTCTTGTGCTGCTCTCATGAAATTGAAAATCTGCAAATATTTATCTATGTATGTGGTCTTCCCAAGAGCCTATCAGAAACATCGTGTGGGTCTCAAAAGTTAAACTCTCGTTCGGTGTTTCAAATTGCATTTATGTGTAACACTAGACATTCGTAGAGGTGTTGTGACGATACTTTGAACCAAAAAGTTTCAAAAGAGTCAGATGTTCCAGATATGATATTTACATGTATTTTTTTTTTTTACTGAAATCAACCCACCTTTCCCATCTCTCCTATTGCAACTGTCTTTTTACAAAGGATAGGCATATTTCTCACTCATTCTGAATCTTACACTGGTGCTTTTTGTCCCGTGGTGTAAAAACATCTGATCTTAAAGCAAAGGAATACTTCTAACTTTTGGTGCCAAAACCCAAAGTATGGTTTCTGTCTTTTCCTAGCTTAAACATATTTCTCTTGCTGGTGAACTGTGGCATGATAATGAGGTATTTTGGCCCATACTGGAATATTCTGCATTCAGATATAATACAATTGTCCATCTACTGATGGCAAATTTCCATCAAAAATCTGACCTTTTCCATTCCTGAACTGTTGTTAAAGAATGCAGCCCTCCTAAGGAAGAGACAAAGAGTTTTGTTCAAATTGACAAGGGAAAAATTCATCTATTGGAGAAACTTTCTAGAGGAAGTTTGGGTAGCAAGACAGTGATTCCCAGATAGAGATCTGAGATGCAGAACAAAGAGCAAAGAAAGGAGTAAAAAGTGTGGATAAGCATTTTAAAAAACAGTAATAATGCCTACTGAGTTTAAAAGAAAAGAGAGATTTGAAATACTAGACAATAAAAGCATATATGTCAGAAGCAGTGTTATTGGAGGTAAAGAATTCTAAGGTCCTTGAATTATCCAGGAGCAATATAATTGTTTTGATTGATTTGACACTAATGATAAATAAATGTTTTAATTTATCTAAAATAACAGAACCAGAGTGTAACACTTCCAAATTGGTGGAAGGAAAATTGTAATTAAGAAAAAAAACCTCAAAAGAAGACAAGAAAAGATAGAAATAAACCTTGAACATCTAAAAATAACTCTAAGATTGATTTAATCCATCACTGAACTTACACTCTAGTGTAGGAATCATACAACTAACGAGTAAAATGCATAAATATGTAATTTTATGCAGCAATATTTAACAGGAAGAAAAATGAAATAGGCTAAAACATAACGTGAGCCTAGGAGAATATTTTTAGATAAAGGAAGATTTGAAAGAGAAAGGAGGCAAGTAAGATTACAAGGTTTTTTATCTTGAGGGTTGAGAACAGAACCAGGAGCCAGAAAAATGAGAAGAAGCAGGCAGTGAGGAGAGAGGTAACAAGTAAATATTTAAAAAGAGATGCTGTAGTCTCAGTAGGCCACATATAAACCAATAAGAGCATAATGTTTAAGGGCAAGGACTCTAAAGCCAGACTATCTGAAGTTTAATACTGGCTCCACTCAGTTCTGGTTGTAAGCTGTGTCATTATTGGGCAAATACTCTAACTTCTCTGCACTTCGGTTTCCCCATCTGCAAAATGGGGATAATATCACATATTTCCTGGAGTTCTGAGGATTAAACAAGCTATTATGTGTAAAGCACCTGGAGTACAACTGGCATAAAGTAAGCACCACACAACCCTTTTAAATAGGAGATCCCTTGTAAGGGCAAACGTAGGAAGGACAACTGGGTCTGTAAGGTAACAAACTGGCTTCATAACAGGTCCAAGTCGGCACCAGACTTACGTAATTAAACTAATCAACATGGCTGATAGGATAACCATGTTTTGATAAAGAAAACAGCACAAAATAAAACCATGGTTGGAACATGTGGAGTTCTTACATGTAGCATCCTGAATTCAAAGTGTGTTCAGTGTTCATATCATTTATTGTTCCTTATTTTAATAAGGCATGTCCCATTAAATGATTATTGATTCAAAACCCTAACCTGTTACTCTTTTTCAGTTAAGATGGTGGCCTTTCCTTCTTAATCTAAAATAACCTCAGGTGGAAAGTGATAATAATAAACACTTTCTGTATCCAGAGTAAATAAAGAAATAGCAGGATACCTTCTCGGTGCTAAGCATTATAATAAGCCAAACAAAAATCCTTTCTGTAAAACACTGCATAGGTGTGAAGGATTCATAAAAGTTTAGGACCCTAATTAGTTGCAAAGATCAAATGCGTGCGCATAGCAGATTACACAATGACTAAGTAATTGAATGATAACCTATGTGTTATGGGAGATAAGAGGAGGCAAAGATTACTACTGGGTTGTAGGAAAGTTTAATGAAAGAACTGGGATTTGTATCTGGGTCTGGGGAAAGGGAGTCATTACAATCATTACATTTTCAGACATGCAGGAACACAATTTATCTCACGTGAATTTTCTTAGTAAATTCCTAGAAAGTGTTTTAACAAAATAAGGGAGCAAATTAAGAAACATGACGATACCAGATCCAGAAAACCAGGGTTCCAAAACAGAAGAGAGATAAAGGGAATTCCCAGATGATAGCACACCTAGAGCGCCACCAGCACAGGCTATTGTAAGAAAATGGAGGCGTGAGGGAGAGGTAGCATTCATCCCCAACTCAGTGCCAGGATTTTAACTAAGTCGTCCTTGCTGTTACACTGAAGAATCCCCATTCCCCCCTTTGATATAGGAATGCATCTTGCACTCTAGGTGCTGTAAGGAAATAGACCACCTTGCCCACAGCCTATGCACAACGTCTGGCCCCGGCGGTGGATGCGGCCCCTACTCTTTTGCAGCCTGGGAGGCGAGGCGAGTCCCGGAAGTTATGGCCGCGGGCGGCGCCGCCCCAGGTAAGTCAGCAGAGGAGCAGACCCACGCCCGGGACGCGGTCCTCCGGGATACTGTCGGAATAGGGAAACCCCAAAAAAAGATGAAGGGAGGCAGTCTGAAGCGGTAACAAGATTCAGAACGCCAAGGACGTAGTTTTCCTGGGGGCCCGGGGCCCCCGCCAGCCCGAGGACTACCGACGCGCAGCCTCCGTGCACCCCTCGTCGGTCGGTGGCGGTTACTGCTTCCGAGGTCATTTTACTAGGACGCGTCTCAACGGTGCAGACCCGGAGCACGTCCGGCAGAGCTGACGCGCCAACTAGGGGCAAAACCCCGGTGAGGTGACCTCCCTCTGCCCCGCGCCGGGATACCATTTCCTTCGGAGCTGCGCCGCTCAGTACTTTAAAGACGCGCGACGCCCACGGCCTGGAGCCCAGGCCGCGGGAGGTTCCGGGCCAGGCCCCGCCCTCGGGCCCACCCCCAGCCCCGCCCGACGAGGGCACGATGCTCCTGGGGGCGCTCCGGCCGCTGTCCAGCACTCGCCACCTGGGCCAAGGCTGCAGAAGAGCCCGTAAAATTGGGGGCCCAAGTTGGAGGGATACGCTTTCTGTAAGGGGTGGGAATGGAGGAATTTCTCCGGCTGGTCCCACCCCCGCCCGGGGGCGTCTGGACTGCAGACCCGGGCCTGACGCCGTCCGCGGTGAAGCCCTCAGTCTTCAGGCGACGGGGGAAGTGGGAGAGCGCGGAGTCCCTGCGGGCGCGGGAGCGAGACCATTCGGGTCCTCTTATGGGGGGGGGGGCGACTTCCTATTTTATGGGCTACACCACCGAAGCTCCTTCCCTAGGTTGGACTGGTAGTTAACTTTGGAAAGCTTACAAAGGCTCAGTTAATTTCCGATCCTAAATCTGTTTTCCGAGATTGGTCTCCCAACCCAGAATTGGAATCTAGCCTCCCCTCTCAGCCAGGATCGTGGGCTCGTCCGGAGGGGTGGCGGGGACCGAAGGGAACTGGCGGGAAATTAAAATTTGGTCTTTCCTGCCGCGAGTCTCATTCTGCGTTCTCTTGTTCGGTTCTCTGCTCTCGCTTGGACTCCGCATTCGCTCTCTACACTGCCATGCCTTGCTCTGAAGAGACCCCTGTCATCTCCCCCAGCAAGCGGGCCCGGTCTGCGGAGGAGGGCGGCGTGCGCATCCGCTTTGCCCGGCTCTCAGAGCACGCCATTGCCCCGACCAGGGGGTCCGCGCGGGCCGCGGGCTATGACCTGTACAGGTGAGTGAGGGGCCCGAGGAAGGCCGCCCCTGCCGCCACCTTCCCTACCCCCCACTGAAAACCTAATTCTGGAGTTACAGCGCTCCAAGTCGTGCTACTTTATATTCAAGCCATCTGCTGCCACGGTTTAAAACATTCACTTCATAGTTTACGGAAACCCGTTTTGTGAATAGGTAGGATTTCTGCCTTTTTATGCTGAAGATTTTAGTTTTCCCCTTCAGGGTAGATTCGGTAGGGATTTCGGCAAAAAGTATAGAATGGTAAATAAATATCTAAAAACGTTCACCGAGATGTCGTTTTTGCGCAACACTCAACTGTAATGCTTCCACGTGGAGGGGCGAGAAGAGTAAGACCCATCTTGGCCCTCAAGGGGTGGCCTGAGGGGGATTCTGTGCTAAATAGAAAAGCCTGCGTGTGAGCCTAGGCCCTCAGCATGAGAATTAAGGATTCCTGAAGCCTGGTTCTGTCTTAAAGGATTAATAAAGTTTCCTTGTGCATCCATAGTTAGTTCGGCCCAAGGACCGGGAATTTTAGAAAGGTTCTGAATAAAATACCAAAGATGTCAAGATTACCACTTTTCACTTGTTCTGCACTTTTTACCTCATACTAAAAACTTTCCCCATGCTATTTTGTTTAATCCCCACACCAATCCCGAAGTAGATGAGTTTTACTTACTTTTCACAGATGAGGGTGATGCAAAGAGCTGAATTGATTTGCCCAAAGGCTTGACTGTAATTGAATTTTTGACCCTGAATTCGGTCCTTTTTCTACTTGACTGATCTACCCAATTCTTAGAACCATTAGGTGCAAAATGCAATTGCTGTAGGGGTGGTTATTAAATGAATGAATCCCAAGCATCAGGATTTATTTTTAAGCACAACAGGTGATTCTAATGTAACAGCTACTGTCTAAGTTGAAAGGACAGGCAAAGGAGGCAAAGATATAGGTGGTTATTAACTGAATGAATCCCAAGCATCAGGATTTACTTTAAAGCACCACAGGTGATTCTAATGTAACAGCTACTGGTCTAAGTTGGAAGTACAGGCAAAGGAGGCAAAGCTATAACAGAGAAAAGGAAAAAAGAAAAACAAGATACGGACTTGAAGCAGATGGGAATTTCATTCAGTCCTTTATTTTAACATGGAAAGTAGAGTGATGTAGTTTTGACATCCAAAGGCTATGTCTGGGCACTATTGTGAGTTCTAGGAAAGACTTTGATTTAAGGTACTTTTAAGTATGGTCCTAAGAAACACATCACTTTCTGTATACTGAGATTAATATGGAAATAACAGATGTCTTTAATAAATTAGAGTTTATTTAAAAACAGAATTCCAATGAAAGGAATGAAGTAATAGTACTACTTTACCAGGTTTAACTTCCAGTTCTGCTCATTGCAAAGGTCAGAAATTTCCATAAAGAAGAGGGGCTACAGTAATAGCACCAGTGACTGCATTTGTTAGGTTGATGGTAGAGAATCAGTTCCTCAGCAATGCCCATCTTCAGGGGCTGCTGACAGTGATTATCTCAGCCCCTCAGCCAGTGAAGTCCCTGGTCACTGCTTGGTGAAATCTATCCAGCAAAACAGATAAAACATGGCTCTACCTTTTTTCCTCTTATTTTTGTCCAATTATTTTTTTTCCTTTTCCTTCTGCATGTTTTCCCTAACCTTTTAAAAAGATTGTTGTGAGAATAAAATGAATTTATAATATAAAGCAGTTAGAGCTATACCTACCACATAATAAGGACTTAATAAGTCTTAGCTATTATTTATGCTTTATTGATTCCTCTTTTGTTACTATGTTAGTGAAGCACATACTTTTTAAAGGCCCCTTTCTGCCCACTTCTGCTTATATGTACCTTTACTTCCCCAACATGCTTGTTCAAATAATACATTTGCTTGTTGACACCTCCTTCCCCCTCCCATCAAAAAATTTCAGATTATTGTACTAAAGCTGTCATAATTTTAATAATAAATTAAAAGAAAAGATCTACCTCTGCCTTTTTCATAGGCATTTTTTTTCAAAGATAAATTAGAGATTTAGTGTATGAATTCCTAGCAAGATTGGTTACAGAAATCTAAGGTTACATGAATTAGTTTATTATTTTACAAAATATTAAGGTAAATCTATATGCTTGGCCACATGGAAAGAAATATGTGAAAACAATTTTATGAATAAATAACTGTTTTCTTTAAATGTCTTAGTGCCTATGGTTATACAATACCACCCATGGAAAAAGCTCTTGTGAAAACAGACATTCAAATCGCCCTTCCTTCTGGATGTTATGGAAGAGTAGGTAAGTGATTTAAGAAACAGGTACTATTTGTCAAGCTCATCCTTTCTGGTACATTCCATCATTTTAGTTTCACTTGGGGTAAAGTGAATGAAGGAAAGTAGCTTGTCTCGCATCCTAAAAAAAAGACAAGCCGCTGGTCCTGGCAAACGTAGCCATTTGAAAACTTTCATTTCCATATCTGTGTTTGCTTCTATCTCATTTCTCCCTTTTATTTCTGACTCCTTACTTGAGCTTTAAGATGCTCACATTAGCCTAGGAGGTGGTTCTTACAGCCCAGACTGTGAGAAAAACTGAAAATATAGGTAATTTTATTAACAGTAACTTTTTCCATTATTAATAGTAAAGTTATGTTGTTATTATTAATAATAATAAAGTTCCATTATTACTATAAACTCCCTCCTTCAAGAATCAAATATCATATGAGGCCAGATTTCTTTGTGAAGATGGCAATGAATAGTTAATATTTATTATGTAGGAGAAAAATAGCATTTAAAACATGGCATTTTATCTAGTGAGAGTAAAACTTCCGGTCCCTTTTGGTTCTGAAGCATATCAGCTCACTTAACTTTTTCCAGTTTGGGTATCCCTCGCATTGCTTGTATTAGGGCAAGGTATACTGTTCATTGTGCCTAGAGGGAAACACTTCCCAGTGGGAGGATCTAGGACAAAATGCAGGTCAGCAGGTTTTCACTCTAGAGAGCATTCATAACTTTTCAAGAGAGTAGTTACTTTCTGATTAGCCTAAGGGTAATCATAAGGAACAAATGGAACTGTGACACCCACCCCCTCCTGGGGGTACCTAGACTACCACTCTGTTCACCATGAGTGCAAGAACTGCTGATACTTCACCCTTTAAACAAATAACAAAATGAGCTGTCTCCCCATCTCCTCAGCAGCATTGACTGCATTTTTAGGGTTTTGGAGAGGGATTCAGGAGATGAACAGAGATAAAGGGCATAAAAGAATGGGCAGCATTTATTGAAGGAGTACCTGATTTAAATTATGGAATGAAATACTAGAAGTCAAGACAATTAATATAGGCCTGTCAGCAAGTATAAGGTACAAATTTAGCTCTTTATTTTTTCACTTTAAGAATAACAAGTATACTGGGATTGAATTTCTGAGGTTTAGTTTTTGACATTTTGCTTGGCCTATGTTAGGTCTTTTATTCCACCCTGATCCATTTGTTTCATAAAGACATATCTTTTGGCATCTGAATCATGAGTAGGGGGCCTGAGTTTTAGACTAAGCTCTGCTACTGTTTGATTAATTTTGTGCTATTTCCTTCTCTACCCTCTTCCCATGCATGTGGTGACTTTCAGATCTCCCAACTTCAAACAAAAGTATTCCTAGTCCTGTGTTCCTGCCAACTACTTCTCTTTCTTTCTTCCCCTTTGTGGCCACCCTTCTTAAAAGAGTTGTCTTTGATTGTTCCCACTTGCTAACTTTTCAGTTCTTTTCAGCAGTCCAGCTCCCATGTCTATCATGCCACAAATCTTCAAATGATGAAGTCATGTGGGAGTGGTTTAAGTTGGTTTTGAATTAACTATAAGGTCTTTTTTAGTTTAAAATGTTGTTTTTCCTACTTTGGCTATACAGTATAACTATATTCTTTGACTCAGAATCATTTACTAAAGTTAATAGAAGATAAACACATTATGGGAGATATGAGTGACGTGTTTGAATTGTGTCTATTGTATCCAGCATTGTGCCCCTAATTTACAACAGCCAATTTCTCCTTTCTTTTCTTCTTTTTTTTTTATTTTAGCTCCACGTTCTGGCTTGGCTGCAAAACACTTCATAGATGTAGGAGGTAAAAAATCTTTACATTTTTTATTCTGTAAATATCTGTTAGTATTTACTATTTCTTTGCTTAAAATCACAGGTTTTACTTTTATCTTCAAGAAAAGGAAATGATTTTTGGTTTGTCTTATTTCTTTAGAAAATTTTCATACCTGTGAAACTATATCATAATTTTCCATATTTAATTTTTAAATGACCATTATATGAAAGCACTAACTGGGCACTGAAAAATAAGATGTTTGTCTTGGTGCAGTGGTAATCTTCACTTAATCCAAAATTCATTCTAATCTGGGAGAAAAGCTTGTTACTATAAGAGAAAGAAAAAAGTTTTTCATAAGTAATGATTTAATTAAAAGTTTCTAGAAAGTACAGGTCTATCTAGTAGTGAGTTAGGATTTTCTTACCTCCATAAGAGTCATTCATGTTCAGCAAAATATAAAAAGCATCTTCTTTAAAACTTGAAGAGAAAACATTCTGCTTCCCTACCCCTAAATTCCATGCCTTAAAAAGCCCTCAGTGGTACCCAGTTCCTGTATAATAAAGCTTTACGCATGTCTCCTAAAGTCGGTAACCTCCTCATGTGAACCCTTTCGTGAAGGAGCCCAGTCTCCTCTGCTACCTCCCCTACTATAGGATCCCTAATGGCCCCCTCACCGTATAGTTATTCTCACCTTGTTTTGGATCTCCTTATTGGGGTACAGATCACACTGACAGGGTCTCTATATCCTGACTCTATTCCCACTGATAGTGAGTGACTGCTTTCCTAACAGGACACCTTTGCCCTGATAACTGGTATGCTAAGTCCTCCACCATCCCTTTATACAAAGGTCCTTTATCAAGGGGCCTTAAAAATAAATAATTTGACTGTCCATTGTGTGTCAGGCACTTTGGATATATTGTCTAATTCACACAACTCCATATGCCTTTTTAACAAATGAGGAAACTAGCTCTGAGGTGAGCCCAAGTGTACATAGCTATTGAAAACTAGAGTCACAATCCATGTGATTCCAAACCCCTTGTTCTTTTTTTTTTCATTAACAGTTTATATACAGTAATAATTTATTCTGAAATGTTCATTTAGTTTCTGTTGAGAGACGACTTATATCTCTTTAGTAAAAGAGCAACCATCTCATTTCAAATACCAGAATATACAACAAATTACAGCTTTGCAAAAATTCTACCTACTTTCAGATAAAATCTAGTTCAGGTAAAATAGTTTCATTCAATGTTTTACAATGATACAGATTTGTTTTGTTTTTTTAGCACAGAATTGTATAAAGTCAAACCCCTTGTTCTTTACCTTGCAATTAAATGCTGGGAATTACTCTATTCCATCTTCCTCACTAACCAAACACATACTGAATTAGATTACTGTTCTGGGTTACCGCAGGGGTCCAGCACCTGATGAGGCCTTGGCCCAGGGCCATCTCAAGCCTTCCTTCTCTTTGGAAGGGCCAGGTGTCTCCCCATGGTGTCACTAGGTGGTGCTGTGCGGCAAGACAGGAACCCACAGGGGCTTTTTTACATTGCAGAGATTGACAGCCCACTGCCACGTTGAGGATCCCCCTGGGCTCAGTAAGTTATGTTTGATTTTCAAAAATACTTTGAAAAATTTGTGATACTTTGTAATCTGGGACTAGAACCTAAGGATAGAAAAAATTAGATTTATCTTTAAGGAAGTTTCAAAGGATTGTGAAAGGAACATAGGCTTTGGAGTTATAAGTAGATTTGCATCTCAGCTCTGTGACTGACTAGCTAGATGTTACTTAACTTTTCTGAGCCTCAGTTTCTTTATCTGCCAAATGGGGATTAGTGTGCCTGCTTCTGCAGGGTGTGAGAATTTAATAATGTATGTAAAGTATCTAACACTGTGCTTGACACATAGTGCTCCAGTAAATTAGAATTCTTGTCCCTTTAGGGACTGCACAGATTTTTATGTGTGGAAACTTTTTGCCTTGTTACTAATTTTTGCTCTGTTTAAAGCAACTCTCTGAAAAAAATTCTTGTAAAAGAAATGGAAAGTTAGTTTGCCTAGTGGTAGGTATGGTGTTATTCATAAAATCTCATTGTGGTGTGTTCTTGGAGGCAAAATATCTTAAAAATGTCTCTTAGGCACAAGATTATCATAGTTGGCAACAGTTTTTATTTCTGAACAGAGATGTTGTATGAAATCCCAGGCTGTAAATAAGGGTCAAAGGGAAAAGTTGAGTATGCAGGATTCTGTTCAGAATTCACATCTGGTAGGTGTGGATAGTTTTCACTAGAGTAGGTTTCCAACAAATGACATGCCAAAGTCTTGACACAATAAAACTTTTGCCTGAAGTCAGTTAATCATTCTGCCAGTTCCAATGCATGATTTTTCCAGTGATAATTTCAAGGTACTTTCTCCTTTCTCATGAAGATAATGATCCCTAATGCTCATATCCCTTATGTGGAAAAAGATTAAGTCTTAGATCTTTCTTGAAGGTCAAAATGACAGTTGATTATTAGCAAATGAGTTTGGGACTCTTGATTTTTTTCATTTTCTTGGATTCATGCTAAACAAAGTATTAATTGAGGACCTCTTTTTTTTTTGCCATCTGATTTAATTGACTTAAAAGGACTATTTATTTTAGTCAGTTAAATGCTTTTCACATTTTTGTGTCAGGTCCCAAGCATAAAATAGGAAGTCATGGTTGATCACCTGACTCAACAGAATTCAGGGCACCCAATTGTTTGAGTGTTCCTGGCAAGACTATTTACAGATAATAGGAAAAGTCTTTACAAAAAGGGGATGTTTTTTGTAAAGTACCATACCATATACCATACCATAAAGTGAAAAACAAATACCATGCAACTCATATAAAATTTAAGGTAAAGACCCAAATGGATAAGGGAAAAAACGCATCATAAACAAGAAAATGTCCAGCAACCATATAGGGACAAAAAAAGTCCAGTTTCACTAGTTGTCAGGGAAAGGCAAAGTAAAGGAATGAGATACCTTTTTTTTACTCATCACATTTACCAGAGCTAAAATGATTACTACCATCTGGTACTGGCAAAGATTTTGGAAATGGGCATTCTCAAATATCGCTGATGGAAGTTTGAATTGTTTTACCTTTTTTGCCAAGTTATCTAGCAATGTTCATTAAATTTTAAAATATACACACCCTTTGACCAAAGAAAGTGCTTTTGGAGTCTATTCGATAATACACAATGATACATGCAAAGAACTGTTTTGTTTATTATAGGAAAAATCTGAAAGCAACCTGAATGCCTGATAATATTTAAGAGAAAAGTTAGATAGAAAAATTTACTGTATTCTATACTATGGATCTGCAAAAAGAAGGATTAAAATTTATACATATTAACCTGAAAGGATGTCTATCATATTATAAGTGAGAAAAGAAATAATATGTAAAGTATATTATATAACATTCGCTACCTCGGGAGTGGTGGAACATTATTAGCTTTTACTTTGTATGTATTCATATCATTTAGGATAATTTCAGTTTTTTTTATAGTAGAAAAAAGAGCTCATAGGCAGTCTATAAGGTCTGTATCTAATTTATTCTAATTATTAGACTGTACTTCCAGATTCCCCAGCATGGAGATAATATAGCCTATGGTCATTTGTTCCATCCTGGTACATGCTCTACCTAGGGGTTTCTTTGTTTAGTCTAAACTGCAGTCAAAACTTTCTCCATATAGACAGTATGGAAAATAGCTAATCCCAACTTTGTACCCATTCTTTTCATAATGATTAAAGATTTTATTAATGATAATCTGGAAGTAGGGGAAAGAGACCGAAGATAAGTATTCTCTGAATTGAGCAAAACTTTCTTCCTCTGCAACTAGAATATGAGACCACCATTTCCTTCACACTAGATGTAATGTTTTTTAGCCCTTTTTTTTTTGCTTTTGACATGGGCAGGCTCTGGAAATCGAACCCAGGCCTCTGGTGTGGCAGGCCAGAACTCTACCACTGAGCCACCATTGCCTGCCGTCAGCCCATTTTTGTATTCACCTTTTTCCTCACTGTTAAAAAGTTTTATGTCAGGAACCTTTTAAGAATTACTTTAATCCAACTTAGTTCACTTGTCCTTAGTAATTCATTCACAAAACACAGAGGTACATTTAAACCTCTGCTGTAATCCAATGGAAAATCATTTAAGATGTTGGTTTTCTAAGTATTTTTTCCCATGGTGGAACTTTTTTTAAAGTTTGCTTTTTTTTTTTCCTATATGAGAATTACTATAGATCTAAAAAAAAAAAAGAGAAAGCATTTTCAGTTGACTTTCAAATATTTAGGAGTCTTACTAATCAGTATTAATAAATTCTTGATTATATATATTTCCTTCTTTCATAACAGTTTTTTTGGGGGTGGGGTATTAGTGAGATGTAAAATAGCTACATGGAGCTAGATATAACTAGATTCACATGACTCTCCAGTCTTTCATAACTAAGGAGAAAGAATTAACATATATGAAAGGCAACTGGGCAGAAGAAGGAATGGAGAGTGACTGCCAATGGGTAGGGTTTTCTTTTGAGGGTAATGAAAATGTTCTAAAATTGGTTGTGGTCATGATTGCTCAACTCTAAATACACTAAAAATCATTGAACTGTATATTTTAAGTGAATGAATTGTATGGTTTGTGAATTGTATCTCAATATTAAAAGAAGAAAATTATAAGTCCTGCTGTACCTATATTACCTGTGCCTGCATTTATGGAAATGTTTCAAATTCTTGACCTAAAGATAATTGCTTAACAAGTCTAGTAAATGTAGCTCTCTGGGCTCTGGCAGGATCCTATCTGAAGTCTCTTCCCTGCAAATGTTTGCTGCCCCTGTGTTTGTAATCAAACAGATACTGATTATGCATAGTTTTATGTCTACTCGTTATTAATTTTATATGCTAATTTCTTCTGGGAGATCATGCTCTAAGAAAGGATGATATCTCACATTAAAAAGAGAAGAAAAATGTGCATTGAAAGGTTCAGCTCCATTTTTATTATAAAAATGGAACGTTCAGTTGTTTGTAAAACTGGTGCTTAACAATGTCAACATTGACATATTTCAATGTAGATCACCAGGCTTTTTGACATTTTTACTTATGACAAAGTCTTATCACAATCTGGAATTTAGTAGGAAGCTCAAAGGGAAAAAGTTTTGCAGCCAGGAAAAGCCTTAAAATCCAAATTATGATTTTCTTCTAGTCGTTCTGGCAAGTTTGTAGCAGATAGACAGGTTCGAGAGCAAATGAGGATGACTAGTCTGTGATGATACTACCTACCTCTGACTTGGAGTCAGATATAAGTACCATTTAATAGGGGTGATAGATTGGAAAACTAGGACCATTTTCTAAATTCTTTTTATATGAATTTAGAAATGAATTTTATATATGAGTTTTAGTAATATCATGTCTTAGTTTTGAAATTTTATGTAGTACCAGAGCAAGGCTCACTGTTATTCAATTGTAAGGATAAAAATCTCCAAGCTACGTAAGAATGATTTTGAGGTCATCTTATACTCCTAGTATTCTGGTAGCAAAAATCAAGCTACTATTATTTTTCTCTTTTCCAGCTGGTGTCATAGATGAAGATTATAGAGGAAATGTTGGTGTTGTGCTATTTAATTTTGGCAAAGAAAAGTTTGAAGGTATGTTAAGTATGTACACTCACAGATTGTTCTGAGTTCCATATATGTTATGACAGATTAAGTCCTCTAACTCTTATTGAACTAGGCAGGATATGGAAAATGCAGTGATCAGTAAATAGACTTTTGTTTTGTTTTTTTAAAGTGAAAAAGGGTGATCGAATCGCGCAGCTGATTTGTGAACGGATTTTTTATCCAGAAATAGAGGAAGTTCAAGTAAGTGTAATATAGCTAAGTAGATAAAACATCTTAAGTGAAGGGAAAATACTATTTGTAATTATATGGTAGTATGTGGGCCAGATTTTAATCAAAATCTTAGTTTTAGACTATCTTGAAATAATTTTCATATAGATGTTATGTAACATTACTTTAGATAATAAATTATTTAAGTATACTGTGAAATTTTAATATTTCCTTAGCTTTTTTAAGATAGATACTTTAATTTATGGAGTTTTTTTTTATTTAATTTTCTTCCTTTTATAATCTACCTTTTGAAAAAATGGTGTAACAGGAATAAAAGTCTTACAGATTGAGAGCTGGAAAGTAGAACTGAAAAAGACTCTAAAATTAACTATGTGACTTACCACCTTCATTTCTTTTCAGGTTTTGGATGTCACTGAAAGGGGTTCAGGAGGTTTTGGTTCCACTGGAAAAAATTAAAGTTTTTGCCAAGAATAGAGAACATACTTTTTTCCCTTAAAATTAATGCTTTTAATTAAATAAATTTAGGTGTTTGTGTTTCTACAAACTTAATAGCTCTAACCTCTAAAAAATTTAGTTTTCTTATGATCAAAGAAAGGGCACCTCTGGTGGGATCACATAGATACTTTATTGCATTTTTCTACTAATTCTTTGTAAATCTGCTATGTAATATCGTAATACAAGTTTCTTTTTCAGTTCATTTTTTGTATAATTATACATCTGTTGAAAAGTATTATTTGCTTCACTAAATAATACCCCTTCAGGAGCTTATTTTGTTTTAATTGCTTTATAAACTATAAATAATGCCTTTTATTCAGTAAACTTGAGTTCTTTCACAAATACTAATTTTTGCATAAATTGAACTAAAAGATAATAAAAAGAGAGGTTAAAGTTAATCTGTGTTCTTCCTTTCTCTTTATTGGTCGGAAAAGTTTTTAAATCCTAAGATTCTTTGAGGGTGAGAAAAAAATCCTTAGGCTGACTGGGTAGAGATGTATTTGTGAAAGGAAATGTAACTTGAAAGTTTCCAGTTCGTTTGTTCCTCTGAATTTCGTTCCATCAGGCAAATTGCACTGGTTGTGGTTTTATCAATTTCCCTCACTGAGGTAGTAGTTATAGGCTATATCCAAAAACAAACCAAAAAAAGCAATTTAATAGAAATAAAATAAGGTGTATTGTAGTATACCTGTGCCGTTGGGTTTTCTATCCCAAGTACATAGAGTAAATATGTTTAAGAAACATTTCATTGCAGATTTGGGGCTGATTTTGGTGGGTTATCTTGCTTAACATCTATTACAACCTCCTACCAGGGTACTTTCCTTTACTGTATTTCCCAGACTCCTTTATACCAGGTTTTGGATGTAATTTGTTTTTTGTTGATCAGATGCATGAGTTTTAGACTTAAGAGGCATTTGTTTTTGTGGGTGAGGGTCATACAGATGGAGTGCTTATGGAACTGGTAGCTCTCTTGGCTGCCCAGGAACAGGCTTGAGTTTGTTTCTTCTGTCCTTCCAGGGATGCTCTAGGCCATTTAATTACCTACAGTGTAATAATTTCCATTTCTGGGTCACAGTCTGCTGGTGGATCATGAAATTGACTCAGTGGGCTATAATAGGGATTTTAAAAATTGGATAGAAAGTGAGGATAGTATGTGTCAGAAGGGTACAATGTGAAAATTATTTGAATTACATATTTATGCAACATGTGTGTACCAAGTGTACATATAGTATAATTATTTCTACAGTCAACAAAATTTAAATACTGCTATGATAAATTCTTTTCTGCTAACCTAGTCAGAGTGGACTCTGTTCTCTGTAACTAAATCCCTGACCAACACATAGTAACAGTTGAATAAGAACAAATAGTAGTGGCTTCCAAAAGATACAGTCTTAGCTTACACTGTTAATGTTGCCTCTTACTTAAGGTCTACTATATTAAACACCTAACACACAGCTCATTTCTTTTTCCTAGCATATCTGTGAGAGAATAGATAAAACATCCTTTTCTTAGATGACAAAATTTGGCTCAGGCCCCAAATAACCAAATCAATACTGCAAAACAAGACAGTGGAATTCTCATAATTCCCCATTTCAAAAGTTACTATAAAGCCATGGTAATCAAAACAGTGTGTTGCTGACATATAGACATACAGATCAATTGAATAAAAATGATAATTCAAAACTGAATCTATACATTTATGACCAATTGGTTTTTGACAAGGCTGCCAAATAATTGGGGAAAAGAATGACATCTCCAATAAATGAGGCTGAGAAAACTGGGTATTCACTTGCAAAAGAATGCAGTTGGACCCCTGCCTTCATACCATATTCTAAAATTAACTCTCAGTGGATCAGGGACCTAAATATAAGAGCTAAAACCATAAAACTCTTAGAAAAAAACATGGCAAAACCTTCATGGTCTTGTATTTGGTAGTGATTTCTTGGATGTGAGATCAAAAGGAGGAACAACAAAAGAAAAAAATAGATAAAACTGACTTCATCAACATTAAAAACTGTGTGTCAAACATTACACAAGAAAGTGAAAAGACAGCCAACAGAATGGAAGAAAACAATTGCTAAACATAACTCACAAGGGTCTCACATCCAGAACATATAAAGAACTGCTACAACTCAACAACAAAAAGACAATCCAATTTAAAAGTAAACAAAGGGTTTGCATAGTCATTTTTCCAAAGAAGATGTATAGATGGCCAATGAGCATATGAAAACATGCTCAACATTGGTCATGAGGAAAACATGAATCAAAACCACAGTGATATTATCACTTCATATTCGTTAGGATGGTGTGCTGGTCTCATGGTCAGGTTCACATGTCAACTTGACCAGGTGTTGATACCTATTTGTCTGGTTGGGCAAGTGCTGGCCTGTCTGTTGCTATGAGAACATTTCATAGAATTAAATCATGATCATGTCAGCTACATCCACAGCTGATTCCATTTGTAATTATCCAAGGGTAGTGTCTTCTGCAATAAGTAATGCTCAATCTAATCACTGGAAGCCTTTTAAGGATTCAGAAGAGACAGGCTCTTTTTCTTGCTTTGGCCAGCGAGCCTTTCCCGTGGAGTTCGTCCAGACCCTCCATCGGAATCATCAGCTTCACAGCCTGCTCTACAAATTTTGAACTCAACATTCTCATGGTTATATGAGACACTTTTATATATTTTGTATTGATGACTATTTCCTGTTGATTCTGTTTCTCTAGAGAACCCTTACTAATACAGCCGATTTGAAAATACGTACCTCAGAAAAGCCATGTTTTAATCCTGATCCAATCTTGTGAGGGCAGCCATGTCTTTTAAACCCCATTCAAGACTGTAGGTTAGACTCTGATTAGGTTATATCCATGGAGATGTGACATGCCTAATTGTGGGTATGATCTTTGATTAGATGGGGATGTGACTCCACCCATTCCACATAGGTCGCAATTAGTTTACTGGAATCCTTTAAGGGAAGAAACATCTTGGAAAGAACCAGAAATGACAGAAGCCTCAGAGCCGACAAGGAGCAGATATAGACACTTGGAAAACAATTGCTTCAGAGAACCGAAACACGGATGTTTGGAGATGCTTGGAGCCCAGCAGATAGTTCCATGAGATTTTAAGCAAGCCAGAACCTAGACAGAGCCAAAAGAAGCCAGGAGATAAAAGCCAGCCCCAGAGAAGGAAAGTAAGGAACCCCTACAGGAGCAGAAGTTGAAAGCAACAGAGCCCAGGAGCAAGGGACCAGCAGATATCCATCATGTGACTTCCCAGCTGACAGCTGTTACGGACAGTATCAGCATTTTTTGAGCGAAGGTAACCTCTTGTTGGTGCCTTAATTTAGACACTTTCTCTTTCTTAGAACTATAAACTTGTAACTTATTAAATTCCCCTTTTTAAAAGCCGTTCCAGTTCTGGTATATCACATCATCTGACAGCTTGCAAACTAACACAGATGGCTATTAGTTAAACAAGTGTTGACGAGGATGTGCAGAAATTTGGAATCCTTACACATTGTTGATGGGAATGTAACATGGTGAAGCCACTGAAAATCAGTTGGGCTGTTCCTCAGAAAGTTGAACATAGAATTATCATATGACCATGAAATCCTATTTTGTACATACACCAGAAAACTGAATGCAGGAACTTGAATGGATGTTTGTACGCCAATGCTTATAGCAGCTTTATTCACATTAGCAACAAGGTGAAGGCAATCCAAGCATCCACCATGTGTATACCATGAATATACACACGATGGAATATTATTCAGCTGTAAAAAGAAATGAAGTTCTGATACATGTGATAACATGTATGAATGTAAGATATATTGAATAAAGTAAATCAGACACAAAAACAAATATTGTATGAACTTCGTATATGAAATAGCTAGAATAAGCAAAGTTCCTAGAGGTGGATAGTAGATTACAGGTTACCAGGAGCCAGGGGAGGTGGGGAGGGAGAGAGGGAATTATTGTTGATAATGGTAGTATAATATTGTGAATAATTAATACAACTGAATTATATACTTGAAAGGATAGAATGGGAAGTTTTGAGTTGTGTATATATATTACTACAATAAAAAGTTTTTTAAAAATTGGCTTAGAGAGGTTTATTAACTTGTGTAACATTTCAACTAGTGACTAAACATTAAAACTCAGATACCTGGGGCTTCAAACCCAGGTCTTTTGCAGTGTCTTAGATTTCTAAGTACAAGAAGTAGAGAATATAGAGTGGAAAATGTGATTAATGAAAATCCTGCTATAGTTCATACCTAGGATATGTTTCCATTTGGGCACCATACATAAAAGAAGATACTCATCTGAAGCTGTTCTGGAAATTAGAGACTTGGGGAATAGGTGAAAGACCGGGGATGTTTTATTAAGAAAAGGAATGTGCGTGAGGGGAATAGGAGAGATGTGGGTGTGGGAAAGAAGTGTGGCTAAAGGAGGTCCCTGGGATATGATACATGTTCACAGATTCTTGAAGACTCAGAAAAGGAATTAGGCTTATCATATGTAACTGGAGAGACTGGAACTAAAATAAGTGGATTTAATTTATAGGAAGATGGCATGGGGGCAGACTCAAGGAACTTCCCTAAAACAGCAAAATTAATAAAACGAAATAGAAGCAAAGAGTATGCTATATATGAGACTATAATGGAAATGGTTAGTCTCTTGGATTATTGGAGACTGATTTTCTGTGTTATTTCTGTAAAGTCTGAATATGTTAAAGCGAGTATTTTACTTTGTTTTATTGTGAAATAAATTATTCCTGTTTGTTTTAGTTTCCTGGGGCTGATGTAATACATTACCACTGTACTGGTTTGAAATTGTTATGTGCCCCAGAAAAGCCATGTTCTTTTAATCCTGATCCAATCTTGGAGGGGCAGACCTATTGTTTAGAGTAGAAACTTTGATTAGGTTGTTTCCATGGGGATATGACACACCCAAATGTGGGTATAATCTTTTGATTAGATTAGTTTTGCAGTGTGACTACCCCATTTGAGGTGGGTCTTAATTAGTTTACTGGAGTCTTACTGGGAGAGAAACCGTTCAGAACTGACACAAACACAGACGTTTAGAGATGGAGACAGAAAAAGCCTGGGTGCTAGGCAAGGACTCACAGAGCCAGAACCTGAAGAGAAGAAATCTTCCACCCCAAGAGAAGCTAAGCTAAGATTTGAAACCCAGAGTTTCACCCCTAAGCAGCTAAGTGAGGGCCCACAGATGCCTACAGAGGAAGCCACTGGAATCAGTAGCTGGAAGCAACGGAACTGGGAACAAGCACCAGCAGACGCCAGCCGTATGCCTTCCCTTGTGACAGATATTGGCCTTTCTTCGGAGTCAAGATATTTTTATCTGGATGACCTAGTTTGGACATTTTTAAGGCCTTAGAGCTGTAAAGTTGTAACTTAAACGCTCTTTATAGGGTGGGCAATAGGGGCTTGTTGGTAGCTGATGGCTGGGGGTAAGCGGCCGTACTGAGTCAAGCACACAGCTCACAGTCACGAAGAACCGACTCAGGAGACAACCCTCAGGGGGTGAGTGGAAGGCATCTGCTTTATTGAGGAAGTGCACACGCTTATGTAGGCTGGGAGCATGCAGGGACACGTGTCGGGCTGGGATTGGTCACCGTTGTTGTTAGGGTGGAGGGCAGATTTCAGGTTAGCACTTTTGGCGCGAACCACTGCCAGTTCCGGGAAGAAAGCCGGTCGCGGGTTAGGCTATTTTGTGTTGCCTTGCATCAGCCACGGCAGCCATGTTGGCAATATTTTATGACTTCTCCATCAATTCCTCTTTTTGTTTTTTAGCTTTCTGGGTAACTGTGTCTGTCTTAGGTTGCCTCCTCAGGAGGTCTTACCCATCATTGGCTACCAGCTAAGCCACCGGAAGCGAGGGGCAGCAGCGCCTGTCTTAGGTTGCCTCCCAAGGGTCTTACCCATCACTGACTGCCTGCTGATCATCACACAGGAAGATTGTAATGCGCTACACAGGAAGATTGTAATGCGCAGCTTAAGCTGGCTATAATGGAGACCGTGGATATGTGGTTGATGAGTCTGTGCAACAAGGCCAAAGTTTAGACAAGGGTATGAGTATGTGTGTGTGGGGGGGGTTAGGCCAGAGGGTGCTTGGCGGCGTGTATTTCAGCCTGCGATAAAAATCTTCAATCTTGAGAAGTCATAAAATATTGCCAACATGGCTGCCGTGGCTGATGCAAGGCAACACAAAATGGCCTAACCCGCGACCGGCTTTCTTCCCGGAACTGGCGGTGGTTCGCGCCAAAAGCGCTAACCTGAAATCTGCCCTCCACCCTAGCAACAACGGTGACCAATCCCAGCCCGACACGTGTCCCTGCATGCTCCCAGCCTATATAAGCGTGTGCACTTCCTCAATAAAGCAGACGCCTTCCACTCACCCCCTGAGGGTTGTCTCCTGAGTCGGTTCTTCGTGACTGTGTGCTGTGTGCTTGACTCAGTACGGCCGCTTACCCCCAGCCATCAGCTACCAACAGGGGCACAGTGGCAGAATTCTCACCTACCATGCTGGAGAACCAGGTTTGATTCTTGGTGCCTGTCCATGCAAAAACAAAAAACTCTATAAAAGCTGATGCATTTCTGGTATATTGCATTCTGGCAGCTTTAGCAAACAAGCATAAACTACATTATTTAAAACAACACAGATTTATTGTCTTATCATTATGGAAGTCAGAAGTCCAAAGGTGATCTCACTGAGCTAAAGGCAAGGTGTTGGCAGGGCTGGTTCCTTCTGGAGGTTCAGAGGGGAGAATCTCTTCCTTGCCTTTCTAATCTTCTAGTGGCCTGCATTCCTGGATTTGGGCCACTTCCTCACATAACTCTTACCTTTTGCTTCTGTCATCCCAGCTCCTGCTACTAACTTTGATTCCCTCTTATAAAACCATTGTAATTACATTGGGCCAATGTGGATAACCCAAGAAAATCACCCCATCTCCAGAGCCTGAGTTTAATAACATCTGCAAGTCCTTTTACCAAGTAAGGCAATATTCACAGGTTCTGAGATTAGAACATTGACCTCATTGGTGGCCATTATTCAGCCTACCACACTGATATTAGTATTTTGCACCTTCTCTTTTTTTCTTGGTAAGTCTTGCAAAGGATTAATAAATTTTATTTCTCTCTTCAAAAAGCAACTTGCCTTTGATAACCATCTCTACTATATATTTGTTTTCTATTTTATTAATTTCTGCTTTTAATTTTCATTGTTTTTTCCTTCTACTAATTTGGAAGTTACAAATACTTCCTATTCCTACAAATATGTGGAAGACTACTTACTATTAAAAAATATATATGTGAATGTTTTCTTTCCCTGTGTGGAGAGATTATGTATTCCTCCGCATTAAAGCTCAGGTATGGCCATGTGGCTCAGTCTGGCCAATAAAAATATGAACAAAAGTGATGTGTATCATGACTTCCTGGAAGATGGCGGCTTAGTAAGACGCGCGGATCTTAGTTTCTTCTCCAGGACACCTACTAGGGGAGTAGAAACGATACAGAAAGCGCCCAAAGCCACAACAGAGATAAAAAAGACAGCGTACCCCATCCTGGAACGGCTGGCTGGCTGAGAGAAGCAGCTCGGGTGAGATCGCCGAGGCGCGCGGGCCTTACCGGGCAGGGTGGCAAGCGGCCGGAGTTACTCCCTTCCCCCTTCCCGGGCCGGCTGGGAGAATTGGAGAGGCGGTCCCCTGAAACAAAGACGGCTGGCGCCCACACCACGCGCAGCCCCCGGACCAACTGAGAGAATTGGATCGGAAACCCCCAGGCCGCGGAGAACGGTGACGGGTGGGGGAGGCCCCTTCCAAACCCGTGACTCCCGGGGAACGTGCACTCTCTCGGGCGGGCCGCTGCCGCTGGCGCCCTCCCGCCACGCTTGTTGCCCAGGGCCGACTAGGAAATTCGGACGGGCTCTTTCCCTGGCTGCGGCGACCAGCAACCCTCCCTGCGTTCAGACCCCGGGCCGGCTCAAGCCGCTTCGGCTAGCGAACCCTCAGGACGGCGAGAGTTTTCCAAAGTTTAAGGTTCCACAGCACCTTTTACTGGTGGGACCCGCAGACAAACGGGTGCCACGAGCGCCACCTACTGGGCAGGATAAGAAAAACAGAACCCAGAGATTTCACAGAAAAATATTACAACCTTGCTGGGTCCAACACCAAGAGAAATCTGAATAAATGCCCAGACGCCAGCAGCAGAAGATAACTGTCCACGCTCAAAAGATTGAGAATATGGCTCAGTCAAAGGAACAAACCAATAGCTCAAATGAGACACAAGAGCTGAGACAACTAATGCTGAATATACGAACAGAAATGGAAAACCTCTTCAAAAATGAAATCGATAAATTGAGGGAGGACATGAAGAGGACATGGGCTGAACATAAAGAAGAAATAGAAAAACTGAAAAAACAAATCGCAGAACTTATGGAAGTGAAGGATAAAGTAGCAAACATAGAAAAAATAATGGATAGCTACAATGATAGATTTAAAGAGACAGAAGATAGAATTAGTGATTTGGAGGATGGAACATCTGAATTCCAAAAAGAAACAGAAACTATAGGGAAAAGAATGGAAAAATTTGAACAGGGTATCAGGGAACTCAAGGACAATATGAACCGCACAAATATACGTGTTGTGGGTGTCCCAGAAGGAGAAGAGAAGGGAAAAGGAGGAGAAAAACTAATGGAAGAAATTATCACTGAAAATTTCCCAACTCTTATGAAAGACCTAAAATTACAGATCCAAGAAGTGCAGCGCACCCCAAAGAGATTAGACCCAAATAGGCGTTCTCCAAGACACTTACTAGTTAGAATGTCAGAGGTCAAAGAGAAAGAGAAGATCTTGAAAGCAGCAAGAGAAAAACAATCCATTACATACAAGGGAAACCCAATAAGATTTTGTGTAGATTTCTCAGCAGAAACCATGGAAGCTAGAAGACAGTGGGATGATATATTTAAAATACTAAAAGAGAAAAACTGCCAACCAAGACTCCTATATCCAGCAAAATTATCCTTCAAAAATGAGGGAGAAATTAAAACATTCTCAGACAAAAAGTCACTGAAAGAATTTGTGACCAAGAGACCAGCTCTGCAAGAAATACTAAAGGGAGCACTAGAGTCAGATACAAAAAGACAGAAGAGAGAGATATGGAAAAGAGTGTAGAAAGAAGGAAAATCAGATATGATATATATAATACAAAAGGCAAAATGGTAGAGGAAAATATTATCCAAACAGTAATAACACTAAATGTCAATGGACTGAATTCCCCAATCAAAAGACATAGATTGGCAGAATGGATTAAAAAACAGGATCCTTCTATATGCTGTCTACAGGAAACACATCTTAGACCCAAAGATAAACATAGGTTGAAAGTGAAAGGTTGGGAAAAGATATTTCATGCAAATAACAACCAGAAAAGAGCAGGAGTGGCTATACTAATATCCAACAAATTAGACTTCAAATGTAAAACAGTTAAAAGAGACAAAGAAGGACACTATATACTAATAAAAGGAACAATTAAACAAGAAGACATAACAATCATAAATATTTACGCACTGAATCAGAATGCCCCAAAATACGTGAGGAATATACTGCAAACATTGAAAAGGGAAATAGACTCATATACCATAATAGTTGGAGACTTCAACTCACCACTCTCATCAAGGGACAGAACATCTAGACAGAGGATCAACAAAGAAATAGAGAATCTGAATATTACTATAAATGAACTAGACTTAATAGACATTTATAGGACATTACATCCCACAACAGCAGGATACACCTTTTTCTCAAGTGCTCATGGATCATTCTCAAAGATAGACCATATGCTGGGTCACAAAGCAAATCTTAACAAATTTAAAAAGATTGAAATCTTACACAACACTTTCTCGGACCATAAAGGAATGATGTTGGAAATCAATAATAGGCAGAGTGCCAGAAAATTCACAAATACGTGGAGGCTCAACAACACACTCCTAAACAACGACTGGGTCAAAGAAGAAATTGCAAGGGAAATTAGCAAATACCTCGAGGCGAATGAAAATGAAAACACAACATATCAAAACTTATGGGACGCAGCAAAGGCAGTGCTAAGAGGGAAATTTATTGCTCTAAATGCCTATATCAGAAAAGAAGAAAAGGCAAAAATTCAGGAATTAACTATCCATTTGGAAGAACTGGAGAAAGAACAGCAAGCTAACCCCAAAGCAAGCAAAAGGAAAGAAATAACAAAGATTAGAGCACAAATAAATGAAATTGAAAACATGAAAACAATAGAGAATATCAATAAGGCCAGAAGTTGGTTCTATGAGAAAATCAATAAGATTGATGGGCCCTTAGCAAGACTGACAAAAAGAAGAAGAGAGAGGATGCAAATAAATAAGATCAGAAATGGAAGAGGAGACATAACTACTGACCTCACAGAAATAAAGGAGGTAATAACAGGATACTATGAACAACTTTACGCTAATAAATACAACAATTTAGAGGAAATGGACGGGTTCCTGGAAAGACATGAACAACCAACTTTGACTCAAGAAGACATAGATGACCTCAACAAACCAATCACAAGTAAAGAAATTGAATTAGTCATTCAAAAGCTTCCTAAAAAGAAAAGTCCAGGACCAGATGGCTTCACATGTGAATTCTACCAAATGTTCCAGAAAGAATTAGTACCAATTCTCTTCAAACTCTTCAAAAAAATCGAAGTGGAGGGAAAACTACCTAATTCATTCTATGAAGCCAACATCACCCTCATACCAAAACCAGGCAAAGATATTACAAAAAAAGAAAACTACAGACCAATCTCTCTAATGAATACAGATGCAAAAATCCTCAATAAAATTCTAGCAAATCGTATCCAACAGCACATTAAAAGAATTATACATCATGACCAAGTAGGATTCATCCCAGGTATGCAAGGATGGTTCAACATAAGAAAATCAATTAATGTAATACACCATATCAACAAATCAAAGCAGAAAAATCACATGATCATCTCAATTGATGCAGAGAAGGCATTCGACAAGATTCAACATCCTTTCCTGTTGAAAACACTTCAAAAGATAGGAATACAAGGGAACTTCCTTAAAATGATAGAGGGAATATATGAAAAACCCACGGCTAATATCATCCTCAATGGGGAAAAATTGAAAACTTTCCCCCTAAGATCAGGAACAAGACAAGGATGTCCACTATCACCACTATTATTCAACATTGTGTTGGAGGTTCTAGCCAGAGCAATTAGACAAGAAAAAGAAATACAAGGCATCAAAATTGGAAAGGAAGAAGTAAAACTATCACTGTTTGCAGACGATATGATACTATACGTCGAAAACCCGGAAAAATCCACAACAAAACTACTAGAGCTAATAAATGAGTACAGCAAAGTAGCAGGTTACAAGATCAACATTCAAAAATCTGTAGCATTTCTATACACTAGTAATGAACAAGCTGAGGGGGAAATCAAGAAACGAATCCCATTTACAATTGCAACTAAAAGAATAAAATACCTAGGAATAAATTTAACTAAAGAGACAAAAAACCTATATAAAGAAAACTACAAAAAACTGCTAAAAGAAATCACAGAAGACCTAAATAGATGGAAGGGCATACCGTGTTCATGGATTGGAAGACTAAATATAGTTAAGATGTCAATCCTACCTAAATTGATTTACAGATTCAATGCAATACCAATCAAAATCCCAACAACTTATTTTTCAGAAATAGAAAAACCAATAAGCAAATTTATCTGGAAGGGCAGGGTGCCCCGAATTGCTAAAAACATCTTGAGGAAAAAAAACAAAGCTGGAGGTCTCGCGCTGCCTGACTTTAAGGCATATTATGAAGCCACAGTGGTCAAAACAGCATGGTATTGGCATAAAGATAGATATATCGACCAATGGAATCGAATAGAGTGCTCAGATATAGACCCTTTCATCTATGGACATTTGATCTTTGATAAGGCAGTCAAGCCAACTCACCTGGGACAGAGCAGTCTCTTCAATAAATGGTGCCTAGAGAACTGGATATCCATATGCAAAAGAATGAAAGAAGACCCATCTCTCACACCCTACACAAAAGTTAACTCAAAATGGATCAAAGATCTAAACATTAGGTCTAAGACCATAAAACAGTTAGAGGAAAATGTTGGGAGATATCTTATGGATCTTACAACTGGAGGCGGTTTTATGGACCTTAAACCTAAAGCAAGAGCACTGAAGAAGGAAATAAATAAATGGGAACTCCTCAAAATTAAACACTTTTGTGCATCAAAGAGCTTCATCAAGAAAGTAGAAAGACAGCCTTCACAATGGGAGACAATATTTGGAAATGATATATCAGATAAAGGTCTAGTATCCAGAATTTATAAAGAGATTGTTCATCTCAATAACAAAAAGACAGCCAACCCAATTACAAAATGGGAAAAAGACTTGAACAGACACCTCTCAGAAGAGGAAATACGGATGGCCAAGAGGCACATGAAGAGATGCTCAATGTCCCTGGCCATTAGAGAAATGCAAATCAAAACCACAATGAGATATCATCTCACACCCACCAGAATGGCCATTATCAACAAAACAGAAAATGACAAGTGCTGGAGAGGATGCGGAGAAAGAGGCACACTTATCCACTGTTGGTGGGAATGTCAAATGGTGCAACCACTGTGGAAGGCAGTTTGGCGGTTCCTCAAAAAGCTGAATATAGAACTGCCATACGACCCAGCAATACCATTGCTAGGTATCTACTCAAAGGACTTAAGGGCAAAGACACAAACGGACATTTGCACACCAATGTTTATAGCAGCATTATTTACAATTGCAAAGAGATGGAAACAGCCAAAATCTCCATCAACAGAAGAGTGGCTAAACAAACTGTGGTATATACATACGATGGAATATTATGCAGCTTTAAGACAAGATAAACTTATGAACCATGTAATAACATGGATGGACCTAGAGAATATTATGCTGAGTGAATCCAGCCAAAAACTAAAGGACAAATACTGTATGGTCCCACTGATGTGAACGGACATTCGAGAATAAACTTGAAATATGTCATTGGTAACAGAGTTCAGCAGGAGTTAGAAACAGGGTAAGACAATGGGTAATTGAAGCTGAAGGGATACAGACTGTGCAACAGGACTAGATACAAAAACTCAAAAATGGACAGCACAATAATACCTAATTGTAAAGTAATCATGTTAAAACACTGAATGAAGCTGCATCTGAGCTATAGGTTTTTGTTTTGTTTTGTGTTGTTTTGTTTTGATTTTACTATTATTACTTTTATTTTTTTTCTCTATATTAACATTCTATATCTTTTTCGGTTATGTTGCTAGTTCTTCTAAACCAATGCAAATGTACTAAGAAAGGATGATCATGCATCTATGTGATGATGTTAAGAATTAATGATTGCATGTGTAGAATGGTATGATCTCTAAATGTTGGGTTAATTTCTTTTTTTCCGTTAATTAAAAAAAAAAAAAAGAGAAGGGATAATTGGAGATGAAGGGATACAGACTGTACAACGGGACTGGATATAAAAACTCAGAAATGGACAGCACAATACTACCCAATTGTAATGCAATTATGTTAAAACACTGAATGAAGCTGCATGTGAGGTATAGGTTTTTTGTTTTTGTTTTTTTTGTTTTTTTTCTTTCTATTATTGTTTTAATTCTTATTCTGTTGTCTTTTTATTTCTTTTTCTAAATCGATGCAAATGTACTAAGAAATGATGAATATGCAACTATGTGATGTTATTAAGAATTACTGATTGTACATGTAGATTGGAATGATTTCTAATTGTTTTGTTAATTCTTTTTTTAATTAATAAAAAAAAAAAAAAGTGATGTGTATCATGTCTGGGCAGAACTTTTTTTTTTTAATTTTTTTTTTTATTAATTAATGGAAAAAAAGAAATTAGCCCAACATTTAGAAATCATACCATTCTACATATGCAATCAGTAATTCTTAACATCATCACGTAGATGCATGATCATCGTTTCTTAGTACATTTGCATCGGTTTAGAAGAACTAGCAACACAACTGAAAAAGATATAGAATGTTAATATAGAGAAAAAAATAAAAGTAATAATAGTAAAACAAAACAAAACAAAACAAAACAAAACAAAAACCTGTAGCTCAGATGCAGCTTCATTCAGTGTTTTAACATGATTACTTGACAATTAGGTATTATCGTGCTGTCCATTTTTGAGTTTTTGTATCTAGTCCTGTTGCACAGTCTGTATCCCTTCAGCTCCAATTACCCATTATCTTACCCTGTTTCTAACTCCTGCTGGACTCTGTTACCAATGACATATTCCAAGTTTATTCTTGAATGTCGATTCACATCATTGGGACCATACAGTATTTGTCTTTTAGTTTTTGGCTAGACTCACTCAGCATAATGTTCTCTAGGTCCATCCATGTTATTACATGCTTCATAAGTTTATCCTGTCTTAAAGCTGCATAATATTCCATCGTATGTATATACCACAGTTTGTTTAGCCACTCGTCTGTTGATGGACATTTTGGCTGTTTCCATCTCTTTGCAATTGTAAATATCGCTGCTATAAACATTGGTGTGCAAATGTCCGTTTGAGTTTTTGCCCTTAATTCCTTTGAGTAGATTCCCAGCAATGGTATTGCTGGGTCGTATGGCAATTCTATATTCAACTTTTTGAGGAACCGCCAAACTGCCTTCCACAGTGGTTGCACCATTTGACATTCCCACCAACAGTGGATAAGTGTGCCTCTTTCTCCGCATCCTCTCCAGCACTTGTCATTTTCTGTTTTGTTGATAATGGCCATTCTGGTGGGTGTGAGATGATATCTCATTGTGGTTTTGATTTGCATTTCTCTAATGGCCAGGGACATTGAGCATCTCTTCATGTGCCTTTTGGCCATTTGTATTTCCTCTTCTGAGAGATGTCTGTTCAAGTCTTTTTCCCATTTTGTAATTGGGTTGGCTGTCTTTTTGTTGTTGAGTTGAACAATCTCTTTATAAATTCTGGATACTAGACCTTTATCTGATATGTCATTTCCAAATATTGTCTCCCATTGTGTAGGCTGTCTTTCTACTTTCTTGATGAAGTTCTTTGATGCGCAAAAGTGTTTAATTTTGAGGAGTTCCCATTTATTTATTTCCTTCTTCAGTGCTCTTGCTTTAGGTTTAAGGTCCATAAAACCACCTCCAATTGTAAGGTTCATAAGATATCTCCCTACATTTTCCTCTAACTGTTTTATGGTCTTAGACCTAATGTTTAGATCTTTGATCCATTTTGAGTTAACTTTTGTATAGGGTGTGAGATATGGGTCTTCTTTCATTCTTTTGCATATGGATATCCAGTTCTCTAGGCACCATTTATTGAAGAGACTGTTCTGTCCCAGGTGAGTTGGCTTGACTGCCTTATCAAAGATCAAATGTCCATAGATGAGAGGGTCTATATCTGAGCACTCTATTCGATTCCATTGGTCGATGTATCTATCTTTATGCCAATACCATGCTGTTTTGACCACTGTGGCTTCATAATATGCCTCAAAGTCAGGCAGCGCAAGACCTCCAGCTTCGTTTTTTTTCCTCAAGATGTTTTTAGCAGTTCAGGGCACCCTGCCCTTCCAGATAAATTTGCTTATTGGTTTTTCTATTTCTGAAAAATAAGTTGTTGGGATTTTGATTGGTATTGCATTGAATCTGTAAATCAATTTAGATGGGATTGACATCTTAACTATATTTAGTCTTCCAATCCATGAACACGGTATGCCCTTCCATCTATTTAGGTCTTCTGTGATTTCTTTTAACAGTTTTTTGTAGTTTTCTTTATATATGTTTTTTGTCTCTTTAGTTAAATTTATTCCTAGGTATTCCATTCTTTTAGTTGCAATTGTAAATGGGATTCGTTTCTTGATGTCCCCCTCAGCTTGTTCATTACTAGTGTATAGAAATGCTACAGATTTTTGAATGTTGATCTTGTAACCTGCTACTTTGCTGTACTCATTTATTAGCTCTAGTAGTTTTGTTGTGGATTTTTCCGGGTTTTCGACGTATAGTATCATATCATCTGCAAACAGTGATAGTTTTACTTCTTCCTTTCCAATTTTGATGCCTTGTATTTCTTTTTCTTGTCTAATTGCTCTGGCTAGAACCTCCAACACAATGTTGAATAATAGTGGTGATAGTGGACATCCTTGTCTTGTTCCTGATCTTAGGGGGAAAGTTTTCAATTTTTCCCCATTGAGGATGATATTAGCTGTGGGTTTTTCATATATTCCCTCTATCATTTTAAGGAAGTTCCCTTGTATTCCTATCCTTTGAAGTGTTTTCAACAGGAAAGGATGTTGAATCTTGTCAAATGCCTTCTCTGCATCAGTTGAGATGATCATGTGATTTTTCTGCTTTGATTTGTTGATATGGTGTATTACATTAATTGATTTTCTTATGTTGAACCATCCTTGCATACCTGGGATGAATCCTACTTGGTCATGATGTATATTTCTTTTAAGGTGTTGTTGGATACGATTTGCTAGAATTTTGTTGAGGATTTTTGCATCTATATTCATTAGAGAGATTGGCCTGTAGTTTTCTTTTTTTGTAATATCTTTGCCTGGTTTTGGTATGAGGGTGATGTTGGCTTCATAGAATGAATTAGGTAGTTTTCCCTCCGCTTCGATTATGTTGAAGAGTTTGAGGAGAGTTGGTACTAATTCTTTCTGGAATGTTTGATAGAATTCACATGTGAAGCCGTCTGGTCCTGGACTTTTCTTTTTAGGAAGCTTTTGAATGACTAATTCAATTTCTTTACTTGTGATTGGTTTGTTGAGGTCATCTATGTCTTCTTGAGTCAAAGTTGGTTGTTCATGTCTTTCCAGGAACCCGTCCATTTCATCTAAATTGTTGTATTTATTAGCGTAAAGTTGTTCATATTACCTCCTTTATTTCTGTGAGGTCAGTAGTTATGTCTCCTCTTCCATTTCTGATCTTATTTATTTGCATCCTCTCTCTTCTTCTTTTTGTCAGTCTTGCTAAGGGCCCATCAATCTTATTGATTTTCTCATAGAGCCATGTGGTAGTTAGATTTAGTTGTCAACTTGGCCAGGTGAAAGCACCTAGTTCTGTTGCTGTGGACATGAGCCAATGGTAGGTGAATCTCATCTGTTGCTAATTACATCTGCAGTCGGCTAGGAGGCGTGTCTGCTGCAATGAGTGACGTTTAACTTAATTGGCTTGTGCTTAAATGAGAGATTGCAACGTAGCACTGCTAGCAGCTCAGCATTCCTCATCTCAGCACTTGCAGCTCAGCCCAGGCCTTTGGAGAAGTCACCCCGGGGAAAGTTGTTGGAACCCAGGGGCCTGGAGAGAAGACCAGCAGAGACCATCCTGTGCCTTCCACGTAAGAAAAGAGCCTCAGTGGAAAGTTAGCTGCCTTTCCTCTGAAGAACCAACAAAATAAATCCCCTTTTATTAAAAGCCAATCCGTCTCTGGTGTGTTGCATTCCAGCAGCTAGCAAACTAGAACAGAGTTGGTACCGGAGAGTGGGGTGCTGCTGCGGTTTGCAAATGCCAGATCTGTTGGAACTGTGTTTTGGATGGCTAAGGGGAAGACTTTGGAGGAACTGTGAAGAGATTGATGGAGAAGTCCTGGAGGGCTTGAAGAGACTGTTGGTGTAAATGGAACCACCGCCAATCTTGACAAAGGAGGACACAAAAGGGAGAGATTGGAGTTTGCAGAGTGAGAACCATGGAAGTTCGGGTCTGAAGCCAAGAAACCTCGGCCAGGAGAGTGGACCCACCTGTATGTGTAGAGAGGATGAGTTTACCCTGAAGGGCGAGGATGAGTCTTCCCTCTCATTGCAGTGGAATAGTTGTGCAGCCTCGGGCCTTGGAAAAGGCATAGCACGCTCCTTGGGGGACTGGGAGAGCCTGGCTGCCACCATGTGGAGGGGTTGAGCGTGTGCCCCAGAAATGGCAGAGAGTCCAGGGGTGGCCCTGATGCCTGGAGAGAGTGGAGCCCAGAGGTGGTCTCCTCGATGTTCCCCGAGGTTGATTTGGAAAGAGGCTGGCCACTGCATAGGCCCTTGGAAGGGGTGGGACTGCTGCTTTCTACAGCCGAAGGATAAATGACTTTCAGACTTGGAAATCCAATGGTGTTTGCCTGCAGATCTTCCTTCCAATTTCTCCCTATGGAAATGACAATCTATATCCTGTGAATATCCTCCTTTGCATCTTGGCACTAGACAACTTATTTTGAGATTCACAGGTCCACAGCCAGAAGAGAATATTTTGCACCTGTTTAAGGTGATGTGAGTAGTTGCCAAGTTGACAAGGGGTGGACATGTGGTAGTTAGATTCAGTTGTCAACTTAGCCAGGTGAAAGCACCTAGTTCTGTTGCTGTGGACATGAGCCAATGGTAGGTGAATCTCATCTGTTGCTAATTACATCTGCAGTTGGCTAGGAGGCGTGTCTGCTGCAATGAGTGACGTTTAACTTAATTGGCTTGTGCTTAAATGAGAGAACGCAATGTAGCACAGTCTAGCAGCTCAGCATTCCTCATCTCAGCACTTGCAGCTCAGCCCAGGCCTTTGGAGAAGTCACCCCGGGGAAAGTTGTTGGAACCCAGGGGCCTGGAGAGAAGACCAGCAGAGAACATCCTGTGCCTTCCACGTAAGAAAAGAGCCTCCGTGGAAAGTTAGCTGCCTTTCCTCTGAAGAACCAACAAAATAAATCCCCTTTTATTAAAAGCCAATCCATCTCTGGTGTGTTGCATTCCAGCAGCTAGCAAACCAGAACAAGCCAACTTCTGGTCTTATTGATTTTCTCTATTGTTTTCATGTTTTCAATTTCATTTATTTCTGCTCTAATCTTTGTTATTTCTTTCCTTTTGCTTGCTTTGGGATTAGTTTGCTGTTCTTTCTCCAGTTCTTCCAAGTGGACAGTTAATTCCTGCATTTTGCCTTTTCTTCTTTTCTGATATAGGCATTTAGGGCAATAAATTTCCCTCTTAGCGCTGCCTTTGCTGTGTCCCATAAGTTTTGATATGTTGTGTTTTCATTTTCATTCGCCTCGAGGTATTTGCTAATTTCTCTTGCAATTTCTTCTTTGACCCACTCGTTGTTTAAGAGTGTGTTGTTGAGCCTCCATGTATTTGTGAATTTTCTGGCACTCGGCCTATTATTGATTTCCAACTTCATTCCTTTATGATCCAAGAAAGTGTTGTGTATGATTTCAATCTTTTTAAATTTGTTAAGACTTGCTTTGTGACCCAGCATATGGTCTATCTTTGAGAATGATCCATGAGCACTTGAGAAAAAGGTGTATTCTGCTGTTGTGGGATGTAATGTCCTATAAATGTCTGTTAAGTCTAGCTCATTTATAGTAATATTCAGATTCTCTATTTCTTTTTTGATCCTCTGTCTAGATGTTCTGTCCATTGATGAGAGTGGTGAATTGAAGTCTCCAACTATTATGGTATATGAGTCTATTTCCCTTTTCAGTGTTTGCAGTGTATTCCTCACGTATTTTGGGGCATTCTGGTTCAGTGCATAAATATTTATGATTGTTATGTCTTCTTGTTTAATTGTTCCTTTTATTAGTATATAGTGTCCTTCTTTGTCTCTTTTAATTGTTTTACATTTGAAGTCTAATTTGTTGGATATTAGTGTAGCCACTCCTGCTCTTTTCTGGTTGTTATTTGCATGAAATATCTTTTCCCAACCTTTCACTTTCAACCTATGTTTATCTTTGGGTCTAAGATGTGTTTCCTGTAGACAGTATATAGAAGGATCCTGTTTTTTAATCCATTCTGCCAATCTATGTCTTTTGATTGGGGAATTCAGTCCATTGACATTTAGTGTTATTACTGTTTGGATAATATTTTCCTCTAACATTTTGCCTTTTGTATTATATATATCATATCTGATTTTCCTTCTTTCTACACTCTTCTCCATACCTCTCTCTTCTGTCTTTTTGTATCTGACTCTAGTGCTCCCTTTAGTATTTCTTGCAGAGCTGGTCTCTTGGTCACAAATTCTCTCAGTGACTTTTTGTCTGAGAATGTTTTAATTTCTCCCTCATTTTTGAAGGACAATTTTGCTGGATATAGGAGTCTTGGTTGGCAGTTTTTCTCTTTTAGTAATTTAAATATATCATCCCACTGTCTTCTAGCTTCCATGGTTTCTGCTGAGAAATGTACACATAGTCTTATTGGGTTTCCCTTGTATGTGATGGATTGTTTTTCTCTTGCTGCTTTCAAGATCCTCTCTTTCTCTTTGACCTCTGACATTCTAACTAGTAAGTGTCTTAGAGAACGCCTATTTGGGTCTAATCTCTTTGGGGTGCGCTCCACTTCTTGGATCTGTAATTTTAGGTCTTTCATAAGAGTTGGGAAATTTTCAGTGATAATTTCTTCCATTAGTTTTTCTCCTCCTTTTCCCTTCTCTTCTCCTTCTGGGACACCCACAACACGTACATTTGTGCAGTTCATATTGTCCTTGAGTTCCCTAATACCCTGTTCAAATTTTTCCGTTCTTTTCTGATAGTTTCTGTTTCATTTTGGAATTCAGATGTTCCATCCTCCAAATCACTAATTCTATCTTCTGTCTCTTTAAATCTATCATTGTAGGTATCCATTGTTTTTTCCATCTTTTCTACTTTATCCTTCACTTCCATAAGTTCTGTGATTTGTTTTTTCAGTTTTTCTATTTCTTCTTTTTGTTCAGCCCATGTCTTCTTCATGTCCTCCCTCAATTTATTGGTTTCATTTTTGAAGAGGTTTTCCATTTCTGTTCGTATATTCAGCATTAGTTGTCTCAGCTCCTGTATCTCATTTGAACTATTGGTTTGTTCCTTTGACTGGGCCATATTCTCAATCTTCTGAGCGTGGACCGTTATCTTCTGTTGGTGTCTGGGCATTTAGTCAGATTTCCCTGGGTGTCGGACCCAGCAGGTTGTAAGATTTTTCTGTGAAATCTCTGGGTTCTGTTTTTCTTATCCTGCCCAGTAGGTGGCACTCGTGGCACACATTTGTCTCACGTGTTTGGAAGGAACCCCCCCGGTCACCGTTCTCCGCGGCCTGGGGATTTCCGATCCAATTCTCTCAGTTGGTCCGGGGGGCTGTGCGTGGTGGGGGCGTCAGCTGCCGCGCCTTGAGGGGACCCTGTGGCTCCTATTATTAATGCCCCTATTGGTGTTTGGTTGGACCCAGTCCCTGCCACTGTCCGAAATTCCCTCCTCTCCCTGGAGGGCTGCCGTTCGCCGGCCGTCGCAGCCTGGGGAACTCGCCACCAGACCAGGAAGCCGCCCACAGGGGAGGGGCACCGGTTGCCAGCCACCGTGGCTTGGGTAGCCCTCTGATCCGAGACTCGTAGCTGGTCCAGGAAGCCGCCCGCAAAAGAGGGGCGCTGGCCGCCGCGGCTTGGGAAACTTGCCTCTCTGAGACTCTCAGCCGGCCCGGGAAGGAGGGAGGGGGTGCTCCGGCCGCCACAGCTGCCGCTACTCGGGAAATCGCGCACCGCTCGGGGAATAGCGCGCCACTCGGGGAATAGCGCGCCACTCGGGGAATCACGCGCCGCTCGGGGATCTCACCGCAGCAGAGTCTCGCCGTCAGTCTAGCCAGTCCAGACTGGGGTAAGCTGTGTGTCCATTCCCTGCCGTGGCCCCAGGAGCTGTTCTGCACTGTTTCTGTTCACCTAGTAGTTGCTCTGGAGGAGGAACTAAGACACGCGTATCTTACTAAGCCGCCATCTTGGCCCCGCCGACCTCTGGGCAGAGCTTTAATAGCCAAAACATTGTTTACCACATTCTGTTTTTGTTCTTTTCTCTAATCATGGAAGCATGAGTTGAGATGCATCTCTGAATATATAGTCTAAGCAAGAAATAAAAGTAGTTTTGAGCTACTGTTTTCAGGTG
Organism: Tamandua tetradactyla; assembly: GCF_023851605.1. Taxonomy (NCBI): domain Eukaryota; kingdom Metazoa; phylum Chordata; class Mammalia; order Pilosa; family Myrmecophagidae; genus Tamandua; species Tamandua tetradactyla. The sequence goes on from NC_135340.1 coordinate 62,650,348, forward strand.
TTTTGTTTGTATGTGATTGTGTGTGTTTGTTTAATTGTGGCATAATTTAGCTATTCTAACTGCTACATTTGGTTATCTTGGAAATTGAAATATACATCCTTAATTATCAAAGTCTAACAGTAGAACCTGGAACATTTTAGTCTACATTTATCCCTATTTTCCCTCTCAATTTATCTGCTATTGACAGCACATATTTAATTTTTTAAATTTTAACACAGCATATTTTTAATATTGTTATGTATTCAAAATTCATTTACACTTGTAATTGCCGTTGGGCTTTATTCCAAATTGTGTCTCTGACCTGTCTGGATCATTTTCCTTCTGCCTGAAGCACAGTCTTTAGACTAAAACGCAAAGGCAATTATAAGAATGTTAGATTGCTGATAGTGAACTCTATTAGCTACTGTTTATCTGGAAATTTTTCCTTTTTTATTTAGTTTCTTTTTGAAAGATATTTTCGGTCAGGAAAGTCTTATAGTTTGTAGTTTGCCAGATATTTTTCTTTGCCCATATTGAAAATATCATTCTCTGACAGTTGTTGCAATTAAAGTCAGTTGTCATTCTATCAATCCTTTGAAGTTCCTCTGCCTTTTTCCATCTGGTTTAAAGAATTTGTCTTTGTATTTAGTTTCCCACAGTTGCACTATGAAGGGGTAGATTACTATTTGTTCTCTTTTGGGGACTCATTGGTTTTCTTAGTCTTTGTATCGATAACTGTAATCAATTCTGGAAAATTCTTTGTTTTTCTCTTCAAACAATTTTTACTTTATATTTTTTATAGAGTTACAATCCACATACCATAAAATTTTCTTTTTTTAAGTGTACAGTTTAGGGCTTTTTAATGTACACACTGTCCAAAATTGAGGTGTCAGCAAGGTGATGCTTTCTCCCAGAGAACTGGCATTCTGGAACTTGCTGCTGGTAATCCTTGGGGCTTTGGGTCTCTTCATATGGCAATGCACACTGTAGTGTCTTCTTTCTCTTCTGGATTCCATTGATTTCCAGTTTCTTGCTTCCCCATGGCTTTTTCCCTGTGGCCTTCTCTATAAGACCTTCAGTTATAGGATTAAGACCCCTCCTAATTCAGTTGATCCTACCTTCCTAAAAATAACATCTTCAACAGGTCCTATTTACACTGAGTTCACACCCTCAGGAATGGATTAAGAGTAAGAACATGTTTTCTGGTGTACATAATTCACTCTGCCACAGTGACATTCCTGAACTAAATCTGTAAAGTCTGTTTTTGTCCTGGGTGACCTCTCCTTGGTTTGCTTAGTGATTATCTAGCAAATTGACAGAAATTTCCTCAGATGCCTTGTACCTGTAAATTCCCCTGCCTTTTGTAAGGGCCTGTGTATGTGTCTGTGTGTCTGTGCACGTTTTGGTGCATGTTTTCAGTGCTCCAGCAGTCAGTTTACAACTCTGCCTTGGCGTTTACTTCCTGCTTGTGTGGAGTCTCATAATCAGCCATAAGTAAAAGATTAGGATCTTTACAGGTCTTTCCTGATGTAAACAGCCATGTCATGTGTCAGTCTTCTAGATTTCCAAGAATAAATTGGAACTTTTCAAAACCCTCCATGGACTGTCATTCTCCAGATTTGCCTTTTATAATTTTGGGTCTAGTTTCTTATTTTCCCTAACTGTTGTCACCCAAAGTCTTAGGCAGCCACAACAGCTGCTGCTGATTTTATTTGATAAGAGGCCCAGGAAAAAAGCAGTTTAAGCTCTGACAATCCCTGTAAATGGGGGTTTCCAGGAAACTTCCAGACAAATTTGGTTTGATAACATCTCTGTGACCTTCCTTCATGGTATTTCCTACCACATGACTTTCTACATCCCACCAGGCAGGCATTGTCAAAAGATCATTTCCTCAACTTCGCTCTCCGTTTTCCTGTATTTTACCAATGGAAGAATGGTGGGAGGCTGGAGGACTAAGATATGTAGGCACCTGGAGTTGTATGAGGTGAATGCCTTAGTTTGGGGTTAATGGGCTTTGGACATAATTAGTTTAATTGCATGAGTGTTTAATACAAATTGTCATACAGAGCATTCTCAACATGGTCTCTACCCCCAATCCTCTTGTGCTGACTATTTCCAAATCACCCCTGGTCCTATCTCCCATTTGCCCTTCTTTTCCCCTACAACTTCAACTCAAGTTCTGCTCCCTGATAGGATAGTACTCATAGTTTATACTTTCCTGCCGGCTGCAATATCCTTTTCCTGCCTACTGCCCACCTCTTTCGTGGATCCTTAAAGGTGGTAAAATATTAGTCACCAGAACTACAGATTACAAAGAAGGAAAGAAATAATATGGATTAGGATTCAATTATAGTATTAATAGTAACACTTAAATAATTCAGAGAAAATCCCTGGATATAGAGGAAGCTTTACATGCAAAGAGGCATGTGATCATTTTAGTAAGATAATAGTTATCATTGATCAGGCATTTAAAGCCATTTATCTTCTGTTCAGAATGTAAAATGTACTATTTTATGTAACTGACTTGGTCCTCCTAGTTGATAAATACTCTTCAGTGTTGCAACAACATCTTAAGAAGAGGGATGGGGTAGGGAAGAGTAACTTCTCAAAAATGAAAATAAAATGGCTTTTGCTGAAAAGGCACACCTCCACTTGGAGGTGAATTTTGTAAGCAGTGTTTTGATATTTTTCTTGTCCTTACTGAAAAAAAGAATGAGAAGAGGGAAAAAATGAAATGAAACTGAAAATTTCCTTAGGAGAATCTCCTTAAGAAGTCTATGAAACAATCTTCTTAGCAACTAAAACATGGTTAAGTTGGGAGGGTTTTTAAACAGTAAAAAATTCAGAAGGTCTCATAGAGAAAATGCTTAGCAACTATTTACAAAAGTAAGATTACAGAGAAATTTTAAGATTAATAGGGAAATTACTAAATTATGTCTTTTTTCCTTAATTTTAGAAAATGGGTTTATATAGAGGATTAAAAAAATAAAACCTCTAGGAGATTATATACCAAGATAATGATTATCTCTAGCTGTTGGAATTGCCAGTAATTTTTTTCCTTTTTAGATCATCTATATGTTATCTTTTTTCTTTACATGGAAACTCTATTACTTTGTAAAAAAAAAAAAAAAAAGCAAGATTTTATTATAAAATATTTGTTTAATTTTTGTCATATTTACCATTTTAATGGATATTTCTAATATTGAAATATATGGGGAAGTTATGACTCAGTTATGAGTATGGAACAAAAAATATGCAGTTTGGTATAATGGAAGAACATTAGCTGTAATCATAGACCTGAGTTTAATTTCTGCTCTTCTACTAAGTGATCTTGAACAAATAACACGACTTTCCTAATTCTCAGTTTCTTCATCATAAAATAAGGATAGTGTGTCACATAATCTCTGGAGTCCCTTTTAGTTCTCTGATTTCATTTTAGAAATCTTTGGAAAGATCAAACTGTATGACCCTGGCAAACTACTGCCACCTGGTGTTGGTTATCTAAAGTGAAGGAGCTGTAATATGATAAAATCACATTAATTCCTTCAGTAATTCTTAGATTTGTGTAGCGTCTATGTGCAGGCAGCAACATCATCCATTCAATTTAGTGTTTTCTGAATGTTTTTCTAGGAAAAAAATTAGTGTTTTTCTTGGTGATTTGTGTGGTAGATTGAGTTACGTGTCCTAGAAAAAATCTTGTTCTTAGTCTGGATGTGCATTCCTGTGGGTTTGAACCCATTGTAAATAAGACCTTTTGAAGATGTTATTTTTTATTAAGGTGTTGTTCAATTGGACGAGGGTGGTGCTTAATCTAGATTACTGGTGTCCTTTGTAAGAAGAAGAAATTCAGACATAATCAAAGAAAGCCAGAGGGAGGAGCTGAAGCCACAAGTCAGTAGGAACCAGAAGAGAAAGGAGAGAAGATTGCCATGTGCATCACGGTATGATGGAAAAACTAAGGAACCCAAGGATTGCCTGCCAGCCAGAACACTACCAACCCCAGGAGGGAGCAAGCCTCCTAGCCTCTAAAACTGTGAGCCGATAACTTCCCTTTGCTTAAGCCAATCCATTGTGTAGTATTTGTCAAAGTAGCCTGGAAAACTAAGACAATGTGGGGGAACAAGCTGAGATATGAGCTATTACATGCTAGCTGTGAAACTTTGAGCATATCCTTTAACCTGTTTTAAGTCTCTCTTCCCATCTGAAAAATAAATATCCACTTTGCATTGTTAGAAGATATAGAGATAATGGATGTAAAGTATCTCACACAGCCAAGGCAAAGAATAGTTGGTTAATGTAAGATAGTGATTATCCTTAAGGTTGCCATCTAGTAGGAGAAGTATGACAAGTGTAGAAATGTGTGCAGTTTGTGATATCCAAAAAAAGGTACTACAGGTGTTTGGGGAGGGGTGGAGCAGGAGGTTAATTTTGGCTGACGTGGAGGAGTTGGCATTTGATCTGAGTCTTGAAATATGACTAGACATTTAATAAGGAGAAGATATGCAAGGGAGGGTTTTATAAACAATAAATAATGGCATAAGCAAGGTCTAGTGGTAGGGAGATACAAAGCACTTGAAAAAAATGGCAAAATCAAGGTTCAATTGGAATATAAAGAGCATGTAGGTAAGTATTGGAAAATATTCTGGCATGGTAGGTTGCAGGTCCAGCCTGGAGGGTTTTAAATGTCAGGAAAGAATTGGCCAGCAGTGGAAGAGTTTGGGGAAAAGTGAAGTAGTACCAGAACAGAGCCTCAGGAAGATTGGTATTAATCTAATGTCTGATGAGGTTAAGAAGCCATTTCCAAAACAGTCAAACAATAAGCACAGAGGATGGTAAGGGAAAGATGGATTGAAACGATGCTGAGAAACTCAAAACAAAAGTTGTGAATGAATCTTTCTAAGATGAATTTAAGGCATTGTTAAATTACAGTTGGACAACCAGAGATAAATGGAGGCTAAGATGTGCTTGGTGTCATGAAACCAACCAAACCACAGCAGTTGTAAGACTAGACCCCAAGGTTCCTAATTTTCAGTCCAATATTCTCTCCACAGCCATGAAAAATGTTAAACTGATTTTCCACTGAGACATGTACACTGAACCAAATAGGAGGATAGCTTTCTTATCACATATTGTATAGGTACATAGAAAAGAAACAAAATTTTTGTGACTGTTTTTCAAGGTGCCAGGAGCTAAAGGGGAAATATTATGATAAAATATCTTCTACAAGTCCATTCACTCTGAGTATTAGAAAGGGCATTATACATAAAAGAAAATAAAATCCCAAGTGTGCCCCATTTAAAACCTCTGTGGGATTTATAATGGCTTAACTTTTAGTTGACATAATATATTTTTCTCTGGCATCTTAGAGAAGCAGGCAATTTCAGAGGTGATGTTTTGACAAATAGTAGCATAGATCAGGACAGATGACAAGGAACTCTCATAAACTTGGCTAGAGAAAAAGCATATAGTAATAAAATCCCCTGCAGCTATCTGTTTAAATGGCAATGTTGTATTGTTGCAGATGATAAGGAAACAGTACTAGAAAAAAAAACTGATGCTGTTTATGTGGATCCTGTCAAATAAGGCATGTAGAATAATTCTGTAACCTATGGAATAATATGGTTCAGGAAAAAAAAAAAGTATCCATTGAGTGAGACTGCGTTTGATTATCATAGAAAGGATGAAACACTTTTTCATGGTCAGAAAAATCAATAAACAGCCAAAGAAGACAAACCGTTTGATGATAAGGCAATAAAAACTTCAAAGGGTAACTTAAAAATGTTTCCTAAATCTTTTCAGCCTAAGCTTATCCCTGTGCCCATCTCAGGCTGACCGCCAGCTCTTTCACTGGAATATGTTACCCAGTCTCCTTGGAATCATTACCCGGTCTCCTTGGAATGGAAACTGTGTCAGACTCTGGGGGTGAGTGGGAGGGAAAATGATGCTGGCAGAAAGAGAGGAAGTATTTTTTTTCAATTTAGAGCCAGAAGTGCTGACATTGTCTCATGTGTGTTTTGGGACAATGGCACATGCCAATGGTAACACATCCTCTTTTTCAAGTCCCTGGGTCAGAGGCATTTGGCAAGAGGCTGCAGAAACCACAATTTCTGCCCCCACCCTCAGATCTAAATCTGAGAATTCCTCCCTCGTGAGAGTGATAAAAGGGGACAACTCAGTCGGTTTCCACCTTTGTATTAATAAGACAATTATCCATGATGAATTCGCTCATTCTTCTCCCACACATATTTTAAAAACTCTTTTTCCTTACATAATTTAACTTTCTCTCTTTATAAGCACACCTTGGAGGAAGGACTGTTAAACCCTAACCTTGGCTGACTTCAGAGCTACACTAAGCACAGCCTATGTTTTCCAGGCCAAAGTAGACAAAGTTAAGTTAAAGGAACGACTGCCCGTTAATGCTGACATGAGCCCCCTCTCCTTTCTCACCACAGTTAATCTGGAAGTTCAGATTCATACGGCTTCTCGCTTACCTCTGATGATAGCTGTCTAGCCCAGTGGCTACTGCAGTAAAGTTGTGTAGCAATGAGACAAAAATGCTGTTTATTAAAAAAAAAAGTTCTATTTATGTATCACAGTGTTTACATTGAATACTTTTTTTTTAGCAGGCAAATAATAATAATAATTCTGTTTGTCACATTTTACTTGTGCTTTCTCTACAAAGCTTGTTTGTAGATATAGATTCTGATATAATTATTGGTGTCAGTGTTTGGTAGAATCAATTGAATTAGAATACAAACAGCAAGAGGAAAAGAACTAACTTTTTTTTTTGTATGCTGTATGCTGGGGTCACGTTTTATTCTTTTTCCATGTGAGTATCTGCTTATTGAAGCATCATTTTGCTGAATTTTTGTTTTCTTGTTTTTTCATTTGTTTGCTTGTTTGTTTGGTAAGTGCATGGGCTGGAAATCAAACCCTGGTCTCCTGAATAACAGGCAAGAATTCTACCACCAAATTACCCTTGCACCCCCAAGAGCTAATATTTTTAAAAAGCTGCTCTAGTTTGCTAGCTACCAGAATGCAACACACCAGAGACGGATTGGCTTTTAATAAAAGGGGATTTATTTCATTAGTTCTTCAGAGGAAAGGCAGCTAACTTTCAACTGAGCCTCTTTCTTATGTGGGAAGGCACACGGTGATTTCTACTGGACTTCTCTCCAAGCCTCTGGGTTCCAGCAGCTTTCCCCAGAGTGATTTCTTTCTGCATCTCCAAAGGCCTGGGCTGAGCTGTGCATGCTGAGATGAGGTATGAGGAGCTGCTTGGGCTGTGCTACATTGCACGCTCTCATTTAAGCACTAGCCAATTAAATCAAACATCATTCATTGCAGCAGGCACGCCTCCTAGCCAACTGCAGATGTAATCAGCAGCAGATGAGGTTCACACGCCATTGGCTCATGTCCACAGCAGTAGATCTAGGCACCTTCACCTGGCCAAGTTGACTACTGAATCTAACTACCACAAAGGCTGTATACCACGTTGGCAGGCGAACTCACTGCCCTCCCCCACTAGATGGGACATGACTCCCAGGGGTGTAAATCTCCCTAACAACATGGAGCAGGACTCCCAGATGAACTGGGACTTGGCACCATGGGATTGAGAACACCTTCTTGACTAAAAGAAGTAAGAGAGAAATGAGACGTTAGTTTCAGTGACTGAGAGATTTCAAACAGAGTCAAGAGGTTTTCTTGGATGTTATTCTTATACATTATATAGATATCCCTTTTTAGTTTATGGTGTATTGCAGTGGCTAGAGGGAAGTATCTGCAACAGTAGTCGCCATGTTTCTTGAAGATGTTTGTATAATAATATAGTTTTTACAATGTGACTGTGTGATTGTGGAAACCTTGTGTCTGATACTCCTTTTATCCAGTGTATGGATAGATGAGAAAGAAAAAAAAGGATAAAAAATAAATTAGAAGTGTGTGTGTGTTGGGGTGTAAAGGGTAAAAAATTGAGTAGATTGCAATACTAGTGGTCAGTGAGAGGGAGGGATAAGGGGTATGGGATGTATGAGATTTTTCTTTTTAAATTATTTTTCTAAAATGATGTACATACTCTAAAAATGATCATGGTGATGAATAGACAACTATGTGATGATGTCGTGAGCCATTGATTTTATATCATGTGTGGACTGCATGTGTGTGTGAAGATTTCTCACTAAAAATATATTTTTAAAAAAGCTTTATATCCCTGGCACTATATTAACTATGCTACTTTTACTTGGGCAAAGACATTTTGTAAAGCAGAGGCAGAGTTTCTGTTAGGGTGAAAACCAGTGTTTTTTGATTTTGTCTTTGCTAGTAAGCCATTCGGATGAGTTACCCCAGCATTAGTGAGGGATCCCAGAACTAAAGACTTGCTTGGGCAGCCCAAGAAGGAGGAAAGGCAGATGTATGTAAGGGACTCAGAAGTTGGGGAGGGGATTCCACAGCATGGTTGGAGGCTAAATTGGAGGAAGGACTATATCCCTACATCAAGGATAGCAAGAAATTTTTCTTCTAAAATTTTGTTATGGAAATTTGAAACATATATGAAAGTAGACTAAGTAGTATAAAGAACCTCATCAACTCATGGCTGATTACATTTCTTATATATCCCTACTGACTCCCCCATCCCTAGTCCCCAGTGGGTTATTTTGTAGCATTGCATCACTTCATAGATAACATTTCAATCTGTTTGCTGTACCATCTGTGCTGTAGTTGCCCTCCTATTACCCAAACTTTAATAAAGTCCCATGCACATTCTGCTTTAATATCAGTGGTATTTTGAAGGGGGGGGGGCTTGTTCTAATTTGCTAGCTGCCAGAATGCAATATACCAGAAACACAATGGTTTTTAAAAAGGGGAATTTATTAAGTTGCTAGTTTACAGTTCTAGGGCTGTGAAAAATGACCCATTTAAAGCAAGGCTATAGAAATGTCCAATCTAAGGCATCCAGGGAAAGATACCTTGGTTCAAGAAGGCTGATGGCATTTAGGGTTTCTCTCTCAACTGGAAAGGCACATGGTGAACATAGCGGTGTCTGCTAGCTTTCTCTCCAGGCTGCTTGTTTTATGAAGTTTCCCTGAGGGCATTTTCCTTCTTCATCTCCAAAGGTCTCTGGTTGCATGGGCTCTGGTGGTTCTCGTGGCTGTCTCCAAAATGTTTCCTCTTTTAACGAATTCCAGTAAACTAATCAAGACCCACCTGGAATGGGTGGAGTCACATCTCCCTCTAATCAAAGGTTAATGCCCACAATTGGGAGTGTCATAGCTTCATGGAGATAATCTAATCAAGCCTCCAACCTACAGTGCTGAATAGGGATTAAAAGAAAAGGCTGCCTCCCCAAGATGGATCAGTATTAAAACATGGCTTTTCTAGGGTATACTTTCAAACCAGCACAGGGACTAAAAGCAAAGAAGGGGCTGGAGTTTGCATTTGGGCTAAAAAGAAGACAGCAGTATGAACCATGAGGCAGAGCTGAGATTAAGAATGGGAAGAGCTCTTGAGAATCTTCACAATGATTGGGGAAGGGAAGGAGGAAGAGTGCTGGCTTTTCTACCGAAAGTCAGATGAGGGCTTCATGCAGGGTTGAGAGTTTGTGTGTGTAGGTTTGCATTTTATTTTTTAAATGAAGAGTAACTGCAGAAGACTGAAAGACCTGGGGACAGGCAGACAGCTGGCATTTGGGTTATAGTTGCTTATTCCAAGTTTCCTTTCCTTGAAAGGAGAGAGGATACTAAATTTAAATACCATCTTTCAATTTCTCAGTCAATAATTTCCCTTTCTGTCTCTTTCGCAAATGCAGTCTCTAGACATCAATGTAAGGGATTTATTCTTCAATGTGTCTTTCAGAAGCACGAAGTTAAGGAAGGAGAGGAGTTATTAAGTGATCCCAACCCCAATCAAGTTTTCAAACTGAATTTTGTGTAGCTCTAATTAAGTCTCTGTTCTTTACTAACTTGTGAAAATATAAAACTTACCAAAGGTTGTAGAAAGTGGACCTAGGTACTTGCGTAATTCTCCCAAAGCATTCTCAAGGTAAAAAAAGAAAAGGAATAGAGGGACAATAACTGGAAAAAATATATATTTATCAAATTCACAATGTTCTTTCAGTTTATACGAATACAGAGAAATTCAGGGCTTATAATGTCATATCCTGTGTACACAGTTGATAATTGCTAAAATACGTACAATGTTGGATAGACAGTGACCTTTTTTTGAATGCTTATAGCATCAGATATAGGAAAGTTATCTCCAAGATCTTACCTTGAGAATTATTGGTAATATTCTAATGAAAAGAGAATTGTTTTTTCTCTGAGAAAAGAAAATGACGACTTTCCGATCTGATGACTTGTTTTTCTCAGGGAAAGACAGGCTCTATCTGAGAAACAAAGGTAATCAACAATATTGAGAATATGGCTATCTAGAGGCTTTTGAAAATAATAACTAAATATCCACTAGATGTCACTTGATGTTTGCTTTTTTTGAAAAAGTAATAGAGTTCATAAAATGGTTTATCTGTAATTATGAATTGGCGACTCCCAGGGGGCCCAAACTGGCAGAAAACAAGATGCAACAATATTTGAGTGAAAGCAGGCAAAAGTCATTAAATGAGAACAATGATTATAACTTTAAATAAGATTTGGGTGGTTACAGGGTTTGCATAATCCCTCCTGGCACTTGTAAGGATGAAGAGAAGCCAGCAGCTTTGCCCTCCTGCTGTGTTTTAACAAAAATGGAAAATTGTAATGAACAGCTAGATTTTTCCTATCTTCCATTTTCTTTTTTCTTCCTCCTGCCTCCCCATTTTTAAGAAAATGCAACTTTTAAAATATCTGCCCTTGAATGAAGTGATTTTGCAGCATTTAAAGACCTATTCTTTGTTCAAATTTCTACCAACAAATTAAAACTGTTTTAATCCTCATTATTTTAGTGAAATACAGATGACAAAAGCGAACAAGGTATTTTTCTGGAAATTTTGTGAGGGTTCTCTGGGGTTAATGATTTCCTGTATTTGCTAGAAACCTAATAATCAGTTCCAGTAGAGGCCATGTCTCCTGGGGTTTTGTTTTGTGTAACAGCTATTTATTTATTTTTTTAACTGCCATTGTATTTTGGCTTCATGATGGTTAAATAAGTCTCGGTATTAAGTAAACTTCTCTGACCCTGCCTATTTCCTGTCTTGTCAAACCTTTCCTTGTAAGAAAAACAGTGTTCTTTTATTTGGTAGTGTGCAGCATGATGTTTTTGGCATGCCCAACATTTTTAACTTGCAAAAATTTGTGATCTTAAGTGTGAGAGAAGTGAATGCTTGCTTTAGTAACTCATAGGGTCCCAATCTTAAAAAGTGTCTTTTGGATACATGATAGAGTTGCTAAGAATTATCAGCATGTTTATTCCCCAAACATCCCAAATAATTAATAGGAATACTTTTTAAAATTTTTACTAAGTTATTAAAATTACGAAACTAGTGAATACTTGGTGAATATTTTGCTGCTACTAAAATTACATAATTCCTCAAACTGGCCTAGCAATACAAAACATTGTGCTTTCCTAAAGGTGACTTTCCCGTTCAGCTTTTAGTGGTCAACGTCCATCCATCCATCCATCTGTCCATCCTCCATCCACCCATCCGTCTATCCATATATGCATATATCATAATCTAAGCTAGAACATTTTTCCAAACTTTCTCCCACTTCCTCATAGATGAACTTTGATTTCCTGCCCTTTCTGCATACCCACAAATCTCTGATCTATTCTCAGGTGGTAGAGATCAGGGCATGTCTGAACTGTCCACAGAACTGTAATCATCAGGTAACAGGGAGGCCTGTGTGTCTCAGTGGGCCCACAGGACTCATCATTCCTTTCCCAGGTGCCTTCTCTGTGCCTTCTAGAGCCCCCTGTTATAGTCTTCCCTCCAGCCTCCTGATCTCCAGCAATCCCCGTTCTCACCTGGGAGTAAATTTCAACTGTCTGAGAAAGGAGAGTTTTTGTAGCTATGCTCCAAGGCCCTGTCCAACCCCATCCTGGCTCATTTACCATCTTAACAGGTTGGGAAACCAAATGGAACCTTCACCAGTGTAGAAAGCAGTTTGCAAACAGAGCCATTTATATACTTTATTTATAGCCATCACCTGTACAGCATTTTTCATTACTTATATAGTAAATAACCAAAATGATTTGTGTTTGATAGTGAGTCCTTTCATTTGGAAATGAGGTGGGGTTCTCCTATGAAATGTAAGAAAAGCAAAGAAGAAAAAGACCATGTTTGTATATTTTGTGATATTTTAAATAGGCCTCTGTAGTCATGCCCATACCACACACTCTTTAATATATGTAAGTTGAACACAACACTGGCAGAGCCTGTGGCCAGCTTTGCACTCTGATGATTTTTTAAAATGGAATCTTTGTACGCATGTTGATTTTTTTTTTTTTTTGGTTTGTTTTTTGTGTTACTGGTTATTGAAAGGGAGAAATAAAAAATTTAAAAAATGTGTTTTTATTTACTGTGGTCTATCTAAATAATCCATATGTTTAAAAGCATTTTTTCAAACCAACACTCATTATGTAGCAGAGGTGTTATTTCTGTACCAAGTAAAAGGAGGACTTTTTTTTCCTATCCCCACTCTAGCCAAAAGAACAAAAGAAATTATCTTTGTTACCTACATATCCAGATCTTTAAATGGTTGTTGAATGGATTCTATGATATAAGAACCACCAAAATCAAAATTTCAGTCAAGGGTTCCCTTTGAAAAGAGCGGCTATTTGCTAACATTTTATTCTGGCTTTTGGTTCATCTTTTGTTTTTCAATAATGTGGCCATTATAGTAATAAAACCATGGTTAACATAACTTGTGTTTAAACATTAACAACTGCTATTCTAGTTTGCTAACTGCTGGAATGCAATACACCAGAAATGGAAAGGCTTTTTAAAAGGGGAATTTAATAGTTTACAGTTCTAAGGCTGAGAAAATGTCCCAATTAAAACCAGTCTATTGAAATGTCCAATAAAAGGCATCCAGAGAAAGATACCTTAGTTCAAGAAGGCCGATGAAGTTCAGGGTTTCTCTCTCAAGTGAGAAGGCACATGGTGAACAAGGTCAGGGTTTCTCTCTCATCTGGAAAAGCCTGTGGTGAACATGGCATCATCTGCTAGCTTTCTCTCCTGACTTCCCTTTATGAAGCTCCCTGGGAGGCGTTTTCCTTCTTCATTTCCAAAGGTCACTGGCTGGTGGACCCTGCTTCTCGTGGCTATGTCATTCTGCTCTGCTCTCTCTGAATTGCTCTCATTCTCCAAAATGTTTCCTCTTCTCTAGGACTTCAGAAACTAATCAAGACCCACCCAAATGGGTGGAGACATGTCATCACCTAACCCACTTTAACAGCCACTCTCGATTAAATCACATCTCCAGGGAGATGATCTAATTACAGATTCAAACATACAGTATTGAATAGGGATTATTCTGCCTTTACAAAATGGGATTTTGATTAAAACATGGCTTTTCTAGGGGACATACATCCTTTCAAACTAGCACAACTGCTGAATATTTATCTTGAAATATTGAAACTAATTAGAATCTGAAAAAGTATAGACTGGATCCATTCAAAGGTATCATAGGATAAATTCTTATTATCATGTATCAGCAATTGCAATAATTTTCTAAAGTTTTAGCTAACAAAAAGCCTCTAAATATTTAACTAAATAATTTGATAAAAATACTAAAATCTACCAGTTCTATGATTTTTTTTATCTTTAGCCTAGAAGTATTGTTGTTATAAAGACTCTGATAGGCAGTAACAAAGAAAGAAGCTTGAAAAGATCTATTTATCATTCTGACCTAGAATACATTTGCTCTAAATGTCTGATACATGGAGCTATAAAGGTTACTCAAGATTTTCTTAGACTTTTCATTTCCACTTTCCTTCCATTGTTTGTTGTCATTAGATTTCTCTTCTTTTCCGGAGCTGAATCCAAAGAGATTTAAATGGTATTATCAAGATTTATTTCATCTATACCACACAGTGATATTTTCCTACATTGCAGCCAAAAGACACTATTGCATTGTCTTCCTTTTATAGAAATAAAAATTTGGTATAATAAGACTATAAATTGATTTATCCCCTTTTCACTTTTTAATGTGAAGCTATACCAAAAAATAAAATAAAATAAAATAAAAAGTATTTAAAAAATTAAAAGCCAGAAGTTTTAAAAGAAACATTCTTCAAGTGAAAACAAAGAAACATGAAAGCCCAGAATTTGCCCCATAAGTTACTGGCACTCTTAGCACTTTTGTAGAATAGTTGTGGGTATGGACTTGGAAGTCAGACCAACTAAGTTCAAATTTGTGTGTGTGTGTGTGTGTGTGTGTACACATGATTTATTGCCTGAGTTCTCAGGAAGCAAAGAGGTGTGACTAACACTCTTACCAGTGTTACACCGGTAGTCCATGGCATGTAGCAACAATTTCCATATAATTTCTTATAAAAATAAGGATAATAAGAGTTGCCTGGTTGCTTCTAAATGTGCTGGAGAATTTAGGAAAGAAAACGATGAACTTAGAATTTTAGTTAATTTTTAAATATTTACTCCAAATTTATCCATAGTAAACAAAATCTGGAGATAGCTCAAATGCCCATCAACTGGTGAAATGATCAATAAATTACGTATATACATGCAATGGAATACTACTCAGCATAAAAAAGAATGAACTCTCAATCTATACAACATGGGAATAATCTCAAAAAACATGCCAAAGGAAAATAGGAAGTCCCCAAAGACCACATACTATATTATTTTATTTATATGCTATTCTGAAGCAGGCAAAATTATATAATCAGTTGCCAAATTAAGGACTGAAAGTGGGCAGAGGAATTTTGTTTCTGTTCTATCTTTTAATTTTTATTCTAGTAACATATATACAACCTAAAATTTCCTCTTTTAACCACATTCACATATATAATTCAGTACTGTTAATTACACCCACAATGCTATACGACCATCACCACCATCCATTTCTGAAACTTTACAATCACTGGATCAAATCTTAGTACTACCAATTGCTGGCTGTGGACTTGAGCAAGTGAATTAACTTCTCTGAGCTTCAGTATTCTCTTTTGGTAAGAGCTGTGGGTTGTCATATATGTCCCCTATCAAATTGAGGAATTTTCATTCTATTCTTAGTTTTCAAGTGTTTTTATCAAGAAGGGGCACTGGATTTTGTCAAATGCCTTTATTGTATCAATTGAGATGATCATGTTTTTTTCTCCTTCATTCTGTTAATGTGGTGTATTACATTAATTGATTTTCTTATGTTGAACTATGCTTGGATAACTGGGATAAATTTCACTTGATCATGGTTATAATTATTTTTATATGGTGTTGGATTCAGTTTGCTGGTATTTTGTTGAGGATTTTTGCATCTACATTCATAAGAGATATTGGTCTATAATTTTCTTGTGGTATTTTTATCTGGATTTGGTATGAGGGTGATTTGGGGCTTGTAGAACGAATTGGAGAGTTTTCCTTCCTCTTCAACTTTTTGGAAAATGTGAGCAGGATTGATGTTATTACTCTTGGAATGTTTGGTAAAATTCCCCTGTGAAGGCATCTGTTTGAGGACAATTGACATTCTTTGTGAAATGATTGGCACCTGTGGATCCATTTAGCCCTGGGCTTTCTTTTGTTGAGAGTCGTTTGATTACTGATTCAAATTCTTTACCAGTTATTGGTTTGCTGATATCTGTTGGTTCCTTTATACATTTCTTTCTCTTTATTGGGATTCTCCTACTGTTTATTCATAGTTTTCCTGATATCCTTTAGTTCTTCCTCTGTACTTTCCTTCATCTCCTTGAATGTATTGAATATCTTTTTTTTTTTTAAGTCTTTGTTCAGTATGTCCAAAGTCTGGTCTTCTTCACTGATATTTTATATATCTTAATCCTCTTCCTTTGGATGGGCCATCATTTCCTGCTTCTTTGTTTTTCTAATAAATTTTGTTGCACACTGTGCATTCTAATATTTTAAAATGTTAACTCTGGGATTTACTCCCTGAGATATCTGTTTCTTGAGTTTGTAGCCAGATAGTGTTATGACAGATTTTCTTGAGTATCAGGAATTAACAAAAACCAAGGAAATCATCATTTCTTAGTACATTTTCATCGATTTAGAAAAAGAAATAGCAAGACAACAGAAAAAGAAATAAAATAATATAGAGAAAAAATAAAAATAAAAAATACAAAAAATATATATAAAAAAAAACAACAACAAAAAAAACCCAAGGAAATCTAAGCAAAAAAAAAATGCCTTTCCCTATATTTACAAATTGGCTTTGCATTGATTGGTGATCTTTGTCAGAGTCCAACCTTCCTGTCAGAAGGGTCAGTCCAAGGTGAATTCAAAGTACAGGGTTCTCTCTGTCTTTTTAGGGCCTGTATCTTGTCCTGGGCTTGTGCTTGGTGGTGGCTTTAGGCGTTTCCCTTTTTTTACAGGAGTTTGAATGTTCCAGGAAAAAGACCTTCTCTCTCTCCACAGCAGGACTTAAAGCAGGTAAGCCTTTGCTCCAGGCCTCCCCGCTCGATTGTTCTTGTTACACTGACTTCATTTTCTCAAGCTTCATATGCCTGGATGGCATTTTCTGGGAGGGGATACACAGCAAGAGGAGTTTCCCATGTCAGGCGTCCTTCCCAACCAAAACAAGACCAGGGACCTACAAAGAGAGAGAGTGCCCTGGGGAAGGAATGAAGGAGGGACCAAGAAAGGTGCCAAGAACTTCTTCCATGGCTTCCCCAAAGCTAAGCTTTTTTGACTTGGCACCTGCTCAGTAAATGAAGTTCTTCAACTGTCTTCCACAGCTCTGAGGAAGCATATTATCTTCAAGTATGCTCCATGCAAATGTTCTAAAAATGATCATGGTGATGAATATACAACTATGTGATTACATTGTGAGCCACTGATTTTACATCATGTAAAGTGTGGGTTAGAACAATGGCAGCCAACAGAACTGGGCCCCCAGTGATCCAAAGTTGCTATCCAAAGTTGCTAATCAAAAGGAGTAGTCAGCCATCAAACCATGTCCTCCCTTCCCTGGATCTTAGGGAATGGACTTTTATGTCCCTCTCTGGCACCAGCAAGTTATGCCAGGACCAGACCCCACTCCTGCCTACCATGACAGTGGAACATGGGCACCAGTAACCACTCATCCAAGACAATTATTTACTGTAATTTACCAGCCCCTTCCTCCTGCTTTTCCTTGGTACTGTACAGTGTTCTAATGAACTCTGGAGTCTCAAAAGAGCTGAATTTTCTTGGTGCTTAGGATTACCACATTAATACAAAATTTGAGCATCAATGTATTGGAGTTTTCTTGTTTAAAATTCATTAATTCAGTAAGTTAAAAATATTTAAAAATTACTTTAGAAGGAGAAAATATTCAACTTCCCTGTCTGGGGAATTCCTGATATTCTCACAAGCAGTAGGGACAGCCAAATGAATAGGCTGAGCCCTCGATCTTGGGGTTTTCTCCTATGAAACTTTTTCCTGCAAAGCAGAAAGTAAGCCTACTTATAATTATGCCTAAGAGTCACCCCCAAAATGACCTCTTTTGTTGCTCAGATGTGGCCTCTCTCTAAGCCAACTCAGCAGGTGAACTCACTGTCCTCCCCACTACATGGGACATGACTCCCAGGGATATAAATCTCTCTGGCAATGTGGGACAGAAATCCTGGGATGAGTGTGGACCCAGCATCATGAGATTGAGAAAACCTTCTTGACCAAATGGAGGAAGAGAAAAATGAGACAAAATAAAGTTTCAGCAGCTGAGAGACTTCAAACAGAGTTGAGAGGTTATCCTGGAGGTTATTCTTATGCATTATATAGATATCCCTTTTTAGTTTATGGTGTATTGGAGTGGCTGGAGGGAAATACCTGAAACTGTTGAGCTGTGTTCCAATAGCTTTGATTCTTGAAAACGACTGTATAATGATATAGGTTTTACAATGTGACTGTGTGATAGTGAAAACCTTGTGTCTGATGCTCCTTTTATCCAGGGTATGGACATATGAGGAACAAAAAAGGATAAAAGATAAATAAATAATGTGGGAGCGGGAATAATGGGTAAAAAATTGGGTAGACTGAAATACTGGTGGTCAATGAGAGGGAGGGATAAGGGGTATAGGATGTATGAGTTTTTTTTCCCCTTTCATTTTCTGGAGTGATGAAAATGTTCTAAAAATTATCCTGGTGGTGACATACAACTATGTGATGATATTGTGAGCCATTGATTTTATATCATGTATGGACTACATGTGTATGAAGATTTCTCAATAAAAATATTTCAAAACAAAAAATTACTTTAGAACATCTATTAATCTAGAGAATATTTTGCAAAACAATTGTGTAAACCAGACACAAAAGGACAAGTACTGTATAAGTCAACTTATATGAAATATCTAGAATGAGCAAATTCATAGAAAGAGAAAATAGATTACAGGTTACCAGCTTCTCAGAGAGGGAATGTGGAGTTATTGCTTAATGGTAACACAGTTTCTATTTTGGGTGATGATAAAATTTAATAATGGAAGGTGATAATGGTAGCACAACATTGTAAAAGTAATTAATGCCACTGAACTGTACATTTAAAAATGGTAAATTTTATGTTATATATGTTACCATAATTAAAAATAATACATAGATAAAATCTTGCCCATTTAAGAAAGACTACAAGGAGATATTGAACAAAATGAAATATATTCACTTGCTATTTATTCTCTACTCTAAAAAATTATTCTAAACCATCACAAGTATTTTGTAAAGAATGGACTAGTGAGAAACACAATCCATACTCATAGACTGTCCTGTTCATTGCTATCATATTTGAGATTGTTTCCAATCTAAATGCCTATGGGTTAAAAGTTCATGTGATTATATAAATAATCTGGTTAATATTGGAGCAAATTAGGTACTATGGTCCCACTGTGGCAGCAATCCAGCCTGAACAGCAGTGCTCATCAAATATTCAGCTGCAGTATTTAAACAAACATATTGACCAAAGTAATGGAATTAGTAAAAAAAAAAAAAGATGCAATATAAGCATCTTAAAATGATTACTCTTCTCTCTTAAACACATATGCATTCAAAAATACTGTTTTTCACATTTATTGAAATTATGGAAGCCTTCTGTGGTTTTCTTCCACTGTGTGACATTTTCCATCACTCACTGATCTGAGTTTGCAAGGGCAGCATTACAGATGCTATTTATTCCTCCTTGGCACCAGGCTTGCAATTCCAATGGACTTCCAGTAGGGCAGTGGTGTCTCTTAAAATACAGAGTGAGTGTCCACACAGGCAGGCCTGCCCCAGGACTGATAAAAGGAGCCCAAGGTAATGCAATTTTCCACTTCAATTACACAATTTTATTTTTTTAAGTGCCTTCTAAAACAGTTAAATGAAATGTTTATCAGACTTCCTTCTGTATGTAAGTATGTAATATAAAAAAAATAGAAAAATATTTTAGTAATTATGAACCTAGGAAGCATTTTCAATCTTTAACATTATTCAGATTCTCCTCATATTTACTGCCAGTAACTTTTGCAGATAATATATTTTAATCCTCATGACCACTATGTGAGCTGAGAATTATTCTCTCTCTCTTTCTTTTTTAACATAATTAACTCAACCCAGTGATCTCAGGAGAATCTAAACCCATGCCTTCTGACTTTAAAAACTCTGTTGTAGCATAGCTACTCCTAAATTAAGCCTATATACCACAGTTTTCCCCCAAGCTTGAGTTGATTGAGGTACTTTCTTAGGGTGTGTTTATAATGCTGAGATCACTAACAGGCCTTTCCATTGTTCAAAAAACCCTAAAATCTCTGCTTCACTATAGCATTATATTATACTAATCTTTACTCTTGCAGGAAAGACCTGCTATTCCCTACATACAAGCTTATCAGGAAAAAGGGCCCATTTGCCCTTTCAAATATCCTGCTCTTTTGACTTTTCTCTCTTCAACGCGCAACAGGAGTTTATAAGATAAGAGATTTGCTGTAGCTGTATATTGCAATGCATAGCAATTTTAAGATGGTCTTTTGCAGCCAGAAAGCAGTTTGCTAACACATTCTGAGCTTCCTTCCTTTTTTTTTTTCGCTATCTCTGAGGATCATTTATCTTTGTTTGTCCAGCTCTCCCCTCTCCCTCTCCAACCGCTCTTGTTTTCCATGTAAGCATCCACAAGGTTCTAGACAGGTTCATCCAACTGGCACTCCAGTGCATTTCGTCTCCCAGTCAATGATTGGTTCAAGGGTAGGCATGTGACCTAAGCCTGTCCAATCCATGCAAAATTTGGAGACGTTTGCTGGGAATTATCAGACAAGGATGCCCACTTTTTCTCACAGGACATGAATGAGGAAGCATTTAGAGTAGCAGCCGTCTTAAAATCAAAAGAGGTGCTAGTCTTAGGGTGGAGCTGATACTGTGGAAGGTGAAGCAGAGAGCAACAGAAGGGAACTGATTTTTGGTGATATCCTCCATCGAACCTAGTCTGGTATCTCTCTACCTCTGGGCATTTTGGCTGAGTGAATACATTCCTATTATTGTTTACGTCGGTTTGAGTTTTTGTTGTTGTTATTCTCTACCCTCAGCATGTTAACTAACGCAGTACTTATCAGTAGATTCTAATGAGCTTCTAGAAGTTACAGGACTAGCCTCTTCTTGCTACAGGTTGCCATGGTCCCTTCAATAAAGCTAATTATTTAAAAGCATATTTAAATTGCACAATCAGTGTTTTAAATAGTGACGAAAAGTGATTACATCTACAAATTCTATACCCTGGTACAATATTATCATGCTGTTAATTATGATGGAGCTGATGTCTGATAGAACTTATACTTTTTTCTCATGACCATATTTTCTTTCAAGTAAAATTAGCAGAATTGGTGCCTCAGCTTTTTAGAACTCAAAAGATTATAGTGTGATTCCAGAATTTCTCACTGACCCTTCCCCATGGCAAATTACTAGGTGCTATATATATATTGGGGTTTTAAAAAATTAATTGGAATAAAAATATGCTTTGAAATTAGTTGTACTAGTTTGCTAGCTGCCAGAAAGCAAGATACCAGAAATGGAGTGGCTTTTTAAAAAGGGGAATTTAATAAGTTGCAAGTTTACAGTTCTAAGACTGAGAAAATGTCCCAATTAAAACAAGTCAATGGAAATGTCCAATCTAAGGCATCCAGGGAAAGATACCTTGATTCAAGAAGGCCGATGAAGTTCAGGGTTTCTCTCTCAAGTGGAAGGGCACATGGCAAACACAGCGTCATCTGCTAGCTTTCTCTCCTGGCTTCCTGTTTCATGAAGTTCCCCAGGAGGCATTTTCCTTCTTCATCTCCAAAGGTCGCTGGCTGGTGGACTGTCTGCTTCTCTTGGTTAAGTCATTCTCTGCTCTCTCTGAATCTCCAGCTTTCTCCAAAATGTTTCTTCTTTTATAGGATTCCAATAAACTAATGAAAACCTACTGAATGGGTGGAGACACATCTCCACCTAATCCACTTAACAACCACTCTTGATTGAGTCACATCTCCAGGGAGATCATCTAATTACAGTTTCAAACATACAATACTAAATAGGATTTAGAAGAAACTCTGCCTTTACAAAACGGGATTAGGATTATAACATGGCTTTTCTAGGGTACATATATCCTTTCAAGCTGGCATATTAGTTATTTTCTTTTATTTTAGATTTCTTAGAATTTTTGTCTGATGATTTTTATTGCTTTGCCATGGTGTTCTTACTTAATCTTTTATTTTTAAATTGAATTAAATCTAATTTGAGTATCAGAATACTTGTGTGGTTTTAAAAATCAGTAGTACAATCAGGCTTACAATGAAAAATAGCAGGTCTCTGCCTACTATAATATGCTAATGCAGCTATTTCATGATTTTCTTTTTTTTCAAATTTATGAGTTCTCTTCTGTGGCTGACAGTTCAACTTTCCTACCATATTTTCTATCGCACTCCCAACTTTCGCTCCTCTAACTCTCTCAATTATATTACAATATCTTGCTAAATTTTTAGCAGAACCATTTGGTGTAGTATTATAACACATTTTCATAATTTTTTTAGGTTCTTTTTGCATAATGATAGCCTCATTTTTGTTACTATTTTGTTGATTTTTCATGTATTCATCATTAATCCTACCCCCAAATTAATATTCTGAAGAATCAAGCACTGAGAAAATCTATCAGTTTCTCTTTTCTATCCCTTAGATGCAACCCTGCTTGATCCCTTTGTCTATAGCTCCAATCAGGACTGATTCCTGGCCTGCCATACAACTATTATCCCGTGACTCATCTTTTTCTAGGAATTCCCTTCATTTATCTGCCTGGGATTTCCCGTTGCCTGGGTCCCATGCTTTTCTTAGTTTATGCCTTTATTTCAGTGAAGCTTAGTTTCTAATGGCTTCTTTTTTTAAAAAAAATTGAAATGTATGTCTTAGTTTCCTGGAGCTGCCATAGCCAAGTGTCACAAGCTGGGCATCTAAAAACAATAACAGTTTATTGTCTCACAGTTTTGGAGGCCAGAAGTCTGAGATCAAGGTGTCATCAGGGCCATGCTTCCTCTGAAGTCTGGAGGGTTCTGACAGTGGCTTAACATGCAATCCATGGCATAACTCAGTCTCTGCCACCATTACATGGCCATCCTCTCCCTGCCTCCTGCTGATGTATCCAAATTTCCTCTGGTTATAAGGACACCAGTTGTATTGGATTAGGACCCACCCTACCAGCCTAGCTTCCACTTAACTAATAACATCTTCAAAGATTCTGTTTCCAAAAGGATCACATTCTTGGGACTGGGGTCAAGACTTTAATATATCTTTTGGGAGGACTCAATTAAATCCATAATGGTACAAAAAACACACAGAACAGTATATTAAACATATATGTACAGCTCAATGAATTTGTATATATATATATAAATTTGTGTGTGTGTGCATACACATATAGCCACCATCCAGGTCAAGATACTGAATATTTCCAAAGCCCTAAAGAGCTCCCTCATTCTTCTTCCCAGTCAATAACCTCTACTGTTAACCTCTTGCCCAACAAGGTAATTATTTTTCTGACTTTTATTGTCATCAATCTTGTCTATACTTGAACTTCAATTTAAAAGTATTGTACAATATGCATGCTTTTGTGTCTGACTTGCATTCACTCTTCATGACCTCAGGGGTAGTCATACACGCTGCTGCATATAGTAGTAGTTCTTTTTTTTTGCTACTATATGTGGTATGAATGTACAGTGTTTGAATATTACAAATAAATACAGCTTCTACAAACATGCCTTTTGTTGGACATATGCATTCATTTCTTTTGGATATATGACCTAGTAGAATAGGCTAGCCATTAACTCCTTGAGAAATGGTGCAGCTAGAAATGTTTTTTACATGCCCTGTATTAGATTAGACTAGACTATGCTACAGTAAGAAATAAGCCCTACATCTTAATGCTTTAATATAAAAAGTCTTCTTTAGGCTCACACAAAGTCTAGTGAGGTCAGACAACTCTCCAAGACAGCTGTCCTCCATGTGATGATTCAGTGATCCAAACTGCTTCAATCTTTTTTTTTTTTTAACAGTTTCATTCACATATCATACAATTCATCCGAAGTATACAATCAATAGCTGTCAGTTTAGTCACAGAGCTATGCAGCCACCACCACAATTAGAGGACATTTTCGTTGCTCTGATTTAAAAAAAAAAATCCCATACCATTTATAACCCCTATTATTGATGCTTAGCTTTGGTATAGTATCTTTGTTATAATTGGTGAAAGAATATTAAAATATTACTGTTAACTCTAGTCCATGGTTAGAATTCATTGTATTTTTTCCCATATACCACCCTATTATTGATATCTTGTAATAGTGATACAGTTTGTTCTAGTTCATGTAAGAAATTTCTTATATTTGTATGATTCGGAGGTCAGAAGTCTGAGATCAGGTGTCATCAGGGCCTTGATGCAACAAAATAGCAACAAAAATGAGGCTAATATTATGCAAAAAGAACCTACAAAAATTATGAAAATGTGTTATAATACTACACCAATCCAGAATAATCATCACATGGAGGACAGCTGTCTTGGAGAGTTGTCTGACCTCACTAGACTTTGTGTGAGCCTAAAGAAGACTTTTTATATTTAAAGCATTTGTATGATTAACTACAGTCATCATCTATAACAGCTTTCGCTATGTTATATATACAATCCCATATTTTATCCTGTAGCATTCCTTCTAGTGACATACACAACCTTAACTTTTCATTTCAACCATATTCACACTCAGCACTGTTAATTACACTTACAATATTGTGCTACCATCACCTCTTTTGATTTCCAGACATTTACAACCAATCTTATTAAAAATTCCATACCCCCTAAAGCTGCTTCAATCTTACGTCTCTGCCATCTCACCATGACACCCCTTCAGAAAGCATGGATTTCACACCCCTCTCTTCAATGCTTTGGCCAGGAAGTGGCTCATGTCACTTCTACTCCTTGGTTAGAACACAGGGCCCCACCTAACTTGGAGAGCTCCAGGAAGTGTACTCTTCCATGTATCCAGGAAGGAGAGGGGAGTCAGATGTCGGTGAGCATAAGTAATTTCTACCACATTAATGTATCTGATAACTTTATCCTAATTTCCTACTGAAGTGAGAATTTAGGTAGGTATTCAAGTCTAGGTAGGAAATAGTTCTTTCCCTTGGAATCTTGAAGTCATCTCTCCATTGCCATTTAGCTTTCTGTGTGGCTATGAAGTAGTAGAATGTCATTTTGGTACTTCAGGTGGGAACTGTTTTCCTCTTGAGGCATTTTTAGTATTTTCTCTTTATCCCCAGTATTCTGATATTTCACAGTGATAAGCCTTGTTATGGGTATTTTACTTTCAAAGTAAAATATAAAAATATACTTCGAAAGACTGTCTTTAGATAAAGCCCTGTATGATGGGTAGGACTTACTGACAGGTGAGCTTCCCTGTAGAGTAAGAGGCTGGTCTCAGCCATTTTGCTGGGTACCACCCAAGTCAGTATTGCTAAGTATTTTCTTTTAAGGTATTCACATTCTCCAAAGAAGAATGTGCCAGTCTCCACTGTGAGGAATATAAGCTTGGATGTCGTGGAGCTAAGTTTTCCAATCTCACCCTTCAGTATGTGAACTTAGACTTAATCCTATTTCTGTCCAGGCTCTCACACTACTCCCTGGTGTCACTGAGTCCAGAAACTTGCTGGTTTGGTATTCCAGAGAACAACTGTCCTGCCTTCTACCAGGGCAGAAGAGCCATAGCCACCTGACTGTGGGACCTGGGGGAAGATCTATCACTTATTTATGCAAACCATCCATAAATTCTTTGATTTGCCTCTGCTCCTCTCCTTCATCTTCAGAAGTACCAGGATCCATCCATTCCTAACCTTTCCAGAGTTCTTTAGAGAAAATTATCTTGCTACTTCTTGGCTTCCTTTTCTTAGGTTTTTTAGGCTTTTAGATTTTATTAGCCTTCTCTACTCTGCTCTGTCAGAATCTCCTTTCTGCTTTCCACCTTTCCAACTGTAGTTGACAATCTTGCCTGATATCTACTGCTGTCTGTGTCCTTGTGGGTTTTCACCTTTTTGTTTCCTCACTGTCATTTTTTTGATAGATTTCACAAGAGAATATATGCAAATGCTTATTTTTAATTTTCCATGTTTAATTTGGGTCTTAATTACCTTCTAATGCTAAAATACAATCGTGTCGCCCCCTGTTCAACATCTGTCCATTGAACCCGAATACCTACAGCATTAATTCTAAACTACTTATCTTAGCACATATGATCTTTCATAATTTGACTCTTGATAACTTTTCTATCTTCACACAACAGCCCACACATGTGGGGTTATCTGCTATTTTTCAAACATATCTACTTGCTCTTTGTTATTTTTAATACTGTGCATAGACCATTTCTATTGCTTGGAATCTACTTTTCCTCTCCCAGCAAAATCTCTACACATTCTTTGCTTTTGCTGTGAAGCATTCTTTGACTTTCCAGATCAAAGTAAGCCTCATCCTGTATGTTCACATAGCACTTGATATTAAAACCATTTACATTACACCAGCATTTTCCCAATCCTACAATGTAGTATTTACCAATCCTCCAATGGAGGACCTCTGCACTAAATGTCAGCTCCTCAAGAGCTAGGATTATATCTTAATCTCCTTGGATTTTTCTAGTACTTAGTAGTGTTTGGCCTAACTCAGCTACTTAAATATGTATGGATGAATGAGTGAGAAAGAGTATCTAAGACCTCTTGAGTGTTGTAAGAGAAGGGCACCAAAGGGCAGAATCTTTCCTTGGCAGTTAAGATTTCCAGGTTCCAATTTGTGCCTGTCATGGACTTGCGGTATATAATCTGGCATAACTCATTTCCACCTATCTTTTCTCAAACTCACTCACTTGTTGAACAGAGATATCTCACTGACTGTCATAAATTTTGGAGAGAGATTGAAAAGCTGATTAGACCATCAAGTCCTCTTTACCCAGCTACAACGAAGTCATGGTGTCTCTGTTTAAAACTCTGTAGTTGAATTGTTTCCTAAATGTTCTAGAGAGCTAGGGCACCATTCTTGGTGAACGTTGCACATCTAGGCAGGGCAATTTACCCTCCCCCTAGGCTGTGTTTTTCTCACTGGCATTTCTTCCTTTGGTAAACATTACAAAGGCTTTTTACAAGATGCACCCTTTTTCCCTGACCTTGTTTGCTCAACACTGACCTCATATGAGGCTACATACAAGTCCCACCCCACAGCTGTCTCTCCTGGTAATCATGTCTCAGGCCAGGATTTGTTGTAAAGGATCCAGCTGTATGGAAAGTCCCAACAATTCAGTCAATAGAATAGAATCCTCAACTCTTCTGTTTCTAAGACTTTCAGGCAGGAAAACCTGCTCAGGATCTGTCCCACTCAGGGCCTGTCCTCAATACCTGTGTACCTTTGCTGACAGTTACCTGACTGGAGACTTAGATAAACAGGGTTTTCCTTCAGAGTACTGGATTGTAAAAAGCCTTGACTCGAGAGCCAATCATTCATGGGTAGATCCATCTTTTCTTGCTGTCTAAATTTAGCAGGTTATTTAACTCTTTTGAACTGCTGTGTGTGCTTCTATAAGATAAGGGTATGGGCACTTCCTCCAAGGCTGTTTATGAGAATCCAGTGAGAAAATGTGTAGAAAGCAACTAAGCATCCCCTTTTAGCATCCCTTTTAAAGGAGTTCTTCCTTAAAGGTTTTTTCTTTTTTTCTCTCTCTTACTATATATTCAAAAATTTTTAGCCCTTTATTGTCCTTCACACTGTGTTGTTATCTTCTATTCTTCCTTTTGTTCAGGGCATATATTTTTAAAATTTCCCTTCAGTTTTGGTCATATCTCCTACATCTGGCTTGTGATTATTCCCTTCCTTTTCACTTATACTTTCTTCTTTCTTGGCACTCTCTATTTCTTTTACCCTGGTGGCTTGAAAGATAATCGCAGATGGACTTTGAGAGATTTTTAATTGAAGCATCCATCTTCATGGTTGGTGGGAACAGAAAGCCAGGCAGGCCTCTTGGTAAAGGTGGTGGTGGTTTGGAGTGAGATTCATTGCAAGTGGTGGTAGGGGAGATGTGATGGTTAAGAAACAAAATGTCACAAGAATTTAAAAACAAGAAATGACATGCCATGAGACCTCGTGGGAGCTGGAATGTTCCCAGAAACCAAAGTCGCTCTTTTTAGGGGTATTCTCCTCTCCCCTCTTTCCTTCCCCTTCCCTTCCATTTCCCTATATTTGTTGTCTTCTCTTCTTATCTAGCACATGATGGCCAGCCCACTCCTCAGGCTACGTGACTTCTCATTTCTCTCCTTTTAGCTAGGAGGTCCATCTCTCAATGTCCCAAGTCCAAAACTTTCAAGAAAGGGAATCTGATTGTCCCAGTTCCTCTTTTCTCATCCCACCAGAAGTCAGTGACCTGTCTGTGCAATCTACCATCACAGCCCGCTCTGGTCGAATTGGATATTTTCCAAAAGTACAGCATCACTTGGAACTTCTGTGGCTTCTTGGGGGTATGTCTAGGGTATACCACTCAAAACATGGTGTGCTGGATTTGATTTTAAAGAAATGCAAATATTAGGCTACTGACTATAAATGAGAGATTGAAAAAATAATATGCGAGAAAAAAGATTTAACATCCTATGTTTTATATACAGAGTTTTGGAAAGTCTCCTAGTAAACATTTAGATACCTGAATGATCATTCTGCTTTGTTAGGTAGTTTTCCTTTATGAGAAAGCTGTTTGCAAATACTTCTGAAGTGACATCATGTGCAAACTCTAAAATCTCACTTCTGGAAGCTCCTATGATATGGCATCATGGGTTTTTCTGTAACTCCTTTAAGAGGAGGTGTCCTATGGGGCAGATAACACAACTGAGCCAGCCCAACTGTTAATACCGTTTGATGAGAAACAAGCTTTCAGGTGTGTCAGCTGCATACATCCCACAAATAGGGAAGTAGACCAAGAGGGGTCTCCCCCATAATGCTAAGAACCTGGCACTAATTCATCTGTGTGACAAAGCCCCGTTGTTGACACAAACATTAAATATATTGTCTGAAATTCCCTTTTCTCATATTGCATGTCCCATGTCCCAAATCATGCCTGAAATTCTCCTGCAAATATCCAGGGGAAGCATAGTAAAATCTAATAAGCTTCTCTGGCTCTTTCCATCCTATCCCACTTCTGTCATCCATCTTCTCTCTCTTCATGTCCCCCTCTCCTTTTCTTACCTTCCCCAACCCCTTCCCACCTGGTTACTGGTAAATCCATGTTCTCCAACTCCCCCTAATATAGCTTTAACAGTAACCTTTAAGTATATCTGATAAGTGGAGCCAAGTCCCTATAAAACATCTAAATCCTTACTCTGAGAAAATGAGAGTGCAGATTATCAGACCAAAAATGAAAATGTGCTGCTACTTGAATATAACATCCAATTCTTCTTTTTCTTTCTCTTCCTAAGTACCTGAAGACATGTCCCTGAGGTTGAGTAATAAAGATGCTTCACTCTGCTGCTTCTCCTTTTCTCCCTATTTTCTTGAATATTTTGTAAGGGGTGGGTGCTAGGCACAGGGAATTTGGTCTTAACACAAACATGAAAACTGGAATTTAAATCCCCCTTACTTCCTTTGCCCTTTCCATTTTTTATGTCTGAAATGGTGCACTTAGGTTAAATGGTTTCTATGTCTGCTTTAAGAAACAAGGATTTAGGACACTTCTATCTCTTATATCTTTATATACTCTTATATCTTTATATACTCTTATATCTTTATATACACTTTATATCTTAATTTATATAAAAAATTACTTTCCCAAAATGAGTATTTTAACAAGTGGGAGAGAAATGCAATCCAGAGAAGGGAATTATTTATTGTTTTTACCAATTTTTCTCCTTTTTGGCAAGAACCCTTGGCAAGAAATGGGTCAGTTTCATGCTGCCCTTGAAAAACATCCCAAAGACGGTGCTAGTTAGGATTTTAGTCTGTTCGCTACATAAAGCGTTAGTGAAAGACACGCCCAAATAGCACAAGACCAGAGCATGGGAACCTCAATCTGTTCCAGAAACCAAAATTCCCACATAACTACATAATGTGCTGCTATCGGGTTACCAGCTCACCACTCCAATTGCCTAGTATAGCAGTGAGGACCCAGCGTTGCCCTGAGATGTGATTACCGGGGGGATGATTTAGGCTGAATGGTTGCAGTACTCGGGAATTAACATGTGTAACTCCTGGGCAGGCCAAGCTTCCCCTGAATATTCAACCCCAGGCCAAGGATATCCAGGATTAAGCTTTCCAAGGTCTTAAACTCTTTTCTTCCTCTCCCAGGTAATACTATTTATCAGCTGTCTGTTTCACTGATAAAAGGATCAAGGGAAGAGTAGCATTTAAGTGCATGGCTGGTCATGCTTTCATGATCTTGTTCTGCCTCTGAAATGTCTTGATTTCAGAAACCCCCAAAATCATTTTGGTGATTCTGTTTTTCCCTTTACAGCACAAAATATTGTTTATTGACTTTCTATAATAGGCCCTGGAAGGTGATAATGATGATGGTAACCATGTGACTAAATTTTGTCATTTTTTAAATCAAATTTCAACCTGTATCAATTCTTGTTTCTAATTCTTGACCCAGTCCCAGAGTCTGAACTAAAGAACAAGGCTTACTACTGGAATTCATGGAGCTCGTCAAGTCTAGCTGGACAACAAGGTTGATTGCTGATTCCACAGACTTATGGAAGTGAGGGGTAAAAGGTCAAGGCTAAAAGACAAGACCAAGTTCTGTTTAATGTGTTTGGTGGTGTTTCCAATTCAACTGAGTGCATTGAGGCTCTCAGGAATGAAGCCCAAACTAGATCACTAAGAATTAGTAATGCTTTGGCATAGGTATGAGAAAAATCTTGAATTTGCAAACCTACATCCATTTTTCAGTACCCATTTGACTACACACATTCCCTGATGTGGTCCTGCTCAGCTCACAGTTCCAACCATCACAGCCCTGGTGGGCCACCCTCTCTGACCCTAGCTGATCAATTTCCCCTGGCTTCTTTTTTTTAAAAATATTTTTATTGGCAAATCTTCACAAACATACAGTCCATACATGGTAAACAATCAGTGGCTCACAATATCATAACATAGTTGTGTATTCTTCACCATAATCATTTTTTTATGAAACATAACCACATACAAACACAAGCATTCTTACCATATGATCTTTCCATTCTTGTTATATAATCAATAACTCACAAAACCATCACATAGTTGTATATTCATTTTCGCAATCATTTCTCAGAACACGTGCATCAATTCAGAAAAAGAAATAAAAAGAAAACAGAAAAAAACTCATACCCCTTACCCCTCCCTTTCACTGATCACTAGCATTTCAATGTACTAAATTTATTTTAACATTTGTTCCCCTTTTATTTATTTATTTTTAATTCATATGTTCTACTCATCTGTCAATAAGGTAGATAAAAGGAGCATCAGATGCAAGGTTCTCAGAACCACACAGTCACACTGCGAAAGCTATCTCATTATATAATCATCTTCAAGAAACATGGCTACTGGAACACAGCTCTACATTTTCAGGCAGTTCCCTCCAGCCTCTCCATTACACCTTAACTAAAAACGTGATATCTGTTTAATGCATAAGAATAATCTCCAGGATAACCTCTCAACTCTTTTTGGAATCTCTCAGCCATTAACACTATTTTGTCTCATTTTGCTCTTCCCCCTTATGGTTGAGAAGGTTTTCTCAATCCCTTGATGTTGAGTCCCAGCTCATTCTAGGATTTCTGTCCCATGTTGCCAGGAAGGTTCACACCCCTGGGAGTCACGTCCCATGGAGAGAGGGGAGGGCAGTGAGTTTGCATGTCATGTTGGCTGAAAGATAGAGGCCACAACTGAGCAACAGAAGAGGTTCTCTTGGGGGTGACTCTTAGGCCTAATTTTAAGTAGGCTTAGCCTATCCTTTGTAGGGTTAAATTTCTTATGAACAAACCCCAAGACTGGGGGTTCAGCCTATTGCTTTGGTTGTCCCCACTGCTTGTGAGAATATCAAGAATTCTCCACTTAGGGAAGTTGAATTTTCCCCCTTTCTCACCATTCCCCCAAGGGGACTTCGCAAATACTTTTTTTATTCACTGTTTAAATTACTCTGGGATTTATCAGGACATCACTCAACAAACCTACAAAATCTCATGCCCTTCTCAAGGTTTCATGTATTATGGTCTTCAATTAAGCTGTCCACATAAGTTATATTAGGAAATACACTAGTCAAAATATAAATTTTGTACCAAATAAACATTTTTTGCTTTAGTCTCACACATAAGTTAAAGTTTTAAAATATTAATTACCATCTATTTTCAACACCCTGCATTATTGACATTCCTTTGTTCTTCCTCATGCAAAATATTTCTAAATTTGTACATTTGGTCACTATTGTTATGCACTCTAGGCATTCCTAGATTATACCATCTCAGCCTTTATCCTATATCTTTTCTTCTGATTTCATTTGTGCCCCCAGGCTTTCTCCCGCTATCATTCTCACATTCAGCTTCATCCAGTGTTTTAACATAATTGTCTTAGAGTTAGGTGGTATTGTGCTGTCCATTTCTGAGTTTTACGTTCAGTCCTGTTGCAAAATCTGTATCCCTTCAGCTCCAGTTACCCAATATCTTACCCTATTTCTATCTCCTGATGGTCTCTGTTACCAACAAAATTCTCCAAGTTTATTCACTAATGTCAGTTCATATCAGTGAGACCATACATATTTGTCCTCTTGTTTCTGGCTAATCTCACTCAACATAATGTCCTTAAGGTCAATCCATGTTGTTACATACTTCATAACTTTTTTGTGTCTTACAGCTGCATAATATTCCATCATATGTATATACCACATCTTGTTTAGCCACTCATCTCTTGATGGACCTTGGGCTGTTTCCATCTCTTGGCAATTGTAAATAATGCTGCTATAGACATTGGTGTGCAAATGTCCATTTGTGTCTTTGCCCTCCTGTCCTCTGAGTAGATACCTAGCAATGGTATTGCTGGGTCATTTGACAATTCTATACTTAGCTTCCTGAGGAAATGCCAACCTGCCTTCCACGGCATTTGTACCATATGACATTCCCACCAACAGTGGATCAGTGTGCCTCTTTCTCCACAGCCTCTCCAGCACTTGTCATTTTCTGTTTTATTGATAACGGCCATTCTGGTGGGTGTGAGATGATATCTCATTGTGGTTTTGATTTTGGCCATTTGTATTTCCTCTTCTAAGAAGTGTCTGTTCAAGTCTCTTGCCCGTTTTATAATTGGGTTATCTGTCTTTTTGATGTTGACTTGAACAATCTCTTTATATATTCTGGATACTAGACCTCTACCTGATGTATCATTTCCAAATATTGTCTCCCATTGTGTAGGCTGTCTTTTTACTTTTTTGGCGAAGTTCTTTGATGCACAAAAGTTTTAATTTTGAGGAGTTCCCATTTCTTTCTTTCTTTCTTTCTTCAATGCTTGTGCTTTGGATGTAAGGTCTAGGAAACTGCCTCCTATGAAAAGATTTATACGATATTTCCCCACATTTCCTTCTAACAGTTTTATGGTCTTAGACCTAATGTCTTTGATCCATTTTGAGTTAATTTTTGTATAGGGTGTGAGATATGGATCCTTTCATCCTTTTGCATATGGATAACCAGTTCTCTAGGCACCATTTATTGAAGAGACTGTTCTGTCCCAGGTGAGTTTGCTTGACTGCCTTATCAAAGATCAATTGTCCATAGATGAGAGGATCTATATCTGAACATTCTATTTGATTCCACTGGTCAGTATATCTATCTTTATGCCAGTACCATGCTGTTTTGACCACTGTAGCTTTGTAATATGCCTTAAAGTCAGGTAGTGTGAGACCTCTGACTTCATTTTTCTTTTTCAGGATACTTTTAGCTATTTGGGGTACCCTGCCCTTCCAGATAAATTTGGTTATTGGTTTTTCTATTTCTGAAAAGTAAGTTTTCAGGATTTTAATTGGTATTGCATTGAATCCGTAAATTAATTTAGGTAGAATTGACATCTTAACTATATTTAGTCTTCCAATCCATGAACATGGTATGCCTTTCCATTTATTTAGGTCTTCTGTGATTTCTTTTAACAATTTCTTATAGTTTTCTCGGTATAGTTGTTCTAGTTTGCTAGCTGCCAGAATGCAATATACCAGAAACAGAATGACTTTTAAAAAGGGGAATTTAATAAGTTGCTAGTTTACTGTTCTATGACTGAGAAAATGTCCCAATTAAAGCAAATCTATAGAAATGTCCAATCAAAGGCATCCAGGGAAACATACCTTGGTCCAAGAAGGCCGATGAAGTTCACAGTTTCTTTCTTAAGTGGAAGGGCACATGGCAAACACAGTCAGGGCTCCTCTCTCAGCTGGAAGGGTACATGGTGAACATGGTCAGGGTTCCTTTCTCTTCTGGAAGGGCACATGGTGAACACAGCATCATCTGTTAGCTTCTTGTCTTGGCTTCTTGTTTCATGAAGCTCCATGGAAGGCATTTTCCTTCTTCACCTCCAAAGGTCGCTGGCTGGTGGGCTCTGCTTCTCATGGCTATATCATTCTGCTCTGCTCTCTCTGAATCACTCTCATTCTCCAATATGTTTCCTCTTTTACAGGACTCCAGAAATTTATCAAGATCTGCCCAAATGGGTGGAGACATGTCATCACCTAATCCAGCTTAACAACCACTCTTTATTAAATCACATCTCCAGGGAGATGACCTGGTTACAATTTCAAACATATAGCATTGAATAGGGATTATTCTGCCTTTATGAAATGGGATTTAGATTAAAACATTCTTTTCTAGGCGACATACATTCATTCAAACCAGCACATTAGGTCTTTTGTCTCTTTAGTTAAATTTATTCCTAAATTTTTTATTCTTTTGGTTGCAATTGTAAATGAAATTTTTTTCATGATTTCCCCCTCAGATTGTTCATTACTAGTATAGAAACTCTACAGATTTTTGAATGTTGATCTTGTAACCTGCCACTTTGCTGTACTCATTTATTAGGTCTAGTAGTTTTGCTGTGAATTTTTTGGGGTTTTCAACACATAGTATCATATCATCTGCAAACAGTGAGAGTTTTACTTCTTCCTTTCCAATTTTGGTGCCTTGTATTTCTTTTTCTTGTCTAATTGCCCTGGCTAGAACTTCCAACACAATGTTGAATAACAATGGTGATAGTGGACATCCTTGTCTTGTTTCTGATCTTAGGGGGAAAGTTTTCAGTTTTTCCCTATTGAGGATGATGTTAGCTGTGGGGTTTTCATATATTCCCCTTATCATGTTAAGAAAGTTCCCTTCTATTCCTATCCTTTGAAGTGTTTTGAACAGGAAAGGATGTAGAATTTTGTCAAATGCCCTTTCTGCATTAGTCGAGATGATCATGTGGATTTTCTGCTTTGATTTGTTGATATGGTATATTACATTAATTGATTTTCATATGTTGAACCATCCTTGCATACCTGGGATGAATCCTACTTTGTCATGGTGTATAATTCATTTAATATGCTGCTGGATTCGATTTGCAAGAATTTTGTTGAGGATTCTTGCATCTATATTCATAAGAGAGACTGGTTTGTATTTCTTTTTTTGTAATATCTTTGTCTGACTTTGGTATGAGGGTGATGTCAGCTTCATAGAATGAGTTAGGTACCTTTCTCTCCTCTTCAATTTTTTTTGAAGAGTTTGGGCAGGATTGGCACTAATTCTTTCTTGAATGTTTGGTAGAATTCACATGTGAAGCTATCTGGTCCTGGACTTTTCTTTTTGGGGAGCTTCTTAATGACCAATTCAATTTCTTTACTTGTGATTGGTTTGTTGAGGTCATCTATTTCTTCTTGAGTCAATGTTGGTTGTTCATGCCCTTCTAGGAAGTTATCCATTTCATCTACATTGTTGAGTTTATTAGCATAAAGTTGTTCATAGTATCCTGTCATTACTTCCTTTATTTCTGTGGGGTCAGTGGTTATGTCTCCTCTTCCATTTCTGATTTTATTTATTTCCATCCTCACTCTTCTTCTTTTTGTCAACCTCACTAAGAGTCTATCAATCTTATTGATTTTCTCATAGAACCAACTTCTGGTTTTGTTGATTTTTCTCAACTGTTTTCACATTCTCAATTTCATTATTTCTTTCCTTTTGCTTGCTTTGGGGTTAGTTTGCTGTCCTTTCTCTGGTTCTTCCAAGTGGACAGTTAATTCTTCGATTTTTGCCCTTTATTCTTTTTTGATATAGGCATTTAGGGCAATAAATTTCCCTCAGCACTGCCTTTGCTACATCCCCAAAATTTTGATATACTGTGTTTTCATTTGCATTTGCCTCAAGATATTTACTGATTTCTCTTGTAGTTTCTTCCTTGACCCACTGGTTGTTTAAGAGTGTGTTGGTGAACCTCCATATATTTGTGAATTTTCTGGCACTCTGCCTATTTTTGATTTCCAACTTCATTCCTTTATGATCTGAGAAAGTGTTTTGTAAGATTTCAATCTTTTTAAATTTATTGAGACTTGCTTTGTGACCCAGCATATGGCCTATCCTTGAGAGTGATCCATGAGCACTTGAGAAAAAGGTATATCTTGCTGTTGTGTGGTTGTTGTTATGTTCTATAAATGTCTGTTAAGTGTAGCTCATTTATTGTATTATTCTAATTCTCTGTTTCTTTATTGATCCTCTGCCTAGATGTTCTGTCCATTGATGAGAGTGGGGAATTGAAGTCTTCAACTATTATGGTAGATGTGTCTAACTCTCTTTTCAGTGTTTTCAGTGTTTGCCTCATGTATTTTGGAGCATTCTGGCTCAGTGCATAAATATTTATGATTGCTATGTCTTCTTGTTGAATTGCTCCTTTTATTAATACATAGTGTCCTTCTTTGTCTCTTTTAACTGTTTTATATTTGAAGTCTAATTTGTTGGATATCAGTTTAGCTACTCCTGCTCTTTTCTGATTGTTATTTTCATGAAATATCTTTTCCCAACCTTTCACTTTCAACCTGTTTATCATTGGGTCTAAGAATGCATTTCCTGTAGACAGCATATAAATGGTTCCTGTTTTTTAATCCATTCTGCCAGTCTATGTTTTTGATTGGGGAGTTTAATCCATTTACATTTAGTGTTATTACTGTATGGAGAGTACTTTTTTCTACCATTTTGCCTTTTGGATTTTATATGTCATATCTAATTTTCCTTCTTTTTACCTTTATTGATAGTCTTCATTTCTACATTCTTATCCATGCCTCTCTCTCCTGTCTTTTCGTATCTGTCTCTAGTGCTCCCTTTAGTATTTTTTACAGAACCAGTCTCTTGGTCACAAATTCTCTCAGTGATTTTTTTGTCTGAAAATGTTTTAATTTCTCCCTCATTTTTGAAAGACAATTTTGCTGGATATAGAATTCTTGGTTGGCAGTTTTTCTCTTTTAGTAATTTAAATATATCATCCCACTGTCTTCTCGCTTCCATGGTTTCTTCTGAGAAATCTATGCATAGTCTTATTGGGCTTCCCTTTTATGTAATGGATTGTTTTTCTCTTGCTGCTTTTAAGATTCTCTCTTTCTCTTTGACATCTGACATTTTGATTAGTAAGTGTCTTGGAGTACATCTATTTGGATCTATTCTGTTTGGGTTATGCTGCACTTCTTGGAACTGTAATTTTAAGTCTTTCATAAGAGTTGGGAAATTTTCAGTGATAATTTCCTCCATTAGTTTTTCTCCTCCTTTTCCCTTCTTTTCTCCTTCTGGGACACCCACAACATGTATATTCATGTGTTTCATGTTGTCATTCAATTCCCTGAGTCCCTGTTCATATTTTTCCATTCTCTTTCCTGTATTTTCTTTTGCTTGTCAGATTTCAGATGTCTCCTCCTTCAGTTCACTAATCCTATCTTCTGCCTCCTGAAATCTGACATTGTAGATTTCCATTGTATTTTTCATCTCTTCTACTGTGCCTTCCATTCCCATATATTCTGCAATTTGTTTTTTCACACTTTTGATTTCTTCTTTTTGTTCATCCTTTGCCTTCTTTATATCCTCCCTTAATTCACTGATTTGATTTTTGATGAGGTTTTCCATGTCTGTTCAAACATTCTGAATTAATTGTTTCAATCCTGTATCTCATTTGAATTGTTGGTTTATTCCTTTGACAGGATCATATCTTCAATTTTCCTAGTATGATTGGTTATTTTTTGCTGGTGTTTAGGCATTTAATTACCTTAATTAGTTTATTCTGGAGATTGCTTTCACTTCTTTTACCTAGGATTTTCTTGCTGGATGAATTTGTTGCCTATCTGTTCTTTGACATTCAGTTCAAGTTATTCTGGACCTCTAGCTTAGGTTTGTTTAACAGATCAGAATTTTTCAGTTCTTGTTTTCTTGTTTCTTGCCCTGCCTGCATGGTGCCTTTCCCCCTCTTAGGAGGGTCTACTTAGGTATTATAGACCCCAGCCAGATTTTTCCAGACAAAACTGGCCTCCTGTCGGGAGGAAAGAGTCACCTGCGTCAGTTTTCCCTTAGGGTGAGACCCACCAGATTGAAAGGCTTTCCTATGAAGCCTCTGGGCTCTCTTTTTCCTATCCTGCCCAGTATGTGGTGCTTATCTGCCCTCAAGTCCCACCAGCATAAGGTGATGTGGTACCTTTAACTTCAGCCGACTGTCCCTGCTGGGGGCATGGTGGAGACAGAGGTTGTAGGCTGGTTTTAATTGCTTCACTTTTCCAGAACCTGGGGTCTGAACTCCTTGAGGGAGGGATTCCACCTGAGCTGGGCT
Source organism: Tamandua tetradactyla (assembly GCF_023851605.1). NCBI lineage: Eukaryota > Metazoa > Chordata > Mammalia > Pilosa > Myrmecophagidae > Tamandua > Tamandua tetradactyla. The sequence goes on from NC_135340.1 coordinate 62,688,741, forward strand.
CCTCTCCTCTGCTGGGGAAGGCACAGACTCCAGATAAACACTCAAAAAAGCTTAATTCTGCCTATGCCTGGGGCAGTGGAGCTCAAGAAGCCCTGCAGCTGTATCCAAAGAGCAGTTGAGCCATAGAGACACAGCCACCAAAACAAAAGAGAAAAATCCTTTTCAGAGCACAACCCTGTTCCTTGGGTTTGCCAATCAAGAGCTTAAGTAGGTACATTGCTATGTGTTTCTCCAGTTCCTATGTGCCCCCTCCTTTCCTGCAGGGCCCAGACCTTTTCAAATCCAAAAAAAAAACTGCTTTTTTTTTTCTTTTTCCATCAGCCCTGCCCCGTCTGTGCTGGGACAAAAACCAGCGACCTGCACTTTTATTCAAGGTTCAGCTGAGCTGGGAACCTATTTTTAGTAGTCAGAATTAATTAATTAATTAATTAACTAGTTGGAGTTTGGTTGCACTCAGGCTCTGCTGCTAGTAAAGTCCCTTTCCCCTCTGGGAAACAGCTTGTGGGGGAGGGGTACCAGCCGCTGCGACTTGGGGAACTCATGGGTCTAGGGGGGGCTCGCAGCCGGTCCAGCTGGTCTAGACTGGGGTACGCTGTGTGTCTGGTCACTGAAGTGGCCCCAGCAGTTGTTCTGTACTGTTCCTGGCTATTTATTAGCTGCTTTGGAGGACAAACTAAATCCCACACCTTGCTAAGCTGCCATCTTGGCCCCACCTCCCCGGTGGTTTCTAATTCCATTTCTTAAGCCTGATCATCAACCCAGCTCCTAGCCTTCTGTCTCATTGAGGTTATTGCTTACCTTTCCTCATGGCTAATTTTTTGGCTGAAAATTATCCAGATGCCCTGAAGAACTAAATGGGTAAGAGGTTAAATAATCCTTTATAATGATTTTAAAGATTTTTCCTAGGCAGCAGAATACTTTTTCTTCAAATTAAATCCTGTGCAGATGCCCAATATCTAAAACAGATGAATGTGGCATTGAAGAGATGTTCCACCAAATTGTCACGTCAACCTTGAGGAAACTTCTCAAACATGAAGGTGCTGCAGAGCATGAGTTGGAAACCACTATCACACTGGATTCCAAAAGGGAAGAGGAAACCAAAAAGTTTGTGGCTTATTTGAACAGCTGCTTCAGTAAGTGATTATAGATTCTGTCTTATGACCTGCCTCTGGACCAAAGCCTCTTGGACTGTATTCAGAGAAGTGGTGTTGGTGCCCTATGGTAAAGTTAAAGTCCATTCCCTTCTTCAATGTCTTCTCTCAAGTTTTTTTTTGGTAACCAATTTCCAGCTCTTGTAAGTTCTATGGGCCTCTAGTCTAAGAATCTAGACTTCTATCCCAGTTCTGCTTTCCAGCTGTGTGTTAGGATAATTTTAAGTCCCTAAGTCTTGGGTTTCTTCATGAGGTGGTAGAAACACCTCCACTTTACATTCTGTGAGCATGAAAACCAAAACAAGCTGTGTGAAAGTATTATGTGAATTATGCATTTGTATTAGCTTCCTGTGGCTGCTGTAACAAATAACCACAAGCTTAGTGGCTTAAAACAAAAGATTTATTTTTTGAGGAAGATTGACATTTCCATGGTAACGTGCCACAAAGCAGAGGATGGTTACCAAACTTAGGTCCTTGACAGCACTGGGCAAATTATGCATTTAATGATAATCATCATAGGATGTTTGACCAAGCACCTATATAAGGCCAGCAGACACAGCAAGGTGAGTGTCAGCATGTCTTCTGGATAAGCAGCGTGAAAGTAGGTCCTATGGCTGCTTCAGTGAATTCAAGCAGAAGCTGTTAAGTTGCTGCACAGAAGGGCAATGACTTCCAGCAGTGACAAGAGTGATACCTGTTAGAACAGTATCTAAGGCATGTTACTTCTGGAATCACTCATACATTATTAGACCATTCAAAGAAAAAAAAAGAGGGAATTTAAAAATTATTTGGAGCAGAGGTTAGTAATAGTCAACACCTATACTGCCTCTTACCTTTCCCAAGGCTGTGGCAGACAAAACTAATCAAAACTCTCTAAGGTTCAATTTCTTTATCCATAAAATAGGCATAATAGTGAGATAATTTATGTAAATCATTTAAAACACATGCCTCTTACATGATAAAAACTAAAAACAAGAAAATTGCTATTATTCCTACTGAACCATTAATACTTCTGATTTGAACTGTGCCGTGGTCTCAGAATGTCTTTTCCCGTAGTATTCTAGGAAGCCACTCCTAAGATGCAAGAAGAGACCCATGAGTCACTTCTACCCTAGTTTGGCCTCCACCCCAACCCTTTCTCCCTACAACCATTTTGTGGCTAAAGAAACTGAAATTGTGGGAGAAGGAGAAGTTACTTGTCCACTGAATTGTGCTGCCTTTAGATTAATTATATCTGCTTTCTAAAGTATTAATTTACAGTACCTCACCCCCCTTTTAAATAGTCTTTCAAAGGCATGGGAACTCATCTTCTAAGATTTTGGTAACTCATTCTCCCCATGCAAAAGTCACTAATCACTTAGTCAAATAGCTCTGAGATGAAGTGAAGGAAGAGCATTATTAAAGAAAGGAAACCTCAGAGCTTCAGAGGGGAAGAAAAAAGAATGACTTAGTGTCTATGTGGATTCTCCGTGAAAAGACAGATTCCATAGGGCTGAAAAATGACTACTATAGTATTAATCATATAAAGTTAGAAACAATAGCTGGATCTACCCTTTATGTTTTTAAAAGCTTCTTAACTTGCTAAGCTTCCTGATGATTTCAAGTAGTGGTACAATACAGGAACTGTGTAATGAGTTTCTGGCCTGAGAGGCCAGGAGTCACTACTCCGAGCCTCCCCAAGCGGGCACCTCTCTGGACTTGGGCCAGCCAGCCTCTCCCCCGATGGATTGCTAAATCCCTTCCATTGGTCCATGTCCTGAATGGGCCCTGACTGTCTCCACTCCTGTGATTGCTTCACCTCCCCCAGGCTACCATTATCTGTTTTGATCCTTCCTTTCAGCCTCTCCTCTCACCACCCAGCATCGTTCTTCTGTTTATCAGCTGTCTCTCCACTCTCACTCCCACTCTCTTTTCACGGCCCATTTCTTTCCATTCTTTTCACTTTTTAGTTTCCTCAAATCCACCCTTGTTCTTTCACTCCACTTCTCATTTTTTAATATTTATTCCTGCAGCTATTTTTTTTTCTCTTTTTAAACATCACATTGCTAAGATTTAAATTTGAAGGAACGTGTCTTTCCTACCTGTACTGCCCTTTCGTGACAAATATTCCCAAGGGTTTGGAATTCCTCATCTAGATCTTCATTTGAACTTTTCATTCTTCCTTGTCCACTTACTGACTTTCTTCAATTTCATGTGGCTACAAAATCCATCTATTTTTATTTTTAATTTTCATCTCCTTTTCTGGAGGAGGATAAAAGAACAATGAGCATATAAATCTAAAAGTCATCAGACTGCACGATTTCTATCATGCCCACAACAGCTGCACCCCTGGAAGTGGCATTTTACTTTCCCATTTGTATTCATATCTGCCCACATTATTTTTAAGAATATACTAATTTCTTTATGCACAGAAAACCTGGATAGAAGTAGGGACATAGTGGTCTTCCTAATGAAAATCTTGGGCAAATTACTATTTGTCTATTGAATGAGAGGAATAAAAGGATATGGATGGAAAGAAGTAGAAATAATAAAATCCATCTCTTTCTCTCTTTCTTTCTCTCTCTCTCTCACACACACACACACACACACATACACACACACACACACACACACACATGCACACACACCCTCTTCTGCCTATCTGCAAAATGAAGAGCTGGAAGTTGAACTGTGGAAGTTGAACTATCTTAATCTGGTTTCCAAAGTTTTGTTGAATTGGGGCAAGGTATCTTGGTGGCATAATACTTGTCACCAGGGAGGGCCATTAAAAAAATTGTGAAGTAGGCAAAGTTTGTTTTCTCTGTCTTATCAGTTTGAACTCATAGATCCATAGGTCTTCCCAACCTGCAGATACAGAGCTGAACTACCAGTCATGATTCCGGTGGCAGGAGGATGTGTCCCACGTGCATGGAGCAGGACCTCAGCCTCCCCTGAGGTGACTTTGGGCATCTCCATGTGTTCACCCCCATTTCTCATGATAATCCACCTCCATTTTCATCATTAAATGACCCAGCCATGGCCCCTGTAAGAAGTCTTCTATCAAGTACCAGTCACCTCCCCAGGGGGTTATTTCCAAATCTTCCCAAATCTGCAACCCTCAAGGTACCTGTTTTAGTTTTCTCAGTACTAAAGCAAATAGCATGCAATGGGTTGGCTGAAACAATGAGAATTCATTGGTTTTCAATTTTTAGCCTAGGAGGAATCCCAAATCAAGCTGTCATCAAGGCAATGTTTTCTCCCAGAAAACTGTGGCATTCTGGGGCTGGCTGCCAGCAATCATTGGTCCCTGGCTTTTCTATCATATGCATACTTGGTGGCCTCTCCTGGCTTGTCCCTTTTCTTCCAGTTTTTGTTGATGTTCTGCTTCTGGCTGATCCCTTTAGCTTTCTATCTGTCTGTGACCTTCCTTAGAAGCCTGCAGTAATAGCATTAAGACCCATCTTGATTCAGCTGGGCCACATCTTAACTGAAGTGACCTCATCAGAAGGTCCTATTTGCAAGAGTTCACACCCACAGGAATGGATTAAGTTTAGAACTTGTTTGCATTTCTAGGGTACATAGCTTGAAACTACAACATTGATAAAACGGCCACAGATTTCCCCTAGGTCTTGGCTGCTCTGGTCTTAGAAGGTCTAAGCCAAGAGTGAAATAAAGGAAGTATCAGGACGTCACTTATGAAACAGGAGGATGCGTAGCTTGGAGAGGCAGCTTTTCAATCCACAGTATGACTGAAAGGATGCAAAAAGTTTTGTGTTCCCTACAAGTATAGGTAGAAGGTTCTGGTCTCCATCACATTTGTTATGTGGACCTTGAAGCTTCTATGCAAATCACCCGTGTCTCTGGTGCTCAGAGAAGGAACAGAAATGTCTCATGATCTCAGTTCCCCTGCTGCTGCCCTCAAGCACCCTTGCACAAATGGCCTGTTGAGAAAAACCCCCTTCCACTTTTGCCTCAACCTTCCCTCAGTGAAAATCAGCACAAATAAATAGTTGGCCCAATCAACCCACCAATAGGCCTCAAACTATGTACTTTCCTTTTTCTGAATATTTCCCTTTTCTTCCCCTTCTCCACTCAGACTTCCAATGCTACTAGTCCCTTGGCTATAACTTACTTCCGCTGCCTTCCTTTAAAGGTCTCCCTCTTCTCTCCAGTCCTGATCAAAATGCTCAATTCCTGAGTGCTTAAAAGTCTGGCATGTTGAAGAATACCTGCTCACTCCAAGACAGAGGAAGAGTCTCAGGGGTGGTCATCACCATCAGGCCTGTGGACTGAAAATAACTTAATGAAGCAGTTATGGCTGAACTTTGGAAAACAATTTGCATGAATGGTCAAGGGCAGAAGTTACAATCACAAGGTGGCCTCATTGACATTGCACTTTTGGGGATATATGTTTGTTTATAAAAATGTACTCAAAATGCTGCCTAAGAAAACCATTTTGAGGCTGTGTGTGAGGTCAAGGATTTTGAATCTTTAATTCAACCAAACTATCCAGTTAGTGTGTAGTCAAAATAAAGATCTTTTCAGATAATAAGGATATCATTTCATAATGTGATTTGAGATATACTTCAGGAAAAAAAGAGGAAAAAAAAAACAAGGAAGAAGAGTCACAGGGTTTAAGAAACAGAAGTTCTAAGCCAAGGGTGAAATAAAGGGAAGTCTCAGGATGTCACTCATGAAAGAGGAGGATGCATAGCTTGGAGAGGCAGCTTTTCAATCCACAGTATGACTGTAAGAATGCAAAAAGTTGAGGAAACTGTGAAAGGTCTTTGTTCTTTTGTCAATAAGAAAAAAAGCAAAGGCCATTAGAAAACAAAAATCTATACAAGAAAATCATAGTCCAAACATGAAAGGAAAAATAATGTGGTATGATTTTAAGCAACTGATGATGTGTAAGAAGAAAGAATCCATTTGACCTTGATGCTAAAAGACATTTCCCCCTACATGGCTCAGAAGCCCTGTTGAGAAGAAAATGCAATCCTAGTAAATTACTTGGTCCAGCACTGAGCAATCCGTCCTCATCTAATTCAAATGCTGTGTATTCAGGTGTCTCTTTTAAAATTAATCAATAAGCAAAATACAGACACCTTGTCATTAAACATAAACAAGTGTCAACAGCCTTGGTAGTTCAAAGACTATGTCTGAAGTTAGAGCACATTCTACAAAAAAAAAAGGAGTTGAAATGTTAATTAATTTTGATGGAAGGTGAAATTATGATGTAAAGGTGTCATTTAAGTCACAAAGGCAGCCAATGGACGAACTAAAGGTAGTAATACAGCTATAAAGATAGAAGGATGGGGGGATGAAGGGGAAGGATAATGTAAATGAGCTAAAATGTATTTTAAGAGTAAGTAGATATTATTCAGAGTCGTTAGCTTAAGAAATAGAAGTCTTTGTCTATTACCAGGACTATGGATGTCAGACTGGTTGCCTCTGGAAAATGGGTTGGGGGTAAGGAAGGGTGCAGAGAAAGACTAGTGCTCTAAATCTCATCTTTCCTTTATTTTTTTTTAAAACTATGCTTATGTCTTATCTTAATAAGAACATAACATAAAAATTAAACTGTGCCCCACTTTATGTATTTGTGTCTATTTAAAACAGAGATCTGGGGTGTATGGGTAGTTCAGTGGTTAGAATGCCTGTCTTCCATGCGGGAGACTGGGTTCGATTCCCGAACCATGCACTCAAAAAAAAAAAACAAAAAACAAAAAACAGAGATCACTCAGCAGCCACCAGGGTTGTGTTTTTTTTAATTTTTTTTTCATTTACCAACACAGTTTCTGTTCATTTTCCTTTTTATTTCCTCCATTCACCCAAGAATGAAATGGCTAAGATGATGAATTCTTACACAAGAATGTCACGTCTTAGAAAACAAATATGACCATTTCTAAGTTGGGATTTTATGACCAACTAGAAGAGCAGTTTATTTACCAGGTCCAGTGAGGAAGAGAATGGACAAGAGGGCAGGAAGCATCGTCCCAAATGCTCACACACCTTTGTTTTATTTTCTTGGATGATGACACTGAGACATTCTATTTTCACAGGTGGACTCCATGCTGAAATGTGGAAGGTAAATTGAAACAGCAATTTGCAACCTGTTTTTACATGTTTCCCAGAGCCCTGTGATACAGTATGCTTGCAGTTATGTCTACCTGAAGGGGAGAATAGGAAAGAAGTATGGTGATGGCTTCCTCTTCTCACTTCCAGTGACCAACCTGGAAGGGAAAGAGACTCTTATGCTGTCCAAAGAGTGTTGACCTCAGCTCAGGGGCTCAGAAACCAGTGACCAGCATTCCAGGGCCTCAAAACCTTCCCAGGCTGCTGAAGGTCATGTGCAACCACATTGTATAACATCCTCTCTCCTTGGGCATGTCCACCTGGCCAATTCAGTCTAAGCAACAGAGTGATCTGTGAGCCAGGGCAAAGTCTTAGGAAGCCAAAGTCCAGGCAGAGGGTAGGACAGTCACTTTCAGAAACTCTAAAACAAAAATTTAGTCACTGATACCCTAGTAGCTTTAAGTGTTAACATCACTTCTTCAAATTCCTAACTTCCTCTAAGGGAATCATTTATACAATTAATTTAGCATTTACACAAGCTACAGAATGAAAAATGCAGCATTAAGTAAACTGATCTTATATCCTTAAAGCTACCACGAACTTCTGGGCTGCCTCATCTTGACATACTACCTGTTGGCCAAAGAAATCAGAACATCAAGACCATATCTTACATCAAATGATTTCAGACCTGGATGGTTAAACCCATTCTGAGAGAGGAGAAATGAGAAACAATGAGGCTTTTAAAAGTCTGGAAAAAAAATAATGTGAGTAAAACAACTTCAGAGCCACAGATACAAAGAGGAATTCAGTTTTGAAAAGTTAATTAGACTTGAAGCTGAAATAGCATTGGATTATGGGGGCTCCTAGGGGGCAGGGAGAAATGGGCAGCCTCTGTTCTATTCCAGTCTGATGAAGTTTTTGCTGATCCAGGCGCCACTTGGAGGAAAAGAATTCAAGGTGGAGAGCTCAGCCAAAGAGCAAGACATGTCTGAATAGCAAGAGCCTCTCTGACTAGGTTTGAGGCAAGCAGCTCAGTTCCAACTGCTCCTCGACAGCCAAATGGGAGTCTAGTGGTAGCACTGGAGTCCCTTCTCCCTATAATTTAATTTGCAAGTATAATTCTTATTTCCCTAGAGAATGCCACCTAAGAGTGTCATGAAACACTGTTGTATTGTAGACTGTTCAGACTGCAGAAAAGTGGCCCCCTAGCATTTCTGGGAAACCTCAAAGAATGTCTTGAATAGCTTCCACTGACTGACAAGAGTCTGTTTCTTGTCACTGACTAGATGACAGGGTCTGTCTCCCAGCTGTGCTCCTGCAACTATTGGAGTTGTCCACACCCGCCACACCACCAAGGCCTCTGGCTCTGTGTTGAGGGAATTGCTACTCCTGCCCACTGAAAAATGTCCGCCCAAAGACGTCCATGTCCTAATTTCCAGAACCCGTGGACATTACCTTATATGGCAAAAGGGAGTTTGCAGATGAGATCTAGTTAAGGGTCTTGAGATGGGGAGATTACTCAGGATTATCTGGGTAGGCCTGATGTCCTTATAAAGGTCCTTGTAAGAGGGAACGCTATGTGAAGACTGATGCAGAGAGATTTGAGGCTATTTCATTGCTGACTTTGTTGATGGAAGAAGGGGCCATGAGCCAAGGAACACAGCTCTAACACCTGAAAAGGCCAGCAAACAAATTCTCCCCAGAACCTCTGGAGGGAACACGGTCTCTGCCGATTCTGGCCCTGTGTAACTGCTCTCGCCTCCTGACCTCAAGCACTATGAGAAAATAAATTTGTGCTGCTTTAAGCCACTGAGTTTGTGGTAATTTGTTATAGCCACAATAGATAACAAATACACACATACATTATTAAGAAATACAGCCAGGCAGGATAGAGATAAGTACTTGAATGTACAATACAGAAATCAGAAGCATAAAAGATGGCTGCTAGGAATTGTAATGCTGGGAAAGAGCTTGTAGAGGAAACACTTGAGCTTGATCCTAAACACTCAGGACCAAATAATAGTTGATCTTATATTAACAGTATTAGTCAGGACTCTTGGTTGTAAGAGACAGAAACCCAATTTAAATGGACTTAAAAGTGAACAGTATGGCAGTGCGATGGTGGCTCAGTGGCAGAATTCTTGCCTGCCATGTGGGAGACCTGGGCTCAATTCCTGGTGCATGTCCATGCAAAAAAGGGGGAAAAAAAAGTGAGCTGTACATTCAGGCATTGGCTTTGTTCCAACGTAACTACGGGGAGTGCTTTACTTTCTTACTTTTAGGCAAAGGTATGCTGGTAAAGGTTTTCCTTAACATGACCAAAGTAGCATTTTTGTATATTTGTATATTTCCTTTGTGGACAGAATATTAAACAACAATAATGATGATTTATTTTTGCCCCTTTTAGGTGCCAGATACATTTATTTTATGAGGAAATTGAAGGTACTTTACCTTCCAAGGAAGGAGTAGGGCTGATACTGAAACTAACTCCTAAGTCCATGCTTTGTGTAGCAAATTCACTGCTGTGTCTTGTCCAATCTTGGAGCCACACTAATGTCTAGCAATGCCTGAAATGACCATCTAAGAGTTAGATAGCCACTGAACGGGCCCCTGGATGGTCCCATACTTAAGCAGATGGGGCATACAAGGTGGCTGCTGAGAACCTGTATTGCTGTCATACCCTGTCTTCCTCCATCAGGCACAAAAAGTAGCAAATTTCAGTATAACGGTGATCCAGAGACAGCACCACGCATGGCAGAGAGGACAGCATTGGACCTTCTCTGTGAATGAACTGGGACCAGTGTTGAGTTGCATCATGGTGGCCACCAACAGCCCTACTGCCTGGGTTTCTCTGAACGTCAGGGTTCAAGTATAAAAGAAAGCACGAGAAAAGGGGAAGCAATATGGTGAGCCCAGACGGAATGAGATACAGTCTTCAATTGGAAGATTAAAAGAGAAAATCTATATAAAGTGGTTATCATAGTGCTTCACACAAAATAGGTTCTCATAATTATAACAGTATTATCATTATTATTACTACTCTTATTACTCTGACTTTCACATTCCTATAAAATATCATAATGTGTATATTAAATTTTTTTGTATGCTGTATGGCAGAGGTCACATTTCATTCTTTGTCCATGTGAGTATCCCATTATTGCAGCACCATTTGTTGCATTTTTTGTTTTTTTTTTCTTTCTTTTGTTTGCTTGTTTTGGGGAAGTGCACGGGCTGGGATCACACCCAGGTCTCCCGCAAGGCAGGCGAGAATTTTACCACTGAACTACCCTTGCACCCCCATACTAAAATATTTTTAATAATTATATCATTGAGTTTTGGCAACAGTAACAAAAGACCCAACTCAAAATGGGTCTATTATGTCCCATAATAAGTAGTGAGGCGGTTCCTGAACCGGTGAATTTAGTGCCTCAATTATGTAATAAAGAACCTAGTTGTTTCCATCTTTTCTGGCTTGTGGGGCTACCTGTGTTAGTTTTTGTCTTCAGGCTTATCCTCCAGAGGCCAAAGATGGCTGAGGCAGCTCTAAGTTTCATATTGTTATGCATTCTTATCTAAAGGCTGGAAGAGAGAACCTTCCTTTCCTGAACCCATTTTTAAGATTGAGACAAACTTTACTGAAACTTCTCTGCAGACTGCCCTTCATTCACAGTGGTCAGAATTGTATTACACTGCCATTCCCAAACCAATGAATGTGAATCAGAAATATAATTTCATAATAGCTTTGAGGGGAAGGGACCGATACTTCTTGAAGTGCATGGGTTCTGATACCTGAACAAAATCAAGGTTTGGTCAACATGAAAGGAGCTGGGGGGAATGGCTGTGGGGTATGCCACCAGCAGTGTCGGCCACAGTGATATTGCTGGAATTGTCTCTCTATGCAAGCAACTTGATTTGGGCCATAATTTTCCATGTGTATGCTTTAGACTCCTTGAGACTAGCAACTAAGTCTTATTTAACCTTACATTCCCCCAAAAGTGCTCAGAATTGAATTATTTTTTAGTTGTGCAAATTATATATTTTCCCAGAGTTATATCTTATTTTCATTATGGGAACTGAGAGCACATCTAGCTAATAAAAATAAGATCACCAGTGGTTTCTGTTCCCCTGGTTACTTTTTCTTTTTAACCCTTACCCAAAGTTTAGAAGACTTGGAGCTGCCTTTTATTTTTTGTTAAATGAGGTTGACCATTGTGCGAATAGAGGGCAGAGAGATAAGAGAAGCTTGTCATCCGTAATTTCTTATTTACAACTTTTAAAAATATTCTTATCAGCTGGATTTGACCCACCAACTATAATTTTCTGACCTTTTGCATATGTATGAGGTCATATCTGCTTGTCCCGTCTTAGGCAAATTCCTAATTCTCAGGCATATTTCTATCCCCTTCTCTCCCACTTAGGAACACATGCCATAATGTAAGTGGATGAGAGTGATTTTATTATAGGTCCAAAAATGAATCTGTTTCAGTTAATTTTTTTTTTTTTTTTTTTTTTTTTAAAGGAAAGACAGAGAGAAGGAAGGAAGGATAGAAGGAAGGAAGAAAGGGAAACATCTTTAAACATTTTCTTGTTTTATTGTATTTTGTTTTTCCGTTTTTTGTTACATGGGCTGGGGCCGGGAATCGAACCGAGGTCCTCCGGCATAGCAGGCAAGCACTTTGCCCGCTGAGCCACCGCGGCCCGCCCTGTTTCAGTTAATTTTTAATCATTAGAAACTTTAATGAAAAGCACCTCTATTTCATATTGCCTGATGAGAATTATGCATGGTGGTTCAGAATTGCAATGTTATAATTATGATGGATATAGAAGGTTAAGTCTTTAAATAAACTTTTGCTTATTTGCCTAAAACAAACAAAAAAAAACATTCTTATCAAAGTTTCAAATGTAAAGCAGGTAGTGGGAAAGGTGAATACCTTTTTTTGATGGAATCGAGATATGAAAAGTTCTTACTAAAAGTAGCCACTGGACTAAAATGATTAAATTTAATTTTTATGAGGAAAATTAATATAAGTCCTTAAATCAGACCCAAATATCTACTACTAAAATTTAAAACATTTGTGTGGGGGTGGGAAATCCCACTTTACTTATGAGAAAAAAGCCTATACATTGAGCCAGAAAAGTTTAGTTTATATTCCGATAGCAAACAATCCCAAAATCTTGTGCATAATGGAACAGAAGTTTATTTTTCACTCATGTAAAGTGTGCTGCCTGTCTAGGCATTGTTCCAGGGTAGCTGTCACCCATATGTTGGGCCAGTATTCAAGCCTGGTTCAATCTATGACTCTGCCATGTCAACAACAATGCGTGTTGTTGACAGTTGCCACAGTGGGGAAAGAATGGGCTGGAACATTGATAATGGGCACTTAAATGTGTCCATCCTGAATTGACACATGACACCTCTGCTCATTTTTCATTGACTAAAGTAGCAGGACCATAGCTCATGTTCAAGGGTGAAGAAGTGAACCCCTCCTGAGTTGCAGAGGAGAACTGTAGACTGGCAACCATGAGTAATGCCTATTACACAAATGTTAGTGGGAAATAAATCCGTTATAAATCCAAAATACCATAGCACTTTAAAAAACATTTAAAGATAAGACTACATTAATAGAAGTAATTCTGCAGATGAGGGAGGTAATAATGGTTTGATTTGACTTTCTTGTTCAGAATATGCATGGAATCTTACATTCATTTGAGGGACTAAATTTTAAAGATCTTCTGGAGGTGTTCAGAGGAGACTAGCCAAATCAAAATGATCAAGAACTCTTTTTTTTTTTTGACATGGGCAGGCACCAGGAAACGAACCCGGGTCCTCTGGCATGACAGGTGAGCATTCTTGCCTGCTGAGCCACCATGGCCCACCCGATCAAGAACTCTTTATATTTATACTGGAGAAGTCTTCTGAGGACAAAATAACCACTCATCCTCAAATATATTAATAGTTGACTTGCTTAAAGGGTTTGCAGGTGGTAATTTACAGGCAGACAGATTTCTATTTCATTTAAGGAAGAGTCTTTTGCAGTCCAAACTGCAAGGGTTGCAAAAGGTTGTTATTGGAACATACGAAAAAAATTGGAAAATAGACTGAAAGCTTTATATCAATGTTAAATATCTTGAATTTGATAACTGTATTTAAGGTGCTACATAAGTAAAAATCCTTGCCATTAAGAAATATACATGGAAACATTACGTTTTCAAGGAGCATAATGTATACAACATACTCTCAAATGTTTAGAAAATAGATAGATAGAGCAAATGTGGTAAATTGTTAAACTTGGTAAATTTGGGTATCTGGGTGGGAGTACGTTATAGCACTCTGAATAGGTTTTGTATGATTCTTGCAATATTCTCGTAAGTTTAAAATTATTTCAAAATAAAAAGTTCTTTTTTAAAAAATTGATAGTTTGGAGTGATGTCGATAAGATGGTGGAGTAGAAAGTTTCAAAGTTCCAAAGCCCACCCCCCGCCACGTACCTAAATATTGAAAACAAGCAGAAACTAGCAGAATTAACTCCCTCAGAACTTTGAAAAAGTGTCAAAAGTTACAGCAACCACGCAAACACTAAATCAAGAAAAAAGACAACTTGAAAGTGGCAGGAAAGCCTCATGGTACTTCTACTAGCCCTTTCCCTTTCCCCTTCCAAATTCTGTACAGCAGCAGCTGACATTCCCAGCGTGGATCCCTGGTATCTTGTGCACAGGAAATAAAGCCCACCTTGTTCACAGATTGGGGTCTATGCATGTCTCTTCCAACCTGTCTGGTCGCAGCTTGAGAGTTTGCCTCAGGTTGCTTGTCTCTATCTCACGTGTCCCAGAACTCACTCTAGCTGACAAAGTAGAGGGCTGCTAAAATACTGTAAAAAAGCAAACAGCAGCCATTTGAGGCAAAAGATTATGTGGCTGAAAAATACCAGAGAGTGCCTGGGGCCCAAGATGAGAGGCTGCAGAGTGGGTATTAGGAGTGTTTGCGTCCACCGGGGACTTCCTAAGGCCATGTGCATACCCAGGGCAAGATGCAGGTTCAGAAAGACATCGCCAGGCAGACCGCCACGGCCTTCAACAACAAGGAGAAAACCAGCAAACCGTGGGAAAGGGAACTTCCAGAGTTAACACATCAAAATACTCAAATGTCCAGATTACAACAACGAAAAAGCACAAGACATAAAAAGAAACAGGAAAATATGGCCGATTAACAAATAACACAGTAAAGCAACAGAAACCTGAGAAAACACAGATCCTGAGATTTCAATCAAAGTGTGCAAGTCAACTCTCCCAAATAAGTTCAATGAGGTCACATGTAAAAATGAACAAAGAGCTAGAGGACATCAGGAACATGCCACATGAACAAAGAAGGAATTCAACAAAGATAAGACATTTTTTAAGAAACCAAAGAAAAATTCAGGAGCTTCAAAGTATAATAACTGATGTAAATTCACTAGATGGATTCAACAGCCAGTTTGAACAGGGAAAGAACCAGCAAAATTGAAAATATGACAATTGAAATGATCCAGTCTGAGCTAAAGAAAGAAAAGAGAGTGATGGAACGTGACCAGAGACTAAGGGACCTGTGTGACACCATGAAGTATACCAACAGAGGCCTTACGGAAGTCTGAGAAGAGGAAGAGATAAAGAGGCAGAAAGAATATCTGAAGAAATAATGATCAAAATTTTTCCAGATTTGATTAAAGGCCCGCATATACTTATTTAAAAAACTCAAAAAGACCCACATTGGTATACACTATAACCAAACTATAAAATGTCAAAGATAATAAGAGAATCCTAAATGAAGCAAAAGAGAAGCAACTCAAGGGGTAGAAAAGGGATCCTTAATAACATTAACAGACGACTTCTCATCAGAAACCATGGAGGCCAGAGGCAGTAGGATGACGTATTTAAAATGCTGAAAGAAAAGTACTGTCAAATAAGCATTCTCTGTCCAGCAGAATTGTCCTTCAAATATAAGGGAGAAATCAAGCCATTCCTAGATAAGCAAAAGCTAATGGAGTTCATTATCAGTAGAACTTTCCTACAAGAAACGTTAAAGGGAGTCCTTCAGGATGGAAGGAAAGGACACTGGACAGTAACTTGAAGCTGTATGCAGAAATAACAAACCAATGTAAATAAAATTCCAAAATATATGAAGTAAAAAAATAGGCAGAATTGAAGGGAGAAATAGACAGTTCTACAATAATAGTTGAAGATGTCAATGCACTATTTTCAATAATGGATAGACTATCTGGACAGAAAACCAATAAGGAAATAGAGAAGTAGAACAATACTTAAAAACCAACTAGATTTGGCAAACATATAGAACACTTCACTAAACACTAGCAGAATACACATTTTTCTCAAGTGCACAGAGATCATTCTCCAGGATAGACCATATATTAGGTCACAAAACAAGTCTAAATAAATTTTAAAAGATTGAAATCACACAAAGAACCTTCTCCATTCACAATGGAATGAAGTTAGAAATTCAAAACAGAAGGAAAATCAGAAAGTTCACAAGTATGTGGAAGTTAAACAACACATGTTTAAACAATGAATGGGTCAAAGATGAAATCACAATGCAAATTAGAAAATACTATAAGATGAATGAAAGTGAAAATGCAGCATGCCAAAAACTCATAAGATACAGTAAAAGCAATGTTCAGTGGGAAAGTTATGGTTGTAAATGCCTACATCAAAAATAAAGATCTCAAATCAATAACCTAACATTGAGGAACTAGAAAAAAAGAAGAGCAAGCTAAACTTAAGTTAGCAGAAGGAAAGAAATAATTCAGATTAAAATCAAGGCAAGTGAAATAGAGAACAGAAAAACAAGACAGAGAATCAAAATGCCAAGTTGTTTCTTTGAAAAGATCAACACAATTGATGAAAACCTTTAGCTAGACTGTTAAAGAAAAAAAGATAGAAGACATAACTAAAATCATGAGCAAAAATGAGAACATCTCTATCAATCTTACAGATATAAAAAGGATTATAATAGATTACTATGACCAGTTGCATGCCAGCAGATTAGATGGCTGCAATGAAATAGACAAATTCCCAGTGAAACACAAATTACCTAAATTAACTAAAAAAGAAATAGGAAATCTCAACAGACCAAGAACAAGGAAAGATATTGAATCAATAGTAAAAAACCTCCCAACAAAGAAAAGTCCAATATCAGATGACCTCACTTGTGAATTCTACCAAACATTCTAAGAACAATTGACACTTATCATTTTCAAATTCTTCCAAAAATTTGAAGTGGGAGAAATACTTCCTAACTCATTCTATGAGGCTGGTATTACTCTGATACCAAACCCAGGCAAACTCTTCATACTAAAAGAAAGTTACAGAACAACAACCTTTATGAATATGATGCAAAAATCCCTAACAAAATACTAGCAAGCTGAATCCATTAGCATATTAAAGACAGTTCAACAGAAGAAAATCAATCAATATAATATACCACATTAATAGAAAGAAGGAAAATAAAGCATCACATGATGATCTCAATGCACAAAAGGTATTTAACAAAATCCAGTACCTTTTCTTGATAAAAACACCAAGGAAACTAAAACCAGTTCGAAGGGAACTACTTCAAAATGATATAGGACATATATGCAAACCCACAGCAAACATCATAGTCTGCAGTGAAAGAATGAAATCTTTCCCCTTAAGGTCAGGAACAAGACAAGGATGCCTGCTTTCACTACTGCTATTCAACATTGTACTGGAAGTTCTAGCCAGAGCAATTAGGCCAGAAAAAAGAAATAAAGGGCATTCAAACTGGAAAGAAAGAAGTAAAATGATTTCTATTTGCAAATAGTATGATCCGACATACAGGAATCCCAAAGAATCCACAAGAAAGCTACTGGAGATAATAAATAAAATCAGCCAAGTTGCAAGGTACAAGATAAACATGCAAAAATTGACTGTGTTTCATACACCAGCCATGAACAATCTGAAAATGAAATCAAGAAAATAATTCCACTTACAATAATAACTAGAAGAATAAAATATATAGGGATAAATTTAACAAGGATGTGAAAGACAGGTACATTAAGAACTGCAAGGCATTGCTGAAAGAAATTAAAGAAGACCTAAATAAATGGAAAGGCGTCCTATGTTCATGGATAGGAAAACTTAATATTGTTAAGATGTTAGTTCTATCCAAAGTGATCTACAGATTCAATGCAATCACAATAAAAATCCCAGCAGCATTTTTTCAGAAATGGAAATTTTAAAACCTCAAATTAACATAAAATTGTAAGAAGCTCCCAATAGCCAAAACAATCTTGAAAAAGAAAAAAAGTCAAAGGACTCACACGTCCTGATTTCAAAACTACTACAAAGCTATGGTAATCAAGACAGTGTGATAAACTTGTACAGTGATATTCACAGCACCATTATTCACAACAGCCAGATGATGGAAACAACCCACGTCCATCAACAGATGAATGAATAGACAAAATGTGGTGTATCCATACAAGGGAATATTATTCAGCCATAAAAATGAATAAAGTTCTGATAATGCTGTAATATAGAAAACCTTGAAAACATTATGTTAAATGAAGTAAGTCAGACATAAAAGCACAAATACATAATTTCTCTAATATGAAATATCAAGAATAAGCACATTCATAGAAACAAAGTAAATTAGAGATTAACAGGGGCTGGGAGGCCAGAAAAGAGGAAATTAATTGGTTAATGAGGTACAGAGTTTCTATTTTGAATGATGAAAAAATTTAGTTATGAATGGGGTTGATGGTAGCAGAACATTGTAAATGAAATTAGTGTCACTGAAATGTACACTTTCTGTGTGTGTATGTATAATCACCATAAAAAGACAATCGTTTTGGTTGCCTTTCATAGGTGTTGTTTATGAATGGACTGACCATCCCTCTTGGCACAAAGGTTTGGGAGTGGAAGAGTTCAAGCATTATATGGCTTGTTGAACTAGGTGACCTTTAAAAATTCTTCCTGCCCCAAATTTGATAGTTGGATGGTCCCCCAAGAAGTCACAACTCCAATATGGGTGACTGCAGCAGGTCTTCCAAAACCATGGGCCTTGCTTAGATGCAAAATCCTAGAGTCATACATTGCTAGGATCTGGCTACACAAAGAAGAAATTGATGACTTATATCCCAAAGGTGAAGAGAATAGGGTGTGGTTCTGAGCTTTGGTTACTCTTCTCTATCCAGAATTGTATTCACATGGAGGCTCTGATTCATTCTAGGACTAGCTGTGGACACATGAGAAGCCACAAACCCTACTGTCTTCTTGCAATGAATCTGGGCTGAACTAATGCAAACCAAATTTGATTTAGACAAACAAAATATCAAGAAATTCTTGTCAGGCAGAGTGTTTTGTATCATTTTATCCTTGAGTGAGCTTTTACAGATGAGTTGGAAACCTTATCAGTTAGGGACTTGAACTTTTTTGCCAACTCTTGATGTATATCTCAGTCAGGGTGTGTGCACAGCCCATCCAGAGCCACTCTCTCTTAGCCACCAGGGGTTAGCTGTGTTCATTACTCAGTCACCATTTCCCGACATCCTCCCTCCTCACCACATTCACACACACACTTTTTCTTTTAAATTCATAAGTTGCATATTCTTGGTTACTATGGCTGCAAATTGTTGATACTGGATTCACAGTCAGGTTTTTATTTTTTGTCATTTTTCCCATGAACTAATAAACCACAGAGGAGCTAAAAGTGTGAGCAAATTGAACCTTACACAAAGCATTTTTATGTTCTATTGCCATTCCCTTCTCACCCTTAATCATTTAGTGCTGTGAACATAGGAAAATGAAAATGTTCAGCCTCTTTCCTTTCCCCTCCCCCTCTTTTCTATTATTTCCCAAGTTTAGTGGGGGAAAACCACCAGCTATTTCCCATCAGAACTGTTTGCAGAGTAATACATGCCCTCAATTAGTGGGCTCAGAAACTGAAGGCAACTTTTGGGTGGGAGGAGGTGGATGACGGGTTGGCCTCTGCCTTCTGTTGGCGATGCACCGTGTATGGCACAGTGGGAATGACTTGGCAGGGTAACATTTTTCCTCCATCGTGATTCATGTGGTTTTTATCCTGGGCCGTGGATCCAGTTCACAGTGGGTGCAACTCCAAACTCAGCTTGTGTATGAACCACTCCACAGGAAAATATAAGTTCAGAGTCCATATCATGTGAAAAAAAAAAGATCTCAAGCTGTATCAATAGGAGAAATGCATAAAGTGTAACCTCCCATAATGGAAAAAGAGTGGGTTGTATGGTAAGAATATCTGGGTTTAAAACTTATATCTACAACTTACAAGGTGCATGACTTTGGCCAAGCCATATAACATCTCTCAGCCTCAGTTTCCCTATCTGGGAAAAGGAGATTGAAAATAATAATTCCCACATCATGGAGTTGTCGTGAATATTAAATGAGATAATCCATGAAAAGGATTTAGTGCACTGCATGGCACTGAGTAAAGGATTAAGAATTAGCAATTATACTGCCCAAGAATATTTTAGTAGCAATAGAAAAAATACTACTCAAAGCAGCTGAAATGGAAAAAGTTATTTGTTGTTCTATATAAAGTATGAATGGTCCAGGGGCTCAAGCAATGTCAATAAGACTCAGTTTTCCCCTCCTTCTCTTAGTTCTGCTGTTATGGTAGCCAGCCTCCCCAGATGGCCCCAATCAACTCTGTCTTCTGATAATACTACCATGTATAGTCCCCTACCAGACTGTACCAAGGTTGCACCAATAGAATGGGGCAGAACAGATGATATATCACTTCCAAAATTAGGTTACAAAAGGCACTGTGTTATCTCTCTCCCTCCCTCCCTCCCTCCCTATCATGTGTGTCATCTCTAGATCTCATCATTCATGCTGGGGAAGCCATCTCCTATGTCATGGGTGGCACCACAGGAAGCCACATGGTAAAGAACTCAAGTCTCCTGCCAGCAGCCACCTCAGAAAGTCATCTTGGAAGCCGACCCTCTGGTCTTGGTTAAGCCTTTGGTTGACTGTAACCTCTGCTGATATCTTGACAGAAACTCATGAGAGACCCTGAACTGAGCCAGACCCATACTGCTAAGCCATACTGAGCCTGGGCCTCAGAAACTGAATGAGAAACTGAATGAGATAATATGTTGTTTTAAGCTGCTAAGTTTTGACATAATTTTTTATGCAGCAGGAGATATCTAATACGGCTGTCTGCACTGATGGCTTCACTTGCAGGTGAGTTTTCTGAGCTAGTCTTTGTTTATACTATTCTCCAAACTAGTAATTCCAGTAGAGAGAAATCTTTCCTTTCCACAGAATGTCCACAAACTCCCAGGACTGAGTCTCATTGAATGGACTTGTGTCTTTCCCTAAACTGACATTATCTACAAAGTAAAATCAAAGTGCTCTTACCAGAGGAAGGGGGACTTTTTCTTGGTAGAAAAAACAACAAATGGGGTCTGTTGTTATTGTTGTTAATAATCACAACACAATTATTTATCTTATGTAGGCAAATGTGTTTGGAAATAATAAAATTGGATCCTCTTCTACCATGATATCCCTGAATGTAGCTGCTACATCCCACCCCCAACACTGTGGTCCTTGGGGGCCTACAAAACTTTTGTACCCACCACTCCAGCCATTCTTCTGCAGAGGGAAAAGATATCCCAGATGCTGTTTTCTTGCAAGAATAGGGGAGGGGTTCACTTCCTGCAGGTCCCAGCACATGACATGACTGATTTTTGTCTCTCTTGCCGGGCTTTAGAATCCTGGAGGGAGGGTATTCATTTTCCATTTCCTGGGAGCTCAACCCTGTGCCCAGGCACATATAGGAGGGCTAAGTGGATGTTTGTGTTTCCTAGGCATCTTACAGGATGTTGTCAAAAGAACAGTGATTTCCTAAAAAAATAGGTGAAGAACTTGAGGCTAATAAGCACATGAAAAGATGCTCAATATCATTAGCCATTAGGGAAATGTAAATCAAAACCACAATGAGATACATCACATCCACAGGGATGGCTATTACTTAAAAAATGGCAGGGGAGTAGGTTTCGAAGAGGATGCAGTGAAATCGGAACTCTAGTGCACTGTTGGGAATATATAATGGTGCAGCCACTGTGGAAAGCAATATGACAATTCCTCAAAAAGTTAAAACATAGATTTACCATTTCCCCCAACAATTCCACTTCTAGATACATGCCCAAGCAAAGTGAAAACAGGACCTCAAACAGATACTGTATACCAATATCTATAGCAGCATGATTCACAATAGCCAAAAGGTAGAAACAAACCAAGTTCCATCAACAAATGAATGGATAAACAAAATATAATATATACACACAGGGGAATATTATCAGCCACAGGAAGGAATGAAGTTTTGAGACATGTTGCAGCATGGAAGAAACTTGAAAAAATTATGCTCAGTGAAACAAGCAAGGTACGTAAGGACAAATGTTGTATGATATTGCTTATATCAGATGACTAGAAATAGCAAATTAATAGATTAGACTAGAGGTTACCAGCAGATAAGGGATGAAGGGAAAGGAAAAAATGCCTTCAATTATGTTTCACTGGACATTCTCTCTAGAGAAAATTATCAACTTCTAAGGGTATCAGGATGTTGGGCAGACTCTTAAGTAGAGCCAGCTTTTCTAGTCCCACTGCCCCAACAGGCACTACTTGTTTAGAAAAGGGAATAGGCAGTTTCCTTAAAGAGAAGGCACTGCTATTCCCAGAAAAAGAGAGAGCTGCTGGGCAGGCAGACAGAAGGCGACCAGTACATTCTCCTTCTTTAAAAGTGTGTCTGGGGTTTGCTGTAAACTGGGTATTGTCCACCATTGATGCCATTTTTATAGGAAAATTTATTTTTGAGTTGAATGAAAATTTGGGACAACTATATTAATTCAGAATTAGTAGGAAGATGGGAAGTTACAAAACACATTCGTGTCCTTGCCTTAGGATCTTGACAGTCTTAATTGCTTAGTCTTTAAGCCCCAATTCCCCTGGGAATAAGATGCATCAATTTCATCAGCTGAGAATGTGTTGGTAACTTACATAGTTGGCAGTGTTATTTCAGGAATAAGAAGGTGCCAAATAAAGAACCAGGAAATGGCAAAATGATTTGAATGACCAGGGCTGAAAGGGGACAACTTACCATTGTTTACTCTCCTCTTGGCTTCCACACCTCCCTGCTTTGGGAAAACAAATTGCTAAGTATTAAGAATCTTTGAAAAAAGCATTTCCCTTTTGAGGTAAGGGGAAATTAGGATTTGAGGGTGTAGAAGGATTGGGGAAGGTGCAAGCACTAAGCCAGGAGTTGATGATTCCCCTGCAAATATAAGAATTTCTAATTAAAAGTTGGCAGCTGCACAAAACAGCTTGCACCAGGGGAAATGAAGGCTAAAAGGTTGGTTGGGATGAGGAGGCCTGATGTAACCACATTCCGTTGATGCAAATCCTTTCCTGTGGGTAAAATATCGTCTTGGGAATAGTATGCTCTGTTCCTAATAAACTTCAATAGGCAAAGACATAGACATATACCTAGAAAAGGTCTTCAAATGACCATGGTTCCTGCAAGCCAGGAAATAGAGATGGTTTCCCATTAAACTAGGTCTGCCTGTTCAGTAGGGTTCCTAGGTGGCTGTCATGGAAAAGTTATTGGCTAACTCATCTTGAAATTGGAGAATTTTCAATTTTCCATCGCACACAGTTCAATTTCCAGAGCAGTGTTTTAAAAAATAATTTTATGTAACATATGTGAACTGTGTTTCCCGGCTTTATATTCTAATAAGAAATGTTACTTGTTCCTGGTTCCAATAAAAGAGAAAAAGTACCCTCAGTTTTTGAATCTTTTTCAACTCATAGTGTAAAAATGCATAAGCCAACGACAATTGGTGGTCTAGTTTTTTGAAACAAACTACCGAAAATAAACTACTAAGCTTTTTCAAATTTTAGTAATGCCTTTTTTTTAGAAAAAAAATTTATACTCAGGAAGTTTAGATTCTGTTTTTTTGTCACACTCTTGACACTCATGTGTACCTACGTGGTCAGATAAATGAGTTCCAAAAAATGCCTTTTTTTTCCCCCCGTAGGAAAGTAAATAGCCTTTAATAACTCTTCAGTTACTTTTAAACCAATATTTACTCCCTGTTCAGATCCAAGCTTCCAAGTTCTCCCTCTGTCTCAAGTCCTGGCCGTGGGCAGGTGACTGAATCCCAGGAATTTGAAAGGACCTTAGAGATGCCCTATCCCAAATCACAACCCATGACGGTAGCTGCTCACAGTCTCACCCCTCACAACTGGTTTTGGAGCCTCTGCTCGGACACTCAGTAGGGTCTGAATTTGTGAGGTTATTTTCTGGAAGGGTCGGGTTCATTTTCAAAGATGGGCAGGGCAGATAGACTGGATATATTTGAATTCATTTGTTCATTTATTAATTTAGTCATTCCTTAAGAAAATATTTATTGGGCTGCTCCTTTGTGCCAGGTAGGCTTTGGTTGTCCCAAATAAGGACAATTCGTGGAGGAGACACTCAAGAGGGAGAGCAGGAAATTGTTTTGCCTATAAACTTTGTTCACTTTGTATATGACAGTTATGCTTAAAGTTCCATTGACAAAAACAAGTCAAATGATCCAGCCCACATTAAAGGGGCAAGAAGTATATTCCTCTTGTGGGAAAGGGGTTGGAAGGTGATGGGAATGAATATTTGCTGAATAATAATACAGTTTATCACAAGCTCCCCCCGCCCTTATTTTTTCATTGACAATTTGGATTCCCCCTTTCATGAAGTATTATTTCAAAGTTTTTACATTGGTCAATTTTTCTATTGGGTTGACTGTTTTTTCCTTATTGATTCCTGAAAGTTCTTTATATATTCTGCTTACAGGTCCTTTGTCAGTCATATATGTTGTCATACCTTCTCTCATGAGTGACTTGTACCTTTGCTGTCTTTATGTAGATCTAACTTATGAATAGAAGTTCTTAACTGCAATGTCATTGAATTTTTTTCTTTTAATGTTGTAGTTGAATTGTTCACTCTTTTTCTTTATGGTTAATGTTTTTGATACCTTATGTAAGAAAACTTCTCTATTCCAAGTTAATGAAGATATTCTTCCATATGTTTTCTATAGATGTTTTAGATTTTAGATTTAAATCATTAATCCATTCAGATTTTTGTTGTTGTTGTTGCTGATGGATTCAATTTATCCCCCAAAGGATATCCAATTATCCCATCATCATTTATTGAAAAGTTCATTGTTTCGGTTTTCTCGGCTATTTAAAGCAGTTACCAAGAAATGAATTGGCTTAAAGCAGTGGGTATTTATCAGCTTTCAGGACGAGAAAATGTAAAAATCAAGGCATCGTCAAGGCAATGCTTTCTTCATGAAAACCAGCTGCTGGTGATCCTTGGCTCCTCTGCCACATGGCAAGACATATGGTGGCATCTGTTGGTCTCTCCTGTCTCTTTGTTTTGTTGCTTTCAGCTTCTTGCTTCAGTAGCCTTCTGTCTCTCTGTGTTCCTTCTATTTATAAAGGACTCTAGTAACGGGATTAAGTCCCATCCTGAATGCGATGGGTCACACCTTAACTGAAGCAGCCTTATCAACAGGTCCTACTTACAATGGGGACACACACACATGAATGGATTAACTTTAAGAACATGATTTTCTGGGGTACATATAGTTTCAAACCACCACATTCAGTTTTCCCCATTGAGCAGCAGCAGCACCTTTATTATTAGGTAAGTTTCCATATGTTCATGGGTCTAATATAATAAATTATTAAGTTAATCAGTGATTGATTTGCATTTTCTTCTTAAACCTCTCTGTATTTTCAAAATTTCCCACAGGGAATGCATATCACTTGTATAATTAGAAAACATGCATTGTTTCTAGAGGAAAAAATGTGAAATTTAAAGATCAAGAAACAGCAAAGGACACTTAGAAATTGCCAGATTGCTAAGGAAATTTTGTCTTTTGTTGCTTTTCTCCCCATATGTCCCATTATTCTCAGCACCAGTGGCAAGAAGCCAAGAACTTTCTCATCTCTGCAGCATGGAGCAGAGCAAAAACCCCCTGTCCAGCCCTCCAAAGAGGCTGAGTACCATACCTGCTTCTCCAGGTTCAGGCTGAAGTGCCATCTATAACAACTGTTTTATATCACTGTGGTGAATCCTCTCTTCTATCTCCCCACAAAACAAAATCCTCCAAAGCTTTAACTTTTAAAGAGGTAAGGCAGAGGGGTAGAAACTGTAGAAGAGTCATTGTGTTTTATGTGTGGGTCAAAATGGTGTACACTGGACACAACACATGGCAAAGTAGAAGCTTAAGTAGCAGAGGAGATGGCAATAATTTAAACACTCAGGAATTCATAGAAATCCAGAGGTAGTTTTGAATTTTGGTAGGCTAGGACAGGACTAAAGCCTCTTGTACCCATATCTAAGGGGCAGAGACCCCCATCTGAGTTCTTCAGGAGGTACTGCCCAAAATCCATCCCTCTGCAGCCTCTCCCAGCCTTTGGCTGCTATGCCAAGGTTCCCGTGAATCTTTCACTTTTCTCCCTGCTGTGTTCTCTCTTGGCAACATTCCTTATGCATAGGCCATATGGGCAGCTTTGGATCTTGTATTTGCTTTGGCTTGGTGGTTCGCCGCTTACTTCCTGTTAAATTCCTACACCTCACCCCACCTCAGAATATGGGTCTCTCTCAGCCCCACCTGCTCCTTCTCTTCACCATGCCCATGGCCTCCACTTTCTGATTTCTCCATCAGCTGCTTAACTCTTGACTGGGACTAAAATTGAACTTCTATTCAAATATTTTCCATCTGAAACTCTTGTTTGGAACAGTGTTTCACGGTGGTGGGCCTTTATTGGGCTAGAAGGGGATGATCAGGGGTAGTGCTTTGGAAAAGACAAGTTCATACATACAAATGACTTTCAAGTGAGACTAGAAAAAATCCTTCTTCCTGTGGGTTTCTGTCCAAAAAGCACCAGGCCCAGTGCAGAAGTGAGTATGGACAAGGAGGTGAATACAAAGTTTGAGACCAGAAAACAGAATGGAGACTCATAGCTGGTACACACATGCCTTTGAGTTCTCTCACAATTATCCTCCTGGGTCTTCTTAACCCAGGCCCTTGGCCTGGTCAGAGTGCCAGGACAGACCAGGCCACAGACTAAGGCCAGTACATATGCTAGATGGCCATACCTTGCATGTGCCATGACATATTCCGGCTTCTCAGAGCCAACTCGGATGCTCATCTCCTCCAGGGGAGTTCAGATAAGAACTTTCAGCTTGGCTGCCTCCATCTGATTTTCTTTTTTCCCGGGTCCAGTGGCTTTGTGGAGAAACACATTTACCTACACCAGGGGCCTCTTTCCTTGACTTACACTCAAATGGATGTCCCAACCAAGAAGTCCTCAGGAAGAGGGAGCAAGGCTGTGTCAAATTTCAGGGTGTTGGCTTGAATCCCAGCTCTACCATTTTTTTAACTGTGTGACCTTGGGCAAGTCCCTTAACCTCATGCTACCTATTTCATCATTTGTGAGATGGAGCTAATAAGGCAAAGAAGTGTGACTACTCAAAAAAATAAGCTACGAATTATAAACATGCTAGTAAACCTAAGACTGGAGTGGACTTTATGTGTGGAGAGGTGGGGGAATGAGATTCATAGTTCCATAGAGAGTATGATGGGTAGCTGAGTTGGGAAAAAATAACTTAGTGTGCTAACCCAGAGAGCTGTGTAAAAAGAGCAGAAATGTATCCAGGCCCTTGGTGTTTGGCGTTTAAGGGTCTATGAGTTGAGGTGACATGGACAGAGGACAGCGAAGCCTGGCGGGGGCACGTTCTGATATACACAGTGCTTTAGGTTTGTTCCCATTCCTCAAATGGCCTGTTTATAGCTCCTGGAATGGGCAGGGGCTGCATTGGGCACAAGGTTTGAGGTTTCATTGGGGGGATGTCTCCAGTGGGGGACTCTGTGGGATCTGGGTCTCTACTGTGACCACTGGCAGTGGCAACCACAGCCAAAAAAAAAAAATGGGGCTCCTTGTTGGACTAAACAGAGTTTTTGATTGAGTACCCCGAGGTAATACTAACCTAGGTTGATTATTTGGCCTCAAAACCCATCCTAGGGGTTTGGAGCGCTCACATAGATATAACGAGGGTGGACCCTGAAGCATTTGATTCTCACGTTTGAGAGAAAGTGACCTCTTTTTATACGCCAAGCTGGGGAATTGGTTACATTTGTATAGTGGTTAGTACTCTGCCTGGCACATTTTAAGAGCCCCATAACGATGGTCATTATTATTAAGCACATGTGCTGCAGCAGCCAGAGGGCAGAGCAGTGCTCCTTGGCAGCTGGTGTGCCCTAAGGGGAAGGTGGGGGCTTAGTGGCTGGGAGAAGAGAGTGGAATTAATTAGCAGTTGACACATACCCAGTTGCTCCAGGGAATCTCCTATCCCCACACAGAAGTCTGACCCAGTTCTGTTCAGCCCTTCTCCTGAGACTTTCTGGCTCCTGCCACCAATCTTAGCCTGGGAGCTCCCTTCCTCTCTGCAGCCTGTGGCTAGGAGGAGACAGAAGGGGTGGACCGCAGCTGAACAGCAGTTGGGAGACTTGAGCACCAGCTCCTCTCCTCCAGCACTCCCTGGGGGGCGGAAGACTGTGAGAACGGGTGGAGAGAGGGTGTAAGGAACCCTCTGTTGGTCAGGGAGGCCTCCCCTCCCTTGGAACACTCAGCAGCCAGGTCATGGGCTCATGGGGTTGTTTATCATCCTCAGTCTCAGGGAGAACATGCCCACATGACAGTGCTTTTCAAGTGGGAAAGTATTTTCCAAATATACAAGATCTTGGCCTGGGATTTAGCTGTATGATTTTCAAACCTTGGAGCTGAGAGTCTTATGTCAATTCCCTCAAAAGACAACATTGCTTAAGTCGATTGGGGTAGGCTTAGGTGCCATATTATTATAAAGCACCTTTCTGTATCCTTAAAGAAACTGGAAGAATGCAAAGGCCCTTGTTCTTGGCCATGCAGGGCATTGATTCTCACAGAATCTGAGAGTCAGGACCATGGTAGAGGTGGGGGTGGGGCTGGGGGAGGCTGACTTGGGAGGTCCCAGGGCAACTCTCGGGCAGGGCAGGTATCACCTTTCCTTTACAGATGCACCAAGTGAGGCTCAGAGAGACTCACTCATTACCCCAGACTCACTCAGAGCTGGAGAACCATCACCCAATCTGCCACCTCTTCCTGCCATACTAGAGCAATTCCTTTTATTCACATCACTCTTTGAACACTTGAAAGGGTCTTATCATTATATATTCAGTATTCTTTTCCAGACACCAAATCAAAACCACTTTCTACAATCACTACTTTCACAGAATCACGGTGTACCCAGTTGTTTGTTTTCATTTCTCCCATCTTCCCATAGGGTCCTGCATCCCATGGGCACTTCGGCACCCAGAACCTTAAGATGTCCCCCATCCCAGAGACTCTGAGCCCCTGGTCATCCTTGATTCACCTCCCTTTTCTTTTAATATAGCCCTACACATACCCTTGCACTTTTAATCTTCCACAATCTCTTCTATAATCCCATCTCCCTAGTGTTCAAGTACTAGTTTTATAGGACTAGGTAAAGGTGGAAAAACTGAGACAAGGAGAGAAGTGACATTTTTCAAGGTCCCTCAACAGCAGGGCAGGGACAAAGGCCTCTTAATTCCCATCTCTCTTGAACCCTTCCGTTCTCTTCTGCTTCCCACACCACTACATTGCTTTAATCTATCTAATGCTTGGATTCCTGCAGGATTTCATTATTTCAACAAATGAATGAGTCAGACACAGCCCCTGCTATCATGGACTTAATACCCATTGTAAATGAGCAATAAAAAACGGACATTAAGAGGCCTTCCTGCTCGTTCCACCGTCTCAGCCTCTCGACTGTTTGGATTTATCCTACACACTCCTCCTGGATTAATTTTTCTAACATTCCTATAGCAACCTACTGTATTCCAAGTAAGATCCAAACTATTCTATCCCCACCACAACCACAACTTCGTGACCCTACTCCGTTTACACATTGTACCTCCTGGCCAGTTTGCATGACTGCCCACTCCATTCTGCCCACCTCGGTGTCTTTACTCAGGGATATTTTCTCTTGTCTAAAAGCCCAGCTTGAGGGTCACATCTTCCAGAATATTTCACTGACACGTCCGACCAATTCTGTTGTGGAAAAGATAAATGTTACAAGATTCAAGGACTTTATAACTTCTTTCAGGGAATGAATAGTCCAATAATAGATAGAATGAAACTGAAGACCTTAGGGTATCCAACTCTCAACATATTTTTGAGAGCCCATTCTTGTCCACGGAACACTTACAATTCATCTTTTTTTGAGCAATTGCCTAGTTCTGGGTACTGGACAGCAAAACACAACATGGTTCCTGGCCTCTGGGTTTATATTTTGACAAGTGTCTGAAAAGCCTACAGAGTTTGTACAAAACCCTATTTTTGCAGAAAACTTCCCTCCCCTGTGAGTTCAGCCTATGGCATATTTCAAGGCCTATGATATATCTCATAAACTTGTCTAATAATATGATCCCTGAATACATCCTTATCTTCCCAGTTCTGTATGCTCACTCTGGTTCTTCTCAGCCAGAAATGTCTTCCTCATTCATACTTTCCAGCACGTTGCTCAGGTTCCCTTTTCCTTGATGTAGCCTTATGATCTTCCACTCCTTTGAACTCCATCACTACTTGTAATTTAGCAGCACATACTTTATAGCTCTTTCTCATACATGGTTCAGAGCACTGAGGTTTGGTGGCTTTGGAGTTTGTGACTGAGAACACTAGCTGCCCACCAAAGGTGTATGTTCTCCTTCCATTAAGTCATGTTGTTTTGGGGACATGGCTACCCTGTCCCTACATTTCCCAAACCCCTTGAATCTTCTTGGGTCTTGCAGCTAATTATGGCCAATGAAACTGAAGTGATATAGATCACTTATGGGCAGAGGTTATTATAGTATCTATTGTGCCTTCATCACTCACTCTTTCTCCTTTTTAACCACTTTTGTTGCAACATATTGGAAGTAATGGAGCTTCGAGAAGGAAGGAACCTGGATTCGTGAGTTAGCACTTGGAGAATAACCTCCCAGGAAAGCCCAGCCAACCTGGAACATCTGCAGAGGACTTTTGGCAAGGAATAAACTTTTATGAGGTTAAGGCACCGAAATTTTCCCTGACCAAATATAGAAAAATTGAGGACTGAATCTCATCTCTTCCAATTATTATCTGTGTCATGGTGGGAAGGTTACCTACCTTTCCTGGGTTTCAGATTCTCCATTGATAAGAAAGTATTAAAAGTATCCAACTTAAAGGGACAGTTGTGGGAATTAAATATTTCTGAACTGTTTGAGAGGTTATAGAAACCAAATGGCTTCTATATCAGTGTGTGTGTGCTTTCATTGTGAGTGTTAGTCGTGCCATTAGATTGTAAATTACTTGAGCAGCTGTTCAATTGTTTTAGATCCTTTCTGAATTCCCCACAAGGCCTAGCACAGTTCAAAGCAGATGGAAGTTCTCAAAACATATTTATTAAGAAAAAAAAAATCTTGGTTAAAGACATAAGAAAAACGACCTGTGCCATCTCCTTGATGACCTCCCATCCTACGCCATCCACCCCAACCCCGTCACACACCTCCCTTTATTGTCTCCTGCCTATGACCATTTCCCGCTGTCCTTTTCCCCCGTGAACTTCTCATCGACCCACCCTTTCAAAAGTTTATTTTTTGTGTACAACTGGTTGCTCAGTATGTGAGTAAATGGGTGTATCTATTTGGATAAAAGTGCTTTTGTGGTTTGAAATGGAGTGGTGGCCAGGAGGAAGGGAGGGGGCAGATTACTGAGCTCTTTGTAAGTAGATGGTGAGAGAACCATGCTGGATGGGACCTTATTTCTTATTTTTATAAATATGAAATTTCATACCAGTGGTATGTTAAAATCTCTAAATTGGAAGATGTCACTAAGGCCTTCTGCTCAGTATAAAATATCAAGTTGATGAAGATCAGTGATCCCATCAGATGGGTATGCTGAGACTTTGGGAACTGTGTCGATGTGCTTTTAAAAGGAGGACACACTTTTAAAAGATAAGAGCAATGAAGGAATGATGGATTATATGAGGTCATCGCAAACCAACATTTTAGCTTATCTTGAGGAAAAGTCAGAAACCGCCCTCCATTATTGAAGAGCAGTTGAAGCTCCTTAGGTGTGACAGTGTTTGACGTGCTTTTTGCATTTTAATATATTTCTCAGAGCTCTTCTAGCAAAAGCTAAGAAACAGAAAGTAACACTACAGAGTATTCTGATGATAGTAGAGAAAAAAAATGCCCAACTAGTAGGAAGCAAAAGTTTTTTGCACAAGGGCGGTGTGGTGGTGGCTCAGTGGCAGAGTTCTTGTCTGTTATGCCTTAGACCTGGGTTCGGCTCCCAGTTCCTTACATCTGAAAAAAAAAAAGAAAAAAAAACCTTTCTGCATGAGCTCTCAGTCAAGCAAAATTAAAAGTCTCGGCTTCATTTTAAAAGAGAACACACACACACACACACACACACACACACACATCAGGAAATGTAACAATTACAACTGTAGTAAAGCATTTAAAAAAAAATTTCTCTGACATGAAAAAAGTTTCCCTGGGGTAAGCTCTAATTTCAGAAATGACATGTATAATCAGCACACATATCTTTTTGAAATCTGGGGCCTTTAAACACATACTGCGTGAAATGGGAGCTGGTGGTGGCGGGTGGAGGCAGGCTGGGGTGCAGCTGCTGAATTTGAAGTGGAGGGTGACTCGGTTCAGCGTGCAGGCTGCAGGCAGCGCTCAGGGCTGGGCTAGGGTAAGGCGAGTGAGGCACGCTGCTTAGGTACACAATTTAAAGGGATGCCAAAATATCAGCAGTCAAGATAAGTAATACTTTAATGCAACATTTAAAAAATTCAAACCAGCAAACTGTAAATCGAAGGCTGGTGGCCACCTGCTTTTGCACATAAAGTTTTATTGGAGCGGCATTAGATGTCACCCAGGTGTTTGCTAGACATGCAGGATCTCAGACCTTGCTCCAGAATTTCATCCTTAAAATGTGTATTTTAACAAGACCCACACGTGATGTTTGCACCCAAAAAAGTTTGATGAATGCTTCTCTAGGAGATTTCAAGGCAGGCTAAACTAAGCCATGTGGCTGCTCCAGGCAGTCTAATAATTTTTGGTGCCCTTAAATGGGTATTCTTTAAACATGTTTAATTTAACACTTACTTAGTAGGGAAGGCAGAAATTCTTGTTTTATTTTTTTCTTAATTAAAATGGATCTCTCTCTTCATATTCAACATAAGTTGAATTACATTCTATTGAATGTAATGTAACTTTTCAACCAATTTGGAATGAATTTTATCTCACATCTTCTCCACCATTTATACTTGAATCACATTAGTCACTCACTCATGAAGCACAGAAGTGCAATACAGAAATATAATTAAGTGTTCCTATTCAAAATATATTTTAAAGTCTCTTTTACTGACTTTCCTATTGGCAGCAGTATCCCGTTCATCTGCAGTTGTTTTGTCTTCAGGTTTTCTTGTGGTTTTCTGAATCACAAAGCTTTTTTGGAGGCATAGTCATGTGAAATTTAAGTAACAGAATAGAACACGGGGTCCTGGTGAGTGACACCATTTCCAGGTTGCATGACTGGAGCCTGGAGGCAGGTCGGCCGCAGCTTGGCCCCTGTTCCACCATGCGCCTTGCCCACACTTACCAGAAACTATCACTTTCGAGAGAAAAGAATTTCTAGTTCAATTCCAGAGAACTTTATGCTTCCAAAGAGCTAATTTCTATTTTACCAGTTCTGAACAGTGGCGTTAGAAAGCCTGAGTTAATGAGGCCATATTTCTAATTTAGATATTTTTTGAAGGTTTCCCCCAACATGTCGCTACAAACAGAGTTTACACTGGGGTGTTGACTCCTGGGAACTACCCAGTGTGGGGGCAGGAATTCCCCTCTTGCCTCAAGGCTAGTGTGAGGCCCTCATAGTAGGTTGAGCCAAGGCCATCTCTCGGCCGGCATCCTCACCTCGCTGCTGCTTGGGTTTTCTCTACTCATGGCACACCCCAAACTCCAGTGAAAAGACAGAGTAAGCAGAGTCAGGGCGTGTCAAGGTTAATGTCATTTTGTGCCAACAATCTCCTTTAGATTAAGAGTGTCAACAATGGAGATGGTGCATAGTAGAATTACCTGCAGATTTTCCCAAAACACCTCCATCGGCCCGGACTTCACAATGGGCCTAAAGATTTGGCAATTGGTCTCAACTTTGGCTGTTAACTGAAATCATCTAAAAAGCTTTTAAAAACGATAATGATGGGCCTCAACTCCAGAGATTCTGAATTAATTGGTCTGGGATGCTGCCTGGATAGTAAGATTTTTCTGAAGCTCCCTATGTGATTCTAATTTGCAGCCATGATTGAGAACCACTGTGCAGACTCTTTGGAGTGAGAAGGTGGGTGTATGCATTTATATCAGCCAGAGCAAATACTGATAGTTGCTGTAATGAATAATATCCATATATCAGTGGCTTGATGCAATAAAGCTTATTTATTGTGAGTGTAAATGATTACAAATGTGTTTTTCAACTAGATGAGGGAATGGCATGTATCACTTCTAATGGCATCCCATTGATTAGAACCTTATTGCACAGCCCCAAACTAACTGCAGAGGAAGTTAGGAGATGTGGATTTTTTGTGGGCCCAAGGGGACGGAAGGAGATTTGATGAATGTATTAGTCAGGATTGTCCAGAGAAACAGAACCAATAAGCTATCTATCTATCTACCTATCTACCTATCTACCTACCTACCTACCTATCTATCTATCTATATCTATCTATCTATCTATCTATCTATCTATCTATCTATCTATCTATCTATCTATCTATCTGTCTATCTATCTATCTATCTATCATCTCTGTATCATCTATCTATAAATAGATTTATTTTAAGAAATTGGCTCACAGAATTGTGGGGGCTAGCAAGTCCAAATTGCAAAAGGCAGGGTAATGTAAGCCTTGAGTTTGTATTTCTTAGAGGAAGCTAGCAGACTGGAAACTTACAGAGTAGTATGGGACTTAGTCTTGAGGCAGAATTTCTTTCTGGAACCCAGTTGCTCTTAAAGTCTCCAACTGATTGGATGAGGCCCACCCACATTATACCAGGTAATCTGCACCCAAAGTCAATGCATTGTGGGCCACCTGCCAGAAGGAAGTCCACCCCTCAGGCACCTCCCAGCCTGCCAGAATTGAAATTGAGAGGAACTGTTGTAAGCCTGGGAACCATCTGACCACAAGGGTAGGCTTTAGAGCTGATAAATGTCCCAATAAACTATTTGAACCCCTGGATCCACCTTTGCCTGATTACTCTCTGAAGTTCACAGTTATATGACCTTGTTTTGTTCCAGTCAACAGGGTCACACATGGTCTCTTGTGACTGAATGAGTCCCAACTGAAACAATCTAACATATTGATAGAGTGCCATGTGGTATAATAATGAACTCAGGCCCAGAGTTTAAAACCCACACCCTGTGAATTAAGCCAGAGTAAAGCATACCTCGTCCCAGCCTTT
Source organism: Tamandua tetradactyla (assembly GCF_023851605.1). Taxonomy (NCBI): domain Eukaryota; kingdom Metazoa; phylum Chordata; class Mammalia; order Pilosa; family Myrmecophagidae; genus Tamandua; species Tamandua tetradactyla. The sequence goes on from NC_135340.1 coordinate 62,723,590, forward strand.
GATATGGGAGAAAAATTCATTTGATCCTTTCAGAAAAAATAAGACTCTTAAATCGGGTCTGAGTAGCTCATGAGTATATATATATATTTTTTAGTTATTAGGTCAGGATCCAGTTGACAGATTTCAGATAAGAAAAAGCCATAGTGTCAACATTGCAGCTGGGTGCCCCCTGTCGCCCTAACCCTGTCTCATCACACGGACACCCACCCCCCGCCCCAGGGTCTACGTGTCCACAATCCACATTTCACCTGCCACCCTGCCAGTTCCATTGCTGACAGAGGAGGCTGCCCAGTCTGCAGAGCTGAGGTCTGGAGGAAATCCTCAATTTCCTAGGCAGCTTCTTGGCCACCATCTTGTTTCCATTTGGATTCATTTGCTGTTTCGACTTGAAGTGAAGATGCCCCAACCATGAAGTAAACTTTTATCTTTTTCTAATATAAATGTCATATACAATAGCCTTATTTGATGAAGCTTCACAGACCTGCTTTGTCACATGTGGTGGGATGGATTTGGCATTTGTCAGCCAAGGCTCTGTGGGCTTGGCGGTGACAGCGCATGGACACTTGAGGTTAGTAACTGCCTGATAAAAAACTGCTTTTATTTTTTGCAGTCTTCAATCTTGAGAAAGGTGAGAAGTACCGTTTACTAAATGAGAATCTTATCATAAAAAATTCAACAGATTGTAGTTGCCAATTCCATCTCCAGAATACTCTGCAAAGAACTGGACAATATATCCTGGCCAAATTGATGCATAAAATTAACTATTACTGTGAGCTTCTGGTCAGTTTCTACCACCTATAAAATACTATGACAATGTTTATAAATCCTTGCTTGATATGATATTTATAACTTCCTTATTTGAGAACCATGTAGGCTTACTTTAAGTAGCAACATTTAAAAATTATCATTTGTTCTTACATTCATAGTATCAATAAGACTGTAAAGGATGTTTCAGGTATACTTTTTGATCAGGATTATCTTGGAAGAGGTGAGTAAATAGACTCCAGGCTGCTTCTTCCTGTTTGAACCCAAATAACTCTGCCTACATTTTTTTAAAAGTAAAATACAACAAAATATTTAATGAGCAAATTCATCTTAGCAAACGTGAGACTGCCACAGAAAGGAGAGGGACGGGGCCACGTGATGGGAGCAGGTGCAGGGGAAGACTACAGAGAGGAGAGAATCAACTACATAAGAAACCAGGGAGGGGACCTGAGGCCAAAAGGGCAGGAGCTGTGATCCTGGAAAAGGAGAGTGCAGGGCACTGAGGTGCTGGACAACCAAATGCAAAGTTGTTTGACCATAAACATGCTATGTTCCTGGGGGTGGGGGTGGGTGAGGGGTATACTGGGGAAGGAGAGGCTGTTTGGGGAGTGGCTGTGGGGGTCCCACCCCACGCGGCTGTGCACCCCATCCTGACCCATCCCTGTGTGTCTAGGTGGGCCTGTATCCAGTCCCCAGCCTCTCCTGGCCCCACCCCATCTGCCTACATTTTATACATTAGTCTTAAGGGTAAGAATTCATTTAAATTTAGCGATGCAAATTTAAAAACAAACTCACCACTGAAAGTCACCAGTTTTCAATGTTGAGTGGGGGGAGATGGGTGGGAACGGCGTTTCTCATCCTGGCGACTCATCCTAATCCAGAAATGGGCTTCGCTGATGTCTAAGGCGAACCTACCCTAGGCCCGCACCTGCCCTCCTGGCTCCCAGGAGCAGCGGCCGGAGGCTCCCTGTGGTCTGTTCCCTCCCAGGGGAGTCTGCCGAGTCTACCCATGTCTCCGCGGAAGGGACGGCTGGAAGTCGCCCTCTAACCGGGGAGGAATCCGGCTTCAGTCTTCTTGTCCCCACCGCACAGCACTGGCAGCAAGGCAGGGGCTTGAAACACATTTGTTGAGAAGCAGGAAAAAAAGGAGGGAGAGGAGGGGAGGAAGAGGCAGAGAAGAAATGGGTTGTTCTTCTCCGTGGAGTTTCCTGTTTCCACTTGTATTTTTGTTTCCTCCGATCTCGGTCGCTGGTCCCGTCAGTAACCAGTAAGTGCTGCTAGGGGCCGGCACGGCGCTGGGGGACCCAGCTCTGATGGTGCAGGTCGTCAGAGGGCCGCACGGCCGCGGGCAGGCGGCATGGGGAACACGGAGCCGTGCAGTGGTGGGGTTCAGGGGCCGAGGTGGGGTTCAGGAGCTGGGGTGGGGTACAGGAGCCAGGGTGGGGTACAGGGGCCATGGTGAGTTACAGGGGCTGTAGTGGGGTATGGGAGCTGTGGTGGGGTACAGGGACTGTGGTGGGGTACAGGGGCCATGGTGGGGCTTAGGGGCCGTGGTGGGGTACAGAGGCTGTGGTGGGGTACAGGAGCTGGGGTGGGGTACAGGGGCCATGGTGGGGTTCAGGGGCCGTGGTGGGGTACAGAGGCTGTGGTGGGGTGCGGGAGCTGGGGTGGGGTACAGGGGTTGTGGTGGGGTACAGGAGCTGGGGTGGGGTACAGGGGCCATGGTGGGGTTCAGGGGCCGTGGTGGGATACAGAGGCTGTGGTGGGGTACAGGAGCTGTGGTGGGGTACAGGGACTGTGGTGGGGTACAGGGGCTGTGGTGGGGTACAGGGGCCGTAGTGGGGTATGGGAGCTGTGGTAGGGTACAGGGGCTGTGGTGGGGTATAGGGGCTGTGATGGAGTATGGGAGCTGGGGTGGGGTACAGGGGCTGTGGTGGGGTACGGGAGCTGTGGTGGGGTACAGGGGCCGTGGTGGGATACAGGGGCCATGGTGGGGTTCAGGGGCCGTGGTGGGATACAGAGGCTGTGGTGGGGTATAGGAGCTGGGGTGGGGTACAGGGGCCGTGGTCGGGTTCAGGGGCCGTGGTGGGGTACAGAGGCTGTGGTGGGGTACAGGAGCTGGGGTGGGGTACAGGGGCCGTGGTGGGGTTCAGGAGCTGGGGTGGGGTACCGGAGCCAGGGTGGGGTACAGGGGCCATGGTGAGTTACAGGGGCTGTAGTGGGGTACAGGGGCCGAAGTGGGGTATGGGAGCTGTGGTGGGGTACAGGGGCTGTGGTGGGGTACAGGGGCCATGGTGGGGTTCAGGGGCCGTGGTGGGATACAGAGGCTGTGGTGGGGTACAGGGGCTGTGGTGGGGTACAGGGGCCATGGTGGGGTTCAGGGGCCATGGTGGGGTACAGAGGCTGTGGTGGGGTGCGGGAGCTGGGGTGGGGTACAGGGGTTGTGGTGGGGTACAGAGGCTGTGGTGGGGTACAGGAGCTGTGGTGGGGTACAGAGGCCGTGGTGGGGTTCAGGGGACGTGGTGGGGTACAGAGGCTGTGGTGGGGTACAGGAGCTGTGGTGGGGTACAGGGGCTGTGGTGGGGTACAGGGGCCGTAGTGGGGTACAGAGGCTATGGTGGGGTACAGGAGCTGTGGTGGGGTACAGAGGCCGTGGTGGGGTTCAGGGGACGTGGTGGGGTGCAGAGGCTGTGGTGGGGTACAGGGGCTGTGGTGGGGTACAGGGGCCGTAGTGGGGTATGGGAGCTGTGGTAGGGTACAGGGGCTGTGGTGGGGTATAGGGGCTGTGATGGGGTATGGGAGCTGTGGTGGGGTTCAGGGGCCGTGGTGGGGTACAGAGGCTGTGGTGGGGTACTGGAGCTGGGGTGGGGTACAGGGGCCGTGGTGGGGTTCAGGGGCCATGGTGGGGTACAGGGGCCGTGGTGGGGTACAGGAGCCAGGGTGGGCCTTTGCTGAGGGGTCGGGGCCCAACAGAGGGCAGGCCTCTCTCATTGATCTTTCTCTTGCTGGAAAAACTGGGGGGAGACCACCTCTTTGATCACACATGTAATTTGCAGCTTCACAGTTCTTGCCTTTCTTTCATATATTGTATTTTGTTCATTCCTCTTTGGGCACAGCACTGGAATTACATACAGGTTTTGTCCATGGGGGAGCTAAGGTTTTAGTCTCAGTCCCACCTCATTAAGGTTGAGAGAGTTTTGGCAACACACCTGAACTCATGCAAAATGAGGATTATGTTAATCCAAAATTATAAGAATAATTGAGGATCAGAGGGAACATGTTTCACAAATGTTTCATAAACTACAAATCTCGATGCAGGCGTTAGAATTTTAAAAAGTGTTACGGTGTATAATAATAATCCTGGGACGATGTAGGGAAGGTGTTATTGATAGCCCCGATTTGCTGAGATGGGGCGCGGGGCCCAGAGACTTTAGGAGTTGTTGCTCTGGCCATCTAACTAGGAAGGGGAGGAGCTGAGCTGGATCACACCTCGGGTACCCCGCGGGCTCAGGACTCACCCAGAGGCCCGCTTCAGGGCCAGACTTAACACTCAGCAAACTTTCTTTAAAACCCAAGGAAAAACGTAAGCTCTGTAAACAGAATGACAGACAGGAGGAAATCACCTTGGGATGAGCACCTGAGCCATTAAGAACCATGCCCCTGGCTCCCAGGTCCTCTCCGGGAGGGAGGGGATGGGGGGGTGGGGGAGAGGTGGGGAGGCGTGGGTGGGGGTAGGAGTGGGGGTGGGGGCAGACCATGTCATGAGTCGCTTTCTCTGGGGATGCCAGGCCCACAGCAGGCTCAATGCTTGCTGGGAATGACCCCCAAGGGAACCTGGGGCCACTCGACAAAAGTGGAGGAAACAGCAGGCCTCATGGCAGAGCTGCAGCCACCGCCTGGGCGTGCGATGGCTGGAGTTTGATCCAGCAACCGCCGTAAATACGGGCAGTAGCACCCAGAATGGGGGTGAACTTGATGTCTCGGAAGACAGACAGGCACAGGCTGATTTCCTGTAGTTATATAAACACACAGACACAAACCCTCTGCAGTCAGCGATGCCTTTGAAATTCTGAAATATTGAGATCCCATTAATCTTTCCTGACGGGCCTGGACTTCTACATAGCAGAGCTGTCGGGGACACCCAGGGCACAGCTCACCATCTAGACACAACTACCGACACCTGTGACCTTTCTCTGTCTATGGCTGATAGGATCGATGGGATGTGTGATTATCACCAGGATGTTTTGAAATGTCTCCATTTCCAGAAGGAAAAGTTTAATCGTTTAGATTAGATTTAATTCTCCCCAAGAGAGTATTTTACGGTAAAAAAGAAAACAGACCTCTTTTTCTTTCTGCAACTCCCAGCACAGCTGTAAAGAACGCATCGGAATAGGGAAGTCGAGCAGGAGCTGCTAAATGGAGCAGTTGCTTTCTGCCAAAAGTCTCTATCGCGACGTGGCTTAATCTTGAACCTGAGTTACAGATTGTAGAGGGCACTAAGCTAGATGCCAGGGGAAATGGGGAGCATGGAGACAGGAATGTGGCATGTGTTTGCGGAATGGGAATAATCACAGGGATCCAAAGTAACAATGAAATTTTCTTTTGTGTGGAACAAAAATAATGATTAGAGAGCAGCAGGTAAGGAGGGTGGAGCTAGCAGCAAGTGGTACCTACTCACCCACTGTAACTCATTTCAGTCAACACGGATGTACCTTCCACTATTCAACAGTACAAATGAAACTGACATCCATTTTCAGAGGACATAATTCAGTTTGGGATCAAAGATGCAAAACAGCCTGTGTCCTAAAAAGAGGTTTATGACTTTGTTTGCCAAGAAAAACATTTTGGGTTCATTAGCAGTTAATTTGAATTACAGATTCTGTGATATTGCCAGCTCCTGCCAAATACATGAAGGGTGTCAAATGTACATGATAACACTGTAAAACCCTCATGTTCACACAGATATTTGTGAGAATGTCAGAACCTTTACTTGAGACCCAGTCCTGTAAATGAAGCCCGATATTTTCACACATGGAAATGTGCAAAACCAATCCACAGCCTTCTTTCTTCCTAGACCTAAACTCAGAATAATGCTGACAGTCTTTTTTCGTTTTTAACTCCTACATGATGTTAGGTTCACATTGGTTTTCAAAAGTTTAGCAAAGTAAATTGGTTTGCATTTTATTAAGTATTATTTAAAATTGGCAAGTTATAACTAAACTCATTCTTCAGCTTTGTGAAAGATTATCTACCAGTAATAATATTCTAGCATTTAAGGATAATGTCCTTAAACCATTTAATAATTACATTTTTAATATATATTTCTAAGAGCTACAGTTCAGAATAAAGTATATTCTGTGGACAAAGCAGACTCTGTGATTTGAAAAGCTCTAGCAGTTTAAGTGTGTAACTTTTAAGTACACACTTAAAAGATATATACTAACTAATATATCAACCCAATTGTCCTTTATTTTGGCATACTTAATTTACAAACATGATTTCTGAAATTTAACAGTATTTGTAATGGCAATGTCCAAAGTAATTCTGGCTGAGTAAAGTGCTATTTGTTGAACAAAAATGTAGTTGTTTGTGCAAGTTTAAACATTTCACAAGGCCAGCTAAGTTCATTTCAACTCTACTCACAAAAAATAATTATTGGCAAATGAAACGGGCTGGAAGGTGGAGACAAGATATTTTCAAGTGTCTGAAAGATTTACAAAACCAAGTTCTTCAACCATTGAAAGCAAAGTTGAAAGGTCACAGACAATTAGAAGTTACAGGTTTAAATCTTAGGAGTAAGAAAGGTTCTAACAAGAAGAATATTTACAGTGGAACAACAAGGAAAATGTTTTGTACAGTCAGAAACATGGAAAATATGCTGTTCAAAATTGTTGGCTCTGGAATAAATAAAAGCCAGACTTAAACTATTAAAAATATCATCAAAGTGATCCATTATGTGCCAACTCCATTTTCTTCTGTTGTTTGTTGTAAAGAAAAATCCATTACTGAATATAATGTAGTTCTGGTTAAATTATCAAAGACATTTTCCGTATGCAATTTGCTGATTAACATATGCTATATATTCTTCTCTAACATTTTCAGCACGATCCCACCATCCAACCATAAGCATAGAGTTACAAGGAATCTTGGAGTCATATTCTAATCTCCTACCCACGGTAAAAAACCCTTTCCAAAACAGCTGTTCAACTCATCTTTATTGAGCATCTATCATGAGCGAGATTTTGTGGAGGGCAAAATAAGAGATACAAAAAAAACTTCAAGGCATTCACAGCTTGGTAAGTGAAAGAAAGCATCCCTGTCCAAAGGCTCCTGTTAAACCTAGATCGATACCCTTCTAGCTACAGAGACAGAGAGCTCATCTCATTGCAAGGAAACTCATTCTCTCTGTGGGCATCTCTATAAACAGGGAGGTGAGTGTGATACTGGGATTTACATCAGCACACTTACTCCATCTTCTTCAGTGTAGCTCCTCAAAGATTTTGAGAGCACTTTCCTGCGTCCTATAGGGCTTTTTCCCCTTCATGCAAGCAATCTTATTTCACTTACATTTTCACTACCACAAAAATGCTTTACTGCTCTTCGGATTTTTTCTATTATTTCTTAGCAATCGGATGGGCTCAACTGGCTAAATAGTCAATATCGCCTTTAAAATAAAACACCATTTTCAAATTATGACTTCCATAAAATAAGAGTTATAGTATTCAATTTGGGATTATCCCTTTGTAATTAGATTAGCATTGACTAACAACAGATGTTTAGAGAGGTGAGCTTGCCAATACTATGTGCATCTTTCAGGGGAGGGGGCATGATAAATCTTTTATAATGAAATATATGTGCTCTCAGACAAGGACTAGACTTGATATGTGAAAGTATGTAAATCTACAGTGATTGAAAAGTCAGAGTATTAATTAGGTCATGTTTCAGAAATTACGCTGCAACCTCAATTTCTTATTAGCGCATCCTGTTGTGAAGTGATTCACAGGTTATGGCACCAGATTCTGCTACCTGCAATGAATGAGACAGGGACACTGACTCATGTACATTCAATTCACTTTTTCTAGTGGTTATATACTTGGCGCCTCTAGAAGCTGTAGCCAACAGGCCCAGGATAATTTAAATCCAGGAGACTTTCTTTAGCCTCTAGAATGGCCCTTCCAACCCCAAGTCCATGCAAGAACACAAAGCCAAGGGGTAAACTAAAAAAAAGAGAGACTGTTTTATTGTGACATTTATGACATCGACCCCTTGTTGACAGGAATGACCGAGGGTACTCTTGGCATATTGCACAGGTCACGATGAAGGATGCACTGGTGATCCTCTGGCTGCTGAGGCTGCTTTCTGGTCCTTCCAAGACCTCAGTGAACATGTGGGCCAGTCACAGAAATTTCCTTACCACTTGGTGTATACATTTGACAAGTCTTTGGTCTTAATAAGCACCATTACAAACCCTCACATTAAGGGCATTATTATTCTAGTTTATAAATGTTTCAATGATAAAAAATAGCACGATTACAGTATACACACACTTAATTTACATGTAATGTATTATAACTCTTAACTGAGATAAGCTACTGAACTAACTTTGGTTGATTGACATTAATGAAGTATTGGAACTGAATATTTGTAATTTGGGCTCTAAGTTGTGTAAATATTACAGTGCGTTTATAAATCTAGTTTGAAATTTGCTAGCACCAAATAGATATTATAAATGGCCGACCTAGTACTTGTACTTGGAGAAGCAACGCTTTAAAACTTTGAAAAAAACAGAACAGTCTGTCAACTGAAAGCACATTCTGTATGTTTGATGTAGGATGGCACATCAGCATGACTAGCCAACCCCCTATGGAAATACATGTCCCAGTTTTCAAGAATCAACATATATGACAAGGTAGCTTAGCTACACTCATGAGAAGCCTGAGAAAGTGGTTGCTCTGAACTAGGGTAGTAAACCTGTACCTTGCTGTTGTAATACAAGAATTGTGCTTATTTATACAAATTTACTTGGCAAGAGATTGTACCTATGACATAGAGATTCTGATTGGAAGAAAAATTCAGTCTACCTATCTAACTTTGTTTTTTATTTATTTGGTCTCTGGACGGTGAATTAATGAAGCAAAATCTGAACTTTCATCTTCAGATTATCACCCAGTTCACCACTGAGGTAGTCTTTGTCATATTTGTCTTCTAGCTGGTTAAGTTCTTTCTTTTTATAAAGCGGAGTACTACTGATTTGTAATGAGTAGGTTCCAGCCACTGGCTTCTTCTTTGTGAAGTGGAGGTAGCTGATCCCTTCCTTTTGGTTGATTTTAAAGAAGCCGTCTTCGTTTCCAGATTCAATCAAGTATCTGTTGTGATTTGTCAGGGTTGTGAGGGCTGGCAGGAGTTCTAGAACCCGGACCTTGTTACTGACCCGGGAAACATTGAAAGCAAAGGTGGCCGTCTTCTCAACGTCCCAACTCGCAAGACTCACATTGGCATCTCTCTCAGGCTGATCCTGGAAAGACACAGGACCAAGTGCTAAATAAATGGAAATATACCACATTTCCCATATTAAAGAAAGAATGTCTTGAATCTCACACTAATACAACTTTCTGCCCATGTTGTGTATACTATGTTGAAAATGCATATTCATAAAACTCTTCACTTTTTGCCCATGTTGTGTATACTACGTTGAAAATGCATATTCATAAAACTCTTCACTTCAACCACAAGTGTGTTAAGTAGGTACCTATTTATAATATTTAAAAATATTAAACTTATGTCAGGAAGCAAGTCATATTGAAATCACTTATATGTGGGGGTCTTTTTTTAAAAGAAAATATTTATTAATTAAGAACAAACAAAAACATTTACATATAATTCCATTCTACATATATATTAAGTAATTCTTGATATCATCACATAGTTGCATATTCGTCATTTCTTAGAACATTTGCATCAATTCAGAAAAAGAAATAAAAAGACAACAGAAAAAGAAATAAAACAATAACAGAAAAAAAAGATTATACATACCATACCCCTTACCCCTCACTTTCATTGATCACTAGCATTTCAAACTAAATTTATTTTAGCATTTGTTCCCCCTATTATTTATTTTTATTCCTTATGTTCTACTCGTTTGTTGACAAGGTAGACAAAAGGAGCATCAGACACAAGGTTTTCACAATCACACAGTCACATTGTGACAGCTGTATCATTATTCAATCATCCTCAAGAAACATGGCAACTGGAACACAGCTCTACATTTTCAGACAGTTCCCTCCAGCCTCTCCATTACATCTTGAATAACAAGATGATATCTACTTAATGCATAAGAATAACCTCCAGGACAACCTCTCGACTCTGTTTGGAATCTCTTAGCCATTGACATTTTGTCTCACTTCTATGTGGGGGTCTTTTAATGCAGTGGTTCCCAAAGTGTGGTCCCTGAACCAGCAGCATCAACATCACCTGGGAATCTGTCAGAATTACAAATTCTTGGCCTCACCCATTCTTATTGAATCAGGAACCCTAGGGGGTGGTGCCCAGAATCCTTTTTAACAAGGCTCCTAGATGATTCAGATATATGCACAAGTTTGTGAGCTACTGTTTTAATAGACTATTTTCTTTCCAAAGATTTATCTCATTTCCCAAGCCACAGCAGATGGGTCACAGGACTGTTAGGAAGAAAGAACTAGTCTGTTTCAATTTTGTTCACTGACATGACACCATCCTCTCCGAAGGACTCACCCATGAACCTACTTCCTGACTCTGATGATTTTTTACATCAGGCTTCTTGCTTGCCTCTCTGGGGCCACATGTGCTGCATTCTATGGGCCTGGAGCCAGAGGTCTGGGTGAATATCTGTGCATTTCTGAGTTGACTGAGAGGCTGCAGCAGTCATAGGCAAAGAAAGCCAGGCTGCTTCAGCTCCATGTTGTTTTTGTCTGTGGGCCAAGTTCCCTCATACTCCACATGGCTCATTTCAGTAGAGGAGCCTCTAGCCTCCAGGACTTGGCATCCCTGGGCAGTGAGCACTATGTCACTTCGCCATTCTGCCCATTTGCCGTCCTGGATCTCAGACCCTGTCCTTTCAGCAGACTTTGGGTGGGTGTTTGACTTTCTTTTTTGGCGAGACAGAGGAAATGAGCAAGTATGTGAAAACCTTCGAATGACCACTCCCTAAAAGCAGCAAGAAACTTCAGTAAGGCCCGCAGACTCTTGTAAAATGCAGCCTTGAGCCCAGGGAATGTCTGGATTTTCTCCCTAGGGAGCTTTTTCACACTTTGGAGCATCCCCGGAGGAAACCACAGGAATCTGGAAGGCCTTTCCACAAAAGGAGAAATCAGAAGAAAAACCACCTTCTGGCCTACCTCGAGATCGGAAGAATCTGTTTCATTTGTGCTTCTCCGTTTCCTACCCCGTTTGGGGTAGCCGTTGATCTTACATTCATAGCAAGCCTCTGGGGAGAGTGAATTGTCATCCATTTCCCCACTGACAGGTGGCTCTGGGCCTCCTCGGCTCATGCCCATTCCAGAAACACAGTGTCTGCAGGAGAAGGGAAGCACAGATGCCTTTCATTAGAACTGAGGGAGACAGGAGGCAGGGCAAGCTTTCTGGTGAAGCCCGGCCTGGGCATTAGTGACATATTCAGCCATTGATTATTTGTCTATTGGATGCCTTGCTGGCTCTGAGAACCAGCAAGAAGTTCTCCGCGTTTCGCCTCTACTCTTCAGTGCCCTGAGTTTATCGATTTCTTTTTACTATCTCTCAAGATACTGTTTTGCTTATTTATCTGGCCCTGTTTCCCACACCTTAAGTGGCAGGCATTCTGCTGAACATATACTGGGGAGGTGATATGGAGTGGAAACGAAAGAACAACAAAGGATGAGGGAAGCCATGGTGGTTTGGGAGATTAAATTAAATGTCTTCTTTTCATGAAACAAGCATCCACAGGAATGAGAAAGGAATTAAAACCACACCTTGTCCTCTTCCCACTAAACTGCTGCCATCATCGCCGGAACCACCCCTCCTACCCCATTCCCATCCCTCCCACATTCCCGTTACCTCCACCACCTCATCATGAATTCTGGACTTCTAAGGAATCTATTATCTGACCTCTCATTTTTGCTGAAGAAAGTTGTAGACGATAACCAAGAGTTGATTTCGTAATCAATTGTGAAGATATACAATATATAAAACGCATGTATCCGAGCTTGCCCAATTGTGGGAAATCATTTCAAGCCATTCAAAACCAATAGGGCCATTGGCTCTGACTCATGTGAAGCTGGATAAACAAACCTATGCCCAAGAGAGAACTAGTTCACTGTTTTTCTTTGCCTTTCAGTTGTTAAAGCCAAGTTATAGTGGGAGGCTTCGTACGTTTCACAAGTCCCTTGTTTTGTTATCCTGATTACTATTTCATAGGTTACTTGGAATGTGTATTTGCTGGGATCCTTATTCAAAGTGTGTTGAAACACTTGAATGGTCCTAAAAGAATCTTTATTTGGGGCAGGGTTTACTCTAGTGATTCACAGGGGCCAAAACAGTTACAAATGGGTAGATTTCTATTCAGGGAGGCAGAAGATGGACCAAATATTATTTACCTATTTTCTGTAATAATTGACTATTCTTAATAACCCACTTCCTCTATGCTCTCAGGATTCAAAAGTTGATGCAAATTATCATAATTTATCTTTGTATTTTGTAGCAATTGACACATTCCTACCATTTTCTCCAATCTTGCCAGAGTGCAATACTTTTCCTTCATCTTCCTTTATCTTGCAACATGAAATATGTAGAAACAATAATAAAATGACAAATACTCATCCTGTTTGTGTGTATACATTTCACATAATGATTACATCATTGGGAGTCAAACCCCAAGTTTGCAGTCTTCAATTCCTTTCTCAGAGCTTCTTTCCAGTATATTTCTTTCTCAGGAGCGCCACTTATAAGAAGTGTGACTATAAAATCCCACTGGTCAAGAGCCAGCTTGAAGTGTCACAATTTTTGCTGGGAAAAAATGGTTTTGGCATTGAACTTACAAAGAATGAGTGTGCTGAGAGCCAGACACAAACATCTGGGAATTTTTGTTCTATTGCTGGAATTCGTGTGCTTCCCATGAAACACTCTTTCACCTTCAAGCCTACACAACCTAAAATGAATTCATCTGACATTTGTGTATCAAGAAATCAAAGACGACTAAGTTAATAATTTGATGTGTGTGAGTGTAAGGGTGGGTGGGGTGTGCATGTGTGGTGGGGTGAGGCGGGTATGCGTGTGTGGGTGCATGTTTATGGGGAAAGCGAATATAATGCGTGTGAGCGTGTGTGTGTGCGTGTGCGCCTATTGGTATATGTGTGTGTGAAGGGGTATGTGCATGTGTGTGTGTATTTAATGCCTGGGTATTTTAATTAAAAATTAAAACTTTGAGGTCCTTTCTATATAACCTCAGAGTAGCCAAAACTAGATGCAGGGACAAAGTATTCACAGACATCAACACCCAGATTAATTCAGCAGGGACAAAGGCCTAAACTTTTAAGACTTACCACTAAATTTTTAAATGACTGGACAAAATAAAAAAAAAAAATCTGTCTTTTCCCTGCTCCAGCTCTCATACATAAAATTTGGTGACGTTTTCTACCTGGCAGGTACAATAATTATTATAACTCTCATATTTAATGTCTTTTTGGTAAACTTTAATGGAAATTTAATTCTGAAATGTAAAATATACTTTAAAACCCTAAAGAACTCCCTCCCCTACTCCAAAAAAAAAAAAAACAATAGGTATCTCCTTGCTTTATCCTAACTTGAGCTAGAAGAGAAGACATGTTAAGTCAAGACAGAATCCTGCTTGCCCCAGGAACAGGATGATCAGCAGCCTGCAGTGTGAACCCAGCTCCATCAGAGGTGGGCTCCCCTATCTCCATGGAAATGAATCACTTTCCAATCATTTACGACTATCAAGGGAACAAGACGTAGAAGCCACCTGGTGAGGTATTTCCAGTGTAGTTTCATTATTTTGTTTGGTGATTTATGAATTCCAGAAATCCAGATGTCACCTTTCAAATATAACAACCTAAAAACTATAAACACTTTGGCAAAGCTCATTGGAATTAACTCGAGGATTACAAAAAGCAGAGGTTCTCCTCTGCTGGGACAGGTAACTTTGAGTTAAATATATTAATATATACAATAAAACACCTACTAGAATGTATCATTATATTACGAATGAGAACCTCCCGCACAGGCAGGAGAAGCAGTGCTCACCCCTGGCCGACTCTGAGGTACCCAGGTGGACACCCGCACAGGTAGCCGCCCTCAGTATTGGAGCAGCCGTAGCTGCAGGGGGCCTGGGCAGAGCCGCACTCATTGATGTCTTGGCAGCCTCCGCTGAACTGCTCGTACTGGAAGCCGGCGGGACACATGCACTTGTAGCTGCCCAGAGTGTTGTGGCAGGAGGCTCCTCCGCAAATGTGAGCGCTGAGGCACTCGTTTTCATCTGTGGGGAAAACAGGCAGACACTGGGGGTTTGAGATGGGCCAGATATTTCAGAGTTTAGGTCAGGCCGCCTGCTGTAGGTCAGCTATTTCCTCGGCTGGGCTCTCGGGACGGGCAGGAAGGCAGGGCTTGCTGGGTTGGGGGAGAGAAACAAGAAACAGAGGAAGATGTGGAGATGGATGTGGCCACCTGCCATGTTGTGGCCAAACATGGTAGACAAGGTCAAAGGCACCGGGTGGAGGGTATCAGAGGACATCGTTCCGAAGGGTCAGCAGACTGCAGCTCTCGTCTGAGTTCATCACTAGAAGGTCCGGCCCCACATGAACACCTGGGTCAAGAATTCAGGGCTGGGGCAGGCCACAGTGGCTCAGCAGGCAGGAATGCTTGCCTGCCATGCCAGAGGGCCCCGGGTCCGATTCCCAGTGCCTGCCCATGTTAAAAAAAAAAAAAGGGCGGGCCGCGGTAGCTCAGCGGGCAAAGTGCTTGCCTGCTATGCCGGAGGACCTCGGTTCGATTCCCGGCCCCAGCCCATGTAACAAAAACGGAGAAACAGAATACAATAAAAACAAGAAAATGTTTAAAAATGTTTCCCTTTCTTCCTTCCTTCCTTCCTTCTATCCTTCCTTCCTTCTCTCTGTCTTTAAAAAAAAAAAAAAAAAAAAAGAATGCAGGGCTGCACTTTTTTGTCACTTAGAATAGTATGCGATACTACTTGAGTGAGCTTTTTTGGAAGAAATGCCAAGTTTTAGTGTTTGCTTTTTAGTATTGAACTGAATTTACAGTTCTACCCTAGACATTTTGCACTAAAGCAGTCAACTCCATTCTTATATCTTCCATTAATGTGTACTGGTGAATGCACTGGTGAGTGCTTCTTAGTTTCCTCACCTGCTGCTATAGAATGTTATTTAATATCTCTTATGGCTTTTACTAATGCTACAAAGAAGAAAAGTTCTACATTTATGCAACACTGACCCTTGACTGTTAATGTATCTGCTTTCTGTGCCTTGTTATGGCTGCTTTTCTGTGCTAATAAAATGTCTGATGTTCAAAAAAAAAAAAAGAATTTAGGGCAGATTCATAGCAAAGATTCAGGCTTCAGGGTGGAAGGGAAGGAACCACGCAACTGTCTGTGCCTTTGCCTCACAAGTCCCCAGCAATGGGACAGATCTCTCAAAAGCAAAGGCCAGCCATTTTTCTGGAGGCTGTTTTCCCAGGACTCTTTTTTCAGGATGTCAGACCTGGCAAGGGCTGGTATCCTGTAGGAAGTGTCTGCTTCACTTGGACTTCCTTTTAAAAAATCTGTGAAAGCCCCCAGGTGCTTGTTCAGGGCGATGAATAGCGCCTTCTGGTATATCTGCTCCATCTCTGAATGCCCTCCCCGCCTTTATCCAAACCAGCCTCCTGCCCAGCGTGTCTGGGGTGCATCTAAAGCTAAGTGGAGCTGGAAGAGATTTGGTTCAGACTTCATAAGCAATAACTGGGGAAAACCCCTAAGAGAGACAGATGCTGCATGCCTGGCTGCTCCCAGGGACCTGCTAAGTTTGAGGGTGATAAGGAGGAAAAAGCAATTTAACTTTAAAATATCAACTCAAAGACAGAAAACTTTTCTCATTACTTCTGATTTATTCTTTTTTTGAAATCTCCAATATATTTTTGCAAAACTGCCTTCGTAATGTTGGTTGGAAGCTTGCTGGTAGAATAGTTCCTAATTGCTGCAGCCCATTTTTAGGCATATATTCATTTGTTTACAGGTAGATTGGCCTCCTCACTTAGGGAATCCTTACGTCCAAAGGAAGGGAGGAAAGGCAGGGAACTTAAGCTTTAGTAGGTACCTACTACATGACAGATAGGACCCAATGTGCATCACAGTCACTAGTTTACCTAATACTTAAGTCTCCAAACAATCATCAGGTAGGTATTATAATCCCTGTTTTACAGATGATGAAAGTGAGATACAGAAAGCTTCTCTATCTGTAGAGAAGATAGATTCACATTCAAGTTGGTCTGGCTGCAAAACATGCTCCCCTTTATTCCAGTGTCTCTCAAGAGACTCACTGGTATTTAAGCTGATCCTTCCTTTCTCCTTTAGTTAGGTACACCAGCAGGAGGTTAGTGGGCAGATGAATGAAGTCAGGGTATTCCTCCAGCTCCTTTCCTGCCCAGTCACCACCGGTTGGGGGGGTCTCTCACACAGAGACTCCCCCCTGCCCCTTCCGACATACTATGGACTCCCAGCTCTTGGTAGCATGGGGGCTGCCACTCTATGCTCCCCTGGGGTCCCTAATGCCTGCCCACACCTTAAGGAGCTTCTTCATTCAATTGTCCATAATTATTCAACTTCAATGGGCCATCTGTTTCCTGCTGGGATCCTGACTGATAAAACCTCCAAGGCATGGATGCATGTGAGGGAAGACCTGCTGGGACAGAGCTTAGATTTATTTCGTTTAGTTCCAAGGGGCAAAAGGTAGAGGGAGGAGAAGTTTATTCCCTCAAGAAAAGGCATTTCTAAGAATTAAAGCTGCCATATACAGATTGAGCTATCTCCAGAGAAGTGAGTTCCATTTAAGGTGGGATTCAAGCCAAAATAGGATGAGGCTGGAGAGAGATTTATACATTAGGAAAGACGTCAGACTAGATACTCTCTCAAGTTAAAGTCCTTTTAACTTTGAGGATCTGTATTGGTATAAATATCTATTTCTGTCCAAACTCTCCCTCTCCCTTTCAATTTTTTTTTCAATTTTATTTTATTTTTTCCTCTCCATGAATCTAATGAAGTTTCAAGTTCAACTTGCTTGTCTAGGTTGGAGAGATGGGGAGGAATGCAGCACAATTTATCAGTTAAGAAAATAGCAAATGTTCACAGTGTTTACAGCTTGGAAATAGTGTTTGTGCACTCACCCATTTCATCAGTACGTAAACACCACAATTTGGTTAACCTGTTTTGCAATTTTCTTGACCTATTTTATACTAGGCACTGTGGAACAAATTCCACAAGGAATTTTTCTATACTCCAAACACATTTATTTTATTCTTTCAGCTGGTACTTAAAGTTGGTGAGGCTTTTGTTATTTTTTTTTTTAAGAGACAATTCTAATGTTACTGAAACAGCATCAGAGTCCCTAAAAAATACTGCTTACAAGCAGAATGAAAGCTACTGACACTGTCCTCTAAAATCAAAGCCTCCAGCATCAGGCTTGCACAGTGCGTGTTAGTTGCAGTATTAATGGAATACCGCTAGAATTCTAAAATGTAGAATGGACTTTCTTTAACTAATTTTCTCTAGGCCAAAATGGGCCTACTCCAACTGCATGCTGGAAATTTGATATTTTCTAGGAAAGCAATGAAATCAGTGGCTTCTTGCTCCAAACCCATCCATCTTGGAAGAATAACCTGGCTGCCTAGGAGTGAAGATCCAGACAGGGCTGACAAGAGATCTGCTCTGCATGCCTCTGGGGAAGCTGCACAGACCTGAAGAAATGCTCGGTCTGGATATCCATCCCTCTACGAGAATGACAAGGCCTATTTGGACAGGTGTCTTTTGTGATCAAAAACCCACAACCCTCTTTCTACTTCTTAATCAGCTTATTCTAGAATCTGCCGCCAGGGGATTGATCATCAAAGGATCAAAGCAGGATCTCCTGCCGCTAGGACATGGGTCAGCCATCTCTATCCATCCTGGATTTAGGGGAGAGAGAGGGTAAGGTGGTGTACCTTGTCTCTTTTGTATTTCCCCCCATGGCTCCAATCTCATTGAAGAGCTTACATAATAAGAGCAAACAGGTCCATATGCTGGGTATTGAATGGACAAAGCTCCTCCCGGAAATTTTGCACTGTCAGAAACTGGTGATTAAAATTAAAGACCACCCTGAGTTGAAATAAACAAAGGCATTTTAGTAAAACCAGATATCTAGTCAGCAAGTTGTACAGTCTAAACTCCACGTACTGGGGTCATTTTAGCCATCCCTATTCACCTCTGCAAAACTTTGACTTGTACAGAAGCAAACCACACAGAGACACAGTTCTGATACATGAGAACATTCCAAATGTGTCTTCATTTGGAGTATAAAGTGAAACCCTGCAGAGTGGAGCACACACCCAGGCAGCAGTGATTCCTTGCGTTTTCTTTAAGGAAGGCTCTGTCCCCGAAGCAGTGAGGTGCTTCGTAAATGCTTGCTGAATGAAAACAAGTGGACGTAACACTTGAAAGGAAGCCCTAGATCGGGAACTTGAGAAACTTAGGGTCTAGTTCCAAGCATGCCACAGAATAACTGGGCCCGCGAAGTTGACCTGCCCTTCCGGGCTTCAGGTCCTCATCAGTAGGACAAAGGGCTTAGGCTGTATTAGGCTCCTCCTATCTCACAGTGTTTTGGTTCCGTGATGGGCGTTAAGCACCATTCTCCCACGGCACTGCGGAATCCGAGATAACATGATTTTAATTTAATGAGAGAGTCTGTGGCTCTTCATTAATTATCAAAATAATTTAGTAGTCCTAAAAATAAATTTACTGTGTCTGCCTCTTGTATTCTGCTCCAAAGATAAACGGAGCCAAATGGAACCCCCCTGAGTCTTCAGACCAAAAGGTGCTCCAAAGAGTCTCTGGCTTGGCTGGGATTTTTTTCCGTCAAGAGTAGGATTTTGTTGGCCTCTGCTGTGAACAGAACTCGAGAGTGGGCGGGTTGCTAGCATTGCAGTAGGAAGATCAGGGAGACACTGGGAGGCAGGGGATGCTAGAGGCACTTGATTGCAGATGCTTTTCACGTACACCCTATTTTGAATTTTTTCTTAGTTTGCTATTTTGCAAAGGTTATAACTGCCCTCTGGTTTCAACCACAGTAGGGCATTTTTAACTGAGTATTTGCTGCTTTAATAGCAATTTGATTTGGGTGTCCCTAAGGTTTGACAAGTATCAGAGGATTTCTGATGGTAAAGTTTAATAGCTGTGTATTTTTTCTCCCATCCCTCAAGTGACTTGGCCAATACTCTTTATCTGCTTAATATACTCTGGGATATTTCCAGGTATTACATTAAGCTATGCAGGATTAAAGGACCTCTTTCTGAAAGTTTTCAGAAAGAAAGCAGTATTTTGACACTGACAGCCATTCATCTTAGGAGTGAGGAGAAACTACTTGCCAACACATTGGTTCCACTGGTAGTGCTGGAGATAGCCCTGGGGGCAGCTGCACCTGTACCCCCCGATGATGTTCTGGCAGCCATGCTGGCAGCGGTGGTTTCCTTCGCACTCATCCACATCTGAAAAGGAAGGTACAGTTGCCATTAGGCTGTGCTGATACACTGTCTTCTGAATTGTCAAAGAGGGCTCAGAGTAGCTGTCCAGGGGAGCTCTCCAGAGCAACATTCATATTCATGCTAAGGGGAAAGGCAACCTGAATGAGAAATCTGACACCTACTAAATTATTCTGCCACCCAAAATTTCAACAGTAATTACTCTATGGCTTTTAATAAATTCAATGAAGAAAACATTAAGGTGCCCCAGTACAATTCTACAAATAGAAACAATAAAGAAATTAATGCAAAGCACAAGAGCACTTTAGGGGACAGCTTTGTAAACTATTTGTGTTTATTTACACTAAATCATGTAAATACAAAAATAAAATCGTAAAAGAAAAAGTTTAATCTTCTAATTATGTATTATCAGAGGAGTTACTCTTCATATGTTTAATGCACACTGGGGAAATCCTTTTATCCCTCTGGACCCAGAAGAGTAATGAATCGAATTCGGACATCTAGCTATTTTTCTTGACTGGGCTGTTCTATATTAGATTAAATTAATAACTGAGCAGAAAAATTCTTAATACTCCTAGGAAAGGCATGCATTAGAGAAATAATCAAGCACGAGAGAAATGCTGAATCTCTAGGATATGGAACCTGTGCGATTCACACAAAATGTTTTCCATCTTCAGTTGTGTGTCTCCCTGTGCTCATTTCTGCTATCTCATAGCAGACCCACCAGTGGGATCACAACTGAGGCTCAACCCACCTTCACAGCTGGCGCCACTCTGATCAAGTGAGAATCCCCGCTGGCATTCGCAGGTGAAGCTTCCAGGAGTGTTTTGGCAAATGCCCTTCGCCCCGCATAGGTTGATGTCAGAGGTGCATTCGTTATTATCTAGGAGAAGCAGTGGGGGAAAAGGAGGGAATTAAAATGTCCCCTCTTCATGTTATTTAAAAGAAAGTGGGGAAGAAGACTCCGAAAAGGCCAATATTGTTTCACATGCATGCGTGCACACATGAGTACTTGCAACTCAGATTTTGGGGGCTTTGTCTTCTTATTCTAGCAGCAGAGGGAAATAGAGAAAAGTAATCCTTTAAAGGAATATGTACATTCCCCGTAGTGTGCTTTCCACTCCCACGTACCAATACAGGCGGTGTGGTGCTGGGTAAATCCGGGAGGACATTTACACGTGAAGCCACCAATGGTGTTAACACACAGGAATTGGCAATTGTGCTGCTTAGTTGCACATTCGTCAAGATCTAGAAGAAAAAGCAAGACAGGCATTCAATTTGAGCTGACAACACAGGCAGATACAGGAATTCGCTCTGAGGTTTGACTTCTAATTCTCAAATGACCCTGGACAGATAGAGCTCCAGCAAATGGCAAGAAGGAATCCAAGAGATAAAACTTTGGAAAGATAAAATGTGGCCTCCGTTTAGACAAAAAAAAAAAAAAAAGAAAAAAAAAAGCTATTTAAGGATATAAGTGAAACCCAATTCCCTTTAGTTAGAGGAATGCTGATATTATAAAGGATCTTTCAATAAATTATAAAATCTTAAGCTATAAAATGAAGTGAGAGCTTAGGGGCTTTTGAAAAATTTCCAGAGCACTGGAAGATGTATTCAAGTCAAAATATATGATGAAATGTTGAGGCTGGAAATGAAATTGCTCGCTTAGTTCTTTTGTGTTTGTTGTTTTTAATCTGCTCAAATGAGGCTGTTAAAAAAAAATCAGTCTCCTTTAATTAAGGATTCTCCTTTGGATAAAACAACACTGTAAAATCAGGAAGGAAAAAAAAAGAAAGAAGGGACTAATGCCACTTAAAAAAAAAATAGAGATCCCACATCTCAATAAAATCCCATGCTTTCATCACTGCCTTCAGTTCTAGCTCATTCTCAACTCTGATGTTATTTAAAAATAATACCAAGAGACATAGAGTTCATTCTAGCTTTTAGCTGAAATTTAGCCAACACCCTTCCCCCCAAAAAATTAAAATTATAATTTAAATTTAAAAAGCCGCTATGTATTCAGGCAGCTTTTTTTCCTCATAGTGACCTGATTTTGTTAACAAATTTAATCACCATGTACCCATTTCATACACAGCCTTGCTGCAGCTCAGTCTTCATTTTCTGCTGACTGCTTGTGCTCTGCAGCTCCTGCCCAGGGTAACCTTTTGAGTGGACCTAAACTGAGAGGACATCCTTATATTTCTCCCAATGCTGACACCTCTTACAATGGAGCCAGTCCTGTGTTCTTTCCATAGAAGAGAGCTGACTGATGAGAACTCTCTGTTCAGCTTTCTCAGAGCCTCACCGACCTGCTCCTCTGCATTACTGACAGTTTTGCACTTTCTGCCAGCTGTGCGGTTTCCTTACTTAGGACCCCAGGGGCTTTGCTAGAGCATCATCCCACATCTGCTGAAGGTGACCTGCAAACAGGTGACACCCTCCCCCAGATGTTGGAAACAACACTATTTTATAACTACAACAGCAAAAACAGCACTTGCTGTTCTCACCTTCAAGAATGTCTTTTCTCCCCCTTTCCTCATACTTGGATACTATCCATCTCAGGGGGGAAGTGCCACGCCCACATATCCCCCAGAGCCTCCCTTCCAGCCCCTTTCTCTTCTCAGTTTCAACTGTCATGTACTTGCAGAATGCCTGTTGATATTTAGTCATACATGCCAAACATGACAAGTAATTTAGTTCTTAAGAGAGAAATAGGAAAAAAGGGCCGAGGTCATAAGTGAACCTATAAAGAGCATATAGGTATTTTATTCTTAAAACTATAAAGAGAACCTTGCTAATGTTTTTTTATATACTGTGAAAGAACATAATGACTATTATACATTTAATTTCCATTTTTCATCTCTTTGATGCCATCAACTTTTGAGGATTCTCTGCCCTCACAGGTTAAAAATAATGCTATAAATTTGCTTTGTTTGTTACAGATAATGTGAATAATGAGAGACATTCTCCTGGAATTTGAGCTGCTCAGAACTCAACGTGATCCATGGATGTAAACTAAGTTCCATGTTTGAGAAAAACAGAGCTATGAACAACTCTTCATTGGAGATGGTCAGAATTTTTGAGTAGGTGTCTCAACCTCCTCTTCCCAAACTACAGAATTATATAGGATTAGTGATGTAAATGAGAACTTCAGGCTATTGCCATTCAATCAGTCTGTATTACATACTTCTTAAAATTCTCTCTTCTGGAATACTTTATTCCAGAAGACAAAGTAAAGAGGTCTCTCTGCTCCCACCCCACCGTTTGCCTTCCCTTACTGTCCCTTTTCTCCTTTAAAGCTTCATGATCTCTAACTCTATTCTGCCATCTGGTCTATCTTTCCTTTTCCTACTCCCTCATTTTCCAAATTATCATTAACCCAGGATGACTCACTTTATTATTTATTTATTAAATATGAAGTTCTTATTGTTGAAGAAAATGTCCAGAGGAGTAAATTTACACCAAAATGATTTTGTAAAGGAAAACGTCTGGTTGAGGAGGGATTTCCACAGGGAATTTTGCTATTTCTTCCTTCTTTGCTATATTTATGTCTCAGGCAAGCTCTTATATAGCAAGAATGACCCTATTTTGCAGACTAAAAACCTGGCCACAATGTTTAATTAGGCACACAGTCTTCTGAGGATCACGGCACTGATTTATACTAGGGTAGGACTTTGCCAGAGCTCTGGGCTATATATTTACTGGATAGCTAGATGGCACATATGCAATAGATAGGAAGCAGAAGACAAAACAAGTCAGCCAGAGAGGAGGGTAAGTAATTTAGGTTCTGCCTCACTGAAGCCCTGAAGAGCTGGCCTTGCCATCTCTGAGACCCTCATGGGCAGCCCCCAGGGATGCCTATGGCACATGCAATGAAGACAGCTCTGGTGATGGGTCCTCTCCATGGAGCATAGGAGGTGAGTGGAGAGGAGGCCCGAGGCAAGTACTAAACCCAGGAAGCACCTCTTGCCATAGAGCACGGCTTTGAGCTTGCCTGTGGATTCCTCAGAGGCAGGAACAAAGCACTGATAAACACGGGTAGCAGAGGAGTGGGTGATTGCAAGCCTACATTACCTCTGCAGCTCCTTCCATCCTCTTGCAGAATGTAGCCTTTCGGGCATGAGCATTGATAACTCCCTTCTGTGTTTTTGCAGATAAAATTGCAGGGTTTGGGAGCCTGGTTACACTCATCCAGATCTAGGATCAAAGAGATACATTGTAACTGTCCATCCAAAAAGACGTCAAAATGCTCGATATTCACAGTGCCTAACAGATAATTTTAGTTGTGAGAAAAGAAAAGAAAAGTCAACCCTGCTGATGCTCCTCTTAAGGTTTGACCTTTGATCACTGCCTTGCCATGTTTCCTATGGAATTACGCAGGTTAAGGTAAGGGTCTGTCAAAGAATTTTAGTTTGGGGATTTTAGTTTCTATTTGCCATAATCTAAATTTTCCACTAAAAATAACAACAGAATATCAGAAAGAGGACTCTTACCTACACAAGCAGTACCGGTTATGTCTGGAGTATAGCCAGTTTTACAAGTGCAGTGATATGATCCTCTATCGTTGACACATTCCCCATTTCGGCAAACATCATGAATAACCTTGCATTCATCGATATCTGGTATTTAACAAATAGAAATGAAAATAAGAAAGAAATGATCAAATGGGCAATATTCATATGCACGGGTTACTCTTGTGGGAACACTAACAAAAAGTGTTACTCTATTATTGACTTAAGAAACTGAACCAAAGGGATGACAGCATAAATTTCATATGTAATGGTGATTGTACTAAAAAGCAAATGAATAACTTTATTAGACTATAGGGATAAACTATTAAGGCTAGAGGAAAACTTTATATTTAATTGCTCTTCCAAGTGCATATAGATTTTCCTTTCTGGGTCCAGAGAGGAAAGAATCCTATGAGAAAACCTCAGTGCCTTGCTCTATCACAGCTCATGCCACCATACTTGATTCCTCTGGAAACCACTCACAGAAGTGTGACCTATTGACAAGGATACATTTTCTAATATTGCAGGTTTAAAACAAAAGGGAAAGTTTTCTACATTATACTTCTGCGACTTGAAGTTAATCCTAAAAACTATCAAGTTGTATAATATTGGGGAAGTGTGCCCAACTTTGTCCTTCAGTGATGGAGATTTCGGGGCTCTGGGGTCGATCACTGGGCTGGCTTTGGTAGCCTGAGAAGGAAGAGAGACCCATCCTCATGGCTCCCCCACCTGGAGAAAGGTTCAGGGAGTGTGCCCTGACAGCGTGAAAGCCCCCATCCTCCTAGTCTGGACCCATGTATCTCCTTACTGCTTGCTGGGACACCAACACAACACTCCCTAAGTGAGTTTTCAGCCGCTGATTGCCAAGTAACCATTTTATACCAACCGCTGGGTGTCCCTGATCTTTTGGTTTGCTTTGAAATACATTTTTGCATAACTAGGTTGATCTCAGGAAAGGTGTTTTTTCCACCACCTTTTCAGGTCACATCCTCCAAAGACTCATAAATAGCTGTTGGCCATTCCATCTTATCTGTCTTTTGCCACACTCAGTTCAGTTATTCCATCTTCGGCCTTGTCTTTCTAACATAAACACAAATTCCCCTTAACCCCCTTCTTCCCCTCTCACTTTCAGTTCCTTCCCAAGAGACCCAAAAAGTCTCTCTCCTTCTCTTAGACCTTTTTATGAACTGGTTACTGCTGCTAACCACAGGAACAGAACTAGTGGTAGGTCTCAGACACCCTGACAGCTTCCTCAACTTTCTCTAGTTACAGCGGCTTCCATTTTTTCAGAGGCAATCATGTTTTTAATTGCCTGGATATCGCATTATTTATACTTTTTATTTTATGCAGTCCACTGCAGCCAATTTTGAATTCAAGTACATACTTGTTGATTAGTTTGGGAATTTAAAATGATCCTTTATTTCAAGGTTTATCTAAAGAACTGTATTCTATGTAGCCAACAAAACTTCCATTGAAAAATTTGAGGGCTCCTTGTGAGGCAGACACACAGCTTAATGGGAGGACCACGGACAACTTGGCAGCAGGGCCCTCAATGTCTAAAAACACCATCATGAAGAATTCTGTTGGCCTCCATGATGCAACTGAGCCTCGGCCCATCCTGGAGATTCCATATTCTCATCTTTTCCATAAAATGAACAAACGGATTCCCTGACAAGGATTTTCCACCCAGAAGTACCCACTCTCTGGCCATACATCAGAACCTAATGGAGTACCTGCTCCGTTGGTCATAAATCCTCGGCCATGGGGGCAGAGCTTTTTGAAAGCCACGGTGCCCTGGAAAGGGCAGATCTCACAGTGTGGTCCCCAGCCTCTGCCACCATCACAGCAGCATTCGGACTTCGTGACGGGCTTCCTGTTGCTCGAGCCAATTTGACACATGTTCTGCAGCACCTCCGTGAAGCAGTAGCCTTCCCGGTTGTCTAGAAGGGACATTATGAAGCAAAGAGGATTTTAAGAGAGGGACTTTCGTGAGCATAACAGGATATCAAAAATTTGGTCAGAAAAAGGATGTGGCACTTTACCCTGGGTTAGAAGGAGTGAGAAGGGAAAGCTGCAAACAGCAGAAGAGAGAGAAGACGACATCTGAGGGGAACAAACAAGACAGAGATATCAGTAATGAGATATCAGCAGAGAGGCATTAGTGTAGACAAGGTCATAGCCATATTTGCTCCCAGACGTATGAGGAAGTAGTCATGCTCCGGAGAAGAAGGGGCAAAGAAACATATGGAAACTGATCCTGATCACCAAGGGCTTAAAAAGACAGCCAAGAAAGAAATTCCAAACAAGTGATTCAGTGATACAATTAGCAAAGGAAGAATTTAGTTGCAGGGTGGTGCTAAGCCCCAAGGACCATCCCAGAGTCACTGAGTCATCTCCAAAATATGAATGTTTTTAACCCTTCCTCAAAATTTGACATTTTTTGTTGTTCCAAGTGAGAGGTTTGGGTTGAAAGCATCCCAGGGTAGAGGCTGAGGTTCGGCGTCCTGTGGAGTACTCACCCAGGCACTCGTCCTGGGCGGGGCTGGGGGTGAAGCCGTCATTGCACTCGCAGGTGTAGCTCCCCCGGGTGTTGAGGCAGCGCCCATTCTCACAGATGCCGGGCTTGGTCTGACACTCGTTCTCGTCTGTTCAGTTTAATTGACAGACAGAAAACAGAAGGAGTCATCTGGCTACTTTGTAGAAGGATGGGTTTTTTTCTTTCTTCTTTATTTTAAATTTAGGTACAAAAGGTATTTCTGCAAAAGTCCTCCTCCACCCTGCTCCCCAGCCACCAAATTCTCCAACCAGGAGGCAACCAGTGTTGCTGTTAGTCTCTGATGTATCCTTCCAAAGATGGATTATGCAAATAGAAGTAAAAGAAGGTACACACGTGCTTGTACTTATACCTCCCCGCTTTTAAAAACATAACGGATAGCATTTTTAAGTGCATAGACACAAATCGTAAACTTTCATGTACATTTATGTTTTTCCCTTAATAAAATGTCCTATCTTTCTATATCAGTACAGTAGGTGGATCCTGAAAGGATTATTTCAAGCGATGACATCAAGAAACTTTGAGGATGAACATATTAAAGAAACCATTACAATATTTTATCAGGAAAATGTCAGAGATAGTATCACTGAGGGTGAGTATTGACTTGGGGGAGTCTGTTGAGACTAATTTTCAGATTCAGTATAGATTATCTTAATCTTAATATTTTAATAACATTAGTATGACAATAACCATAATTTTTTCCTGAGATAAAGGAAACATTAAAATAGTTAGAAACTCTTAAAGTTATTGGGATTACTTAAAAAGGTCACAAAGTGATTTGCCTAGGTTAGATTAGAGAACAGTTCAGAATCCCTGAGACAGAGGTATCATTACAAGAATGCAATGAGTCAGAAAGTAACATCTAGAACAGTGTTAAAAAAGGTTGAAAGTTCGATGCCCAGACTATCCCCAGTGCAATTAAAATGGAATACCTGGGGTGGGACACAAGCTCCCCAAGTGATTCCAACATGCAGTGGAGATTCAGATCCAATGATCTGGAAAGATCTAGTGTGTGATCATGAATCCACACACTTTCTTTTTCTGTTCTTTTAAAGTCTGTTTGTTAATTACTGTTTTAATTCTGTATCTCACAGAATAAGGGAACAATGAGATTCTTAAGAATCTTCTTGACTGATAATATAAAATATGACTTTCTGATGCCACTGATTATTAGAAAGAAAAAGGACACGTGAGAATTTTCCAATAATTTTCTACTATATATATTGTCAGAAGACATCAAAAACCTTTTTTTCTGTAAGGATCAAATAGTAAATATTTTTGGTTTTGTAGGTCATATAGTCTCTCTTGCAACCTCTTGATTCTGCTGTAGTAGTATAAAAGCAGCCATATGTAGCACGTAAATAAAAAGATAAAGCCATGTTACAATAAAACTTTACTTACAAAATCAGATGCCAGGCTGGTGGGCTGTACTTTTCACCAACTCCTGGTCTAAAGGTGTGATTCTCAATGCTAGATCCACATTGGAATCATGTGGAGACTTTTATAAAATACCAGTGTCTGGCCCCACCTTACTTGCGACCAGTTTCTCTGTAAGTAGATCCCATTGGTTCAAAGAGACTCCTAGTTCAGAGAGACCTGGCATTTGTACTCAGTCACGGCACTAGTAGAAAAGTTAGATTAACCAAGAGGCAATCCAACATGGGGGAGAGAGTTGACACCCCAGACAACAAAGGAGTATAAAAATTCAAGAAAAGGAATGGAGGAAACACCTGGTGTCCCAATCCTGGCAGCAAGGTGGGCTAAGGAAGGAGACGGATGACAGTACTCATGGAATTCACAGATAATCAGGAGGCAAGGTTCCCCACGGAAAGCCATGACATGGAAGAGAGGCAAAGTGGCTCCAGTCAAGAAGAACACAATACCACAAAGACTCAGAGCCAAGTCCTTTCTGTCCTTTGCTGCCTCTGGTACACTTAAAGCTCCTTGACTCACCTAAAGGTCCTTCCACAGGGATTCACTTACCTATGCAGGCTTCCCCGTCGGGTCTCCGCTGATAGCCAGGTCCACAGATGCACATGTAAGTGCCGATGAGGTTCTTACATTCCATTTGTTTCTCAGCACAGTCATGTTTCCCCGCTTCACACTCATCCTCATCTGTAAAGAAGGTGTAATCACAAATTTATAAAGAACATTGCATTAGTTACCTGCTTTTAGACATAAAATAGCAGTTAATCAATTTGCACTTGTTATTTCAGTGCTGAACTTAATGCCTTTTAAGGCATTTTTTGGTGCTGGCACCTAAGAACGGGAACGTCTTCTCTCCACTTTGAACCTGAAACATAATGTCTAATTTTTTTTTGATGAATCAAACTAAGAAGGCTTTATATAAAACTTTCATAATATAAAAATAATTATAATAAAAATATAGAGAGGTTTTATTATACAATTATAACTGTAATTATTTTCCTGTATTAATGAATCTTGTGTAATATTATAATAATGATTATATAATGAAAGTTTTGGACTTTATTCTTATTCTCTACCTGTTTTTCCTGCCTTCATTTTTTCTTCACTATAGCAGCGTGGGTCTTAACTTGTTACTTTCTGCCCTTTTGCATTTCCCTTTTTTCTTTCTCCTTCCCCTTTATATTATCTGAGCTGAGACATTTGGACTTTATCCTGCATGTGATGACCGATCACATGCCTGCTTGCTCAAGATCTTGGGGGAGGCAAATCAGAAATTCTTCCAGGGCAAGCATCTTGACTTATCCGTGTTTGTACAATAGATCTTAGTCCAGCTCACATCGTTCACATCTTTGTAAGATATCTGGCATGGCATAGGCATGCAATACACAGTGAACTAATAAAGCATCCTCAGTGCAGACCTCAATTCAGCTTGATGATGCTTCGAGCCACAATTCCGGGGAAGGGTGGCAGTGACGACCCCCATGTTGCCCATGGACTATAGGGTCTTGCCTCAACTCCCACCCCTCCTCCACTAATGGATATCTTGTCATATAGAAAGAGTTGTGCTCCCTGGCTCAGATGACCTTGAACATGGATGTCTCACCTTTGCACATCCTCCTGTCTTCTCTCAGAATGTATCCAGTGGGACATTTACATTCATATGATCCGTAAGTGTTTACACATCGGAAGGCGCAGAGCAGAGGATTCTGGGCACACTCATTTATATCTGCAGCATATTACAATGAGAAAATAATGAAACACAAGCATCAATAAAATAAGGAATCTGCTTTTCTAAAAAGTTAAAAGGTCTCATTGTTATAAGCATGGGTGGACCAAGCAGTCTCTGATTTTTCAAAGGAATTACAAAGCGGGTTGATTATAATTGATAAAGCCGGGTGACCATACGTCCTGGTCCTCCCAGCATAGTCTCGGTTTATGCCTGTTGTCCTGGTATAATTATTATTTAGGGGGATGATAAATTATAGGTCATCCAACAATTATGAGAATTTTCCTGAAATTCTGGCTCTGGAATCTCAAATTGATAATTTGCTACACTCTAAAGTTACACTGAGTGGGGATCAGTTTTATACCATACATCCAAGAAAGCTGCTAAGGTCAATTGTTGTCTGAACAGACACTGACCTCTCTCCACCCCTCTGCAGTCCTAATATAAAAGAGGCCTTGTGGAGTAACAGTGATTCCTCTGCTCAAGTAAATGGTGTTTTTCGGATCACATTTCACTTACAGAGACACTTAACTCACACAGATGCTCAGGTCTTAGCCTTAAAAAAAATGTAATTATTTCACCAGGAATAGACAAAATAGATTTTTGTTGATTTCATAGCTTGAAACCATCATAATGTGTTTTGGAAAAGCAGGGTTTAAACAGAACCATCTCTATTATCATGTTGCTCCCCAAGGCCAATGACGCTATCTGAGAATATTAGTGAGACGCCAGATCATGATTTAGTGACAACCTTTAAAGATTCACCAACAACTCCAACTGTGGGTATCGATGGGTTGTAACTCCAGTGAAGAGCCTGCTTTAATACCAACTTTACCCTCTCTTCCCCCTCCCCTTCATTCTTTTCCTTGTTCAGTGGTTCTCAACCTGAGAGTGCTGGTTAAAACACAGATTGCTGGGCCCCACCCCACTCGTAGAGTTTCTCTGCTATTTCAGGAGAGCTGAGGTAAGGCTGGAAGATCTGCATTTCTAACAAGTTCTCAGGTGATGCTGATATTGCTGGTACAAGAACCACACTTTGAGAACCACTGTTCCAGACCCCTCCCCTCCTCTCCTTCATACACATGCTACCAGGCATACCAGACAGAGTTTTCAGATGCTTGTATCGTATAGGTAACCTTGTTAGCTGTGATTGTTCCAAAGGACAGGATGTTGGCAGATATCCCAGTGTGCAGATGTTCCACTGAGTAGAAAAGAAGAGAAAAAGAGAGAAGGAAAAGAAAGGGAGTATGGTAGAAGAATTAAAAACTGAAGAGGAAAATAGAAAATAAGAAAGAAGGTAGTTAAAAGAAGGAAGTTGTATTCAAATATATGTTGTAGACACCAACAAGGATTCTTCATGATACATGATATAACTTGTGGCATGAGCCATCTACATATGTCTTGGATGCTCCTGGCAGAGAGGAGGCCACACAGAGAAGAATTGATGGAATGGCACAGCAGGCCCAAATGTTCCTTATTCTATACACCCTAAGTGATATGTAATAGTATGAATTGTAATCAACCAATTGTTGTTCTTATGATCAAGACATACAACCAACTATTCTGTGTTTAAAAGGCTTACCTTCACAAGTCATCATTGGGCCAGGCTCAAATCCCTCTTCACAGGTGCATTCAAAACCTCCAATCACATTCTTGCAGGTTCCATTTCCACAAGGATTGCCCACAGAACACTCATCCGTATCTGCAAGTGACCATGAGTGTGTGCAAAACACGATGAATTGAGATAAAATGGACTTGGACCTGGATAATACCTTTCATTCCATCAGAATACTTTAATCTATGGTGCTTCATTTTAGTCTCATCTTGTCCTTGCAAGAAAGGAGCATAGTGTCTTATCATCACAGGGTCATAGCTGTGAAAATCGACTTGCTCAAGGATTCTAAGTGGAAGTGACAGTTACAGTATCTGGAGTGACAGTCACAGTATCTTGCTCATAAAATACTTTTCTCCACGAGTTTCCCCAGTATTCCACATTATGCACAAGTAAAGCCTCCACTGGAGGTAGATTCTGAAAGGGTTAAAGTCAGGCTCTTCTCACCAGTCAAAAGTTTTTGCTTACTAAAAGCTAGACACATCTCCAGTTTGGCCTTCCATTACATCACTCTCCAAGAAGCCTTAAACATGATGGAATTTTGCCAGATATAAAATGGAAGACTAAATGTATACAAAATAAGAGCCCAAAGGTTAGGCAAAATTAATACACAGGATAAAATCAAGATTCAAGTCAAATTTGTTGATTCTGTTGAAACCAGATGGTTTACATTAGCCAGAAGAAAGTCTAAAAAAGAAATATGTTTAAGGTTTGATCTCTTTATACAAATGTGGAGAGAGAACAAGTCTCACCAGGGAAACCTAAAAAGTCTATATGCTTTCCGACCATATATCTAGAATACTCA
Source organism: Tamandua tetradactyla (assembly GCF_023851605.1). Taxonomy (NCBI): domain Eukaryota; kingdom Metazoa; phylum Chordata; class Mammalia; order Pilosa; family Myrmecophagidae; genus Tamandua; species Tamandua tetradactyla. Next base: position 62,755,735 of record NC_135340.1, read on the forward strand.
CTGTCCTACTCCCTTGGGGAGAATGTCTTCCCTTGGGAAAAGAAAATTGTTGAGAGATAACATTGTTGCGAGAGAATATCTTAGCTATCTAGGGGACAGAAGAACAATGGACTACTGTCAAATGTTATGTCTTAGTTGGGGATTTTGAAGTCTGAAGGCAAGAGGATATGGTCAAGAGAAGCTGGATAAGGAGGCTTATTTCCCACGTGCAGAGTAGCAAGAACTGAAGATTCCAAAGAGAAAACATAGGCTTCATTTGCTTTGGTTCTGCTATGAAATTGTATTTCACTGTCCAGAACATAATTTTTTTTTCAAGTTAATAAAAGTCATGATATTCACTGATTTTCAGAGCTGTGAGGGTAGTTAGAAATAATTTTGTTCATCTGCATAACATTATATTCTAAGGCCTAGAAAGGCTAAAGGACTGACTCCTTGAATGGAAAGAACACTTTCTAATCTACAGAAATAAATCCTCAACATCTATGCTATTGTTAAATCATGATAGAGTGAACTATGTTGGAACCCTTGAATAAATGCATATAATACATGGAGTCAACCTGAAGCTAATATGGATTTAAGATGCCAAAGTTCAGCCATAGAAGCCATTCTCTGACATTTTAATAAGAGGATTAAAACAAGAAGAATTTATACTGGGTTCATAGCCGTTCATATTACTAAATGAAATAAAATCTCGATACATTTTAAAAACTTTATATACTGAGAGGTAAGAAGATTATGGGCATTAACAATTTTTCTTTCAATTTCAGGAGACTTTCATTATAGTGTTATCTTTTTCACGATTTCTTCAAATGTGCCCAGTGTCTGTCTTCTCCAAGGAAGGCCTAAGTCTACTTTGCTCACTGCTGTAACCTCAGAGCTTAGCACTGTGCCTAGTACATTGTAGGGGTTTAGCTAGTCTTGCTGAATCAATGATACATGGACAAATGAACAAAAAATTCTTGCTATTCTGTCTTGATACTTCTATCTCCCAGTGTGAATGCTGTATTATAGCTTACTTTCTAATTTGTAAAATCCCAATGGAAGGGACCAACTTGTACTCACCTACACATTCATTTCTTTCTAGAATGTAACCAAAGGGACACTCGCAGCGATAGGAGCCATCTGTATTGATGCACTGACCATGTTTGCAGACATCAGGCTCTTTGCACTCATCCATATCTTAAGCACAGGAGGAAAGAAAATAGTGAATTACAAAGTACTTAAAAAAACATAAAAGTAAATGGTATCCAAATGAAAAGGCAAAGTGGTAGAACTTAATTGTCCAAGGTGGGTGTGGAAAAATAAGAACAAGTGGAGAAAGGACAAGGAGGACAAGGAGGGGACCAGTTGAGAACATTAAGAAATGCTGTCGGTCAAGCACAGTCCACTCACCAACTGCTGAGTCATCAGGTCCCACAATGATCCCACTTCCGTAGGGACAGATCTGGCGAAAGGCCTCTGTAGTGGAGACACACACTCGTTCATCCAATGGCAGTTAGCCACAGTGTCCTCCCCAAGCTTTCTGTGGTGGCCAGATTGCTACATACTGCACATAGTGAGAAATGGTGAACAAGACACCCTGGAAGCCAGAGAAAGTTAACAAGGCTCCCAGAGCAGTTGTGCCTACTCCTTGGAAGGCTCTGATTCATAATATAATTCAAACGGAAAAATCTAGCACCTGTGATAAAAGAATTTTTAATAAATATTTTAATTAGACTTAAATTGTCCTATTACCTTTAAGGCCTACAATCTTACTTATTTCATGGCCAGTCGGCACCATAATGACCCAAAGAGAAATGCAGACAAAAGACATACCATCAGGTTCAGTGGGGCACAGCTCGCAGGGGTCTCCCCAACCTTCTCCCTTCAAGGCACAGCAGCATTCCTGTTTGGAGTGATTTCTGGATTTGGGTGATGAACATTTCCCTCCTTCAAACTTTGCATAACAGTAGCTCATTCGTAAATCTGCAGCATAAATTCATGATACCATTCAGTCGATTTTCTCACTAAATCTTTATTGTACAATACCAAATAAGAAATAATCCACTATGTTAAGTATGCTCTCCTCTCATTACCAGAAAGATATTCCTTAAGTGATTATAAAAATAACTGAGCTGAGATCATTAAAGCTATGGGTGACTTTTGCACTGAGAGCCGATGAACAAATCTATATGGCTTTAACCATGTGATGTGAAGGGTACAACTCAATACTGTCACTTTTCAAAATTTTGACACCCATCAGTGGCATCGGGATTGGAACATTCACAGAAGGAATCAATCACAAAATCCCTTCACTGATGGCTCTGTATGCATATGTTCTGGATGACATTTGATGAGAACCCTGGGTCGAGGCAGTCTTCAGTTCTAGTATTCACTCTGATGGTGCCATGTTGTTTATTCTGTGTCTCCTAAGCCCTGGGACCGAAGTAAAACTCCAGATGTCAAGCACAGAGTAAATAAAGAGGGGGCAACTTTATGGATTGGCAAAAACACAAGTATTTCACGCAGAAGCAATTACTCATTGAGTTCCTGGCTATCAAATGCCTGGGCTACTTTCTATAGATTTCAAACACACATACACAATCACGGGCAATGTTAAATTTTCAACAGCAGCTTCTTTAACTCAACAGAAAGAGGGAAGTAAAGAGGATGGCAGTAAGTCAGGTGGGTGGGAGGGGGAATAACCTTTCTTTCAAAGAGTATATTTCTCTAATATCAATTATTCCCTGGTAACTCCAAAAAGAAAGATGGATACTCAATCCATACATAATTCTCCAATATTGCTTGACGTCACTTTAGAAACTGACTTTCCCATTTCTTTTAGAACAAATTGGGTGACCCTAAAAAGTGAGCTCATCCAGGGCCTGAAGTATGTTTTCCCTTAAACTTGACTTCCAAAGCATTGCAAAACTCCTTTTCCCTGACATAGAAGCTAAATCTGCAGGTTTTAAGGGCATACCTTCATAGTCATTCTTCTTATTTATGTCTGACCAAATCTGCCTTTTATTCTCTCCTACACTGCTTTTAAATTTCAGTTAGCATAATTTCATAGCCACCAATGCATTTTTTTTTTCACATGGGCAGGCTCCAGGAAATGAACCTGGTACATTTTCTTTTAAGCAATTTCACCAACCTTTTTTCTGATAACTGATAATGGAGAAAATAATTGCCACAGATGATGGAGGAAAAAGTTTTGTGAATCAAATTAAGTAATATCTATCTCTATCTATCAGTCAACTTTAGGAAGCCCTGGTAAGTCAAATTCAGTTGGACTCCCCAGTGAATTTGTTCAACTCTTCATGGCTACCAACTCTTCCAGGTGTATTCTCTCTCTAGCTTTTATCCCACTTTCACATCTTCTGTGACCAGGCCCTTACAGGCACCCTTCTATGAACTACTCTTCCAAAGGTCAAAAGCCATTAGACACATAAGTCAGTCTTTGTCTAACATCATTATGGATGCCATTTAAATTTTTGCAAGAGGTGTCAAAATTTAACACTTATTGTTCCTTGGAACTCACCTTGTGGTTTCCTTTATTCTCCAAGTTCACTGTCACAAATAATGTTCTCTATTCATCTGCCCTGTTTTTATTATGTATGCCTATAACTGCTGTAAGACATAATTCAGTGACTACTCATAAAAATGTTTCAACAAGTATATTAAAACTTAGTTATGTCCTTTGTCCTCCAGCTTGTAATGTTTCTTTTAAACCTAGATACATACATGTTCTAATAGTGGTCTGTTAAAATTCTCATTCTCTTTTCCTTTTATCGCCGACCACACTCCACATCCCAGCCCTACCCCTCCAATCCCACTCCATGCCCCACCCCGTCAATCCAGCATGACACAGAGGCTCAAAAAATGTATGAAATTTAGAGTGAGCCTAAGTGAAAAGTTCTCTTCAATGAACTTTGCAAGTGGGAGTGGCTCATTTACACCTGTGGTCTTCAGATGACTAAATCTGTCCACAGAGTCTCATGCCATTTGTTCTTTCACAAGTGTAATTCATGCTTCTGTGGAATTTTCTCATTTCATGGGCAAGAGAAGTTTGACTCTTAATTTATCTTACGAGGAAACCCCAGTTCTTAATTCTCTGGCTCTAGCAAAATCCGTGCTCTGTGGGAGACTTGCATGTGCTTGTGGTGATCTTCTCGAACTGGTTTATTAATCCAAGGTGCTCTGCACTGAGAGAGAGGGCCGACTTGCCCACATATCTAAGCGACACTTGCATCCCTGGATGCCTGTTTACCAGTCCATCTGCAAGGAGCCCTTAATGACCTTTGGAATTTCAACAGACCCACAAAAGTCACTTTCCCTGCGTGCATTCCTCAATTCTGGCTCTGCCTCCTGGAGCTGAGCATGTGGCAAAGCTGTTCACAGCTGGGCTGACTCTTCCTGCAGCGTGAGCTTGCTCTGTGACAGGCCAGTGCAAATTGAATTAATAGTCTACGAGTTTCCTCTGGCCTGCCACAGCGGCAGAGTCACACCTGGTTTCTCACTGCTTTCTTTTCAAACTCAAACCAGGCCAAAGGCACACACAAAAACAAGGGAGTAGGAATTAGAATTTTTCTGGTTGGTCTGTACCATACAGACAGAATATATGTTTGAACCAAGCACCACTTCATCACTCACAACCCTGAAATCCCTATCTACAAGATTAAACCAAACAGTGAATTCTACTCTCTCCCACCCCTTCTAGGGTAACAAAACAACCAGTTGAAAACTTAAAAGTTAGTTAAACAATTAGAATAACAATAACAAAAGTCTATAACGGACTTGAAAACTAGGAAAGCTTTTTCACATATTAAATAAGATTGGCTGGGCGGGGAAGAAACTGAGCTTACAAAAGATTAAATGATTTGTCCAAAAGACTAAATGATATTAAAATGTCAGAGCCGTGATCCCCCAGATTCAATTTTTAGACTCTTAAATTCAGAGCTTTTACCTTGATATCTATTGCCTCTTATTTGGTAACATGGGGGGTGAAGGGTGGCAAAATACAGGGAAAGAAAAATAAATAATACGTGTTTATATATATTTTTTCTTACTGAATCATTCAAATTAGTTTGTATAAGTAGATAGTTGCATATAATTGCATTATTTAGAAAAGGCTAACAATCATTTTCTGGTACTTCAGTACTACTGCTTAATTTCAGGCTCCCTGTTGATTTTTTTTTTTTCTTAATTTGAAAATCCACTTGGCAAGGCCTTCAAAATCCTTACTGAAACAATTCACAAGTATTATCCCCGAAAACAGAACATGGCCTAGCAAGAATATTGGTCAGTTAAAATTTATTTCTTTGTTTTCTTAGAGCATTTATAAGTGACTGACTCTCTGTCCTAAGAGCATATGGGTTAATCTGTATCTTTTTTATCTGAAAGTTTTAGCCCATTTATTCAGGTAACTTCTTCAGAGTCAGATCGTATGTACTTCCTCAGGCTTTGCTTTATTCAGTAGCCAACAGATGATCCCTAATTATTTGGCCTATCAGTAGCCATGTTTTTAGGAAGAGAGAGATTTAAGTGCCAAGAAAGTTGTCCAAGCAATCATAACTTGATGGATGAGTTTTAACCTCAAAAGTAAAACTGAACTTTCTGACACATGGTAATTATCAGGCCTCTGGGTGAATGAAAACCCTCCATCTTCCTTTCACAAACAATCAGAGCTCAGCCTTGTTTTAAATAAACTCTGAGTAATGAAAATCTGAAGTCTTCTAAGGCATTTACCTTGGCATCTTCTTCCAGTGGAGGACAAGGAAAACCCTTCCGGACACAAACATTTGAAGCTGCCTTCAGTGTTACTGCAAGTGCCCAAGGCACAAATTTCTGGTTCTTCAACACACTCATCAATATCTAAAAGAATTACATGTATCAAAGTCAAAACACAGAGGAGACACCATCAGATACCAGATGCAAAGTGTAATTGAGCTTCAAAACTCTTCCAATAATAAAACACTTAGATGTGTCATAATGCTGTGAGATGAGCTACTAGGTTGTGATGACTTTTAAAAAATTAGTTTTGACAGTTCTTGATGTGAAAACGGAATCGGCAAGTGTCTTCCAAAGGGTGTCAGAAGAAACTTGTCTTAGCCAGACTCACTTGCTTGGCTGATTAGGAAAGTAGGAGTAATTTCATACCCCCCTAAGCTAGGAAAGAAGCAAGATATTCCAGAGTCCCCAACTCATCATGATATAGTAAATGGAAGTGTGACATTTTAAATGTATTGACAGAGATATAAGGCCACTGAACCAAATTTATTTTCCTTTACCCCTCCAATCCTTTTCCCAATGCCCCATGCTACAGCCCTAAAACTATGAGTTTCACCAGAACATTAACACTCGTGAAAATAAGTATAAAGCTATGAATGTGAACTAGAGATCTCAGAGAAAATGAGGCTCCTAACTCTCATTTGCAGGATAATTTGTCTGATCTCAAAATATTCTATCGAGGCCATATTTTTTTTCTTTCATCTTACAGATTATAAGAATGATGCGTTGAGGATGGTAATATATTTCCTTTATTATTGTCTACATTAATGCATGTTAGTTACAGGAAAGGAGGTGGTGAAGGGTGATTCTGCCATGCAGTTTTGAGAGAGGCAAACTTATGCCTGTTGCCCAGGCTTGATTATTATTATTTTTTATGTGTGTGTGTGTTTACTTTTTTTTGTTGTTGTTGTTGTGTTAAATATTTTCCAGGCTTGATTATTAATAGTACCCTTTCCACTTTCAAAACTCTCTAGGTTTAGTCAATGATTTGCATGATCCCCATTTTTTATTCTAAAAAACTCATTCACCTTTTCCCCCAACTTTCAGTGGGAATTTGTAGTGAAGGAAATGATAAATCTTGACTCTAAGCCATGTTATTTTTAAGGAAACATCTTTTTTTTTTCAGCAAAACACAAAGCATCTCCTGTATTTTGGCCTCCCCCCCTTTTCTTCACATATTTGTGCAAAGAGTTCTACCCACACCAAAATGTAATCGCATTACACAACTTTATTCCCAAGAGCTCCAACTAAGGGGAAGTTAGGAAATTAATTCCATTATATTAATTTATTATCTCAAATACCTCATATTAGATATTCTAGAATTGTGTAATATGAAGGGATTCTCTTCCTGTACAATGCTAAACCACCTCTTCATCACTCTATGTTATTAGACTGTATTTAGGATTGTATTATGTTTCCTGTGGTTTATTAATGAATCTTAGCTGCTGCCGATTGAATTTCTCCCTTCCTACATTCCCTCTACTCCTACATTCAAGTTCTTCTTAAAACTCAACTTTTGTAAAAATGTTTAAATACTTTTTGGGGGCTACTTTTTGTTGTTGCTGTTATGATTCCATTATGGTAGAAATTAGCCTTTAGGTGTCAACTGCTTCAGAGTAGGGAGAAAAATTAAAGAATGGGAACATTTATTGAGTTTTTTGGAAGTTATTTTTTTCTTTCTATACATCTCTATTCTGTCCATTTTAGGGAAACTGTGTATTAATCATGGAGTGAATAAAGGCAATCTTTAATCAAAGTAAAATAATTTTTTTTTGTATGTGGTATGGAGGGGGTCACATTTCATTCTTTTTCCATGTGAGTATCCCGTAATTGCAGCACAATTTGTTGAACTTTTGTTTATTTGTTTTTTCTTTCTTTGTTTGCTTGTTTGTTTTTTTGGGAAGGGCATGGTCTGGGAATTGAACCCGGCTCTCCTGCACGGCAGGTGAGAATTCTACCACTGAACTACCTTCCACCCCAAAATAACATTTTTAATGATTTGCATTTGGGCCTAAATTTGATTAAATGTTTCTTTAGAATATTATCACTTGACTGTGATTTAAAATGGATAGATAATAAAATTATATAGGCACATTCATTGAACCTGGCACGTGGTCATTTAATTATTGTGACTGGAATCTGAAAGTACTTTTAGCTGTAATCTACGACATTTGAAAAAACTATAATCCAGGAATACTGGAAGTGGGACACAGCAGTTTTACCCGGCTGTATAAAAGCACACTGGAAAAGAGTCAGGGATATATATGAGTACACAGAGGCACGGAGCAAACAGCTCCAGCAGAGATTAGCATGACAATTAGATGCTCTGATCTGTCCATTCAAAGGCAGGCCACAAGTAACACCTTTCAGATTTGTTTCTGATAAAGCATTCCAAAATGAAGGCACCATCACAAAACTTCTGGCTGGGAATTCCGGCGCAGTGACCGATACTGCTCATTTCTAAACATTAATAACTTTTTTACCTTCACACTTGTCATTCTGCAGACTGTATCCAGGGGGACAAATGCACCTGTAGGACCCATCCAAGTTCTGACAGGTGCCTGGAGCACATTTTCTGGGGTCTAGAAGACATTCGTTGATATCTGCAAAAAAAAAAAAAAAAAAGACAGAGAGAGAGAGAGAGAGAGAGAGAGAGAGAAAGAGAAAGAAACAAATCAAGTAAGAGAAATACATAAAACTAAAGTCCACGAAATTCCACCAAGAACAAAAATTAAGACTCAATAAAAATAAACCTTGTAAGTTTTTGGAAGTGTGCAATACAACAATACTTTGTGTTACTACCACAAATTAAAGTATTTCCAGAATAGTATACCATTAAAAAAGTCAATAAGTACAAAGAATTTTAAGGACACCCAGAAGATTATCTAAGAGCTTACATTAAAAGTACTTTGAAGAAAAAATATAAGAAAGGAAATCACAACTATTCAAAGAATGCAACTGTCCTTTGTGAGTACAATAACAATTTTAAAGGGAAAAATAATACCTATACATACACATATATGCATGTTTATATATGTATATGTATACATACATACATATATATATGTGTGTGTATATATACATATATATCATAAAAACAAGGTCTTTACAGACAGAATTAATGTAATTCTACTCTGAAGTTTTCTCCAGGCTTCCCGAGGAAAGACTGGGACAGAGACCGCATGCTTTGTCTGGGAATTTCTTTGGGGGATCTTCCAAGGCTGCACTCACCCACGCAGGTTCTCCCATCCGGCGCCACCTCATAGCCTTCATTGCACTGACACTGGAAGGACCCCACCGTATTGATGCATTGGCCGTTTCTGCAAAGGTTCCCATTTCCAGTTGCACATTCGTCAACATCTGCCAGAGAAAGAGCCTTTGATATAGTCCAAAGAACATGCCATAATCCCAACAATGATCAAAATCTTTGAAAGAGAAACATCCTTATTCTGAATATCAGTGGCCTTTGCTGACCCAGTCAAACAGAAGAAATTTCAATGAAGATGCACTTTGTAGCAAGAGGGACCTAGCTAAGAGCACTGATAAAAAAAATCTAGCAACAAAGTTACCTAATTATGTTAGTTAGAAAAATCATGTATATTAGAATTGTGTATCAGTTTTACCTTGATCTTCCTTTAAATTTTATTTTAAAGGCTAAAGCTGAATTACTGTTATACAATTCAGTTCAGGGCATTATTAACTATTCCTGTAATTAGGTGTATATAAAATAAGCTTCTAGCACAAGATTTAGTTCATTATCCTTGCCTTTGAGTAACAGCATGTTTTAGGAGGTGGATTTTATAGATTCAATGATTTATTTCTTTTCACAGAAGCTCTAGTGAGAACTACATTATTCCTGAATTATGAAATCACTATACAAAGAATCCCTTTTGCATGCTTTAAAACGTGATCAATTTAATCTATTTTGAAATTTATTTAATTCATTGCAAAGTAGTTATGAACATTACAGCTGCTAATGAACGTTTCAATAAAAGTATAGTTACTACATTTGACAAATTTGATGAGCACATTATTTTTGTTGAATACTTTCACCAATTCGTATGCATAAGATGCATACAAATACTAAAAAGAGACAGTTGGCGCATGGGAGATGATGGAGATGTTATGAAAAACACATCTAAAATGGACTTCCTCCTGTGACGCGCCATCCCGCACACGTACCTATACAGTCATTGTTGTGAGACAGGATGAAACCATGATTGCAGCGGCAGTTGAAGGAACCAATTGTGTTTCGGCAAGTTCCATTTCCACAGGCATCTCTTTCACATTCATTAATATCTGGTAGGAATAAAGGCCATAGAGAAACAGACTTTTAATGGAAAATGAAGAGGTCACAAGACTACCTGGGACTAAAGGGCATCTGGGGTTCACAAAGTCTCGTAAGTAGACTCAGAACTGCTTGCTGATGGCACTAGTTTTATCAGTGCTGGTTCCCTGTGAGAAACCAGCAAGAGGCAACGTTTTAACCTTGGGAATGAATTATTTCCTTGAATGGCCTTGGAAAAGAGGCAAGCTAAGGACATGAGAACCGGACAGGAATTATTTTATTCTATTTACTTGTAGAATTCTCCACCTTTGCCACTTTTCTCAAATATTTTCACTTGAAAATGGAAAAATTCTGTGTGCCTCTGAGTCTTGATCTGCTGCCACCTTTGGCAATCTTCAGCCTTCAAGGTTCTCACTCCAGTTTACCGAAAAGCAGTGACTCACCTGATATTCGCTTGCAACCAGCAACTTAGTGTTCTAACTTATCTACCATTTTAGACATCTGTTCCTTTTTCCCAGTCCATTCCTCAAAACACACTGCCACTCCAGCCAATGGTGACCGCTCTCACCCTTCCGAACCATCCAACAGGGTGACACAATGTGCTTCTTCTTATACGCTCTTGCATTATTATTTGACTCTTAATATGTTTATCTCTTTCCTCTTTGAGTATTATGTAAAGCTTTTCTGGCATCTTACGTCTTTGCATCCCCCCACAGCAGCTAACATTTCTTTAAAAGAGTAGGTGTACATTACATTAAAGAAGAAATTTTAAAAATTAAAGAAATGAAAGAAAGTTGATATTGATGGTCTGCAGAAGTGAGGCAGAAAGAGATGGGTGGGGATGAAGGGAGGGAGGGAGAGTGGAAGTGACACCTAAGGCTAGTAAATGTGGCGTCACAGGATTTCTTTTCCTTTCAAATTTTGGACATGAAGATAAATTATCTGTGATCCTAGAGCAGGAGGCATTTGCTGCCCCCCAAGTGATTCCACTGCATGTGTGGCTACATACTGCCTCTTGGATGAGTCACCCTGCCAGCAGTCAAGACCTTCACGCTTGGCTCATATTTTGCCAGGCTGGTGAAGTTCTCTGGTAGGGCAAGAGGTGGGTCCCAAATAATTCAGATGGAAGAAGGACAAAGAAGGTTGAGTCTCATGGCTATGTAGGGGGTAGACTACTGTGATGAGCTGGGCCAATTATGTCTCCTTCATTTAAAACTCATTATCTGCTCTGGAGAGGACAAAACTTTATGAGAATGTTCTCTGATGGATGGGCCCAGTTATAGCCAAAGGCAAGCACTTTAAACATTACTACTCTTGATTGTTCTCCCTCCAGCTGTGAAACTGATTCCTGTTCTTAGAGTCCCCGAAAGACTTAGTGGATGTTGCTTTTAAAGTAGAAAAAAGAAAGGAGAGAAAGGGAAAAAATGATTGATTATGTATTTGAAGTTTATTCTAAATCAGTATCCTGACTGCGTATTGAAAATAAGAGAGAGATTTAAAATATTGATCCTTAATTTTTTTAAAGGTACTCTGCCTTTGGAGATATGGTACAAACTATAGACTCTTCTCAAAAAATGCTCATATTCATACTCAGAAGCTGATCTCTGTTTCAAGGTAAATTAGGCAAATCCACATTTTTTGTTAAATATTACAAAGTAATATTTGATTATTAAGTTTTTAACCATATTATCTTTCTCATCTCATCTCCTAGCAAGAAGTTTGTCTGAACTGGCAGCCAAATGAATATCAAGGAAGATTTTTATTATGTTTAGAATGCCAAAGATTAAATGTTGCACAGCTGCCTGTGTTTTTATTTTGTAAATAACAATGCAACTACTGAGATACTTGGTATTAAATTTCAAATATATTCAGATGCAAATAATTTTTCAATAAACTATGAATAAAAAATGAAACGATAAATCACATACTTACCCAAGCACATGGTTTGATCAGCATTTGTTTTAAAGCCAGTGTGGCAAAGACAATAAAAGCTTCCAACTGTGTCAATACACTGTCCATGGCTGCATATGTTGGGGATCTCTTGGCACTCATTGCGATCTGTAATTGAAAAGTATCTTCAATATCTTAGTGGGCGCTTTGCAGGCAAAATCTAATTGAATAACCTACTAGTGGATATTGCCCACAGCATAAATCCTCATTCTAATTTAAGCCAGTGAAACAGACACTGGAATTCTATTTATCTTTGCCTCAAACTTGGTTAAAACCTACTCCCATTTACTGGGCATATTCAGAGTACGTTGACAATATATAAAACAATGTAAAACAGAGGCAGTGTTCAACAAAAGTTCTGAAGGATTGAAAGAACCTAGAAGGAGAATGGCATTTTCATTTGATTAGCTGCCTGAACAGTATCACAGCCTATGGAATTAAATATTTTGTCTAATGTGGATTTGTTGCCTCAAATCATGGACCTTTCATGGCTTCCCGTGGAAATGTGTATCAAAGTCAAACAAATTCCATTGCTTAAAAAGACTTTCTAGATGGACAGCCCTCATTATTTCTTGTTTAAGCTTTACCTCATTGTTTTATCTAATTCTTATGAACTTTGGACCATCTTAACTAAGTCTTCATGCTTACATACAGCTCTTTTTAGGGCTTGACAATCGTACTAATTTTTTTAAAATTATTATTATTCAGATTAATTCAAAGGAAAGCCCTCTCATCTTGCTTCTGCCAGTCTTTAAGCTCTAAATAATATTTATCATCAATTGATTCACAGTTGCTTTTCAGAATACCTGAGGGGCAGAACTTCATATGTGCATCCACAAACAACAGGTTTACATGCTTACATATATCTCTAATTTAGTCATTTAAACTCTCAAGACTGTGAGAGTTTTTCCTATTGTCACAAGAGAGAACAAACAACAGCTTGCCCCCTCTGCTGTAGATGCTGCAGAGCATAGCAGCACCTTGCTCTTAACTGAATACTCGAAGTTGCTGCTTGCGTGCCCTATCTGCTGAGAAGACAGCAACTGGGAATGGCACTTTTAGCTGCACAGAGCAAGAAACCTTGCTCACACCAGAGGAGCAGATATCTCATCTGATTTCAAATGTGCAGGCTGCCATTTATGCAACTACCTCCTTGTAATATGCAGAACATTCAGGGCTGATAACAATTGTACCATTTAAATGTCCCATGTAAAGTTGAGTATGTCATTAGAAGGAAACATTAAAATGGAACAGCTTAGGAGCACCTGTGCTAGCTTATGCAGAAATGCTGGTTTAACTTAACAAATTTATAGTTATTATCAGTTGAAGAAAAAAATTAAAAATGAGCAAACTGCTTCCCAGGATAGGCAAAGGAAATTGATTTCTATTCCCAAACTCAGTGAAGGGAGCTGATTTTGAGAAAGGCTTTCTCGGTGTCGACTATAAATGGCTCAACCCTTGAGCACCCTCAGGTGGTACCAGATCTGGGAGTACGTAGGAAACCAGTCTTATGTCTGGTTTATGTCTGGATCCCACAAGGAAATGGAGAACAAGGAGGATCTTCTTAGAAAGGGCTCCCCAATTAGGAATTTTCTTTACTCCATTGCCTATTTCTGTGAACGCTTTTTAAAAAGTGAAAAATGAAATGCAGATTCTACTAGTGAAAAATAAAGTTGCAATTCTCAGGCACTTACTTATGAAATTCTTACTTTATCTTGAGACTGGAAACTAGGTCTCTACAAGCACCAGAATTTGAACTTCTGGCAGCTTACGTCTGAAGTTGGGATGGGAGGTTTGCACAGGGTACTGGGGGGCGAGGGGGGACAAAGCAGTCAGCAGAGGGAGACGTGCGTGGAGGACGCTGCCTCTTGTCTTCAGCACAGTAAAACATTTCAGAAAGGGTGGGATTTGCTCTTTCTAGCTCTTGGGCTTCAATATCTAGTCTTTCTCTCAGATTTTTCAGCAGCAATGCATGGGCTAAGGCTAGCTGCCATTTGGGGTTTGAAATGACACATTTTGAATTAAAAAACAATCTTATGATGAGAGAAAGTTTTAGTTGGTCTCATCTTCAACATAGGAAGAGTGTTTTGTAACATCCCTAGAAAACGCCAAGTACAGGATAGTATTTAAAGGTATTTAATTAAAAAAAGATATAAATGAAGCCATTTCCAACATGAAGCTTTCAACCCCAGATGCTGAACAGTTGCAAGTATGCTTCCCCGCTCTTGAGCATTTTAACACATAAGGGAAATTGAGTTTTGGTCACAAGCAACACAATCCAGAGTACTTGTTTTATATACTTCAACAATACTACCAAAAATAAATACAGACGCTTAAGCCCCAGCAGGTTGTGGCTGGATATACCTTACCTTGAAACATACATGGCCAGAAGCCTAAGCATGAAGTGGTGTGAAATAACACGTTTTATGTTATTGGCAATTCTTTATTTTGCCTGGAATTATTTCACCCAGTTTCAAAGAAATACAAATTAAGAGCAAAATACAGGGAAGTGGCTCTCAGTGCCAAGTTGCACCAGGGTAGTGTGATTCATATCAGAGACGTCCCCACTCTTCCTGTCCTGTTTTTTGAAAATAGCTGGATAACAACAGCTCTGTTGACGAAATGCTAAACACTTGCACATGTTCCTTTAAGCTCAACAAAGCAAGTCTGATACTCTCAAAGTGTTTTTTTGTTCTGCTACTAAACTCTCTTCCCACCAAGGTCTCATGAAACAATGCAAAATGCCCTACAGAGAGCACTGCACTTCCCATCACTTAATCACTGGTGAGCAAGGAAAGCCAAGGAAAACCTGACCAGGTTCCCTTGTGTTGTTTCATTCACAAATGCATAAAATGTCCAGGAAACTCCCTGACAAATGAACTATAGGCAAAATAACACATTTTTCCTGACTGCCTTGCTAAATACACAATGATATATAATTACTCAAACACTTACATAAAAAGTCATTCTGAAGTATTTCTTTGCTTCTGGCTGAAATATCAATGTTTTAAACCACTGGCTACAAGATTCTTAACAACTTTACGTCAACTTAAGTTGATAGCACACCCATCCTTACGACCACACATCTCTGATCAAAATGAGCAACAAAAAAGAATCTAACCTAGAGAGGACACAGTTTCTGATTTTACTGTAGGTAATTTATGGCTAACAAAAGGGTGATGGATGCTGCCTTCAGTGAGTGGTCTCTTGCCTTGAAGATGTTTAGGAGAAAATGAGATGCGTGGTGTGTATGGCTGAGATGGTGACAATACCCTGCCTAAAGGGGGTTATGTAGAAGGAAGAAGAAAAAAATTATTTGGTCCTGAATGCATGTTAGGGGAGTGGGGTTAGGGTGGGAAGCTGATATGAAATCTATTTATGTACATGCTTCATTTCTTATTTTGAGGACATCATCTCTAAGGAGGGAAAAACAAAAAGCTAAATGTTTAGACATTTCAACAAGTTTCCTTTTTTTCTAGCTTATTTATTAGCACTTAGCAATCTAAATCAGGCATTCTTCAACCCAACCGTCTGAAAAGCAAGCCAGTTATCCCAAGCTGGGCATAGCAGTCCTGCGAGCAAGCACGACTAGTAGCGGTGGGACCTACCATTGCACTGCCCGGTGGAGGTGAAGCGGTAGCCGGGCTTGCAGTCACAGCGATAGCTGCCCGCGGTGTTGATGCACTCGGCGTTGCGCTGACACACCGGGCCGTTCTGACACTCGTCGATATCTAAGAGCAGGAGAGAATTTAATTCAAAGGAGAGCACATTCTGGTGTCGCCTCACTGAACCTTCTTACATAAAAATAGGTTTATAGTTTCTGTCTTTGATGGGTTCTAGTGTGAAGACAAATACTAAACACACATTAAAACATTTTTCTCCTTCACTAATATTTTTCATCAATGCGACTGCTGGATTTATGACCACACATGGGCTCTACTGATGCTCAAGTCTGAAAAAAAAGTTGCAATCTCGGCTGCTTGGGCCAGGCCTTGCAATGGATATAGACTAATATTCCGGAAGTCTTAATCTTATAAGTTTCAAGATTTTGTGATTTGAAAAGATTTCTTTTGCCTGGAAGGTTGTAAGTTCTGTAGAGCAAAGTATCTCAAACTGTAATGTGCACTTGGGATCTTGTGAAAATGCAGATTCTGGCTTAACACAATTAGGGATGGCCTGAGATTCTGTAATTCCAGCAAGATTCCAGGAGATGTACTGCTGCTCCATGGATGGCACTCCTGCTTCAATTACTGCCCCAGGACCGTTAAATTAAGGAAAACCAACATGGGAGGCTGCATACAAAAGTACCGAGAATGGTCCAATCCGTCATCAAAGAAAAAAGGAAAATGGATATTGTGTGCTCCAGAGATTTGACTTATATTCAAGAGGGGGTTTGTCTACCTTGTTTTTCTTTGAAGAGGTACCTGATACAGCTCAAAATTCATGACATCACAAAAGTTACTATACAGTCCAGGCTGTACCTCAAGGAAAATGATGACACCCCCCTCCCCCCACTACTATCTCCATTCCAGTGAAATGGTCGAATTCAATCTAAGTCCAGTAAAAGGGATCATCTACTTGTAATACATATAAGAGTCAGCCTTCAGGGCTAGTGTTGGATTTTTACATAGAAGTTGGCTCAGCCGAAGAAGTTCCCACAAGGGGGCGGCAAATATACCCACCAGTGTTTCACAGATGTTTCACATCTGTGTGCTTAGGTGGTGGGAAGACTTCAAGACCACTCACCCAGTCAAGTGAAGTTCCTATCTAACGTAGGGGTGGGGGTCCCTGACCCTGATTGCTGTGGGGGGGAGTCATGACAGCCTATGTAACCGATACAAGAGCAGAAGTATGTCTGCATCCCAATACCGTGGAGCTGGCACCATCTCACTATGTCTGTCCTATCCTTAGTTAAAGGAGAGAAGCACACCATGGGCAGCTTATTCCACTGAAGAAGCCGAAAGGCATCAAGGACAGGTATTTCTGTGCTGTACCAATGTAACATTTGATTACAGGCAAAATCACTTCTGGCATCCATTCCAATTTCAGAGCTGCTGATGCATGCTTAAATCAACCTTTAATACCCAATTCTGAGAGCTAAGATTGTGCTTGGAGGTGGCAGCTCCTGAATAAAACTTTCACCCCTCAAGGTGGATATTCTGAGAAAGGGAACCAAAAAGATGGAGCACTTATTCATCTCAACAGGCACTGAATGCCAACCTGGAAGCAAAGTGCCTTATGTTGGTCCCGTTGTATGTTTTCAATCTCATGGGTGTAGCAAGATCTAGGTTTCATGGGTGGTCTTGCCCATCAGTTCTGACCAAGGGTTGTCATTAAGTAAATGTAAGTACCAAAGAGGCACTGGGTAAAGTAACCGTCCTTTCAAAACCATCTCTGAATGGAGGAGAAGGGGAGATGTCCCAGGAAGGCGGCAGGTATCCTGAGGGACACATGAAAGAGGGAAAGGGTGGATGTGAGGAAGGAAGCTCACCCTCATGCTATGACATTATCTGCAGTCGACTCCCTTCTTCTCTCCTAGCCAGTCACTTGATCCTTCATGGCCACCCAAACACGGGACGCAGCTATCTCCCCAGGAAGGCTCTGGATGGCTACACCTCATCCCCACCACCCCACACAGCAGTCAAGGTCAGGGACACGGGCTGACCTAACTAGAGTAGCCAGAGGTCTGAGGGAGGAAGATTTAACAAGCGTGTGGTTATGATGATGACTTTACTCACGGTCTGTAAGTTGTCTCTGGTTTAGGAGAAAAGGGGTTTCAACATTAAAATGTTGATGTATCTGGTAAGGGTAATGACCCTTTCGAACATAAACAAAGCCCTGCCAGAGGCCTCAAGCTTAAGTATTAAATAGAGAGTTATTCCAGCTCTCCCAAGGCACATGGTATATTTAATAAACCACTAATGCCCCTTTTACCAAAATGTGCAAGAACACTATTTTCCCCAGATGGAGGGGAAAATATATAATGCAGTGAGGAATGCCCAGACTTGCAGTACATACTCATGACAACAGGAGGGGAATCTGAAAAATGAAAAAAGTACCCTTTGCATTCATGCCAACATTCTTCATATAAAATCAGATTTGCTCTTCTTGCCATTTAGAATTTTCTCATGCGTTTGGAATACCCGTCCTAACCGTGTTTTCACTTGGGAGTAGCAAAGTCTCCGTTTGGAAGAAAACTCTGACGTTGAGAGGCCACTAAAGATGACTACCCACCACTCATGTTCACTTTGAGCAATTGTGAAACAAAAACAATCAATTTGACACACCCAGGAACTCAAACCTTTTTCATATCAGTTGAGAAATCTAATACATTGTGTGGGGGGCTGGGGGTTGGGCAGAGCGCTGGGGAAGTGGATGAAGAAGGCAAGTCCTGGATTTTCCACTGGGAATTAGCAAATTTGTTTGCATGAAATTTCACATTGTTCCACACCATGTCCCTCACTATTTCTAAAATTCCAATGTTGTGAAATCTGCCATGTGTATGTGGCTCACTAGCTCACGGGCTGCTCATTTCTGGATATGACAGTCACAACATCACTTACCTTCACAAACCAGCAGCTTGTCATTATAGAAGAATCCCACTGGACATTCACATCGGAAGCTGCCAACCATGTTGATGCACACGCCATTTTCACAGACCCCTGGGATCTCCCGACACTCGTCAATATCTAGAAACAGAGCAGCCATGTGTGAGTGACAGGAAGCACATTATCCCTGTGGAGAGTGAATGAGGATTGAAAGTCAGCTGCCTTGAATGCAAGGTTCTTCGTGAGGTCTATAACCAAAGAAGAGAAAGAATGCATGTGTGTGTGTGTGTGTGTTGGGGTGTTGGTAGTGGGACTGGGGACACATCAATCAATGAATGGCAAACTAAAGTAAGCCACCCTCTGGACACTCATGTAACTATCTAGATTTAGTCTCTGTCTTTGGCGGTTTGTTTTATAACAGCAGTTTCATACAGGTGGAAGCCATCTTTGTTTCCACTGGGCACTGTAACCAGGTGAATAGAATAAAATCGCCAAGAGTAGGTGATTACTAAAGTGTGTCTTGGTGTCCGAGTACAATAAGAAAGGAGCTGGTGAAGAGCAGAGGAGGAGCCCATGGTCACAGTCGACCCTGATCGTTCAAATCCCACTTCAACTCCCCTTTCCTGCTTCATTTAGCTTTAGAAAGAAAGTCCAATGTGAAGACATAACTGGGGGCCAGCTGCCTTGAAGATCGACTCAGCCCTGAGGAAGAACGGCTGCAGTCCATGCCCCCTCAGCCGGCTACCACTGGGTTTCTGGCCCCCTAGCACGGTGCTGACACATGGCAAGGGCTCAATGCAAGTCTATTAAGAACCAGTGTCTGAAGGTGGAGTTGGTGAGCATTAGAACAGGACCAAAGTAGGAGTGAGAGCAGAGCTGGCCCAAGGCTGCTGGAGCAGGACTGGCCAGCTGGTGAGGGAGCCTGGTAGGCAGGTCTCTCCTCCTCACTCACCGGCTCTGTCCACTTTCTGTCTACCTGCCTGACACCCTGACCATTTAAGTGTCCTCTGGGATAATAACAGCAATAGTAATAATAATAATCTTACTAGAGGCTACCTTGCTGTGTGCCCCATATATTCCTAAAGCATCCACCCTGTACTTACTGACTGAGTCACCAGTCACCCTGGGTGATGTTCTCTGGGTACAATGACCAGCCTCATTATGTAGATGATGCACCTGGGGTGGAGCAAGAGGATGGAAGTGGCCAAAGAACACACAGCCAATGAGAGGCTGAGTCAGGATTTGAGGCTAGGAATCCGCTAACAGGCCATCCTTCCTCCTGTATACTTTTCCACGTTGCAGTCAGACAGTCTTCTCAAGACCCTTATTCAAGACCTTGTTCTCTTGAAGAGCCCCTCCAGCAGCCTCTAGGCAGAGCTCGACAAAGCAACCCCAGAAGCTGGGATGAGGTGTAGAGTGATGGTCTGCATCACAGGTCTTTCTAGCTCTCTGGGTTTCTGTTACTGTCACTGAGGTACTTTCATTTACATATTACAGTCAGGAGCCTCTGCAAGGTGCTCTGCTCACCTAACTTGTGAACAGAGGGCCACACACAGACTGCCCAGGAGTCTACTAGAGCTGATTGATGCCTTTTTTTGTTTTTTTAAATCATACTCTAAAACCAACCTGTTTTAAAGGGGAAATTTGATAGGCCAAAGATTTATTTTAGGCCCCTTTCTAATGGGCTTGATTTTGTTCAAAAGCAAACTGATCAATTAATGGGAAAACAGCTTAAAACCCCAAAGAGTATACTATTAACTTGAATGTGGACAATTAGGTTTTTAGATTTTTCACACACTTATCATTCATCCATAAAAAGCTATGTGAACTAGCATCACAACTCTGTACAGCATCCCCCCCCACAAATTCAGATGCTATTCTTTTGGTGTGGGTTAAAACATGAACTAGTATATTCACGTTCACTTGCTTTAATAAGTGGTATATTATTATCAAGTTTAAAAATCACAGGCTGAGTCAAATATCTAGCCATTGTTAGGCATAAAATAGCCTACTGGGGCATACTAAAAATTATATTTTCTTTTTTCTGTATGATTTTTTTTTTATTTCATTTATAGCTGCAACTTGGAGAAGTTTATATTTTAAGACAAGATGAACAAATGTGCTGTTTTAACCCCATTTAAATGGACTCCATGTGCCAACAATCCTAAGACCTTTCAGAAGGAGAATATAAAAGCTTAAATAAAACAAAGTTTTTCAGCCATCTAAATATTTTGTTATGGTGGAATTTTGTAACAATGAGTATATTGCTAAATACCACATTTCCAATACTCAAGAGCTGGAGGAAAAGCAGGCTGTGAGTCAGGACTGGATTCTGGCCCCAGCTCTGGTATTAATTAGTTAGGTGACCTTGGCTGAGTCCCTTCTGTCTGGGCCTCTACCTCCTCAACTGTAAAGAAAGGCATTTGGACTAGATGACTCTGAGGGCCTTTTCAGCTCTACTAGCGGATGATACTAATGATGTTTCGAGCCTTTGCTTGCTGCCAACCAACGGTGGAAGGCAGGCGCTGCTGGGGTCCATGTCTGGTCCATCCATGGAGAACCATTACTAATACAGACCACTTATCTTCGGATCAGAGATTCTAGGGAGATTAAAAGATCTGTTTTGGGAAGGGGAAAAATAAAGCAGCAAGGGCCAGGTGTTTCATGCCAATGTCATTTAGCAGTTTTTCTTTCCAAACCATGAAGTTTCTTTGGACGTTGACTAGACTGTGGAGCTATATGGATTTGGCACTAAAGGAGCCAGGCTGATTGCTGGACCAGATCCTTGTTTTCTTAAACAAGGTCACTGGAAAGGCTGATGTGGATTTGAGTTTACTTATTACGAATAAGGTGGAACAAAGCAAGTGGTGATGTTTGCTACTAGACATAATTGCTCAGACTTAAGAGGGCATCTAAGGATGCATATAAATCACACTAGGGAAAAACTCTGAGAATGCAATAGCTTTCCATCCTACTTGTGCATTATTTGGTTTAAACCACAAAGGCATGACCTACATTGGCTGAAGGCTGTGCAATACGTCTGAATCTTGCACAAGCACCTCTACCACTGTTAGCAGTCTCTGCTCCAGTTACCAGATGGGGCCCCAGATTGAAAGTATATTTATTTCACATCTGCAATTCTCAAAGCAGATGACCTGAGATTCTAAATGAGATGAAAGGAGACTTTGCATAAGCAACCTACACATAAGGATTGGTGTGAAATGTCATTTTAAACTTATGTCTTAGAAGGAAGGCCTGAGAATTACAGTAAAATCAAACGTCAACTGGCCCTACTCCCAGAATCTCTCTCTTTGTTGATGCCTAGGGTTGGTTCAACTAAGCTTGACTGTAATTCTGTGAAAAGCTTTCCAGTACCCTTAATCATGAGCAACAAACGTTGTTGCCAGATGGGTGGAGTTAAAGGGGGTGTTTGCAAAATTTGTTTCAAACCAAGAACCTGGGTTTCAATAAAGCTAAATAGCACTGTTTAACGACTTTTCCTTCTAAGAAGGAAAACGCAAATTGAGAAAATAATGGTGTATACTCCCTTTTCCAACAAAAAGGCAAAACCCAGAGAGTTTCGAGAATGCCATTATAACTCACCAACGGGTAAGCCCGTGTAGATATCGATGACAAAGCCTGGCCTTTGACTTCCGCAGAGTGTAGCAAATTCATCTGCAGTGATTAAACAAAGATGGGTGGGGGAGGATAAGGGTCAGTTAAAAGCGTGACTAAAAGAAGTTACTTTGCAAACATTCTAAAATGTTCACTGTATTTCTGTGTACTTTGAAGAATTTAAACTAAAAGGAAACGTGAGCATACCTATAGAAACTGTAAGACAAGCATTGAAGAACAGAGGCTCCCAAGCTGCTGTGCTAATGATGGAGAAGCAGAGTCTCCACATCACACCCTGCTCATCCCACTCAGCTTGCCTGCAAGTGTTTGGGTATCTATGTGGATGCTGTTCAGTTCTGAAGCCAGAGAGTGGCAGGGACTGGCAAGAGAGGCTCTTTCCACTTTGCATTAAGGGACCTATGGGTCTGAGGGACTATTACAAAAGCCAGCTCCTCGGAAGACTGGAGGATAACGTAGCACACCTCGCCAAGTTCTTGACATCAGGTTTATTAATGGCTAAATTCGATCAAACAGCCAACTTTGGTCATGACTTCAATTTCTGGAGCTGGATTTCTTTTGGTACAGCTTGTCTCATTCCCTCTGGCGCTTGAATTTATCAAAATTTGAAATAAAGGATGAACAAAATGCCACCTGACGTCCCTTGTAACTCTGATTATCTGTAATTCCAGATCACCACCGTATCTACCTAAGCTCAAGATGCCCACTGCCTTACTAGTCAAAACCAGTGAAAATTAATGAGTTTTCTGGAAGTATGTTAACCAAAATATAACATTCTTCTCCTAATGCTTGATTTCCTTAATTTATGAGTCTCCTCTTCCAGCAGGTGCCAGCTGACACTGGTCACTCAGAGATAGTTCCAGGACTCCTAAAATGTATGTAGATTCCACAGCTAATAAAAAGCCATAACTGGATTTGGCCAGTATTGAACATGGAGCAGAAATCTTGCATTTTATAGTAAAAACATGTAGATTCTTAGAATTCAGACATTTCTGAAAGTGCATATTAATCTAAATAAAGGATCTCCAAAGTGGTCTGCAGGGGCATGGGCAATGATTTATTAGGATAAATAAGAAAATACTGGAATTTCCACTTCTTTTTGAAAAATCGAATCCTTTGAAAAGTTTTAAGCTCTGTGTATATTTTATAATGTGCTGAATAAAGTAGAACAGTTTATGAAAATAAATGTATCTTCAATATGATTGAAAACAAATACATATAGAAAGACAGAAAAACATATTGTTTTACACATAAAAATACGTTAAGTGAGTTAACACCTTGATTTTTTACTTATATGTATGATCAGAAGATCAGAATCGAGCAAATGTTTCCTCAAAAGGACAAATAGTAAATACTTTAGGTTTTGTGGACTATACAGTGTCTATCAAAGCCACCCAACTCTGCTTCTCAGGCAGCTGCAGACGATATGTAAATGAATGAACATGGCTGTGTTCTAATAGGTTTTATTGATAGGTGCTGAAATCTGAAGTTCTTGTAAGTTTCATATGTCATGAAATAGTATTGTTTTGATTTTTTCCCCAGTCATTTAAAAATATAAAAATCATTTTTAGCAAGCCAGGTGTACAAAGTCAGGTGGCAGGCTTTTGGAACAAAACTTGGCCCATGGGTTGCAGTTTGCCAACCACCTGGCCTAGAGACATACTGCAGGGTGGAGGTAACTCACAGTGCTAAGTGGTGGTTGTCACCTTATTGCTCAGGTAAGCAATGGGTGAAAGGAAATGTTTTACTAAACAATATCCTATTGCATGCATTGTCAGGTGGTGCCAGACAATAGATTTGATATTTTACATGTCATTGTGAAGAATGAGGTAGGGGTTTAATCTATACCTTGCATGATAGTTCATTTAATACACAATTATAATATTAGTAAATGATGACATTATCATACATGGGTTAACTGTATATTGTCTGATACAAGAACAGTTCACCAGAGTCTTCATCTCATTTATTCCAAGGATGTAATTTAAGATGCCATTTGCTTTTTTTTAAGCAAATGGGATCATATAATTTTTCTTATGAGGATATATGAAGAAATTTCTTTCAGGTCTAAATATTGAGAACAGTTGCAGTTTTCTTTAATGACAAGTTTACTTTATGATGACTAAGAATCTTGACCATATCTCCCTTTTTATATGGGGTCCTAGAAAGTTTAGAGCCAAAGTTATTCCTCATCTCTGGCATGTATGAAGAAATTCCCAGCTTGGCTTTTGTATACTATCCTTGCTCCATTTTTTCCCCCTTGTTTGTCATTTGCCTTATGTTTATTTCCTATTTTATATTTGTATCTTTATGGGATGCTTTAAACTCCTTTTGGAACAAGACTACCTATAAATAATAGAAATTATGTGTCATTTAATGTCACATTGGCTTGCCTGATGTTACTGGTTTTTTAGTTATATGGTAAACTCCATAATAGTGATAACCATGTATATATTGTATGATAGGCCGAGGCCTACAAACCTGGTTTATGAATCATTGTATAAATTAGAAAGTATATCTTGTGACTCAGTTTTCAGCTGGAAGTGACCAGGATTAGTTTTGAATCAAAATATTTGCCTTTGTGAGTTTTTTTTTTTCTTTTGAACCTAAAGCATCCTTTTCTTCCTTTGCTGAAAACTGATTTTGCCAACATTTCATAGGCAATTTATTGCCCTACGCTTTGGGTTATGGGGAAACTAAAACTCACCAGTGCTCGGGATGGGACACTGCTCACAGGGCTTATTCCATGCCCGACCAATGTTGTAGGAACAACAGCACATCTTCTTCGTCATGTTGAACAACAGTTCTCCATCGCAGGTCTGGTTGTCAGCATAGTAGTTTCTGTAGCACAAACTTCTTCTCATATCTAGAGGAAAAGAGGTAGAAAAGGACTGGTGATATGGCAGGGAAATCACAAGGCACCCCAAGGAATGAGTTTAAGTCCAAATGTCTTCTACAACCTAACCTGACTTTTTGATCAGGTTAGGAAAAGCTCTTTATAAGACAACTTTCCATCTACCTGTGCTCCTACAATAAAAAGTACTTCAAGAAATATATTCCCTGGTATTTTGTGCCACAGAACTAAGTCATTACGTATCTGTAGCATGAATAAACTACATGAGCCTCTTCCCCTAGTCACAGTTCTCCCCTGCTATTTGGCAGTACATTTCTCATTTCCGACTCATGATGTTTTAATATTGTAGGTCACTGCCGTAAATATAATTGTATAAAGATACACCCAAGAGTCAAACAAAAGAAGTACTGTTAAACCATTGTTCGGGATTTTCCAAAATTACATTATAAAGAAAACTTCCAACCACCCATAAGAGGTGGTGAAAAAATGCCAAGACTATGGTTTACAGGGGAGGAGTTTCTCACAAAGATAGTAAAGGGATGGCAACACTCAGTTTGATGAGTAACATGCACTAAGCACTAACTGCTGAGCTGGTAAACTCTTTATTATTTTGCAGATAAAGACTAAACATGCATTACTGAGAAATGCTTGGACTTACCCATACAATTATTTCCCCCATTCACTTGCATGTAGTCTGGGGGACAAATACAGGTGTAGTTGCCAACGGTGTTGTAACATGTCCCTGGACCACAGATTCCGGGAGTATCACATTCGTTCACATCTATAATCCAAAGAGAGGGTGGTCTGTTAATGCAAACACTTCAGACTTTAGAACTGGCCTGGTAACGCAATGTCAATTTAAATGTTGACAAAGGAGCAGAATATGTACAGGGCACTCTGAAATCTCAAGAAGAAAACTAGGTGTTTAACCTATTAGTGTCCCTTTGTGTGCCAGTGTGTGCATTTTCAGGAAAGAAGATTTTAGAGATGGCACTCTTGCCTTCTGAAATGAGTTCCTAATGAATAAGTCCCTGACATTCCCAAAGACATGCAGAGATAGAGAAATTATAATTCTCAAATATCTCTCAGAAAGACAGCTATGTACTCCATATGTTCAGAAAATCGATGGAAGGTTGTGATATGTCCCAAAGGCTTCAAGAACCTGCATCTGTAAGACAGCTTGAAGTAGGTATTTCATGTCTCTGTCCCTACTCCCCCATTTTCAAACAAAGGGATTAATTATAATTGTGTTGACTCCATGGCCCCTTAGAGTTGTGTTATTTGCACTGTGATGATTAACTAGTACTCAACCACTTAATGAGACATTCTGAGAAACAGGAGGATATTTCTCATGCAGAACACAAGAAGGTCTCGTCCTTAACTATCAGGTGACTCCTGTATGTGGAGTCACATATAGGCCCAAGTGCTATGAAATCTACAAGTGGTCAATATTCTCTCTTTTCAGTAACTCAGGATGTACACAGGGGCCAACATTTACATCATAAAGGCAAAGGGCTGCTTTCTAAGAGAAGCTCATTTAAATGCATGAGTACAGATAATAAGTGGTGAAGAGAAAGGAAGAGGAGACCAGAGTTGACCAGAATATAGAAGTTCAGGAAATGAAGCAAGAGCTACACTAATAAAAAATGGCTTTTCTTAAAATCTGGTAAACTCTTTTGTAGGCATAAACAGGACTATGGACCAAAATAAAAACAACTCCACATTCCTCAGGGAAAGAGGGAGATTTAGGGTCTAATGGAAATGACGTCATTTCATAACATGAGTGCAGCTGCCACGGGTGTGACATGTTGACCAGGCTATGTTCTTGTTTACGCCACTGTGCTATTACTGTTAAAGTATCCAGTTTTCCTGGTAATTGCAACAGGTTTTGAGGGCATTTGTGAATAATCTAAAGAATTTATTATTCAAAAGGGCCATTTACCATCACACACTCGGGTATCTTCATTCAGATAGTAACCGGTTGGACAGCGGCACTGGAAACTTCCAAATGTGTTGATACATTTTCCCCCTTGACACAACCCTGGCAGCTCCTGGCATTCATCAATATCTACCAAAATGAAAACAAGAACATTCTTTTCAGCATTGTAAATACACCAAGAAAGTTCAAAATGTGCACTCTTTAAAATAAAGGAAACAACATTACCTTCCAAAATAACAGTGATGGGGTTTGGTCGAAAACCTTCTCCTCCGGGACAAAGGATTTTGTACTCAGCTATAGAAACAAGAAGGAAATTGAGTTGACATCTAAAATTTCTAGAAATGATATCCTTAAGAAAATACTGACATATACAACTAGAAAGATTCATTTTCAGGATCTTTAGCAGGTACCCCACGCATCTGAAGCCACTTACCATTTTTGTGTAAACCTGGAATTTTCAAATTGAGTTTATTGTGTGTACAACTATAGAATGGCAACTATTTCAGTCTTTAAATCCTCCACCTACTCTCTCGACCTTTTACTATTATTGTGAACTGTTTTATTTCCTATCTCCTTCATCAGCATTTTCTTTAAAAATCTCTATTCCCTGTTCATTTTCTAACAAACTCTTCCAATTTTGTTTTGTTTGCTTTACTTCCTAGGAATTACAGTTTCCTTTAATAATATCAATTGGCCTGTCTGTCTTCAAAATCTTTTCCAAAGAGAACCTTAGGAAGAGCTGATCTCTCTTGGTTCCCGTCCTACTTCTCTTCTTTATGACTAGATCTTTCTTGACCCTATATTTCTACCACTGGCAATACTGATTCCCCTAGTTTCCATAAACACCTTCCTACACATTCCTTAGATTGTCCCATTAAATTCTTCCACCCAACTAGTTCACTCAAAAGCATTTATTTCAGTGCTACACACCAGCACCGTAATAGATACAGGACGTGTGAATAAGACTGACCCTAATCTGCTGCATCAACCTGATGAACTTCTATGAGAGTTGGTTATTTCATAATCATCGTGTTCTTTCCAAAAGTGATAATCTCTGTCTTGGCTTTCAGAAATTATATGCATGTATGCATAACTGCATGTATTTATACATTCCAATTCCAGCTCTAATTCAGATTTGAGTGTGGTGGATCTCTATTGCTTTGGTAATCATTATTAAGTTATAGAGCTGGCTCCCCCACTTAAAAATTTTAGTTTACTTCTTTCAGCACCAATGAAATTAATTACCGTCCTCTTTTTCTTTTTCTCTTCTCTTCTTTCTGTAATCACGTACTCCTTTTAAGCCTCTTCTTTCATATCCCCTTCTTTTTCACCCTCTCTTCCTTCAAAGCCCAATTTAAAAATTCACAAAGTTGTCACTGTCCTCTCCCAACCAAAACTTACCTTCATTTCTGAAGAAAAGACAGGAGGAGTTGCTTGCTAGACTGCATTTCTATGCCGAGTGCTTTACGTTACGATTTTATTTGACCTTCTGAGGTATTTTACAAATGAGGAAACTCGGACTGGTTGAGTGCTTTGACGAAGGTTACATGGATGGCAAGTGGTACCTTCCTAATTTGAAACCAGGTGTGCTTTTTCTACCAAACCATACTCTCTCAATCATGACACTGCCACTGTTCTTTATTGTCTTCTTAGGTGACTTATTGAGCCCCACACTGAGTACAGCTCCTATTTTGCAGATAGACAGCATGCTCCTAGAGGGCAGGAGCTAGTCTAATTTATCTTTGCATGCTCAAAGTGCCTACTCAGAGTATTCAACAAATGAGTAGAAGAAATGAATAAGTAACCCTTTGGCAAGGAAAGAATCAATCTCACTATACCCTACCAGTAATAGCCACTTAACTTTGCCACAGAAGCTACATATGATTCTCAATCATAACACAGGACCCACTTAGAAAATGGAAAGCCTTTTATTTTCTGGAAGGCTTAATATTTATTTCCTTAAAATCCCATTCTAGAACTTTCTTGTAAGCCATACCATAAGAATAGAATAATCTTCCATTTCACATTTGCCTAACTAATTGCTTCTCCTTCACCTAGGGATATTCTGAGTCTGTTCTAGAGCTTCTGAAATGAAACAGAGGATGACAAGAGGAAAGAGATCAAACACTATGTCCCTGGAAGATAACTAATGTGATATAAAGAACCTAGGCTGGGAAATCCTCTTTAAGACAATGCTATCTGATTTGCACTCAGATAGAAGCAAGACATTACCTGCCCCATCTAATCTTTTAGTGCAAGTCTGCTGGGGCCATTTTCTGACCCCCAAATTGAGAGTGGGGTCCCTCAACAGTCCTGGCAGAACTGATCTCCTTTCCATACCAGGTGGTTTGCATACATGATTTTCTTTAATCTTGTGAAATAAGAGTAGAGGCTGGTGGGAGGTCCCTCCATCTGGGCTTCTCTTCTGGGATCTAAAAAGGAGAACTAGACTGAACAGGAATAGTAATAATAACTAGTAGGATACCAACTTACAAGTGTTGACAGGAGGGCAGAGCTCACAAGGAGTACCCCAGGCTTTCCCCAGGGAACAGCAGCAGGAAGCCTTGGAAACACCAACTCCAATTTCATTGCTACAGTCTGTATCGCCATTGTCTCCTCGAGGCCGACTGTCCAAATAGCAGTTCCCAGAGCGGGTATCTATTTACCACGTACAAACAAAAACGGTGTCAGGCAGATGCTTTCTACATGAGAGGCAAAAATTCAAACCCATTTCTGAAACTTTTCAAAATCCATCCTTTACCTTTACTTAGAAACTAAACAGTGCACAATATAGGTCAAACAACAACAAAAAGCAGGTACCTGGATGTGGGAACCTGCTTTAGGACACGTTTGAAATTTTACATTAGTGCGCCTTTTTAAAAGTGTGCGAGTGGAATATTAAATGCTGCTTAAAAAATAATAGAATGCTTCTTTGAAAAGGTTTTTAAGACCTTACCGACACAGCCAACTCGTGTTGGATTCAGTTCAAAGTCTGGTGGACAATCACAGGTATAGCTGCCTGGAGTGTTGACACAGTTCCCACTGATACACGTGGTGGGGTCCAGACATTCATTAACATCTAAAACCAAACAGCAAAGGGACGAATCATCAGCCAATGCAGGGCACACGTCAGCACAGAATGGTAGGGCCAAATCTAGGGCTCTGAGAACAAGAATTTTTTTCAGTTAACTAGTTTTAATTACACATAGAAATGCGATCTTCCACTTCTGAAATAGAACCCTTCAGAAAGGAAATATGTCATAGTCTTTAGTCTTTTGGTCTTTTTCCCCTGGAACACATTTGGCATTCAAATTTGTCATCAGAATAAAATACAACTTTGGAACTAGGAAAAATATTCCAGTCGAGGTAACGAGGCAAAACACTGCTATGACCTCGGTCAACCAAAAATTCAGACACAGGTTTTAAGAAAATACATTTAATATGTGTGGCTTGCATTTCATAAAATTAGAGCAAGATGTCCCAGGGAACCCTCAGGAGTAGGCAACCTCTGCTGCTTCTCCCACCGGGTGTGCTTGCCTCCACGCAGCACAGTGCAAATGCACACAGATGTAAGAGGCTCCGTGTGTTTCAAGCCTTCTAAGAGTTCTCCCCAACAGTGATGCAATGAGTATTTAACTCTCAGTTTCTATTCCGAAAATAAGGACCGAATTCTATATAATTAGGACATGGATTCTGGCAAATTCCATCCCTGTACAATCCTTTTGTTCATTTCAAGTGCTCATGAAATACTCAAGAACCGAAAAACTGATACGGAGAGGGGATGGGGAGCAGGAATGACACAATCTCCCTGGGTCCTCATCTTGGAACTGGTAATCCTCCCGGGAGTTGCTTAAATCACATGTGAACTTGGATGAACAGGGCCAGACTAGCCGAAATGAGGTTAGAGATAATGATGCTTATGGAGATTTGGGGCAAACTGACGAGCAGGCAAGAACCCTGGAGTGATGACTTCCTTAGGTATGCTAGAGACCCAGCTTGGCATCATAACCATTTTTAGAAAAACCAAGGGAAGAATCTGTGTCTGGGGAAGGATATCCTGGTCTAAGCATTGTAGAGGAGGAGAGTCATAATCTAGAGTGCCACAGATCATGGTTTAGGTGGCTGAAAAAAGGCAGATTCTCCTAGAAATCCTGAGGCCATATAGACCGGAACTTGTTTTCTCAGTAGCCTTGACCTGAAAGATGGACTAAGGAGAATCACAAATGACTTTCAAAGTCTTAATTCAGCACTAAGGTGAACTGAGTGGCCATCTATTGGGTGCTAACAGTTTTTCTAAATTTGTTTTTCTATTATGTTCCCCGAGAATCCCTTGTCCTAAAGGAAAATGATGTGTGCACTAGAAATGGGTGGCTGAGCCCTTTTCGCCATGTTCTTTGGTGACCACTGGCAAGGGAGGGGTGTGAAGGCAGATGTATTGTGGAGGAGAAGGTCAAGAAGCACATCCGTGATCCCAGGGCATGATCTTCAACAGGAAACTTTCAGAATCTGTACCCAAGGGAAAGAGGAAATGGCTGAAAAGCCTTACAGCGGAGCACCCCTCTGGAACATTCCTCCATAGTCAAGAACTTGATCGTAAGGCTCCAAACTCAGCTTCCGCACTGTCTTTGATTGCTGCCTCTGCACTGCTCCTGTCTAATCAGTTCCAGGTCTGAGGAAATTTATTTTGTGATTCTGAATGCTTCATCCTTGCTCTTTTTTTCCCCTACGACTACCCTCTGCGGTCCCAGACAGGCCCCAACAGCCAAAGGTACCCCGGGACCTGAGAGAAGATTTTGACGGGAATGGATCTCTCACCTGTGCAGTTCCCTCCACTTCTGTCCAGCTCATAGCCGATCTCACACTCACAGCGGAAGAGGCCGGGAAGGTTGTGGCAAGTTCCGAAGACACAGATGTTTGGGAGGGCACACTCATTGATATCTTGGGTGGGGCGGGGGACAAAGAAAGGAACCAGTTAAATATACTTTTCATTAAGGATGTTGCCTAATATAACTAGGCAGCTGACATTAATTATTAAGAAAAAGAAGGCTACTGGACACCCACCTAGGTATTCCTCTCACAGACTTAGATGCTTCGTCATTACAGGGAAGTTTCATCGGTGAGAACTTACTTTTTTTTTTTTTTTGGTGAGAACTTACTTTTATTTAGCCCTTATTATATGCCAAGCAGTGTGCTAGGCACTCCATATATATATGTATCTTATATATAGTGTTTCACACAGGTTCACATTACTTTTGTAAAGTAAGAGCCAAACAGGTCATCTTAGACTAAATTCTTTGGCTGTTTTCATCTATGCATTCATTGTTTTTTTTTTTTTTGCTGTAGACTTCATGGTAGCTTTGTTTTGTAGTCCTCTGCATGCCCAGTACTGCAGTCGGTATTTATTGTTGCTAAGATCTAAAAGCTGCAGATGCTTCTTCCAGGGCTCTGTCACTGCCTCCCATTAACATTAGGCTTGTGCAACTGACACGCAGGCACAATTGCAGCCTGAAGACTAGCTTTAAATAGCCTTGAGCGCTGTGCCAGCAATGATTTATATTAAGAACAAACAAACAAACAAAACCTGACCTTAGAGCGTGAAGAGAAGCACAACTTTCACCGTGACTATTTATATTACCAGAGGTAGCACAGCACCTGTTTTCCTTGGAAGTTCAGAGCCACAAAAGTAAACAAGGCATGAGGCACGTGATTAACGGCATAATCTGGTTTCTCGCCTCACAAGAATTTTATATCAAACTCTGCATATTTAGTATAAACTGTATAAAGAGCACCAAATGACTCCGTAACAAAAAAACAGCAATTACACATAAATACATGAGGGAATGAATATTGACCTTCAGTTAATGCCTTGTTAACGAGGAGCAATTGTTAGCTAAGTCATTAATCAGGGTCTTGTTTAAAACATCTGTCAATCATTATCATTTGTTTATTTCTACTGAAATCTGTTTTGTTTATTGTAGTCCCCAATTTTTTCCTGACGAGGGATAATGTGCTTAAAATTGACAAGTGTGGGTAAAGAGAAGAATCCTGTATTTCCTAATGGGACTTCTTCCCGGTGAAAAGATTCTCACGACTCTTCCTACAAACACTTCTCAAAAGACAGAGCCTTGTACTAAGAGACATCACGGATTTTCAAAAGACCTTTCCACGTTCATATATGTGAGCTATTTAGGAACCACTGTGGAGACATACACAAAGACATTATTCTACTTAGGGGGAAGACTATTTGCTCTGCCGTTATTAGAAAGCCTTTATTTCTAGAAACCAAGTCCTGGCAGAGATTAAAAATAGTGATTCTGTATCTAAAGGTAATCCTCCAACAGGATATCACAGGTGCACCTGTACTTTGAGTGCTTTTCTCCCGTGACTGGGACAGATGGACAGCATTGAGCTACCCACGTTTGGATGTTCCCTCTCTCCTAGGACCAACAGGACGAAACATGCAAATCATCTGGCTGGGATGAGATGTGCAGTTTGCTGTCAGGGAGCTGAGACTTTCTCCGCACAGAGAACTGGTGCAGCTGGAGACCTAACCCCTTCACAAACTTGAATGGACCAGTTTAGATGTGAAGCCAAAACACACCTCAGTTTTACAAAACACACATTGGGAATGTTTAGGTAACCTCCTATCATCAGGCCCCACAAGGCTGGCAGCGGCCTCCCCATCAGTCACCTTCACAGGCTTTCCCATCTGTGCTGGGCACGAAGCCCATGTCGCATTCACAGCGGTATCCTCCCGGGGCAT
This sequence comes from Tamandua tetradactyla, assembly GCF_023851605.1. Classification (NCBI taxonomy): domain Eukaryota; kingdom Metazoa; phylum Chordata; class Mammalia; order Pilosa; family Myrmecophagidae; genus Tamandua; species Tamandua tetradactyla. Next base: position 62,789,479 of record NC_135340.1, read on the forward strand.
TGAGGCACTGTCCATTGCCGCAGAGGTTCAAATTTTCCGAGCACTCATCAAGATCTACAGCCAGAAAGAAATACAAGTTACCTTTCCTCAGTGAGGAGCTCGCCAGTTCCCCATAAAAATCCCCATCGAGTTTTATGATTGTCAATTTTCTGAGCGTAATGGTGTTTCGTTGTAATTTCTATTTGACACATGTAAACTCACTCTGCTTTTCTCTTTTGACTGCTAATATTAAAATCTTCAAGGAACAGGAATGTGCGATTCAGATTCAGAACCCTGAATGCTAAATTATCCCTAATGATGTAAAATGAATAATCAATCGACTGAATAAACTAAGGCTTTTTCAAGAACAGCCACCCACATGAGGACAGCTCCACGACAGGAAATAAAAAATAGACCATGGTTTGTGCTAGGCTCAGCGCAGCGAGGCAGCTAAAAGAAGAATAGCAATTAAGAAAACCAAGCAAGGGCGGGCCATGGTGGCTCAGCAGGCAAGAATGCTCCCTTGCCATGCCAGAGGAGCTGGGTTCGATTCCTGGTGCCTGCCCATGTGAAAAAAAAAAAAAAAAGAAAACCAAGCAAAAACTCCTGTCTGCTTAATCTCTACCTAGCTTTAACAACTACAGGCATTACAAATACCAAACACCTGAACCATATGTACCTAATACATGAAGCTTTGAGTATTTTTTCTAAAGAATTAGGAATTTTATGATGCCAAAGGTTAACTGGACCAGGCTAAAAACCCAGTTGAAATATGATGAAATTTTCAGTGAGTTGAAAAAAAGTTCTAGTTGTATTACTTAATTGGCCTTAGACTCTTTTGTGCTAAAGTGGCCTGTTCGCAAAGTTCTTATGCTTCGAAAGTTCCATGAGCAGCTATGCTACCTTACGGCTAATAGGTAATGAGCCTTACTGTCTTAATACCAAAGCCCTGATATCAAAAGCATTGTCTGTACATACATGTTACACATATGTGTATGTGGGTGTGTACAGTTTATACTTTCACGTCTCTAATCATATACATTTAATACGTAACAGTTCATGTTAAAGTCAATCGTTGTTAATTAAAGCCAGGAAGAAAATGTCATTATAAAACCAGAAGTGAATGAATTCCGTACAAAGCAGACATGTAATTCTTACACCAATGATGATGATGATGATTGAGTGGGAGAAAAATATGTTGTGCTGACTTGACCTGATCAACTGCTATGTGCTGAAGCTATTGCTTATTTTATCAATTTTTTGCATCATAGGTTCCTATAGGAAGCTCACTGCTGGATGTGGTATGGAAAATAGAGAAATAAGCAGAAGAATATAAAGATATACACGATGGAGTGTGATTTGTTTTAAATTAATAACATCATTATATATGGTGCAACACATTTGTGGAGTTAACTTCTGAGGTTTCCCTGATTGACCTGGGGGCATCTAGTTTCAAAGAACTAATTATTTCTGTTAAAAACCATCTGTAATGGACTCAGCTTTCAGAAAAGAATTGGTGGTCTGAAAGAGGTGGTGCACCTGACTTCGCTGCCTGATGCTTTCACAGCTGTTTCCAGGATAAGCCTACCTGTGCAAGTGAAGCCATCGCCCGTGTATCCTTCCTTACAGAGGCAGCGGTAAGACCCCATGGTATTCTTGCAGTCTGCATGTTGGCTGCACATGTGGGTTCCATTGGAGCATTCGTCCAGGTCTTAAGAAAAAAATGTTCCATCATTAAAAGAAAGCGCGATACTTAAAATCCATAGCACACAAATTAAATTTTTTCACATAATTAATATTTTGATATTTATAAATCACTGTGGATCATGATGAGCAATTGCTGTTACTTTCCAACTCACCCGTGCACTTAATGCCATCTCCAATCCAACCAGGGCTGCAGCTACATTTGAAGCTTCCTGCTGTGTTGGTACATACGGCATGCCTGTCACAGTTGTGCGCTCCAATCTCACATTCATTGATGTCTGGAAAAATAACAAGTGGCTTAAAAAACAGTCGAATACAAATGCCTTTTTTGGTCTTTTAAATAATTTAGTAATATTCAGAGTCTTACTTACTTTGACACTGCCCACAGTATAGATCTACTTGGCATCCACATATATACTCTACACATACTGAACTGCTTTAAATTTCAATTCAGAAAGAACAAATGATGCTATTGCTATTACTGCCTCTTATCATTCTCCATTATTGTAACATGTGTCCAGTCACTGCAAAGCAAAATTAACCTTTTTTCTAGCTGAAATCTTTAAAAATCGAGGTGCTTAATGTTCTATGACATGAACACTCACAGTCATGTGTTTCTACTCCCAATATCTTTATTAGGTCACCATAATGATGTACATTGTTTTCATATCATCTGCAGATGAAGGAATACAGTGTTGTCGGCATATTAGACGGCTTTTTCAGTAATATTCTATACATTCTGTTCTTAGACTGAAAGCACTGTTGTTAAATTAGTTATGCTTTATTTGTATAAAAGCTTCACTAAAGGCATTGTTAATTAAAGCATTTGCAGATAATTTCCCTGAAGGCAGTGCATGGAACCACCTTTACCCTAGTTTCCTAGAGTCCTAGCATGTTGGAGTTTTATTTTTTTGTTGTTTTTTAGCAAATTTCATGTAAAATCTAATCCAATCTAATGGGGATTTTGTCAGAATAAGGAATACCAGACTAGGGTCACATTATTTAAAAACTTTGTAATTCTCCAAAACTATTCCCAAATTTAGCCAAGACAGATTCTTTAACTTAAAAGTCTTATAGAGAAGAATTTAAACATGTAAAATTAAATATGTTTTGTTTCCCAAAATTAATCCATAATATAACAGAAGAGAAAAAACAAAACAAAACAAAACCCATAAATGGGTTTTCCTTAACTAAGAACAAAAACTCGTAGAGACGACATTTTCACTCTGAATGGAAAGCAATGTCCATAAGTCAAGAAGACTAATTTCTGCAAGAATTTTCAGTGATCACTTAAACAGTGGCATGAAAAAGAAACTGGGCAAGCACCCTGGGTTTACCCTTTTGTTTACTTAAGAAAACCAATTAAATGGTTTGAAAGTGTTCAGAAACATGCTGTTTGCCAAATGTTCCATCTGAAGCTCTGAAATGGTCCTATGTTCTTTGGCTTCTTCATAACTTTTAGAACAAGCACAAAACAAAATAATGATAGATTTCTCCCACATAAAGCATCATCAACACTAATAATCGCAAAGTGAAAATATGCCTGGAAGAATTGTCTTACTATTACAATCGTTGTCCAGGAGGTTTTTACTGTACCCTTGGCAGGCACGTGAACCTATCGGGTTATTAGGGCAGGGCCAGGGAGGCAGCTACCAGGCAGCTTTAAACTTGGGACTGGGAGCTGTAACAGACTGAATGGCTGAGGCTGGCATGTGCCAGGGAAATGAGGAGGGAGGCCAACCAAGGGGTAAGAGAGATAAGTAGGCACTGGAATTCAAGAAAGTCAACCTTCTCATACCTGACCTAACAGACCCTCCCAAATACGGCCAGCAACACTTTTTTTCTTCCTCAGATAATCACTCACCTCAGTTAGAACAATGCAAATCACCACTTTTGCAGAGTCCTGCCATAATTCCTACTCCCCAACCCATTTGTCACGATCTCTGAGTTAGACAGAAACAGAGAGCTCCAACCGTCTAAGGACTGAAATTTCCCGATACCATGGGATTGAGAAATTTTGTAAGTGGAAGGAACTTAGAATTCCACCACCTCAATGATTAGTTTCAAAGAGGAGAACACAGAGGTCCCCAAAGGTGTGGGAACTTGTAAGGATCTGTCCGTGGGGCACAGCCAGGCCTGATTGGAACTCATTTCTCCTTTTATTGCTGTTTTGTGTGTGTGTGTGCCACAGCTTCCTAATCCAAGCTCATTTCTTTGGTTACATCAGGATTTTATTCTAAGTCCTGCAATATGGAGTTTTATAAAATATTGGCATTAATAGACTTATTAGAAATATTCACCAATTTTTTATAAGTACAATGATCCGAGGTGATCCTAGCTAATCAATCCACTAATGCTATAATCTTTTTCTTTCCAGGTTTCTAATGACCAGAGGTACCCTTAATTTCATATGGCTTTTATCTTCAATATTTATTCTTGTAATTAAGAAAACACCTTTAAAAGGAGTCTCCCTCCTTTTATTATCATTAATAATATGCTAATATAAATTTCTAAGTAAAGAAAATGTTTGTAACTACTTGCTGCAATGTTTTCAAGGTGAAAAGAACTATTTACAAGAACCTGCATATCATGGGCTTTGCAGTATTAGAATATTAGGAGAATTTTCCAATACAAATGATCTATTTTGTGAGTATTTATATAAGTTATTATCTTGATATCTTACACTTTTAGTACGTAATAGATGAATTAGAAAGACTTGGTCATAAAGTGTGAAGTCATCTCTGATTAAAAATGTGCGTATGTGTGTGTGTGTATGCATCAACTATTATTCATCAATCATTTCCATGGCCGACTTAAGCCTAAAACCACACTTTACTATAAAAGCAAAAGAAGGGCAGGCCATGGTGGCTCAGCAGGCAGAGTTCTCGCCTGCCATGCCAGAACCCAGGTTCGATTCCTGATGCCTGCCCATGTAAAAAAAAAAAAAAAAAAAAAAAAAAAAGTAAATGGAAGGGGAAACTGAGCCATAGGAAAATAAACAAATAAAAACACCGCATTCAAACACTCTAGTCTTCAATATATGAAGAAAACAGCAAATGTTTGCCAAGAACATCTCTTTTGGTACAAATGTTCCCTTTCCCCCACAAGTTCGCTCCAGACAGAAAATTCCTTTTTAAGATTAAGAAGAAGTGCAAGCCAAGAAAAGCAAAGAAATTCAAATTTTAGGCTGACACTGCAGCCTCCTTAACCCTCACCAAACCTCCATCAGAAAGACTCTCAAAGGTTCTATTTGCACAGCTCTCTTGAAAGTCAAGGGCAGGGTCTACACAGAGCTGAGCACACATTTGGGATGTGTCCCACGTGAGTCTGATATCCAAGTTAGGGCAGTACTCTTAAGGAGAAGCTGCATCAACACCACAAACACCTGCCATCCCAGTGATCTGGACCTCAGTAGTGTCAACCCTAATCCAGCCCAGCTGCCTGCACTGTGGAATCTCCCAGATTAGGCCTTGGGGAAACAGGGTTGGTACAAATGGAGAGACTAAACATGAAGGCTACTTGGGTTTCTTCATTTGAATGGAAAATTGAGCCAAGCATGTTTAACTGAACACCCATGTAGTTTTCACAGGCTGACAGCCAGTGGAGGAGAATTAGCCGTGATAAGAAGCTGGAAGGAAATTAATGCAAATTCTCACTGACCACTGATGGTTTGGAAGTATATGAATCTCTCCCATGGACAAGATCCACCAGCAACATTTCTCAGAGAAAAGAAACCAGATAGTTTGCTAAATGGAATTACCCAGAATTTCAGTTTTAACTGAAGACAATTCTGATCATACACCACTTGATGGTATGCTTCATTCTCTAACTGTGCGATCACATGATGGGAACTGGGTTCTTACAAACTAGCTTGTGAAAAGCCAGGATCCACCAAGGGTGACATCTAGCAGTGATCTAGTTTTGTTTCTTCCATTGTATCGTCTAATTACAATTGTGTATTATGAGCAGCAGAGGCTGTATATTGGGGAACAGAAAAATTGTAAACCATCTCCAGTTGTAATCCAGCCCTCTTAAATCAAGGTCAGATGAGCTGTATTCTAGGTTAGAAGCAAATATTCATTCTCCCTCCATAAAACAGGACATTCCTCTCTGCAATACCCATGATTTGGACAAAGCTTAAGGAGAAAAAAAGAGTCCTTAACATCTGTGTGGGCTCGGAATGTAAGTCAGTGGGTGGATTCTGAACACTGCTAAAGTGATTGGGGGAAAGAACATGTTTATTTGTTAAAATGGAAACAATCAGTAATGACAAGGGAGCTGAAATATTTAGACAAAGCTGTAATGGAACCCAGAGAACTTTTTTAGCTCTCAAGAAACAAAGTCCCTTCCCTAAGAAATAGCATACATATTTTTATAATTCCTTTGCAGGATACTCACTAAAAATATAGGTATTAATAAGTAGATATATTTCTTTTATCTGTTATCAAAACAATTCCAAGTCCGCTATTTGCTATTATTTGTTGTGTGACTTGCTTATCCAATTGCGAAAGATACATATCTCTATTTACCTTAGTTGCCTGGACATTATAAAGACTTCCCTTTAATGGGACATCACCAAAGTAACGTGATGGTATCTGAGCTATAAGTGACAATAATTTCAAGCTACAAGCAGGCTATAAGAGCCCTATTTACATGGGATTAAAAAACATTTTGTCCCAGATTTTTAAAAACTTGTTTTTAAATATGCCATTTTTTTTTTTTTTTTGCTAATTCCTGTTTAAGCCATTTCCTATCAAATGTGATAACCTTTGGTTGTTAATAGCTATTTACAGAGAGGTCTCTTCTTCTCTTCCTAAGGCACCCTTCCTTCCATACATCAAAGCAGGGTTGCTTACCCAAGGGGAAAACTTCTGTGAGCACCTGGTGATTTATTCAAAATCACAAACTGATGGAAAAAATGAGGAATAAAATCCAGGGTTCTTGTCCTCTGGATGAGAACATCACATCCTGTTATGACACCAAAGGGGTCAAGAAATTCAAGTCTTGTTCCTACAGTGCTAACTATGTTTTATCAATTGAAACATCATTTTAGACTACAATTTAAAACCGTTGGTCCTTGAAAAGGAAAAAGTATTTCTTGAACTTCAAATCTATTTTCTATTCCTGTGAGTCACCGAAAGGCTGCTGCTCTTCATGTAATGTAAGGTGTCATCTTCTCAAACATGGAGCTCATAGCTCTCGTCTACACAGTCTCACTATCTGTGTAAACTAAATTATGAAAAACAAGCTTTTTAATATGCAGAGTAAGATTTTCCTTCTTTAAACTGATGTCAAGTAAATAGCATTTTAGAATTTTTGTACACTACATGTCTCTAATTAAAATGGCTTCTAGAAACTGTCTCTGCATGTATCATTTAATAATAACAATAATAACTACTATTTATTGACCAGCTACTGTGTGCCAGGGGCTTTATATATGTTCTATCTCATTTCCCCAAAACATATTAATATTTTATGAAAATGTAAGTCTTCTTCATGGTCAGAAGCCTATAAGAGTCAGTCTCTGCACATGACCCAGATGGCTGGAATTTGGAGGACAGAATAGGAGACCCTATTTATATAGGGAAAGAAAATGGTCCGCAGAGGTTAATTTTTGTCTTCAGAAGCATCACTGCTCTCTGGGATGAAATTCAGGGAGCTCAGTTTAGCCAAACAATGGTATTAGCCTCTACTAAGTAAAATGAAGTATGGATTGACCTACCTTGCTCTTCATTTCTACCAAGTCTTATATCTAAAGTCCTATATCTAAAATCTTGACATACAAAGCTAAACCATATTCTGTACACCAAAGATCACATGGGGAACTGACAATTTAACAACATGCCATTTATTAGAACAGACCCCTAGTCACCTTCATAGGAAGGGCACATAGTGAGCCATGAAAGCATTTTAATTCCATGCTTTCTTTCAAAATCTGGCTACAATCTGCAATTTTTGAATCCATAATAATGAAATTGCTATAACCCTGTATATCTATAAATTTGAAACAGCATTGGCTAGTTTGAAGTGATAAATGTATCTTGGGCAGGGGGAGATTTTTGCAACTGTTGATATAATTAAGGGAAGAAGCTGTACATTCATCACACTGCCAATGTGCAATATCTTAAAGCTCATTTTAAGTCACAAGGGCTTGCCAAACTGGCTTCTGCAACTAAAGTCCATTATTTGAAAAGAAATAATACAGTTACCTAATTCAAAGTCACCACGGTCTTTATTCTCTTTTAAATTATGTTTTATGCCACAATCTAATAATACGGATATAAGTACCTGGGGTAAAACTTTATTATCTTATTCTTCCACACATTTAATATCATCACCTCATGCTTGCAAATACTAGCTAAACACTTATAAAATAATGTCATTCGCACAAAGTGACTTCTTTCATTTGACATTTAATAGAATACAAATATCGTGAAAAATGTCATGTTATAGTTATTGAACAAATACAATTACAAATGGTTCAATTATTTCTTCATAAGATTTGCTATTATCCGAGAATAAAGACTTATTTTGGCTAAAGCAACTTAATACATCAAAAGTAGACTAATTTAGAGGAACTGGGAAGACTGGTAAGGGCTGATGAAATATATGAATTGTTTGTTTTTCTTTAAAAAATTATCAGTTCAAAACTTTAAAGAAAATGTTGGCACTGGAGGTCACTGAGAAATGCTTTAAAAAAAGGATGAGCCTGTTTGGTAATTAGCATACTTAATCACTTTGATGTAAAAATGTAAGTTTAGCCTCAAGAATGTGTTATTTATAGTGTTCATTTATTTAATATGTCTTTTTCAAAAATAAAGAAAAATCCTCAGCTTAGAGCCAATCTAAGGTATGACATATTTCAAAGAGGTAGAGGGTAAATTAATGAAAATTTTATACAAAATGCCTTACAATGCAATTATAATATTGATAATTTGAAACTTGCATTAGCCTATAAGTATAGTAGCACTCTCCTAACCATTTAACATTTTATTGTTCACTTTGAAAAACACACCTGTACAGCCAGTTTTTCCTTTTTTGCCTGAATATCCCATATCACAGTGGCAGATAAATGAGCCTTTAGTGTTTTCACAGGTTCCACTTAGGCAGATATTTGGATTCAGGTCACATTCGTTGACATCTGTAAAACATAGTCATTATTAATGGATATTTACTTGATATCTTCAAATGATTTTTTTCCTGAGATAAAACAACTACAAAAAAATGAGAAAAGGCAAAATAATTTTCACTCAAAAGAAAAATCATCATGTTCAAGAAGCCCAGTTCACATTTGCTTTCTAAATTGCAGGGTGAGCCTGCATATTGGGTTTATCTGAACAACAAGCAAGGGATCAAATAATCAAATGAACTGATGGACTTCAAGCTGAGTAGCATAAAGCATCTCGTTCCCTGTTTAGGTAACAGTCTAGAAAACTTTTTGATAGAGCATATTCTGTTGCAAGAAGAAAATTTTAATTTGGTCTGCATGATGCTAACAAATCATTTTCCACATTTTAAAAGAATTGATAGATGAACTGATACTCTTAGTACAGATAGCTTAGAAAATTCACTTTTCTCTAACTAAATTTTATTCATTTTTTAATGGCATTCACTTTAATTTCTAGGAGGTCACAAATATCCAGTGAAGACTGTCAGAAGATACAAATGTGATAAAATTTAAAGACAATCAATTTTAGATTCTTGCTTCTGGCTAAAAATGGACTAACAAGGATCAAATTTACCTTTCTTCCTGAAATAACTGAAAAAAGAGGCCAAGTATACAAAATAGGTGGGAAAAAGTGGTTTTCTAGACAGTGGACATTAAGCCATGAAAGACAGTAGTGTTCAAGAGAAAGAAAACAAAGTAGATGAGCTTTACGATGCTTCATTATAGCATAGAAAGTTTTGAGGCCATGGCGTGAAACCTGGCAGTGACCCTGAGTTGAGAAGATGAAGCTGGAAGTCTGGAAAGGCCAAGGAAGCCAGAGTTCACAGGGAAGAGGAAGGACAGAAGAGAACTGCACACAGAGAGAGAAGGAGGGTGAGCTGCAGAGATTGGTAGAATATGCAGATAAGTCGTGCTCAGTGTATGCACTTAAGGAAACTACTTGAGTCTTGAAAAAAAATTTTCTTTGGAAAATTCCAAAAGAATTAGCGGGAACAATCCTCAGAATTCACAGAAGGCTTGGATTGTGCCTGTTCCCATTTTAGGCTGAAAAAACTCAAAATTCATAGGGTATTGGGTAGAGTATCCAGTAGGGTCTTGCTTCAGCAAAAGGGCAAAACTAGCCCTACACTAACTGCTGCTTAAAAACTTAAACTCAAGACTTGAAAGGATCAAATTGTTTCTAAGTAACTTATCTGTGGCCCAGAACAAAGCTCAAGAATACCTCTAAGAATGCAAAAATATCCAGTACCCATTAAGATGAAATTTACAAGTCTGGCACCCAATAAAAAATTACCTGACAAGCAAAGAATCAGAAAAATATGACCCACAATGAGAAGCAAAGTCAATTTATTGAAGTGACCCCAAAATGACCCAGATGATAGAATGAGTAGGCAAGTGCATTAAAATAGTAATTATAACTATATATGTTGTATATACGTTATATTAAAAAAGCTACAGGAAAGAATGAATATATTAAATAGACATGGAAGAAACCAAAAGATTCAAATTGACCTCTTAGAAATGAGAGCTACAATTTCTGAAATGATAGGCACACTGAATAAGATTAAAGGCAGATTAGATATCACAGAAGAAAAGTTGAAGAGACTTGTAGCAATACACACTACCCAAAACAGAGAAATCAATTCTAGAGTTTACTGCATTCTTAGCAGGGAGAAATTTTGCTTGCTTTTAGCTAAACATTTTAAAAGCTCAAACTCTAATCACAGCATAAAGAGGGTTAAGTGAACAGAAATAATGTTTAGGAATAAAAGAAATATCTACTTTTTTTTTTTGTTAGAGAAGTTGTAGGTTTACAGAACAATCATGCACAAAATACAGAGTTCTCATATACCACCTTATTATCAACCCCTTGCACTCGTGTGGTATATCTGTTACAATTCATAAAAGAAAATTTTTATAATTGAACTGAAATATTCATCTTGAGCTGACCCATGGCCAGCTCAGTCCAACATAACATATCGGACAAAAGCACCGTATTACAGTCACCAAATAGCTGCCTTATGGAATGCTAACTTTAAAATATCAGCACTATGCCCGAAATATCCTTACTTTTCCTTTTCCCTATCAAGTACCCAAACCAACTTTACATAACTGAACAACGCTTGTGAATAAACAGGCAAAATTGAAAATTCTGCCTTCTCTGCTTACCCACACAAGTCTTCATGTCTTCAGAAGCCATGAATCCATCATAACACAAGCACCGGTACTCTCCAGGGATGTTTGTACACTGACCGCCGTCGCAGATATTGGGGTTATCTTCACACTCATCTATGTCTGCAGAGAATAAAACCAACAACCACGTGTTCATATTGGTTCCAATATTCAGTGATGAAAAAGTTGAATATTTGAATTCAAAAGTTGAATTCAACTGACCTAAGTTGAATAAACCCAGCCTACTCCTGTAAGACTCATAGCTTTCAAACATAAATGAAGCTTTACATAAATTAGCCCATCAGGTTATCATTTTTAGGTAAAAAAAGAAATAACTGTTTCCAAGATTCATGGCATCCTGTCCAAGGACAAGGTCCACACCCACTTAAAAATCCATTACTTAACTAGCAATTTTATCTCTAAGATGAATTTGCCTTTCAAAAATGACCTTGAATCTTATCCATTTCATTGTCAAAACACATAAGATCTAGCACCTTCTGTTTTACTGACATTATATGGTGAAGCATATGTAGCTAAAAGCATTTTTAGTAACAGTATTTATTACCAACATTTGCTTTGCATAGCTATATTTATATTTAGGGATTTTTAAGGGAGATTTTTCTAGGTTGGACAAAATAATTTCGGTTCTTAAAACTAAGTTCTCTTCTTAACTAAAAGAAAAGTCTCCATTATTCACATTGCTTCCCATCTTTAGCTGGATGCCTGGCTTTTCTCGCCCAGGGTGATGGAGCAGGAAGTATAAATGAGACCCTGGTTCTGAAACTTTAATACGAATTGAACCACTTGGGAGGCTAGTTAAAACAGATTGCTAGAACCCCCTCCAGAAGTTTCTGACTGAGTAACTCTGGGGAGGGGTCTGATATTTTGAATTACTAGAAAGTTCTCAGATGATGCTGATACTGCTGGTCCAGGGACCACTTCCTGACCACTGAATCAGGCCCAAGGATCAGATTCTCCAATATTCTGATCCATAAAGGAAATGTATTGGACATCCCATTTATTGAGCACATGACACGCATGACGCTAAGTGTTATAAATACTCTTCCACAGTCTGAACCCTATTTGATAGATGAGGAATATGATGCCAACTGTCTTGATTAAGGGCATACAGCTAAAACATGTGACAAAACAAAAATTTGAATCCAGGACTGGCTGCCTACAAAGCCCTGGCCCAGGATCCTTTCTACTTAGGGAGCTGTTATTGAAAATTTTCAACACAAAGCTCCAGCCCACTCACCTGTGCATGATCTCTGGTCGGGCATTAGTGCGAATCCTGGCTGACAGCTGCATTCATAGCTGCCTTCAGAGTTTGTGCAGAAGGTTTCACAACCACCGTTCATTATGCTGCATTCGTCGATGTCTAGAAAAAATGAAAATAATGTCACCTTTCTCTGCATTTATCATCATGGCACATGTTTAATGTTTTCAAGCGTGGGTTAGTGTGATGGTAAATTTCATGTGTCACCTTGACTAGGTGATGATGTCCAGTCGTTGGGTCACACATTGGTCTACCTGTTACTGGGAAGGTATTAGGTAGATGGGATTTGCATCTACGCAGAAGTCCTGCGTGTTATGAGAACATACCCCAGTTATGATAACAGGGCACATGGGTAAAAATCTGTTGGTCACAGATTCAGTTATAAATTTGAAATTCAGTTTGACTGGCTAATGTTTCAATTCTTTTCAAAAAACTGAGTTGGAATTCTGAGTTGTTCAGGGACATGTTTCAGAAGAATTTGGGCTTGATTTATAGTTTGGGGTGGAAACCATGTGAGGCTTGGCAGTTCCACATGGTTTACACCCCAAACCAGACAAAACCTGGCAGTATCTATAAAGTTTCACTTTGGCTTTGGGCACAATATAGCCACAGAGCTTTCTGTGCCACTCTTACCCCCACCACTAAACCTACAGAGGGCCAGCCACAAAGCAAAATGCTCGCCCCACAAAAACCCATCTTTTAGAGTGCCAAACCTGGCCTCTATTTTAATGTAAAATATGAACATACCATGGTCTTTTTTCCAATAACTGTTTTTGAAATCTTCTAGCTGATCTAAACTACCTGATTTTAAATGAGCTAATGTACCTGGGGACTGAGATTAAATCCTTGGCTTTTTTTTTCTTTTTTGTCTCTTCCACCATGCTTAATTCATTTTTAGGTGGTTAGTAACCCCTTGTTGATTTGCTTTAGGGTGCATGGGTAAAAACAAAATGTATACTACTGTTCACAGTTTGAAGCAGCATGGGTCAAATCATACTTGTGAGAGCTAAAACATTCTACATCTTTCACTTAACTCTTCTTTAACAGATAAGGGTGGTGAGAAACAAAGAATGTGAGCCACGATGCAAAGACCTTTACTTGCAGGGAAACAATAAAGACTAAGTAAAAGTAACTAGAGATAGAATCAAAACTCAGAGTATATTGCATGAAGGTTTTAAAGACGAAATGAAACACAACGAAGTGCAACGAAATGAAATGTAGAACTTACCAACACAAAACAGTCTGTCGGGGGTTGAGTGGTAGCCAGGGTTGCAGGCACACTGATACTTCCCTATGAGGTTCACACAGCGGCCGTGCGGGCAGAGATGCGCGCTCAGTTCACACTCATTGATGTCTGTGTAGAAAAGAACAGCAAAGATCCAACTGTGAGCTTCTAACTCAAGCAGGGATGTGGTTCCGAAGGGGTCGGAAAATCTTCCTTCTTACCTATACACGCTGAGATGTTGGGGGACAGCTGATGACCAGGAGGACATTCACAGCGGTAACTTCCCTCGGTGTTGAGGCAGATGCCTCCTCGGCAGAGGAGAGGATCTCTTTGACACTCATCGATATCTGCAAAATGGAAATGAACCCCGTGGTAGGCATTGGCAGTGTGCTGCCCAGAATCCCTTACCAGGCTGGTGTCCCCATCGCACGGTGGCTGGGTGTCCTGGCTGCTGATCCCTCACAGATCCTTTTCCTACATAACTGCTGTCCACCTCACCCAAAACTGCCTGGGAGGTGAGAGATTATATCCTTCCATGCTGGGGGCTGCTCAGGGCCAAAAACCAACTGTAGTTGATTATGTTTATCATGGAAGTATATGATTTTGGCCTCCTGTCTTTGGTTGGGACAACTTTCTGGTGCCATTTGCAATTCCTCCCCATGGGATCGGGCTAAGGATAAATGCAGCTGAACTGTTCGCTTATCTTCTTTCCCTCTCCTATCCTGTTCCTCTCACTTCCTTACAGTTTGCTCCGAGAGCCCTCTCTCAAAAACTAATTTTTGCAAGAATCCCCATCAGAGGTTTTATTTCTAAGGAACGTGACTTAAGTCAGTCTGCTGAATCAATCTTTCCTAGAGATGTTGAATAGAAATCCTATGTGACGCTTAATATAGCATATGTTTGAATTATTCTCTTCTCCCTGGGGTGTCTCTTCTAGGTGTTCAACTCACTTCTCAAGGACCCACAACAGGTCTCTGAGGTCACCGGCAACCCCGCGACTCCCTGACTCCTTCTGTATGCCGGTCTCTCTCTACCTTGCACTTATCCCTAACTCGTCGCGAGACCAATGTATTGGGAGAGCAGGAAGAACCTGGAATATATGCTACAAGTCATCGAAGCTTGGGGGCGGGCGGGGGGGGGGGGGGAGTCCTTGCTTCCTGTGTTGAGCAAATGATCCTAAACTTACCCATACAGTTCTTCATCATCATGAATCCACTTTCATAGCCTTCATCGCACTTGCACTCAAAGTCCCCCGGAGTGTTCACACACTGGCCTCGGCCACAGAGGTCAGGAGATATGCGGCATTCATCAATGTCTGCGCAAACCCCACAAATGACAGCAAATGAGTATCAGGGGCACTGTCATTCTTGCAGCAACAAGTTAAAGATGAAGAGGTTTAAAGGGTGGCCCCATTCACTGACCTGTACAGTTCCTTTCTTCAGAATCCAGAGCAAAGCCACTGTCGCATCTGCACTTAAAGCTGCCGATGGTGTTTCTGCACTTGCCGTGGGTGCAGAGGCTTGGTATCATCTTGCACTCATTGATATCTGCAAGAAAAATAAAATGTGGGAAAGGTGTGTGAGCAATCAATGAGGAGTTCTCAGTGCCTACCATTATAAAATCCTGAGAGATGAGAGTCTCTGTTTCTAAGACTTTTATGATTTCACAACAAATTATAAGGACTTGGCAATGCTCATTTTAAACGGTGATTGATGATCTATGGGAAATATGACTTTGGAAGCATTTTAGCCTTTTAAATCTCTTTAGAAGGTGTCATTGGAGAAGCAGAGCATGTTTGATTAAACTTCTGGGGCCCAGCACCCTGCCTGATACAAAGTGAACAGTTAATAAATATTTGCTGAATGAATGAATACTCTAAACCACTACTTCATACATTTAAAAAAACAGAGATTATTTGACTAGATTGCCCAGCAACAGCCCATTAACTGCATAGCGGGATGAGATATTCATGTAATGCTTTTTGATGTGTTTTTGGGATATACCTAATATATTAGAATTTCAAAGACAATGTCATTTGTGACTTTATTTGTGAATAATGTATATACTGCTGGTAATATTTTCTCAATATTATGGACAATTAAGGTTTTATTAATATAATTCATGGCGTTTCCTGTATACTAGGGGACTCTGAATATGTAGCATGTGACCAGAATTTAGCCTATAAGGACCTTTCCCCTACAGGGGATTTCCCAAAGCAAGAACTAAAGCTCAAGAAATACAAGAAAGTTCATGTCTATGTAACGTCATGAGAAACAGAGCTGGCCCACTAGTGGGTTTCTCATACCATGCACCCTCCAGTATCTGTACTCATGGCAGAAAGCAGGGACGTGACTGCTCCAAATCAGCAGGTAAAAAAGCCATATTACGTGGTTTTCGACGGGGACATAAAAATTGCCTTGGTCATATTTTTATTCCATTTATATTTGGCTTAGCAGAGTATTAAAATCTATTTTAACACTTAAAAATGGCTAGATGGAGAGGGAAGTGACCCTGGGAAGTCCTAAGATAAAGGGAAAAAATGGTCCAGCACAGAATGAACATTTTGCTGTATATAATTCAGCAAGCAAAAAATGCACACTGAAAGGGATGACCCCACTGATACCACCTGTTGCAATTTTTCTATTAGTTTTATTGGTAGAACCCCAGACTCATGAAAATGCATCCTTTTAGCTTAAAAAGAAAAGGAGTCAGCCACTGGGAACATTCTACCTTTGAACAAAGGTTTTCCATTTGTAATTTCTTTGGTGGCGAAACCGGGTCCTTTGGGACAGAGCTCCTGGTAGGCAGGTGTGTTTCTCACAGGGCACTCGTCGCACTCCTCGGTACCCCAGGCTGCCCCGACGGAGCAGCAGCAGGCGTCCATGCGGTGGCGGCCGGGCACAGGCAGCGTGCACTCCTCATCCTCAAAGCGCAGGAAGCAGGTTTCCAGGCGGATGTCTGTTGGAGGGAGAGAGGCAGGCTGAGGAGTGCTCCTCTGTTTTCACCCACCCAAACTACCGACACCTTGCTAGGCACAGTCCAATTCACACAATAATTTGCTATATACTTATTGACCAGAATAATATTATTTTCCTTGAGAGGAACTTAGGTTTTGTGGTGGGTATTCCTACCTAGTACAGACTCGCTTCTTTCTGTCATCCCACACTTGTACCTTGTATTAGCAAAAAGTTCCCTTTCCACTTTAGGCTTGTTCTGTTAATTCTACTAAGGAGCAGTATTCTGAGAAACCCCACTATGCTCTTCCGGAAGATGTTTTCTCCTTGCACAGACCTGCCTGTCACCGAGGCAGGCACTCTGTGATATCTTCTCATCCGCACTCTAGCTGAAAGCACACAGCATTCCCTATTGCTGGAGCACATCTTAGCTAGAGTTATCACATTTCCCTCAGATGCACTGCTATTTTGAAGAGGTAGAATGAGGACTGCCCTTCTTGAAACTAGTCAAAGAGCAAAAATAGCAAAGAAAAACCAGGTAATACTTAAGTGTTTTCCTCAAGTCAACATGTGCTTACACGCATGCTCCTCAGGAGACACATGGGATACACCCAGCCCCAAACCCAAGTTCACAGGATTGTTAAGGAAGAAAAGAAAGTACAACAGACCCAAAATGAGGAGACCTGGGTTTTGGTCTTGCTGAGACACTAAGAAGTCACTTGTCTTTGGCAAACGATGAATCCCTAGGCTAGAACTTCATATCTTTAAAATGATGCCCTACCCATCTCTCAGCGGGTGCTATGAAACTCAAATGAGATTATGCATCTGAAAATTGTAAAATGTAATAAAAATGTAAGGCATTATCTTTCCTCTCTTTCTCATCCACAATATGTTCATTAACCATTAACATTAGCCTGAGTTTCCTCTAATGTTAGCTCCTGAAGCCTTTTGGACAACTTCACATTCAGGTTGCCAATATTAAGATGGGTTTTTTAAAAAAACGAAACATAAATTAAACAGTGAAACATCTTTCACCCAAAGAACCTAAGAAGGTTATCAGTAAATTCTGACTCCTTCTAAATATAGGAGCTAAGATTCAGAATGGGATTAACTGACATCCTTAGTTATGAAAAGACTTTAGGTTCTGGATTAGGGATTTCTACTTCATATAGCTTATACTATAAACCCCCATATTCTATACTGACAGGTTTTTATAGCTCTAAATTATACATGATCCATATACCACTCTTTTACCACCTACAGTGGCCTTCACTAAGGGTGCTCTTCAGAGTAAGGTGCTTTCAAATACACAGCGCAGCTGAACATTTCCAAAGTGATCCAAGGGACATATCCCAGGCTGTGAGAAGCCACAGTAGTTACACCACAATAAGTCTGCAGACCCGCCAGGATGATTGAGGGGCCTCAAACTTGCTGCCACTACAAGCAGCATTCTCAGGCCTCCGAGTCTAGGTTCTGGGTGCAGCTTTTCTTAAATCATTGTCTTTGGGCTCCAGCACTTGGTAAGGAGAATCATGCCATGACTCTCTGTGACAACAGCCCTGGGTTCCCTCAGGTCCACTCTTCAGGGCTGTGCTTCTTTATTCCTGGTATCCACAGGGATTACCTTTAAGGACCTGTTCTTCTAGCCAATGGCAGGTCATCCTTCTCTAGCATGAGTACAGTTTCCAATTAAGCTCAGATGATGCCTTTATCCCCAACCACCCCAGATGCTATAGCCCACGGGACACGGAGGGCAGATCTAAGAGTTCTGGAAGAACAACTTGTGAAGGTGGTGATTCACATAATAGTTACACATCCACAAAGGATTACAATTTCTTTTCATTAACATGATCTATACTCTTTTTATAAAGAGTAAATAAAGATGTTGAGTTGAAAGGCTGTCAAGGAAACCACAACGGATCCTAATGGAAATGCTGGAGTTGGGATCGTGCGTATGTACATGGAATTTAATATTCAGCTATAACTTGTTAACTGTGTTTTTAATCATCTTGAGAAAATGATTATTAGAAAAATGAGCTCAGTATTTACCTAGACAGATCCTCCCTGTGGCATCCAACGTCATCCCACTGGGACACTGACACTTAAACGAGCCCTCAGTGTTAACACACAGGCCGTTTTTGCACACTTCTGGGAACACTTCACATTCATTTATATCTGTTAAGGAAAAAAATGCATGAAGTTAGTATATCTGTTTAACATGATTCTAATTCATTCTAATCATGGATTCACACCTATTTTCACAAAGGAAAAAACCATTTTGAACTTGATAAGGCCACAAAACTAATTTGCCTCCAAACAGTTCATATGGAACTTCCAGGAGGTCTGGACAGCAGCCAGACTGAGCCTGCCTATTGCTACAGATCTGAGATTCACCATCTGCCTCGGGGAGTAACTCCTACATTGCAGAGACAAGAAGCTGGTGTGCGTACTCGCGGGCAACTCTGGGAACGACTGACATCTCAGGTGAAGTTACCAGGTGTTGTATAATTAGCTTTATGAGACCATATGGCCGGAAGTAAGGAAAGAAGCAGAAACCTGGTCTTTCCAAGTAGCAAAGGAAAAAACAGCTTGAAAGTGAACATAGAAAGACAGACCTCTGAGGAGGACGTGGGCCCAGACAAAAGATCCTCTACTGAGCATTGCTGGGAAGTCCACAGAAAGTGTATAACTAATTTTAACTCAGCAACTGTCTTAGACTGTTCTCTCAAGACTTGATTTCAGTTGGCAAAGAGGCCATGCTCATTCACGTATCATTCACCCAATTTCTCGCAAACACACCAGTCCTTCCCAGTTTGTTAAATGGTAAGCACTACGTTCTTAGCATTGAATTTGGAAAAATATTCACTATCAAGTTAACCCAAAGAAAGGCACTAACTTAACAATGCCAAACAGGGAAGCACTGATGAAGAAACTCACATAAACCGTGACTCTCTATAGAAAAAAGTGACTTTCCAATCTAATAATGTTAGAAAAATATAAATCTTTCCTTGTAAAAGAGACAGATGGAGTGAGGCTCTACCTTTTTTTTTTTGTAGTTGTTCTGGTCACTTGCACACCAAAATGTGCTGCTGAGGTCAGATAAGTTATTAACAGTTGGTCTGGACCAGAGAAAGTCCAAAGGATTCAGTCATCATTTGGAAAGCAAGACCTTGGGTGGGGGTTGTGGCGTTCCTCTTTGCTTTAGCAGGGAAAAAGCTTCATTTCATCCCACATATGGGTCTAATTGCTGTTTTTAAAATTTTTCAGCTGCTTTGTCATGTCAGGTTGCATTAGTCACAATGACCCACGTCTATCTGGGTCTCCGTGAGAAAGAATCAGAACAAATGGAGAGAATCCACATAAACTTTCAAAAGAAAGGCAGTAGAGTGTGTCCTTCTAAATCATCTATGACCATGAAATATTTTTAAAAGAACAAGACAAGACAAAAAATGCAAATTTTAAAGTTTCATCAAAAACTTCTATTTTTTCTCTTCCCAATAGATAGCATTTTCTAAGTGCAGTTATACTAACTCATCGTCAGTCTAAAACACATCATCTTTTGGCCATAGTGATTTGACACTGGCAACAGCATATAAATGCTGATGAAATTAACACTGCTCTATTTTGCATCCCTCATTATTTTTTTCTCCTTTCTATATTTTTCACTGTGAAGTGACATGACAGCCTGATCCAATCCAAGTTAACGCAAGCATTCTTCACACACACAGAAATCTATGATTTATGGATTATCAGGAATACCTTCACATTGTGTTCCTTTAATTCTTGAGTACCCTTTACCACATATGGGATCTGTAATAAAAAAGAAAACATTCACATCTGAAATAACATCGACTTTGTAGTTATGACATAGTATGAGAAACATGAAAAAGGAACAGAAACATGAATTATATTTTGCTGCTATGAGTAAGTCTGAGGTAATAAAGAGTATCTGAGATTGTATAACTGAGGAAGAAGAGTAATGAACTGTCTCCTTTTAAGTTCAATTCCTCTAATATGTCCTAAAAGGCCCTAGAACTCTATGACCTATTCTAAGGTGATGGTTCAGAGGGGAATTAACTGTAGATTTCTACATTGCTTTTAGCCCTAGAATAGGAATCATACTATAGGATTATCATACCATGAATTTGGAAAACAAAGTTCAGAAATTGGAGATCTTAAGCCCTACAACATGTACACTGGGACGACTTTTTATATTCAAGCATTTAATCAACAAAATCATGAGCAAGGCTCTCAAATCTCAGCCTCACAGCAGATTCGGAAGTTCTCTAGAAACCCTATGAACTTTAGCCATAAATACTGGCTTCTTTATATCAATTTTTTTTTTTTGTATGAGCAGGCACCAGAAATTATACCCGGATTCCAGCATGGCAGGCGAGAATTCTCCTGCTGAGCCACCATCGCACCGCCCTATATCAACTGCTTTTATGGAAGAAAATTTGCTCTTGTAAAAACCCCATCCCCTGAATCATAAGGTTCCCAAGACAGCCAGTAGGAATGACTGCTCCAGGAGTGACACCAGCTAAACACATTACAATTGGTGACAGAAAAGAAGAAACTAACCAAATCACATAAAGTTACTGTCCTAGAACTTCTCTCAGTTTCTGATTCAGCAATATGTTTTACCAAGGGTATCAGAATGACATATTTTTAGATTACAAAGTATTGGGCCTCTGTTTCCCTTTTCTAAACCAAAGCAGCCAATGGGAAGGGCACAGGGGCCACAGCACCTGCTCCTCTTACCGACTTGGCATAGGGTACATGGGCTCCCCCAAGCAGCCCCAAGAGATGAGCAGCATTGAGACTTTAAGGTGGCTCCATTGATGTTGACCTCACATCGCCCATCAATGACAGTCTGCCAGCAAGTGCCTCTGATTGTTTCTGCAGAAGGAAGAAAGGGAGGTAGATGCCTTCAGAAATGATATTTCATAGAATCAATATTAAAAATCCAATCAAATATGCACACTGGAATTACAGCAAGAATAACATCATGAAATAAAGTCATGGTCACTTTCAAAATTGTCTTCATGCTTAACAAACTCCTGCAGTAAAAGTTGATAGTAAGCACAATGGCATTGAAAAAATATGAGACAATCAATCTCAGAAGGATAAATACCTATGCAGATGGTTTTTGTTGGATCCAAAGTACTTTCAGAAGAACATTCACAAATAAAAGAGCCTGGGCTGTTCTTGCAGACTCCATTAATGCAAGGACTTGACTCGCATTCATCGATGTCTGGAATCAAAACAGGACTACATTACCGCTAAATGCTGAATCTTGTACTTACACTTGAGCCTCAGAGGCTACTGCATACTCTTCATTAATTAAGAAAGCTGGTATAAATAAGTTTTTTTTTTCTCTAGACTAGTTGAAATCTCAAAAATAGTAATCGAGCACATTTCTACAGTGCAGAATCTGGCGCCGGACTAAATTTTTTATTCAGAAAATCTGGAGCAAACGTAAGTGTGATTTCAGAATTACTAACCTAGATTGCTAATACATAATATTTTCTTCATCTATTAAATGATGTCAAGTAAAATGCCAATTAAAAGTAAATGCAATTAATATTTTAGGTGGCATTCAAATGCAAAATAAATGGTATCTAAAATGCCAATAGCAGGTAAATAACAGCAGGGGCTTAGTACATATGGGTGCCATTTAGAGTCACAGAATTTCAATTAAAGTGGCATAATTGTTTACCTAAAATAGGTGTTACTCTAATTTGTTCTTATAGCTTCCTCATGGCATTCCAAAAGACAGCAAAGTACATATTGAAAGTACATAAGTATTCTTTACCTTCACAAGTTTTTAGATCAGGTTTGTATATAAATCCCTTGGGGCAGGTACAGACAAAACTTCCAGGAGTGTTTCTACATTGTCCATTGTCACAGAGTAGAGTGTTCAGTACACATTCATTAATATCTGAAAGTAAATGAAAATGAACTTTTGAAAGAGTCCAACCCATTTATGCAACTTCTTTACTCTTTTAAGTTGGTTCTTTAGGTCATAATCATATAGTTTAAATCAAGCAAACAAAGAAGCAAACTTTTCGTATGCTTGTTTTTGCTTAAATAACCTAATTTAGAAAAATATGGGCTTGCACTGATTATTCAAACTAGGTTTTGACAAAGCCCAAAACTACCACATTCTATTCAATTTACTTTTTCTTTAGCAGGAAGGAAACTTGGACTTGCTGAAAGGCATTAATCTTTACTTTATATAATTTTTTCCATTGTGCCAGAATCAAAGGACTAATTCTATTGATTTAAAGGAGCCAAAGAAATATTTAGAAAGTGTGGTCCATCTTTCATAGGTGTTAGTTCCAGGATGGGTGCTTCTTGCTCAGAAGATTTTACATACTCTCGTTAGGTTTATGAAGCAATATGTGAAATCTATAATTGTCCAATGAAGTTGGGGAATTTAGATCCATGGTTCAGAGTTGAGGAAAACACTTTGCTTTCAGCTCAATCATATGCCTATCTAAAGCAAAATCCAACTGTTAGATATATATTAATTAGATAATTTAAGAAGTGTGGACATGATACAGTTATGTATTAATTGGATAATTAAAGAAGCATGGACATGATAGAGTTTCTTATATCATTTGTGGCTAAACTACATCCAAACACCCACAAACTAGCCTACAGATTCAAAAGGAATGTTTTGCACATTAGAGAATCTGATTAAGGCTCACCACTGTGACAAGTTAGCAGCCTCTTTACATAAAAGGTACACAAATTCAGCATAGGGGGAGCTTCGTGGGTTCACGGCAGTAAATGTACTTAAAGCAGCAACAAATTTATAAAGTACTTAAGATATGGGACAATCAAGAATGAAGTTACATTACTATCTGAGAAAATGCCATGCTGAGAATTCTATCAAAATCTAAGGAAAGTTAATACTTCCCAGAAAGGTCAATATTGAAATTCTTAAATGTTGATGATGTCAGAAGAAGCTGTAAACTTCTTAAATTGACTTAAATTTAAACTTAAACTGAGGGAATTAACTAGTAAGATAAAAAACAGCCTGTCAGGTTCTTCAAAATTAAACAGAATTATCAGGCAACCCAGCACTTCCACTTCTAGTTATATATGCAAAAGAAATGAAAACAGGTGCCAAACAGATGCATGCGCACGCATGCTCTCAGCAGCACTGTTCACGACAGCCAAAAGGTGGAGCCTGGAGTGAGGCAGGAATGGGGAGCAACTGCTTAGTGGTACAGGGTTTTATTTTCGGTAATGAAAATATTTTGGAACGATATAGAGTTGGTAGTTGTACAATATTTTGAATTTACTAAATACCATACTGTATGGTCCACTTTAAAATGGTTCTACGACCTTCACCTCAATAAAATAAATGATAAATAGCCAATCACTGGAATCCTGTGTGGGAAATGGCTGCGCTGAATCTGTGAGTCACAACTTCATATCTCTGAGCATAATCAGGCTTGGAACTGATGATAAAGCGTCCAACTTTGGAGCTTTTACTAAGGTTTGAAAGAAAAATCCCCTCTGCCTCCCAAACTCTCCTTTTAGCTTCCCATGCGGTGATTTTTGGATGAAGCTAAAACATCCCTGTGTCTCTCTGGGCTGCTCAAATAAATAATGATTTTTCATTGTTTATTCGGGTCTGCCAACGAAGAAGGACTCTTATAGAAAAATGAAATAGTAAAGCCTGTTTTCAGTTGAGTCTAGTTTGAAAGTGCCAAGTGTATTCAATAACAACTGTACCCTAAAATGTGGCCCTAAAATTAAGGGTGTGAGACAGAAAGAATTCCTTTCTCAAAAGTCAATCAAAACCACAAGGAAAGAAGCTACAGGTTTGGGCCAGCAATAAAAGTAAGAGAGAGACAGAGAAACATGAAGCTGAAAGGAGAAGAGGGTTTTGGATGAGTCTGTAGCTTCTCCGACCTGTTTTCATCCTCTGTTTTTTTAGGCACTGCTTTAGAAACTCAGATGAATGCTGTTTTAAATGGGGCAGAGAATATGCTCTGATTTATTGTTAGTTGTTTTTATGTATGTGTAAATTCCACATATTAGCAAGGAAAGCAAACAAAAATATGTATTTTTTAAAGATTTCTATTTTTTCCCAAGTAACTGAAATCTCTACTTTGCCCCTCCTGACAATCAGTCTTCATGATTCCTAACAACAAAGCTATATAAAGTTCTGGCCTGCTTGTGATACTCTGCTTCAGCCTGCAAAATTAGAGAACAGCACACTGTTCAAGAGGGACAGTACTCTTGGCATATCCTGTCCTTTAAACAGTTAAAAGATGAAAGTAAAAATTATTTAATGCAAACTAATAGTGCTAATAGTAGAGAATGCTTGAGGGTGTGAGAACATGAGACCTGTAGAAACGATTTAGAGAGGGCCACACAGGGCCAGAGGGCAGCAGAAAAACCATTGAGGACTTGTTTTAGGAGGTTTGGAGTCAACTTTCCTCTTCACACTAACTCCAGAATCCAACCTCTTCCTTCACTTACGCATAGACCTGTACCATATGTTACCTAGAAAAAGGCGCCTCAAATCTTTCAATACTGGTATTAGAGGACCAAGATAAATAAGGAATTTTGTGGGAGGAGGAGTTATAAACAAATGAAAAACAGAAGAAAAGGGGAAGGAGAAAGGAGAAGAAATGGCCAGGTATTACAAAAGTTGAATTTGAATAAAGTCGTTTGTAATGGATTTACAAAGCTTAGAGAATCAAAGTTCCTTCTGAAGGACAGAGATTCCTGAAAGGAGTCAGAAATATCTGGTTAGGCTTCAAATGCTTTGGAAAGAATGTGTATTCTGTGATGTCAAGAGATCCAGGGATGGCTTATGGATATTTGGGGGATGTTATTTTTCATTGTTTGATATGGTACAGCCATTAAAAATATTAAAACACTGAAAATGATATTTGTGTTCACTTCAATCTTCAGAATTTCTGAATAATTATATATTCTAAAGACTGATCATGATATTGGAGCAATATTTTTTCAAAAGCGGCCACTAAAATACTACCAATGGCAAAAGAGAAACTCTTAGCACCTGAGCAATAAATGGCTTTTAGAAAGCGAAAGATGTTTCTGACATCTCCTGTTTAATCTTGAAACTTATTAATTTAAACCCTATTCCATGAAAGTAGGCTTGCTTTTATATAAAATGTGTTTCACTTCCAATTTAAAAAGATGTACCATCTCGCTCTTTGGTTTGGGTATCACTTGGCATATTCCCCAGAGTATGAATATCCTAGTTTCAGATGCCCAACTTTAGGGGACCTGATACAGTATGTTACTACATTACAGGATGGAAAATATATTTTAGAAAATATTAGTTGAAACAACTAGAGAATGTTGAAGAGAAAATAATAGCACCCATGTTGACCATTTTCTTCCCAACCAAATGACTTATCTAGTTACTGGCCGGTGCTTGCATCAAGGATTGTTAGAGCATCCACCAGGGCATTTGCTAAACTTCCCAGAGAGCAGTTATTGCTGAAAATAAGCTGGTTTTTCTTGGATTAAATCTCATAAGGAGCTGGGAAAAGAGCTGCTTCCTTCTTTCTCTCTCTCTCTATAAAATAGGGATGTCTTTGTAGACAGAGGAAAATGGCTTAGAATCTTTGTACTTTATGCCCCAAGAAGCTTCTTCATATGGAATGAACCTGATACATGCTCATTCTTAAACTGTCACTACATAAATTGTCATTTAAACAAATTTACACAAAAATTATGTCATTACATAAATTTTAGTTTTCAAGATTTGTATATGTCATGTTGACAAAGTGTAAAGCATCCCATTTCCTCAGTTCTTTAAGCCTTTCAGGAGCAGTTTCCTCCCAGTGACAAAGGAAGGAATACGTTATACATAAAATGTCTCAGAAAAGAGGAAGAACTTACCAACACAGTTTTTGCCCGTCGAATCCACTTCATATCCTGAATTGCATATGCATTTATAAGTCCCACGGAGATTTTCACAAATTCCATTTGGGCAAATATCAGGATCGAGTGCACATTCATTTATATCTATATCAAAAGAAAGTTAAAAACCAACATCATTCTACAACAAAGACTAAAATGAACTATTTAAAAAAAAAACTCTTGAAAAAAAAAGTTTCACTTTGATCCTTTTTTCTTGCTACAAGATGAATCAAATCTTCCTTCTACCAGTCCCTGACAGAAATTCACCAACTAAGCTGGAACTTTAAGATTCCCTACCCTTAATCAAATTTAATGAAACCTCCAGACTTCTCTTGGTCCAAGCACCAAGATGGAAAAACAGAGCCGAATTCTCCATAACTGCTCTTGCCACTGGCCTATCCCTCTTTAATCTACCTTCTATACCGCCACCAGACTCAACATCCTAAAAACAAGCTGACGATGTCACACCAATAGTTCAAATTTCTGTAGGTTCAAGAATATTCTCAAGTTTAAATTCAAAGACGTATCCTTTGCTTAGTCACCCTGAATGTCTCAATCCTCCATGAGCATACAATGCTCTTTCTTCACTCTGTGTCAGGAGTATCTGGAGTAGACTTAAAGTCAAGACCCAGCTCAAAACCCCACCTTCTCTGGAAAAGTCTTTCTACTCTGCTCCCACAGTCACTCCATGCACACATCACTTCCCTACACACACGCAGGTAAGGCTGGGTTCTACTTCTTCAATGTTCTCAAACTGCGGCACTCTCTAGTAGTCAAGGCTGATAAGTAATGACAATCAATGAATGGTCAGTCTCAATCCTAGTCCCTGACTGTTTATGAGCAAGGTGTACACAGTTTGAAATTATTATGTACTCCAGAAAAGCCATGTTTTAATCCTGTTTCAATCTTGAGGCACCAGATTATTGTTTAGGGTGGGAACCTTTGACTGGATTGTTTCCATGGAGATGTAGATGTGACTTTTTTATTAGATTACTTCCATGGGGATTTGACACACCCAATTGTGAGTATGGTCTATTGATGAGATGAAGATGTGACTCCAGCCATTCAAGATGGGTCTTGACTAGTTTACTGGTGTCCTTCAAAAGTGGAAACATTTTGGAGAAAGCTCAGAGCCAACACAAGACCCAGCCATTTGGAGATGCAGAAAGAAAATGCCTCGGGGGAAGCTGTTTGAAACCAGATGCCAAATGACCAGCAGATGCCAGCCTCATGCCTTCCTAGCTGACAGGTATTCTGGAGCCATCAGCCTTTCTTGAGACAAGGTATCTTTCCCTGGATGCCTTACTTTGGAAATTTTTATGGTCTTAGAACTATAAACTTGCAATTTAATAAATTCTCTTTATAAAAGCCATTCCATTTCTAGCATATTGCCTTCTGGCAGCTTTAACAAACCAAAACGCCAGGGTTGATCATTTTTTTCTTCTTCAGGTCCCTATCCCAACTTATTCACTCTCTACTCACTCCTTATTAATTTCAATTTCCTTCTTCCTCCCAATAAATTTCTATCCTAGTCTTCATCTATACATAATAATGAAATCACTCACACTGAATGAACTGATAATCAGTTCAGCTAGTCCACTTTTTTCAAAATTCTTCTGAATCAAATCACTTATTTTTATATTCCTCCTTCTTGTTACCTATTTTTATACTTGTTTCAATCCTCTATTTTAACTTTAATTCCTAATGGCATCAGCAGTATTTCTCTAGTTCTAACTTCTACCCTTAAACATTTCATTCCCTTTCAACTTTCAGTTAATTGCTGTCACTGCTTGCTGCAAAATAGAATGGTCCTCTATTGCCACCTTATAATGACTGAGGACCTGATAGCTAAGAAATTGTTCAGAATTGTTCAACAAGTCCCTAACCCTGAACTATTCTTGATAGTGGGAGATCCAGAGGAGGACCAAGCTGCCCCTTCTCATGCATGAGGAGCCACAGTCATTGCTCCTCATCTACAGTCTCCTTTCAACCACTCTAGGAGAGGGCTTACCCCCTTCAGAAACAACCCCAGCCCCCTCCCCCAGCAACCCCAGGGCCCACTGTGCCACTGCTGCACTGTCAGTCGGGGCTTCAGGGGGCCCCAGATACACTGTGTGGTGCTGGCCTGAGATACGGTCAGTACAAACTGGTGTAACAGGACCAAGTTGAAACCCACAGGAAAGCCTGATGCTGTCTCTGCACATGCGTAAGGTAGTAAATTTCAAAATAAAGCCTTACCACTGCCTGCTGACGTCATCCCTGGCCCGCTGCTGCAGAGTGCCTGATATTCCGCTGCAATAAATTCACAGATAGTAAATGATTCCCTTGTTTGCAGAATACGTCGACCCTGCTCTTGGCTTTGCACACATCATTTCCTCCAAAGTGAGTGGAACAGAAATAAAGTGGTAACGGAAGAGGAGGCATCTCCCTGAGGAGTCACCGCTTACACCAGGCTCCCATTTTAAAGGCTGCGCATCACTGAGAGAAAAATGACTCTTAAGGATACAGGCAAGTTAAAGCAATTCCTTGTGCAAAGCACTTTCGGAAAAGGTGTTTTTCCTATAGCTTGATTTTCTTCACTAGGGAACAATTCACACTTACAGTGAAATGTGCCTGTTAAAATGTGCTTTCTTAACTGTTAAAAAAATATGTTCTCCCATTATCATGGAAATAATTTTGTTTCTCGGTATGAGCTTTTTTTTTTCCCGATCTAATGAAGTTCTCAACATTTTCTCATTTTTCTCTGCAAATTCTCTAGTCTCTACTCATAAGCACAACAGAGCATTTATTCTTGCCTTTAATGTGTATTTTTAAAGCTATTATATATCAGGATAATGGATTTACTCCGTGTGTTTTAAATCCATATGGAGAGTAATGTTTAATGTTCAAACAGTGAGATCCTACTGAGGAAAGTGAAGTATACCAAATATGTTCTCAAATTTGTGATGGAATTATGTTTCTATTTCTTGAAATTTGAACAATGTTTTATATGCAATTGAAACCATATTTAGATGAACATAAGAGGTAATGATGAAAATGGAGAACTAACTAGAATAACATTTTATCCGAGAAAAATAAGCTAAAGTGTTGCCTTATCTGCCTACGGTTTCTGCAAGTCACAGAGTTTCATGATAATACAAATCATTTGTACTTGAGTGAAAAAAAGCTTGATATTAGAGAATGGCCTTGTTACAGAGGCCAACGCCACTGCACTTGTCAAAACAAGTCGTTCAGGTTCTTACACTTCTGCATGCTAGAAAACTGCATTCCTGATGACAGAGGATGCAAATGAGTTATCGGACAAAAAAATTAAGACCTGTGCCTTCTAACAAATGCGAATTTGAGAAAAGCTGTGAAAATGTGGCTGCCATTGTGTGTTTGAAAGCCAAGGTCTGGGAGCAATTAATTAAAACTCTTGTGAAATATTGTATGTAATAAAGCAAGAAAAAAAAAATCATGCCACCTTTGTAAAAAGCACTTTTTTTTTTTTTTTTTTTTTAATTAACGGAAGTATGGTCCCACTGATGTGAACGGACATTCGAGAATAAACTTGAAAAAGCACTTTTATAGGTAATGTTAAATTAGCTGATGTTTGGCTAAATGGAGGCAAATGACCAACTCACTGGCAGTTGTATAATTAATAAGATAACATGCGAAGTACAGGGCACAATTCCAGGGACATCACAAGCACTTAATATAGGATAGGTGTAGTTAAAAGCTAACTCATGGAGAGAGCAGGATGGGGAACACATGAGAAAAGTCCCAGAACTACACTCCCATGTATTTAACTTCCCGATTACTGCAAGGAGTAAAGGCTAAGGTGGCAAAAAGCCTTCCTGAACAATGTGAATCAGCTTCAGTAGTCAATGAAAAATATCTTTATATGTTGCTTGTTTGACCTCCAGAGGATAAAGGGGGAACTTTAGGTATTGCCTAGTTGGAGCTTCTCACTAAAGTGATCAAAGAAATTCCTTCTAGATATATTCAGTATTTTTTTTAAAAAAGTCTTTCTCTCTCTGGGAATGAAGGATATCCTCCTACATTCTGACCCATCCCTACCAAAGAGGTGGAGAAACCACTTCCACATGTGTACGTCTTCTGTGCACATTCATTCAAATATAAAACAGAAGTTAGTGAGACTGGGCTTTAAACTTAGAAAGTACTTTTAACTCTGTTTAAACTTCACTGCTTAAAATAATCTGTTTTCCCCCGGCCATCTTCTTAGAAGCCTTTACGTTCTCCTATGCATCATAAGAATTCTTTAGAGAAGCACTTGAACAGAGGAAAACACAAACACAAAGAACTCTATGCAAACAGGATTCTAAGTTTTGGCTCTTTCATTCATTCAACATGTGAACACAAATCATCTATATTCTTGTGTGTCAGCTTCTCACTAGTCAAATGCAACTCATAATACTTCTCTATCTTATAAATTCAAAGTATGTAACAAAGTACTTTAAATAATTAAAAGATGATCATATGCAACTATAAAGTTATACGGAAGTTCAGTTGGTTGATAGAATTATATTTGTATATAATATAATTGAAATATTGTTGTGAACATCTATTTTAGTGATCATATATAGCTAATGATTTTTATATTCTTCAATGGGTGAAATAATCAAACAGAATAAAGCCTTATTTTATTTATTGGCTTCCCCCATTTCTTTTAAAGTCCTTCATTTAACTTTAACTTTCACAATATATTATAATTTATAGCTCTATAATTTCAAATATTATAGTTTTCAAAATGGCAAAACTTTAAAAACTGAGGATTAATATTTAATCATTCTCATCCAAGCCAGAAATAAATTGATTGAATCTTTGATATAAGCCAACCAATTAGAGTTGCATGTTTTCAATAGTAGGTCTAACTCCATTTTAGAACATTTGATGTCAACTGTCAGGCTACCTTAATGTTGAACATATATCTTATGTTTAAATGCTGACAATCCATTGCTTTAATTTCAATAAACTATTTTTGACTTTAAAAGTGGAAAGAATTTACAACTTAGAAGACATCATGAATGATCTAAAAACAACATCATTTTGTAGATGAGAAAATTAAGGATCCCTTTTCCATATTACATTATTTTATAATTATGTTTACTAATGTAAGCGATCCTAGATTCTTTTGAAAGAAGATGAGAGGTAATCCTAAATAAACATAAATTCACAAAGAACTAAGCTCTTAAATTAAGCAGCTTGTCTGCTCATGGACTGAGGGACAGAATTCTGACTTTTAGCCCAGTTCTCTTTTCATTATGCATGCCATCTCACCTTGAAAAAAATACTTTTTCCCTAAGATTGAATAAAATCATTTAGGAAAAGGAGTCCTAAATCAACATGTGGGACATAAATAAAATTCACAAATAGCCTTCTGGAACAAAAACTGGAAATGTTCAGGTAATCTGGAATTTATTTACTGTTAACACTGTGTAAATTTCTGCTTCTATAATAGTCAGTTCCTGCAAAATGCAAACATTGTGCATCTACTTTAGAAACCAAGGCAAGCTGCACGTATTCCAAAAAGCACAAACATTATTGAGGGTGCGTGTGTGTGCTCAGATGAGAGGCATGAATGAGCTGCCTATTCCAAATGATTGTGAAGCACCATGAACAAAATCCCTGATGGTGAGTAATATATGATTAGACACTGGCTGGCCTCTGCCAAGACTCCAGGAGGGCACGTCATGCACCTGGAGAGCATAATGTAATCCTTTCCCATGACTTTCATGTATGCAAAGACTGCAGACGGCAGCAGAAGGCTGGCAGCGTGAGGGCATTTCCGTAACACCACACACCTGAGTTCTGCGCGGGACATGGCTGGCAAGGTTCCCCAAAGGCGTACTCGGTGCTGGCGCAACAGCATTCGGATTTAGTAACGGCACCAAACAAGGGTTTGACGCACTGTCCTCTCTTGTATCCACCATAGCATGTGCTCCGCATGTGTGTGTCTAAACAGGAAGAAGGATCTGTCATCACACTGTCACCTCCAACAGACGAGAACCTCCCAGGTCAAAGCTGAAGTTGGCTTTGTGTATCCATCATCCCTGTATTAACTCACAGAGAATGCCTCTGTATTAGGGTTCAAGGGAGAAAAACACCACCGACAACCCCTTCAACTGCCAAGCAGTGTAGACCTAAACATGGCCAGATTCTCAGTTATAGGGGCTATCAGGAGTTATTCTTAAATTCTGCCATTATATCTCAGTCATTTTTGTCTTTTCCAGGCCTGTGCAGAGCAGGCATTTAATAGATGTTGAATGAATGACAGATGACTGTTGAATCTCACACTTTTTAATAAGACCTTTATAAGAAATGTGGTTTGCCTCAAAATACACACAAAATGATTAAATGTCTGAATTATTTGTATGTTCCAAAAAAGGAGGGAGTTTAATCTGTAGATGGTTCATTATATCAACTCTGTGGATGTTGGTCAACTAAGCAGTATTGTTGTTACCACCAGGTTTTTCAGTGATGCCCAATCCTTTTCCAATTCAAAAGGTTTATTGAACACCTTTCTTAAAAATAATTTGGATAAAATTCTTATCCATACCACAACGAATCTTGAAGTTCTTAGAAAGCCATGGAAAACTATTCTCATATCATAAATTTTTGGATTACCCATGTTCTCCTTTGCATTCTATACTCCCCTTCGGCAATTTAATTCTCTATTAAAATACTACCATGAGACAATGACTGTATACTGGCCAATTTCAAAGACCATTAGCAACAAACAAGGGTTGGAGAAAATTGAGAACAGCTACATGATTAGGGAGGAGAGAGAGAGTCCCTTGATTTCGTTTATCTCAGCTTGTTGCTGCTTAAATGAACATCAAATTTATGCAAGGAGAGAACTGGCCCTTGCTGGTTTAGTTCCTCCACAAACATTCATTATATCTACTGCAATAGAGTGTATTTGTTATTGATGGGTTTTACTGATTGACAGAAGGTGGATCACTATCACGGCTTTATCTTACCAACACACACACGTCCATCCAGACCCACTGCCAGTCCTGGAAAGCATTCGCATCGGTAGGAGCCATCTGTGTTTACGCAGCGTCCATTCATGCAGATCCCAGGAGTTTCACACTCATTAATATCTGAGGTGGGGGAAAGTATTTATTAAAAACGAGGTGATTTTTATTTAAAACCATAACATGTTTACCATTCTGTTAAAATAATTGAAAATGGAGAAGACTGAAAATACTGTGCAGCATCAACAATCAAAAGTGCAATGGGATGCATTCTCATTTTTTCCTTTGAAAGAATAGCAACGAAATTGAGAGAGATCAGCTGGTGGAGCTTATTCCTTTCTGATAAAATGCTTTAATAATATTCTCCAAGGAGATTTTTGAAAATCCAAAATAAGAATTACAAAGGTAATACAGAATTGGAGGAAGACGCTAAGTGACACAGAAGGACTTGTGTAATGTTTCACAGAGCAGTTCTTCCAGAATTCTAGCCCAGGAATACATTGCACTTTTGACATGAGCAGGAAGATTTTCCTTTTGGCATTTAACATCATATTGGTATCACCTGCACCTTCATTCTTTAAGACACTCAGCATGACATTAAAAGACATATAACCAAAACTTTGATGGTATGCCTTAGAAAAGGAGAAGAATGAATATAGATGATTTTGATACATTCTGGGCCAACAACAGCACCATAGCAACTGGAAACCTGCAAAGAAAAGGTTTTGCTAAACATTACATATATTTATTGTATGTGCACACTTAGGAAGAGCTGGTAAAAGACTTCATTCGACACATACTAACAATAGCAGGGATTTTTGTTCCTCAACATGAAGAAGTAAGAAATGGTATCAAAATTCTGTTTCGGGAAACATGTAACACTTAGCAAATCAGTTCATAACAACCCCCCTTTATAATATACAGCTAGTTTATATGACTATTTCCTTCCTTCTGACCTTAAAAAGGCAAATTGAGCCTGAAACACCTACATGTTTTATTTAGCTGGTATTTGTTTGGCACAAAATATAGTCAGATGGGCCAAGGTTCTGTGTACAGATTGTATTTCAAAACAGTTATATTCAAATACATGAACTTAAATTGGTTCAGTCACTCCAACTATCTTTTTGTTCAAGTTGCAAACACACATAGAACAATGGCAGTGACTACAGTCTGTAAAGAAACACCAAGGCTGTTTAATGAGGAGAGAGATGTAATTTGGGGCTTTCCTCAAAACCGCCAGCCTTAACTTTCTGAGGATATTTAGATCTGAGAGGCCACGTCATCCGTAAGTCAATGTTATAGATGAAATCAATTTGTTTATTAAGCTTTGAGCAGTCACATCTTTGTGGGCCCAGAACTAAGGGCTCGGCACTAACAGAAAATCTTGTCTCATGTCTCAAAGAGAAATATCATGGGACTGAAGGAATTCAGTGTACAAGGGATTACTTTCCTCTTTCTTCCTTTAGTCGAACATAGTGTGTGTATTAACATATACACTAGGAAAACAAAAAAGATAGAGGTAATAAAATATGGAGCATCCTCCCTTTTTCCTCCCTTTCTCTCTAACTCTTAAGCCCGCATGATAGGGTCAGAGCAAACCTTTCAAATCATCAGGAACTTTCAAAGGAATGGAACAATCTATTTATTGAAGAGGCACTATTTCACTGGTTGCAAGGCTTACAAAACCTAGTTCCACCAATGAGGTCATATGTCTTCTTAAATAGTTACATAAGCATTACCTACTGGCCATACTTAAAGCTGAGAGGCTGCAGCTGGGTCACCAGCAGCCTGGAGGCACCGAAAGTGAATCTCAGTGTGCTCTGTGGATAGGTAAGAGAAGCATGTGTTCTCACAGAAGTTCTGCTCACAAAGGGGCTTTCACATTTCCTTCTCTTATTTTGTTTGGAAGCCTAATTCCAAATATTCCAGTAATCATTCCTCTTCCCTTTTCTTTTTTTTCCCTTGTACGGCACTTAATCTGCACAATTTGGCAGTTTGTTTCATGCTGTCTTACATTGTAGAATATTTCCATGTGTTAATCTTGTCTTCCCAACTCTAAGTTCCTCCCAGCACAGGGCTCAAAAATACAGAAATCATTTTCCTACTTCAAATTTGAAAAACTCGACTGTTTTCTCTTGTGATGAAGAAAGATTTGCACAATATTAGGAGCCATGGATGTGAAGGTCATAGAGGATGTAGGTAAACAACCAAGGGCTAGAAGCTCTTTTAAGCCTGGAGAAAATATGCATCTTGCCAGAGACTTAATACAAGGCTGTCTTCCATAACATCTTTACCAAAGCTGTCTACCTGGGGCACTGAGAGAAGAGGCAACAAATGATTTTATTCTGCTTTCTTAATCTGGGACAGCTTGGAAGTTCAAACCTTGTGCATATGAACCTACAAACGGAGGTTCTGAGTGCAGCATTTTAGCAGATTTCTTGGACCAGTTTTAGGTATGAGGTTCCTTGAGAAGTCTGGTTCCAACTCAGAATTTGGACCTGAGCACAGCAATCACTCATCCCTGACTACAGAAGGCAAGAGACACTGAGTACAAATCTATCTCCAGTCACTCCTCTCAGGACCCCAATTTTCAAAAGCACAAATAAAAATCCTCATGTTGTCTCAATACCGGGAGAAATGAAATTATTTCCTAAGTTACCAAGTCGAACAATGATACCTGGTTTGTTTATTTCTTCTGCTTAATTCTGTTTCCCTTTTTGCTATGTGCCTGAATAAACTGTTCATGGAAAACTTTCTGTTCCTTAAGATACTTGGAGGAAATTTCAAGAAGAAAGCACTGCAAATAGTCTTTCCAGGTGAAAATGGAAGAGGTGGAGAGCCTATTGCCATTATTTCCCAAATGGAAGGGTGAGGCCAAATTCAGCTTATTTAGAAATATGTCCCCATCTGTTTGTAGACTTAGTGATGGTTGGGCTTCAGATTCATGTGCTGTGTACCTTTCAGGCTTCTCTGAAAAGACCCCAAATCCCCTTACTGAAATAAGGTTGCCTTCTGGGTATAAACTGAGGCTTTCTGGATGGCTACACTCAAACAGGAATTCCAGTCATGCTTCCTAAACCAGAATGAGGGGTACTTTGAATGGGGAAAATCAGCAAAGAAACGTGGCACTCCTAAACAATGCAGAAAGGAGAAAAAGCACGTGAGAATATGATTTAGAGTTTTATAGCACAAACCTTTGCAGTAACGCCCATCTGATGCCAGCTGGAATCCGGGTTTACAAATACATTTAAAACTGCCATCTTCATTGATGCACATTCCATTAAGGCACATATTCCTGATGCTGCACTCGTCCATATCTTAAAAATGCAAAAAATACATTTTTTATGATCAGAAAAGTAAACTTACAAAGGAAGTAAACTAGGAAGAGCATAATCCTGTTTCTTCACATTTCCTTGTTCATTTGCAATGGTCTAAGCCTGATTTTTGTCCAAATTACAATATATAAAGAGGGGTTATGTATCTCAATTTCCCAAGTTTTGACATGTGCATGCAAACCATAGAGCTAGACCTATTTTACTGTGTGTGCGTGTAGATATGTGCTTATGAAATTTGACTCAATAGACGCTTACCAAGACCGTTTTTAGGAACAGTTGCTTACAAACTGAAAAGTGTTTTACCAGCCTGGCATACAGATTCATATTACTTCTAACATACTGAAAAATGAAAACAAAATTAAAACGAAAAGTAGTAGAATCTCAAATATATTTAGATTCTTTAAAAAGTGGAAACAAGAGAACAGCTTATAGCTTTAGACGATATTAAATCGGGATAGGAAAAAATGGACTTTTTAAATGCAAGACTCATTATGGCTTATAGTTGTCTCTGTTGACCTCTAGCATCTTTGATCATAGTGCTATTTCTTCAAATTCATCAGTATGGTTTTTAATTTAATATTACAGCTGTCTTGGGAGGCACTTGCTCTTACACACATGGTATGTTTTCACTTACAGGCTTTAGCAGACTAAAGTAATTTATGATTTTTTTTCAACAAGACTCTACCCCAACCGAGAATTCTGGCATTTAGTCTTTGAATTGAATCACAGAGATAGTATTATGCCAAAAATGTTTCTAAGAACAATTTTGAAATTCTTTTAATATATGAATAGATTCTTGAGACCTTTTCCAAAGAGGTTGGGAGACATGAGAAGGAGCATTATTCATTTGTTTCTAAAGGTTCAAGAAATGGACACTCATCAATAATAATCATATTTTCTATTTTGGAAAAATGGCAAGGAGTAAAAGTCAAAATGTTTGAGGCAATCCAAGTCAAAGTGAGGTAACTAATTCAAGAGGTAATTAAAAAGGCTGACATTCAATAGTCAATGCTTCTTTCAAACAAATTTTACGTTTTTAGGTACCGATTAGTAGTATTTTTATTGCTGAGCGGACACTTTAAGCAAAAGGTTTAACAAATAACTAAAGACTATATAGGTTTAGGTGTGTCTTTTAAAAAAAAATAGCACAAATACTGATTGTATAAAATTATGAGGTATTTATTTATATTACAAAGATTTTATCATCATGAAATAATCACTGAATGTCAAGCTCCCTTACAATATTTAAAATACTATTTGACTCACACAAATGTGAATTAAACACAACTATACTAGGAACATGAGTATGGTGGAAAATTAGGCTGGCCTCAAAATAACAATATGTGAAATACATTTAATACTTTGGCCTACCACTTAGTAGTTGGCAGCTTGATCTTTGTTAAGTCTCCCTATATTGAAACTGCAGTGGGACAAGGGGGAAAACCATTTTTTTAGTTATTACCTTCACAGTTCTTCCCATCTCTCGTAACATGAAAACCTGCATTGCACACACAGTGGAAACTGCCATCTGTGTTGATGCAGCGACCATTATTGCAGATCCGGCCATTCTGTAAACATTCATCAATGTCTAAAATCAAAGGTACAAAGAAAGATATAGCTTTACTTTGGAGATTGACAATTATTTCAATTCTCCGTCCCTCCTTCTTCAAACTCAGGATCTTAGCCTTGGGACTTAATTACCGAGTAATTTTTCATCAACATAAATTGGGTATCAAGTAATGAAATTGAATTACTAACTAGAGCTTGAAAGGCACATGCCAGGAAAAGCAACAACAATATAATAGCATTCAATCTAACTCTAACTTCTAATAAGATTCCTTAAATTCCTTAAATCTCAATATTGTAAACAAAATAGATTCCACATTTTCCTAGCTAATGTCATGAATCAGAATATACCATTATTTATATTGAACTTTGGCTGGTGTCTTGCATCACATGATTTTAAAAGCAGATCTTACAACCAATAATATTAGAACCAAAATAAAACAAATATGCTTTTGATATATATATATACAATATATATATATTGTTCAGAATTCTGATTGACAAAATGATAGCATATAAGACGTTCCAAACTGCCATTCCAACACTGTCTTCGAACAACTAATAAAAACTGGCAAAGTCATTTCCTTAGAATTCCAGAAAAGTTACAGCATTACTGGGTGGTATCAAATCAAGAAAACAAGCTTTAAAAAACAGTAGGAGAAGCTCACAGCGCCCTTGCTGGACCCTCTCCAACCTGATCCCCAGCATGGCGAGGAGCCTGCCTGCCACACCAATTGTGGGTGTCTGTTCTGGAGGTAACAGAGTAACCTCTATGTGAATATTGTGGTGCCTGTATGTTGGTACAAATCTATTGGGGGTGGGGTGGGGGAGACAACCTGAAAGAATCAGGAACTCTTCCCTGGTTCACCTCTGAGAACTTGCCCCGCAGGCAGA
The DNA here is from genome assembly GCF_023851605.1 of Tamandua tetradactyla. Taxonomy (NCBI): domain Eukaryota; kingdom Metazoa; phylum Chordata; class Mammalia; order Pilosa; family Myrmecophagidae; genus Tamandua; species Tamandua tetradactyla. Next base: position 62,828,656 of record NC_135340.1, read on the forward strand.
AACAGCTACAGTATAAGAAACAATTAAATCAAAATGGATTGGTGCAAAAAGTCAATCAACAGATCAATGAGGAAAATACAAGACTTGAATGATACATTACACAAACAAGACCTAAGAGACAAACATAGAACAATGTACCAACAAAAAACAGAATACACATTCTTCTTCTGTACACATGGATGATTCTCCAGGATAGATCATATGTTTGGTCATAAAACAAGTCTCAATAAATTAAAAACTGTTAAGATCATACAAGTATCTTCTCCAACCACACAGGAAAGAGGAAAGAAATCAATAACAGAGGGAGAACTGGAAAATTTGCAAATACGTGGAAATTAAATAAGACAAACTTCAAACAACCAATGGCTCAAAGAAAAAATAAGGTACATTAGGAAATACACCGAGGTAAATGAAAATGAAAGTATGCCAAAACCCATAGGATGCAGCAAAGGCAGTGCTGAGAGGGAGACTGATAGCTCTACATGCGTACATTAAAAAAGAAAGCACTCAAATCAGAGACCTAACTTCACAACTGGAGGATTTAGAAAAAGAAGAGCAAACTAACCCCAAAGTAAGAGGAAGGAAAAGAAAAAAAATAACAAAGATTAAAGTGGAGATAGATGAAGTAGAAATAGAGTCAATAAAACAAAAAGTTGGTTCTTAGAAGAGATCAACAAAATTGATAAACCTTAGCCAGACTGATAGAGAAAAAAAGAGAGTACACAAAAACTAAAATCAGAAATGAAGGGAGGCATTCCTACCAACCCCACAGAAATAAAAAAGTTTATAAAATGATACTAAGAACAACTGTACACCAACAAATTAGATAATCTAGATGAAAAGGTTAGATTAATAGAAAACACATAAACTACTATAGTGACACAAGAAGAAATAGATGACCTCAACAAACTAATAACAAAGAAATTGAATCAGTAATTAAAAACAAACAAACAAACAAAACCTCACAACAAAGAGAAGTCCAGAACCAGATGGCTTCACTAGTGAGTGTTACCAAAAATTTCAAAAAGAATTAACACTAATCCTGTTCAGATTCTTCCAAAACACTGAGAAGAAGTCTACACTTCCCAAATAAATCTGAGGCCATATCACCCTAATACCAAAGCCAAATAAAGATACTGCAAGGGAAGAAAATTACAGACCAATACCCCTTATAGATAGAGATGAAAAATCCTCCCCGAATACTAGCAAACTGAATCCAATAGCACCTTAAAAGAATTATACACCGTGATCAAGTGGGATTTATCCAGGTATGTCAAGGTGGTTCAACATAAGAAAATCAATAATTCAATATACAGCGTTAATAGAATAAAGGGAAAAAAACACATGATCATCTCAATTGACACAGAAAAAGGCACTGAACAATATCCAGCACCCTATATTGATAAGAACATTCAGAAAACTAGGAATCAAAGGTAACTTCTCAATGTAATAAAGGATATATATATAAAACACCCATCACTAATATCATATTCAATGGTGAAAGACTGAAAGCTTTCTCTCTAAGATCAGGAATAAGACAAGGATGCCCATTGTCACCACTGTCATTCACCCTTGTACTGGAAGTTCTAGTCTGCTCAATTAACAAGAAAAAGAAATAAAAGGCATCTAAACTGGAAAGGAAGAAGCAAAACTTTCCTTATTTGCATATGTATATAGAAAATCCTGAAAAATTCACAATAAAGCTACTATAGCCAATAAGCAAATTCAGCAAAGTGCTGGGATACAAGAGCAGAAGGCAAAAAATCAGCAGTGTGAACAAGAAATCAAGAAAAAAATCTATTTACAAAAGCGATTAAAAGCACCAGATATCTAAGAACAAATCTAACCAACGTATAAAGCACTCATACATGAAAAACTACAAAGATTGCTAAAAGAAATCAAAGACCTAAATATATGGATGGACATTCCACGTTCATGAATTGGAAGAACAAATATTGTTAAGATGCCAATTGTATACAAAGTGATTTACAGAGTCAATGCAATACCAACACAAAATTCCACCAGACTTCTTTGCAGAAATGGAAAAGCTAATCACCAAATTTATATGGAATGGAAAGAGGCCCCAAATAGCCAAAACTATCTTGAAAAAGAATGAAGCTGGAAGACTCACACTTTCTTATTACAAAGCTACAGTAATGAAAAGGTATGGCATTCTGGTACAAGGACAGACATACAGACCAATGGAATTGAATTGAGAGTTCAGAAGTAAACACTCACACCTATGGCCAACTGATTTTTGGCAAGGTGCATATTCATTCAATAGAGGAAAGAAAAGATCTTTAACAGTGTTGGTAAAACAGGGTATCCAAAACAATGAAAGTTGATTCCTACCTCACACAGATGCAAAAGTTAGCTAAAAATGGATCAAAGATTTAAATTTAAGAACCAAAACTATATAACTCCTAAAAGAAAACATAAGGAAGCATCTTCAGGAATTTGTTAGGCAATTGTTTCTTAGACTTTATACCCAAAGCACAAGCAATGAAAGAAAAGAATAGATAAATGGGACTTCATCAAAATTAAAAGTTTTTGTACATCAAAGGACTTCATCAGAAAAGTAAAAAGACAAGCTACAGAATGGGAGAAAATATTTGGAAATCACATCTATGATAAAAGTTTAATATAATAAATATATAAAGAAATCCTACAATTCAACAACAAAAGACCAACAACCCAATTCAAAAATGGGCAAAACACTTGAATAGATATTTCCTCAAAGAGGAAGAACAAATGGCAAATAAGCACATGAAAAGATGCTCAACATCATTAGCCATTAGGGAGATGCAAATGAAAACCACAATGAGATACCATTTTATACCCACTAGAATGGCTACTATTAAAAAATGGAAAATATTAAGTGTTGGAGAGAATGCAGAGAAATAGGGACACTTGCACATCATTGTGGTGAATGTAAAATGATGCAGCCACAGTGGAAAACAGTTTGGCCTTTCCTCAGTAAGTTTAAGTAAGAAGTATCAAAATGACCTGGCAATCTAACTTCTAAGTATACACCCCAAAGAACTGAATGCAAGGACTCAGACAGATTATTTGCACACCAAGGTTCACTGTGGGTTTATTCACAATAGCCAAGAGATGGTAGCAATCAAAGCATTCATCAAAGGATAAATGGATAAACAAAATGTAGTGCATACACACAATGGAATATTATTCAGCTATAAAAAGAATGAAGTCCTAATACATGCAACAACATAGATGAACCTTGAAGAGGTTACGCTGAGTGAAATAAGCCAGACACAAAAGGACAAATATTGTATGATATGAATGATATGACATGAACTAGAAATCCGTAGATTCATAAACTAGAATAAGTGTCTGGTTGGTGCAGGTAATGGGGAGTTAATAATTAATTAGTACAGAGCTTCTGTTTGGATGATGGTCAGGTTTCGGTAACGGTAGGAATTGATGGTAGTATAGCATTCTGAAGGTAACTAGCACCATTAAATTACATGTTTGAACATGGTTAAAGGGTGGAAATTTAGGTTGTTTATATACTATTAGAATCAATTAAAAAAAAACATACAACAGTACAAAACAAATACCGAACCCTAATGTAAATTATGGACTATAATTAGTAATATAATTATAATAATATTGTTTCATCAATTATAATAAAGGTACTATAATAATGCAAAGTGTTAATAATAGGGAAACGTGTGCATGGGGAACTCTATTTTCTACATGATTTTTCTGTAAACCTATAAGTTCTCTAATAAAAAAATTATTGTTTAATTCTGTTTGAAAATCATCAACCATGTGACTCTGAAATGTTACCTTCCTTATGGTCCAAATGTAGTTTTATTGCTTAGATTATTCTTAATCTCTTTTATGACCATATGACTATTTTACTACTGAATAATATATTCGTACTATGGTGGCATTTACGCCCTTTTTTCTGTTGTGTCTAATATTATGCAAATTAAACAAGAGGGCTTGATAAGTAAGGGTTAAAAATGGCAATAACTTGAATAAGCTCTATCTGCTCTCTCACTTAAAGATTAACAATCAACCCAAAACGGACAACACAGCACCCTGGATTATCTATGTTTTCTTCAGTTTCTCAAAGAGGATGAAACACAAACTAAAACTGCCTTTTCGACACAGGACACAATCTTTCCCATGGCTTACCTTCTAAAAGTTGGATTTTTCCCCCAAAGGTAGGGACTAGGGAACTGGGTAGAGATTGGGGACAGATCTATCTAGGCAGAGTTGAGGCCACATATGCCTGGCATAAGACAACTTGAGCCTCCCCAGTGACGAGAATTTGCATGCAGGGCATGTGGGGTTTTTGCCTGTCTACCCGGCATCGGCACGGTGTCTTGTGGTTGACCCTCAGACGCACTTTCTTTTTGTGCAGATCCAGCAGTGGTTTCCACACGAGTCATTGGACCAGCTGAGGCAGTCTGGGCTTTTCTTCTGTCTGATCTTTGTGCCAGCAGCCTGTGATCTTTTTCTCTCTCATTTATTTCTTAATCCTTGCTAAAATCTGACTTTGAGCAAGCCACACTCCAAGGACTAGTAAAAGCCACACAGTCTTGAGCAGACTTTTCTTCAGGGTTTTATAATCTTTTGAGGTTCACACATAAAATAAACAGGCTAAAGAGCTCAGTTTTTTCTCTCCTCACCAATTCCAGAATGCCATCGGGCTCCCCGCTGTCTTAGAAGACAAATGTTAAAAACTTGCCAATCAAAGTTCCCCTTCACTGGGTTTCAGTCTCATTTTTAGGCCACTTTCTATTCAGCTAATTCTAATTCATCTCTAATTTCTATTCATCGAGTTCCTCTCTGCTAAATACTCAGCCTTTTTGACCATTCTGTGGCATCTTTCATCTACCCAAAAAAGGTGTGAGCCTGTTATCAACTTTTTATATTCAGGATAAGCTCCACACTGCCTCTTAACGAAGACAGAGCTTGAGGTTTTTAGGTAATCTTTAGTCTCTAATAAATTAAATCTCAGTTTGATGACAGCATGCATTTGCACTGGCTGGCCCTTACCCCAGCTGAGTGCTCTCCAATAATCTCTTCTATTTGTTTATTTAATAGTGCAGTCTCCTAGACATTCATTTCATTTTATTTTCTACTATGGTAAAATGCCCAGTACATTGTTTGTACTTGATAATTCATTTAAACAATAGTTATGGTATTAAGGAGATTGTAACCTCAGCTTAATATTCAAATGATCCATATCTATAATGCAGCAACTAGGTCATTATTAAAAATATTAGTGTGTGGAAATGCTGTGTCCAGTTTCTCTGCTCAAAACTGCCATTTTCTAAGTGTGCTAAAACAAACTCCAGCAAGAAATCTTTGAATGTGAATCAAACAATGATTTTGAAACCAATTCACTCATAAAAATAAAAACTTCTATGTCTTCAATTCACATGAAAAGCTTTTGTAAACAGAGGCAAAAAATTAATCCTAATTAATGACTGGCAAGTTTTTTTAAGTGATACAAACTTTCCTAACTTTTTCGTGTAGTTATTTTAACAAAGAGTTTACTTGCTTTTACCTGGGCTTTACTGGATTAATGATACAAGTCATTTTATGCCAAATTTATAGATGATAGAGATATTTGAGTTCCCTGAGGGTAAGAAGTACATCTTATCTGTGCCCCAGGAACTCAGTACATAAAAAGTCAATCAATAAAAGGCATATTGGGTGATTTAATAAATAAATTAATAAGCAAGCCTGAAGGGAAACTTTTGTGAGGGGACATGTAGAACAGTGTTTCTCAAACTTTAATGCACATATAGATCACTGGGGGGTCTGGTAAAAATGCTGACTCTGGTTCTGCAGGCTTTAGGAGGAGCCTGAGATTTGCTTCGACACTGCTGCTGAGCATAAAATAAGCGGCAAGGCCTTATGGGCTACTTCTTTATCTTTTAGACCTTCCCATGAAGGAATTAGTTATATGCTATTTTACTGAAATCTTTGCTCAGCTTCTGTGTCAATAAGACACAGCCCCAATCCCTCACTCACAAATGAAAAAAAATAGCAGGTAATAGTGATAAGGCAAATAGCGGCACAAATGAGATATTTCTGAAAGCACAGAAGCATCATTTAAAACAGGTTGAACATTTGCCAGATTTTGACACTCTTCTTCAGAGTGAGAATATCTGGAATTAAGTCCAAAAGGCAGCAGAACTCTATCAGCTTCTTCTGGCCAGGGTTACTTAGAATCCACGGAACTCCTTAAAGCCCAACACCTCAACTGGTGCAGGAGCCGTGCGGTGCACGCCGGGGCCTACCTCGGCACTCGGTCCGCGTCAGCGTGCTCTGATAGCCAACTCGGCACTGGCAGGTATAGGAACCCTGGTTATTACTGCACTCTCCACCGGCACAAGGGTTCTTCTCGCATTCATCGATATCTGCAATACACAGACAGCATATTTTAGTAAGAAATTCAACAGCAATAACTCAACTGTAAGACCATTTTATTGGTTTTTCTTTTACAATGTATCAAATTGTTCCTCTAAGAAATAAAAAGCATCATGAAATATTCTTTTTCTTTCCATGTCACTAGCCATTTGAAGACGGGTCGAACAGTTAAAATGCATTATTCCCATGTGTTATTTTTCAGAGAAAAATACCAAGCACATACCCACTCAGCAATCCAAGCTAATAAACATTTTCTCTTCACTGAACCTGGCCTCAGAGAAACAAACAAATATTTCTGAGGTGGTTTCTGGAGAGGATTCTGAGTATCTTTTGGAGCTCAACTTTGCATTGGAAAGAAGGCCGAACCATGTCCAAGCATCCCCTGCGGCGAGTGCTAAGAATGTTAGAATAGGGCGGGCCACAGTGGCTCAGCAGGTAAGAGTGCTTGCCTGCCATGCCCGAGGACCTGGGTTCGATTCCCAGTGCCTGCCCATGTAAAAAAAAAAAAAAAAGTTAGAATAAAATACAAAGCGAGCAATTGTCTAGAAAGAGCAGCTCCACCCACCAGCGAGTCCACAGATGTCCTCAGTACATAGGCTCCCACCAGTTTTACAGTCACTTAGAATTATTACTACACTTCGAGGCAAGATGGTTAATATTCTTGTATTTGTGAAGGAAAAGGGAAGGCTCAGGGAAGAGGATCCATTGGCCAAGGTCTCCTGGCTCTTAGTGGCAGATGCACATCCCCCATCCTGGGCTGGATGTTCCCCGTGGCACCCAGTTCTGATGGCCTCTAAGGATTGGAGGGCTGTCTGCTAATGTGGCCTCACATTAGCAGGACACTAAATAGTGCAAAAAAGCAAGAACTACTTATTTCTGTCCCATTCCTACTTTTAGAATTGGAATTCTTAACCGAACTAAGAGGTGGATTCTTTTTAAGTAGATAGTCATGTTCAGTCCAACAAATCGATTTTTCTTGTGTTGCATTTTCCTCCCTTTGCTAGCTTAAATGACATCGAAAATTTAAAGTTTCTCTCTTCAGATTTTAATGTCTAATTAGAGAGTTGGTAAATTACCCATTTGACTTAGTAAAATGCACAAATTGTCATAACTTGGGGATGCTTTTAATACTTTATTTGTTAATGGCCAGGCTTTTGGGAAATGACTTAAATTGGAGTTTCAACAATGACTTGAATCTATTACAGTAGAAGTTAAAAGTCACTGTAGTAAGCAGAATAATGAATCTCCAAAGACGTTCACATTTCTACTCCCCAGAATCTGTGAACATGTAACATGGCAGAGGGGAATTATGGGTGCCTATGGAATTAAAGTTTGCTAAACAGTTGACTCTAAGATGAAAAAGATTCTCTTGGAATATATGTAGATAGACCTAAGGTAATCACAAGGGTTCCTAAAAGTAGAAGAGAGAATTGGAGAAGAGAACCAGAGACTCAGAGAAGGATTTGCAGATTCTAGATTGCTGGCTTTGAAAATGAAGGAAGGGGCCATAAATCGAGGAACGCAAACAGTCTCTGGAAGCCAGAGAAAAGGCAAGGAGATGGTTTCTCCCCAGAACCTCAGGAAAGAAATGTTACTTCCTCAACATCTTGATTTTTAACCCAGTGAGATATGTTTTGAGCTTTTAACCTACAGACCAGCCAGATAATAAATCCGTATTGTTTTAAGCCACTAAGTTTGAGATAATTTGTTGCAATGGCAATAGAAAACTAACACAGTCATCCAGCAGAATTCAACAGCCACTCTGTATCTGCCTGGCAAGCACCTACCAATGCACTCTCCACGGAGATCCAGCTGGAACCCTTTGTTGCACTCACACCTGTAGCTCCCAGGAGTTGGAATGCAACGTCCATTTTGACAGAGATAGCGGAATAACTGGCAGTAATCGGTGACGTTGACTGGCAGGACCCCTAGAAGAACAACATTAAACCCCATTAAAATGACTTATAACCACAGAGCCTTACGTCAGTACTTAATCTGGTAATAACGGATAATACGCTGAATCAAAAAAGTAAGAGGATACTCTTTGCCAAAGGTCATCTAGCAGCCAAGAGCATATTTCCATGCCTGCATCAGCTATCACATCGACACTGTGGAGCGCCAGGAGAGATACTTCTGTCCAGTGCTCACCTGATTCTCCCTGCCCACTTCTCCTTACTAATTCCTCAGGCCTCCATATTGGGGAAATAACAAAGGCAGTGAATCACTGGTGTTTAATTACCTGCAAAACTGCTTCATAAGGTGTATAGCTCAAAGCATAATTTTACACCTACTCTGTTATCCTCTGAAGCAGCTTTCCTATAACTCCCACATATCGGCTGAAAAGGTCAATAACAAAAGGACATTAACCTCTACAGAACCCAAAAGCCTTCCATTTTTCTCTGTGCAATAGGCAAACTGAGAAATTTGCAATTTACACAACACTACGTCAACTGAAAATCTGTCCTCACAACTGTTGCATTTATTTGAATTATGAAAAGAGCATAAACAAAAGCCTGATTAATGCAAGAAAAATAACTACATGACTTTCAAATTCTTACTTGGAGGTTCCCGAGAAGGATATGGATACTCCACTGGTGGTCGCGGTACGGGAATCTGAGGTCCAGAAGGAACAGGGTGAACTACTGGGGGAATGGGGGCAAGGGGTGGGAGAGGATATTCTGGTCTCCCAGGGGCCACCATAGGGACGGAGCACAGCTTGTTGAAGTCCTCTGGAAAAACACAACACAACATAATATAACAGCTAAGCGATAGCCTATGTCATAGATTCGCAGAAGTCATTCTTATGTTTTTAAAGAAATCCTTGAATAAAATCGATTTCAAACCACCTTGGTCGATTTGAAGGAAAAGGAAAAAGCTAACTGACTCCGTTCCCATTTCCAATGCCCATAGCGGCAAACCATCTTGGAACCATAATTCGAATCTGAAAACAAACTCACCAGGGGAGGAAGTCCTTGCTTAGATCAAAATTCATCTCAAGGAAAACGTTAGGTGCTGCTTTCTCTACGCAGTCCCACCTGCAGACCCCGCAGGGCTCCAAGGGACACATTAAAAAGTTTGGATTTTATTTTATATGCAAAGTCACTGGAGGTTTTTAGCAGGGAAGGACAAGGCCAGATGAACATTTACAGAAGGTCCCTCTTTCAGAGGCATGGGGGATGTGCTGGAGGGGAGCAGGTCTGCTGCAGAAGTTAAGGGGAAGATGATGATGGCTACATAAGGGAAGCAGAGCTGGCACTAGAGAAGAGGACAAATTTGAAGCGTATTTTAGAGGGAAATGAATAGGGCTTGGTGATAGAGTAAATGTGGGGCCTGAAGGAACAAGAGATCAAGAATGACTTCCCCTTTCCTAGCTGAACGATTGGGTGGATGCTGACGCCATGTAATGAGATGGAAAAAATTATAGTGGGGCAAGCTTCGAGGGCAGAAACCATTTTAAACCTGTGAGTTTTGAGATATCAGACATTCAAGTGGTGATATCATACAGCAGTTGTGCAAGAGAATTTAAAGCCTAGAGAAGGTGAGGCTAGCTATAAATTTGGGAGTCATCAGGAGATAAGAAGCATCTAAAGTCATGGGAATGGATGAACTATTTAATGAAGGTGAGGAAGGTAAAGAGAAGTAGAGTGTGGAGGCGGAGTCCCGAGGAGAACCAACGTTTGTTGAAAATAAAGTCAATCATGAAGAAGTAGCCTAGGGAGGAGGAGGAAGAGAACGGGTGGTGGGTCTGGTGTTTATTCTGCCGAATGATCCCCTATACTGCTGTACCCTGATTTAAACAAATTTTACCCTATCACTGTGTATTTAGGTTAATTCCTATTTTTCACAATACCAGGTCTTTATAAGAATGCTTAGTCTTTCAAGTTTGTGACATACTTTTTAGTGGGCTTCCAAAAAGGTGTTTTTAAACAGTATCCAAGTTTCCAGGCAGGTTTTTACTCTAACCATTTCTTTTCATGTGTCCTAACAAATAACCACATAGTTTCCATTTGTAAATAAACTAACCGCATGATTTTTTTTGTTTCTTTTTTTTCCCTTTCTTTCCAAAAGGTTGCTAATTTCATTCCTGCAGTCACGTAGAGATTCTCACATATATATTTTCTATGCCAGCTCTTCCATGAACAGATTAGGCATTATATTTCTTCCCTTGAAGGCTGAAATAAGACTTATTCTAAGACACAGTAACATGTCTTACTGAAATGCATTCGTACTTCAACCTCAATTTGCATGTGGAGAAATATACCTGGCTACCCGTACCCTGTTGTTGCTTTCGGGCCCATTCTGAAAACTTCCTCATTCATTTGCTATCCCAGCTTAGGTTAAGGTTTTCCTTGTAGAGAATTCTATTACCACATTTTAACTATTACTTTTGTGGAATTTTTGACCCACACAGATTATTCTTTAGAATTTGACTGTATTTGGAAAGGGTTTATATTTTGTTTATGCCTTCCTGACAGGACACTACAATCCTGCTTGTCACATGACGGTGATGCTTCCTAGAAAGTCATTTTTCTGCCTTTATAGGAAGGATCGTATGGCCCACATCTGCCATTCCCAAGGTACCTGCTTTCTACCAAATTTCTACCACAAAGACCATGTAAAGCCTTGAAGTCAAGATCATGTCTAATTCATGACTGAATTCCACTCTCGGCCAAGCTCTGCAAATTGCACACAAGAGGGATTCACTCTGTGTTGGAATGAACTGAATGGCAATTAAATTGAGGGGGTGTGATTCCAATCACTGATTCAACCTTTCTTTCCAAACTGTTTTAAGATTTGTATTTTAAAAACTTGGATATTCTATCAACATTTCTGCTAATTAGGTGGGTAGATTACTTTTAGCATGGCATTAAATTCATCTCAGCCTCTCTAGGAAAGCATATCAGATTGGAATCTGTACTCTTTCCCATTTACTCTAGCTTGATAATGTTCCCATGACCCCTTTTACACTCGGGACTAGCAATTTGGGGCTCGTTTTGTTCAGCCAATAGCCTTGCTTCTATCTAGAACAATCTTAACTCAAAGATGACATTGCCTTTTTTTTTTAAGAGTGGAAAGCTGACCAATCTAAAATAATTCCCCTGTATTATTACTCTGCATAGGTTAAAAGCCCAGAGCTCTTCAGTGCTGGTATTAGAGTATTTGAGCAAATAAGCACTACTTGCAAATTAATTTGTGCTAATTTGGGCCTATTTCAGGGTTGTGCATCATTCAGTGGAACATAAAGAGAGCAGCTTTCTGCAAAGCCACCCAGGAAAACCTGGCCTTCTCTCCATCGGTCCCAAAGTAGGTCTTCCCGCAGGTACCCAACCATGCTCTAGTTCCCTCTCGTCTATTCAAGTCCTCAACACAGGAAAAAATTCACATCAAACTTGCTGATCCCTAGGACAGCATGCATTCATTTAAAAAACAATTTTCTTGGTAGCCAGGCCACATGTGCACCTGAATAGTGACCAACTAAATGGTTCCCTAGTGAACAAAAGAGGTTGGGTTATGTTTTTAGGCCATAGATAGTGAGCAAATCAGACAAGATATATGATTTGTTAAAATGCATGGGAACATTTTATTGTTTCTTTAATCCCAATAAGTAATTTGCAGCAGTAAATAGAAATTTTATAGCAACATCTATAAGCTGGTCTATAACCATGATGATGGGAACTTCGCATTCTGTGAACAGCATATACTGTATTTATCCTTCCTCACATCCAATTTCTCTCTTAAAGCCCTTCAGTTTAAACATACTTTGTGGGAATGAGAATAAGAGGGAGCGGTAACTCCAGTTTTTACCTAGAAATGGTAGGAAAGATGTCACTTAATAAATTGGGCACACTATCTGAATACCTCTTGTAAGCAAGATTTTACTAAGTACTGTGCAGAAGCATGGGGAATATAGGACTGGAATCAGAAACAAGCTCTCCTAAAGAGATTCATCACCTAGTAAGAAAGCATGAACACACATAACCACAAAAGAGAGCAGAGTGGGGTCTGTGCCAGAGCGATAGTACAAATCAAAATCACTGGAGCACTGAGGAAGAAGGGAACTTTTCAAGCTGTGGTTATGCTGGGATGTTCATGGATTAGGTCACGTTTGAGCTGGTCCTTAATGGACAAGAAGGTATACAACAAGCAAGGGTGACAGGGGTGGGGCGTAGGGACTAAAGAACCTGAACTGGGAAGAAATTCAAAGTAAAAAGATCATACTGAGTTCAGAAAAGCTCAGATTGGGTTCTAAGAAATCTTGATAACATAATTCAACTAGAAAATAAAGTCAGTGTGAAGAACAAGAAGTAAAAGATGAACTGAGATCAGATTTTGGACTCCAAATGCAATGCTAAGTAATACAATTTTATTTGCAACAAATGGGGTGACTTGGACCACTGCTTATTGCTTGCATTCATCCTAGGAAATTTTCTTAGGCATTTTTCTCTATGTTTCCCCTAGACACACTCTTTTTAACTGAACTTCAGATGAGTTATGCTTTGGGAAATGTATGTGGCAGCTGTGGACTGGGGACATGAAGAGCAGTTAGGAGGCTAATGCAATAGTCCAGGCTACAGAAAATGAGTTTTGGACTAGTATAGTAATAGTGAAAATGAAAGGACTATGACAGATAAAAGAGACAATATAAAAAGGGAAAAAAATAGCAAAACTTGGCAAAAAGAGGTAGAAAGAGTCAAACGTTGGGCAGGGGGCAAATGAATACCCAAAATAATTCATCTGAAAGGCTCTGGGAGAGTTGTTTTATTCCATTGAGCTTTTGAGAACTACATGAGAGTCAGAAGACATATATGAGAATAAGAGAGAACATGTACTTCTGGAAAAGGTTGCTAGTCACTGATAATAACCAAGCTAAATAAGAAGCCAGACCCAAAAATAGCATTCTCTCTATGGTCCTGTGTGTTTCCCCGATTCACTATCTGAGGAAATTTCCCTATATGCAATTTTTACATTAGGAGGATCTTATTCATTTACTTGGGTTTCCACTCAATCTGTGTCACGCACATTGCTATTGGCTTGTGGTTAGTGTACTCTGCAGATAACTGGAAGGGCTCTTACCAGTTGCTCTGATTGGACACATCTCAGGAGCGATGGTGACCCCTGGAGACCAGCACCGGCCGACATCACAGCAGCACTGCATTTTGGTTATAGACTGTGGCAGCTGATTAGAACAGCGCCCATTTGCCAGAGCTGTGTAACAATATCCCGGGCGAACATCTGAGAGGACAAAGAAACATGCATACACATCATTGGGATCAAACTTTAAACATTACTCTTTTGCCCACGCTTCCCACTTGGGCTATGTCAGGGTTAACTCACAATTCCACCCCCCGAAGGGAAGTTCTGTGCACTGCTCAGGAACAATGCCCAGTAGCAAATCCCTTGTCTCACACCTTTTGCCCTTGTGTGCTGGTACAGTTGGCCGAAGTCCCAGATTCCATACCCAAGGTGGGAAAGAACGATTAAAACCACATGTGCCACAGGAAAAGAGAAACTGCGAATATCACTAGTGGTGACAGTTAGTTATTTATAAAGACATGTCTCCATACTGTAGAGAGGTTGTGTTGTCCTTGGTTTCAAACCATTCAATTTGAGCCACCTACGGCAAATATTTGTATAAACCTATTTTAAAACAACATTAAGTCTATGCTATCGTCTGCATTTCTAAAAGATCTTTCTTATGTTTCAGGCTGAAACTTGAGTCAGACTTGTGAGATTTATTTTTAAGGAATCAGCCACTTTGCAGTCAGATCCAATGCTTGTTAATCAAGATTTCCTTGTGTCCTGGGGCCTTAACAGATTTTATTAGGAAATAATTATTTACAAGTTCAAAATGTGCATGAATCCAAGTTCTTAGTCCTATAGGATACAAGAGTTCCTGAAGAAATATTTTCTTTCTTTGGCAGAAAGGCATCTTTTCAAGGCTTCATGGTAAGGCACATTTCTAATATCACTTTTATTGGATTACGTCATGTCTGACTGTCATGACAACATCTGACTCAATGCAGTACAACTTTGGGCCACCAAAAAAAAGCCCGCGACAGAGGGGAAACCTATCACCTCGTGAGGCCTTTGAGATATTACCAAGAAATAGGAGAGGCAGGTAGCAAACTACAAAACACCTTTATATACCTGACATGTGCCAAAGGTATACCTCTCTTCCAGTAAAATATATCTCTGTATGGTTAGTACAAAATAAGGTTTTGAAAAATAAATAATATTTTAAATATGCTTGGTGTTTAAAGGAATATAAGTGGTACATTCATTTGTAATGTGAAGAATTTTTTAATGGTCAAAAAAATCCATCACTGTTTTCTGTAAGTCTGAATACTAAACACCATGTTTGCTCTCTGAAGGCCATGCCTGTACTTGTCTTCATTTGCGAAATTTGTTTTATTTGTTTTTCATGCTTATGGAATAATATATTTGAGAATAAATGTGAATATCAAATAGTAGCCTATAGCAGTTAAAAGTGCAGACTTTAGAAGCAGGACCTGGGTTCAAATACTGCCTCTGTCATGTTCTAGCTGGTGACCTTGAACAAGCTTTCTGTGCCTTAGTTTCTTTATCTGTAAAATGGGGATAACATTAACCACACCCTGATTGGGTTGTTTTAAGGATAAATGAGATAATATTTGGAAAGCTTCTAGAACAGCCCCTGTCACATAGAAAAGTTTCTATTTTAAGTTTTAGTTGTTGTTATTATTGTTACAGATTTTAAATATGTAAAAAGAATGAGTCCTAACTACAAAGGAAACTCTGAATATAAGCAAGTAGCATTCTATAGATCCCAAATCAGAAGCACACAAGCAGATAATGAGAGTTCTATGTTTAGCTAAAATGTAGTAAAATACTTCAAAACCAAAATATTACTTACTAAAGGGAATAGGGGCTAAGCATTTATTTTCCTTTTAACCTTTTACTTACTTATAAATACGAACCAATATACAAATACATTTTTTTTAGCCGGGGGATTAGGAAAGGACAATTGATGATTTTTTACCAATATGGTTAAAACCTGACCTTTTTACTAAAAATAGTGTATCCTATGTGATCCCTCCATCATCAACTGCAAAATAAAAAGAAGGCTAATAGAAACATTTAAGTTACTAACATCAAGTGAAGAGGCTAAAACAAACTTAAACAAAGCCAAAGAAAAGTATGAGTCAGTTTTAAAGAATCCAGAATTATTTCTGAAAAGTACTTAAAAACACTAGCAAGTATAAATGTGCTTTCCAGAAATTTTTTGTGGTTCCAGTCCTGTACCTCTGGTCAAACTAAAAGTCTCACCAAAGAGGCCGAACAAGTTTTCTTCCATTCGGGTAGCCCAGTGTAAATGGGCTGGAGAAGAGAGTGCAGTCAAGTTATTTCTCTGTGAAGCCAAAGGCCACACCTCCCCCGTGAAAAGGGCAGGACAGAGAAATGGAGCTACCCAACTTCCCACATTCTAAATTGCATTTCCTTAAAGCCATTAATACTTTGTATTCTCAGGCGTTAGTAAATGTTTGTATATGGAAACCAAAGGCTGTTAAGAATGAGAAGGGATGTTCAAAACTGGCTTACGTCCCAGCTCGAAAGAATTTTGGGGTCACAACCCAGTGTAAATGTTTGACCAAATTATGAAATTTGTGTATATCCATGGGTTATCTTTCAGAGCAAACCTGGATTCTATGGCTGCCAATGGCAAACACTTGATGGGCTAATGTCTATTATTTAGCTAATTATATTAATACGTGACTGCTCCTCTGGCTGACTTATTTGTTGAATCGATGGCTCAGAGATTCTTGATCAAATGGTGACTGTTGGAGCTGGAAAAAAATGACAAGCCATGTCGGGTTACCAGGAGTCCCTGATTTACAAATGGCACCTGCACACACAGTATTCATTTTGATTTCTTCTCTTGCTGACTTAACCTTTGTTAAAAATACACACCTACACACAACTTGGAGTTTTAAAGACTATCCATAAGTTAACCATAGGAAGGGAAAGGCCGTGAAAATCAGGAACCATTTGGAGGAACTGACCCCAGGGGCACCAGCATGAAGTTTTCCATTTTCTGGGGTAGCACTGCCCTAGGAAGCAGGAAGGGAATGACTCTGGAGGTGCATCATTTTGTACAGGGGGTAAGGGGTGGCTTTGGAGGAATCTGAAGGCCTATGGGAGCCAAGGGAGAAGAATGTCAGGTCCTGGAGACAATCAAAAGAGGCAGGAGGAACCACAGCCACCTTAATCCATTTTCCATTTTCCCTATCCAAACCATCGGGAAGAGAAGGAGTAGAAACCTGTCTCCTTTCTCTTTTCTGAACCACTTGGCCCTTATTCTCAGGACCCAGAGATCACATTATATTAGAACAAATATATTAGGAGTCAAGTAAACATTTGCAGGCCCCCCTCCCCTGCCTTATCAGTAGATCCCTCCTAACCAACCATTAGCATTGTCATGTGCCACCAGGAGCTTGGGGTCCAAACTAGGTACAGGCTATCTTCAAAACTAATATAGAAAGGCAATACCACACAAAGTATTAAGACGTGCCAAAGGAATATCACAGACCAAAGAAAGAAAAAAATAATTAAAATACTGCAAGAGCTTAGAGAACAAGGATTTTGGGGAAAGAGGAGTCACAGAGAACACAGTCATAGAGAACATAGAACCAGAGGCTGCGGAGGTCCCAAACTAGCGAAGATGAAGCTTTTCCAAAAATGAAGAAAAAAAATGGAATCATGTGCCTGGCTCCAAGAACTTACGCCTAGGAGTTTCAGGAGTTGAGGTTAGGGAAGCATGCTGGGATAGTGAGGTTAAACAGTTACTGAATGGCCAAGGTGGAGTGTAGACCTTGCCTTTCTGACAAAGGACAACCAATGAAACAGAAGAATCAATTCCCAATCTAAAATTCTACAACCTACAAAGAAGTATTTTAGGCTGGGTAATATGGACTGGAGAAGTTAGGGCATTCAATTAAGGGATTACCATCAAATCTTGGGCCAATGATAATTAAGATAATAGGGCACAAAAGAGAAGATAGGGCAGAGTATCATTACAAATACTGAATCAGTAAAATAAGGTGACTTGGGAGAAAGGAGGGAATCAAAAATATTTTTTGAGTGTGAATGACACAGAAAATAATGGTGCTTCTAACAAATAGGAGGTGGAATTAGGAGGGGAATTTAGTTTTGGAGGCAAAAAATGGAATATTCAGGTGGAAATTTCCAGCATTCTGAGGGACATACAGTATTAGAATTTGAAAGAATGAGGTCAACCCTGGAGAAATAGCTCTGAGAGTCTCACAAATTGGTGACAGAAGGAAACAGTTGGGTTTCCAGGGTTAGAAGAGGTGTACAAGGAAGATACCACATACCACACTCCATATACGGGATTTCTAGAGGTTAGATTTACTAATTCCAAACAACCACCTTAAAACAAGCTTTGTATTTGATTATAAGTTGAGGAGGACTATACGTATGTTCTTATCACTAGGGATATTTTGAGGGTCATTGTGGTTTGCCATGACAGGAAATAGGATCATTAGGGAAAGGCAGAAATGTCATTTAGGTCACTTTATATGAAAGCTTGCTAGAGTTAAGATAAAGGGGGTTAAGGAAGGAGAAAACTGTTTGCCAAGGAGTACGGCAGGAAAGGGTCTGCATTATTTGGTGTTAGTTTGGAAGGAGGGAATGGAAGGAGTCCAGACTATGGACTCAGGCAGACCCAGGTTGGACTCACCACTCCGTCACCTATTAGCTGTTTGGACAACTGGACCAAATTATTTGTCTAACCTCTGTAAACCTCAGTTTCCTCCCACCTCACAGTACTGTTGTGAACATTATCAGATAATCTATATAAAATACTTCATACATATGGAAGTGATCCATAGATCTTAGTTCTTTTTGACCCCACCTTCCTTTGTAAAAAAGACAGTGTTTATATATTTGGTAAAGGAAAATAATTTTAAATATGTAAACCATCTTATATGTAAATTCATTTAAATCATTTTGATGTCATTTGGAGCCCCTTTTGAGTGTTAAAAAACAAAACTCTACCTGATGTCTGGCTAGGAAAGAATTTCTGCTCTGCCTCTCTGCTAACTATAACCATTGGAGGTCATGTGCTAATTGGGACAGTTTGGGGAGAAAAAGGAACTACATGAATTGTATCTGCCATTCTTTCATTACCATTCCAATGTCTAGATGCCAGAAATGTGGCAAGCCAACATCCCTGTTGTTGCTAAAGAGAAGTTCAGATATCTCCCTGCACTTCCTTGTGCTTACTCAAATGCCAACTGTAAAAGACTCCCCTTGGGTTTTATTACATGTGGCCAAGAGAAAAAGGAGTTCAGCATTTCAAGAGCAATTCAGTTTTGTTCTGAAATACGTGGTCTGTGAGGGTGTAAAGCTGAGTGCCTTTGAAAATATGGACCAGAAAAACATTGTAAGTTACAACTCTCTTTCTCCAAGGCTAGGAGCCAAAGCTTCCTAGTCTTGCCCTAAAAATACAGAAGAGCTCATTTGGATAATCAACAAATACTGAATGCCTGCAAGTGTGCAAGGACTTGTACTGAGAGCCACTGGGGAGTCAAGGATAGCCGTTACCACTAGTCTGTAAGAAGAGCTTACGCCAATCAAAGAGACAGAAACATTGACATATATGATTTTCCTGTAAGAGCACTGATGAGAAGTATACTCTCAGGTAAGGGAGAAACTACTTTCAGATAAGCTCGTCTGAAGCATCTTCACGGATACAAAACCTGAGTAGAAGGATGAAAAACTGAGCTGGAAAGAGTGGTGTAACATGTGTGATTAAAGGCATGAAAGTAATCAGTGGGGATTGTGCAAACAGGCTAGCGAGGTTGGGAGGAGTTCTACAGTAAAGCACCTTAACAGACTGTGCACTCTGGAGCTTTAACTTCATTCTAGAACACCGGGCCTGGAAGGAAATCTTAGCAATCATTAAATCCAACAGTTCTCTAATCTATAGTCATAAAAAAAAAACAACAACACAATCTCCTATTTAATTGTCATCTTACATGGAAACCCACATCTACAACAGATAAAAGTGGAATTGCCACGCCTGGAGTGAGAGGCGTGAGCAGGAGCCCTTCCTACGTGTCCCTCCCCTACTGTTCCCTCCCCAACCCCAGAAGCCCTGTAGAGCTTTGCAGTTCCCGAAGGATCCATGAGAAAGGGACTGAAAACCACTAATTTCCAAGTCCTAATGGAAAACTACCAGAGGCTTTTGAGGAAGAGAGTTGTTTAATCATCATACTATTTTAAGAAGATAAATCTGACAAGATGGATTGCAGAGAAGCCAGGAAGTAGGGGGACCAATTAAGAGATTATTGACAATTTTAGATCTAAATCAGCATAAAGCCTGGGAAATGACTGAAGGTAGGGAAAGAAAAGAGAGGGGTCTCAGGGAAGGCTGATACTCAGAAAAGTGCAATGTTAATTTACAGAGTGAGGGTATTTGTAGGGTCTCCTTGAGTGTCCCTCTTTCATGGGAGGCAAAGAATGACAAATCCAGACCCACATGGGGTCTATGTTTTTTAAAAATGTGCCCAACTGTATAACACTTACATTTCCATAACTATATATTTTACCTCAAGTGAGAAATTATACGTCCCCCCGAAATTTGTTTAAAAAGCTATTGCTTACGGAACTGATTTATACAAAACATGCATGCTGCTTATAATTCAACCTACCTATGCATCTGGTACCCTCAGGAGAGGTGTAAAAACCTGGGGGGCATTTGCAAAAGTAACTGCTGACCGTGTTTGTACATTCGCCCCCATCACAGATTCCAGGAATAGTGCTGCATTCATCGATATCTGTAACATAAAGAACAGTCTCAATATTTGTAGAACACAGTGGAAAGCCTCTCATCATTACATGGATTCAGATGTAAGACTAGTCAAATCATTTCCCCGGAGACAGCCAACTCTACAAAATAAAAGTTGCATGTAAAATAGTCAATTCAGGTGTAGGTGCTTTTTCTCCTAACACGGACATCCCCATGGGGTTTACCAAATTCAAGAGATCAGAAGAGCAAAATAAAATAAACCACTCCTTTATAATCTAAAACTGTGTACCATTTAGTCGTCAAGTAGCTTGTGTGCTAATATTCCAAATGATATTTATTTTACAATTTTGTTTTCCCTGTTTCCTTCAAGTTTTTCATTTGGTTAAACTCCCACTCTAATTACTCCATATTCTCCATCACTTCCAGCATTTCTTTTCAACCTGATTTTCCACAAAGCAGATGCTGCAATCCTACCACCTATTAAGGAAATGCAATTCCACACAGAAGACACGTGGGCATATATAAACCGAGGCTACTGCAGAATGACTCCTTGTAGTCGCAAAGGCTATGTGGAAAAGGCCACCTGCTGGTAAGCAGGATCTTTTCCTTCCATTCCATCTGGGAATTAGTAGTGGGATAAGAATTTGCTTTAGGAAGAAGGAAGAAAATTAGATCCCAATAGATAGTCTGGAGTGAAGAAACTGTAAATAAATGGCAACCGTAGAGTTAATGTGTTGAATACTGAGGTAATCATACCCTTCTTTTCTTCAAAGCACATCATAACAAATTGATTCTAAGTTAAAGAACTCAACCAGCTTTACTGCTCTTAGCAACAATTTGCTAAAGCAAGAGTTCTGTACTGCTCCAGGAAGTAATATTACTTGAAATCACACCTACCTTTTTCTAATTGCTTTCAGGGGGCACTCCATAGATACCAGGCTGTATATTAAAGGAGTCTGCTCCACTGAGGACAGTTGTTATATTGCACTGGAAACCTACTATAAACGGCTCAGTTTTCCAATTCCATGCAATCTACTTTTACCTTTGTCAGGTTCACCAAGACAAAAATGCTGAATCTTTTACTGTTGTACATTTCTATTGTGCTGCTATTAGTTGGTAGTCTTAAGTAACATTTTAATATAAATATTGTCACTAAAGTAGAAAAGCAGTGTAATTTAACCTAAAAATTCTAATTGAGCAGAACCGACCTTAAAAACACAATATAGTAACCTAAGCGAGAAAAATGAAAACATACGTTTTAACATTTCAGGTGAAAATGTTTAATATATTGCAGTAAATTGAATAAGCAAGAAAAACCAGTATCTACATTATAAGAAATGCAGTCTGAAATAGCATACCCAAAACTTTAATCATTTGAGCAACTACTAAAAATACCTAAAAGCAGAAAAGGTATGAAACCATACTCTTAATTTCTTTAGAGGTAAAGCTACTTGAAAAGGATGCCTGCTTGAAATGTCTGGTTAATATTCTTAAATGTGGTCCTGAGTTACTTGCATTTAAGTTTGGGTATGTATAAAACCTTTAGTTTTTCACCGAAAGTTTCTCATCAAGGAGAAAAGAAGAACTGTAGCACACTTTCCTCCACATCAATGAAATTAATGGCCATGCAGAAGTATCACAGGGCCACTGAGTCCATACCTTCCATTTCCCTCATCACTTCAGTACGTGATTCTCAACTGGACTGATTTGGTGGACTGTTTACCTCTTGTTAGTTACTGCCTTATCTGACACAAGCAAATCCCACTTTGAGAAAATCAGATACATGAAAAAAATTGATAATTCTTCCTTGCAAATTAAGCTATTAATGAACTTCCTTAAAGTTTTGACAATATGAAAAAAATCATCATTCAACACGTTCAGAAAACCTATCCTATATAATTTAATGCAGACCTGAATACTGCTAAGCCTCCTTCTGAGGATCTGACCTGATTGAGGCATACAGAGAAGATCTTTCGCTAAGAGTGCTGACCAAGTCTTTGGCAACTTAGACGATCACCCTAAAAGAAGAGAGGGAACCACTTGGTGCTCTCAGGGGCACCCAAACTACCAGGATGATGGTTCCCTGTGGGTCTGGTGAATGACCTGCTTTGGACACTGGACGCACCCCTGCAAGCCACTTCAAGGAAGGACTTGTTGGCCTAGCAGCTGGGAATGCTGTCAGCAGATGGACTTCTGCCCTCAGTCCCCTCAGGGATTGCCCCAACTGCAGAGAACCAGCCTTACCCACGGCCACAGCCTTCCCAGGCAGTCCACATCCAACAACTTATTGCAGAGGAGTCTTGATCTATTGGGGGACAGCCCTGAAGACTCTCTAATAACCCAATTCCTTGTGGGATCCACCAAGGTTGTAGTTAGACTCCATCACAGCTCACCTTCGCCTCTTTTCTTTCACAGGTGTTGATCCCAAGGACACACCTGAACAAACATCCTGAATGCTATAGATGCATCAATGGGGGTTAGCACTGAGAACCTGAGGCCACTAGTTCCCTCCAAGGAAGCAGGAAAAGATGCTTAGGACAAATCTGACCACTTCCTTCAGGTGCCAGACTGATGACTATCAATAAATGTGGCAACAGTGAGCGAAGGGAAGAAATTGAGAACTTCCTGCTCAGGCTAAAAGTTACTCCAGTTTTGTGTGGGGTGGTGAAAAGTTTGGGGAAGGAATGGTGGTGATGGCAGCGTAACGTCTAAACGCAGTTCATGGCACTGAATCAAGTGTACAGTTAAAAACGGTTAAAATGGCACAATTAATTTTCTCTCTATATAAAACCACAAAATGTTTTTGAAAAGTAAATTCTGGCACAGGGTATCTACATGGCCTCATCTCTAAGGGTTTTTGGCACTGACGTAGGGGAAGGTGAGGTGTGACCCCAGCCCTCAGAGCACTGCCACAGTCAGGCGGACCATGGGATCCTGAAAAGCTTGAGACCAAAACACAAGAACACGTTTGCTTCAGCCTAAGTGCTGCTCTTCATTTAGAAGACAAAACAGCTGTAAAAGGATCAGAGTCAAGTATCTTCTGACTCCAATTCACTGTGTTAGTCAGAAAGGCAGCAGTGACACTTGTTTACATGCAGTTTGACCTTTTTTCTTTGCTTTGCATGGGCAGGCTCTGGGAATCGGATGCAGGTCTCGGGCACGGCAGGCGAGAACTCTGCCACTGAGCCACCGTGCACCCCCCACAGCTTCCCCTTTCTGAAAGCAAAATCACCATTCTTCTCTCCTAGGCTAGAGGCTAAACCAAGCAATATTTCACTGCTTATATGAGAATCAATGCTAACGTAAACAGCACTGTCATGGTGAAGTTTTGTAATGGTAAAGGTGTACATCCTGTTCCTCAGATATAAATTTCACAGGAGTGAGTGAAACGGTCAGGCAGAGTCTGACAGAGAAGCAGCCAAGGACTGAGACTAAGCTTCTAGAATGGACGTAACATCTCAAGGCATATTTTAAGACAGTTCTTTAACACTGATTCTTCTGTATTTACCCAGCCACACTCAGACTTAAAACAAACATGTCCAAGTGCCATCAAGAGTTATCGCCTCCTTACAGAGGAAGCTGTAAATATAATGCAAAGGCATTAATTAAGATAAATGTGTCTCTCACAAAGTATTTCTGAAAATTAATGTCGGAATCATGTAACGCCTATCAAAGACACATGAGGAGACAGTGCCTATTTAAAAAAAACAATCTTTTCTCAACCTGATAAAATAAATGACTGCTAACATCCTTATTAATGAGATTTAACATATATATCAATACCCAAAGAGGTTATTTAAATGACAGCATAATCACAAGAATCTATTTAAAAAACAGAATTAACCTTGGTGGGATGGGGGAAGCATCTTTCACGTGTTATTACTGCAGATAGTAACAAATGATGATGACGATGACGATGATAGCTACTGTGTACTGAGTGCCGGGCATTGCCTAAATGCTGCGTTAATTCAAATAATCCTGACAACATAGATAGGGTCACAGACCTGATTTCTATACCTCTGGTGCCCCGGCATTGTGCTTGCATCACATTAAGGCCTTCAAAAAAACTGGCCTGAGTAAAACCCAAAATAAGAGCCAAGAGATTTATCATTTATAAAGTGATGCTAAGCCCCAATCTAAAATAGGATGGGGGCGGGGGTGGGAGAGGAAGAGTTTCCACCTTGGTGCATGTCCTCAAGGCCAGACAGCTCAGGAAGGACATTCTAGCCCACACCTCCCTGATAAAGATAAAACTGGACTAGGCCAAGTTGTTAAATGAGCAGACCTGGAATGCTCCTGAATGGCTCCTCCTCAATGACACATCCCTCTCCCTTCAGGTGTCTAGTGCTTTCTGTTTTCCTGAACCACCTTCTCACTCTCATTGCTTCATGGTTGCAGTCAATGAGTTCACCATGGAAGCAAAAAGAGTTCACATTTCATTCTAACTTTCAGTGTCTGGTAGTAAAAGGCCAGAATAAATCCTTTGAAGTAGACTCAATCACTTCTACCCTCTGAAACTCATTCATACTAACTTATTATTTTCCAGGCTGTTACCACTAGGTGTTTACCTCCTTTTAACAGACTATCAGAAATCTGAAGTAGGAGAGAATTTGAGAATAGTGGCTTTCCCAGAGTTTCTGTAAGTCAGCCTGTATTGGATACCAGCCACAGTAAGCAAATCAGCTTAGAGATGTGGTGGGGAGTGGGGCTTGGCTGGGAAAAACTATCTCTTTCAGTGCTCTGGACACTTCCTCCTGTTTCCTCGAGGCTGGGAAGTTATTATCCCTTGGTAGCTGCCCATGGCCTCACTGGCTTCTTGCTATGACCGCAAGAAAAGTGGTAGGTCCCTTCGCTCCCTAGGCACTGTCCTGTCCAGTGCTCTTGATCTTCCTTCTTATCCCTATGTCTTATCTGTGTCCCCAGGGCTTTCTGCCATCTCTGAGCCACTTCCCTATCATGGGGCTCCCCTAGCAGAAGGTGAGGAAGGCGTGTGGAGAGCAGATGGGTGGAGTATGGTCTCCCCCGACCTAGGACAGGCACCACTGGGCAACCTGGCTCTCCGGGAGTGCGACAAAAGATCATGCACTTCTATTGTAAATAAGGGGCAGGGGAGCAGATTACCTGACACTGACTGTCTAGATTACTAATAAAGTGAGAGAAAAAAAACAAACTCAAAGTTGTGGCAGCTGCTTAAAAGTAACATGTGACACTAATGATGACAAATGCCACTAAGCCTGGGAGATTAACTTCGCTTTACCATAAACACTAAACTCAGTGTAAAATGTGTGATTAAAAAGGGAACAGATTCTTCAAATCACCTACTGAAAAACTCAGCCACTCAGAAAACTCAGCAAGTTCACCCGCTTTCACGGTTTCTTCGTTCACAGAGAATGAGTTGTCTGATCACAATTTGAAAACAATTAGAAACATAAAGATGGAGAAAGGGTTGTGGAACTGAGCAACCCCCAGATATCATCTCGTTCAATCTCTTCACTTGAAAAATAAAATAAGACAAAGTTGAAAACTGACTTTTCTGATCATACACTGAAGACCAGGGACATTACCAGACTTACTTCCAGTCTAGTGATCTTCTGCCTAACCGAGGGGTTTTTTGGTTCCAGCAACCATCTAGGGAGCTGGTTAGCATAACCAGTGTTCGCTGAGGGCCTGCGACCAGCTGCAGAGGATGGAGCCCCATCTCTGGCATCGGTTAAGTATCCCTTGGTTTTCTCTTTAGTGCCTGAGAGGAGAAGAGCCCCTGATAGCAAGCAGTCATCAGATAAATGTGCCATTATTTTGGAAAGGGGAAGTATTGAGGGTTTTGGCTCACATATTAGGGACTTCAGTGACTTAAGAGCACCATTAAAAAAAAATCCTTTGCATCATGTGGTGCTATTATAATTGCTAATGGCTAAGTTGGTGATCATCTAAATCCCAAAATATAAGTGGTTAATTAAGAATCCAAGGAACTTCTTCCAGAAATAAAACTTAATCCCTTAATTATACTTTTATTTCTTAACTTCCTCCCACAGTAACCTATACAAATATGGACTTGGTTTTCAAGAGGAAAAGGCTCATGCATGCTTTCAAAGTGCACACTGGAAAAATCAGCAAGGGAGGAGGGCATGAACTCCGTTTCCTTTTTTACCAAATCACAGCTATGAATCTAAGTATTTTACTTCATAAATTTGTGAAAATTTAATAACTGTCATCTAGAGACTTTAGCTTGTTGATCTGCCTCTCAAATCCACCCATATTGTACGTATTTATTTTCAACTTGGTATATGACATATTTTTTTAAGTTTTGGGGAAAGGGGGACTATTTTAGAAAGGAAGGGAGAACTCTGTAAATAGAGAAAAGTAATTTGAATAAAGTCATTCTTACATATGAGGGAGTGATGGTTCACGTACTGTTAGTTTTCTAAAACCAATTTAATTGAAAAATTTTTAAATACTGTGACCTTCTAGGTACCCAATTTATTCCTCTTCAAGGAATATCTTTGAGAGAGATAAGTTTTAAAACCACTCAAAGTAATAGTAAAGGTGCCGGAACAATTTTCACAAGGGTACAGAGCCACACAGCAGCCTGACCATCTTCCCAGGGAACATACACAATCTCTTGCTCCTTTCGGCTGTATGGGGCAGATTTTCTGGGATTCCCTCTATCCACCATCTGGAGAACATCCTTTCCCCAGAGTTAACCATTCCCACAGTGAGGCACTGGGACTAGAGGAAAGCAAGGGGGTCGAAGGAGGGACTGAGCTCACCGAGAGTTCTCAGAGGACTTTCTGATTACTTTCCTACCAGAGAAAGATCAAAATGCTCAAACCAGCCTCCAGGCCAGGGTACATGTAGTACTAACAGGACATTCTCTTCCAAAATCAATTTTGCATAGAAAAATAAAAAGGAAGAGCGAAAAAGCCATCATCTAAATTTAATGTAACATTAGATGGCAAAGGGGAAAAAAAAATGGTCTAGCCAGAAGTATTCTGTTTTTATCTTGCAGCAGGCTTCAGTATGTTGCCGGGGAAAAAAAATTGTGGAAAAGAAATAAGCAATTTTATTTCAAACTGAAGTTTTGGTCCATTGGGTAGTCCACTATAATATATTAATTATTATTAATTCTTGGCATTAACAAAAGGACTTGAACTCTTTTTCCTGCATTCTGAGCATTGACTCTGTGTCTTCCGTCTAGTTTACATCGAGATGACCATTTCTATGTTAACTGACAGTCTGAATTAAAAGCAAAGTCAAATCTAGTCCAAGCTGGAAGCCATCATGATTCCAGAAAATGAAACACAGACTACACAGGTCACACAGACCATACAGCCCTAAATCTTTAGACCAAATATATCTCTTGAAGCTGAGTATACCAGACTGTGGATTTCACATGCAATAAACCTTAACAGCTTATTAAACTACTGTCATGTAAGACTACACCCCAAAACCTATACTGTAATATTTTAAATATTTCACAAATATTAGGAAATACAGGTTTTAACAAAGTAGAAGCAATGACTTACAACTAGGAAAGAAGACAATGTAAGACAGTACAAAGAACACTAGAATGTAAGTTAAGAGAGGTAAATTTTTAGCACTCTCTAAATGACCTCAGCCAGAGCACTTAATGTACCCAGGACACAGTTCCTTAATTTACAGTTTGAGAGGGTGAAACTAGGGGAGCTCTTTGCCCCTTTCAGTATTAACCTTCTCTGCTTATAACTTGGAGTTATAGCTTCCAAATACACGATCTTTAGAGTCAACTTCCTTGTTCTTTGCAACTTTTGAATAATGTTTCTAAGAAGACCTACTTCTTCAGAAAGAACTGAAGTACTTAGCACAGCTACTTCAAATAACTGTTCATAAAATGTTCAAGACACAATATCAATGATAAATTCTATAATGATCAATAACTTAAAAACAACTCCAAACTACAACAGTAACTCCATTAGCGTTAAAGTCTTCAGTTTCAGGGCAAGCAGATATTATACTGTTTTATATGCAATTTATTAACTGCATTTCAAATTTAAAGCTGTCTTTCACTTGCCTGGTATACCATAGTGATCAGCAAAGAAAGATTAGGGATTTAAGTGCAGGCAAATTATTTAGAATGAACAAGCCCTCATTATCAGAGTCTAGAAATAGAAATCCAGCAGTAATTAGTTTCAACAAAAATGCACTTGCCTAAATGAAGCCTCAGAATTCACCAGGAAGAATAATTGAATCAGAAGAAGCAGCTCTGAAAAAGCTATTACATTACTGTTAGACATTGCCACACATAAGATATGTGTACTCATCAAAGAAAGGAGGGCACAATGATGCTTACTTACTTCCCTCTCAAGAAGTTACTTATTGTATTTGGAAGCCAGGCCATTTTTTGACAAAGAGCAGTAGCGATCAATATAAACACATCTCCTGTACACACATTTTTAGAATCTCAACCTATTAACTAAAATCAAATATAAAAATTTACCTTGAATTATTTTTCTATTTGATTAACATTAAAAGGCTTCCATTTGATAAGCAGGCATCATCCTCCAGAAAAAGAAAATCTGAAGCCTTGTACTAGGAGAATAATTCATATCTCCAAATAAAAATCAAACACTCATTTTAACAAGAAAGAAATATCAAAAGATAAATCATTTTGAATGCTCTCTAATGATCAAATTCAAATTCACGTCTATAAAACTATGCAAAAACATGACTCTTGAACATTTTAAACCAAATATTGGTTCAAAAATATTTCATGTTTTAGTATTTAATTTGATTCAGATGTACCTCTTATTTTGGGTCTATAAAAGTGGAAAAAGCTGCAGGGTTTTTCTGGTTCAACAGCACAAAGCCATATTATTCCTGTTCAGAATATTATATTTAAACATTCATGGAATAGCAAAGATAGAGGGATTTAAGAACAGTTGCAAACAAGCTTGTTACTGATACCTACCCTCCCCCACTTAATTGAAAAGCATGCGATTTCTTACCTTCACATTTTTGTGACACTTCATTAAATTTGTGTCCAGCAGGGCATTTGCACTCAAAAGACCCAACAGTATTAATGCAATTTCCTCCTTGACAGAGTCCAGGGATGGCCTGGCATTCATCCACATCTGTCAGGTTTAGAAGAGGAAGAGAGAGAGATGCATACAAAATTCATTGCAGAAGAAAACATGACAGTTTGTCTACAATTATATTAACATATTCATATCAGTGAGTTATTCGCTCATCATAATATTTGGAATATGATGGGAGAAACTATTTTTCACAATTTTGTTCTGTAAAATAAACTAACACAGCTTAGTCAATAATTTTCTATGAGAAGTTCCAAGCACTCTTTATTTTCCCATATTGGAAGGTAGACTTACCCCGTGAAGAGGAGAATATTTGTGCTAATTTTTGTGGCTTTATAATGTATGCTGCACAGTACAAGGATACACTTACAAAAAGATCACTATTCACTTCTTGTTTTTATCTCTAGTTGACAATAATAAGTCAACAGAGTTATTCAAGCAATCCTGAGAATCAAAATGCAACACATTTCTATAATAAAACTGTCTAAAGAATTGTATTGGATAATTTAATTAAGACAGAATTTGCATATGATGCTCACACTACCTGAGAAAGCTAATGTTTTTGTACAAATGCAGTGGAAAATGTTCATCTTATGTTCTGGAGAACTGTCTTGCACAGAAAAAGATTAGACTAACGTGTAATCTCAGATGCACACACTGTGGACTTACGTGGAAGGCAGAGAAGCTGCCGGAGGGAACTTTTTTTTGTTAATTCAGATCACATCCCTCCCCAGCTCAAAACTCAAGTCCATGCTAAGTCCTAGAAGGTTCTACATGACTCCTCTAGTCTCTGATCTCATCTCCTAACCTCCTTCCTCTCTTACTTTTCTCCATCTGCACTAGCTTCCTTGCTATTCCTCAAACATGTCAAGTATGTGCCTTTGTAGGTGTCTGCCCTTTTGCTTGGAATATTCTTCCATTAGCTGCATGGGTCAGTCAGTCCATGTTTTTGGGTCTCTGCTCCAATGGCACTTTAGCAGTGGGTCCTTCCCTAACCAGCTTGATAGCAACCTTCAGTCCCCTGATACTTACCACCTTCCTTATCCTGCTTAATTTTTTTTTCCCATAGGATTGATCATCAACTGACTATTATGCATTCCATTTTGTTTTGTTTTATATGTTGACTGCCTTCAAACTAGGCCTCCACAAAGCAGAGACTGTCCATTTTGCTGGATGCTGCATTCTTGGCATCTAATGACTAAGCATCTTATGTAGAACCCTATAAAGTAACCCTCTAGGAACAAAATTAGAGGGCTCCAGGCCCATTGCATCAACAGAAATATTGTAAAAATACACATATATTCTCTCCATCTTGCCACTCAAAACACACAAAAACCTGATTTAGTAAAAAAACCTCAAGGAAGACAGTCTAACTTTTCTTCCTCTATTTCAGGTATTCTTTTAGAAATCTAGAAGCCCAGTATACTATTTGTTTTTACTCTCCATTGTGCAAAGCAGAAAAGTGAATGCTTTCTGTAAGAACTCTAATAAACTGAGTTCTTGAGAAAAACTGTCATGCAGGAAAAGGGGTACTAAAAGGAACAGCAATTCATTTTGGTATGAAGTGTCACAATGTTTTAAATGGAATGTCCTGACCCACAAATGAATGACTGCATGTGAAATATAATTAGTTTATGTTCTACAGCTGATTTCAATTTTTGTATTAGACCAAAATTTTCCACTCTCTTGACATTTTGAATATATTTATTAGAATGTTATTTGAAATTAAGATTTTACTTTACTGCTAACTGGTCATTCAACATATAAGTAAAACTAGAGAGTCTTGTTGATCATAATTTTTGGTCAGCAGAGATACATGTGAGGGCAATTCTCTGTTGACCACAGATTCTAGGATTGGCAGAGAGAATAAGCTCCTTTCTGAACCCATTTGCCCACAACCTTTCACATATGGTCCAGTGGGAATGTTCACAGCATGTTTCCTGGCAATGTTTACAGCATCACTATAAACAGAATCACAGGACCCCTGGAGTTAGGGGGACACAACAGCACCTCTGGAATCAGAGGGGAACTGCTGGTAAGGAACCAGCAAAGAAGGGGAGCCCCAAGCCAATGGCAGAATCTCTCAAAACAAAAACAAAAAACAAAACACATACAAAACATGAAGAATTTTCCTTTTTAAATTAGCAATATAACTGCCACTTTCATTCTTCGGATTTTTAAAAATATCTCATAAAAAGTTTTTTTTGCCCTTGGATAATAAGTAACAGAGTCAGGAAGGGTCAAGAAGCAAATGCTGGAGAAATCCAGATTATATGAAATGAAGGGCAAAGCTAAGGAGAAGCAGCTCTTCCCTGCTCATTTTCTTTTCTCCCAGTTCTGTTAACACCTTAACCTCTGAGAATTAGTTAATGACAGGCAGCTGGGCACTCATAGGCTGACTCTTTGGTCACTGTCGGTGAATTCATGGACACCAAGGAAAAAGGAAACTAAACTGACTCCTAATTCTGTAATCCACCTCTTCATAATTCTAGGATTTAAAAATGACTTCTTGCTGCCCCTGACATTCAGAAGAATGCATTTAAGGGCACACAAAGAAGTTGTATGTCATATGTGGCAGTCAGGGACCAAGACCAACAGTGTTTTTCAGAAATGGGGTTTGTCGAAGTGTAATAGAGACCCACAGAACTGCGTGATTAAGCTCAAGTTCTGTTTTATTGCATATTATGCTTAGAATTCACATATAGAACAAAACCAAACTGCTACCTATGTACCTCAGGAAAGCAGAGCCTGAATTTCTGAAAATATTGCAACTCACTGGAGATGCACTGGAGATGTCTAAAGGAAACAGACCCAGCCTGGGAGTTTTCAATCCCATCAGTTTAGCATGGGGCTGCCCCTGTTCACTTCCTCCTGTTTCCTGCCAGACATCCAGACAATAAAAGAATTTGTACAGCTGGAAGAACAGGAGTAAAAGCCAAAAACAGAGTCAGAGCTTCGATGGGAGGCAGGGGGAGCAAGGCAACATCTGGGGATATTTAAAGCTTTGAAACAAATCCTAATTTATTTCTGACGTCAAACAATACATAATGTAGCATGCAAAATGGCGATAGGAACAGTTTGCTTCAGGTCGGCTAAGTACAACTCATGAGATGGGGCAACTCCAACAGTTTCAACTGATGAAAACAAAATTAAGACAAACAAACTACCTTGTTCACAAATCTTGTTTTGTGTTTATACTTAGCCTTGCTGGGAATCACAGCATTAATATAAACAGAATCACACGACCCCTGGAGTTAGAGGGACACAAGAACACCTCTGGGATCAGAGGGGAACTGCTGGTAAGGAACCATCCAGTAAGGTTCCTAAGGCCTTAGTCAGATATCATGCAGTCAGCGAAACTGTGAAGTTATGTCTCTGACGCTGCCTTTCCATTCTCTCCAACCTCATCGGAGAATAGCTCTCCAGAGAAAATAAGATGAATGCGTTAACAATCCCATCGGCCCAGGCTTTACCTTGACAAGCTCCCGTGCGTATGTTGGGAATGAAACCGCGGCGGCAGGGGTGAGGCTGGGCAGGGCACATCTCGCAGGGGTGGCCCCAGGCTCGGCCCACGGTGGCACAGCAGAGAGTCTTTGTGCACACGATCCCGCTGAGCTGTCCTTGGCACATCTGGTTGCTGACCACAGTAAAACATGGGCCTGTCCTGTAATCTGGAAATAGAGAACAAGTCTTCCGTGAAAGTCCAGAAAAGCAAGAACCATCATGCAAATGAACAGCTGCACCACATCTCGCCTGACACCAAGCTGGGAAATGGACTTCAGGGACAGAGTCACTTAGTCGGCATGAAACCTTTGGCAGACCATTCTACTTCTGAACCTCCATTTTCCTCAATTATGACATGGGGGATAGAAGCACAGGTCCCCTTTAACAAGACTGTTGTTGAGGAGCAGATGAGCGAATGGAAAACTCTTTACAATGGTGATGTGTCATATCAATCAATATAGCACAGGATTCACTCATTCATTATTCCTTAATCAGGCAATATTCATTATTCATTGATTCACTCAAGAAATATATCTCATGCTTTCTATGCATCAGCCCCTGGAACTGATATAGATGCTTCAGTGATTGAAATGGACCAAATCCCTACCCTCGTGGAGCTTACAGTCTATTATTTAGGTGGGAAAAAGCAAAGAATTCCAAAACTTGCAATAAGGTAACTCATGGCATCTTATTCCTTGGAGTTCTTGAACAAAAGAAACTGTTACCTATTTCATTTGAATTTGGTCCCTCTTAAGTCTAATACCAAAACAAACAAACAAACAAAAGCAAAACAAAAAACACTGCAATCCCTGGGCAAAGCAAGCAGGGATAAGCTAGGGCCACAGGGAATCTCCAAGCAGTCCAACAGTATACAAAGTCTGCCTCCTTTGTTTTTTTTTTTTGATAAAGAATGAAAGTCAATCTAAGTCAATCCGAACTCAGTATCAACAAAGCAAAGGAAGGTTAAGATGCAGTAAACACTGAGAGCCAGAGTCAGGCTGTACCCATGGTGTCATGTGAGTGTAATTAGGGCATAGTACCCTATTCTGGTCTACAGTGGCCTTGACAGGGTAGGAGGCTGGGCTGTGGCAGGACTTGTGAGTCATCATCCACTACTCAACATTC
Organism: Tamandua tetradactyla; assembly: GCF_023851605.1. NCBI lineage: Eukaryota > Metazoa > Chordata > Mammalia > Pilosa > Myrmecophagidae > Tamandua > Tamandua tetradactyla. Next base: position 62,862,580 of record NC_135340.1, read on the forward strand.
TCACACTTCCTTATGTTGTTTTGGAAGTGCACTTTACATATCTGAGACAGATATAGAGTATTTCTGGTGTATAAGGATGGACTAAATGATGCTAGTAAGTTCCTCTCACCACTGAATTATACAGCTTAATGAAAATCACTCATGCTAATGAGACCATTAGGCCACTCAGTTCATAACTAGGTTATGTTTTCATTTTATTTTCTTCTTTCTTTGAGTAGCTCATAGGACACAGACATGCCATTTACTGAGGATGACTCTTCATCAAGTACCAGCAAGAATGAACAGGCTGGACCACAACAACGTTTTGGCAATAGTTGAATCTTACTTCCTGGCATCTGTCCATTCTGTCTTCTCTCCTGCTTTCTGTGTTGCATCCCTGTTCCAATCCTACCCCTGTAACTATGGCCCTACTTGCTCTCTACACCTCTGCTTCCTATCACTAAATGCTCTTTCTTACTCTCCCTTGCTATCTGGCTGGAATGAGCCGCCTGTGACCAGTCCCCATTGCCAAATCTCCCTCCCTACAGGCCAGTGCCAACAAAAAGGGTGCTACGTGTATCACTTACAGGAGGCAAGATGATTTTAGACTTCCTTATTTTATAACTTTAACTTTCATTATTAAAAAGTATAATTACACCAACTCATAATTTCACAGATATTTTTACTATGGGAAAATGAATTTAAAAATATGTTAATTCATTTAAAGAAAAATACTGAGTAAATGCTATCATAGATGGTATGTAAATATGCCCAAAACTGTGTGGGTGGCACATAAATACCAACACAGCTAATTTTCCAAGAGAGTAAGCTTATCCCTTTGTTCCTCTTAAGTCTCTATATGAGACTTAAGCCCCACCTACCTCTTAAATCTCTATATGAGACTTAAGCCCCACCTACCTCTCCAGCCCCACCTACCTCTCCAGCCCCACCTCTAAAACGTCCTCAGTTCATGTTTGGAATTTGAGTGATAACAAATAGCATGTTATAATAGTCCACGGATTGGCGTATGTTCCCTCCACAAAGAGGACCAATCTCCCAACTCTGTTCAAACATCACCTCTTCTACTCATCATTCTCTTAAGACCTCCATTCTACATTTTTTCATAAAGCCTTGAACATAAATCTATTAGCCATTATTAACTAGTTATATTTTGCTTCTTTTAAATATTTTATTTATTTCCTCAATGACAATACACATACACAACACAAAATTCAAAATATATGAAAGGTAATATGATAAAAAGCTAGTCTCCCTTCTGCCCTCATTTCCAAACCTCCTTATCTTCTTCCTCGGAGGCATACACTGTTAGAAGTTGCCTCATGCTTCTTCCAGAGATATTCTATGTGAAAGAGCTTATTACAATGGGCATTTCTGCTAAAACATGGAGAAAACAGGTATCACATTCCAAAGTAGGATTTAAGTTCTTGATGCCAAGTCTTCAATGAAGATTAATGAGAACAGATCAAGTACTCCACACCGCCTCATCCATATCAAGGGCATAAAAGAGTTGATGTTGATGAGATGAGTTAATATTTTGGGGAGAGTTGTAGATGGGTTAGGATTCCCACCCAACCCTCACTTTAAGCCTGGGGAAAAGGCCTGACTCCTTAGAGAGTTTAACATGTGCTTTCTAAAGTTGGAGGGTTACAGTGTCCTAGTGACTGACTCATGCCTGAGAAATAAAAAGAAATATACAGGGTGAATGACTGGTTGGCTATCTGTTTTAATGGCAGAGCAAAAGATATTTGATGCTCTCCCAAAGCACGTGTGATGATTTTCCATGAACCAGGTGTGGGTTACATATGAGAGAAAATCAGTGTGGGGTTGTCTTAGGAGCAAACGACCTTATGAGCAAAAGACGTTGTGAGCAAAGGACCTTAGCAGAAAGAGACTGGAGGTGTTCAGCTGGATATCCAGAGGGCCAAGGAAGGATAGCTAATATAAGGATGCACTCGTCTATGACAAGGGAACCGCAGGTAAGAGATCCATAACAGCTGAGTTGTAGGGGTGGAGAAAGCCATGGAAGAAAAGAGAAAGAACCTGAAACATCTGCTGAGACAAAAAGCATTAGCTGAGTCACACAGCAGTGCCCGTCAAAGAAGAATTTTCCTGCTCCTTTGATCTCATTTCCCTTTTCACAGGTGATGGAAGATGGGGAAGAGTAAAAGTGTTAGGTGAGGAAAGCAGGAGGAATCCAATATTCTTTAACCAAACTTCTGGTTTCCCATCTGAAGTAGGCCCAAGGTGGGGAGGAGAATAACTAATTTTAAAGTAAAACTGAAGTTCTGATTAGTGTTTGGGTTGCGCATTATTATTACTAAACAAGACTGGCCCTGTGACTTGAAGAACCTAGAGAATTGATCGCATTATCTAAGACTGATTAGAAAACTTATGAGGATGACTTGAAGTTTTATCCAGTGAAAGCAGAAGAATTAGCCCTATAAGATGGACTTGAAGGGTCAGTGGGAGACAAAAAAGAACATTTGTGAGTACCTCTTCATAGTTATGCTTCTTCAATGTGAGGGAAATATCCGCATATATATGGCACATCCCTTGCACACAATTTTACATCTTCCTTTTTTTTCCACTAGATGTAACATCACCTAGACAGCTCTATATGAAGACACATGGAGCCACCTCATTCTTTTCAGGAGCTGCAGATTTTTCATTATTTCATTAGGTTTTTTTTACCCAGTCCCTTATTGATGGGTATTTAGGAGGTTTACATTTTGGGCCAGTACAATCAATGGGACAATAAATTCTTACATATATATCATTTTTTTCCTCCTGTGTAAGTGTACGTACCTACATGATAAATTCCTAGAGGTAGAATTGTTGGATTAAAGTGTGTGTGAAATTTAATTTTGACATATATTGCCAAATTGCTCTCTATACAGGTTCTGTCAATATACCATCTCACCAGCAATGCATGAGACTTCCAGTTTCCCCTACTTAATTGACAACATAATGAAATATACATTTTTATTTATGCTAATTTCAATAGGTAAAAACTGGTTTAACTTCATAGTTTTTATTTGTGTACCTCTTATTATAAGTTGAATATCTTTTCAATTATCTCATACATATACTTGTTATTTAAATTTTCTTTTACATGATTTTTAAAATTTCTTTTCCCCATTTTTAACTGAGTTCTTGGTATTTTGCTTATTGACTGTTGGAAGGATTGATAAATTAAGAAAATTAGCTGACTGCAAAATTAGTTGCATTTTTTAGCATAATTATTTGTCTTTCTACTGTGTTATTGCATTTCACCCTGCTAAATTATTTTTACTTTTTATATAATGAAATTTGAGGTACATTTTAAATACTTTATAACATATCAGATTTATTCAAAATCTACTCTCTTCTTCCATACATACTGATTTTAAATGAGACCACAAATATTACATGCTGAGCTGCTGAATGGCATCTCAACTCTCATTTTGTTCCGTCAGTGAAGAAAGAAATCACTCAGTACCATGGCAGTTGTAATTAAATTTTTCTTCAATACAGTGACCACATGGGCCAATTGGACTACTACAGTCATCTTTATTTCTTTGGTTCAATTTTTCCAAATAATACCTATAATCATTTAATAAATACCTCTCTGATATAGGGTTTTTATTTTCTTTATAATATTTTATCATGTATTTTTCTGATTAAAAAGGAATAAATTATTATTTTAGACAATTAGGAAAAGGCAGTTAGATACAAGAAAATAAAAATCACATCTAACTGCATTAAAGAAACCCCTGACAACATATCAGAATATTATTTTACATTATTTTATATTTGTGAGTGGGTACACGGTGTGTATATGGTATGGTGTGTGTGTGTTTATTTATGTACCAAATTAGGGATTATACTAAACACACAATTTTTCACTTATTGTCAAAAACATTTTCCTATGTCATCAAATACTGTTCTAAAACACTATTTCAATTGGCACATAATTCCTATTGTTTGACATAATTTATGCAATAATTTTCTTACTGTGGGTCATTTAAATTGCCTCCACATCTTCATTACTACACATAATGCTCAGTGCACACTGCCAATGATTCTTTTTAGGAAGAGAAATGTTTATTACTGTGTAACAACCACCAAGATTTTTATGACTATATGTATCTCATAGCTGAAACTAGAAAGATCACAGCAACATAATTTAAAAAATAAATAAAACCTTCTATATTAGATAACAAGGAAGAGAATTTATGTTTGTTTCTTTCTCTCCCCTCTTAATCTAGTGAGACAAATGCAAATGCTTTAATCAAACAAATTCATGTTGGCATGTCACTTTCAATCATTTTTTTTTTAAAGCATAACGGAACATGAATTTTAATTTATACTGTTCAACACTGCTTGGGCTTGGTTTTCCTCCACATTCTGCTAAGATGCCCTATGGAATAGCTCCATATTTGAGGATTGCAAAGATTCGGAGTAGATGCAAATATGGTCTTTTTGTGAGTGACACCAATAAAATCCAGGCATACTACAAAATTCTAGGAGAAATCTGATTCAGTCTTATCTAACACTGTTTCATGAGTTTAGACATTAATTTCTCATTGGAAGGATAAAATCAAGCATAACCCTTAAGACTTTTCCAGGGTCAACAACCTCTTGCCCTTATTTTGATATGAAACACATGGAATAGAAATGACACTTGTTAATTCTGACAATATTCATTAGGCAGCTCTGGAGACCATGAGAACCCATCTCTATTAAACATACAGGATATTTGGCAGATAGTTTTGAGGATGTAGAACAGATCTGCAGACTTAACATTTCGGCATTAGACACTTATCGCCAGGGACAAAATGCCTTTGGAAACAAATCAGAACCAGCTCATTTGACAGAGCAGACTAGGAAGCAGACATAAATGTATTTGTAGAACCATATTTTCAATAAAAATTGCTGACTGCAGAGAGAGAGAAGTCTAATCTGGATGGAAGAGATTTGGATCCAAAATCTCTTGGAAGGTAAATGCTCTATTAATGTAGTTTTCAAATGTCATTCTGATTTGGCGGCATGTGCTTTTCGTCCTGTGCTTCATTTAGGTTGCCAAAGTTATGCTGGTTTTAGTCCAATACCCGAACCACAGAAAAAAATCTGCTCACACTCCCAATTCCTTTCTAATAATCCAATTATTTACAATCATTCCCATAGCACTAACATGATATTAAGCTAAATTTATATATTTTTTTAGAAAGTTCCAGCATTTGACAGGGAATGTGCCTAATTCAATGCTTGTGTAATGTCTGACTCATTTCTGACCTCAACATAAAATATGGTTCCTAATGCAGCTAAAATATAGTATTAACATACTTTCTATTTGCAAATTGTTCTACAAACACATCCTTATAAGACCTCCATGAACTAAGGCAACAAGCCAAATCTTTCCAAAATTTAAAAGTAGCTTTAATTGTTTTGAACTGGCTTACGCTAATGTGACTAGTTCATGGGAAATTCTGTATCTACATGTTCCCATTCTGAGTGGATAAGCTCAAGGATCGTCCACCAGCCCCATTAGATTTGGCCTCATGGCTTGGGATCTGACCAATATTGTCTGCAGCCTCTGATCCCCAGCTCATTCCCAGATCTGAAGCTCAGAAGGCTGTGGTCGACAGCATTATTTCACTTTCATTTGCAATCACACTTCACCCTCAAGCAAACGCATCATTTATAGAGAAAGAATATTCTGTGGTACAATGAATTCTAGTCACTCCTGCCCAGTCACTAAACCACAAACTGCAGGGAAGGCACAAGGATATAATTTGGGGCACTAGGCTTCAATTATTATAAATCCTCCTTTTCATAAAAATTACAAACAAAAAAATGAGATATCAATTCATCCACGGACAGAAAGGATCAAGCATACTTCTTTCTCCCAGGTGGATTCATCTGGGCCACATTAAGTACCTAACATGGAATTTCAATATAGCCTTCTAAGAAGGATCAGAGCCCTTTGTGTGCTGTGGAAAAGTAAAGCAAAGAAGTTCCATTCTCATAATCAGTCTCATAAACGCTGTTATTCCAATCATTCTGTACCTTAGGACATGAGAGAAAAATATGGGGAAGTTTTAAATGCTGATGCCCGGGCCCCACCCATGTGTGCCTTGACACCTCCGGCATGGAGTCCGATTGTGTAGGTCTGACTTGGGACCTGGGACTTGGTATTTCACAAAAGCTCCCCTGGGTGATTTTGTCTACTAAGGCTCTCAATTGTGTGCCTCCACTTTTCCCCCCCTTTATTGAGGAGTGCTTATGTTTCATGACTAATCGGAGGTGTTTGCAATATAGCTGATTGCTTTTCTGAAAATCTAACTTTAGAAACATGAGAGGGCCCATAAACTGGGATTACTACAGCCCAACATAACCCAATATCACTCAACCAGGACTGACTATATTCTAGTCATGGCAAAATAGTATTCATTCCCACAGTGTCATACTGATTACGATATACTTTATTATGTTCTTCACTACTTTAACAATAAACTCGCCAAACCAAACTAACCCAACAAAGAAAATCAAAATACAAGAAGGCTAATCATCTACTACTGTTCTATCCTAATAGTTAAGTGAATTCATATTTCCAAGCTCTTCTCTCCCAGTTTTACAAAGCCCATTCATATGCATGACATCATGTCACTACTATGAGCTTCTGCTTCCAGCTTCCCTACCCAGTGCCAGAGCTTGAATCTGAGTGAAATACCAGAGGGGGTTCTCCAACTGAAGGCCCCAAAATAGAGATCAATAAATATCAGCATTGGTAAGACCAAAAGTTAACTCTTAATTTCCTCCAGAATTTTTACCATCACAGACCACTTCAAATCCTTTCTAAGCTTTCTATGATCTTGAAATATAAAGTGTACAATAAAATCTATGACATTTCTTTCCAAAACCAGTCGAGCCTTACCCTAACCACACCCCCAGATCTAACTTCCCAGTGAGAGGAAATACAGGAATAGAAGAACGAGATAAATGACACCAAGAGAAAATAATCCAAAAACCTAGAATGTGTGACAATCTCTAAGGCAATTGTCTTGAACTTTTTAAAAAACAAATGATTAAAAAAAAAGGTAGTAAGATTATTTTAGATTAGGGTGCCATAATAATCAAAGCTTGATAGAAATATTGCTTCTAAAAAAATAAAAAGGACAAAAAGTCAAAGGGCAGTCTTGAGACAATCGGGGAAATTTTACATGGACTAGATATTATATAATAATGTGGACTGTTGTTATCTTAAGTTTGATAATGGTATTGTGGTTATATACAAAAATGTCCTCATTGTTTAGAAGTAAAGTGTCATGAGAGTAAGCAACAATTTTCAAATGATTCTGAAAACAAACAAATATAAACATCAGTACACACATATACAGAGATATTGTGCATAAAAATGGGAAAATGCTAATGATCATTTAATCTAAGTAGAAGGCATATGGCTATTCTCTATATTATTTGTGAACTTTTCTATAGGTTTGAAAATTTTCATAATAAAACCTCTTGGGGGGATTTCTTTCAGGGCTACCTTTTCCAGACAATACTGTCTCATTTCAGTCAAGTTCCATTTTTTTTAATGACACAATACATTTTAAAGATATTTTCCAATCCATACATTTCTATAAGATATTACATGAAAGATAACATATTTAACACAGTCTATACAATGTTGCTTAAAGACTATGACCTTTTGGCAAACATTTCTAAACTATATTTGGCAAAATGTTTTATCTTTCAGCAGCAGCATCTGAGGTACAATTTAATTTTAACTAAATGTTCTAAAACTGCATTTTAGAAATAAATGCACCGGCGTAAACATCCAACTATTTCTAGGTTAATATTTCCTCTAACTTCAAGTATTTGTGCTGCCAAAGTGAGCACTTTCCCTGACTTTTACCTTCTTTCATTCATAAGTTAAAAGTATTAACATTATAAATTTAAATTAAATATCACTCAAAACTACAGAAGTGAAGTAACTGGTTGTACACCTTTTAATCTAGCGTGCAGACTAAGCACTTCACCAAAATCCAGCCTTTAGTGCTGTGGGACCCAATTATATGTGGCAGGGATTCAACTACAGAAAATTGTTACCACATTTTATTCTGTTCCATGATGAAGAAAACAGTAAAAGCAATCTTGTTCAGGATAGAGGAATATCTCATTTCCAAATAATCGTTTACCTGACATTATTTGTTCCCTCATTGTAAATTCTACAACTCATTGTTGGCTTTCATTTCTCACAAAAGTTATCTCTGAACTACCTTTACTAGAAAAAGAAATGGGGACAGAGGGAAGAGAAGAAGTCAAATCCTGCTTTGGTGATATATTTACCATCAAGATAATAAAATCATAGAGGGCCTTCATTTTTAATAGTCTGTGAATTCCACTCTTAAGAACCAGCTGGCTTTGATTTATTCGTTTTTTAAATGGCTTGTATAAAGTGCCACGTTAAACCAAAATCTGCAGTTTCACCACAGAGAATCAGTTAGTGAACAGCAAGACAAAAACAATGGAATTATATAACTTGATTCATTTATTCTTTTTTTATTTCCTCCAAAGCCACCAACTATACGACATCATCTATACTCCAAAAGAAAGATTAACGATGTAAGAGTAAAGGGCCATGTGATGAGTGATATTAAATATAAATACTGCCAGAGCCAACATATTTTAAATGCAACCAATATAGCTGAAAAGTACCTCTGAAAGATTGTTTAGTTTGCAAATATAAGTTTTATAAAAAGTGAATTAAATTTAAATTTCTGAAAGAGCCCAATAAAATGCTTTATAATTAAAATTAGAAAATTATTATTTTCTGCAGCAGGCCAATATCAATATGGGATGCTGTAAACATAGCAGGTAAAGGCCTGTGTTAATAAAAGAGCAACAAAAAATGAATTGGTTGGGGGAGCAGGGTGGGATATGGGAACTCTGTACTTTCTGTATAATTTTTCTGTAAACCTACAACCGCTTTAATAAACAAAAAATCACGTAAAATGAAAACTAAATATCTTTTTTTTTTTTTTTTAGCTTTCTTTTTTTTGGCATGGGCTGGCTCCGGGAATCAAACCTGGGTCTCTGGCATGGCAAGCGAGAATTCTGCCACCGAGCCACCACTGCACTGCCGTAAATATCATTTAATGTTCAGACTCAATAAAATAAACCTTTAAAAATAAATATTTTTATGGAGAAATATCCACACACGTACAGTCCAGCCATATTATGCAATCAATGGCTCACATAGTTGTGTATTCTCCACCGTGATCATTTTTAGAACATTAGCATCACTTCAGAAAAGGAAATAAAAAGAAAAAAAAAGAACTCATACATCCCATACCCCTTACCCCTCCCTCTCTTAATGAGTAAATTTACAATTGTGAAACATAACTGCAGGTTTCTTTATTCATTCAACAAATATTTGTTGGGCTACCATGTTCAGTAATTAGGTCACATAAAGTTCAGTAATTAGGTCAGATAAAGTCCTTGCTCACGTGGAGTTTACAATATGGCATAGGAAGTGGTTGACAAATAGGTTAATACATCTAGAAATAATTTTAGATTTGAGGTCGTGATACAAATAAAGTAAGCACAGTGCTGGGATAGAGAATAATTGGGGATAACTACCTTAGTGAGAGTTATCAGGGAAGGCTTTTTAAGAAGGTCATGTTTAAACTAAGGTCTAAAGGATGAGAATAAGCTAGCTGTGGGAAGTGGGGTAAGTACTTTTCAAGTACATGCTACAGCAAAAAGCATGGCTCTGAGCTGGGAGTCCGGGTAGCATGTTCTCTAATGAGAGAAGGCCACTTGCCTGGAGCTTAGAAAGCAAAGGGGAGAGGGGCACACCACGAAGCTGGAGCATTAGGCAGCAGCCATACTGCATCGTACATTCCAGGCCATGGTAAAAAGCTTCGATTTGGCTCCAGATTTAACAGGAAACCACTGAACACACAAAGTATTATATTAAAAGATTGCTGCTTAAAGGGTCCAAGAGTGGAAAGGAGAAGGCTTGCAAGGAAGCTACTGAAGTATTTGAGGTAAAAAATGGTAGTGGCATGGCAAGGGTGGTGGTGTGGAAATGGAGAGAAGTTGGCAGATAGGGGATGTACTGGTGGATTGCTGATGAGTAGTTATGAAGGATGAGGGAAACTGAGGAGACAAAGATGCCTCCTCAGTTTCTGGATTCAGAAGCTGGACACATTGGCAGTCATTTACTGAAATGGGAAAATGGTGGGAAGGCTAGACACTTACTACTAATAAACAGTGTAAAAGTTCTTGATATTGTCACAACAAAGTCTAGTGTAGGATGGGTGCTTTGAATTGATGAGGTTGGCCCTGTATAAAACAATATTATCTGTAATCCCGATGCTATCGAAAAACCAAAAAAATATGGTGTATAATGAAATTGTATCTTGAGTTACATATTTCAGCTCTCTCACTAAAATTCGTTTCCTTCCCTTCCTCTTTGTAAGCAAGCATTTACTCGTTTCTCATTCAGATGTTTATATATAAATGCTATGGTTGAAATTCTTACTTTCACCACGTTTGGCCAATTCTCACAAGAAACTTGCCCAGACCAACTTTCTGTGACTGAATCCTGGCACAGTGGTGGGATTTCCCCCAGTGGAACTTCCATGAAATATCAGGGCAAGAGAATTCAAGACCACTAGCATTCCAGCTGCCAGTCCTGCATCCATTTTATAGAAAAGAGATACACACCACACGCCAGTGACAGCAGCAATTTTGAGACATCTTAGGAAAACCTTAATGCAAGGACAGAGGTTCAGCCATTTACCATAACTGAGAAATACCTTCTAGAAATCCACACTTTTCATGATACAAAACAGATAAGTAGGAGTGAGACAGTTTAGATACATTGGTTGGCAAACATTATTTCTAGAATTGGCTTTTTACAAAATATGCATTAGTTTATGGACTTTCTCTGCCTTTGTCTCCTCCTTTTTCTCACACATATACACATACACACACATACACACACACTTAAACACACACACCCACTGAAGTATGTTAATATACTATCAAGTAGCTCTCAAGATGACCCTTCTATTCCCAGAATTTTTCTTTGGAAGAAAATGTCTGATGAATGAAAAATTCCTGAAACTGTTTCCAGCTCAGGGTTTGGCACTGAACTCAACTGAAGAAAGACAAGTAAGGAAGAAAGTACAAGCATTAGTCAGAGCATGTAAGTGAACTGTGCCAAAGATAGGCATGAAGTTGAGGAGAGGGACAGGCAGCAGCACCAAAGCCTGATTATACAGATTTAATTAGTCAATAAAAGAAAAGTTCTGAAATGGGAATATTCTCATATAGACTCTGGTGCTGAATGCAAAACCACACTATTATACCAGGAGCTATTGATTGTACACTTGGGATGGATTGTATGGTGTATGATTCAACTGTTTTAAAAAATAAACAGAAAACTAAACTATATGTGCTGGAGGAGATGTGGAGAAAGAAGTATACCTAATCATTGCTGATAAGGAATAGAATTGTGCAGCCCCTCTGCAGGGTAATGTGGTAGTTCTGCAGAAAGCTAAGTATAGAACTGCCATATTATGTAGCAATCACACTACCAGGTATGTACTCAGAAGAACTGAAGGCAGAGACAGGAATAGACATTTACACGCCAATGTATATGGTGGCACTATTCACTATTGCCAATGGATGGAGGTGGCCCGAGGGTCCAGCAACTGATAAGTGGAAGGGTGAGCTGTGATTATACATATGACGGAATATTGTGCAGCTGCACAAAGGAATGAAGTCATGAGACATGTAACTAGGTGAATGAATATTATGTTGAGTCAAATAAGCCAGAAGAGGAAGGACAGCTATTGTATGGTCTCACTAATAAGAACTAACTATAATGAGCAAATTATAAGAGTCAAAGTCAAAAGCATAGGTAATCAGGAAACGCAATCGACTGCAGAGATTGGACAATTGATGCTTAAGGAGTACAGATGTTCAACAGGATTGTGCATTCATTTTGGGATGCACAATACTGTGCGATGGTAGCACAATACTGTAAGTATAATTAACAAAACTAAGTATGAATATGGTTGAATGAGGAAGGCTGGCGTCATATATATCACCAGAAAGATAGCTAGAGGATAAAAACTGGGACTGTATAACTTAGCAAAACTTAGAGTAGACAATGATCAGTGATTGATTGTATAAATATTAGAAAACTAGAACAAATGTACATCACTATCACAAAGGGTTAATAATAGGGTGCAATGTGAAAAAAATGTGATTAATGCAAACTAAGGTCTATGGTTAACAGTAACATTATAATAGTCTTTCATTAAGTGTAACAAAGGCACTATACCAAAGCTAAATGCTAATAGCAGGAGGATATAAGGAGTATGGGATTTTTTTCCTTCAGAAGAAATGAGAATGGTTTCATAATAACTGCAGTGGTGAATACAGAACTATGTGGTCATACCAGGAGCCATGGATTTTACATTTAGGATGGACTGTATGGTGTGAGAATAAAACTGTTAAAAAAAAATATTCCTGAAAACACATCTGCACATGGTCAGATATCAAAAAATGGCAGAAGATTGATTTTCTGAGAGATCAAAGACTAAAACCATCGGCACTCGGAGCTGATAGTTTTTCCTGTTGCTGTTGCTTTATGGTCATCTATTTTTAAGCTCTACTATGTGAACTAGGAATTGGACAATCATGGTGGTCTCTCGGCAGCTTCATGGATAATAGACAGATGTTTAAGATCTGGATCCCTTACAGGTTTTGAGAGTGACAACTATTTGACAACATAAAATAGCAGCTATGTCCGTCTTCATTATGTTCTTTGGAGTTAATAATGATGTCCCAGACATCCCTGGTAAATGATCTTTGTGAACAGCTAAATGTCAGTAATACTATACTATATAGGCCAATCTCGTTTTAGCTACATCTTGCCCAGTGCAGTCAGTGGGAGAATGATGCACGGCTCAGAAACTTCCATTCTACAGAAATGGAAATCATCTAAAGTTGCTCCTAAGACTACTAAATTGTATATTGTCTAAACACTAAAGGGGCACTGTGTTACTCTATTCCCTCTTACCACTTACTGGAGATTTAAATCAGCTTGGCCAAACATTGGGGTTTCATTTGAGACAGCTAGTTAGATGCATGCGGAAAGTATATACGGTTTGAAAATAATATGAGACAGCATTAAAAGTGGTTTAACATGCCCCAAGAGGCAAGTCGAACACCACAATTTTCTCCAACTGTGGAAGGAAAAACAACTTGAGCCAGATTTTGGCTCTTTGGATGTATGAACAGGTTTACATTGTACTCCCTCAGATATTTATGAAGCATGTTAACAATAATTAAAATTGAATTTTCCAAGCCTTTAAGGGTAAAAGTAGAGATATAATAACAACGAACTTGGGAAGCGTTATAATTCAATGTACAGCATATTCATTATCCTGGGATTTAACTACTGATATTCAAAATTCACAACTCCTGCACAGAGTTAAGTGCTCTTAGGTTCTATGCTTGTGCAAATACACTCTACTCAAATGTATATTCCATTTTCTATAGCAGATTTATTGCTAAAAAGAGAGTGCTACTGGGAAGCAGCATTCACGTTTCTCTAGCGTTTCTAACTTGAACATCACAGTTGGGCTACAGGGGGCTCAAAGATTCCCTGATATTATTAAAAAATTATTTATATATATATATATATATATGACACAGATGGGCATGGTTAGGGGAACCAGGTATGCAGGCCTCAGACCCAACGGGGACAATCAGATTCTCTCAGAAAATTTGACTCAGGATTGGGAAGCACTGGTCTTCATTTCTGCAGGTGGCTTGACCGAGTGCTATGAAGAGGCGCACCGAGCAGTGCATTTGCATGGAGAAACAGGGACAAGGTCTGCAAGGAGGACAGTGCAGGATAGGCCATGGGGACAAGAGACACCAAGACAGCATTTGGTTCATGCTTTCAGCCCTCAATTAAAGCCCTGCTGTACCACCTGTCCCTGAGTTCCTGGGACACCCCAGATTCCTTATAATAAATTCCTCTTTTGCTTTAACTAATTTTGATACTTGACCAAAGGAACCTGACCCCGTGTGGTGTGTGCACACGTGCACTGCTGGAGGTAGAGTTCAGAGTCTTAAAAGTATAGATGACTCAAAAAGGTAACACATCTCCCCACTATTGAGTAAGAATTCATGAGTGTGGTGTTACTTAAGTCCAGATTTATCAGATAGGCTTTATATTTTCTTTTCATTACCACATAAAAGCAAAAAAATTAAACCTTAGTTTGTAACATGAAACACGAGCACAAATAAAAATCATCCCATCTATCCCCATACCTTCATTATAACCTGAAAGGGAGCCAAAGAGAAACAGATGAGCTTGAATCAGAGTTATCACAGCCATATATAAAGCAGTGGCTAACTCTTAGTAGCACACAAAGTTCAAGTTGATTTCCCCCCAAACAGCAGCGGACATTCACTGACGATTTTATCTTGTTTATTTAAGGCAGAATATAGTACAAAGCTCAAATTGAAGGGCAGTAGGCTTAAAAGTCAGAAGGCCTGTGTTCCAGTCTCAGTTCATCAACTATTTTTTGTAACATATGTAACAGTTTTATTGAGATTATTAACATAGAATAAGCTGCACACTTTTAAATTGTGCAGTTTGATAAGTTTTGACAGACCTATATGTCCATAAATCCATCACCATAAATCACGATGATGAACATATTCATCACCCCCCAAAGTTTACTCACGCCCCTTTTTATCTTAGGAACAGAGCTCCACTTTTATTCCATGTGGCAGTACATTCTGCTCAAAGGGTACATTTTCCACCTCTTACAGTTAGGGGCGATGTGTGATTACCTTATGACTATGTCTGTCAGCGACAGAGATATGAGCATCATTTGCTGGGTGAGCCTAACAGGAAGGCTTCTTAAAAGGGGTCAGAGAGCTGGCATATGTCTTCTTCAAATCTTTTGATTCTTTTTGCCCTTCCCCCCTCTGTTTTTTGTCTAAAACACAGACAAGAGGGTTGGAGGATTTCCGGCAGCCAATTTGTGATTTTCATCAACTAATTCGCTGTGCACCTTGAGTTAGTCCCTCCACCTCTCTGGTGGAGTTTAAGTGGCTGAACCCTGATCCATTCAGAACCCCTAGGGGCGCTGCAGCCGGCCCGAGCAGGGCAGCAGCCACCAGGTCGGAGAAAGGAGCTCGTTTCCACTGCCCAGGAAGAATAGCAGGGCGTAGAAAGATGGGTCTGACAAGAGTTCATTTTCCCACTGGATTTGCTTCTCCCACACTTCTTATTTTGGTGAAAGGAACCGTCATAGACCAGTTTAGCCGGGCCACAAATGTGGGGGGCCAGTCTCCCTCTCACTCCACACTTAATCCCACCACAAACCCTGTAGCATTGACCACCTCAATAGCTTCATTATCTGCTCTTCCTCTGAAACCCAGAGATCACGCTTCACTGTCAGACCCCCTTTCCTCTCACCCCACAGGAAGGCGTGAGCCTCACTCTCATCTCAGAACCTACAGCGCTTTGTGTGAGGGGCCCGCCCCTCCTCCCTCTGCTGCCACTCCCCACCCTCCATCTCTCTCCAGCTACAGTGAGTGAACTGTGGTACCTCAACCGAGGCTGCTGCTTCCTATTCATATGCATTTTCAAGTACTATTCCCTCTGCGAATTCCTATTTTCCCGGCAAATTCCCCTCCTGGTAGTCTTCCTTGACTGCTTGTCCCTCCCCTCCTTTGTAGGAGTAATTATGTTCTACCATAGCCAGTGATTTCTATGATTAACTTCCACAAGACTGAGCATTAAGGATAAATATTGTGTCTCATTCAACCTAGAATCGTTTTTGGACCTATATAATATGCATTCAACTACTTAAAAGAATAAATGAATGAATGAGCTATGATGAAAAGATGACCTATGTTTAAAAGCTGGCCTTAATCCCTAACCTTTTGGCACTATTCATTCACTTTGCAGCACTACTGAACTACCTGTGATTCCCTATCGCACTTGATTTGGATCTGATTATTCATGTGACCATGAGTAGAATTACTCAGAGTCAGCGTCCTCTGCCTCCTGGGGCTGTAGGAGCATTAAATAAAACCATGCATACAAAATACCTACCAGAGTGCCTAGTTCTTCTATGTTTTCCTTCCTTCCACACATACCAGGGCTATGGATAATTGATATATTGTTATATGTAGAAACAGATGGTATCATGGACCCAACAATCTATGAGACACACATTTTATGTTTCTTTTTCGCATGGGCAGGCACCAGGAATCAAACCCGGGTCTCCAGCCTGGCAGGGGAAAACTGCCTGCTTTCAGCCACCCTGGCCCACCCTGAAACACACACTGTTTCATCTGTTCTTCAGGATAGATGGATTTATTCCAAACCACCCCTCCACTCTTGCTCCTGTGAACTACAACCGGGATTTGTAAAATAGAGCAAAGGCAAAGGCTGACACACTGACCAAGCCCAGGTCTGGCTTCACGAAGACACAAGAAGACGACACACTCACGCTTCTTCACAGTCACTTCCTCCCTAGCCACCTTCCAGGTGGGAGTGGACATGTGCTCCGGGGTGGAGTCTACACACTAGAGAGTCAAGGGAGGCCTCTCATTCCCTGATACAGTGACAAGCTCATCTGGATTGCCCCCTTACTCTTCAGGCCTTTACCTTTCTAGAAAGGCGTGATGCCTAGAGGTGCATCGGCCAACTTGCAACCACGGGGACAAAATCACTAAGGATGGTAAAGCAGGAAGGAGAGCCTCAGGCCTTGATGCCATACATACATATATGTTTGGTAAGCTGTATGGTGGGGTCACATTTCATTCATTTTTCATGGGAGTATCCTGTTATTGCAGCCCCATTTGTTGAATTTTTGTTGTTGTTTGTTTGTTTTTGTTGGTTTGGGAAGTGCACGGGCCAAGGTCTCCCACACGGCAGGCGAGAACTCTACCACTGAGCCACCCTCGCACCCCACTGATGCCGTTTTTGAGGCGCTGAATCGCCACCAGCGACCAGCCACCTCCAGATTCCTCGTGACAGAAAAAAACGAATTTCTTTTTGTTTAACTCGCTGTGCTTGGGCTTACTCCAACCACACCCAAACTCGATTCTAATTAAGACACCAAGTACATAGATTTTGTTGTTATTTGATGTGTATATGAATGAACAATTCAAGAAGAAGAGAATATATTTCTGGAATTTTGTGTAGAGTGATTTTAAAGAATGAGCAGCAGCAGAGTAGACCAGGTACCTAAACAAAGTTTGCCCAAATTCAAAAAGGAATTCCAGATAATATTCTTTAATGAACTCAAATTCTAAAAATCAAATTTTTCTTCCTGGCAACTAGAGGAGATGTCTAACGTTGGGATATGACTAGATTCTACTAACCTGCCTTAAGGCACTGATCTTTCAAGTCTGATATATACATATTTTTCCATTCAATCAAAATAAAAATGGCCAGATGCATCATTACCACCATAAGTGTCACCCTCAGCTTTCATTTGTAAAGTGAGCTCACTAATAACTTATTTTAAGGCCATGTGTCTCTATTTTATTCTCCAGCAGTTGAGATATTCTGAATGTGATGTCCCCATAAACTACCCTCAGATGAAAATAAGACCATTCTTCCTTCCCCTAGGTTCCTAAATATTATGCATTTGAGTTGTTGCCATAACAATTCCAAAAATATAAACAAATAGGATGGACATCTGGAACTGATGAAATTCTGGAGCTATTCCCAAACAGTGGCAATTGCAAATTACTTGTCAATAAGAATGTATCGAGAGAGAAGCAAAGAACTATGTCAATGCACAGGAGGTTATTGGGCAGGGAGAGCCTGGAAGGGCACTGAAAGGTAATTATTCCATTCCCATCAACATGGGGGACTACTCAATTTTTAGACCGGGTAATAGTACTGAAGCTTTATACAAACACAGATGGCCTATATTACCAATAAAAACAAAGTCTTCGTTTTATAATCTATCGTTTTGGATCAGGAAAGGCGGAGGTAAAGAATGGTGAATGAACTTTATCATAGTTTTATTTCCACTCCCTTCCCTTACTCTTTGAGGAACCATCTTAAAAAGAAAATCCCAGATGTTGTCATTAATTTTAAAAGATTCATCCAGACCTTGGAAGGTCTCTGATGACAAGTCTGATTTGAGAGAAATGCTTAGCCCTTTAATACAGGAAATTCCACAATTATGAGCTGGTTGTGTTTCAACTGTTTATGTATAAGATGAGTGTTGGAATCTCTCATTTTAAAGTTGGAAAGAAACTTATAGAAGAAGGGAAAGTAAACCAATATTTATGCAGCATTATGCTAGGTATTTTCACATGCTGTCTCACTTAATTGTTACAACAGTTCTCTAAGGGAGATTTTTTTAATCCATTTTACAGAAGGGGAAACTGAGGCTCCGAATAAAGTTTAAAAAAACATGCCCTGGTCATACAAAGAGAAAGTGGCAGAACGCAAATATGAATTTTGGCCTGTCTGATGCTACAACCTGTGCTTTTCCCACTATACTACATTGCCTGTCTTAAAGAGATCATACAATTTGCACAAGGGCAAACATTAAGACTTAGAGAGGGAAGCAATTTTCTCAAAGTTTCCAAGCAAATTAATGGCAGAGATGGAGCAAAAACTTAGTTCTCTTTCATCTCAGATCAGGGCCTGACTCCTACTTCATAACTACTCTTAGATCTCATTTTTTGCTTTTCTGCACCCAGGATTAAATCACAGCCTTCAAGATTAATGCAATGTTCATATTAACTACAGTGTACTGGTTTCCATGCAACCAAATCTGGAGCTATCTTTAAATTCTCAATATAGTGTTTATACGCTGTTGGCATGAAATGCAAATCGTACACATTTTTAAAAATATAAACACAGTCACCCTAAATTATGGCTACACAGAAGAAATTCTGGTGTCTGTTGAAAAATGTATGTATTAAAATTTATAAGAATATATGCATTAAAATTCCCCTGGGGAAGAAAAGCAGGGGATGGTACTAAATAGGTATTGATAAATTTCTAGTGCTTGGGTTGGGTGGTGCTTTTACTGGTCCTTTATTACTAATATTTATATTACATAAATTCTTTGAATTTGTCATATATTACATTGAAAAAGTACATTAAATAGAAAAGTCTAGGGCACACATATACATAGTTTATCTACAATCTGAGACCAAAGTATTTTATACCACCTGTGCAATACTGGGCAAATTATTTATTCTCTGATTCTCAGTTTACTTAATTACAACTGGAAAATAAATAATAGGGGGGACAAAGGGTGTGGGATGTTTTGGGTGTCTCTGTTATTTTTATTTTTTTCCTGGAGTAATGAAAATGTTCTAAAATTGACTGTGGTGATAAATGCACAACCATATGATGATACTGTGAGCCACTGATTGCTTACTTTGGATGGGTTTTTTGGTGTGTGAATGCATCTCAATAAAATTGCATTTACAAATTATAAGTGGGGATAATAATAGACAGGGTGTTTGTAAGGATTATATGAGATAAAATGATACTGTAGATAGAAGAATTCTTTTTACATAAGATGCATGATTTGATTGGTTTCTTCTACATTAGATAAAATCAGCCTTTGTGCATTAATCAAATATAAGGCCATATGTTAAATGTTATATTAATGAACCATTTAAATATAGCAGGTGATGATGATGTATAAATTTTACACACTATTCCTTTATGTCTTATTTCCTATATTCTCCCGTGTTCTTTTCCTTTATTCTTTCCTGATCCCAAGGCTAACCTCTCCCAGCATTGAAAACCTGTGCCCAGCTATGGGCTGTCATGCTAATCCCAACTGTTCCTAGATCCTAGGTGCCCATTACAGAGGAGGGCAAACCCCCCTTTAGCCAAGCATGAGTTTCTAGAGCTATCATCTACCTCCATGGACCCACCCCGCCCTACACCAACACACAGAGCAGAAATCTGGGAAGGCTACTGGGAACTGCCCACATTACCAAAGAACATTTCTGGTTGCTTCTGCCATAGTGACTTTCCCCCTTTAAAAAGTTTCTCCTTTTTCAAGATCAAACTTAAAGGCCCCATTTTAGGGGGAAGATTGCTCTAGTTTGCTAGATGCCAGAATGAATATACTAGAAATGGAATGGCTTTTAAAAACAGGAATTTAGTAAGTTGCTAGTTTACAGTTCTAAGGCTGAGAAAATGTTCCAATTAAAACAAGTCTATCGAAATGTCCAACCTAAGGCATCCAGGGAAAGGATACCTTGATTCAAGCACGCTGATGAAGTTCAGGGTTTCTCTCTCATCTGGAAAAGCCTGCGGCGAACACCAGTGTCATCTGCTAGCTTCTTCTCCTGGCTTCCTGTTTCATGAAGCTCCCCAGGCGGCATCTTCTTTCTTCATCTCCAAAGGTTGCTGGCTGGTGGACTCTGCTTCTCATGGCTATGTCCTTTTCTGCTCTCTCTGAATCTCCTGGCTTTCTCTCTTGTTGTTCTCTAGCTTTTATCAAAGTGCTTCTTCTTTTAAAGGATTCCAGTGAAACCAGTCAAGACCCGCCTGAAATGGGTGGAGACACGTCTCCACCTATCAAGTTTAATACTCACACTGATTGAGTCACATTTCCATCGAGATAAGCTAATTAAAGTTTCCAGCAAGCAGTACTGAATAGGAATTAGAAGAACCGTTGCTCCCACAAGACTGATTAGGATTAAAACACGTTTTTTTCTAGGATACACAGACCTTTTCAAACCAGCACAAAGTTTGTCCAATCTTTTTGATCAAAATGAACAACTTCATCTTCTGAGCTCCCATGGTACACTGCCCAGCATCACCTATTTGGCACTGACACTATTTGGCCTCTGGGACAGCAGAAGCATTGCCTAGTAGGTGGTAATGGAAGAGTGATGGTCTCTTATTTATCTCAAAACTCTTACCTTCCATTCTCAAGAGCTGGGAACTGAAAGCACTCAATACAGTTTGTTGAACCAAACTGTTAACTAGATACAAAAATTAATTCTTGCTTTCCTTTGGGCCATGCACAGTTGTCAAAATTGTTAACATTCCTTAGGTGAGCTCATGTGAAATTGATTAGACAAGTTAATTAATTCTCCAACACAGCAGGTTATCAGAACTGAATGTACCCAACTCATCTAAATGCAAAGATAATAAACAGACTTTTTCTTTCTCTATTTCTAATGGGTTTCTCTTAAAGAAACTTTCCGTTAGCCGTATAGCTTATCTTTTCCAAATAGAAGATTCTAAACTAAAAAGATTTCCCAAGAGAGTAACATACCTATCCTCCATAAATACCTTATCTCTCAGAGACAGTTCTGCTCTATACCATTCCAGGGAAAAATACAACATCTGTGATCTTAGGGTTTTTTTCTCCCTCACAGGTTACATCCATGCACAGTTCAATCACTTAATGGGAGAAGGCTGTAAGTGAATACAATAAACCTCAAAGTTTAGTGACCCTCTTTTTATATCACTGGAATCTTGGTGCCATTTTGAAAGAGCCTTTATGACTCACCTTCAATTTCCATCCACTCATGTATTGAAACCACAATGAAATAGTGGTTGGAGAGAAGGATTTAAAATCAGCTTTCAACCACGGCAGACTCAAAATCCAGCCAATGCCAGCCAAATATGAGCTCAAAAGTGCTCATAAGGAGAGACTAAGGTTTATAAAACAATCCTCCTTGATGAGTTAAGTATAAGTGAATCAGAACCATATGGGTTAAATTCCCCTTGAAATACCCATGATTTAAAATTAAGTGGAAAAGTGTTTGGCAAAGCATAAACTCCAAGCATCCGAAATATAGAGATCATTTTCTTGGAGAGGGGTTTCCCTGAGAACTTTTGCACAAAATGTCAGGTACTTGTCAGACATGGCAAAAGCAGCTACTTTTCATAGCAAGGGGAGTCTCACAGTTGAGCTCAGGCTATGGACAGAGACACGTCTGATCTGAATTTCATCCCCACTATTCGTGAGCACTATTTCATTAAATGGCTCCGTGAGCCTAATTCCCTCATGTGCCAAGTGGAGATAATAACAGTTCCTTTTAGGGTTGTTAAGGTTTACATGAAATAATATAAGAAAAGAACATAGAACTGTCCTAGATACATAATTTTATCAATAACATTTTTTTTTTGTATGCTTTATGGCGGGAGTCACATTTCATTCTTTTTCCATGCATTATTGCAGCACCATTTGTTGAATTTTTGTTGTTTGCTTGTTTTTTCCTTTGTTTGTTTTGCTTGTTTATTTGTTTTTGGGAAGTGCATGGACCAGGAATCAAACCCAGGTCTCCCGTGTGGCAGGCGAGAATTCTACCACTGAACCACTTTTTCTTACACCCTCCATCAATGACATTTTTTAAAGCAACATCCAGGAAGAGGCTGATAACAGAATGAACTAATAAAAAAAATACTTAATGTAATATAAAACATCCAAGAGAGACAGATTAATAAGCAGAATCATATGCCCCAATTTATAGACTCTTCAGCTGCCTTTCTTCATAGCAGACTGTGCCAGTGAAGAAAGAGCTTTGAGGTATCTATATCCCGGGTGGAGGCGGATTAAGTACACACTGCAGAACCGTAACAGAAAGGGCTCACGTTTTGCAGCGAGAGGCAATGTGGTATGTGGAAAGAATAACACATGGATCAACATCTTTATTCATTCAAGTTTATTAACATTCCTTGAATTACTGACTTTTAGGATCCAAAGGTCCTTAGAGAACATCTGGTCCAAACTTTTCCTTACAGATGAAAAAACCAAGTCTAGAGCAGTAAAATGATTTACCCAAGGTCACACAATTATTCAAAAGCAGAGTTAGCATTGGAACTCAGTTTCCTACCTCCTAGTCCAGTACTATTCTTGCTAAGTCATCTCACTGTTCTGGATGTGGGCCTGATAAATTGGTGCCAAGTGGCAACTGGTTTCCCCTCCGGTGGAGCAATGCAAGGGGCAGCAGAGTCCCTTTTCACTTTGGCACATGCTAGATATGGTGTCAAAAAAGTCAGGTTTAAACCAGGTCAGCAAAAAGTGTTTGTCTAAAGCACAACTGAGCAAGCTTCATTCAAGCCAGGATTCCATCAGTACAACGGGTGTGAGACAACAAAGTTGAGTAAACTAAATTCAAGTCAAGTATTCATTGAGAAGACTAGCCAAGATGGGTCCAGGTTTTGGAAGGGAAGAGAAAATGATTAGGTGAAGGTGGAAGAAAACCCAGTAAGGAAGACAACTGAGTTCCGCTTTAAAGCATGTTTTCTACACTGGAGCTGCTCTGAGCATACTTAGCTTTTTGCAGAGGGTCCCTAAGACACTTACCATCACTTCATAGGCTGGCATTTATAAGATTATCACCTGAAAAATAAAATCTCACACTTATCTTAAACCCCATGTTTAAAATATAATTAAACCATCACTAGGGAGATGAATTTGTCAGGATTAAGGCTTTGAGTTCAGAATAACTAGACCTCTCATTTAGTAGCTAAGTCCAAGTGTTGTCACTCTTCCCCATTCAAATATGACTTCCCTATAAAAGAATACTGAGGGTGGGTAATGGTGGCTCAGTAGCAGAGTTCTTGCCTGCCACGATGGAGACCCGGGTTCGATTCCCGGTTCCTGTCCATGTTAAAAAAAAAATACATTGTCTTTAAAGGGCCACAGTGGCTCAGCAGGTAGAGTTCTTGCTTGCCATGCATGAAATCGAGTTTGTTTCCTGGTGTTTGCCCATGCAAAAAAAAATTTTTTTTAAAAAGAATACTTAAATGAGCTGGGCATAAATAATAATTAGCACCCCAAGTCCTCTCAACCAGGCCACACTACCATCCAAACTCCTTTCCCATCTCCCTTATTTGAATCTCCCTGCTCCACCTAAACTTCAGCCTTTGAACCCACAACATATTTAATACATGTCTTTTATGTATGTGTCTTTGCTACTTTTAACTATTTTCCATTACAGAACATTCTCCCCTTCTCCCAACTTATTTAAGCAATTTAGTTCAATATATAAATGCTTGGGCATCATTTTGAACATCATTTCCTCATTATTACCATAGGATTTATTTTTTTCTTATCTTGGTAATTCTAAGGGGGACAGTTCAAATTATTAGATTTATGCCAAGCCAGGACATAAAACTCTTTCTAAACAGGTACTCCCTCAAGTATGTTGAAGGGATGCATAAACTATGTAAATCATCTTTTAGCCCAGTCAAGCAGAGTATAAAGTTATTTTGCTAGAGTAAAGGCTGTTCTGGCACGCTGACAACTAGCTTTTGAAATCTTATACTTCAGAAGTTGGGTAGAACTATGAAAAGGCAAAAAAAAAAAAAATCATATACATTAGCAAAAATATTTGACTACAGTGTGCATTAATACAAAAATAGATATATGAATAACAGAGGGATCAGATGGAGAAAGAAGACTGAGTAGGAATGGGTATCAAATGTGTTTTTGAAGAAGCAATATCATGTGGGAGACGGCTGGCTCTGTTTTTCTGAAAGTTAATTTTCAGCAAGCCATTTCAAGCTTTGAAGGTAATATGAAAGCACCCATAGCTGCTTTATAGCTTTGAGTTTCTGGTAAAAGCTTATTCAGGGAGCTATGAATCAATATATAAAGATTCATATATACGTCTTTCTAGAAAAATGTCTTTTACTTGATTTTCCACAAACAAAGCTGTTTTTGGACTGCTCTGAATTCACACTGGGAGCAAGTAATGTTGATTATCTGAAGTTCAGAGACTGGGAAGAGGTGAATAAAAAGGCCCACCCGAACTCAACACAGACCCCAAGGGTTTCTGGTAAACGCACAGGACAGAAACCAGGGTCTGCTTAGAGTTCAGTTTCAACTTAAAGTTACTGGAAACACTGAATGCAGAGTAAGAGGATTGTGGACTGTAAGCCATTTCCTATATCTTAGCTATGTGCTCATTTGACAATTTATTGGCTGGAACAGCCTGGTTCCTTTCTTTATAAATTGTAGCCACCAATATATTACATCCAAGGAGTCTTGAGACCCCTTTGAAAGGGATCCCTATCCAATCCTCAGGGCTCCAGGCTCTATCAGCATCAGCAGAGAGCTCTCCAGGCAGTCTGGCGGGTGGAGGCTGGGTTCTCCCAGACTGAAACCCAAGATTGCTCTCATTAGAGGAGTCTGACTCAAGTAAAAGGGCTGCTGAGGACAAGGACCAAGGACAAGCAGGCAGACTTACGTGAGGAGCCAGGGTCCCAAGCAAACAATTTTTACAATCTTTAAAAACCTGCTGCCAACCCCGGCAAGCTGTGTATCTTGCCTGAGTCTATGTGAACTGAGGAAACATGCAAACTCCCCTCACTTCCCAGAACTGACTAAACGCTGAGCTTTTTAACTGCCAGGAGGTTTCTGCAGTACTCAAGTGCAGAATGCATTGACTCTGGTAATGGGGAAGAGTTTGAAAGAGGTGATGGCAAACGAGATGAGGAACGTAGAAGAAAGTTTTCATATGTAGTACAGAAAAATAATAAACAAAAGATGGTAAGTAGAAAGACTGAATGAATGTTTATCCACAAAGCTCTTCTTTTATGGCAACAAAGCCTGTCAAATGGTTTAGTAGGTCCATCATTTGTTGGTTGGGCATCTATTATCAGTAACGGTTCATGGGAGAAGCCAGACTTGTATAATAAAGAGTTTGGGGTCACATATGCAGAATTTGTGGGCCCTTCTTTATTGGTAGACCCACAAAAGGTGACAAATTTTAATTGTATCAAACCAAGCTTTCCCTTGATGTTGGTAGGGGACGGTTAAGCTTTTCCCTTCAACCAACTCTTTTCTGAAACTATGAAACCATACCATGTACATTCTAATTATGAGGACAAGACAGGCTTGTGCTGAGGCTCACACACCTGCAATTTACCTACTCAAATAAGTAAAAGATCTTGGTTGGTGCCCTGCCTTTGCCACCTACAAGCCAGTTATTCAAATAACTTGATTTCTAAGTCTTGGCTCCTAATTGACAAAACTGGGAAGGTTGCAGGGAAGATTAAATGAAATAATATATACCTAAAGCTTTTCTCAGTGGGTTCTCAAAGAGTGGTCACTATTATTATTCATGAAAAGGATGAGAGAATAGAACGTCATTCCTCTTGGTAGTTAGGTACAGTTGGTGTAATATAAGTACAAGAATTTTTAACGTATTTAAAACTTGCATTTTAAATGTATCCTTTGCTTATTCGATGAGTGTGTTCTAATACTCTCTAATTACAGCGTGAACTCCAAAAATCAAGGACCTGTGACTTCAATTTCTTTTGGATATCTCCAAAAGACTTCAAACAAAAGTTGACTAAGCTCTGAAGAGCTTATTCTTGAGGGTCTTAATGTTGGAAGGGGTCCTGGAAACTGCCTAATTCATGTCCTTTCATTTCACAGTGGAAACAGCTCAGTGCTAGAAATGAGCTGCCCCGCTCGTGTGACCCCGACAAAACCATGTGACCAGCCTGGGCCATAATCTCTGCATCCGAACAATAGAGACGGTGCAATACCACTCATCCTGCAGGATGGCTCTGAAGATTAAATCACGCATTCAGAAACAGTTGGCAAGTTTGTAGAGCAGCAAGTTTTCACCATCACAGACCAGAAAACTATGTCACAAAGGGGTTGAGCGATTTGCCCAAGGTCACCCGAAACCCCCGAGATGAGTGGTCAGGGAAGGGCGTTAAGACTGTTGGTATACGTGCTAAATCACAGTGACTTATCCCTTGATGCCAATTACTGATTTCCTTAAAACTAGCTGAGTCTGCTCTCTTTCCCTTCCTGGCCCCGACCTTTAGAAACACTCATTACCTTATGCCCAGGAGACACGGATTTTAGAACACTATTCACATGGCCTGGGCAGAGCCAGAGTATTCAACTGCAAAGAACCTACAGCAAATATCAATGCTTTAGCCATTTATATTATTTTAAATTTGTGAATAAGCAATACATTCACAGGGTTCAAAAGCTAGGAAGCATAGATGATACCCACTAAAAAGTGTCCTCCCACCCCTTCCTCCTTCAGCCCAGTTCCCCCCACCAAACAAGTAGCCACTTTATCAGTACACTGAGCATTCACGCAGAGAGGCTTATATGAAAATACAAGCAAATGTGAATATATTAAGTATCAACTCAAGCTCCAGTATTTAAAGACAATTCAAAATTATAAAGAATCACATTTATCTTCTTAGACTTTATCAACAATTCCCAATGGATCCACTGAATAAACAATTTTCAAATGAAAATTTTCCTACTGGTATGCTATGGAAAGATATTCCATAAATTAGAGGCTCCTTCTTTTAACTATGGAGTTATCTTTAAATGGCTGAATAGTCAACCTATTCAGTAGGGCAAAATAGGAAGCCAGGTCGCTCCTCAGGGCGAGCGTTCCAAAAAACCTACTAAGCACAGGGCTTTTCCTGGGAAAGCAGTCTAGAGCTTGCTTCTTACACACAAATTTCAGTGTCTGTATGAATCCCTTATTGATTTGTATTACAATGCAAATTTCAGCACTGAACTACCACTGATTCTAATGCTGTAAGGGCCCAGGAATCACAGTTTTACTGAGAGAAACGTTGGGAATGTGGCGGTAAGTGGCTAACAGACGACATTTTGGAAAATACACATTGGAAGTTAAGAGAAAAGATTGAATTCTGGGGTCCCCTACTTGGCCGTGTGACTCTTGGTTAGTGAGTTCAGTTGACTGGACCAGCATAGCATCCTCTGCAAAAAATGTAGACTGCCCAGATTGTCATCAGTTTCCCTTCTACGGGTTCAGTTGTGACAGCCTAGATACCTCTGATGGCCACAAAGAGACCCTGAGTCACTCTAATGAGGCAATATGTTTACTTCAGAAACATTTTGTATATTCTGAAAGAGCATACAGCACAGTAACCTACAGCTTTTCTTTGCTTTAATACATTTATTTTTGCCAAATGGTGGCCAAATGGGGGACTGAGTCAGTGCCCAGGGACTCTAAATATAACAGGCTTACATGCATGGGCATGAAGCTTTTGTTTTTGGCCATCAGCAATGGGAAAAGTGTGTGACTTTAAACTAACTCAAGCCGTGGATTCATTAGAAACAGAAACATATTTTTAAATCCAAAGCATTTTCATTTTCATGGGTAAAGTTCTGCTATTTTTAGAGATGGCACTTTTGTGGGTGATGGCCCACTGATGGATTACCACTCACAAATAGACATGCCAACTTGCAAACTGGCAGAAAACTCTGCCCATCATTTGTGGCATCTCTACCACTGAATTTGGGGGACCCCAATCTCAACCAGGCAAAGAGAGCAGTCCACACGAGCCCTGTGCCCCTTACTAAAGCATTTAAATCAGAAGGAAAAATTACTTATTGTTCTAATTAGTGTTTTAAAAACTAAAATTTTTGATCAAATACTTCAAATCCAGTGTTTATTCATTAGTCTTGTCTTTAATGAAGAGGTTGTACTTTTAATCTATCTGTATAATCCTTTAGAGCAGAAATCATATGCCCAGTACATAACACTACAGTATTATAGTTCTTAGCACGTATAAGCCCTTCTATAGATGTTTGAGGAATAAATGAATGAACTAATGAATTGAAATGAAGATATTTTCATCTTCATATGGACCAAGTTTTATCAGTATTTACTGAGCACCTATTATATGCCAGGCACTGAAGATAGAGCAGAAGAAACTAGCCAGTTCCCACTTTCCTGAAGCCAATTTTTTAAGGGGCATGACAGACACTGAACAAGTAGCCAAATACATAATCATAGGTAAGTGTCAAAAATATATATGGTAATGTCATAAAGAGGGACTGGGAAGTAACATTAGACAGGATGGTGAGAGAAAATAAAGGAGTTAGGATAAATAATAAATTAATGTCTCATATGAGGAGGATTCCCTCTTGTAAATCAGCTGTCCTATGTAGAAGAAAAAGAAGCAAAGGCCACAGCTATTTATTGCATTTTGAACAAAATATTGCCAATCCAGAGACCACTGGATGAACCACTGCAAAGATGCCAAGTGGTCTAATTTCAAATATATATTCATTCCCTAAGATTTAACTTTTTAAAATCCCAAGTAATTAGGCCTTAAAAGATAATATGGTATCTATACTGAGCCGGGTCTCTGCTGCCATTTTACAAATGGGTGAGCCACATGTATTTGTGCTCTTATCCTTGGTTGTTAATCTCTCAAATGCCCTCCACACTCTCCTCTATCTACCTTTACAGCTCAAGGTATGTGCACGTCTTACAACAACTTGCTTCTGTCTTGATCTCTGAGGAATACTGAAGCAAAAAAGCACAGAGACCCTTGAATCAAGTACAGTGCTAAAGATGTATGTATATATATGTGTGTGATACATTTAATGTGAAATATTTCAAAGAATGCTCTGAAAAGGGACTTGGAGATGACCTTTGACCTCTCCAAGTGAGCCAGTGCTCAAAATCTAGATTGACCAAAATCAGAAAGGGCAAACAAGAAGGTATCACACATGCTCTACCTTCTCTTTCCAAGCATCTGTTTCCTTTTATATACTATATAGTTACAGTGGGTGGTCTGGAAGTTTCAGGGGAAGACTGTAATGTTTGGTATGGAAGGCAGGCATTCAGAAAGCTCAAGAGTGACACTGTTGCTACTTAACTGTAGAACAATAAACCTGTGATTAGCTGAACTTTCCTCACTCGTTATCCTCGACATCAAACAGACACCAACACCACACTGATAATTAAATGGTCACCCAAGATGACTTTTTATTGTATAGGATTATTTGTTGGACAGCACCCCTTGCAACCAGATCAATAAAGCAAACTTAGAATCATCTGCTGGGACCTAGAAGCATTTCTGTGATACAAAGCCAATGAAGTTTTATGTGTGCTTTGTTCTAAAATCAGAGAAAACACACTTTAGAGAGAGGACAGTCCTGGGTTCAATGTCTTCATCTGGACTGCTTTAGATGCTCCTGCACATATCTTTGTCTTCTCAAATGCCTATTTCCTATGAATTGCATAGACGTAATTTAATTCATCAAAAAGCAAACAATACAGATGGTTTTTGCATATCTATAAAAGAAATATCTATTGTTGCAAGTTTATAAACTAAATCCAAGTTTTTCACTCTTTCATGACAAAACTAGAGATGTGTTCCCAGAGAAAATTCGCAACAGAAACTCGGTTTGGGAGGAAGTAGGTTAGCAAGCAGCAGAATTTAGAAGGATGGCATGGGCAGGCAATGGTGGTGCAGCGGCAGAGTTCTCGCCTGCCATGCCGGAGACTCAGGTAGGATGCCATGGGGAAGAGCAACTGCAGGCATGGAGAAGTCTCCTTGGAGACAGATCTCACCGGGGTTACTGTCTCACTTTCTCCCTGAGCTATCCAAACACAGACTGGGCTGCCTCTGGAGGTAATGAGTGTACAAGCATAATAATCATGATGCAAGCTTCCTATATGCCAAGAATTATACCAAGAGCTTTACATACATAATATCAATTTAACCCTCTTTAAAACCCAGAAGAGAAACATGGAATTATGACCACTTTATAGGTAGTAATGTTTTATTGGTGGGTACCACTTATTGGGCCCCAGTGGCCACACTTTCCTCAGAAGGTGGCAAAGTCTCTCCTCTCTAACGGCAGCAGCTGTGTCTCCTGTCTCTTTATATATATTAAGTAAATGGGTATATCATATAAATTAAACAAATACTTGAAAAGTTCCCTTTCTCTAGAAGTAAAGAAAGCTAGGAATTCCTAGCTTTTATTAATTTTCATGTGTATGGTCTCTTTTAATTTGCAAAAATCATGACTTTTATAGAACATTCAAAAATACAGGAAATTAGAAGGCAGAAAACAAACATCACCTATAATCCCACCACCACCCAGGAAGAACCACTTTTTTCTGTTTTTTGGATGGGCAGGCACCGGGAATCGAACCCAAGTCTCCAGCATGGTAGGCAAGAGCTCTGCCTGCTGAGCCCCCGTGGCCTGGCCCAGAAAGAACCACTTTATACATTTTGGTACATGTCCTTCGTAACAATAATGGGCATATCTTAGCACATAATGCAAAAAGGGTTAATTAGTTAAAAATCAAAAGGTCTGCTGAACTGTCCTCCATAATTACCAAAAGAATAAAAGGAAATCTACCAACTAAAATGTCTTGCAGCCAAGCCAAAAATAACAGCAATACTGTAAGTATGTGTTCTTAAAGTGATCTTTAATTTGTTAAACAATATATATATATATATATATATATATATACATAAATCCTAATTTTCACTAATCTCCTCAGAAAATTACAACTCCTCTATGTTTAAAAGACTTCAAATCTCTGTAGGAAGGGAGATAAGTGTCCATGGTATATACAAATAAAATAAAATTGTTTTACAATGTGAGGCCACCCTGAACTTAAATGTAACAAAGTTGATGCTATTTTTCTTCAAAATTCTAAACCATCATTTTAAGAAATTCTGGGGTCAGGAGTCTGTCCTTAAATTGAACTGAATAACGGCATCTAATGCATGCTTTACATTTAAGTTTGAGGAATTAAAATTTAATAGAGCAGCTGAGTATTTTAAACTTTTTGGAAGAACTGAAAAAGGGATGTGAACTCTCGCACACCCCGTAAGCCATATATATATATTTTTTTTTTTTTTTTTCCCAAAGAATATGTTATTCATGTGCTCTGTACATTAGGTCAATTATTAGTCACTTTCTTTGGAGGCTGACCAAGTGTCTCCACCCTTTATTTCAGAGTTTGCTGTAATCATCTGTATAGTAAGAACAGTAAAATCAAGCTAATATCAGCTAAAGACTGAGGATGCAGCCCCTGGAGGTTTAAATGACACCATCTACTACTGATTTACCATCCTTTTCATTTGCTTTTAAGCAATAGGCTGAAAAGTTTCAAGCATCTCAGTCAATAAAATTAAATATAAAAGAAAATGAGATCATCTCAATTTGGCCGAAATCAAATCCTTTCGTTCTTTTGTGTCAACTTGAATTTCGTAATATAAACACCTATTTTACTTGTCTCTCCACAGTGTAAACAAGTCAAATTATTTTTTAATTGGATTTTCAGCTATAAGGTTCAACAAGACCCCCACCCTTTTCTAAAACTTCAACAAGAAAAAATATTTGAATGTTGACACCAACACTTTTCTATTATCCAAAACTTAGTAAAGCATGTTCACTGTTATCTTTTAACATCATGTGAACAAATGCTGTAACGTAAGACTTCAGGATCGTGTTTTATTAGCTGTACACAGAAAGAAAATGCTTAATTGACATCGATGCTTTTAGTCACAGACTCGGAGAACTAGAAGGGACTTCGGCGATCTTTCTAGTTCAACTCCCTTCATTCCTGGACGAGTTTCACTCCTTCAATTTATAGATGAGCTCTCAGAGGCTCAGAAAGCTTAGAGGCCATGAGAAACAACTGATATCTAGAGAACTGTGACTGTTGAGCAACAGTCCAACAACTCTTGAAAGACCAAAATATGTACCAAAGCAATTTACGGCAGGGCTAGAAGGAATACCAGAGCAGTTTTGCTCTCTTAGTCATATTTCACAGCCTTGGCACTCAAAATGTGATCTGAGGACGGGCAGCTTCCCCTTTATCTGGGAGCTTGAGAGCAATGCAGAGCACTGGCCCCGCCCCAGACTTACTGAATCAGAATTTGCATTCCCACAAGTTCCCAGGTGACTTCTCGGCCCACTCAAGCTCAAGAGGCATAGCTGACATCAGGCTGCTCAAAGAGTGGCTCACAGATTTGTCAGAACTGTTTATTTCCAGTTCTGTGATGAGTTGAGTACAAAAATTACGAGTCGAGTTTTAGAAACCTTTAAAGCAATTTGGCAGTGTAATTTTATAGAGGCTGCATTTATTTTTTAATTTGGCTTATACAATCGTTTTGTTATTTTAAAATTTTTTGAGTCATTAAGTTTTTATTACATTTTTTTTAAAAAGTATCAGTCCACAACAGTCTGGAAATTGTTTTTGAATGGAATTTCACCATAGATGGATAAAGAAAGCTGTCCTACACCATCCTTCCCTTCACTTGAGACTTGTTGAAAATTAAAAAGCTAATTGGTTCACTTCTTAACTTATTCTAGGATATCAGTATTACCCCAATACCAAAGCCACGTGAAGACATCACTAGAAAACTACAGACCAAATCCAGCATCATATAAAAAGGATCACCCATTCTGACCAAGTGAGATTTATCCCGGGAGTGTAAATTTGGTTTAGCATTTGATAATAATCTAATGTAATAAACCATATAACAGAATGAAGGACAAAAACCATATGATCATCTCAATAGATGCAGAAAAAGCATTTGACAAACTCCAAGACCCATTCATGATCAAACTTTCATCAAAACTGAACAGAGGAGAATTTCTTCAACCTGCTAAAGGGCACCAATGCAACCCCTACAGCTAAAAGTACATATAATGGTGAAAGACTAAACGCTTTCTTTCTAAGATAAGGAAAAAGGCAAGGAAGTCTGCCTTGGTACTTCTATTCACCATCGATTGTACTGGAGATTTAACCAGTTCAATAATGCAGGAAAAGAAATCAAAGGCACACAGATTGGAAAGAAAGAAGTAAAACTCTCTTTATTCACAGACAACATAATCCATTATGTAGAAAATCCTAAGGAATCTAATTATATCTAAAAATAATTACTGGAACTAGTAAATGAGTTCAGCAAGGTCACACAACATAAAATCAACATACAATGAATCAATTCTACTTCTATATACTAACAATGAAGAATCTGAAAATAAAATTAAGAAAGTAATTTCATTTATGATTACATCAAAAGCAGTAAGATGCTTAGAATAAATTTAACAAAATAAGTGTAAGATGTGTACACTGAAAACTATAAAAACATTGCTGAGAGAAATTAAAGCAGCTCTAAATAAACAGAGGGACATTCCTGCACTTGGATTGGGAAACTCAGTATTAATAACGTGACATTTTTCCACAAATTGGTATATAGATTTAGTGTAATTCCTATAAATAGCCCAGCAGGATTTCTGATACAGAAATTGACAAGTGATCCTAAAATTTATGTGGAAATAAAAAGGACCCAAAATAGCCAAAATAATTTGGAAAAGGCATTATAAATTTGGAGGACTTCAAAACTTACTATAAAAACTAAAGTAATAAAGATAGTGTGGTACTGAAGTAAGGATAGACACATAGACCAATTAAATAGAATGAACTGATTTTCAACAAAACTGCCAAGGAAATTCAATGAGGAAAAGATAGCCTTTTTAACCAGTGGAGCTAGGAAAATTGGATACCCACGTGCAAAAAACATTAATTTCAACCCTTACCTCATACCATACACAAAAATTTAATTCAAAATGGATCAAAGACTTAAATGTAAGAGTTAAAACTATACAACTTCTAGAAGAAAACTTTTGAGTTAGATAAAGAGTTTTTAAACACAATACCAAGAGCAAAATCCATAAAAAACCTGATGAATCATATATTACCAAAATCATGAATTTTCATATTTCAGGACAACACTAAGAAAATAAAAGACATGCCAATGATTAAGAGCAAATATTTGTAATATCTGATAAAGGATTTGTATTATGAAGATATAAAGAACTCTCACAACTCAATAATAAGGTTAAAAAAATAAAAATTGGTCAAAGATTTGAAGAAACATTTCAACAAAGAAGATATATATGAATAAGTACTGAAGAGATGGTCAACATCATTAGTCATTATGGAAATAAAAATTAAAACCACATTATGACACCATTTCACAGTCACTATAATAAATAAAAAGTAACCATAATGAAAAAGACAAACAATGACACGTGGCAGTGAGGATGTGGAGAAACCAGAATCCACATAAACTGCTGATGGGAATGTAAAATGGTACCATCCATTTGGGAACCAGTTTGGCAGTTTTTAAAAAGGTAAACACAAACTTAGCTTGTATAATCCAGCAATTACACTCCAAGCTACTTTCCCAAGAATATGAATACATAAGGCCACACAAAGCCTTTTACAGAAATGTTCAATGTAGGGTCATTCATAATAGCCTAACACTGAAAATAACCCAAATGCTCATCTAAATGTGAATGGATAAATAAACTATGGTATATCCACACAGCGGAATATTACTCAGTAATAAAAAAGAGTGAACTATTGTTAAATGCTACAACATGGATGAAACTCAAAAGCATTATGCTAACTGAAAGAAGACAGATACAAAAAGACTATATAGGATTTCACTTATAGGAAAGATACAGAAAAAGAAAATCTATAGAGATAGAAAGCAGGCCAGTGATTGCCTGAAACTTGAGGTGGGGCTGCAAAGAGGCACAAGGGAACTTTTTGGGGTGGTGGACATGCTCTAAAACTGCACTGTGGGGATCATTAAATAATTGTATAAACTTATTTAAAATTCCTGAATTGTCCTTTTAAAATGGCAATTTCATGGTATGTAAATTATACTTTCATAATCTTTTTTTTTCAATCAATTAGCTTATATTTTCATCAAAGATTCACACATGGTCAACTAATGCAGTCGTAAACTAAATTCTACAAGTCTACATTTAGATAGCTACTCCTTTTGTTAGTTTGTTTTACGTACGGGGTATGTAACCGGGGGATTTCTAACTACCTCGAGCAAATAACTTACTGTAACGGGGCAGATTAAAGGGCTCTTTAATCTCTTCATGAGGAAGAGTTCCTGAGGAAGAGCTTGGCTCCTCTCAATGATATTTTCCCGGCTCTGTTGAACATTCTGTGTGATGGGGAGTCATGACATTTGACCTGGGCAGTTCCAAATACTGTATTACCCACAAGGCGTCGCTTGTTTTGAACTCGATACTTGGTCAGTTACGGAATCACTTGCCCCATACTTATTTCCTTTAAAACAAAAACAATATTGTTGCTACAAACAGCATTTCTGTTTATTCTGGAGCAGGGAAGCTAGGAAAGAAAGCTTTTCAGTCAGCTAAGGAGAGACTGCGGGCCAGAATATGCTGACCAGGCCAGGCGAACTGGCATCGGAGGGCGAGACTGCAGGGGACCAAGGGGCAGGTCCTGCAGGAAAGGGGACTGGAAGCCATCCACTGTGTCACAGGCCTTCCAGAGCCTCTAGAAAAGGAGTGTACATTGTTTGCTAGAAGTTTGAGTCCACAAATCCAAGAAAAAGGCCAAAGACCTCGCGTGAACCAGCTGGAGGACCTCAGAAAACTAGAGCAATGCACCTTTCAAGGGTAAATGCCAGATTCCCACCATGCCACAGAAGGTCAGGAGTGGGTATGGGCCTTCCAACATTTAGTGACACCCATGGTTCAATTTAAATAACTCTTGTAATAAAAGTCAGATACAAAAATGTGAGATGCATCCTGAAAGCTATCTATCCACCACTGCATTTATCACTAGTTTAAATAGACATGTTGGGACATTGGTACTTCAAGACTGTCTGGTTTAAATCCACATCAAACCAAATTGGAGTAAAGCATTAAAAATATTTACAAGCCAAATCAGAAGAAAACCTTAAATAAACAAAAATCAAAACATTTATCAAATATTTGCAAACAGGAGGGCTCTTTAATCTCAAAAGCCATAGACAAAGTTACAAGGAAAAGATCCACATATAACACTAACTAAAAATTTAAAAATCTGTGCGCTAATAAAAATAAAAATACCTTGAAAGATAAAGGAAATAAGACAATTCCATAAAGAGCTAATGCTTGTTGATGAGGATGAGTAAGGATTTTTTTTCTTTTTCTTTTTTATTTAAAAAACATGTATGTTGGCAAAATGAGGAGAAACCAGGACTCAGTCAGCAGCCCATGTGACCACATCAGCAAAATGTATCAAGAGCCTTAAGCACTCATAGACTTGATCCAATCTTCGCACCTTATTCTAAACACAGAAAAGGCTCTATGCACAAAGATGTTACCCATAGTTGATATTTAAAACAGAAAAAAAAAAAAAAAGCCAGCTAAGGATAGATCCAAGTGCTCAACAAAATGAGAATACAGAACTATGCAATGTAAAAACAAAGTTTAGGTGTGGATAAACATATAACACAAAGAGCATTTGTGTCCTGATTGCAAAGGAAACAACTGCACAAAGAAAAATTAAGAACTGGAAGGAAATAAAGTCAAGCAGATGTTAGCTGTGATAATAGGATAGTAGGTAGTCTTTTCCCCTACTTACCTTCGTGTTCTAAATTTTCTTAAATGAGCATATTAAATATTAATAATGGCAGCTGCCCAGGGACCTATACGTATTTTTTTCCAACTGCTTTGTACTTTTCTGACTTTTTTATACTTTCAAATTTTCTAACATTGAACATGTACTATTTTAATATCAGGATTTTTTTTTTTTAAGTGAAGAACTGAAATTTTAAAAGATCTTCAGGGAGAATTCTGAACACCATAAATGAAAGATTTTCACTGCTAAACCTGCTAAGCTAATAAAATAGGAATATGACTTGTCTAAAAAAGAAATGATGTATGATCAATCTTAATATTTGGGGGTGGAGGAATGTCAAAAGCGGAAAAGGTAAATGACCTTTATTCTCCCAAGGCTGGGTTTAATCCAGAAACCCTGTTTTGCTCATGGCCAGAAGCTGACCATTGCCAGCTTCTAGAAGGCAATGGGGTCCCAGCGTGTAGTGGAACCCCACTATAAAATCGGGAAAATGAAATTTAAAATTTGTATAATGTTTATCAAATCTCTGAAGAAGCACTAGAACAGAAATTTTTAAAACCACTCTTCAAAACTAAGCCAACAATAAAGAAAAAATAGTAAAAAAAAACGAAACTAAGCAAACAGTTCAATTTATTTGTTTAAAAGAAAAAAAAAGCAAACAAAGCCAGAAATAAAAACAAAGAACCCACAAATCACCGGAAGCAAAGAGTAAGAGTCAACGAACACAGCTCAAATAATGGAGCCCCCATGGGGCTGTGCTGACATTATCTAAAATTAGCATTTTTTTAAAAATCCAGGAAAGTGGACAATAAGACCTACAGTTACAGATGGTCATGAGTGCTTCTACATAGTAAAGTGTTCAGATGAAAAATTACCAGACAAATTTACAATAGCAGTTGTCTGTGGAGAAAAAGGAATGGAAAAAAGAACTAGGAAAAGGGTGGGGGGAGAGAAAACAGCTTTATCTGAGATGTTGCATTTTGTCTGTTCAATACAGAGGCAAAATTCACAAAATGTTCACATTTGTTAATCCAGAATGGAGGTTTAATATGTTCGTCATATTATCCTCTGTACTTTTCTATCAAAGAGCACCAAAAGTGCACTGAAAGCAGTAGACCAGTGTTGGTGAAATTCTTTAAGTATGAAACGGCAGGACGGAAGAGGAGGAGGTGTGAAGGGCAGCTGCTGGCAGCGGTGGGGAGGCAATAAGCACGGGCCACCTCATGTATGGCTTTGTCTGCTAGGCTAAGCAGAATCTTTTCCTAAAACAGGAAACTAATAAAGCGTTTCAGCCAAGGAAGGAAACTTCCTTTAAGATTTATCTTTTGTAATTATCTGATTGTTTGTGAAAGTTTATGTTTTTGCATATGTGTTTCTCTACCCTTAGACATAGGTAGTCTGAGTTATGTGAAGGCTGTGGTCCACAGCACAACTCAAATTCTACACTGGAACAGCAAAGCTGTAGCTTGCATGGTGACGCATGTTAATCTAAAGCCCAACGATGACATCTATTGCATTTCTGTAGTAAATACCACGATTATCTTGTTACACCTGAACAGGACAGAACAACACGTTGTAAATTAAGCAGTGTGGCTTAGCATGTAATAAAAATGAAAAAACATTATACCGAAATTTAAAAGAGAGTTATTATTTTCATAATGAAACGAAGATTGACCAAGGCTGAATAGGCAGCTAAGTATTAAATAAGCTTCAGCAAATGTACAATCACCATTCTGGGGAAAACAATCTTAATTATACTCCTAAAGCATTGCTGTCAATTGCGACTTGTGGC
The DNA here is from genome assembly GCF_023851605.1 of Tamandua tetradactyla. Taxonomy (NCBI): domain Eukaryota; kingdom Metazoa; phylum Chordata; class Mammalia; order Pilosa; family Myrmecophagidae; genus Tamandua; species Tamandua tetradactyla. The sequence goes on from NC_135340.1 coordinate 62,901,602, forward strand.
TCTGCCCAGAAAGGACCCGGGGTGACGCTAGCCACAGAGGCTGGCTGGGCAGACAGGCTGGGACCCAATGGGTTTCTGGACGCTAGCCATGGTCAGCTTTTGGCCGTGACCAGAGGAGACGTTCCAGATTAAACCCGGCCTCGAGCATAGCCCTTCAGACACTTGGGCTCTGGAATCCAAGTCTAGATCAGGACTTTCCAGTCTGCTCACTCTATCTGCCTTGTTCCAATAGTCAGACTCCGGTCCCCATGGCTTGGAGCAGGGTCCTTGGTACTGGACGAGCCTCAGGTCGTGGCACTGGCCTAATCACCCCATTTATTTATTCAAAGCACATTGCTGAGTCCTTACTATGGTCAAAGACCTTAAGGAGACAGAGGTAAATATGACAGAGCCTCTGTCTGTGAGTACAATCTAGCTGGGGAGACAAGTACATAAAGTGGATGACCCAGTGTGGTATGATCATGCAAGCACATACAAAATGTTTTGGAGCTAATGACGAGGTCGCTCTTCTGTGGTGGGGCCAAGGGATGTTCCCATCCGACCCATCAGTAAGGCTATGTCAGGTGGAAGGATAGAATGAATATATTGCAGAACTGTGAATGGTTGGTTGCGACAGTAAGAGATAAGCCAAAAAAAAGTCCACTGATACCAGACTGTGAATGGCTTGGTGGCTCTTGCTAAGGTGGCTGGACTTTTCCCTAAAGGCTGTGGGAAGCTGTTGTTGACCAGATGTATGTTTTTAAAATACAACCCTCATGCACCCATTCAACAAAAATGTAATAAGCACCTACTTTGTACAGCACCATATATAAATAAATGTATATTCTGAACATTTTTCATTCTTCTTATTCCAAAACAAGACCAAGAAAAATATAACAAGATGAGATTTTGAGAAACGTTAATAAAATGACTAAGAATGTGGAACAGTATGGAGTGGCTTCCAAATGACATCACATCAGGACAAGAAGGACCTTCAGTTTGGAAACTAAAGTATGACACAACACAGTATCAATTTGATGAAAAGCAATGCTTCAATTCATTCAATCATTTCTAAATTCCAGTTTTCCTGAACAAATGTCCATAACATATAAAGATCTTATACTAAAAGAACTATTAAAACTCAGAGGTAGTATTAGATCCAATAAACACAAAAGTACCATTTAACTTACCATCTAGGCATCCCTATGAGGCTGAATAGGCAAACAGGTCCAGAAAGGTTTAGACACATTTGCAGATTACAGATGGGAGTCACGTGTGACCTGAAGTATAAACCCAGAGATAACCCCTAGCCAAACAACCACAGATAACAAAACTAGGATGAAAGGGCCCCTGTCCTAACAGACTTTACAGCTTTGCAACGTGCTATAATTAGCTAAAATGAAAGCCTCCCCACCCCAAATAATGTGCTGGTGGGGAGAAGGCATGCCTGATTTAGAGCTCAGTTAAATTCTTAGCCTAGGATATCCAGCAGGTAAGGAACAAATGGAAAAGGGAAACATGGAAAGGTGAAGTGACCAAATACACTGAGCGATCGCACCTATTTGTCTGGAAGACTCAGTATATTTGACTCACCCAATGAAGACACCACAACATCTTCTAAAGCCAGTCATTTTTACATTTTGATCCATTTTGCTTACCTCCAAATTCCATTTGCTCTGCTCTGTCATTTTTTTTCCACTTACAGTGAACTACCTGCAATTTCTCGGATAGTACTCTATTATTCTTCCTTGCCTCAGACTTCCTTCCAAGACTTTTTTCATCAACTCTCACAAACACTTCGAGGTTCTACAAATCCTTAATTTTCCATTCCTCAAAAAAAAAATCTTCCTTGAGCTCTGTCTGATTGAAATGCTTTTTTCTTATACTTGCAACACATCTGTGCATATGTCTATCATAGCACTAACACCTTATGCTGGGATGTCTCATTTACTCATCAGTTTGGCCCAAGAGACTAAATTTGAGGAGTGCAGGAGGTATGTTTTACTAGTCTTTGTGCCCTGCTACATTATGCTAAGTGCTTGCTGGTAGAAGGGAAGGAGAAAGATAAGAGATAAAGGAAAGACAAACTATTAAAATGAACTTTTGGCTTAAAATTACACCATTCATTATTCTATCAATACATTTTTATCAAGAGCCTACTATATGTCAGGTACACTGATCTAGGAGCTGAGGACACAAAAAAGAAGGGGAGGAGGGAAAAAATAATCCCTGCCTTTACAAATGTTAAAAATGTAGTGGAAGAGCTGGGTGAAGTGTGAAGGTGGATAAGGGGTCTTGGAGGAGGGGGTTATGTGGGAAAAAAAATACTGTACCTCTTGTCCAGTGCCTCACCACCAATCTTTATAATTTTTATTTCCCTTCATATAAGGAATTCATGCTTTCTTTCTTCAGCATCCCATCCAATGGCAATTCTTTCTCATAATTCTCAAGCCATTTTTTTTAACCTCAGCCTTTTTTCCTGATGTCCAACATCAATTGGGCTATAAATCTGTCACATATTACTACTAACTTAAGCCTCTCCAAATTATAACCTACGTGTCCAGCCAAGGTACAGAGATTCCCAAAAATCCTTTCATCACATCCCAGCTGGAATCTTATAATTCATTATTTTCAGGTCTAGCCAGTACCTCCTATGAGCACTTGCAGTGCAAGAATAACTAGGTCACAATCATGTGTGCAAGAACCAGAATCCCTAATTACAATTCTCCCGTGATAAAGGAATCTGTGTACAAATTTATGTGAACAAAAGTTTTGCCTTTCTCAAGCCAACTGCTATTTTCTCCTAATAACCTGAGTCAGAAATTTGGTCCTCAAGATAAAAAAGTATTTTAGGTTTATGAACCACTTATAAAGTCCACGGCAGCATTCAAACATACATTCTTTCCTGGCTCACTTAAATTATGCGTCCCGCCCCATTTTATCCATTACAGTACACTCTGGCATTTTCACACTAACAATGCAATCAGGAAATTGATGAATTAGCATCTGAAACAAAATCTGTCCTTTCTTGAATTAAGTGGTCCAAAGTATGCTCACTGTGACTCCTTTCTTGAAGATTCCACGGTCAACAGCTTGTGATTACCCAAACAGTGCCATTTGTATTTTTATATTGTATTTGCTGGTAACTCTCCTTCATGCATGAATTCCTGTAACTTAAGAAGTAAAGCCGGCTACAAGAGTATATTCATTCCACTGGCAACTTCTTTCCATAAGGGCTAAGATTAAGACCTTTAAGATGAGCATATTTATCAAATCTCCTGTACTTGTTAAAACAGTTAGTTGACACCAAATGATTGATCTATGAAGCTGTACAATTCAATTCCGAACAATATGATTAAGCTGTTACTGTGTTACTGAAGCAATATTTCTCTATATACCTTACAATCTTGGCACATGCTGTCTACAAGAGGAATTTAAAGACTAGAATGAGCATCTTTTGACGAGGGAAGGGGAGGGGTGCAGGGGTCAAAAGTGATTCTGTTAGTTCAAATACTTATAAAGAAAGAAAGTTAAAATCAAACCTTCCTGGATTGCCAAATGGTTCAAATTCATTCTTAGCTCATCATTAAAAGAAAAAAATGTAGAAAAAAAAATGTGCAGGGAACACAGGGAATCTACTTCCACACTGCTGCTGGAAAAATACAGTCACAGAGATGACTGGACATTATGGACAAGACAATACTTTTGCTGATGATAATGTTTTTCAGACTTGTATGTCAGCACTATGAAATGGTTCGACCAGAAGTGTTTGCGGTTTGAAATATACCTTGTTAGTGTTCCACACCTAGACATGTGCTCCCCAAAGTACATCCTCCAATTTATTTTTATTTTGGGGGGTGGTGCATGGCCCGGGAATCGAACCCAGGTCTCCTGCATGGAAAGCAAGCATTCTACCACTGGACCACCTGTGCACCCCCTTTGATTTATTTTGAAGTGAAAAATGTCAGCTGCAAAAATGCATCTTCAAGTTATTAAAACCTGTAAACAGCTTTCATGGCCAGCTGAGTGGTGAGCACAACTCTGAAAGCAGGCAGGGCACATGCAATGTAAGGACCAGATATTTCACCAGGATCACTGAAAGGTTTGCTTTCTACCACAATAAATGTCTGCATATGTCACTTATAGTAGAGGACATCATGGTTTACATGCTTATTATGGATACTTCCCTGACAAAATCTAGTTCTTAAAAATACCATGTTAATTGAATTTAGGAATAATTCCATTTATGAAACAAAATTAAGTAGCTATGCAATTACTACTAAGTCTGCTGCTTAATTTTGAAAATGTTCATCATTTTTTGTTTTTCTATTGTGGTTACAATTGCATATAGTTCAACACATATTTCCACCACCCTCTTAAAAACTCAAGGAAGCAAGAGAACTGGTATTTCCATTTTTATGTTCGATAAAACCTCAACTCCCCAGAAGTTAGTTTTCTGAAACCTATGGATGTCTGGAACAGCTCAGGATTTAGAAGAAGGAGAGGGAAAATGTATTTTGGCACTCTTCTGATTTAGATGCAGAGGATTTTTCATTAATCTAAGAATCCCCCCTCAGTCCATATAGGTCCAGGAAAAAACTATGTAAAAAAGAGGACTCTATATCCTAACCCTCCCCAAAATGTTAAAGAAGAAAAAAAAATTGTCATAAATCAGGCTCTTCAAACTCATACGTCCTAAAAGTGTTCTTAATCAATGAATACCTATTACATATTTAATCAAATCCATGCCTACTTTGATTCAAGTCATCTAGATAACCTTCAGTAGAGTGTTTATCTTTTTTAGTAACCACCAGTATAAAGAGAGTTATCATTAATATTAACTTCCAGAAATTAAAAAAAAAGAACCCATTAAAAATAACTCATTTATTCTAAAATCAGCCTTATATTAAGACAAATGTTATTCTATGGTAAGATAGAAAGAACTAAAAAAAAGGTAACAGGAGGAAAAAAGTGCAAATAATAAGAGTCTAAGGATAAATTTGTGATGGAAAAAGGAACAAGTTCTTCCATACTTCTCAAAGAAGTAACTGACCTGCCTGTAATTCCTTTTAAATATTTTAGTCAGAAGGCTTGCCGCGAAAGCATAATCTCATGTTAACATTTTACACTTATTTGGTGAAGTTTCTAAAATATGTTTAATATTATATAATTAGAGTTTGAAGAAGAAATAAGAGTCAGTGAAGAGCTACAAAGTGTAATTCTTGAAATGGAAGAGGCAAGCTCTGACATTCCTCTTTTCTTTTTTTGGCAGTTACTAAAGCTAGAGAAAGCTTGAAATTTCTACCTTGCATTGTTATTTCTCAATCTGGCAACTTATTTCAATTTCTTTCTTCTTCCTTGTCCGGTTTTCCCAATCACTCCACAACCAACAGCTCTTCATACCTACACATATCATGATGCTGTCCAAGAACATACATCTACTATACACACCTCAAGGCTAAATGAAAACACAGTGGCTTTAGGACATTGATCCCTGACAATCTCACAATGTGACATTTGTATATCTTGGGGCAACTGAAAAATATCTGTTAAAGGTTAACAGTTGTCTCTTGTGACCAGCACTCCTTTTATCCAGTGTATGGATAGATGAGTAAAGAAAAAAAAAAAAGACAAAAAATAAATAAATAGTAGGGGGAGCATGGTGGGTATGGGATGTTTTAGGTGTTCTTTTTTATTTCTATTCTTACTTTTATTTTTGGGGGGTAATGAAAATGTTCAAAAATTGGTTGTGATGATGAATGCACAGCTATATGATGATACTGTGAACCACTGATTGTACAATTTGGGTGACTATATGGTATGTGAATATGTAATATACGTCAATAGAATTGCATTTAAAATAAAGTTCACAGTTTTCTACCACTAGGAAACATGCAATATAACCCCTGCCCTTAGGGATCGATTAATTAGTCAATCAGTCAATCACTTTCTCTCTCCCTCCCCTCTGTAAAACCTCCATATTATATCTTCTTTAACATTTGCATTTGGGGCTTTCTGAGACACTTCAGTATAGTATTGCATGTACACGAAGCACTCTTTGAACTGGTTTCTTAACATGACTGGAGATGATGCTCAGTATATGGATGACAGATAAGCCTACAGTCATTCTAAGCACCCAGACTAAGACATGGGGGGAAAGAAACAAAATCTGCTTTAGACCATTCCAATGATGCCTGACCAAGCCAAAAGCCACACATCCAAATCTGAATTTCTTTGCTATATATCCCTGTGACCAAGTGCTTCTCAGGGGAAGAAATCTGATAGCATATTAATCCACTCCACTTCAGGCTATCCAAAGCAATTAATTCCCATTCTTTTCATTCTTACCCAATCCATTTTCAGCCACAGATTAGCTATAGTAACTGGCCTACTGTATAGAATTAAACCAAAGCCAAATATAATTTCATAATAACTTATAGTGAGTCAGAGGATAGATAGCTACCCACTGAAACAGGGAATAAAACTGCATGCACTTGTACAGTGGGACTGACAAGAATCAAACACCAACTCTTAACTTGGCTTTGAGCTTGTTGTCATTCAATAACTGAGGCAAGGTTAGCATAGAACATGCTTATAGCAATGGTGCTGGTAAATCATTCCATCCACTCTGAACCCAATCCTACCGCTACAAGTGATACGCTGGATGTCAGCCAGATCCATTCTTTTATTCAAAAAATATTTATTGAGCATCTACTATGTGCATTATTCTAGGTATTCTGATAAGGCAGACAAAAATTCCTGTCCTCTTGGGGCTTAAACTCCAGAGGAGATTATTCTACTGCAAATACCCAGGAATTTTTAAAAGAAAGTAATGCCAAATCTCCTGCCACATGTTTTAAGGAAAACATACTGATCACAAAAGAAAATCAATTCTCAGCCCTTCCCTGAACACACACAAACTCATACACACACCCCAGTGTGCCTGGTCTAGCTTTATGCTATAGGCATTGTACCAGGATGGGTTTCCTGAGCAGGACAACACAGCAGCAGTACCTCCATACATCCAGATTCTCAATGAGACTGGGTATTCTCAGACCCCAGAGGGCCCATATTCTCTTTCTTTTCTACTCACAGCTCCATTTCCACTAAGTTCACACATCTATGACTATTGTTATCACAGACTGGGCCAAATTATTTTCTTGATGGAGCATCTACTTACAATCAACACCCACTTCTCAACAAACTCAATCCAAAATACTTGCCTAGATAAAAAAAAATTTATCTAGAGACTAAAAGACACAGAGAACAGAAATTGCAAAAGCATCAGCAGCCCAACTGGGAATCAACAAGGGTTTTGAGGTGGCAAGGAAAGAAAAGAAGATAAAGGAAAAACTAAAAATATAATTAAGAATAGCTAAAAATAACGCCAGAGGCGATTGTGTGCTTTAAAAGCAAGGTAATATTTGTTGGAGAATATGGTGTGTGCCATTGTCTATAGAAGAGCACCAGACTGAGTTAGAAGACGGATCTCATTCCTACATACCTGCCTTGGGAGAGACATAGAGGTTCCCTAATTCAGTTTCCTTGGCTATAAAAGTTGCTCCAAGGACCATCTGAGGTCATGTACATATATAAAGAAAGAAATACTGCAGATATGGAAGAGATCACATAATTTAGTCTTCCCTGAAGTATTAACACTTTATAGAATTCACTTACTTCGCGATATTAACACTTTTCATGATTTATAAAGGTCAAGCAAAAAGTTTCCCATAAAAAGTAGTCATTTCTAATTTATTTTTTATATGAGTTACAAGAAATTTAAGAAATAAACTGCCTTCAAACTCTTCATTTATTCATTCATCTATTCAACAAATACTGAACTACTAGGTGCCAGGCAGTGGGGAGAAGATGGCAAACAAAATAGATACAGTCCCTCTCCTCATGGAGTAGAAAAGTACTAATAACCCAGCAAAAACCCATTTGTCATGCTTGCATAAAGCCACACACCATGCAGCATGATTTCCTGTATTTTTCACAGTGGGTGTCCAATAATATTGGATGTTTAATTTTGAAGATATATTAGACACAGTAAGAATTTATCCTTCCAAAGCCCTCAAAACTGCATGTGGCATTATAAAACTGACATGACTAAACAGTATGTTGCTAGGTGGTTGTTGTTATTGTTCACATAAACCATTACAAATGGTATCTAGTGACTGAGGTGGTGGCCACGACTTGTCCAAATAGCAAATGATTTATGGAGACCAGTATTGCAATTATGGCATCCAAAGGCGTTCCCTGGGGACAAGCCTGCATGCGTTCACTCAAAGGCATGCATTATCTCAAAATGCTTGATGTCTGAGCAAAGGCTTTTCATGATGTACTGGTTTTATGTATTTTAAGGGCATCCTGAGCTCCAGTTTAATAACTTTCCTGGGGGTGACTATAAAGGAGCCCAAGGATTAGAGGAAAAAGAACGTAAGTAATATATGACTCAAGACCCCCTGGTTTTCAAGGGCACTGGAAACCTATAAAAAGAACTCTCCCACATTGACTGAGTCAGTATTGGGGGCTCTTTAGGGCAGAGTCTCATGGACAACCTGAGCCACAGGCTTCTAAAGGACTAGGAAACTCCAAGGTTTTCTTATTATTCCCCTAATTGGTGACCCGGCCCTACAGCATAGGGAGCTGCATTCAGTGTTCCCTGACACATGCTCCTCCAACCTCAGTTTCCATTTTTCTTCCTCACTTTCTGGAGTCTGACCACAATGGTTTTCATTAATTTCCTCAAATACATGGATATTTCCCATTTTAGGACCTTTGCATGTGTTCTTTCCTCCACGAGAGAGCTTTCTCCCTCCTTCTTCAGCCATCTCATCGCTCAGACAGGCCCTCCCTGCCCATCCATCCACATGCATCATTATTCTCTAACTTTACAGCCTTGATTTTCCTTCAAGGCCTTTGCCACAATTTGTTCTTATGCATCCTGCTGAACCTCTGCCACCCCCACTAGCAAGTTACTACCTGAAGATAGGGGCAATGTTTCCATTACTTTTGCACCTCCAGTCATTAGCCCAGTGCCTGAAAAATAAGTAAATCCATGAAAGATAAACTCACGTCTCTTTTCTTTCTTTTTAGAAAATTTTCTTTCTAGCGCAATATCATCCTGTTTTGTGGCTAAACTTAAGAAAACTGACCTCTGAGCAGCAGTTTGAAATTCTTGCATTTAAAAATACTCCAACTGTTTTGGCTTTTCTAGCTTTAGTCCTCTAAGACTAATGAACTTAGCCCTTTGCGACTAAAAAAGTACAGTGTGTAGATTCTACAAGTAAAAGCATCTTCTCCCCCAACCCCCCAAGTTGACTCTGCTGTATTTATAGATTCAAGTTCTCATATCCACCTAGAAAGTAAATATATACCTTATATAGCTGCTAAGCTTATTTTGTTAATGCCTAAGTTTCGTACATCTCATTACATTTAGAATGCCACATTTCTAAAACAGTTAAGTAACTGTTATATTTCACTGTAAATCTTTTATAGAAAGACAAATATTTCCCCCTCTGTATCTGTGCATGTGTCAGTATAAGTAAATAAACCGCCTAGTAACCTTTTCTTGTTGTTGTGAAAGCAAATTATTTTCAGGGCCACAATCATCATTACATTTTATAGAAATGGGTTTTCACTCATTCCCTATCACTTTATCCTTCCTCTATTATTATTTGCACTATCAGAGTCTTAGCCTTCGTCACAACTGCAACAGTTGTGTGTAATGAAGCAAAGCATGTGCTAGCCAACTAAAAATGTTAGGCTGCAACTGAACAGGGTATCCCCAAAAATACGCAGTGCTGGTAAAATAACAAAACCTTAAAGTAGAAAATATGGTCACAGTGGGGCCTCTAAGTACGGATCTAACTTTGATGAGAGTTGAAGATTTTATGATAGCATTTGTGAAACAATGCTTTCAACCAAGATTATTATGGACCTCTCTTTGCTTAATCACTTGATGGTTATCAATTTCCACCAACCTCACTAAATAAATATTATTATCTCCACTGTTACAGATAAGGAAACTATGGCCAAGGAGATGCAATAACTTGCCCAACCTCCGTAGCCAATAAATGACCGGCGTTGTCTTCAGAATCTGTGCTCTTAACCATTATTCTGGGAATGATTGGGCAATTTAAATTTTTATAAAATATAACTCTTGCTAATTAGGCATTTTTAATTGAAACATTAAAATGATTGTCATATGATACCGGCAAGTAGAAATGCGACTCCTTTGGACTAAAGTTAAGTTCTGAAAACAATTTCCCTATCATTTCCTCTCATTCATAAAAAGTAAAAAATAACAATGAAGGAACCATAGGAACAGGGGGCCCTGGGCAAATTTCGAGTTGGCTCAGTAAAGAGCCATATGACTTCTCAGAGTCGTTGCCTTTTGTTTGGTTTTGTGATAACTTGTTCTGCTTGGCAATGTGGAAAAACAATGTAGAAAGAAATGAAGCCTAAATAAGGTCTGAAAAGAAATAGCCCTATCCTACTCTAAATTATGCTATTAAAATAAATCAGAGAGTTTTATATGGTGTTTAAGAGTTGTTGTACTCAAAAAGGGCAATTCAAAGTTCTATTAAACACTGCTTTCCAGAGCCATTTCCATATCATTAAAATGCTATGCATGCGTCTGCTTTTTATATTGCCCACAGCACAACAAGAAAATTCCAAAATATTCCCCACTTTGAAAGTGAAGTTGCCAAATCAATACACCAAAAAATGAATCAAAATTTACTTCTGGAAGGCCATGGCTTTGGTTTTTTTAAATTTTACTAATTTTATTTTAAAGGCTATATCATTAGAGAAGAAATGATTCCTAAGTACCAACACATGTCCTGTTCATAAATACACTTTCAATTGGGATACAAGTTGTACCTAACCTGAAATTCCTCTGCTTTAGCCTGGTTCAGTGTCCTACCACAGAGCAGGTCAGCAATGCCTCCCATGAGAAGGCAGGAAGCAGGGACAGAGGTTTCCAAAGACAGAGATAGAAACAGCTATATTTTATGAATGGCACCATTAAAACATTCTTTATTTCCCGAAGAAACAAATAATCCCAATCTATTATTTACTTATAAAGCTTTTCTGAAAACAATTAAGAAAAAAGGATTATTGCTGAAGGAATATGTAGGACAGGTGGAGAAAAATTCTTTTCGCATGTTTCCCACACGTTTCAATTACAGTATAAATAACAATACTCATGTTTCCATATGAAATACAGATAGATTGGTAAGTACTGTTGTTCAGGTTACTTTTTCCTGAATACTGTACTGAACAGATAGAGTGGGAATTTAAATACACTCTCTCTCATCAACTTCAAGATTTCACAATTAAATCAAGTCAACAAATATTTACTAAACATGCTCTCTGTTTACAGCACTGGGCTTGGTACTCAGTGTGATAGAAAGAAGGATCAGACATAATTCTTGATTTTTGGTCTACGGGAGAAACCAATCTGGCTGGGAGACTATATATAAACTAGTATTGATTAGCCCCAAAACTATTAGCAAATTTCATAATTCCTTGATCATGAAGTCTGATGCAGCAAATTTACCTTTAAAAGAAAACACACACCCATGTATATAGAAACACATATTGCTATTTCATATTTTAAAGTTAATAAATCATTTGCTTCACTTAATAAACAAAATATTAAGAAAACAGATCATAACAACTTGATTATAAGGCCCCCTGAAACCCATGAAATAGGATTCTAGATCTTTTTTCTGCTGATAAAAGTATCTCAACACAAGAATTAAAAAATATGCATGGAAAAAGGTTTATGAGAAAGTGAATATGCTCATTCCTTACTTCTTAGTAAACATCATCAAAAACCATCCATATATATCTCAAAAGACAATGACTGTGTCATCTAATTATTTTAAAATGTAATAAAATATAAGAAAAACAGGGATTCATTAGAGGAAGAAAAAAATACTAAAATGACTGATATAATCCCTGAGGTAAATTCAGGGATCAAAAATTAAAAGATGCATTTACCAATGAATAGAATTGCAGATAGGGTTCTCACAGCCAGAAGTGGCGCTGCCAGTGGAGTCACCCAGAAATTGATAGGGATGGGTGGGGGAACTTCCTATGGTCAGGAAAGTCTTGAGAAAGAAATGGGCCTTGACCTTAACCTTGGAAGAAGAGGAATTAATTGGTCAATTCATCCATTTATGGGTGAATGTCCCGTACTTTTAGTTCTGGTAAGTTATATTCCCAAAAACTGATACGAACCAGGATGACTTGCAGGTCAAATACATCAAACAACTCAGAACCAGAAATTAATCAGTATTCAATGGAATAGTCCAGCTTGCCCAGATGATACTTTAGAATATTTGAGAACAAAATCCTGAGGAATGAGTATTTCATGCTGCACTTCAATTTATAGTCAAGTGAATTCTCTTAAGAACACAAAGGTAAGCTTCTGTATGATGAATGATGTCCTCCAAAAACGTTCATATATTTTAGACAAATATTTTCATTCATCTTCAGATTTAGCATCATATATGGATTTTAAAAAGTTATCTAGAATATGAAGATGCTGTTGCCGATGTCATGTGATGTTCAAAATTACTGTCAAAATCCTCAGAATCCAGTTCATGAAGATAAGGATGTTAAAGGTGTTAAGGGAAAAGCTGGGAGGAGCATTCTAAAATTAATGGATTCAGAAATGCTGGTTTAAGTCAAAACAATTTCCTCTCTGCAGGACTCCCAAGAGCTAATATGCTAATGTGCCCAGTGTCTCTCCTTAAAGAAGATAAGGCACAGAGTTGCTAAAATGATATTAACCCTGAAAACTTCATTTCAGAAACCCCCATGAGATTCATGTTCTGCAGAAAGTACTCTGGCACATCCTCTGTACCACAGAACCCCATTTATTTGTCCAAATACATTCATGAACCAAAACAGCATAGCGTTTGTAGAGGAAATAACTATTAGGGAATGTAAAGTATTCCGAAGTACTCTCAATTGAGCATGTAAAACTGGTGGAGGTCTCCAGACTGTTAGTCAATGGATTAAGCTAAAATTGTTTCAGAAATAGGCTGGTACACCTACGAATGTATAACTACAAAGGAGCATCTTTAACATCTCAACACCCTGCCTCATACAGAAACTGTGCTGAAGCACAATGACAAAGCATGGAAGGGCAGCACAGAGAGACCTGAACTAGACCCTTCCTTCTTTGGAGTTAAGCAAGTCGAGGTCACGCTTCGTCTCCTCTAGAAGGTCTCCAGAATCACCACCGTGAAGGCTGGCACAGCAGTGTTCTCCCGAAGGCTCTGTCCTCCTTTCTCCCCAAATCAATTCCAGCCTCCACAATGTGGTACTCTCTGTTCCTTTCACCCGAAATACTTTTCCTCATCTTTTCTTCCTAGTTAGATCCTTGCTAATTATTGCCCTACTTGGTAACTGAATTATTTCATATACGCCTTTCTCTCTCTCCAAATACTATTTTAAGGCTCTGATGACAAGGCCCATATCCTTCTCTCTGATTTCAAATTCATGAAATATTAGGCACAGTTGTATTTCATTGACATGATTGCATTATTGAAAGGGGTAATGCTTATAGATGAACAAAATTCCACTTACACAGAGATCCTGAGAAATTTTACTCTGTGATCTGGAGCCCCTGATTCTATGTTTTTAATTGGTTTACTTTTCAAACATTGACATAAGCTCCTTGACTGACTCTCTAAAATGCTGTTTTCTTAAAAGTTGGAGAAGCAGCAGGAGGAAGGGAAGCACTGGGACCTTATAGAGACCCTAAGTGAAGTACTGAGGTATGGTAGTGGAAACAAACCACATACGGCTATCGGCTAGTTCAGATTGAGATGGGGTTTGATACGCACTTTGGATTTCAATGACTTAGTATGAAAAAAAGAAGCAATATACCCTACTAATGATAGTTAATATCAATCATCAATGGAAATAAAAAAATGACAAATTGGATTGAATAAAATACACTATTAAAATTAATTTCACCTGTTTCTTTTTTACTTTTCTATTTTGGCTGCAAGAAAATGCAAGTTTATATATATACATATATATCTCACATTAAATTTCTATTGGCCAGTGCTGCTCTACTGTTTTGAAAACCCAAGACTGTAAACATTAATTGTGGCTCCCAGCTTATAAAAACTAATCTCATCTTTTTAAAAAGTTCATAAAAGCTTTAAAATGATATTAAAGTTGAAAATAAACTGTCTTTGAAGATAAAACAGCCATGAGACCAAATTTCACATCAAATTTAACAGCTGTATTAAATTATTAGCCTCAATAATGTAAGAGGATGTTACAATGCAAGTTTCAGTTGAAACACCAAGAGAACAGAAATCACATTCTAAGCCAAGCATGAGCCCATTCTGCAGAATGTGGAAAGGAGATGATGGTGATGTGGTCACAGGGTACTTAAATCCTTACTCATATCAAGGGTATCAACTCATCTGAAGCAGGAATAGGAGGAAAGAGGATTACTTGAGAGAGAGCTGAGCTGTGACAAGCTCCTTCTTGGAAATGGGTGGAGGGCCACTTATGATGCCAAGTCCTGAGTGGGGGCTTCAGAGAGATTTCTCCAGCTGCATGATATGTGTCCCCTCCAGTTTGGAGGATACTGTAGACTGGGATTACCTTATGCGCCAAAGCCGGCTGGCCAGATGCTTGGACATGATACAAGGAAGAGGTTAGTAAGTCAAAATCGGTTTTCACTCCAGCAATTTCTCATGGCAAAAAAAAAAAATGCATGTGTGTAAAAGTTTTCCACCAAATAGTTGTTGGGAACTACAAGAGAAAGCTGATGTGGAGAGGTGGGCTTATGTCTTTTCTCCAAGGGCTGCCTAGTGCAACAAAGAGGACTCGAAAGGAAGGTGCTGTGGGTACCACTGGATGCCCAGTGATTGAGGAAAGAAATGTGAGCAACCAGTAAGAACACAAATGTCTATGCCTATAGTAAAGGGTGTAAGGAGAAGAATTCTGAAAATGATCAGAGAATTTCATCCACCAACAGCGGAAGAACTAGTCACAGTGAATTGGTTGACAGGGTTAGTAGGAGACAAAAATAAAACTGTTCGGTGATTGCATCCCACCAATCCTGCGAGTTCACACAAGGCAGTGAGGCCTGGAGGGGCAGGGTAGCACGTGCTGTCTACGTACACACTGTTACTCAACCACAGAAAATGAGTCTATGTCAACAGATGTAATTTCTGGAACCATTCTAGGAAAATCAAGTTTATTCAATGATCCAACAACTGCCAAATGTTGCAATATCATTTTAGATGCATAGTAACATTTAGGGCATACTGCCCCTGTTATCAACACATTGTTATTTACTGTCTATTTAGACTAAATAATGAAAAGTGAGGCTCAGTCAGGGCTTCAACATATTTTAATAACAAGAGTTTATTGTGTGTTACCTTTTGGAAAGAAGAAAATACACATATTTCACACAACTCTGCTATACAAATGCACTTTGAGAATGGGAGTTAATACGTGGCATTTACTCTGGGAACTTCAAAAATAGCTATGTGTAATTTAAAGCTACATAAAATTATTGTCAGAAATACAGCTCTGTAAAACTGACTTCCAAATAGGATGAGATATTAATCTTTATTTCATCAATGCCTTCCAGAAAAACTCCAAGAAAAAACACACGAGAAAATCAGCTCCTATCTCCATATAGCTCTTGAGGGACACGTTTCTACTTTTCATTTACGAAGCAAATGTATCCACAATGCACCATCTAGTTATTACATATTTGTATCATGTGTTAGTCCTTTCCATTCATTAGACACACTGTAGATACTGCTTTCCTGGAGTTGCAAAATAAATGCTTATCAATTGCTTTCTGTGTTTACTTTTCAAAAACCATACAAAGAAATCATTTTTTAAAATCTCTGCAAAATAATCATTTTTATATCATCAGGGAAACCAAGAAGATAAGAGAGTTGATCAAATGCCAAATGTACATATGAGAAAGAAGTTAAATTACAACCAACCTACCTGCTGTTGGTTGATTGTTTCATTATTATGGAAAGAAAAAAGAATTCTTTTCCACCTCTTTTAACACTGGAATTCCCTAAAGGAGGCAAGTATGGTGTATGAAGAGCTAATTCACTGTCCACTGCTCTATTTTTCTAATGGAGCATGAATTATTTACAAAATTTCATTGTTACTCTACTTCACTTTTGCCCCTCCAATGCCCCATTTCTTTTTCTTAATGCTATCAGTTCAACAATGCTTTCCTCTAGGCTTTAACTTCTGATAGTCAGCATAATAGCCAACAGACTTTCTTGATTTGACAAAAATCCAAATATTGTCTTCACAGTTTGGACAGGACAGGAATTTAACACAGAAGAAATGAATAGCAATCTAGAAGACTCCATGTGCATGCTTACATTCTAATGGTACATAGTAAAGTTTTCCAGATGGAGTCATGACTGAGAACTTCTTGTTATTAGTCTTTCATGCAGCCAGAAGGCTTCATCCTCTAGTTTACATAAAGTTTGACATTGAAACATTAACCCAAGACCATGTGCTTTACAGGCCATGCAAGAAAAGTATTTTCACTGTTTTTTAATCGAAGTCAAATTTTGACCCCAAACAGCTAAAATATTTGATTACCCACTGTAGCTACTAGAATTAACACTAAATTATTTTAGACTGTTTCTAAAAACTCAAAAGTCTCTTCAAAAGGGAAAAATGGACACATATTCATTTGAATGAATTGCTGACTCTGTAAAGGCAATTCCGAAAACAAGGTTCCAAATATGTTTTGAACAGTTAGAACACGGTAGGGAAACTATATAACCTTCCTCGGTGTGGTGGTTTGAAGCTGCAAGGACCCCAAACAAGTTCTAAAACTTAATCCATTCCTGCGGGTATGAACCATTCTAAGTAGGACCTTGTGATGACGTTACTTCAGTTCATGTTTGACCCAGCCTCATGAGGATGAGTCTTAATCCTATTACTGGAGTCCTTTATGAGCAGAATGAAATTCAGACATAGGGAGAAAAAGCCATGGAGTAGCAAAAAGCTGAAATTCAACAGAACCCCCGAGGCCAAGGGAGGCTGCCATGTGCACTACCATATGACAGAGGAGTTAAGGACCAAAAATCACCGGCAGCCTGGCCCCAAATGCAACAGACTTTGGGGAGAAAGCATAGCCTTGATGATGCCTTGATTTGGACATTTTCCTGCCCTCAAAACCATGAGCTAATAAATTCCCATTATTTAACCAAACCTAATTCATGGTATTTGCTTGAGCAATCAAGGAAACTAAAACACTTGTCAATGCACTGAATGACAATATTCATCTTGTATGTCTACATTTACGCAACTTAATTCAGTCTTTTGAAGTCCCATTTACATGCAAACAAACATGAATCAGTTCTGTCCGAAGACTGCATTGGTTTCTTTAAAACATGGCAATCAAACAGAAAAATATTCCAAAACCCTGAATTAAGCATACCCTAGCAATACTCAAGACTCCTTCCTCTTGGCTTTTTAAAATGATTTAGAAACAGCTTAGCTCAATTCTACCAAGGAAGAAAAGAATCTACCCAGCCACATTTCTTCCAATGACTTTTTTTTAAATCTATTGCTTCCATTCTAAAACACATATGGTAGGTTGCTTATCATCCCTCAAAAATGTTCCTGTGGTTACTGATGATCTCTCCCCAGTGAGTTGCAAGGAAAGCACAGTGGTTATATGCATAGGCTTAGGAGCCAGGCTGGAGGGATTCAGAGCTTGAGTTTGCCACTTACAAGCTGTCTGACCTTGGGTAAGCTATTTAACCTCTCTGACTCAGTTCCTTTTTCTCTAAAAAGTGATTCATAATAGGATGGTCCTCATAAGAGTACTGCAAAGATGAAGTGAACCATCAAAATAAAGGGCCCAGTGCACAGGCAATACTGGTACATGACAGCTGTGTTTACATCTCATGGTCCCTTCATGATTCTCACTCTCTCTTGATCTTTTTTTTTTTTTTCTCCTGATCTTTTGATAAGTCTAACAATTGCCAAGCTATTTCCTGAATTCCTTCTGTCTTTAGTTTCTTCACCTCAGTGTTCTCCTGGCTCTCGTTCTTCTCTTCCCAGTCTCAGGCTCCTTCCTTTGCTTATCTTCTTCCCCAAGCCTATTTGTTACTCCCCTCCCCCCACCTCCAAGCTCAGCTCTATCCCCATCATTCTTCTTTTTTCAGTACCTTGAGAAATCTCATCAACTCACACGATTCCTTATGTTTAATACAACAGTATTTAGCAAAATGTTAAATGCTCTATATTTTGAGGTAGTATGGGAAGAGAAAGTATGATACTAACGTAGTCTTTTGTTGGCAGTAACTATGGCAACACACAACTAGCTTGTGTTGCCATTGCCAAAACAGGTTCTGATCTCGTTTCAATATTCTGATAACAAAAACTAACATACTGTACAACTGAGCTAAGGCAATTAAAAGTTCTACCGGTTGCTCAAGAGCCAAGGAGCAACCAAAGGCGAAAAAGGCAAAAAGGGGGAAGAGGAGCAATTAGGAAAACCATAAATACAAATTTAGAAGAAAGAAACAATGCAAGAGGAAAAATACTGAAAGAAAACTCAGAGTTTAAAAGAAAACACTAATATAATCTTTGATAGAGAATGAAGCAGGGGGTGACACACTCAAGTGCCCACACAGGCAAAGAAGCAAGCTAAATGAAGAAACTGGGCAGGATGTATGACAATAAGGAGTTCAGAATCTGTGGCAAACTGAAGAATATATCTGAAGGTATTTACATTCCATTTTTTAAAAGTCAACACTGCACATCAAACAAGCCACAGGATTCCAATTTTCTTCCTCTGAGTGGAAAGAGGCAGTGATCGCACAATATACCATTGCCATTGCTATCTGCCAGTGAGGCTGACTAGTCAATAAAAATTTTTAAGCAACTACTTATTTTAATGGATAAAACCGTAAGAAAATTTGCTTCATAATCTGATTGCATTTGCTGAATGAATATTAAATTCTACAGGACTCATGTGTTTATATCTTGCTACAGATTTCAAGATAGCCTTATCATGGAGGGGAGCAGTTAAAGACATGTCAAAATATGGAGAACCCCTTGAATAATATGTTGATTTTGATTAGTAGCTTAATAGTATTAGTGCCATTTCTGAATGGTGGGTAAAGATCAAATCTTTGAAGAAATAATCGTGGCATGGTTCAATATGAGACTCTATGTTAGACTGTGTTTTCACCAATTCCTGAACTATGGGAATCAGGATTCTTAACAAATTATTAACCACTTTGTTTGAGGTAATATGCACTATAACTTATTCTTAATGATATTTCTGAAACAAAGTGAACCCAGCATTATTATCTGAGAAATTATTTTCACATCTTCAAGTTACATGTTAACATCTTAACTGAGTAAATAGAAGAACCCTAGAATGGTGCTGCCTAATAGAAATAGTTGTCTGGATACAAAGATTTATATATATATATATATACTCCAAGTCAATTCAAATGCATTTGTACAAGTTGTAAAGAAAAAGTTTTAAGGAGGAACTCCAAAAAGATACCAAAACACAATGTAAAGGAAAAAAAACTTATGACCCATCATATAATCAATACCATGCAGAGGTCTTATTAATAGATACAATATAATTTATTTGGTAATAACAGCAATTGATCTACAGTTTGTTACGAGGTGTGTATGTTGCTTTATTAGGATATAACTGAATTTAGATGAACTTGTAAAACTAGAAATAGAAATAAACAAATTTCTCATATACACACTCTGTTCTTTGTTTTTAAATGACATATATTCAACATCTGCTACTGAATCTTTACGTTCCATCTTGGAATAAAAAGATCTTTATGCAACTTTGTATAAAAGTGATGACTGCAGTTAAAAGCTTATGGGTTTTATTTAACTGCATTTTTGTCGGCTAGAGTCAAATGAAATGAACCTTCCTTATAAACCTTCACTATAAAACTAGGAACAGTAGAAAAATGGTTAAGAATATAGAGGCAAGATGATTAATAAAGTCAAAGTTCAGAGAAAAAAATTAAGAATATTACACACGCTTGTGTATCTCAATATCCTATTTGCATTTGTAGGTAGGCAAATAATGTAAAACATTTATTTAGTAGCAACAGTATTAATCACAGTTGAAAACAGAAAACACACATTTAAATTAAAGTTCATTATTATTTGTGCAACCTGGGCAGATCCCTGGACCTCTCTGACCCTTGGTCTTCTCATATGTGCCAAAGCAAGGATGGTTATATACACTTCAGTGGACTTCTGAGAGTATTGAATAAACCACAGAATTGATAACTCAGTTTCTAAACAGACACTCAATATTTTCACGGTGAATTATGAATGCTAAACCTGTAAACCACTGAAGCCCCTGATAGGTCCTAAGAGATATTTAGGTGCATTTTTCCTCATTCTAAACGACTCCTTGTCCATAGAGATGTTTTATTTATTTGGGGCCACTTCTCCAATTTACTATGATAACAATGAGCTAAGTCCTTATCCTTACGGAAAATTCTCCTCTTTCTATCTTGGCGCCAACTAACACTTAAGCATATCTCACTCTTCAGTCTCGCAGTCCACAGACAAGAGTTGCTAAATAACATGCGCGCATTTGGAGCCACTGTCTTGTCATCCTAGGAATCGGCTCAGTGAAGATTCAGAAAGCTCCCCAAAACTCAGTAAAATTCAAGAAGCAGCAGTGCAATCCCATTGCCTGTTCAAATCAATACTAGCTTTAGCCAACAGCACACATTTATGCAAATAAGGAGCCAATACCTCTTTCGCACTGGGGTCCGGTAAAGCCATAAGTGCAAGCACAGCGATTTGGGGCCACACACCTCCCTCCATTGAGACAGCCACTTTCACAGACAGCTGTAAAATAAGAAGAGAGAAACTTTACCGGGAGAGTAGGTAATTGAAGTCACCTATGAATGAAAGACATGAAATCTTATTCTGTATATAATTTTAACACTTTTTAATATTTTATTAGAAGCATTTTCAATGTTATTGAACATTTTTCATATATATGGTTTATGGTCATTGAATCCCTTAAAGATGAGCATTTATTTATGTTATCCCCAACAATAGATAAAAGGTCTAAATCATCACCTAAGCATTTGTTTTAAATAGTCACCCTACAATTCCAACCCTTAAACTGAACTGACATCTCTATGGCCAAAAATTATGGCAGGAATCTATTTCTCAAGACAAAATCAGAGGTTTATATAGCAATTGTTCGGATTTACCTTTTGACTTATAGTCATCTCATGACAGGGGAGAATAAAGAGATTTTAAGCAGGAAGGACATTTTGATTATTGCCTGTCCCATTTTAAAGATGAGGACACTAAAGTCTAAGAAAGGTTTTCTAATTCTGCTAACATTAACTGGGTGCCCACTGTGTGCTGGGCTTTGGGTTAAATTACCTCATGGAGCACCAAATGGGAACGGGAAGACACCCAGCATTTGTTGACACCCCTTCCAAGAATGCTTTTGAATCCATCCCCATCTCACGACATCTCTGAAGCTCCAGAGTTAAGACTGATCTTCCTGATTCCTGTTTCTTCCCCCTCGGGTGCCTTCTCCACACTGTAGCCACAATGGTCTTTCTCATCATAAATGTTTATAAATGCAGTATACAAGGCCAGCATTTCACAGCGGCTGACCACATGGACTCTGAAGTCAGACTGCTTGTGTTCAATTCCCAGCTCTGCACTTACTACCTGTATAACCTTAGACTAAGTCACTTAACGTCCCTGTGCCCCAGTTTCTTCAACTGTTAGCAGGTAATAATAACAGCCTTTAACTCAAAATGTTGTTGTTATATTTAGGTGAGTTAATATATTTAAAAAATGTGCCTATATATAGTAAGCACAGAGTAAATAACGCAATAGATGTAAGCTACTGCTGTTGTTTTTGCTATCTCCCTCCAATTCATAGGTTCTCCTTTGGGATAAACCATAGTATGCATAAAGACATCCAAAAACTTGGCATGTGGCCTCCTATATACCTCATTTCCTATCCCAACACTTTTCCCAGCACCTAAACTCTAGCAACACCAAAGCACCCGCTGCACCTAACATCCCAGGCTATGTCAGGTTCCAGTGCTTTGGCCTCTGTTGTGTTATCTTCCTAGAAGGAAGGAGAAATCCCACCCATCTCTCAAGGCTAAGCTCAAGAGTTGACCACACAAGGGCTGCCCTGCCTCTCATATCCATGCTACTGCATGGGATGCACAGAACTCAATCATTATTCTTATCACACTGCAGTGCTTTACATAAATTTTTATTTGTTTATAATAACATTATTCAACATAGCAAACAGGTTCACAATAGTAAAAGTTGGGGATAACATAAATAAATGCTCATCTTTAAGGGATTCAATGTCCATGAACCATATATATGAAAAATGTTCAATAACATTGAAAATGCTTCTAAGAAAATATTAAAAAGTGTTAAAATTATATACAGAATAAGATTTCATGTACCCAATATGCATTTGAAAGCTAAAAAAATAATATTTGAAATGATAGGATTATGGACAATTTAAATCTTATTTTTTTATGTTTCTGTGCTTTTCCAAATTTTCTGCAAAGTGTATAAAAACATTTATAAAGGAAGTCTCACCTTTGGCTCAGCACAAAGATAGACACTAGATGGAAAGTAGACACACAATAAACAGTATTCATGAATGAAGCAACACGCTGAATACCAGCTGCTAAATATTGCATTAACAGAATCTAGACTGGGCAAGTAGAGAGACGTAGATACCACGAAACAAGGGAAAAGACATGTTTGGGAAGAAATACCACGTTGGATTCTGCAATACTTTATTTGAGAAACTTCTTGAAAATTCAAGTGGAGATGTTTAGCAATCAAATAGAGATCAAATGCCCAGAAAGAATGAGAATTCTTTGCTTCGGTGATTGTGAATTCAAGGGATGAGGCAAGCAGGGAGGTGAAGGTAGATGAGAGAAAAATGAATCAAACAACCCATCCCCAGGGTATCATTTGAAAATTTGGAGCTAAGTGTGATGAGTGAATGATCTGTTCATCTGTAAAGGGTCACTGGACATCTGCAAAAATGCCAAGTCCTTGGTAACCAAAGAAAAACCATCATCACTTCTTTCTTCATTCTACTTGTCCAAGCATGGGTTAAATCTGGAATACTTATAACTGTGGCTTATTTACTTACGTTGCCCGCAGTGTGTCCCAGTGTATCCTTTCTGGCACAGACACTGATCTTCACTGCAGCTACCTCCATTCATACAGCGAATATTACAGTGTTGTACTTGAAAAGAAAAAAAAAATGATTTTTTTTTTTTACAATCTAAGTGAATAGACTGCAACAGTTCACTGGGGTCGGTTATAGTGTTTTGAAAAGAACATTAAAATGGTTTCTCAGGATTCACATATTTATGTAGAAATAACCTAATCAGTGCTATATGTATTATGATTTATGCTTATAAAATCATTTACAATACAATGCCATTGATTCTTTGACTTTTATTTTAATAGTGCTAAACAACTTTCCTGATTTAAAGAACATATCATAAGACAAGATTATGATGACAGTAATTTTCCTATTATGAGATTTAGGTAGCAAGGAAAACAACCACAGTGACAAATTCCATAGAATTTTCTTACAATAAATTTTAGAGGAAACAGGGAAAAAAAAGAAAATACTCAGAAAATCATTAATGGCAAGACAGCTTGATGATGGGAACAGCTAGATTTGGCTCTGAAAGAGCTGCTTGTTTCAAGTGTAACCTTAAACCCAAGCCCTGCAGCGTATGAAGTCCACTCTTTTCCACATTGTCACCTATAGAACTGTGAGCTGCAGGGCCTAGGGTAGAAGGACCTGGGACGGACAGACAGCCGAGAGGAGGAGGCGCTAAGAGAAGCCTCAGAGGTGAGCAATAACGACAGCACAGGCTGGTGGCCTCATTTCTCCAGTGCTTAGACTCGTCTTGATTTCAATAATCTTGCCATGCTAACAGTGTTTTCAATATCCTGGGCCATTCTTTAGTCCTTCAGAAGTAACAGCTATCCTTGAAAAAGACTAAAGACTTGACTGAATTCACCACGAATCTTTGTGGATGCATCCCTTATGCCCAGAGGGTAGCATTGGGCACTGGAAGTTTGGCTTGTTCCACCCTGTCCTCCATACTATGGGAATGAATTCTCAGAAAGAAAAAAAAAGCCTCAAAAATTTTATATAAAGAGAAGAGAATCCCTTTCCATGCATGAGCAGAAACCAGCTGCTTACGTGTAGTTGTATCTGGAGCACACAGGCCAAACCTCCCAGAAGTGGAGAGCAGGGTGAGGAGTTCTCAGCACTGTATCACAACACCCCACTGACTTCACGAGAGACGTCACACTTATAAGAAGCTACAGACCCTTAGCATAGCAATGGGGAAAGGAAGGTGCCAGAACTCAATTCTTATTTTGTCTTCTTAAGATTTAACTTCTTAAGTTCAGAAGAGTTAAATCAAGTTGAAAGAGATACACCTTTTCAGGACATGAAACATCATCAAAGACTCTACTGAATTAAGCACCTCGTCCCTCTCTCAGCACTCAAGGCCTTTCACTGCATGGCCTCCCAGGCTTTTCCAGGCTCTTTTGCACATTCCTAAAGCCCTGATGACTGACTGCTGATCTATTTACCGGTCATTCATTCACTCAACAAAATATTTCTGAGCGCATACAAAATACCAGGCACTCGGCTCACCAAGTCTTTCCCTCAGTTTGCATGAATTTCTCTTCGTGGAATCTCCTTTTAAACCTATATCTGCGTCTCTCTGGCCCTAACTCCTAAACCCCAAAACATAACACACTCAATTCTTCCCAAATACTGAAATCCTACCCACCTCCAACACCCATTTCAAATGTTTCCTCTTTCCTTCCATTATTTCTGATTTATATTTTTTGCTCCCACTCCAACCTGATATAAGCCTTCTTTCTTCTGACTTCAGAGTACTTTAAACTTCTCCCTTGAAGCATATATTATACGATCTAACCTATTTTTGGTTATTTGTCTTGTTCCCAATCCATTTGTCTAAAAGCTGAGTGTGGAATGCCATGATTATTTATATCCCTGAAGTGCCTAGAGTTGCAACTTACTTATATGTAAGTTCTGTATAAAACTTTGCTAAATTAATTTCTGTGCATTTAACTTATGCTACTCGATAATGACATCAAAAATTATGCTCAAACACCAAACTGAGACCAAGAAGTTGACCATTATGTCTTCAGCTCTTATAGGATGCTAAGTAGGTTGCTATTAAAAATATTTAATCTTTGCTTCCCTATGTATAGAAACAGAAATAACTCCTTTGTTGGAGATTGTTTCAGAAATCAAGCAACCCAGGAAACTGATTAAAACAGACTGTTATTTTAGACTTCTGTGATTTTATTAAAACATCTCAGTCAAAACGCTCTTAAACTAAAAAAAGTTATCTACAAGTATACAAAATAAATGATTTCGTGAAAACTTTGGGTAATATTTGAAGTTAGCCAGGAAAAGCTATATAACTGCTTTAAAACTCATAGTTAAACTTAGCTTCATTCTATCTTAGAAAAACAGCCAGGATTAGGAAAAGCACAGGAAATGATGTCATCTGTCAAGCAGCACAGGAACTCAACGCACAAACTGATTTCAATTAAAGTGGTTTGTGCCAAGAGCTAATTTCCATTCCCACATGAGCAACAAAGCCATTTAGCTAGTTTAAGATAAAAAAGCTAATAGTAGTTTAAATGGTGACTTTACATTATTTGCTCAAATTGAAAAAGAGAATGCATTATCCTTTCAGGGAAGAACGATAAGTTTATATTTAAAAGCAATATGATAAAAACCTCCCTGAACTGGTTTCATATTTTTTCTACCCTGTCTTTCAGATGAAACTTTTCCAGCATAAACGATTCCTTATTCTTTAAAAACTGGGTCAGACATGTGAAACATGAAGTCATGGTTATTCCAGGGGCCCCTCAAATCAATGAACCGGGGCAGGGAGCAACTTCATCGGCAGAAAATAGGATCTTAATCCCTCTCTTTGCCACAAGCATGTTTACCATGAAGAACTGCAGTTTTTGAGAGTCTTAGCTCTTTGCTGGGAGGCTGAGGGGATGGCTCCTTTAAAGGCAGGAGCAATCATTCAGTATTTCTGTGCAGAAATAAAGGAACTAGATATGTAGCTCCATTAATGAGGGGGAAACAGTTGAAAGGATATCTATACACAAACTGGTTTTACTTTGGATTGCATCCTGCCATTGACACATGTTCTAAACTCACTCTCACCTGAACAAGAATTCCAGCTGCCAAGCAATTAGGAGAACAGGTCCTATGTCTCCAGAAAAAATAGGGGCTCCAGTTGAATCCATAAGGATTATATACACTTTATTGGATATCCCAAATATCCAGGTCGGAGTATATTACTCAACTCAATCTGTGCCAAGATTTTACCCGAAACTGAAAATACTTGGGAGGTTAGAATGTTGGTATGTCAAGTTAGCCCTAAGGCTCCTGTGGACATTGGGAAGACTTCACCTTGAAGATGGGCAGACAGTCTCAAAGGATTCAAGCAAGGTTCAGCATCCTTAAGCTAACACAAAATGCTGCCATTTCCTTATATCCATACAGGATCCCAAATGGAATTTTATGTTCATTCCAAAAGATGTCAGTCCATCAGTTCAGCAATTCAGCAAAATACTCAATGAACAGCTTCCACTTGTCAGGCATCAGGAAGAGTAGAAGAACCTTTATGTATATTATAGTCCGATGCAAATTAACCCTTCTATTTTAATTAAGGAAGTTGTAGATTTACAATAAAATCAAGCACAAAACTCAAGTGTTCCCATACAAGCACGCACACACAAACACACACACACCATTTCTCCTACGATTAACACTTTGCCTTAGCATGGTACCTCTGCTACAAGTGATGAAATAGTATTATAATAGTAACAATATCTCATAATTTACATTAGAGTTCACTGTATTGTACAGTCTTACAGATTTTTAAATTTTTTTCATTCTAGTAACATATAAACAACCTAAAATTTCCCTTTTAGCCACAGGCAAATGCATAATTTGGTGTTATTAATTATATTCCAAAATAATTCTTTAAATGACTAACCAGAAGAGAACAAAGTGAGCATACTACAAGAATGAGAGAGACGGAGGACTGGCACTTGGGCTTAAATACCTCAGGTAATAGTTTTTGTTGAGATGTATTTTGTGTGGAATGATTCTAAGGACCTGCCATCATCTTGTCAGGTGCAGCTGGCTAAAATAAAATGGGAGCAATTTGTAAATAAGCATCTGTATAGTAAATATGTGATTTCAATTTAGGCCCTAGGGAAAGCACAGACAGACAAGAAATAAACAGCTAGACTAAATCTAAGGCTCTACACCTGAGACAACAGATCCACAGGGGCAGCTGGAGTCACTACAGGACAAAAACAATTTTCATTCAGAGAGATAACAGCACTGACTTTTCCTTTAAGTGCTGAAATGTCCTGCAGAGCCTAAAGACACACAGCTCAGAAGAACCACTTCACCAAAGCATCTCAAGAAAAACAAAACAGCAGAGCTGGAAGAGGTCTAGGGAAGGACACATTAAATGACAGCCGTGATAAAGGTGTTTCCATATAAGGGCAGACTGAAAAACAAAGAACTCAACTGTTTCTAAGGACAGGCATGAGCAGATACCATTCACCTCTCTCCTCTGTGTCCATATATTGTCATTCCTTCTGAAAATCTTTTTCAAAGACTGCTTCTTCCATACCAGCTATACAGTACCACCTTCCCACTCTGACTATCTTTGCACTTTTGGCATGTGGTTCTGTAATATTCTTAAACACACTGCTCTAGACTGGTTCTCCTGGCCTCCTTACACAGAGCCTGGATTGGCATTGGGAGTGCCAGTATCCCAAGTTTTCACTGAATTGAAGCAAATAAAAAATGAGAAAATTTTATAAAAGCATAGGAGTTCCACATAGTAAGGATGTCAGTTCCCCCCAAATCGAAAACTAATTCAATTGCAATTGATAAACAATTAAGGCAATTCTCATCAAATTCCCTTTTGTAGCTCTAGACAAGATTAGTCTAAAATTCACATGGAAAACAAAGAAACCAGAATAGCTAAAACTATTCTGTAAATTTATTAATAAACTAGTATTAGTCTACCTGATTCCCAAACTTATTATATAACTACATTAATCAAGATTGTATGATAATGGTGGAAGGAAAGACACATGGAATAGACTGACACAGACATGCCCACCTGATTTTTTTTCCTTACAGATGTCTTTATTTCAGTCTATTTCTGACTATTAACTTTTTGGGTACAGGAATCACAACATCTTACTCTGTTTAATTCCTTGTACGAGTGTTCTGGTCAGAGTGAACTTTCATGGATAGAACAGAAAGAGCAATGTCATCCAGACATTTGTTACAAAGTCTTACCCAATCTTTCAACAAAATAGAATTCATTAGATCTTTGCTGGTTCTATCTCTAATTGTTGTACTCTTTTTCTTGCTTTTTAAAGTTTTTTTTAGAATAATAATCATACATATATAACACAAAATTTCTCAGTTTGACCATTTTTAAGTGTACAATTCAGTGCATGAATTACATTCACAAAGTTGTGCTAACATCACCACCATCCATTACCAAAACTTTTTCATCACCCTAAACAGAAACTCTGTACCCATTATGAACGATTTCCCATTTCCCCTGACCCATGGTCCCTTTAAACTCTAACCTACTTTCTATGAATATACTCATTCTAAATAGTTCATATAAGTGGAACTGCATAATATTTGTCATTTAATATCTGGCTTATTTCACTCCACATTTTGTCTTCAAGGTTCATCCATGTTATAACATGCAACAGAACTCCATTCCTTTTTATGGCTGAATAATATTCCATTGCATGTATATGGCACATTTTGTTTATTCACTCATCTTTTGATAGTCACTTGAAATGTTTCTATCTTCTGACTATTGTGAATAATGCAACTATGAACATTAGTGTACCAATTTTGACAAAGTGCAAAACAATTGATAGACATAGGACAGACTTTTCAACAAATGTGCTGGAGTAATTGGACAACTGTAGGCAAAAAAAAAAAGAAAAAAAAGAACCTTGACCTAAACATCACACTTTATACAAAATTAACCCAAACATGTATCACAAACTTAAACGTAAAATATAAAACTATAAAACTTTCAGGGAAAAAAACATAGAAGAAAATCTTCAGGATCTAGGACTAGGCAAAGACTTCTTAGAATTGATTCTAAAAACATGATCCATAAAATGAAAAACTGACATATTGGACTTCATCAAAATTAAAAACTTTTCCTCTGTGAAAGACTGTTAAGAAGGTGAAAAGACAAGCTACAGCATGGGAGAAACTATTCGCAAACCACATATAGGACAAAGGACTGGTATCTAGAATATATACAGAACTCTCAAATCTTTGTTCTAAAAAGCAAATAATCCAATTTTAGACCTGGGCAAAGACAGAAAGAGATATTTACCAGGGAAAATTTGCAGATGGCAAATAAGCACATTAAAATGACACTCAACATCATTAGCCATTACTAAAAGGCAAATTAAAACCAAATGAGATATCACTACACATTTATCACAAGAGCTAAAATAAAAGTTAGTGACATCATCAAATGCTGGTAAGGATGCAGAGAAACTGGACCACCCACATGTTGCTGGTGGGAGTGTAAAATGGTACAGCCCCTCTGGAAAACAGTTTGGCCGTTCCTTAAAAAACTAAAATAACTACCATGCAATCCAGCAATTGTACTCCTGGGTTTTTTATATCCAAGAAAGGAAGACTTTTTTTCACACAAATACCTGTACACTGTTTGCAGCAGTTTTATTCAGAATAGCAAAAAACTGGAAACAACTCAGATGTCCTTCAACAGGTGAGTGGTTAAACAAACTGTGGTACATCCACATCATGGAATACTACTCAGTAATAAAAAGGGACAAACTATTGAAACACATGACAATCTCCAGAGAATTATGTTGAGTGAAATAAGACAATCCCAAAAGGTTACATACTATATGATTCTATTTATGCAACATTTTTAAAATGAAAAATTACAGAAATGGAGCACAGGTTAATGGTTGTCAGAAGTTACTGAAGGGGTAGAGGTGGGAGGAAAACGAGTATTTGAAAAGGCAACATGAGGGATCCTTGAGGTGACAGAAATGCTCTTTAACCTGTTGGTATCAATACACATATCTCTTTTGTGCTATTATACTATAATTGTTCAAGATATTACCGGGGGAAAATTGGGGAAAGGAGACATGGGATCCCTGTACTAACTCTTCCAACTATATGTGAATCTATGATTAATTCTAAATAAAATGTTTAATTTTTAAAAATTCTTTAAAAACAATGGAAAGGATAAGACAAGATAAGCATGAAATTGATCTCCAAATTCTAGAATACAAAAAATAGGGGGCAATTTTTATAATTAAAAGGATATATTATTATTTTTTAGAAAGAAGAAATACTTTTGATCCCTTGAAGATGTGTTAAGAAGTTTTAGGCATTATAAAAAAATCAATGCACCTTTACAAAGGGAGCAGTAAAGTTGTAGAGCAAGTTAATTCCAGTACTAGAAGCTAATGTGTGTGTGTGTGTGTGTGTGTGTGTGTGTGTGTGTGTGTGTGTTTAAGAAGAGTTTTAGTAAATTCATGGATCAGTAAACCACGATAGGTTCTTAGGAGAATAAGGGCTGTACAAGATCTCTCTAACCTCAGAGACTGAGTGAAAACAGAAAATAATCTTTGTGCCCCACTAGGGCTAGAAGTTTAGCAGGACCACTGTTCTCACTCAGTCTGGTCAATCTTTTCTTTCTGCCCCAGTGCCTCAATGGCCAGTGTCAAGAGCTCTAACCAATACCACCAGGTCTACGGAAAGCCATGAATTCCTTGCATCCAATTGCTGGTCAACAGTTTAGACATTCTGTCATTCAAATACTAAGAATCATTTCCTGTTATGAGTCTCATGAAAGTCAAGTTGAAAGCAACCTGGAAGAACACTTCTCTTACCATTCCTTTCTTTTCTGATGAGAAAATTAAGGCCATCAGAGGTCCTATAAAATGCCCTGACCCTATGACATATTTATGGATGGTGGTGACAATAGTAATTCATGTTGTGACTGTAATTTACACCACTGAACAGTATATTTGAATGTGGTTAAAAAGTTAAAATGGTTGTATATATGTTATCAGAATAATTTTTTAAGAAAACCTTAGGAGTGTACAACATAAACAAAAATACTATTTTTAACAACTTTTTAATTGAGTAAATGATCTATGTTGACCCCCTTTTAGTAGAACCAGAAGTAGAGAATGCAAATTCTTCACTGAGTTGGGTCTATCTTTCTACTAACAAAAGAATTAGCAAAGTGATCTTTGCTAGACAAAGCATGGTATTTATCTACCACACCATGACCAGGGAACTTCTACAGGTGGCACAGGTGGCACAGGTGTCCCCTAGAACATCACCTCCAAAAATCAGAATTGAATTATTATCATCCCCAATTAACCTCAGTTAAAACACATTCTGCCCTTTTTAATTATGCAAGTTATGTGGATACTATCAGTGCAGGTCAAGTACAAGCCAATGATTTTAAAGGTTCCAACAACACCTTGACGAAACTGGACCCTCCTTATACCACTTTATCCACTCACCTACTCAGGACCTATTTAATGCCCAGGTACCATAAATGGGACCCAAATCTCTTCAAAGAACACCACTCACAAATCTTGTTCTCCTCTCTAGCTGAGGAACTTAAATCTGGCCCATCGGAGCTCACCACTACCTCCTCCCATCTCTCCGCTACCCTCAAGTAAACTAGGACTGGGGCTTTGCCCTCCGTTCTTGTTAACATCTTGTCTCCATGTCTCTTGAGTTCTGTTGTCGTTTTATTTGACAGAGAAATCATTCGTAGCACACATTATCATGAAAGACCTTTCCAGATAGATACTCAGTTTTTTCATGTGGCTATATTTTCTTCCTCAGGATGAGTGTGCAGAGCTTTTAGTTGGATCATAGACAAATCTGAGAGATAGGGTCTATTTCCGACTTCATATCTAGATTCCCCCATCCCTGCAGCTTTCACTCCTCACAGCATCCTGGAAGTCATCCTGATGGAGACAGAGCTGTCCAACAATGTTCCTGAAAGTGCCTCCAGTAAACTTCTCTGCCTCTTTGTATTCCTCTACCTATGGTGCTCTTGTTATGTAGAATAAGCATGCTGTTGCTTAAAGGACACAATTCAAAATTCAGCTGAGATCAAGGAAGAATATGCCGCACACAGTAAAATAAGCAAGAGTCCTGCCCATCAGAGAGTTTCTGTCCCATTCTATGATTGACTGTATTTAATAGAGGCTGTCTTTGTAGGGGTTCCTCCAGAAGAAGATTCTGAGACAAGAATTTGAATGTAAGTAGTTTTTTTGGAAGTGATCCCAGGAAACACTGGTAGGAGGGTGGGGAAGTAAAAAGAGAAGGAAGCTAATAAAGGTATATTATCAAACCTATTACCACCTGTGAGCAACTGGGCTCAGTCCCACTAGAGAATTTGAGGAACATGCAAAACACACCTGATTGTTACCCAAACTGAGAAGCGAGGAAACTGGAGCATTTATCCAACAACTCTTCATCTGTCATTGGTTAAGAGTTGCTTCTGGAGCCATTAAACCTCCAGCCTTCCAGCTTGCCCCGCATGCAAACTGGCATGCTTCCTGGCCAGAAAAATTTACAAAGCTGTCAGGCAGAGACAGTCGCCTGAGTTCACCCATGATTGCCAAGGGATGTGAGTAGGCACCAAGGACTGCTAGTCTTATTCTGGTCATTAGCTTACCAGAGTCACATTTAAATGTGAAGATCCCAACAGGTAATGAACCTTGGCCATACTGATGGCTCTACTTGCAATAGACAAAAATAGAACGCACTTATTACCATACACTTTTTCTTAAAACCTTGCCCAAAACAGAACACACTGTATGGGGACTGCAGTTTCTCACTGGAAATGGGAAATCATTTAAGGAACCTCAGTCTTTTCCCTTATGATATTAAGGAGTTTTTTTGGGTTTTTTTTTGCATGGACAGGCACCAGGAATTGTACCCGATTCTCCAGCATGGCAGGAGAGAACTCTGCCTGCTGAGCCACCGTGGCTCAGCCAAGGAGCTTTTTTATATAGAAATGAACTTCAATTTTTTTTTAACAACTGCTAATGACTTGCCTTCTTCCCAACTCCCACATTTCACCTAATTCACTGCTCAGGACCCTACTACTAAAAAAAATTAAGAACAAACAAGCAAAAGTCTCTGAAGAATGAACTGTGGCTATTGTTTGTTATTACAGAATGAACAAAGTGGCAAAATTATGAAAAGAAAAATACATTTTTTTCTTTTTGATAAATCACCCCCAGGAAATGCCTAAATGACTTCTTACATTTATCTCCCTACAAAGGCAGGGGTATTGAGATTTAAGAAAGTGTTTAATAAGATTCATATTTCAATACCTCAAGGGAAAATGCTTAGCTTCTTGAGTCAAAAACATTTACTAAGCAATCATTTCACTGAGCATCTTTTACGGTGTTTGCATTAGAGAGACAAAGATGAATAAGGTGATTCCTACATTCAGACTTTAATCTTTATATTATTCACAATAACTCCATACCATATGTAAGTTTCCAATAAAGAATGAAGGCAAGTGAATGGCAAGCTTGAGGAAAGCCATTCCAAGTATTTTGGGTAGAACAGAGAAGACAGATGTTCTAGTGAAAAAGAAAAAAGTATTGCAGGCAAGAGAAAAGCCAAAAACAAATTTAGGAGAAGAGAGGGTGCAACCACATAAAATAATATAATATATAATGACATGTTATACTCACTGGATCTGGAGCCACAGGAAGGAGCTATCTGACCATTTGGGCAAGTGCACATATTTGGTCTCGAACAAAATCCGTCCCCACAGGAATGCCGGCAAATGGCTGTGAATAGAACCAGAGGTTTGTTAACACATGATTCAGAGCATGACGAGTTCTAGGGGCACCAGCCTCGAATTAGGAGTCCTGGGGTCTCAGGTCCCTCATTAACTTTGCGATCAGGCCTTGTATGACCATAAGCTCCAGATTTATTCATCTACAAAACACGTCCTTTGGACTACATGAACTCTGACTTTAAAATAATGTAACTCCTTCATCCTTATCAGTAGTTCTCAACCTCTCCTCCCTTATTTCATAGCACTCAATCTTCAAAATGCCCGGGACATCTTATGAAGGGAAAACAAATAAAAACATGCATTTTAACCTACTTATATGTTTACAGCCATACTGTTTTTATGAAACCTTAAGTTTTAATGAAATAAAAATTGCTGCAGTATTTTTGGGGGCCAATTTCACTGGAAATGTTTCATAATTTTTGTAAGAACACTGCCTCCTGCTAAGACTACCTCTCTAATTTTCACCAATTGATGACATAAAATCTACAGCTCAGCTTTTACCCCACATTTTTGTCCTGTTCTGGGTCACATCAACAGTCTGAGGGGATAATGTTGGGATGCACTGCAACGTACTGATCCTACAGTCAAGAAGCCATTCATGTTTCTGAGGGTGATGTGCTGTGCCACCCAGAGACCAGTGTCACATCAGTCCCAAATGCTCTCCTCCTGGCCAAAGGAGCAACTTTAAACGGCAAATGCTTTCTCCTTATCAGCAGACTCCTGGTAGTCACTATTTTTTATACTCATGGGCATGATCCTTTCCTCAAACTTCTGCACGAACTTGCAAGAGAAAAATGAAATGAGCAAGGCTACAATAATACACTCAATAGAGAATGCATTAAGACACCAAGATCGTGGGATGGAGATTGCAAACTATTATGAAATAAGCTGTCAAAGGAACATATAAATATTTATTTAAATACCCAAAGACAGCACCTCCCAGAGAGTTCTACAGAATACAAGAGAAAGGACTCTGTTCTCAAGTTCATTTAGAAAACCCTGAATACCACTATGTACCTTTCTTAGTGATTCAATTTTGGATATTAAAATAAAATATAATGTACCAAATGAGTAAGTTATTTTCTGGTCAAAATCAAGAATTGGGAAAGGGATCAACTTTTTCAGATCCCCAAAAGAACACTGGCTGAACCATTCTATTCTTCTCCATAGACCATTCTTTGTCAAGTGAGAGAATATATTCAGTGATTCCTTAATGTACTTTCAGCTCTAATTTTAACTATTATACTAAAAGAGTTTTCTGAAAACTGAAAATTATTTTGGATGTACAATAACTGTAAAAGCTCATGGAGGTCAAATACCCTAATAATTTGATTTGAAATCTCCATTAATTAGCACCCTGTCTAGCATGTAGTTTGGCACTCAACATTTGTGGGATTTTATGAGAACCTGGAGGCTTGCCATAGCAACCAAATCAATAGAGGAGTCTTTGGTACCATTTGAGTTCATCTGATCAGCTGTCCCTTTTCTAGGAGTTAGGTCTGCCTTTGGCCTTAACCACAAATTCAATGAATGTGATTTAAGTAGATTTGTAGGTGACCCACAAAGCTAAAAAGCATCAAAGTTATAAACTTTTTCAAAATCCCACCAAAATGATTACATAATCTGTGCTGTCAGGTACAACATATTTAAATGCCATGTCCCACTTATAAAACAATTCCTGTGGCTCTCTTCCCTACATCTCAAAAATATTCTAAAGGAAGTCACTGAATTAAGGTATGACAATAGTTTGACCAAGTAAATATATTCCCCAACCTGGATTCAGAGTATAGGATATCTTAGAGCTGGAAGGCTCTGCTATGAACATATTAACAGCATGCAGTTACAAAGGACCCAAATATTAAGAATCAACATGCAACCAAAAACAACAAAAGCTGACAGATAAGAATTGCAAGTTTTCTATTTACTTACGGACAATACACTGATTTCCACCAGGTAAAGTTTTCCATCCGGGGCAACAGTAAGCATTATAGCGGGATCCACAGACATTAGGTCTAAAAGAAAACCACAAGAATGACATTCTTTTTTTTCCAAAGAAGATATGTCCAAATAAAAAGAAAAAATTCCCAAAGTTGAAGAGCAGGAATAATCTTGGCAGGCAGAGAAAAGCAAATTCACGGGCCTCAATGAAAGTTGAGTAATGTGAGGCACATAAATTTAATGCTACCAACAGGGATATCTCTCAATATCACCTATGTATTCAGCCCATCAGGGAAATAAATACCAGAGATGCAAAATACAGTGCATTTGACCCCATTGCACAGATGTAACAATTTGTGGAGCCTTGTGAGTCTAATTTAGTCAGTAAACTGCTTACCAACCTGGTTAAGAGTGAGCACAATAAAATCTACTACACATAAGGTTAAATTTCTACTCTTTGAAGCTGTGTATATTTTTTTATGGACCAACTCACCTCCAAAATATTACCACATTACTCCTTTCTCCAGAATTAATGGAATGCAAACTCTGACATGAGTCAGAAAAAATAAAAACCAAAACATGTAAATATTTCTTTAGCAAAAGTTTGGAAACACAGTTGATACAGGCAGTTACAAGAAAATAGTATCACTCTGGGTTTCTTGTTTACAGACAGCTTATTGCATATCTCAGAGTAAGGTTTTCATTCAGAAACCAGATAACCCATATTTAACAATTTAAGGGACCAAATGGGTAAGGATGTAACTACAGCTACATTGGTATACTGAGCCAGAGGATGGAACACACAGAGACCCAAAAGAAATGGTACATTTTACCTTGCCCCATCCTGAGGGCTTACACATTGATGCCAACTACTGGAGTTCAGGAGCTGGAAAGGGAGGACAAACACTCTACAATCAATTCCACAAACTAGGAGCTATTCCAAGACTTGCTGGTATAAATACTGTGGTCACAAAAGCACAAGCCTTTGAAAACAACTGCAAAGCTAAAATATATTTTCAACTGGGTGCGTTCACACATCTTCTCCCTGTATATATGGACCACATTTAACAGCACAGAGCCCTCCTGCCTTCCTCCAAACTCAGTACTTCAATTACATGCAAGTACTCAGTACTTCAATCACATGCAAGGTAAAGGCTTTACTTTTTCCTTTACTCCCTTCATAGACCTGGAGAAACGAGAACATTCTCCTGGGAACAGTGCATACTTCAGACTGACGTTGACAAGGCCAGAAAGAGAAGGAGGAAGAAAACTGGAGGCTCCAGGAAAAGAGCCCTAAAATCAATACGCAGCAGCTCTGATTTCTCCAAGGCCAGACAGAAGGTGACTGGATAGAAGTTTAAGGTACACAGGACTTAGGGCCTCTCTGAGCTTTTGCTTATTTATCTACAAATTAGGATTATAAAACATCTGCCATGTCTACATTGTGTGTATACATTAGATGAACTGGTAGACATAAAAAGGACAATGAAAATGCAATGCAGAATTATTATCATGACGGAGTCATCTTCTGACCTAAATTTTCTACTCAGCCAATGGAAACACGGGGGTTAAGGATGAGAGGAGACAAGAATTCTAAGCAATGGTTCTCAATTCTTCTTGTGACAAAACAGTGTCCCAAACTTCTGTTCAGAGTGCCTAGAACTTTCTGTAGAAATACAGAATCTAAGTAATAGAAGTGAGAGAAGATTGGGTAGGGAGATGTGGGGGGTGGGGGTGAGGCAGGGGTGTTCAATCCTTCCAAAATTTATAGTTATCCTAATCTAAAATGACAATCCAGGCCAAAGTCAACCTCCTCAAACCTCCCCACCAATTGCCCATTACAACTGGATCTAATCCAACCCCAAACCAAAGCCTGGAATCGCTTCAGAGGACCCCTGAGCCTTTTGAGGATGCCCTGTGGCTGAAGTTACTATGTTTTCCAAACAAAAACCAGGACATACCGTGTGAGAAGAAAGAGCATATTTATGGAGTAAATTTACACGCGGTAAAAAAGTGAAAAAAAGGTCCAGGATCAGTCATCTCAGTCCTACTAAGTAAGATATTTGAAAGATTTTCCAAGATATTTTAAAAATCACAGTAATATAAACTTTCTTTCCAGTTTTCTCAACATTCAGAACCAACCTACAGCCAAAAGATGGAAGGTTTTACTATGGTTACAAAACAAAACGTAAATGTCTTAATCCTCCGGTGTGTAAAAGTAATGGCATAGATGACATAAATTGGGAAACAGATGTTGGGAGAAAAGGCAGAAGGAATTGCTAGAGAGCTTACTTCCTCCTCTTACATTATGGAGGTCAATAAAGTAATTGATCCCAGAAATAGAGGTTTAGGTATATCATATTACGTTTTAAAATAACCTATTGAAGAACTAAAATAACACTATAGCTATAAAACAAAATCAAGGAGAAGAGGGAGAAAAAGGATAGATTAATCTAAGTGAGCTAAGTCTGTTTCTTTTGTAGCAAGGAGCCAATGGGTACTGTTAGCTCTAGACATGGGGTGCAAGCATAACACATGGTGTTATGGGCATAGACATGAGAATAACTAAAAGCAGAAATGTTTAAAAGGGGTGGTCTTAAGAAATTGGGACCTGGGGATGTAGAAGGAAAGATTTTTTGCTTTCTCACTTAATGCCCATCCACACAGTCCATTTATTAAACATGTGCTATTATACTTCATAATCATCTCTTTATTAAAAGCAAGAACTTTAAAGTGTGAACATCTCATTGTATATATAAATAATATCTAGTCCCCACAGTTTCCCTCTATTACTGCATCACATCTCACTTCACTGAATTTCTTAAAATTCTATATAATCTTAGATTGTGATTTTTTTGTTTGCATCCTCTGAATCTTTTAAGTTTTGCAACTTTTATCCTACTGTAATACAGTGTTTAATTTCAATTGCTTTAACCAACCTTAATTGACAATGATTGTTTTCAATCTCCTTGCCATTTGTTCTTTAACAACACTAAATATTACTAATTTGTGTGGCTCAATGTAAAATATTAGAAAGTTGTAAGATTTCCTCTCTGTTGATTTTGGGCTTGAGAACTGCAAATTTATGGAACTTGTTTAAACAAGTTGGGTGGTATTTGTTCTACTTATACACAGAAAATGCAGCTCTAATTATAGAAATAAATGAATGTCTTATTTGAGTTGGAAAGTACCAGAACATGTAAAATCTAAAGGAGACACACTGGATTGATTCCATTATAAAGCATTTTATTCTAAGGTTTCAGCACAAAAAATTTTTGCAAAGATAAATCTTTAATGAAGTTACTTTTTTGTGAAAATGCAGGGGCAGTGTTCATACTTCTTTCTCTTCTGTTCTGGTTTGCAAATATTATATACCCCAGAAAAGCCATGTTTTAATCCTGATTCAATCTTGTGGAGGCAGCTGTTTCTTTCACTTTTGATTCAATACTGTAGGTTGGAAATTTTTTATTAGATTATCTCCATGGAGATGTGATGCACCCAGTTGCGGGTGTGATCTTTGATTAGATGGAGATGTGACTCCACCCATTACAGGTCTTGATTCGTTTACTGGAGTCCTTTAAGAGTGGAAACATTTTGGAGAGAGTCCAAAATGACAGAGCCAACAGAAGCCTCAGAGCTGACAGAGAGAGCAGATTTAGTTGCTTGGAAAACAATTGCTTCAGAGCACAGACAGGGATGTTTGGAGGTGCTTGGAGCCCAGCAGACGTTGCCATGAGATGTTAGGCAAGCTGGAACCTGGACAGAGTCAAGAGAAGCCAAGAGTAAAAGCCAGCCAGAGAAGCAAAGCGAAGAACCCCCACAAGAACAGAGGCTGAGAGCAATGAAGCCCAGGAGCAAGGGACCAGTAGATGCCAGCCACGTGACTACCCAGCTGGCAGAGGTGTTTCTGAACCATCAGCCTTTCTTGAGTGAAGGTAACCTCTTGTTGGTGCCTTAATTTGGACACTTTCACTTCCTTAGAACTATGAACTTGTAACTTATTAAATTCCCCCTTTTAAAAGTCATTCCAGTTCTAGTCTATAGCCTCCGAGCCACTTGCAAACTAACATATCCTCCTTTTCCCTTCATCAGCCATACACACATCCCCATCCCATTCCCACTCCTGCACATCATCAAAAGAAAGCCAGAGTTAAAGCTCAGTGCAAGTGGCAGTAACACTCAACAAATGAAAGATAAAATTCAAAGGGAAAAGAACTTTACACTAAGTGCAAAAGATACAGTACTTCTTCCTTATAAAAACCCTTTGAGGCAAGTTCTATTATTATTATCATCTTCAACACGAGGGAAACTATGGCTTAGGAAGGTTAAATAAATTAATCTTGGAAGTACAGAATGAGGATTTGAACTCGGGGACCCTAACTCCGAAGTGTACTCTCAACCCCAATGCTAAGGCAAATAAGTGTTTAGGGGACAATATGACATTTCACCCAAGAGCATTCACAGTGACATAAATAACAAAAATCACAAAAGTTCATCAATAGATGGAAAACAAAGTATAAATCATTTTACCTGTATTACACTCTTTTGACCCTGTATATAATATTCTTTTAAATAGTTAAGTCTTCATTTGCAATTTCACTTACCAGCTACTTTTAATGTAGTCCCCTATAACAACCCAACTCTGGGGGATGGGTGAGCCTCAAAAGGCTTGATATTTGGACCCAGTTCAGACACAGTCCTCAAAGACTGGGAGGGCCAGCTTAAACCTCTCTCAATGGAGTAAACAGCTGGGCCCTACCACATCATACCACATCATTGAAAGAATTGGCTTATTTGCAAGATGTCTGCAGTGTGTCCATATCCCTTGGCCAGAACCCTCTCACCAGATAGCCTTTCTGCTTCCTATCCCAAGCGCAAAATTCCTCTTCAGACAAGACTGGGATATTAAAAACAAGTTCAGGGGATTCTTGCTTCTTATGTATGAGCTTCTCAGACTATGACATGGTTAAGTTCATAATCATTGGGCTAATGAGGTTGAACCCTGCTCCATGAGGGGTTCAGAATGTCCCTCAGTTGGAATTTCTCTAATGCTTTTTCTCATAATTAGACTGAGGTTATAGATTCTTGGGAGGAAGACCAGAGAGGTAAAGTTCTATTTTCATTACAGCACACCAAGGATTTATGCAATCGACATGATAACATAAAAAAGCATGCTTGCTTTTTTTTTAACATTCAGGAAAAAAACATATTTAGCCCTTTGAGCTCAAGTGTGGAGGGATATATAAAGGCACATGCCTCTACATAACAAAAGTGCCTCCAGTGCCCAAGTAACATGCCCCTGGGTAATACCCTAATATCTCACTGTACTGGAGCTAAAAAAAGAATTTTAACTGTCAAAAATATAATAGATTATGAAAAAACTTTAATACACAAAATGAGCCACACAGAAGAACCACACATCATGATTTTATTTGTTCTTTGACAAATATTTGATCAAAAAAAAAAAATGAGTACTACCTGATGACGGTATTACTCGAACAAACTTTGAACTCTCCGCCCCACCGCTTATTTAAATGTCCTTCATTCTGGTCTTTTTTTCCTGAAGGCAGAGGTCAAGAATCTCAGCAGTGATTTGAATACCACATGTGACTGTTTCAGCCCATCTGCCAGTCACAACAAATCGGGTAAGGAAACTTCAAACCCTGGTAATGAAAACAGCTTCCATGGCCTCCTCAAGCTTCAGCTGAGCTCTCCAGACCCAGAGACTTATTTCTGGCTTGTCTGGATCAGCAGTGGCTGAGACGCGGACAATCCCGATTTCCTCCTTTGAAGATAGATGCAAGACTGCCAACCTTTCTACCCTACTTCATGCAGTTTTTCTTAATAAAAATAATCTCCAGCAAGAACAGAAAGAAGAACAGATAGTATTCTGTTTGGGAACAGCTTTATTTCTTTTCTGCTTTCTTCTGCCACTCGTAAATTAGCAACTCTATTACCTCTTTCTCTAAAGCCAATGTCTTATTTTCTCTCTACCTCTTCCTTCCTCTCCTTTATTTCTTCCATCTTTCTCTTCCTTACTCCCTCCCTTTCTGCCCCTCTTTCTCTTTCCCTCTTCATCTCCAGTTTTCAGGGCTTTTAG
Organism: Tamandua tetradactyla; assembly: GCF_023851605.1. Taxonomy (NCBI): domain Eukaryota; kingdom Metazoa; phylum Chordata; class Mammalia; order Pilosa; family Myrmecophagidae; genus Tamandua; species Tamandua tetradactyla. The sequence goes on from NC_135340.1 coordinate 62,943,692, forward strand.
AATGGAATGTTGAGCTCCTACCTCAACTCAGTATATCCAAGATCAGAGGGCTCATCTTCCTGGAAGGCCAGTGAATTCACTGTCAGGCAAACAACACGGTTTACACAACTAGTAGCCTTGCACAAAACAGTGCAACAATAGTTACTGAGAACCTATGACCTGCCAGCCACCTATGCTAGAGAAACAGGGAAATAAAAGTGACTAAGACAAACACATCTGTCACCTAGATCTTGGTTTTTGATGCAATTCACTTGTAAAACGAATCAGGGCTCCTTGGAGAAATGGCTGATTCTATCACTGGAGCAGAAAACAAGACAAGATCAACCTGGGGCATCTTGCAGTGCCAGAAAGTAAAGAAACGGTAAATTTAAAAAAAGGAAAGAAAGAAAACCACAATGATGGGACTATGTCATAGAGCTCCCAGTGGCCAAAGCTCAAACAACTGAGCAACATAATAAAGTAGTACTGAATTATAACTCAAAGTATAAAGTAAATATCCACGTTTCCATTCTGATATAAATAAATGATTAAATGTTTAAATAACTAAATGGAACAGAGCTCCCTACTCCTTAGGAGTAGGCTGAGCATAGCGACTTCATTCCTTCCAAAGAGAACAGTATTGGAGGGAGGCGGGACGGGGCTGGGGGAGTAACTTCGCCATGGAGAAACCTGACAAACACTGCCTAAGCCTGGCAGTCAAGGTTAATACCAACTGCAAAAAGTCACGTTGATAGCATGAATCCTTGGTGTGACAGGATGAAAATAGAACCTTACCTCTCTGACCTCCCTCCCAAAAACCTAGTACCCCAGTCTAATTAGGAGAAAAACATAGGAGAAATTCCAATCGAGGGACCTTCTGCAAAACATTTGACCAGTACTCTTCAAACTGTCAAAGTTATCAAAAACGAGGAAAGTCGGAGAAACTGTCACAGCCAAGAGATGCCTGAGAAGGCATGGTGACTAATGTAATGTGATATCCTAACTGGGATCCTGGGAACAGAAAAAGACAGCATGTAAAAGCGGACAAAATCTGAATAAAGTATAGATTTTAGTAAATAATAATGTATTAACATTGGCTAATTAATTGTAGTAGATATACCATGATAATATAAGATATTAGCAGGGGAAGCTGGGTGCAGGATATATGAGAACTCTATATTTTTGTAATTTTTCTATAAATCTATAAGTATTCTTAAGTTAAAAGCTTATTAAAAAGTAAAATAACAATAATAATGTAACCACACAACTTTAAATAAACTGCATATATTTTTTAAAGTGTCTAGGACACACTTTGCTCTCGAGGACTCACGATCTAAGAAAGATAAGCACACACAAAGGGTGTCAAGGCAGCGGGGAGAACATTAACATCGAGAATGCCTCGATAAGGGCCCTTAGCCTCTGAGTCCAGGATAAGGACCATCTGAGCTATGATTTGATGTTTTCTGGTTGCTAAGGGTAGTCACAAGTCTTATTTCATCCCACTGCTGAAATCACTCTGAAATTCTCTAACTCCATTAGCAAATTCCTTGTCCAAACCCTGGTGATTTCATTGTTGGACTAATATCACATTCTTTTTTTCTTGGCTTCCCAGTTTCTCTCTGTTCCATTAGGACAACATAGCTAAGTATCTTTTCATGTTTACCGTGCTGAATTCTGTTCCCCTACGCTGCAGAGACTAACCTTCAGCCTCCTGAAAATGTTAAACATCTCATTATCAACTTCAGATCTCTACCAAGTAGGCAAACCCTAGCTGCCCACTCACCTATACCCGTACCTTCCGCCCTTCTGCTCGGCTTCTCCTCTTCATCAACTCAACCCTCGTACACACCCCCTCCCCTGCCACACACACACTATAACCAGACTCTCCTTCCACCTTTACAGAGGCTCGTCCACCTTTCCCTTTCCATGTATACAATTTCATCTCCTCCCATGATGTTCCCTTATTAATCCTGCCCACTTTTTAAGCTACCAACACAATTCCAGACACACCTCTCAAGAACCTACACTGCCATCCTGTAACTATACATTTTCAATAATTATATGTCTCGACTCACATTCCTGTAAACCCCCACACCTCATTCCAAGCCCCAGACTGATAGTTCTTCAAGCACAGAAGCAATGCCTCCTCTGCCTAGAATATCCCGGAGTCTATTTAGAAGCACACGCGACGACTGACTAAATGCCTCAGTAAAGAAAAAATACAATTAACAAACATTGAACTACATCATTAGTGTCAAAAATAGGCCAGCTGAATCTGAGGTATAATACCAAACGACCCCAACATGGAATACTTCTAATTGTGAGAAGTATTCCTAATAAATTAATCTACTAAAAAGAAGACTTGACTCCCCTGTGAAAGGCTACATAAACGGTTACGTACTAATGTACCATGGTTTTGTTCCTTGGTTATTTCACTGATTCGTTGACCATTAATTTATTCTGATCAGTGAAGATACTGAAGTTTTCGTACTTCAAGGGACTAATTTATATCCTTAGAGAAAAAATAAAATCAGTATAGACAAATAACGCTCATATTCAAACATCTGATTCTACTTATTTCTTTAGCAAAGGGAAAACAAAAATGCAAAAGGCACCTAAACAAAGGTTTCAACCCACAAACTGGTGTGTGTATTTTATTACGGCAGGTGCTGCAACTGATCAAGGCCACCGATTGAGCCTGCTCTATGTGACAACTTCCTAGAAGACAACCATCACAAAGTTCAAAGGGCAGCCTTGGAAGGTCTGTTGGGATGTGCTGAGCGGATGAAGGCTTTCCCAGGGCTGAGAGGAATAACTCAGTACAAGCCACACAGAGAGGGCAGGAATAGCTTCATTCGCTATATCCTAAACTATCTTTTTGAAGGGATATTGTGTTGATGATTAAAAGCAATAGCCCAAGAATGTAAGGACCAAAGAATTTCCAACCCCTATCCTGTCACGCTGGTGCTAACAGGATCTGAGGAAAGTGCCATGAGATCACAGATGCATGTGCACACACACAGACCCACGCACACACATACACAAAGCTCAGGAAACAGAAAACTGCAAAGGCAGTGTCCCAAATCTGTGAGGTCAATCTAGACTGGCAGCCCATTTAAATCCTACTGGAATCTTTCTTGGGTGACTGCAATGAGCGTGCACGTGCTTTCTTTAAAAGGAGATTTTACAGCTCAGGGAGCTACAAGGTACACTATAACAGGAAACTATGCATTGAACCATGAAGATGAAAAGCACAGACTTTTTAAAGTACACTGTTGCTTGTAGCAAGTCTTGGCTCCTCTGGAGCACTGGACACTCGATGCTCCTGGTACCCTGGAATAAACTCTGCTAAGAACCCTGGTGCCTGCATAGACTATTAGACCACTCAAGTGATTGGACTAATTTGCTGTCATAGTTTGCAGAGAACTTACTTCTCTCTTGGAAATGGAACCAGGGTCTGGCTTGCTGCATCATGCCCGAGCCAACTGTATACAAGTTATTCACATCTGAACACGCAGAGAGACATGTACTCGTTTACCAGGTTGGAACTTTACTATTTGACCCTATAAGGATGTGGAGGGGTTTTCTCCAAACAGAGAAAACAGCACTCCTCAGAGTTGTACCTCTTGAGCCTCTAAGATGCGTTCGATGACATAATAAAAACACATGGTGCTTCTGAAGAACTGCTTCCCAGAATTCTGCAGCCCTGTGATTTTACCAATGAATTCAAGGGGCACTGTGAATTCAAAATTCTTTGACTTGGCTATTTGCTCCGTTTGTTCAATCTGAAGCCACACCGCATTTTTCCAAAGCTTTGGTGGGACTACAGATGGGGTTATGGAAATGACTGAAAACACAACCCGGGAGGGAAGCACGGTGTGGGTTAGTGAGAGGCAGGCTGGGGGCGGAGGCTGTGGAAGCCAATGTCTTCATTTAGCTCTAACTCTTCTCTTCCCTCCTCCTTATCGCCCACAGATGTCAAAGGTGATTGAAACCATGATTCTCACCACTTCCCAGAAATTCTCAAACCCAGAGTTCAATCTACACAGATAGGATCTTCTGGATGTACCGGTAGCACCCAAAAAAGACAGGAAAACTGGCCAATAGGGTCAGGCTTAGGGAAAAGAATGGGGTCATTCAGGAACTTGGGGACATATGATTCCAAACCTAAGTTCCCAGTACCCACAGCTCCCAAATGACAGAAAGGTTGGGCTCCAAAATTTCATTTTTTGATGTTGGTATTTAGAACTTGGAGTGGCTTTTCCAATAGAAACAACGTTAATAGGTCGTGGTTTGGTCCCCAGGCTAGTCAAATAGCTGCATTATCAGCTAAATAGGCTATTGTGGGCTGGTCTGGGAACCTGACCACAACTTAAAATATTGTTTCTATGGGAAAACACATTCCACAGCGGCAACCAGAAAGAAACTTGGCCACCCAAACCCCATGTCCCTGCAGCTATACTGAGCTGTCCAGTGAACTGTGAGAACTGAACACCTTAAAAACCTAAGCAATTGGCAAGAGTGGGAGATAGGGGATGGGGGTACAGGCTGTCACACCCCAGACCCAGTGTCCTCTCTACCCCCAGCAAGAGGTCCTTAGCACATACAAATGTGGGAGAGCCATAAGTTAGGGGCTTAAAAACTGAAGTAATCGGATATTATAATCCTTGATGTACCAGTTTTCTTTTAAAGACCAGAAGATGCCAGTCCATTCACCAGAAGCTATGATGTAAAAGCAGTGCCCACGATGGGCTCGAAGACCCGGGTACTGTGAGCTGTTTCCAGAAGGAGTAGCTGCCAGTTGGAAGCAAGGATCAGTTCTGAACATTATTTGGTGGTTTCCATCTCATACCCAAATTATTTGAGTATTTCAGATTCCCTCACACACACACCGAGAAATGAATAATTTTTGCAATGAGTTCCTTAAAGACAGAAGGTTAAGATTTATGTTTACAACCTCAGCACTTAGCACAATACCTGAATCTTACATGGTAAATGCAGGCTTACGGTTGCAAATGTACTTCCAATTGGGGGTGCAAAGGTGGTGATTCAGTGGTAGAATTCCCACCTGCCATGTGGGAGACCTGGGTTCGATTCCTGGTCCATACACTTCCCAAAAACAAGCAAACCAGCAAACAAAAAAAGAAAAAGCCAAACAAAAATTCAACAAATGGTGCTGCAATAAGGGGATACTCACATGGAAAAAGAATGAAATGTGACCCCCGCCATACAGCATACAAAAAAAAAAATTCTAAAACAAAATGTACTTCCAACTAAGACAACATAAGCTAGAGAGAACACTGCCAGAGAAGTGCCTATTTAATTTATTGAGCCAGGTAAATATGTTCATAAAAAATTAAATAAAGTGGGGGTGCAAGGGTAGTTCAATGGTAGAATTCTCGCCTGCCACGCAGGAGACCCAGGTTCGATTCCCAGTCCATGCACTTCCCTAAACAAGCAAGCAAACAAAAACAAAAAGCAAAAGCAAAAATTCAACAAATAGTGCTGCAATGACAGGGAACTCAAATGGAAAAAGAATGAAATGTGACCCCTACCATACAGCATACAGAAAAAAATTTTTAATAAAGAAATGAAAAGGTTATTTACTATCAAATTAATATCATTTCATTCCATTTTTATTAATTTTAGAAAATTGAAGTGGAAAATCAATTAATAAAAGAAACTCAAAATGGAATAAACGGGAAATGAGGATGAATTTCTCTAATGTTTCAGATGGTTCATGTAAAAATATTTTACTACTACAAAATTCTCAGTGTCCTGGTAGCCCAGACTCTACTCCACAGCAGCCAACAGGCAACCGATCCTCTAAAATATTTCTCTACCAAATCCTTCCATCAGGACAGGAACAGCTTTGTTGCTAAGGAAAAACTAATAAAAAATCATTGATAGATTGAAGTTTCTCAAAAAACAGAAGTTGTTAGCAAAGGTATGCATATCATTTCACTGAAATTAACAATCCAAAATATTGGCGGTCAAGAACTTGACAAGTTTTTCCAAACTATGCAATTGAAACAAAATGGTAAGCATTTATTTCCAAACATTTAGATATCTGAAAAGTGTTTTAACAGAAATAGTCTAATCTAAATTTGAGAGCATTTGACTAAATAAGAAAGACAGCTAATCCATGTGAAATCACCCTGTAGAATAATAAAAATAATAAAAAGCAATTTTTAGAGAGCTTTCTTATTTACAAAATGATCATGTGATGCTTCCCCAAAACCCAATTTAAAAAAAAAAATGGTACCAATGTGCTCATTCCCAGTTGAGGAAACTGAGATTCAGAAAAGTCAAGTAATTTTTCAAAAATTACTACACAATGAGAACATGGCAGAAATCAGTCATTAAAAAATGAAATGTGTTTATTAATAAAATATTCCAAAGTTAATACCAAAACTTTGCAAATTTAAGGCTAGAAAGATGTTTCTACAAATATTCCCAAAGATTTTTCTATATATAAACTGAAATTGCATATAATTTGTTGGGCTCTGGTTTTTGCTTCTTAGGTCTGCAAAAACAGTATTTTTAAGATAGATTTTACAAAGTATTTTGAAAAAAAGTTAAGTGATACTTTGAATGTAAGGGGAATACATTTTAGGAACACTCACTCCTCTAGTCTGGTATTTCTGCTTTGACATAGTTTCTGCATGGTGAGTATCCTGTCCTGCTCCCTCTGGTAAAAGCATCAGTCAGCGCTTAACATCTTCAGGGTTTGGGGGAGTAGGTGGCTGGGGAACAATGCAGAGATTCTAAATGAGGGTCATTCAAAACTCACCCGGGCCTGGCATTGGAATGCGTTTTTTACATATGTCTGAATAGGGGTGGATCTTGTCTTCTGAAAAGGAACTTCAAGCAAAATAATCAGGTCATGCAGCAACTATCTGACCTGGCTTAGGAAGACACCAAGCTGCACAAAGACAAGGCAACCCAGATCATGTTCTATAAATCCTTCCAGCTTCATGTTTCTGCAACTTGATTCAGAGTTTGCCGGGACACAGTCCATTGCACTTAGAAAGAGGTGACATTCCTCATTCCAACTGCCAGCACAGCTCTTTCTCAGAGTCCAATCTGAAAAATTCCCTCTCAGCCTGAGTGATGCCAATACCATCTTCTCATCACCTGTTGAGCTCTGGGGACAGTTTTGCTGTTTCAAGGCATAATTAAGCAGAGTGGGTGCCAAAGGCCAAACCAAAGCTTCAAAGCAGAGACAACTTCTGCAGAGGAAATGAGGCTGTCAAAACAGAGCAATACAAGTCTACTCATTCTACCTCTTGACAGAGCCTGATAGTTAAAAGATTTAAAAAGCTCTATAGCACTGTCCAATGACAAGGTCTCTGCTCTTAAAAGCTATTGTTTCATCTGGAGTTTTACGGAGAGATATAACAGGCCTTAGGAAACTACCTAAACTATTCACTGACATGTAACTCTCTAACGAAATGTATCTTACACACATCAAAAGCACATACATTAAAAAAAAGAGAGAGAGAGAGCACACACACGCATATACCATTCCCACAAAAACAGCTCTTGTCCCTAAATTCCATTTCCAAGGGGGTCTGGATGTTCCAGTGGTTTTTCAGAATCTTTCATCTGAGAAACTAACACTGCACGAGTTCCCAGTTCTTAAATAGAAAGAACATTCCTGAAAATTCAATCCTGAAATTAGAGTACTAATACACACTTATGAATGCTAAAATGCCTACAAGCATCTTCTTCTTTCTACCATAAAATTGGTAGAAAGATTTGGTAGCCCCAAATCTTACCAATTTTTCCTAAGGTTCTTGCCTGAAACCCCTTATACTAAAATAAAAATAACATTGCACCACAGCATGCCCAGCAGTCCCACGAACCCCTCTCTTGCTTCAGAAGTGTTCAGATGCAACAGACCCAAAGGCTATTCCCACTTCTGCCTCTAACCACCGTCCAAACTCTTTTCCAGTCACAACCTGCTGGATCATCTTCCCAGCCATACCCTGCTTCCAAGATCAATAAACTCTGTTTTTTGCAAGTGTGTAGCTAGCTCCTCATTCTCGGCCAGTCATGAGCTCCCAGAGTGGTCAGGATTATTCCACTGAAGCAGAAGTACTCCTCACCCACCTGATCCACCTGCAATCCTTGGGCCTCCTACACCTACCTCTCTGGGGTTTTCTCTTCTGACCACAAAGATGTAGCTCCGGAGGCTGTAGACTATTTCTTCCTGTATTTGGCAAAGGAAAAGCACAACCCAGGACTCTCGAAGATGCACCAGCACCCTCTTCCAGGACATGCAGGAGCAGTCCCAAGATGAGTGGGATAAAACTTTGGATGTCATGGAAGCCACCAGAGCCCTGGAAAGAGCCTGAACCTGGCCCTTTTGAATCTGCATGCTCTGGGTTCTGTCCACACAGACCTGCACCTCTGTGGCTTCCTGAAGAGCCATTTCCTAGCTGAGGAAGTGAAATTTGTCATGAATATGAGTGACCACCTGACCAATCTCCTCAGGCTTGCTGGCTCACAGGTCGTCTGGGTAAGTACCCCTTGGGAAGGCTCACCTTCAGACATGACTAGGAAGCTGTAGAGCCCAGGGGTGTTTGAAGGGGGCCCCTCTTCATCCCCCTGCCTTCTGGGCTGTTGCCTGAGCACCCCTTCCAAACCAGGAGACATTTTTTAATAACACTTCCATTTTTTATTGATATATATTATATAGTCACATACCGTGTTATCATCCAAAGTGTGCTATCAATGGTTCACAATACAATCATCTAGCTGTGCATTTATCATCACAATCAATGTTTTTTCTTCTTTGTAAAAAATAACATATATACAAAAAGGCAATAAATTTCAAAGCACATCGCAACAATTAGTTGTAGAACAGATTTCAGAGTTTGGAATAGGTTACAATTGCACAATTTTAGGTTTTTACTCTAAGTTCTCTAAGATAATAGAAATTAAAAGATATATCAATATAATGAATCAGCACTCATATACACTTGTTAAACCCTACCTTCTCTGTATAACTCCACCATCACCTTTGATCTTTCTCTCTCTCTTTAAGGGTAGTTGGGTTATGCCCATTCTAGCTTTTTCATGTTGGAAAGGGCTGTCAATAATATGGTATAAGAGGATGGAAGTAGTTGACATTCTGGAGAGGCTGGCCCCTCTACATTTTAGGACTTATCTGGTCCAGGGACCCATCTGGAGGTTGTAGGTTTCTGGAAAGTTACCCTTGTGCATGGAAATTTTGTAGAATCGTATATAATGCACTAGGCATTCTTTAGGATTATCTGGAACAGTTTTGGTTGGGATTTGGCAATCTATGATAAGTAGCAATGTCTAACTGAAGTTTGCACAAGAGTGATCTCCAGAGTAGCCTCTCAACTCTATTTGAACTCTCTCAGCCACTCACACCTTATTTGTTACACTTCTTTTCCCCCTTTTGGTCAGGCCAGCATTGTTGATCCCATGGTGCCAGGGCGGGACTCATCCCTGGGAGTCACCTCCCATGCAGGAGGCATCTTTTTAACCTATTACCTTGCAGCCCACCAGTGAACTGTGAATCATGTGTAAACAATAAAGCTTTTGCGGCAAAAACAGCACATTGGCTCCATCTTGACTGTCACTAAAGGAGATGTAGAAGGGGAGAGAAATGGACCTTCGCAAGAATAATTTCCTTTCTTCTCTGCCCCATCAAGCCCCAGGATTCTTCTGTGTAAATTGTCCATGATTTCATACCACATAATAATTAACCCCTAAAATTAGATATTAAATACTTCTCCACAGCCATCAAAGTAGTCATCAGTTTAGAGAAGTGAGGAAAAGTGCAGACTTGATAGTCTTGCAGACACTGCTGGCTGGGTAGCATTGAGCATAAATTCAAACTAGGTGTAAAATCTCTGCTTTATTAATAAACAAATAGGAAAAGACAAAATTCAATTATTCCCATTTTGCCACCCTAACAAGTTAATGGATCTAGGCAATGATCATCAATGGTGGCTAACATCGCAGAAAGAGAGGCAAGCAGAGCTGGTGTGCCGCCTACTAGAATTACACACACTACTCGAGAAGTCTGCTTGCCAGAAAATCGATTCTGAATTGGATCCAGCTTCTCTCACTCCGCCCACCACCTCACTGGAAATACAGGCGACAGAAGAACATGACAAGTGGTGCCACCACTGGAACGCAGTCATTGCAAGACTGTGAGAAACTACAGCACTGTACTCCAAGTGTGATCCACCAACTATATACTACAGGTCTACAATGAGATAGAGAGCTTGAGTTTACAGCATCTGCTGAGTCCTTCATTGACAAAGTCGTGTTCAAAAAAAAAAACTGGCAGCTGAGCTAAACAGTGGGCTTGATGACATACTGGATTTACATTCTGGCACACGCTCCTTATCTTATTGAGGGCTGGTAGCAAGTAGTCGCAGACTGGTATTTTGAGCAGCATCTATGGGACATAACCTGACTTCTTCAAAAAACAAATCAGAAGGGAAGAAAAAATGACAGAGCAGCAATCTATATACTAAAAAAAAAAAAAAAGATTTGAGAGACATATCAACCAATTGTAAAATATGAATTTTGTTTGGGTCCTGACTGGAACAAACTGTAAGAAATACAAAGCTTATAATGCAACCAGGGAAACGTGAATACTCACTGGATATTTGAAGATATTAAGAAATTAATGCTAATTTTAAATGTGGTAGTGGTATCGTGTCTATATTTCCTAAAGAGACCTTATTTTTTAGAAGTACTTTCGGAAATATTTGTAAATGAGATTATTTTTCAGGGATTTACTTCAAAATAATCTGTGATGAGTGAGGGAAGTGGATGAAAAAAGATTTACCATTAAATGGTAATTACTGAAGCCGGATGTGCTGGTTTGAAAATATTATGTACCCCAGAAAAGCCATGTTTCAATCCTAATCCAATCTTGTGGAGGCAGCCGTTACTTTTAATCCTGATTCAGTACTGTAGGATGGAAACTTCTGATTAGATTATTTCCATGGACATGTGACACACCCAATTGTGGGTCTGAACTTCTGATTAGATGGAAATGTGACTCCACTTATTTCATGCAGGTCTTGATTAGTTTCCTGGAATCCTTTGAAAAAGGAAACATTTGGGAGAGAGAAATGTCGGAAGCCTCAAAAACGACAGAAGTCTCAGAGCCAGCAGAGAGCAGACGTAGAAGCTTGGAGAATAGCTGCTTCAGAGAACAGAAGCAGGGACGTTTGGAGAATGCTTGGAGCCTGGCAGACACCACCTTGAGATGTTGAGCAGCCAGAGACCTTTGGAGCAAAAGGAAAACATCCCCAGGGAAGCCTTAGGAAATGAGAAAAGAAATCTAGCAGATATCGCCATGTGCCCTCACAGCAGAGAGACAACCATGTACACTTCATCGGTCCTTTCTTTGAAGTTAAGATATCTTTATCTGGGTGCCTTAATTTGGACATTTTCATGGTCTTAGAACTTTAAAGTTGCAATGTAATAAATTCCCTTCATAAACACTGTTCCAGTTGTGGTATATCACATTCCAGCAGCTTACAAACTAACACACCGGGTTTCATTTTACTATTCTCTCCACTTTGCATACATTCGAAATTCTCCATATTGAAAAGTAAAAATAAAAACCTTAGCACTTGGCCTAGTTGACTTAGTAGTTCACTGCCCCACATAATACAATCGCAATACCACATTTGTGTTGTCTTTTTTCATTTACTTGAAGAACCACCTTTATCTGTTTTGCAGCTCAACATTCCTGAGAGGGATGGCGACCCCTAGAAAGAGATAATGATGGTCCAATCCCAACATTCTTAAACAGTGACAAGGGACAAGGACTAACTAAAGTGTTACGAACCTCAAGTATCCAGCTACTAAGTAATATTAGTGTCCACTGGACAAGGAATCTAAGAACAAATATAATCACAGTTATGCAAATAATTAAGCATCCCAGCCCAGATGGGAGGGTTAGCCTTGTGCATACAAAACCATTAGGTGTGATTCACTCGTACAAGGATATTTTATCTTTTCTTATGACAAAAACATCAGTTAACAAAAGATGTGTTTGAGAGGAAAGGATTGATTTGTACTATGTCCCCAAAAGGGTTGAATTTTGACTTTTGTGTACACCAATAGAAGAAAGCTTAGTCACGGGAAACATGAACAAAAGGAAGGAAATCAGTTAGCAAGGAAACCTGATTGTTTCTGAGACCCTTCAGTGTGTGAGAAGGTGTATCTTAAACCATTGATTTTCAAGGAAGGGCCAAAACGCAAATGGGCAGATGAGCCAATCCGAGGTCATATTGGACCCAGTTGTCTTTCTGCCAATTGTTTGGCAATGTCCATATTAAGTTGGAATTGCTTACAAGAAATGAAGGGAAAAAAATGTCTGCAAATTCTTTGCAAATTCCTGAAAGGTTTTCAAAATGTTAAGAAGTTAAGTTTATTTTGTTGTTTGAGGTTTATTTCTTTCCTGGGAAGTTGGTAGAGCTTTTGTTATGTTTTTAATTTGTACTTTTTTATAAATTCAGTTGTATTGGTGATCTACCCCAAGGGAATGAGAGATATTAGGTCATTTGAAAAATTTTAATAGCACACAGGAAAATAACTTTTATCTGTTTAAACCATTCCTTATTTAAAACACTTATTTTTATAGGCTGTGAATGAGTATGAAGCAACCACAACTCCTTAGCGTTTACGGCCAATCAGTTAACCAGTGGTTGGCATGTAAGGATGCATAGTATAGGGATTCTGTCTCAGCTTTGCTTAAGTAAAGATAATGTACATTCTGTTCTACTTTCTTAGATATTCAGTAATGTAGGATCTCTCAGAAAGTCAACTCTCATTAAAATCAAGATGGTTATCACTAAAAGAATATGAAAAAATAAAAAATTTTCAATTTCTCAAAGAAAAAATTCATGGAAGAAAACGACAAATAAGAATCCCTTTGTACTAAATGATTATTATGCTGTTGCACAGCAGGAGGCCAAAGTGGGGAATGCTAGTTTTGGGAAAGTAAGGCCCTGGCACTTTTCAGCAGTCGCCAATCTGAGTCAGCCTGGCCCCAAATCACGCAAGCAAGGCCTGCCCACAAAGCACCCAGAGAGAACTGTGAGTTGAGGACGTGCCAGTTCTATCAAAAAGGGAGCTGAGTTTGAGCAAGGATATGATGTTTTTACCCATGCAGCATCCCTCTCCCTTCTTTATTAACCAAGCCCCACTTTTCAAAGAGGAACCCATCCCACATGAAAGACTGGCAATGGCTCAAGCCTGGTCAGTTGTGGGGCCATATGTTTGGCCTCAGTGATGACCTATAACCAGAGCAGGGTCAGAGTCCTCCATGAGATCTGCTTCGTGGGAACTGGGAAAGAGAGCTTACCTCTCTTCCCCTGAGATTGGATTTCCAGTGGTCATCCTGTCTAACCATAACCAAATCTTTACCCTGATAGTGCCAATTAAAGCACATTTCAGTATGGGCCAACCCCCTCGCCACAACACAATCCCAACTCCCAGGGTATCTCTTTGCACCCTTGCCAAAAAGAAAAAAGCTGTTTTCAGTTCAGTTCTTTCTTTTCCTACTATCTAGATTCTTTTCGCAAAGGCTCTTGAAAAAAGAAAAGTATGTATCAGGAAAGAGGCAAGAGCCTATTGGCCAGATCTGCCAATGTAAAAAAAAAGGGGGGAAATTATTTGGTGGGAATTGAGGAGAGTAAATTATTAGGGAAATACTTAGTAAGCTTTTTTTCCCAATAAAGGCAACACGGTTTGGGAGAAGGGGGAATTTATATAATAAAGCCTTATCCACACCCTGCCTTTAAATATAACCAGATCTCCACAAAGTAAGTTTCTATTAGAATTACATTTTTAAAATTTTTTATCAAGTTCAACTTTGTTCCTATGTTTCTATAGATAATAAGTTCCAAGAAGAGAAATTGGAGACTGTGGTATCCAGATATTAATGATTATCTACCTTTTTCCTCTGCCCCCCAAAAAAACAACAAAAGAGCCCCTTTTTATGACCCCACCCCTCACTTTCCTTAAAGTAACAGCATTAAAAGCAATTTCATCATTGTAGCTAAATATGTCAGGCACTGTATTAAGAATCCGAAATCTACCATCTCATTAAATCTTAGGACAACCCGAAAGGTGAGTGTAGAATAATCTCATTTTACACGTTAGGAAACCAGGGCTTGGAGAGTCGAGCCACTTGTCTGAGGTTTTTTCTTAGTAGGTGGTGGAGGCAGGATATGACCCCAAACATTTCTATGTCCACACTTGCAAGCTTCCTTGAAAACATGGCCAACATCTATTAGGATTCATTGAAAATGACTCTTTGGTCCTTTAAAATATAGCCCCATAAGCAATGCCACTCTATCCTGCTACCCACAACCAGGCTCAAATAGGAAACAGTGTGAGGTAATTATAACATACACCCTGGCCACTGGTTCTGGGTTTTTATGACTGCGCTGCCAAATCACTCCTAGCCAACTCTTCAGGAAATGTTCAGACACTTTCTCAGATTCCAGCTAAAACATCAACCATGTGGCTCTAGGGAGTGTGGCGCTCACCGGGTGGTAATGGGATATAAAATTTGCAGACTTGAGGTCAGTGGCCTAAACTCTGGGTGTGAAGCAGCAGTAGTCCATGAAAGATGATAATTATTTGGAGATTTGAATTTGCATATCAAGTCCTTCCTTGCAAAGCGCTTGTCCATATCACCTCAGCCATTAACTCCAAACGAGATTCCAAATGATAGTTCTGCCTAGAATCAGTGGAAGGAAGATAATAATAAACCCAGTTATATAATGGGCAAAAGATATGAATAGACGTTTTCCCAAAAAGCAAATACAAACGGCTAAAAAGCACATGAAATGATGCTCATTTTCATTATCTATAAGGGAAATGCAAATTAAAACTACAATGAGATATTATCTCACATCTATAAGAAGGGCTGCTATTTAACAAACAGGAAACTACAAATTTTGGAGAAATTGTGGAGAAATTGGAACACTTACACACTGCTGGTGGGAATGTATAATGGTACAGCCACTTTGGAAGACAGTTTGGCAGTTTCTTAGGAAATTAAATATCGAGTTACCCTATGACCCAGCAATACCAATATTAGGTATACACCCAGAAGAGCTGAAAGCAGTGACGCGAACTGACATTTGTACACCAATGCATATTCAGCACTATTCATAATTGCCAAAAGATGGAAACAATTCAAGGGCCTATCAACCAACGAGTGGATAAACCAAATGTGGAATATATATACAACAGAATGTTATGCAGCATTAAGACAAAATGAGGTCCTGAAGCATATGACAACATGGATGAACCTAGAGGATATAAAGCTGAATGAAATAAGGCAGACATAAAAAGATAGATGTAGTATGATTTCACTATTATGACTCTAGTAAAGAAAGCAAATTCCAACTCAATATGGCCCAGGAAAAAAATCTGTGCTCACATGTAGAAATGAACTAGATGTTGCATCTCTGCACCTAGAGCACACAAATGACTTCAAAAGCAATGGTTTCCATATGTTTCACATTTTTAACACTGACCATTCATAATAAAGACTCTATGAAAAAAATTTTTACATACATATCTACTAGTAAATAAGCAAAAAGAAAAAGAAGATAACATCAATAAGTTTGCGACTGGGTGTTCATTCTAGGAATTAGGTATTTGATCCAATGCAAACACAGCCAATGCTCAATAACTGCCAACTGGATTAGGTAGATGTTCTACAAAATTATTGGGGATATGACATAGGAGACATATTTATATTTACATATATATGTACATATATAAATTAGGAGTTTGGCTAATTGAGTTGGCAAGTTATAAAACAAGGGTCCTCTCTTATTCATGGACCTAGAGTTGCCACAGCTTCATCAACGGGCATTTTAAAATTCTAAGTGAAAAAGAAAATTGCGAGTCAGGGGTGGGGGAAAGGACGAATTATCCCTCAGATACCCAGAAAAGGCTCTTGCTCCTCTTTCTCCCTTCCCCCCACTGCCACCCTCTTGGTAACTACCTCCCTTTAAAAGCCCCACTCCACCCACCTAATCTGGAACCGTCTATTGACAGCAGGATAGTACTGGGGATCTAAAACTCAGGCACCCAGCCACAGATCAGGGTCGACCACTGAGACCAGTCATGTTTCCTAAGACCAGACAAACCAGAGAAAGAAAAATGTCCAGGTCAACATTATGTAGTAGGTTTGCTTATTTCTGGCAGTCGGGAATGTGCAAACCCAGCCAACGACTCCAGAGCGAACACCAAGAGGACACCATCTCCCACCCAGGAACACCCTTCCACTTGATCACCCCTGGGCACCGGGAGACTCAGCTCCCACACCTGGGCAGGAGGGAAGGCAGTAAGCACCTTAGCACTTGTTACTTGCAATTCCTTTTCCTTAGCGTTTCAACCCGTATGTGACATTCCTTTCTCCTTATTTTAAGCAGAGTTCTCCTTATGAAGTTAGATGAAGAAAGAGGAGGAGGAAGAGAAACAGAAAGAGAAAACAAAACCGCCTCTGGAATCTATTCTATTAGCAGAGATAGAACTGTACTTCAGTTCAAAACCACAAAACTTAACAGCAGACATAACGTGTCCATAGGGCCGACATAAATCCTGTCTCCCAACACCAACATCATGGAACAGTGGTACTATATTTGGACTTAGATGTGTTTGGATACTTATATTTGAATGTAAGTATGACTGATGGTCTAGGAATTCACAACCCTTCAAAACACTGAACCCAATCGCTGGACTAATAGAGCAGCTCTCCCGTTCTCAGACTGCTTGCTTCTGGAATCCCTCTTCAGCTGGGAATGGTGAAGTTAGGGAATTTTCCTCTCCCTCTTCCGGCTCTGAGGAGGCTGGATAAATGCATCCAGTGATAACCTCAGCAACAACAACAAAAAAACATTTGAGTTGAAAAAGTGGTAAGGTCACAAGTAACTTAAAATCAGGATTTGATAGAGCATAGGACATCCACAGTTCAAACTTGACTGTACTTCTAATCGAATTTTATTCTTTTGACACTGTGGTTACCCCATTTATAACAAAAATAATACAGTTCAACTCATTGCAATACCGGTTCTATTGGCAATTACGTACCTTTTGTATTTATCAACGATAACCCTTGATTCAAAAAAAAATTTTTTTGAGGAGGATTACAACAAAAGATATATAAAAATGAGGCTGTTAATAGAAATTGAAAGTAAAAGTCCTTATAGAAGGAAAGCAAAACATACCAAACACTTCAGAGTGACTGTACATTAAAGTTGACCCTGAGTTTCTTAGAAGCTAAAGAAAAAAGGGAAAAATTGGGGGTTTATGATTCTTGTATTCTGACAAAACAAAATGTGCCAGTTTATCAGGATGTATAATCTTATCCTGGGGGCTGTCAGTTCTTTATATATAGAAGTCTGTACAAATTATGAACGTTACCCAAACAGAACATTCAGAGACACTATTCATGTGGAATGTTTCATTCTGAGGTCATAGCAGCAACTGCAGTGAAGCTTCTTCAGCATGAAACTAAGCCAGTCAAATTTAACCAAGTTAGAATTAAAGCATAAAACATTGGATTATCCTTCTCAAAGACCCCTTCGCCCCACTGTGGTAGCGAGTCTCCAAAGAGGACCCCCCCAACCCAAAACTCCCTCGCTCCCGGTATGTACATGCTGCACAGCACATCAAGAGGCGGTCCGTGTCCTTGAATCCAGATGGGGCCCGTGACTTGCATGGAAGCGATACTGGGCTGATTCCAGACCTAAGTTTGATGAAGGTCTGGCAGCTTCCACGTTTGTACTCTTGGGATAGTGAGCTGCCATGCAAAAAGTCTGGCTGCGCTTCTGGAGAGAACATGTAAAGAGGCCATGTGGAGAGGGAGATGATCTAAGAGTACATGCAAAAAAGCCAAGGAACCCAGCCGGCATGGAGGTCACAGACATATGAGCCCAGACAGGCCAGCCCCCAGCCATTCATGTCAGCTCTGCAAGTGGGGTGAAAGCCAGAGGACCAGGTGTCAGGAGGCAGGCAGTGTGAGTGCAGCCCCAGGGCACACACCCTGGGCAAGGCCTGGATGCTGTGCTGGGACTCAGTTTCCCCATTTGAAGAAACACTCAGTGGCTCTATCCCCAGGGGTGGAGCCCATGAAGGAGCCCACAAGAGAGAGAAGTTTAAACCCTGGAAGGCCCCAAGCTGAGTTGGACAAGTGGCTCTTTGTTTCCTTTATTTCCTTTGTGCATTTAAATAAAACACACTATAATGAACACAGCTGCAGGCACCAGTCCATGGTCACAGCATCAGATAAATAGGTGGAAAAAGTCGTACTGCTCATTCAGCCCCAACAGACATCAAGGGTTGCAGAGACAAGATTCCCTGCTGTGACCTGTCTAAATTCCTGACCTCCCCAAATCATGAACAATAATAAAATTGTGCTGTTTTCAGCCACTCAAGTTTGGGATACTTTGTTATATGGCAATAAGATCATCAAAACACTCACAAATAAAAATAACTTGTTACGTTGTTGTAGAGAGACCAGGAAAGATTTTTATCTCTCTTTAGTTCCTCATTAACAATGCTACAATGTTTGTATGTATGGTAATTTTTTTTTTTTTTCTGCATGAGCAGGCACCAGAAATCACACCCGGGTCTCTAGCATGGTAGGCAAGAATTCTGCCACTGAGCCACCACCAACATCACACTGTATGCATGGTAAATTTTAATAGCTATGGAGGTACATACTGTTGTCAATGCAACTTCCATTTTCCTCTTCCTCTTTCCTAAGAAACCCCAGTTCGGTGTAGGAATTCATCTCCTCCCTAGGCAGCAACATGTCGCAGGGGAAGCTGACATGTACCCTCCTATGGGTACAGGGGTACAGCCTGAGGATTATCCTACCCAACTTGCCAATGATGGTTCATAATGGGCACGAGATGATTCTGGCCAGCAAGGTGCAGGAAGACATCTGCCAAGGAGTTCTGGAAAGAACTCTCAAGAAAGTATTCTGGGAAACCACTGTCTCATTCCCCTTGCAAGACATGAAGGATGGAACCTAAACGTTGCCAGCAGTCATCTACTGACCACAAGGACCTAGAGGTCAACCAGTTCAAGATCAAGCTCCCTTGAAGTCCATAGATAACCACTGCTTGTGCTTGCAAAATCCAAGTGTTTGTGAAATATAATCCACTATTCATTTGGTTGTCAAGAAGAATATTGCATGTTTGACACAGGTAGTAAGAAATAAAAATAAGTGTGGGCCACGGTGGCTCAGCAGGCAGAGTTCCTGCCTGCCATGCCGGACACTCGGGTTCGATTCCCGGTGCCTGTCCATGCAAAAAAAAAGAAAGAAAGATAAAATATTCTTGACATACATATTATTAATTAGTGTAACCCTGACATAGTAAGCTTTGTGAGAAAATACAATATATACAGAAAGTATACATTTATATACTTTATAATTAATACAGAAAGTGTCTCAATTTTACAAATTACTGAAGCCACTTCCCTCTGTTTGTTTGTTTGTTTTAAATAAAGTATTAGAATTCATGAAATTTCCAGTGGTCCATTGGAAAATGAACTAAAAGCCATGCAGCAACAGACTTTAAAGGCTGAAAATGACTTTGGAGAGAGATTAGCAAAACCTGTTCACTTTACAGATGAGAAAATTGAGACCCTCAGAAATTAACTTACTGGCCTAAGATCACATTTTTTTTAATTAGCTGCAAAGTCATAATTAAAGCTATGACTTTCTTACTCAATCTTATCTTATCAAAACTATATCCCTCTTCTCCCTTAGCCCCCATCCTCTGCCTCGTCCCTTCTGATTCTCCTTGACTGTCATATCCAATCAGTCCCAAACTCTTTTCCTACATCTCCTTCCATTTCACTCCTTCTCCTTTTCAGGATTCACAGCAACATTCCAGGCTCTAACCACCTCACAGCCACATGACTTACAACAGCCTCCCATCGGCCCATCACCACCTAAATCTACACCAGCCTGCCTCTCCTCCTGTGTCCCCCCGCTCTAGGTATGACACCTCCATTCTTCCTGGGTCCAGGACATGAAGGAGGGAAATATCCTGGGCGGCTCCTTCCCTTTGCCTCTCACAAACAAATGTCAAATACTGCCAACCTCCTGACCCTCTTTTCCTTTCTTGACCCACTTCACTGATTTTGCTCTGACCTCATCAACAAAGGAGGCTTGCCTCTTAGATTAGCCTCCCAAATTTCCCTGCCTCTAGACTTCCAACTCTCTAAACCATGAACCTTTCACACCTCTGCCAGAGTGGCAAAATCTGATCATGTTCCAATCTTAGAATCTTTCAAGAGTTCCCCATCCTCACCTTTCAGACAATCAGACCTTAATTTTCTGCTTACTTTAGTCCTTCTCAGGTCCGTGACAGCATTACTGCCTATGAACAAGCACACAAAGTTGTACACTGGACAACTCCAGAGGGCACTATTTTCATAGACTACTCCAGGAATGGTGCCCCTGGGGCCATGCAATGCAGACCATGGCCAACTGGGATCTTCATGTCTCTTTCACTCTATGCCTTTGTCACTCAAGTACTTCCTACATTTCTTCCCAATACTTCCTTTACCTTCAAAAATGATCTACTGAACACCTACCATGTGCCTAGCTCTCAGGGATAAAAGGAAGGAATAAAACAAACAAGATCCATGCCTTCAAGGAGCGCTCAGCCTCAGTAGATAATCCCTTATTTATTGCATAGACCACGTATCTGCAAACTTTTTCTGTATAGGGTCAAACAGTAAATACTTCAGCTTTGTGGGTAACAAGTTGCCGCCAAGTCTTCTACACTACTATTTGTAATACAAAAGCAGACATAGGCAATATGTAAAAGAATGGGCATGGCTTTGCGTTCCAAAGAAACTTTTATTTACAAAAACAGGCAGCTTGGCCCACAGCAGTAGTCTGCTGACTCCTGACAGACTTTCACTGTGAAGTCTTTTCTGATTAATCCCATCCCCACAATGATGAGTCCCTTGGCTTGTAACTGCATCTGCCTTCAACAAATGTTGAGTCTGTCCCACCAGCAAAGGTAGGAGAGGACTGTGGGGAAACCAAGGTACCAAGGGCATGGAAGGAAGAGACAAACTTACCAATTTTAAAATCTATTATAATTGAGAAGCAGAAAAAATGTGGTTAAGAGTTTGGCTACAATGTCACTTTTTCAGCTCTGCCTCTCATCCCTCAGTTTCCTCATCTGTTAAATGGGGCAAACAGATCCTAATCTCCCTCATAAAGGATTAAACACTAAATGAATGAATAGACATAAAGTGCAATAGTAAGTGATATATCAGAGGTGGTTCTTCCTTATCATTAGTGCTGTAATTTAATGTAAAAATTGGCTCTGAGTTTACAGACAGCCAGGGTTAAAAAAGAAACAGAATTAAATAACTCACCTTTTTGGTAAGGACTTAAGACATATAACAATTTCTCAGGAAAGAGAAACCTCTCTTGTAACTTTGTTCTAAGAGAAATTTCTTACAAAGGACATGAGAGGAAGAGATCTGAATTGCATAAAAGGCAATGCTTCTAACTCACAACCACAGGCAAAGCAGGAGAGTGCCTGTGATGGCACTTTATGGCCTTAAATAAATGTGCAAGGTGTAATACTAAATTATAATATACGTGTCATCCAAGGTACCTGCCAGCTTTGACATTCTATGACCCTTTCTGTGTTGTATTAGTGTTTTTGCAGAAATGGTAGAGAAAGTTTCTTGATTAAATATCACTCTGGAATTTGCCATCCCTAGGATTTGTGCCCTAGCACAAAAGAGTATGAGGAATTTTCAGTAGAAGTATACCAATATCTTTGAGTCCTAGGCTTTTGTCCAGTGGAATGAAAAACCAAAACCATAACTAAAATGAATGGAGAAAGAAAATTTAATATTAAGAATTTGTCTTTAGAACCTAACTTCTACATACCTCAGCCCTCACAGCTACAAAATAATTAATAAAAGGGTTAATAAAAGGACTCACCTTACAGAGATATGAGGATTACACGAGCTAACGCATGTAAAACACTTAGAACAGTGCCTGGCGCAAAAAATCTTTTGTCCCCACCTTCTTTATTATAAATGTAAAATTGCTAAAGTCTTTTATTCAATAATGTCTTTTTTAATGGTGATTTTAGCTAAATGTTAGCTACTACTGCTACTATTGTTATTTATTGTTTGTTTTTACTGAATACTAGACTCTGGTGCCCTCTGCGGCTGCCTTCCTGCTGATTCCTGGTTCCCGTGATGGCATCCCAATTCTCCTGCTAACAGATAAGCTCCCCCAGGTGGTAAGCTATACATCTTGGCATTCCTCAGAAGCAAATTCAGGCTGGCATTTAATCAAAGCTTACTGAATTAATGAATTATTTGAAACCACATCTAATGATAAACTAGTGTACAATGCTTCTGTTAGGATCCTGGCCTTTGCTAATTTTACAACCTACTGGGAAAAATCAAGTTTGATAATCTTGAAACTCTCACATGCCTACATAGAACTCAGGGCTGGTCTGTCATTGAGTTCAGCTTTCTCACAGAATTTCATGGAAAATGTAGAAATTTGCTCAAATAGGTCCATTTGCTGGGTTAGTTGCTAGAAAGGAAATTGTTAAAAAACCTTATGTCTCTTCCACATTGAAAATTAAAACTAAAATTCCCAAATTGGTTAGTCTGGTTATTTGGCTTACTGTAGGAAATAAAACAAACTAGTGTGTGAACACACTAATAACTTGTTTAGTATTTTGCTTGATTGGAGTGGCAGACATAATTCTATTATCTTTTTAAATGTCTGCTACACAATGTAAAAAGGAATGTTTCAACAATCTTTAAAATTCCAAATAAGCTTGGAGGGACATCTAGGCTTCCATTTCAATCAGTCCTCACCTCATCTCACTGTAGGTTGATGATTTAATCAATTTGTGATAGCAACAACTTATGCTTTTTTAGCAAACATTTTATACCCTAAATGTTAAAAAATGAGTCACAAAAATATTTTGCCTCCACCTTCTCTAAATCTCAAATTGCTGAAATTTTCTATATAATAATATCTTTATTTAAAAACTGTCTCCTAATATTTTAGTTTAACCTTTTGAATAAGTGCAAAAATAAACCACACCACTGCAGGAGTCTTTCCCCATATTTAATTAGCCCATACAACTTCAGATGAAATATTAAAGTCTCCCTGGTAAAGTAAAAAACAGACTTTATAAAGTTTACAGAACTTTTCCTGTGTTCCCAGTTAAGGTTTTCTATTTTAATAACAGACTTCTGTGTAATTAATCCCTCAGAGTTTGCCATCACATAATCTATCCTGTGTATGAACTGTTCCATGTGTATTTTTCTGGTAATAAGACCTCTAGAAAAAATAAACAAATAAACAAAGACCAAAAGCAATCATGCACAATAGGACAACTTGTGTGAAATTTAACCAGTCTCACATACCTATAAACCAGGCAACAAGGAAAGAAGTTTCAATACATCACATCAGAGAATTGTGAAAATAGGTTTCACCATAAAGAAATTTCCCCGTGACAGGAAACTGTAGTATCTCTTTATTTGGAAGCTAATGCAATAAGGCAATCATAAATAAATGGTGCATAACTGCTGTTGTTCAAGTAGAGATTTCCTTTTAAAGACTGAAATATTTCCCACACTTTTTGCCTAATCACAGTTCAGAATCTAATTGCAAAAAAAAAAAAATGCTTGTGAACCGAAATTCAAGCATCAAAGCTAGGGCTTTTATTATATCTCATAAAATCATTTCAAACGTGTGAAGCAATGCCAGGCAAAGGAAAACTGCAATACATTTATTATTTGAAAATGCTTTGAAAAATGCAATAGTCTCATTTTAAAATAGAGCAAAATCCAATTTTTGCAGAGTGAAAGGAGGCCACACTTATTCCATTAAAAAAAAGGATTTCTTGTAAAAACAGAAACTTGTGATTTGCTCTAAGAAAACACAACAAAAGCTGAGAACAACTGTGGAACAACTACTGCTGCCCGTGGGGAAGAAAGGAAAAAAAAAAAAAAAAAACACCTGCAACGGGATAGGAGGAAAGGAACACAAGCTGGGACTACCAACACAGAAAGGGAAAAATGTAGGCAGGTTCCTAGTCTGTGAAGAAAGGGAGCTGACAAGAAAGAAATATATATCCAAAGACGACTGCTAAAGCAAATTCATTGTCACCTGTTGCATTTGAGAAAGACAAGAGGGCAGTATTTGTGGGGGAGACCAAACCAGAGCACAGCAGAAACTGAGGAGGTTGAAGCATCTTTTAAATAGAGGAAATATTAGTGAGGTGCTGAAAGTGACTGCTACCAACTGGGCACTGGGTGGGCTTTGGGGCCACAAATCACTTTTACTTCATAAACTGTGCATTTCCACCAAAATGGTAAACAGGTTTTACTGCAGTCAAAGAGGTGAATTTTTTGAAACTGGTAATATTTTAACGAGCAAAAATAGAAATTTTAAGCAATAACTGGAAAATGTAATGCATAACCACTTCTCCTGGTGATTTACATAGTATAGCAAGGCTTAAAGGATTTATTCATATAAGACTGCGATGGTAATCAGCAGAAAGAAAACATTTTAAATGTTATTCAAATTGAAGTTCAGAATTTGTGTTTGTTTAAAATGAGTAGAAAAACCTTTGATCAGCAATTATATTTTTATTCATTCATACCAGATATAAGCATGTACACACACACACACAGAGAAATATAGAAGGCTGGTAAAGCAAAAGATCAAGTATAAATATCCATCATTAAGGAACTGTTCCAGGCACATCAGAGGATTCTATATGGCACAAAATGCATGAAGTGGATCCATTTCGGTTGGTAAATAGATGCAATAAAGATACGTGAAAATAAGCAAGATTCAGAACAGTATGCACAGCACATTTCATGCATTAAAAAAGATACACTAACGTAGACATCTGCATGCACACGTGTGTACATATATATAACTTTTCTAGAAAAGTAAACAAAACTGGTCTTTGAGAGGTAGAAACAGAGAGGGAAACACTTTTCATTGCATCTCCTTTTAAACTATTAGACTATCCCTTCTCAACATACATATATTTAACCATGTGTGTGTAAATATGTGTACTATATACATGTGTTTAATCTTACAGATAATATGAGAATTGGTAAAATTCCTAATTACTACTCCACTGGCACCAAGTTTTTAGGAAAGTTTTATAAGCAGCTTGCAACAGCATAAGATCTGTGTTAGTGATCAAATACTATCAAGAACATGAGAGGAGTATCTCCATAATTATAAAATAAAAGTAAAATCCAATAAGAAGGAGTGCTGGCAGAGTAGAAGAATAGACATCCTGTTAAGCAATAAAATAAGTTTAATTTCTATTTTCTCATTGGGTCTGTGCCTCCCCAGGAAACACACAGATATAAGATTAATGTCGAGCCAGGCCTAATAGCCCCCTGCTGATTTTCACACTCAGAATTATGCCCCTATTTTCTCTATCTCTAGATGAGCAATAACCTCAAGAATGGATATTAAGATAATATTGAATAGCAGAAATATATTTTCTAAGGGAAAACGCTGGACTCCATTAGCTCCCTTTGAGAATGTATAAAAATCTGAGTTTATCAAGTCCATTTATTGGCCCTGCCATGTCTTGCACAGAGGGCAGCAGACATCTGTTGCATGACCAGGATCAGGGTTACTGTGATAAGCAAAGTGCATTTCCCAAACTGTCAAATCCTGAATTTATTTTCAGCAAAGGCCAAGATGGATCCAAACTGATCATAACTACTTCCTAGGGCAGAAAACCATGCATATTTTACCACGGCCTGAGTGCCTTAGCGCTGACAAGCATCTTGTGGCTAGCCCAGAAGAGAGAACTCCAAATACCTGGGCAGTTTCAGCTCACTGCATTGAGACTTCCAAGCACCTGGGCCACAGACACACAAACTGCATGACATACACACCAACGAAAGAGCTCACCGCAAACAAGAGTAAAGGAAATGTTCAGCGCACATCTGAGTGGACACCATCACTTGGTCACGGGGGCCATATAATCAACCACTCACTAAAGAGTGACAGCAAGAACGGAAAGAGCTTAATAGAAACCCTCTGTATTTTGACTGTCTGGGTTCTTTTAACAGGCTCCTGCAAGGAGATAAAAAAGGGGGTCATTTACAGTCCATCCCGCTGCTTCTATGGAGGCTTGAATTTAAACAAACTCAGATTTCTCTTTCAATCAAAAAATCTTATAGGAAGTACAATGTCACATTCTTTCAATTCAGGGAACGGACAGCCCTTAAATACAGTCAACCTGCCTCATTTAAATCTTTCGGGCTGAAACACTTTCCATAATAGGGGCACGGGGTACCGATAAAACGGTCAACAGCAAATACAGAGCACATACCCCACTGGGTAAAAATACTCGCCTGAGGTCAATCACCACAGCCTCGTCGCCGCAGTAAAATGAAGAGCTCCATACAACCCCAGAGCAAGTTCCCAGAAATACCTGCCCTGCTCTGTTTCCAGTGCAGACATTTGAAAGATAGCAGTATTGCCCAGAAAATTCTATCCTTATTTCTAATAAATAAAACTTAAAGGGGAGCCAACGCTAATCGCGTGTCCTCTCCTCAGACCATGTGACACCGCGATCCCTTCCTCTCCCCCCTTTCCTTACTAGCATCGGCAAAGATGCCCACAAGGAAAGTACTTTCTCCCAAACACAAACAGACTTGGTATGAAAGGAAAGGAATGGTTTTCTCTTCTCTCAGTCACAGCTCCTCCCCTTCTTCCTCAAAGAACTCTTCTCCACTCCCAAAATCTACCTCGACAATGGCCCAACATTCCTTTCAACAATGATCTCTCCTCTGGGGCAGAAATCCTTGAGCAGGACCAAGGTAGCTCGGGTCGATCGCGGTGAGGACTTGGGTAGCTCTCGCATCTCTGTTCTAGGCCCCCAAGAGGTCTTGCCAAGGATCCATCTACCGTCGAGAATCAACCCCTGTCAGTTCCTCGGGATCCTGGTACTCCCGAGAAGGAGGAGGAGGGGGGCCCCCACACCAAAGACGCTAACCCGTTCCATTACCCTTTAAGCGCGTCGTGTCCTCCGCCGCCTCTCCTCTTGGCCCGGCTGGCTCTGGTTTCCTTCACGTTCCCGGCCTCCAAATTGGCGTCCGCCCCATGGCTCGTGTAGGACGCTAAGAGCACGGTAAATCCCAGGGCGATCTCCAGCAGCCCCCCTCGCCGCATGATGCCGAGCGGCGCGGGCTCCTGCCGCCTCTCGCTGCGCCCGGGGCTGGGTCCGCGGCCGCCGCTGCGCGCTTGAGAGCGCCGCGCCGCCGGGGTCCCGCTCTCCCGCCGCCCGTCGGCCGAGCCGGGGTCCTCCCGCCTTCTCCAGGCGCTGCCTCCCACTTCGGGCGGCCCCTGCCAGCTGCAACACAGAGACAATCCCCGAAGTGGGGGCGATATTAAGGGCATCGGAATGCTGGAGCCTCGCAGTCCCCATTGCCGAGCCCAGCCAGCTCGCCGCCTGCGCGTTGCGCAGTTACTTTGGGTAAGTGAAGACCGTTTGGTTCACAGCTGGCTGAAAAGCCCAGGCCCTCGGCGGCAGCGATTCCTGCCGACCCCGGGGCCGCTCGGGCGCCGCCAAACCCCGTGTCCCGGGCTGTCCCAAACTCGGGAGAGCTCGTGGATTTATTTTTTAACGGCACGAATTGCGCGCACTGCGCGCTCTAGGTCCCCAGCCTGTCCTCTCCGCCAAGCCGCGGAGCTGGAAGCTAGCCGCGCCGTCCCGGGCCGGCTCCGGACACTGCCACCGCCCCCCCAGGAAGCTGTCAGGCAGAGGAGGGCCGGCGCCAGCCGCGGGCGTTCCGCGTCAGCCCCTCACCCCAGTCCCTGTCTCTGCCCTGGGCGCAAACGCAAAGAGCCTCGGTGGCTGGAGCTCCAACCCGGGTGTACGCCCCGATCCCTGTGGGGACCCCGGCTGCACCCACTGGAGAGACGTTGGCTCCCGCTCCTGAGAAAGCGGCCGCGGCTACTCCTCGGTCCCGGTCGCGGCAGCCTCTGCTCTGCTCCGCCTGCAGCTGTCCCAGCTGTGACCGCCCGTCCGCCTGTGGCACCCACAGTCTCTGCCGCGCCTGCCGCGGCCCCCTCCTCTCCCCACCTCTTCAAGTATCGTCCGCGCAGCGGTTTCTCGCGAGAGAAATACTTCAAGAAAAAAAAAAAGAAAAGAAAAAGAAAATGACACCCCTTCCTACATCCCCCTCATCACCACCCCTTTCCCTCCCCATCCATCCTCGCTTTCCACTCCCCTTTGCCAGCCACTGCTTGCACTCTGGGGCCTCCATCGCTCGCCGGATTAGCGCAGTGGGAGGAGGCAGAGGTGATCAAGTCCTGCCCGGACTGGGATTTTTCGTCTTGGTGTGGGAAGGAGAGGGAATGGAGAGAGGTGGAGTAGCGGTTTAGCCCGCTCTGCGATTGAGAGGTCGAGACCCGTGATCAGGCAAGTCCGACCGGCGCGGACAGTCGTGCCACCTGCACCAGGAACGCGCTCTGGAGGTGACAGCCGGGAGCCTCCGGAGGCCCCCGCGACCCTGACGTGAGAGGAGACTAGTCCTAGCTGGCGGCGCCTCGCCGTCGCGGCCTCCCTGCGGGTCTACCCAGCCACTGGCCGCCCGGGTGTCCAGAGCCGACTCGAGGCGCGGCTCTTGCGAGGCTGGGTTCAAGCCACCCAGGCTAAATCCAAAATGCTCCAAGAATCTGAGTCGGATTTCGACCCTGGGGCCAGTTCAATAAATGTTGGAACCTTCGATTTGAGATAGGGACAAAGAGCAATGGATGCTCTTCTTGCTCAGAGGTAATATTGGGGTTCCCTGGAGTTCCATTTCACCTCTTCACACACACACACACACACACACACACACACACACACACACACACACACACACACGGCTTCCTCTCCAGGACAGGCAAGGCACAGTGAATTCGGTGGCTTTGGAGAACATAGAATTTATGGCATGTGTATGACATATATAAATAAGGGCAGGGGCTACTTGCCTGCATCGTATAATGGCTTTAGGAGAGCAGGAAATTTCACCCTGGGCCCTGACTCCTGGAACTATCAATTGTGAAGCCAGAAATAAGAGCTCAGTACAAACAGGGACCCTGGGAACACATCCTGTTGAAGGGAGGTTTGCTTATTTGCAATAGTTTGTATCCAGATAATTGTAAGGACGAGGGCAACTTATTCAATTTATCTCTAAATGCAAGATGGGAATAATAATGTAAATCACTCAGGGTTATAATGGTGATGATAAAACTGCTGAACTCTTATAACAGGGAATTTGAAGATGAAAATGGTGATGTCACCAAAAATATAAGCCAACTGAAAGTCATCGTCCTGTACGATGGGATCTAGTTTAAGGTCTCCGGTGAAAAAAACTCCTATAGCAGATTTATAAATCGAAGACTTGGTCACACACACTTTTAAGTAAAGATCTTCATTCAGTTCGTATTTACTGAACACCAACTACATACCACTTAGTGCGTGGTTGAGTCAAGCTCATAGGTGAGTGTGGTAGATTGAATTACATACTTCAACATAGACATGTTCTTAACCTTAATCTCTGTTCATGTGGGTGTGAACACATGGTCAATACGACCTCTTGAAGATGTTATTTTTAGGTAAGGTGTGGTCCAACTGAATGAGTGTGGGTCTTAATCCATATTACAGAGGCTTTATCAAAAGAAAAAACAGGAAGCCAGAGTTAGAGAAGGCCATGCAAAGAAGCCAGAACTTAACAGAAACCAAAAGAACAAATACAAAGAGAGAGGGAGAGCACCAGGTGAGCAGAGGTAGAGATAAAAGCCAAGGAACCTCAGGGGTTGCCAGCAGGCAGCACCAGGATGCTACAGACTCCAGGAGAAAGCAAGCCTTGCTGCCACCTTGATTTGGACTTCTTCTAGCCTCAAAACCATGAGCCAATACATTCCTGTTGTTTACTCCAATCCATTGTGTGCTGTCATAGCAACATGGCAAACTAAGACAACGAGGAAGGCAGAAATGTTTCTCCCATCCCACGGCAGGTAGTGTACAGAGAATGACACACTTGAGACGAGTTATTACCTTATTGTTAAGCGTGAAGAAGGAGAAGTATTGGGTACTTGCTTAGAGGAACAGGGGGACTTGACCTAAGCTGGAACTGCTAAGAGTTGGCTTCCCTGAGAAAGTGTTGTTTAAGTCCCAAAACACAACTAGACTTTATTCAGAGTAGTGGTTCTGAACCCTGGCTACACAGTAGAATGGCCTGGGGAGCTTAAAAACAATTATGACACCAGGATGCAATCCGCAGAGGTTCTGATTTAAATGGTCTGGAGTGGGCCCTGACAGAAATATTTTTAAAAGCTCCCAGGTAGGGAAAGAAGTGCCCCACTGAGGTAAAGAGAAGGGAGTTATTGAGGATGGAGAAAGTCTGAGCTGAAGGACCATGGATCAGGAAGAAGCAGTACTACTGGAAGTACTGAAAGACCTTGTCCTGTCCACGGTTCTTTGGGTTTTTCTATACCCACTGGGGAGCCTGGCCACTCTGTCTGTTTTCCCTGCACTCCAGCAATGGGTGAGACACTCTGGACCCTTCCCTCTTAGATCTACTCAGTGACATATTGGACAGCAACAGGCAAACTCTGGGCTTTTCTAAGGATTTTGCCTAAGATGCAAGGAACAAGCACTGGTCCCCTGCAAGTCTCCCTGCCAACAAATCAGGATTTGTAGTACTTCCCACCTGCCACCCAGGATTTCGCCACCAAGGGAGGGATTTAGATCGAATGCTAAGCCACATAATTCCCTCTAATAAGTCTCATAGCCTAACCACTATGGTGGCTGTTCTGCAAATGAAAAGAAAAAAAGATGATTAATGAGAAGGAAAATGCATTTTAAAATATGTTAAGAAATATCCCCATTATCTAGGCAATCAACATACGTCAGAACATGGTACCCACTGACAAAATTCAGTTATGAGGAAACTGTGTCTTTGCATAAGATTTTCTGGATGCCATTGGTTCACGACCCACTGCTCTTTATTACAGTTCATACCATTGCTTTCAAAATAGTTCCATGGACTAAAATTCCCTTATTCCTCATCTTCACTTCAAAGAATTCTATCCTTCCTAAGAGAATCTGTTCGAATCCTTTGTTTTTAACATGTATAGTTCATAGCAGTATCTCTTCTTCAAACCTCACTCTACCTATTAACAGAAGCATTCATTTAATAATAAATTAATTTTAAAACATAATCAGAGCATGCCTAATATGTGCCAAGTACTGGTAGGCACCAACAATTGGGTTATTTACTATAAGGTTAAACAAACTATATATTTTTCCTGTAGTTACTGTGTTTATTTTCCCCAACTAGATATTAAATCCTTAAGGAAAAGCTTGAATTCTTCATTCAAGGAAGCCTCCATAGTGTCTTGAAAACTGTAAAGAAAGTCAAATAATTAGTTGGTTGTTCTTCAATCAGTTGGAGTCTTCCAGCATTTTAGTTTCAAGACCACAGTCACTGTCACTTTATATCTTCTGAATAGATATCTGTGTCAGCAAGGACTCTCTACAAGGAAGAAAACTAACTCTGGCCAATTAAACAAAAAAAAATTAAAATATATTAAGTTTATAAGATGGTTTATTGGAGCTGATTTTAGTATAAAATGGGGAATACGGCATCTCTGGTATAGAAGCAGCAGAAATAAACAGAAAGCCTCTTTGGGATCATGCCGTGTGGATGAATCAGTTCCAACCATTTCAGACTTTCTGCCACACCCCCCTCAAGGTTTACATTCTGAGGATAGGGTCCTACTGGTCTCATTTAAAGAACGTGCCCACCACCTTAGCCAGGGGATGGTGGAGCATCTTGATAGATGGCGCCTACAAAGGTTTATGCTGCAGGAATGGGGTTACTCCATAAAGGATGACCAAAACACTATTGCCAAGAATGTGTGGGCTTAGATGCTTGTCAGACACACACACATAAAAATGCCTAGACACCATCTACATCATCTCCAGAAGTTTTGAAAGTGTTTAGCGCTTACTGAGATGAAGAATTTCCAGGAGCATATATACCCTACTCTAAAATCTGCTTCCAGGTTCCAGGGCAATTAAAGCATCGTTTCACGTTTCAAAACTAGAGTCTCATGCAACCCTGATTCCCTTCATTGTCGATGGGAAATAGACCCATCACAATGCATTCAGCTATATCATCAAAAATGAGACCTTGACTTTTAGGGTTGTAGAATTTTGTAGTTACAGAAACACAATGCATATATGACAGCTCCCAGAAACCAGACTTACCTGTATCGGAAAACAATACATTCATATAGACAATCTCATTTACCCCTCACCACAACCTAGTGATCGGTCGACAACCATGGCCACAATATTTCTCATCTTCTTCCATCAAGAAAAAGAGTTGATTTCCCAACCCTTGAAATCTAGGCTGGACTGCAGCTTCCTTTGGCCGATAGAATATGGTAGAAGTGATATTGCGTGTCTCCCAAAGCTAGACCTTAAGACCTCCTCCCCCAGCTCAGAGTGCTGCTCTGAGATGGCAGCCTTGAAGACGCCTATGATGAAAGAGGATATGGAGAGAGAGCCCCAAGTATCCCAGTTGAGTCCAGCCCCCAGCCAAGACACCAATTAGATACAGCCACATATGTAAGCCCAGATGAGATGAACAAATTGACTAGTCAAACCACAAAACAAATATACCATTGTTGTTTTAAGTCACTAAATTTTAGGGTGGTCCATTTTGCAGGAAGCAATAACTAAAAGAAACCTCATGAGGGAAAATACTATTGTCCCAGTTTTTTTGAAGGCATAAACTCACATTCAGAAAGATTAAGAAACTTGCTTAAATTTATAATACCAGTACTAGAAGCAGGGCTGGAATTTAAATCCATGCTTCTGACAACAAATCAAGCTTACTTTCCATTTTACCACAGCTGCCTCATTAGTATCCACAAGATCTCATTCCCAAGATCTAAGGTTGATGTGGATTTGAGTCATTCCCAGTGTCTAACATTCTCTTGTGTCTTCTGGGCAGCAAAGATTTCATCCCTTGAGCTTCGTTGATATCTTAGTCTACATTGCATCCTGTAAGATAGCGCCATTTATTCCACACTGGAATCACCAAATCTGTCTCTCAATAAGTGAAAGGATCATAAGTGCTGCTGGAGATAACTTCCCTGTTACTTTGCTTCAGTTTCCTAGTTCCCAGTCATATCCCTATCACCTAGAGCAATCCTTTGTATAATAGGTGCTCAGTAAATATTTGTTGGATGAATGAACAAATGAAAAAATGAAATTCCTTCAAAATGCTGATATGATGGCAACTTTAAGACCACATCCAAACCCTGTCTTAGCAACACTCTCCCATCCCAGCTCCAAACCCACCCCTCTTCCACCCACCAATCCCTTCCTCCATCAAAACAAAAACAAACTCCTTCTAGATCTCCTGTGTTACTCCATTCGAGATCTGCAAGATCTTGTGAGATTTTGCCCAGAAAAAAACAGAAACCATGTTTGGTCAGACAAACATGCCAGTGTACTACTTAGGATGCTTCTCTCCTGCAGAGCTCCAGGAAACTTGCTGAGTCAGTGCCCTCCTTCTTCCCCTCCAGCTCCTGTGGACAAAGGATGTCGTGGTGAGAGGTATGATTTGCATCTTGATAACTGAACTCTAATTTGGGTGGAATTGGGCCACTGAGACCATAGGAGACCTGCAAAGTGAAGTTTTGCAAGCCTTGAGGCCAGTCTGAATTGGACCAGAGTGGGCAGAAGATGTCTTCAGCTAGGAGCCAAAAGGGGAAAGGAAGAACAGAGAGATTTATAAAAGCTTCAAAGGAGCTAAAGGAGGAACCTGGATCCAGGCATGCTGTTGTCATCGCTGCAGTCCTCCATGAAGTCAGAACAGATGGCTCCCCACAGCACAGCCTGCAGCTGCAGCACGATGAAGAGTGACATTGGCAGCTAAGAGAGGGAGCTCATCACCAAACAGCAAAAGCTCAGTCTGGAGTGAAGATGTCAGAACTTCCCAGCTATGATGAAATGGCTGCAGAAGAGTTGAAAGAAAGGCCAAAGGCATCTGGAAGAGAAAAAACTGAATTCACTTGTATCTGAAAAGAAGTCAGCTCTAGCTCCAGTTATAAAAATAAACTCAACAGTTCTGTCAGAAATGTCAAAAATAAGATAACAGAATAGCATCAGGAACACCCTGTGGCCCTAGAGAATCAGTGACTTCCTCCTCAAAAGACGAAAGTTTGACATTCCTGAGGATCAGCTTAGAAAAGTGTCATGAAGACCCTGCATGTAAGAGCTTGTACATCAATATCAATTTATAATCACTGAAGCTGGAACAACAAGACATGCTTGAGACAACACAGGATGAGAAATTTGCCTGTGTCTTCCTCACAAAGATCCAACATCACACGTTTGATCTGACAAGAATAAATCGTATGGACATTTCTTAGTTTTTGACTCCTACCCGCTTCCCTTTACCTATAAAAACCCTAACTCTCTCCCCCGCTTTTAACTGGCTTTGGGAAAATTCCTCCAGTTCCTTGCAAAGTGCACTTGCAACAAATCACCTTCACACTGAGAAAAGCAAAAGGAAAAGACCTCATCCCTTTCTGTCTTATTAGTCTGTGTGTTCAGGAAAGGTATAAGCTTTAGCAGCCATTGATGGAGCCCTGGAATGACATATTGCCTCTTTGTGCCTCAGTTTCCCCTTCACTGCCTTTTGGAAGAAGAACTTAAGGTAGAATTAAGTTATCTGATTACTAACTGAGTACATCTGTGCATGTCCCACTTTTTTTCTTTCTTGTGCAGTTTGTTTATGCATTTAACCAATTTGATTAAAAGACAGGCACCATATAGCGGACACTGCACAGAAACTGGCTTCAACCACCCGAGAGATGCCATCTCTGCCTGTAAAAATAAAATACAGCATTTTATTTTTACTATGATCCTTACTATGGTGTAAGACCAAGAATTAAAGCTCAATATTGTATTTTACCTTGAAATCTGGTGAAATCAAGAGGACCTCAGCTAGCTTACCCACAAGTGTTCCTCCCCACTCTGCTCCCACAGATTAGATCCCCTGGCCAACAACCTTCCTTATCAAATCGATCAAATGCTGTTCCTGTTTATCCTTGACTAGCAGGTTTCAGTTCCCTGCCAGCCTGCAAAATTACTCAAACAAACCAAGCACATCCTCCTGGGGAAACCAGGGGACATCCTACCCTCTTGTTACTACAAAGCCTGCTTCCCCCAGCCTCTGGTTGTTCAGTCTGTTTCCAAGCACAAATCCCACATAACCCTGCACGGCATGTGGTATCCTCTCCCCTGGGCTGTGAGTACTTGTGATTAATAAACTATCAATCTCATCTGCCCAGTACTGGATGTCTAGTATTTGGCCATCCCCATAACTGTAAGGCAGGCATACCTTCCTTACCAGTGAGGTGAACAGAAGGCGACTAAAGCCCGAATACTGATAACTACCATTTACTGAGCATTTACCTGGGCAGGCACTATGTTAAGTGGGAGATTGGACATAGTCTTTCCATTTTCCAGTTTCAGGGAAGTGAAGGTTTAAAGAAGAGCAGTTTAAAATGACATAAATAGACATTTCTTTCAAGAAAAACGTTTGTATGCTTATATCTATATGTTATGCTCAGTATGGTGATTTGAAGCTATGTACCGCAGAGAGACATGTTCTTAAGCCATTTCTGTCGGTGTGAACCCATTGAAAATAGGACCTTCTGAAGGGGTTAGTTCAGTTCATGTTTGAGCCATCTGAATCAGAATGGGTCTTAATCCTATGATTGGAAGACTGATAGAGAAGAACACACAGAGAGAGAGAATCACAGCTAGCAGCCAGAAGCTGGAAGGCAGTGGAGCTTGAGAAAACATGCATTGCCATGTGATGGAAAAGCCAAGGAACTGCTTACTGGCCAACAGAAAATGCCAATCCTGGGAGGAAGCAAGCCTTCTAGTCTCTGACACCAGAAGCTAATATATTTTTGTTGTTTGGCCAACCCGTTGTGTGCTATTTGTTTTAGTAGCTGGGAAGCTAAAACATTCAATTTTATAAGTAATTCCTACTTCAATTCAAATTCTGATTCTGTGACATGAAAAAGGGAAAGAAAAACAGGTAAAAATTTATTCATGCTAAAAAAGGAATAAAAAAAATTTTCATTTTCAGAATTCTTGTTGATCTTACAACTATTTTATCTGCTTAAAGAAAACTTTTGCTAAAGAGTATTCTTCCATAATCCCACCTCTCTCACACAAACTGTTTTTACTCTTTCTCTAGTCTTTGTCCAATTGGGGCATTTTTCAACTCATAACATTGGTGCATATAAAGTTTTGAGGAGAATTCGTTCAACTCTTTGGTGGTCAACCTTTACATTTTGCAGATGGGATCTCTGGGTGAGGTTTGCCTAGCTGTACTTCTGGCAGAAAGCATGTACGACTGTTACATTATGTTATTGAAATAAATTTCATTACCTCAATCCCCCAAAGCAAACAGTTCCTCTCCACCCAAAACAAAAGCTCTGGTTCCCAGACTTCATTTCATTTGTGTTTTCCATGAGTTTTGTGACCCACCCTGAAATTGCCTGACATTTTTTTCTACTAGACATGACAGACAACCAGTCCAATGGCAGAGGGGAATGAAGAAGAGGCTTGGACAGCAAGAAAGGACATAACTTTGTATCTGTCACAAATAAACACATTCTCTGTCAACTCCATTCAACAAGTATTTACGAAACACCAGTTCTGTGTCCCAGACTGTGGTAGACCTGAGCCACCAAAAAAGTGTCAAAACTGTGCTCTATCCTGAAGGAGTATGCCCTCTTTGGGAGGGAGAAAGGGACTGAATAGAGCAGCATCAGCAAACTTTCCATGAAGGGACAGTTCATAAATATTTGAGGTTTTGCAGGCCAAGAGTCAAAAGAAAGTGAATTTCTATAAGACGAAAATAAGAATCTTTATTTATGGACACTAGAATTTGAATTTCATATAATTTTCACATGTAACCAAATATGATTCTTATTTTGTTCTTTTTCAAAAATTAAAAAATGCAATAGTCATACTTAGCTTACAGGCCTTATAAAAACAGGCGATGGGGTCAGGTTTGTCCCACCAGTCCTGATTTCCTGACACCTGGCATATAAGAAATGGTTTGGGATTACTGTCCAAAATTAGTAGCAACAAGACAAGGAGTCCAGAGAGGAGAGAGGTGGGGTGGGGCAGGCTGGCCCAGTCAAGACGAAATAATGGAAGAGATGGGATTTGAGCAGAGCCTTGAAGGGAGGGTAAGGTTTGGCTGCATTGAATAGTCTGGGGAGAACATTCCAGATGGAAGCGATGAGCATGAGGCACACAGAGGGAGGAAAGATGATGGGGTCAAAGGAGAGCGATGAGGTGTTTCCCATCCTTTACTGTCACATGTTTCTAATCCTCCAGGGTTTTTGTGACACACCCTGATCTGGGCTGCATGTTTATGAAGGGGAGAGGGAAGGCCTTTAAATGATTCATGATTACTTATAATATATTAATAAATATTATGCTTATCACCCAAAACTTGTTGGAAACTCTGAGAACCATCTGATCTCTAGGTTAAAACTGATGGAGGGCAAACTAGGTTTTATTGTGGTTTTTTCCTCCATCAGGAGACATTTGAAGTTTCAATGAGTCACTTACTTTAAGGAATTTTTATGGAGAATGGGCTTTTTCTCAGGGCCTTAATAATGTTCTACTTACACCAGGAAATGGCACATGCCCTAAGCCAAATTTTCATGTTCAGTCTGAAAATCTTAGTTAAGGGGTGACAGCTAGCTTTAGTTTGTCTTCTTTTTCCTACACTGATTTTTGCTTTTAGTTTCAATTCCAATTTCTCTGAAAAGTTAGTAATTTGTATAGTAATTCGTACTCCTTGAGAAACATCTTCTTCCTAGCCAGCTTTATCTATGTCCATGATTTCACCCCTACGTCTATAACAGGCTACAAGCTCCTGAATCTGTCTCTGCCAACCCAGATTTCTCCCTAGAGCTTCAAATGCATATGTCCAAATTCCCACTGGACATCTCCACCTAATCCTCCCACAGGCCTCTGAAGGCAGTGGAAGTAGGCCGCTCCTAAGGTGGCCCTCAATTATCCACGTTCTTGGATAATCTCCTTTTGTTGAGTGTGGGCTGGTCTTAGTGACTCATTTCTATAGAAAAGAGGGTGGCAGAGGTGATGGGATGCCACTTCCAATATTAGGTTACAAAAAGACTTTGGCTTTTGAAGGAGGCCAGCC
Organism: Tamandua tetradactyla; assembly: GCF_023851605.1. NCBI lineage: Eukaryota > Metazoa > Chordata > Mammalia > Pilosa > Myrmecophagidae > Tamandua > Tamandua tetradactyla. The sequence goes on from NC_135340.1 coordinate 62,982,050, forward strand.
ACCTTGGAGATACCCACAAGGGGAAGAACTGAGGGAAGCCTTGGCCAACAGCCAGCAAGGACCTGAGACCCTCGTCCAACAGCCCCTGTGAATGGAGTTCTGCCAACAACCACATGAACGACCTTGGAAGCCTTCAGATGAGACTGCGACCCCAGCCAACACCTTGATTGCAGCCTTGTAAGACACCTGGAGGGTCCCAGCTAAGCCAGGCCTAGATGCACAACCTACAGAAACTGTGAGATAATAAATGGATATGTTATAAGCTTCCTAAGGTTTGAGGTCATTTGTTTCACAGAAATAGGTAACTAATATATCAGCACACTCTCTAACCCGGTTTCTTACCCCATTTCTCATTTTTAATTTCTAGGACCATCATGCACATACACCTATGCTGGCAATAGTTTTGCTAGAGGTCCTTCACATATGTTTCTTACATGTATAAAAGCTCAGATGCTTTTGAATTTTTCAATCACAATTGACATGGTTCAAATTTTCATCTTAAAATTTGTGTTCTGTGAGTTCCATCAGGAATTCAGACCATTTATGCAACATGACATGCTGTAGCTTCAACTTTTCAATTTCTGCTAGCAAAAATATTAATGACAGCATACTGAATATCTTTCCACAGATAATAAACCCCTGGGAAGTGTCCAGAAAGAAACAATGGGAGGAGGGAGAGGTTCAGAGTCTGTGAGCCTGGGGAACTCTAGAAAACTACACCCATAGCTTGAAAATCAACCTTGTAAGTAGGTATTAGAAAACCGAAGACTTGGGTCCTTGTCTGGGTTTTGTTACAAATTTGTGGCCTCCAGCAAGTCACTTCACTTCTAGGGCCCTCCTATTCCTCCTAGAGAAAATGAGGGGGTGAGATTCATAGGTTCCCCCAAAACAGAGCCATAGCTGTGTTGCTTCAGAATGAATTAAAGAGCTTTTTAAAATTAAGCCTCCTGTCCCCAGCTAGCTAGTCCATGCTGACTCAGTAGGTCTGAGATGGGAAATAAGAAACTGTATTTTTAAAGTTTCCAGCTCCCTGAAGTATATTCAGGTGTGGGAGTCCTTAAATTAGATGATCTCAAAGGATATTTAAAACTCTAATGCCGTAATTGCCAAGCAATGTTTATTATATACCAGTTCTGCTTTTCATGTACATTCGTGAAACATGTGAAAAATGAAATTTTAAATGCTGATGGCATGTGGGTTTATTTGTCTATTTTTTTCTTTGTTTAAATTTTCTTCCCAGGCTCTAATGGATCCCCTGGTATGGGCCCCAGGATTCTGCATCCATCTGGAGATCCACTGCTCAGGCATAATGACAGGTCTCTGGGAATTGGGTGAAGAGGAGCACAAAGGTCCAGGAGTACCCAAGTCAAGCAAACAGCCAGGTCAGCAGATGGGCTTTTTATATCCACAGCACTGGTTGGCACTGCCTGGAATACCAAGACATGTAAGATACTGTCCTAAAAAGAATTTACAGCCTAGGTGAGGAGAAGTGACACATAGCCCTTCTTGTCCCCCCTGAAATCCTACCTCAGCGCAGTGTCACATCAAAAAGAAACACAGAAAAAATCTGACAGGATCCCAGTAAAAACGAATGGAAGTCTTTACTGAACGTCTCTTGAGGAGTTGTGAAGAGAAGACGGTATCACACCTAACATACCAGGGCTTTGTCTCTATTGTAGAACCCCCATTTCTCACCTCAAACACCATAGTTCTTCTCTTCAATCCTCTCAGCTCAACCCCTTCACCTGCTCTCACCCTAGTTCTCTTCCTCTCTTCCCCTTCCCTCGCTCCTAGGATTCTTCAGCTGACACTCCTTGCCTTCTAAATTATCATCCACAGCCCTTTGTTATGTAAGGTTATTTTCTCCTTTTCTCAGTTTCTCCTATTTATTCCAGCAAAGAGAAGGATCAACCTGGGACCCACCTTCAGATGAAGGGAGCACGGGATCCTGGTTATGTCTAAGACAGTATTTTTAACATAGTAAAAGTAAAAGGAAGTAACAATATATTAAAAGATAAAAAAAAAATCCACAGGAAATTAATTTTTAGGCTCTCACAGCTTTACTAAGCGACTCATGAATTGGGGCACTCCCAAGTGTGAGAGAAAGAACAAAGCTTATAAAGGCAGAATAAGGAAATCTTAAAGAAAATCATCTTATTGGTTGGTATAGGATAGTTTTCCTTATTTGGCTTAGCCTTCAGTTGGAGTTACTAGCTGGTTGGTCTCAGGTTTCAGGGTCTGGGAAAGTGGAGCATTTTGCAGGAGATAGGAAAGTCTGGTTTGCCATGGTGGGGCTTGGTGTGTGTGACTCCATCTCGGGCCTACTTTATTTAACAAAGATAAAGCAACAAATACTAAGTAGACAGACAAATCAGGATTTCAAGCGTTCAGAGGAGAGAAAGAGATCTTTGTACCAGGGTGGCCAGGAAAGTTTTCATGGAAAAAATAGAAGACACACTGAGGGTTGAAAACTTGGGGTAATCTTTTACCCGCCCATGGCAGAGCTCCTGCTCTCCTGCTCTCCTGCTCCAGACAAGAGAAACTCTTAGGCAAGGGGAAGTCAAATCCACCCCTGAAGGGTGGATAAAACTGGCAGGTCATAAAAAGGAGAAGAGTGAAAGAGATTAGAAAGTAGGTTGGGGCCAGAGGATTGGGGACTTTTTTTTTTCTGTAGGTAAATAGACATCATTAAAAGATTTAAATCACAGAAGTGACATAATTTAGAAAATTATTGTTTTTGTTACCGTGTAGTAAGAATAAAAGAATAGAAAACTTAAGAGAAAGGAGGTCAAGAGGCTAATTCAGCCCCAGAGTCCCGGTAACGAGGGCCTGCTGCAAGGAAGGGGCAGCATGCCTGAGAAAGCAGAAAAACGTCTCCGTGTGATTTAATGATGCAGCTGTCATGGCTAGACAAGGCCTGGGTAGGAAACACTTTGGAGAGGAAGAAGACAGAGTTGACACTGAGCTTTGAAACTGGCACAAAAAAGTAGCTTAGAAGAGAAAAATCAAAAGGAGGAGATGGCCAGTTCGATGCTTGCTCCATGTGGCAAAAGTGAAAGCAGCTCAACCAAGATGAAGTATCCATGAGGCAAAGGAGATGCAGAGGGCAGATTGGACAGATTTGGGATTAGATTTGGGGGCTATGTATGATATCATCCTTACCAGCTAATTAAAATTGCACTTGTCTCTAGCTTAAAGTTTTGATTCCTAACTAGCCTGCAAGTCAACCTGGAAGGGATTAGCCTCCCACCCCCTGTGAACTGGTATTTATTTTTTGAGTTTCAGATATATTCATGAGAACAGATTTTTATGCCAAGAAGGGTAGGAACTTTTAGTAGTTAAACAGGTAAGGCAGTACAATGTCTAAGTACCAGAAAGAGACTGTGCCCCCGGCAAACACAAAAACACTTGCACATAAGCACAAGCAACAAAAGAAAACCAGATAAATGGGAACTCCTCAAAATCAAATGCTTTTGTGCTTCGAAAGACCAAAAAGGTGAAGAAGCGGGCAACTCAATGGGAATTTGGAAATCACAATTGGATAAATGTTTAATATCCTGTATACATAAAGAAATCATACAACTCAATAACAAAAGAACAAGCAACCCAGTTATAAAATGGGCTAAAGATATGAATAGGCATTTTTCTGAAGAGCAAATATAGATGGTTAGAAAAGCACATGAAGAGATGTTCATGTTCATTAGCTGTAAGGGAAACACAGGCCGAGACTACAATGAGACATCACCTCACACCTAATGGAATGGCTGTTATTAAACAAACAGGAAACTACAAATGTTGGGGAGGATGTGGAGAAACTGGGATGCTTATGCACTGTTGATGGGAATGTATAATGGTGCAGCCACTATGGAAGACAATTTGGCAGTTCCTTAGAAAACTAAATATCAAGTTGCCCTATGACCCGGCTGTTCTAGTTTGCTAGCTGGCAGAATGCATTATACCAGAAATGGAACAGCTTTTAAAAAAGGAAATTGACTAAGTTACAAGTTTACAGTTCTAAGGCAGAGAAAATGTCTCAATTAAAACAAGTCTATAGAAAATGTCCAATCTAAGGCATCCAGGGAAAAATACCTAGGTTCAAGAAGGCCGATGATGTTCAGGGTTTCTCTCTTGGCTGGAAGGGCACATGGCGACATCTGCTTCTAGCTTTCTCTTCTGGTTTCTTGTTTCATGAAGCTCGCCAGGAAGTGTTTTCCTTCTTCATCTCCAAAAGTCGCTGGCTGGTGGACTCTCTGCTTTGTGGTTCTGTAGCATTCTGAAGCTTTCTCCAAAATATTTCTTTTATAGGATTCCCTATAAAATCAAGGCCCACTTAGAATGGGTGGAGACATGTCTCCATCTAATCAAATTTAATTCCCACAGTTGATTGAGTCACGTCTCCGTGGAGATAACCTAATCAAGTTTTCAACCTATAGTACTGAATAGGGATCAAGAGAAACTATTGCTCCCACAAGATTGACTACGATCAAAACATGGCTTTTCTAGGGGACATAAATCCTTCCAAACAGCACAACCGGTAATACCAATACTCAGTATATACCCAGAAGAGCTGAAAGCAGTGACATGAACAGACATTTGCACACCAAGCTTCAAAGCAGCACTACTCACAATCGCTAAAAGATGGAAACAACCCAAGTGTCCATCAGCAGAGTGGATTAGCAAAATGTTATATATATATATATATATATATATATATACATACATACAATGGAATATTATGCAGCAGTAAGATGAAATGACATCCCGAACACATGACAAGATGGGTGAGCCTTGAGAACATAATGTTGAGTGAAATAAGACAGACACAAAAGGATAGATATTGTATGATTCCACTTTTATGATCATGGTAAAGGTAAAATCGAGGCTTATATGCAGAATATAAGGGACCTAGAGATACACAGAAGCTTGAGAGGGGTGAATGGTTAGCTAATGAGGTTAAACTCAAATGTAAGGGAATAGATGGAAGAGAATGTGGTTCACTAGTGGGTCTATATGTAATATTACCATATTGAAGGTGAACGTGATTGAAAGGGGTTGTATAGACCCATGTGTACCACCAGTTAACACTACAAACATAAACGAGTTCTTACATGAACTACTTCAAAGGTATGAATCTTGTACAAAAAGAGTGAATAAGTTCAGGGCATAGGGGGAAACTGCTATTGCATGCTATGGACTGTGTTTAACAGGAAAATATCAACATACCATATCAACACCAGGGATAAATAAGGGGGGGAGGGGCAAGAGTTAAGAGGAGGTTTGGATTTTTTATTTGTAGAGGGTGTATTTATTGGTTATCTCTCTCTTGGGTACAATGAAACTATGTAAAATTGAGTGTGTTGATGGACTGATGACTTTGGACATTATACATGATGCTTAATGAATGGAGGTGGCTGAAGGATGCACTGACTGAGAAGTACAATGGGAAACGATGGTATATATATATATATATATATATACGCTTGAGTATTGTGGTACTACAAAAAGAAATAAAATTGTGAGACATGCAACACTGTGAATGAACCTGTGGGACATTTGGTAAGGGAAAATAAGACAGAAACAAGAGAACAATTATTGTATGGTCTCATTTAGAAAATACTTAGAAGAAAACAAGGGCCTAGATTGTAACCTCTTATAGAAGTCACATTTAGTCTGGAGTGGAAATTATTATTCCTGGATTTTGAGGGGCTGTTTTATATATGTATAACCTGGTATTTAGAAATAAGAACAAAGCCGATCAAGTTGAGAGTAAGGTAATTTAGAATACAAGGGTAAGAAAGACATTGTCTATATTTTAGAACCTCATCTATTCTTTGGGACTAAATGAAAATTTAGTTCTGTCCCAAAACTTAATTTTCGGTAGCATATAACCTCACTCAACCTATCTGGATAGATCATTTAAACAATCCGAACTCGGGGAGCCCAGAATAAGAATTAGGGCCTTTAATGCTGGATAGTTTAATGTAATGTGTGGATACGTCCCAGAGTATATTAAGCAGATAATCAAAAAGTCTTGAAGGGTGGGGGAAAAATGTGGAACTATTAAACTTTGCCACTGGGGGAAACCCTGATACTGTGTCAATCATTAGGGACACCCAAATCAATAGGCCAAGTCCTTGGTCCTGAGGCTTACTCTTGTGAAGCTTAGGTAAGTAGCAGAGAAGCTTAGCTACTATAGGTATGCCTAAGAGTTACTTCTGGAGGACCTCTTTGGTTACTCAGACGTGGCCTCTCTCCCTCTCTAAGCCCAATTCTGCAAGGGAAATCATTGCCTTTTCCTCACATGGGACATGACATCTGGGGTGAAAGTCTCCCTGGCAGCGTGGGAGATGACTCCCAGGGATGAGCCTTGCCCTGGACAACAATGCCATCCCGACCAAAAGGGGGAAAAATGTGCAACAAATAGTGTATCAGTGGCTGAGAGAGTTCAAATCGTCAAGAGGCTACTCTGGAGGTCACTCTTACGCAAGCTTCAGTTAGACATTGCTTCCTACCACTACTTTGCCAAACGCCAACCAAAACCATTCCAGCCAATCCCAAAGAATACTTAAGGTGTTATATAGGATTCTACAAAGGTTCCATGCACCAGGGTGACATTCCAAAAACCTACAACCTCCAGATGTGTCCTTGGACCAGATAAGTCCTGAAATACAGAGGGGCAAGCCTCTCTAGAACATCAGCTAGTTACATCACTCTATCCATATTATTAACAGCCCCTCCAATGTGAAAAACTTAGAAGTGGCATGGCTCAAATACCCCCCTAAGAGTGGGAGAAAGATCAAAGGTGATGGTGGAGTTATACAGAGAAGTTAGGGTTTAACAAACAAGTATGATTGCTGAATCACTATATTGATATTTCTTTTAGTCTCCAGTATCTTAGAACAGCTAGAAGTAAAAACCTAAAATTGTGATGTTGTAGCCCATACCAACTCTGAAATCTGTTCTGTAACTAATTGTTGTGATGTGCTTTGACATTTATTGCTTTTTTATATATATGTTATTTTTCACACAAAAAAGAATTGTATTTTGTAGGATGTTGGCTTGAAGATTGATTTCAAGATCTTTTTTGGTAATTTAAATATGCAAAGTATGCAGGAAGTGTTTTTGTTACGAAAAAGAGAGGCCTTTTCCCCCTAAAGTACAATAACTGATTGCTGCACAATGAGAAACTGGAATGTATAGAACAAGATGGATGGATACAGAAAGTTGTACAAATCTTATAGGAAGTGAATTTTATTGGTTGTGGTTAAGGTTGGCCAAGACTTTTTAGTTTTATAATATTTTTAAGTTTTCTTATTGATGTATCTTCATGCAAAATAAGTATTTGTTTTTCATTCTGTTAAAATGACCATGTTTTATTGAATTATTTGTTTGCTCTTAGTGTGAAGCTATAAAAGGTTTTTAATCATCTGAGTAATCTGCCTACATGACAAAGATTCTATGTCTTATCAGACCAATACACTTATTGAAATGTATGGTGACCCCCTCCTTCCTTATTGTTTTAGACAATGCCCCCTCACTTGACCAAAAAAATTATGTCTTTTTAAAATCATATTAACTCCTCTATTTACTTTCAAACTTTTATGTCACCTTAATTAAATAAAAAACTACAACAATAACAGCAAAATACTTGCACAGCTCCATTTAGAATGACAGTCAGAGTTTGATGGGTGGTTAATAAACTACATTTATGTTATACATTCATTTCCGGATGATTTGAGAATAATGAATGTTGTAATTGAATATGGATACTCAAATGACATCAATTAGGAAAAATCTTTGCAAAATGTTTTTTCCCTTAAGAGAATTATTCAGGGCGGGCCTTTGTGGCTCAGCAGGCAAGAACACTTGCCTGCCATGCCAGAGGACCCAGGTTCAATTCCCGGTGCCTGCCCATGTTAAAAAAAAAAAAAAGAGAGAGAGAGAGAAAATTATTCATTTAAAACCTGCCTAAAATTCACAATAACAAATTCATATTTTTGAGTCAAGTTTTCAGCTTTAGACTTAAGATTTGAGAATACATTAGAATTACTCTCTCAATCAGGGCCCTAGAAGTATAGTTCTGTTGCTGATTTTAAACCAAAACGCTATCATGTGATGTTACAGGCCAGTAGTCTCCAACTTTTCACCACCAAGTGTCCCTTTTACTAATTTTTCACCAGGGAGCCAAGCATTTGAAAGATTACATTCTGTAGTTCTTGAGTTAAAAAAGAGTATCCATTTCCATTAGTATAAGTATCCATCAGCATGAAATAAATGGCACTAGGGTTGATGTAGTGAGTTAAAGAGGGTTGTGGTATAGTCCAGCAGACTTAACACTTTCACACTTTCTAGGATTCATATTACTCCGTTCCTAGGCCCCTAGGGACCCAGGGAACCCAGGTTGACAAGCCCTGTTTTGGGTCCTTTCCATATTAATTTCTGTACCCCTTTACCTTTACCAAGCTATTCCATATTAGCTTGCAAATCTCTTGCTGTTTGACACCCTGCTTTTGCCCAAACTTTATCTCACACTTAAAATGCGTTTTCCCTTCCAAAGTGGATACGTTCTCTGCCAAAATCTCCTCTTGGGCTGATGCACCCACCCCCAGGGAATGCTAACTGCTCCCAGCTCACAACGGCATCCCCCACTGAGAAGTGCTCCTGGCCTTGGGGAACCCTTCTCCCAAGATGACACCTTTCCCAGGGTGTATTTTCAGAATTTCTAAAAGTCGATTTTGGTTTATATAAATTTAAAACTCTTCAAGATAAAAGGAGAGAAAATATAAATTACCAATATCAGGTATTAAAGCATGGGGACATCATTAAAGATATCGGTGACATTAAAAGGATAAGGAAATATTTAGAGTAATTGTGCTATAAATTTAGCAACTTAAATGAACTGGGAAAAACTTCTTGAATGGTACATATTACCAAACTGATGCAAAAATAATAGAAAATTTGAAGAGACCCATAGTTATTAAAGCAATTGATAAAAATATTTCCACAAAGAAAACTTACATATGGCTCTGCTGGTATGTTTATTCAAATATTTATGGAAGAAATATTTACAATACTACAAAATTTCTTTCAAAAGATAGAAGAAGAGCAGAAGCTTCCCAATTTGCTTAATGAGGTCTTCATTACCCTGACAGCAATATGAAACAAAGAAATTGCAAGAAAAAGAACTGCAGGTCAATATCACATACTCATGAACATGGATGTAAGAATCTTTTACAAAATATTAGCAAACCCAACCCACCAATATATACAAAGAAAACTACATTGTGAACAAGTAAGTTTTATCCTAGGAATGGAAGGTTGGTTTAACTTACAAAAATCTAGGTAATTCACCATGTTAACCGATTACAAGAGAAAAAATACACAATCATTTCAAGAGATACAGAAAAAGCATTTGACAAATTGAAACACCAAACTATAATTAGAAGCTCTTAGCAAACTAGGACTAAAAGGAATGTCTTCAAACTCATAAAGGGAATCTATATAAAACCTCATTCACATCATAATGGTGAAAGATCAACTGTGTATCCCTTAGATCAGCAACAAAGGAAAGCTGTTGGAGCTCATCTTTTATATTCAACATTGAACTGAAGGTTCTAACCAACATTATCAGACAAGATAAACAAAGGACGTAGAGATTGGAAAAGAAGAAATGAAATTGTCGCAAAAAGTCTGATCGTGAATCAGAATATTTTAAGAATCTACAAAAAAAGCAGATAGATCTAAAAAATAAATTCAACATGGTCAGAGGACACAAGATCATTATTAAAAACTCCACTACAATTCTGAATAGTAGTAATAAATAATTGCATATTGGAATGTTTAAAAACACTCTTTAAAACTATACTATAAGACTGTAAGGAGTGCCCGGGTGGTTTAGTGGTAGAATGCTCTCCTGACATCCCAGAGACCCAGGTTTGAATCCCACCCCCGAAAAAACAAAAAAACACCGAGAAAAGTATACTATAGCTTAAACTGTAAAGCAAGTATTTTGCTTTCCATGTAACTGCGTAGGTGCCTACTGAACTTCCTCACAACTTTTTATAAACTCCAGAAAAAAATATGAAAATAAAATAAGGAACAAAAAAAAACTTCCCAAAGGTACTGGAATGTGAACAAAAGTAGGTATATTCTGGTGAGAATTAGACACATAGAGAAAATAAATAAATGTCAGTTAGTGAGATTCCAATTCTTATTGTAGTCAGCATTGTGCAGGTAACTAAAACATTGAAAGAAAAGACACAGCATTTCTGGACTGAAGAAATGGGGGAAGGGGGAAAACAACACATTTTGTATGTAAACCCTGCCCAGATAAATGCCTGGTCCCTGAATACATTGCACAGACTGCAAGCAGCCCAACTAAAGGCTGAACTGAACTAAGAGCTGAACTAAGATTTGATCTACTGCCCCAGAGACGGAGTTTATAGTTGGAGTGCAACAAAGATAATTTCCTGTTAAGCAATACTAAACAAAGAAATAACTCTCTTTGGAGAAATAGTACAAAAACCAGAGTACTGACAACAAAATTCACAGCAGCTAGGATGAAATCCAAAATACTCAACATACAGAGAACCAGGAAAATGTGAGCCATTCTCAAGAGAAAAGGTAATCAATAGAGATAGACCCTGAAATGACACAGATGTTGAATTAGCAGACAGGGATTCTGAAAGCAAGTATTATAATTCTGACCATTGTAGTAAAGGGAAATATTGTTACAACGAATGAAAAGTCAAAGAGATATAAACTAATAAAACATATAAATTCCAGAACTGAAAAATATAATATTTGAAATAAAAAAACACTCCAGAATTATCAATTAATTACTTGCCCCTATCCTCTAGTGTGGACACCCCTTCTCAACATGAAAAGGTCAGAGTAGGCATTGCCCAAAGATCCCAATAGGTTGGAAGAAGGATTAAAGGAGCAGGAGAAGGTATAACAGAGAAAATGAGATTTAACAAATGAGTATGATGTTGCATCACTGTATTAATATTCCTTCTACCCTCCAGTGTTTGGGAGCAGCTAGAAGGAAAAATCTAAGGTGATAGAATGGTGGCCTATGACAAACTCTAGGATCTGTTCTGTCACTACTTGTTAAAGTGTGCTTTGAAAATTGCTTTTTCCTTTCTTTGTTCTGTATATATGTTATATTTTACAATAAAAAAAAATTTTAATGGGCTTAACAGCAGAAAGCAGATGATAGAGAAGATAGAGAAAAGAGTCAACAGAAATTATCCAATGTGTAGAACACAGAGGAAAAAAGTCTGCCAAAAAAAAAAAAAATAACAGAGCCTCAAAGACCTGTAAGATTGACAAACAGAATATCATACATATATCTGGAGTCATAGGGGAGAGGAAAAGAAAGATCATAAAAATTGTAAATACGTAATGGCCAAAATTGACCTAATTTGGAGAAAGTTATATTTACACATTTAAGATATTCAGAAAACTCTAAGCAGAATAAATATGAAGTAAACCATCCTAAAACTTTTGAAAACCAAGAGATAAGGAGAAAATCTTGAAAACAGACAATGAAATAAAACATTGCATATAGAGAAAAAATGATTCCAATGAATGCTGACTTCTCATCAGAAACAATGGAGGCCAGAAAACAGTGGGCCAATATCTTTACAGGGGTGAAACAGAAAAAATTGTCAGTGAAGAATTCTATATCCAGCAAAAAATATATGAAGGTTAAATAAAGACATATTCAGGAAAAAAAGCCATTTACAATAGAATCAAAAATGTGAAATGCATAGGGATAAATTAAACAAAAATATGATCGAGATCTGTAGACTAAAAATTATAAAACTTCATTAAAATAAATTAAAAGAGGACTAAGTAAATGGGAAAATATAACATGCTTACGGATTGGAAGACTCAATATTGTTAAGGAATTAATTCTCCCTATAATGACCTATAGATTTACAATCTATCAGAAGATAAATAACATTCCAGCAGGATTTTATGTGAAATTAAAAAGCTGATTCTGAATTTTTAGGGAAAATAAAAAGGATCCAGAGGAGCCAAAATAATTTTACCTAGTAATTCCATCAATTGGGGAGAATGGAGGGTTGAAGTCCCACACTATAATTTTGGATTTGTCTATTTCTCTTTTCAGCTCTATCAGTTTCTGTTTCATCTATTCCAAGGCTCTGTAGTTTGCTGTGCACACATTTAAGACTATTGTATACTCCTGGTGACTTGATGAGCCTTTTTATCATTATATATGTCTTTTTTTTTGTCTCTTGTGATTTTCTCTGCTCTGAAATCTATTTTTTTATATTAACTAGCCATTCCCGCTTTTTATTAATGTTTGCATGGTCTATCTTTTCTATCCTTTCGCTTTTAATCTACTCGTGTCATTGTATTTGAAGTGAATTCTTATAGACAGCTAATTGTTGAATCGTGCTTATTTATCCACTCTCAATCTCCATGTTTTAATTAGTGTATTTAGACCATTTACATTTAGGTAATTACTGATATGTTAGGTTTTTAAGTCTGCCATTTTATTATTTGTTTTCTGTTTGTTTCCTGTTCTTCTTTTTCTCTGTTATTATCATTCTCTGGGTCATTTGAGCATTTTTTTGAGGATTTCATTTTCATTTGTCTGTAGAATATTTTGGTATATTGACTTGTGTAGTAGTTTTCTTAGTGGTTTCTCTATGAAATACTGTATATATATATATATACAATCTTGTTATAGATGCTTTACATTTTCAATGAAACTTTATTGATAAGTAGCCCTGTGAGGAAGGGCTGGTCCAGCAGCCAATATGATGCAGATGCCAGAGAATACATCTGTTGGTTTTCTCTGGGTAGGGTGCATGTGATGAGATGTATATAATCTAGCAAGTAAAAGCAGGCACACACACATACGATGTACATTTTTTAATCCTCCTACCACTTGAATACCAGATCATAATGTTCCTTTCACATCTTCTAAGCTCTGCTGGCTGCTTCTCAAAAACCAAGAATATAAGAAAGAAACTTCTTTTAGATAGCAATTAGGATAACCACTCCTGATATACTGTACCTGGACATATCCTGCTAGTCACTGCAAAGCACATTCCAACAGTGGGAGGAAAATAAAACTTACTACAGGGTACAGCACAAGAGCCAAGAAAAGAAATTTTGTCCAAATTTCTTTCCCCAATCTCTTCTGCTATTCTCTTTTCCCTTCCCCCAGCTTTTAGAGTCCCCAAATCCCACAATTAGAGATTCCTTCATGTGTAATAATTCTTAGTAATGAAAAGTAATACATCAAAAAGTAATAAATATTTTTCTTATATCACTGTGTAGGTTTAGCTTCTTTGCCAAGACCAGCTCTTAAATTTTTTTATTAGAGCATTATAAGTTTACAGAAAAATTATGCAGAAAGTAGAGTTCCCACATAACCCTGCTCCCACATAGTTTCCCTATTACTAACATTATACATTAGTGTGATACATTTTTACATTCGATGAAACTGTATTATTATAATTGTATTATCAATTATAGTCCATTGTTTACATTAGGGTTCACTTTTTGTGTTCTATGTTCTATGGGTTCTTTTTTATTTTTATTCTGGTAACATACACACAACATAAAATATCCCATTTTAACTGTTTTCAAATATATAATTCAGTGGTGTTACATTCACAATGTAACGTGATAAAGTCACCACCCCAAAACCTTTCCATCATCCCAAATAGAAACCTTGTACCAATTAAATATGAATTCCTACTTCCCACCCCTCCATCTGTCCCTGGTGGCCTATATTCTAATTTCTGACTATGAATTTAAATATCTAATTATTTCATACAATGAGGTCATAGACTATGTGTCCTTTGTGTCTGGCTTATTTCACTCAACATGATGTGAGACCAGCTTTTGATAAGGGATCCTTGGTTGAAAAACCACAGATGTAGTGGAATAAGGCAGTGATGATAAAAGCAAGAGGAAATGACCACTGTCATGGAAGGCTGAATGTATGGAAGATAATTTGGAGGATTTCACCATTTAACTAAAAGTTAGATGTAATTTAATTTTTTTCATAATTTAAATTTGAATAACTTCTATACATGCTTGATTTCAAAACAGTATGATTACTAAAATTAATGATTTCTGCAAATAAGAGTATGGTATAAAATTCTCTGCCATTTCTTCAGATTACTGATCTTGGATAAATTACTTAACTTTTCTATGAAACAGTTTTTCCCAGCTGTGAAATAAAGACCTTGCTTGCTCACTGCCAAGGCCATTCCTGGGGGAGGATGGAAGCTGGAATAAATCAAAGTGGTGTGATCCCACCCTAAATATTCCGACATAAATGAAGCTTAATTCAAATGTAGCTTTGAAGGAGACAAGAAATCACCAAAAGGCAACCTGCAGACTCAGGGGAACACAAAAGAAGATGGCATTGTCTGGCTGGGCACATCTCATGGTTATGTATTACATACATAGGCTTACTATAAATCAGCTGTACCTATTATTAAAGAAAGTTAACAGCACCCCCTTACTCTCTATATGGTATTCCCAAGTCATTACCACATCCCTTATCCTAAGTTGATTTGCAAGTTCTCCAAGTTTTCCAGGGTTCCAGTCCACTGCCATAATTTTCTCTATCTTAAAAATAGATTTAACAACCAAACAAAGGGCAATGTGAAGCTTAGAAATATCTAAAGGTTTTTAAGAAAAGGTATCAACTCTAGAAGTTGCTATCATTGGGAAGCAGTAATGATCATAATTTAATTGAAAACTGAATGAGAAGTGTGTAAACAGCCATGTGAACCTACCTCAGAATGCAAAGAAAAAGGAAAAAAAATAATGAGAGAAAGGTAACAGGTAGAGAGGACAAGGAATGAAAATGCATATCTAAAATTTTTAAATGTCCCTGGGGGAGAAATGAGAAAATCCAGTACAGAAATAACAGTCAAAAACATGACTGATGACAATTACACTGAGGTGAAGAAAGAAAGTGGGCAAACAAAATAATTTACCTTATTCTAGATTAAATAAAAAAGAGACCCACATTTAACATATAGAATGAGCTAATGAACAAACAATACCAGAGAACATGAAGAAAATAGGTCCATAGCCAAAGTTCCCCAGAAAGCATAGCCTGAGACAAAGATCTATCATTGAATATTTTATTGGAGTGAGTCTAGGGAGCAGGGGTGAAGGATGGACATGGAATGGGGTGCCCAATATGTATTAGTTATCTATTATTTCATTATAAGTACTATGTTACACCCCAAAATGTGGCAGCTTCACATAACCCACACTGATTATCTCACAGCTTCTGTAGGTCAGAAGTCCAGGAGTAGCTTAGTTGAGGGCTTCTCACTTATGGTTTCTCACAAGGCAGCAATCAAGCTATTTGCCAGGACTGCAATCATCTCAAGGCTGGACTTGGGGAGGGGCTACTCACAACATGGAGGGTTGCTTTCCCCAGAGCAGGGCTAAAGGAGAGGGAATGTGAAATGGAAGTCAGGTCTTTCATAACCAATCTCAGAGTTGAAAGCCTATCACTTCTGTCATACTGTGTCCAGCCCATTCTCAAGAAGAAAGGAATACCCAAAGGTATGAATCAGGAGGCAAGATCACAACGGGTTATCTATGAGGCTGCCCACCACAGAAGGACAGAAGACACGACATAGGAAAGAAGGAGAGTCAAAAAAAGAGGTGTTAGTGAGTGGACTAAGAGCTCTAATAAATGCTTCTCAGAACTGCCTGTCCAGTAAAAGAAAAAAGAAAGATTTTTCCATTAAAATTTCACCCTACAAAGCATTAACTCCATTCCTCTGAGTTACCCAAGCGTGGACATGCAGTGAGTTTTTGTGGGAAGTCACTGTGCAGGAGGTGAGGAGTGCATCAAACAGCCATGTGGTCACCCTGATATGGACAACTCTGAGAAAGAGACTATAACAGCACACTGGGATGAAACTGGAAGCAATCTGCAGAGAAATGGTTGCCACAGGATGGGTGAGACTAAGAGAGTTGAAGTGTTGTCAGTTGTATAAAGTCTGTCTAATATATTCTGTGCCATAAATATAGACCTGATAGGAACTGAGTCTTCTGGTTTGAGGAGCTTGCCCAGTCAAATTTCACAGACAATTGTAAATTATGACATCCCAGTCCCCAATGTTTTGCATGACAACAGTGACTTCAGTAACCACAGGATAGACAAAACATTATTTTAGTAATCAAGCAAACAAGCATCACCACTATTCACTTAATTAACTGCTTCTTGACCTTGACCTGATGCCTCGTCTTTATCATGTCTTCAAAAGCAATAAGCTTGGGGTAAGATGGCAGCATAGTGAAAGTATGGAATTTAGTTTGTCCTCCAGAGCAGCTAGTAAACAGCCAGGAACAGTACAGAACAACTGCTGGGGGAACATCAGTGACTGGACACAGTGTTCACCAGTCTGGACCAAGTTGGAACAGCTGAGATCCCACACAGAACTGTAAGTTCCTCAAGCCATGGAGGCCTAAGCATCGTTGTCTGGTTCCCCAAGGGGAAAGGAAACAGACTTTACTAGCAGCAAGGGCTTAGCTCAACCAAACTCCAATTGTGGAATTAATTAACGAATTCTGACTACTGAAAACAGGCCTCCAGCACAGATAAACCTGGAATAAGCACTAAAGGAACTGACAGTATTTGCCCCATTAGAGAGGGGGCAAGGCTGATGGAAAAAAAAAGAGGCTTTTTTGGGGGGTTACATGGTCCGGGAATCAAACCTGGGTCTCCTGCATTGAAGGCGAGCATTCTATCACTGAACCAAAAAGAGGCTTTTTGAGTTGGACAGCACAAATACTGGAAAAGGGCTGGACTTCAAGAAAAGGGGGCACATAGAGCCTGGAAATATATAGAACCACATACCAACTTAAGCTCTTGATTGACAAACCCAAGGAACTGGGATCCAGCTATGATAAGGCTTTTTTGGCCTTTTTCCTACTTCTTAATAGCTCATTAGATAGAACTGGAAGCACTCTCAGGCTCCAGTAGAATTAAGCTTGTCTGAGAGAAGTAACTAGTCTGGTGAAAGGAATTAATTCCCTAAAGGGTGTATCTTCCCCAAGAGAAAGGTGGGGCCCAGCTCAAGTGGAATCCTTCCTTCAAGGATTTCAGGCCCCAGGGACTGGAAAACTGAAGCAATTAAAACCATCATACTACATCACTTCTGTCTCAACCATGAACCTGGCAGGGAGAGTCTGCTGAAATTCAAGGCATCACATCACTTTATGCTGGTGAGAAGCCACAAGCAGACAAGTGCCACATGCTGAGCTAGATAGGAAAAGCACAGGGTCTAAAGGTTTCATAGGAAAGTCTGATAACCTGTTGATCTCACCCTCAGGGAAAACTGATGCTAGTATTCCTTCCTCCTGAGACCTCACTGGGGGTCTATAATATCTGAGGAGACCCTCCTCAGAAGAAAAAAGGCTCCATTTAGGGAGGGCAATAAACAGGAAAAAAAGAACTGAAAAATTCTGATCTGTTAAACAAAACCTATGCTAGAGGTCTAATATGTTGAACTGAATGCAAAGAACAGTTAGAGAACAAAGTCATCCAGCAAGAAGATCCTAGGTAAAAGAATGAAAACAATCTCCAGAATAAACTAATTAAGGAAATAAAATGCCTAGATGCCAGCAAAAAATAACGAGTCATACTAGGTAAAATGAAGACATGGCCCAGTCAAAGGAACAAACACTTCAAATGAGATACAGGAGTTGAAACAACTAATTCAAGAGAGAATTTGTGACTGAGAGACTGGCTCTTCAAGAAATACTGAAGAGAGCTCTACAGGCAGATAGGAAAAGGCAGGAGAGAGAGGTCTGGAGAAGAATGAAATGAAGACTATCAGTAAGTAAAAAGAGGAAAAAAATTAGATATGACATGTAAAACTCAAAAGACAAAATGGTAGAAGAAAGTACTGCCTTTACAATAATACCACTAAATGCTAATGGATTAAACTTCTCAATCAAAAGACATAGACTGACAAAGTAGATTTTTAAAAAGGACTCATCTATATGCTGTCAACAGGAGACCCATTTTAGACCCAAGGGCAAATACAGATTGAAAGTTGAAAGGTTTAGAAAAGATATATCATGCAAACAACAAATCAGAAAAGAGCAGGAGTACCTATACTAATATTCAACAAATTAGACTTCAAATGTAAAACAATTAAAAGAGACAAAGGACACTATGTGTTGATAAAAGGAACAATTCAACAAGAAGACATAACAATCATAAATATTCATGTATCGAGGCAAACACTGACAAACTAAAGGGAGAAATAGACACCTCTACTGTAATAGTTGGAGACTTCAATTCCTTGCTTTCATCAATGAATAAAACATCTAGACAGATGATCAATAAAAATCAATAAAGAAACAGAGAACTAGACTTAAACAGACATTTACAGAACATTACATCCCACAACAGCAGGATGGACATTTTTCTCAAGTGCTCACGGAACATTCTCAGAGATAGACCATATGCTGGGTCACAAAGCAAGTATCAATAATTTGGAAAAGATTGAAATTATAAAAAACACTTTCTTGTATTATAATGAATGAAGTTCATTCATAATGAGTGAAGTTCAGTCAGAGGGCCAAAAAATTCACAAGCATTTGGAGTCAAACAACACACTCTTAAACAATCTGTGGGTGAAGGAAGAAATTATAAGAGAAGCCAGTAAATATCTCAAAGCAAATGAAAATGAAAACACAATATATCAAAATTTATGGGGAGCAGTAAAGGCAGTGCTAAGAGGGAAATTTATAGCCTTAAATGTCTATTTAAAAAAAAAGAAGACAGTAAAAATTGAGAATTAATTGTTTACTTGGACAAACTAGAGAAAGAGCAGCAAGTTAATCTCAAAGCAAACAAAAGGAATGAAATAATGAAGGTTAGAGTAGAAATAAATGAAATTGAGAACATGAGAACAATTGAGAAAATCAACCAAACCAGAAGTTGGTTCTCTGAGAAAATCAATAAAATCAAAGGACTCTTAGCTAGGTTAACAAAAACAAAAGAGAGAGAGAGAGAGGATGCAAATAAATAAAATCAGAATGGAAGAGTAGACATAACCACTGACTCTGCAAAAATAAAAGAGATAATGAGAGTTTACTATGAATAACTATATGCTAATAAAGTAGAAAATGTAGATGAAATGGACAACTTCACAGAAAGGCGTGAACAAACAACATTGAATCAAGAAGAAATAAACAACCTCAACAAGTCAGTCGCAAGTAAAGAGATTGAATAAGTCGTCAAGAAGCTCCCAAGAAAGAAAAGTCCAGGACCAGACTTCTTGAATTCTACCAAGCATTCAAGAAAGAATTCATACCAATCTTGCTCAAACTCTTCAAGAAAACTGAAGAGGAGGGAAGAGAGTTGCTGCTCTTTCTCTAGTTTGTCCAAGTAAACAATTAATTCTCAATTTTTACTGTCTTCTTTTTTTAAAATAGGCATTTAATGCTATAAATTTCGCTCTTAACTATGAAGTCAACATCCCCCTCATACCAAAGCCAAAGCCAGACAAAGAAAATAAAATTTCAGACCAATCTCTTTAATGAATATAGATGTAAAAATCCTCATCAAAACACTTACCAATTGAATCCAGCAGCACATTAAAAAAATTATATACCATAACCAAATGGGATTTATTCCAGATATACAAGGATGGTTCAACATAAGAAAATCAATGAATATAATACACCATATCAACAAATCAAAGTGGAAAAACCACATGATCATGCCAATTGATGCATGAAAGGACATGTATGAAATCAGAAAGATAGAGGACAAAGACTGAGAATGTATATCTTAGGAATACCTAGAGTGGAAAACGATGGTAATTAAATGTACAAATAAACAAATGTTTTTGCATAAGGGAGAACAAATGAATGTCAACATAGCAAGGTGTTGAAAATGGATGATACAATCAATGCAAGCTAGGATCTATAGTTAACAGTAACCTTGAAATGTGCTTCCACTGAATGTAACAAAGGTAATATGCCAAAACTTAATGTAAGCAGTGGGGGTGGGGCATGAGGGAAGAATATGGATTCTTTGTGGAAAAAAAGGAAGTGTCTTCATGCAGATTGTGGTGGTGAAGGCATGTCTATATACTTAGGGCTGATTGTATGATGTGTGAATAAAACTGTTTAAAAATGATCAGAGAAAAAAACAAAACAAAACAAAATGAACAGAGAGAAACAAGTGCTAGAGAAAATGCCAAGGAAGAGATGTATCCATTCACTGCCACTGTCAATAGAGAAGCTGAGAGGTGCAGCCCCTTGGACGGCAGTGTGTTGTTTCCACTGGAGACTAGGGGTGGGGTTGCCATATGATCCTGAAATGCCATTGCTCAGTATACACTTGGAGGAACTGAGTGTGGGGACACAAATAGACATTTGCACACTAGTGTTTCTGGAGGCAGTGTTTGTGATCCATAATGGATGGAGGTAGTCTAAGGGTGCAATGACTGAGGAATGGAAGGGGTAACTATGACATAGACATACGATGGACTACTGAGCAGTTGCGAGAAGGAATGAGGTTGTGAGGCATGCAACTAGGTGAATGAAAATTAAGGATTGTATGTTGAATGACATGTCAAAAACAAATGACAAATATTATAATGCCTCACTCATATGGACTAATTATAATATACAACCTCAGATAATTGAAGTCAAGAACATGGATTATCAGAGAATGGGGCCTATTTTAGATTGTAAATTCTTACAGCAGTCACATATATTTAGCATTTGTAACATTATTCTACATTCTGAGATACTGAGCTGTTTATACATAACATGGTTGGTCCCAGAAACTTGGGTTATTCGTGTGACTTCTGAGACTCAGTATTAGAGCTCTGAAATTATGAAAACTTCATACAGGAACTGTTTAAAAAGTTGAGAAAGGGATCAGACTTCGACTAGAGATATGAAGGAAGCTGATCTGGATAGGACTAACATAGATTAGAATACAGAGTAAAGGATGATATCATCTATATTTTAGATCTTCAAATCCTGTGTGAGACCAAAGGAAGAGAGGTTTATTTGGCGTAAAATTTATATTTTGGGGAGCGCATTACCTAATTTAATTTGTATGGTCAGTTTAGGGAAAACCATGGGTACATGGACTCTTGAAGAGGGCATGAGATCTTGTTGATTTGTCCAGTTTAGTGTGATGCTCTGATATATCCCAGAGTAATTTGGGTAGTAAATAAAGAAGTATTTGCAAAGTCCCCTTGGGGGAATGGGGAGGAAGGAGGAGATATTCAACCTCCCCATTTGGAGAATTTTTGATATTCTCTCAAACAATGGGAACACCAGATAAAAGGGCCAAGCCCTAGAACTTGTGGTTCACTCCTATGAAACTTATTCCTGCAATGGATAGGCTAAGTCTACTTAAAATTATGCCTAAGAGTTGCCCCCAGAGAACCTCTTTTATTACTCAGATGTGGTCTCTCTCTGTAAGCCAACTCAGCAGGTGGACTCACTGCCCTACCCCCTACCCCCATGTGGGTATAAATTTCCCTGGCAACGTGGGACAGAAATCCCAAGATGAGCAGGGACCCAGCATTAAGGGATTGAGAAAGACTTCTTGACCAAAAGGAAGAAAAGAGAAATGAGACAAGATAAAGTTTCAGTGACTAAGAAATTTCAAACAGAGTCAAGAGGTTATTCTAGAAGTTATTCTTATGCATGGTGTAGGTGTCCCTTTTTAGTTTTTGGTATATTGGAGTGGCTGGAGGAAAGTACCTGAAACTGTTGAGCTGTGTTCCAGTAGCTTTGGTTCTTGAAGATAATTGTATAAAGATAAACTTTTAGGAGTTTCCTGGAAGATGGCGGCCTAGTAAGACGCGCGGATCTTAGTTTCTTCTCCAGGACACCTACTAGGGGAGTAGAAACGATACAGAAAGCGCCCAAAGCCACAACAGAGATAAAAAAGACAGCGTACCCCATCCTGGAACGGCTGGCTGGCTGAGAGAAGCAGCTCGGGTGAGATCGCCGAAGCGCGCGGGCCTTACCGGGCGGGGTGGCAAGCGGCCAGAGTTACTCCCTTCCCCCTTCCCGGGCCGGCTGGGAGAATTGGAGAGGTGGTCCCCTGAAACCAAGGCGACTGGCGCCCACACCACGCGCAGTCCCCCGGACCAACTGAGAGAATTGGATCGGAAACCCCCAGGCCGCGGAGAACGGTGACCCCGTGACTCCCGGGGAACGTGCACTCTCTCGGGCGGGCCGCTGCCGCTGGCGCCCTCCCGCCACGCTTGTTGCCCAGGGCCGACTAGGAAATTCGGATGGGCTCTTTCCCTGGCTGCCGCGACCAGCAACCCTCCCTGCGTTCGGACACCCTCCCTGCGTTCGGACCCAGGGCCGGCTCAAGCCGCTTCGGCTAGCGAACCCCCAGGACGGCGAGAGTTTTCCAAAGTTTAAGGTCCCACAGCACCTTTTACTGGTGGGACCCGCAGACAAACGTGTGCCACGAGCGCCACCTACTGGGCAGGATAAGAAAAACAGAACCCAGAGATTTCACAGAAAAATATTACAACCTTGCTGGGTCCAACACCAAGAGAAATCTGAATAAATGCCCAGACGCCAGCAGCAGAAGATAACTGTCCACGCTCAAAAGATTGAGAATATGGCTCAGTCAAAGGAACAAACCAATAGCTCAAATGAGACACAAGAGCTGAGACAACTAATGCTGAATATACGAACAGAAATGGAAAACCTCTTCAAAAATGAAATCGATAAATTGAGGGAGGACATGAAGAGGACATGGGCTGAACATAAAGAAGAAATAGAAAAACTGAAAAAACAAATCGCAGAACTTATGGAAGTGAAGGATAAAGTAGCAAACATAGAAAAAATAATGGATAGCTACAATGATAGATTTAAAGAGACAGAAGATAGAATTAGTGATTTGGAGGATGGAACATCTGAATTCCAAAAAGAAACAGAAACTATAGGGAAAAGAATGGAAAAATTTGAACAGGGTATCAGGGAACTCAAGGACAATATGAACCGCACAAATATACATGTTGTGGGTGTCCCAGAAGGAGAAGAGAAGGGAAAAGGAGGAGAAAAACTAATGGAAGAAATTATCACTGAAAATTTCCCAACTCTTATGAAAGACCTAAAATTACAGATCCAAGAAGTGCAGCGCACCCCAAAGAGATTAGACCCAAATAGGCGTTCTCCAAGACACTTACTAGTTAGAATGTCAGAGGTCAAAGAGAAAGAGAAGATCTTGAAAGCAGCAAGAGAAAAACAATCCATTACATACAAGGGAAACCCAATAAGACTTTGTGTAGATTTCTCAGCAGAAACCATGGAAGCTAGAAGACAGTGGGATGATATATTTAAAATACTAAAAGAGAAAAACTGCCAACCAAGACTCCTATATCCAGCAAAATTATCCTTCAAAAATGAGGGAGAAATTAAAACATTCTCAGACAAAAAGTCACTGAAAGAATTTGTGACCAAGAGACCAGCTCTGCAAGAAATACTAAAGGGAGCACTAGAGTCAGATACAAAAAGACAGAAGAGAGAGATATGGAAAAGAGTGTAGAAAGAAGGAAAATCAGATATGATATATATAATACAAAAGGCAAAATGTTAGAGGAAAATATTATCCAAACAGTAATAACACTAAATGTCAATGGACTGAATTCCCCCATCAAAAGAAATAGATTGGCAGAATGGATTAAAAAACAGGATCCTTCGATATGCTGTCTACAGGAAACACATCTTAGACCCAAAGATAAACATAGATTGAAAGTGAAAGGTTGGGAAAAGATATTTCATGCAAATAACAACCAGAAAAGAGCAGGAGTGGCTATACTAATATCCAACAAATTAGACTTCAAATGTAAAACAGTTAAAAGAGACAAAGAAGGACACTATATACTAATAAAAGGAACAATTAAACAAGAAGACATAACAATCATAAATATTTACGCACCGAATCAGAATGCCCCAAAATACGTGAGGAATATACTGCAAACACTGAAAAGGGAAATAGACTCATATACCATAATAGTTGGAGACTTCAACTCACCACTCTCATCAAGGGACAGAACATCTAGACAGAGGATAAACAAAGAAATAGAGAATCTGAATATTACTATAAATGAACTAGACTTAATAGACATTTATAGGACATTACATCCCACAACAGCAGGATACACCTTTTTCTCAAGTGCTCATGGATCATTCTCAAAGATAGACCATATGCTGGGTCACAAAGCAAGTCTCAACAAATTTAAAAAGATTGAAATCTTACACAACACTTTCTCAGACCATAAAGGAATGATGTTGGAAATCAATAATAGGCAGAGTGCCAGAAAATTCACAAATACGTGGAGGCTCAACAACACACTCCTAAACAACGACTGGGTCAAAGAAGAAATTGCAAGAGAAATTAGCAAATACCTCGAGGCGAATGAAAATGTAAACACAACATATCAAAACTTATGGGACGCAGCAAAGGCAGTGCTAAGAGGGAAATTTATTGCTCTAAATGCCTATATCAGAAAAGAAGAAAAGGCAAAAATTCAGGAATTAACTATCCATTTGGAAGAACTGGAGAAAGAACAGCAAGCTAACCCCAAAGCAAGCAAAAGGAAAGAAATAACAAAGATTAGAGCACAAATAAATGAAATTGAAAACATGAAAACAATAGAGAAAATCAATAAGGCCAGAAGTTGGTTCTATGAGAAAATCAATAAGATTGATGGGCCCTTAGCAAGATTGACAAAAAGAAGAAGAGAGAGGATGCAAATAAATAAGATCAGAAATGGAAGAGGAGACATAACTACTGACCTCACAGAAATAAAGGAGGTAATAACAGGATACTATGAACAACTTTACGCTAATAAATACAACAATTTAGAGGAAATGGACGGGTTCCTGGAAAGACATGAACAACCAACTTTGACTCAAGAAGACATAGATGACCTCAACAAACCAATCACAAGTAAAGAAATTGAATTAGTCATTCAAAAGCTTCCTAAAAAGAAAAGTCCAGGACCAGATGGCTTCACATGTGAATTCTACCAAACGTTCCAGAAAGAATTAGTACCAATTCTCTTCAAACTCTTCAAAAAAATCGAAGTGGAGGGAAAACTACCTAATTCATTCTATGAAGCCAACATCACCCTCATACCAAAACCAGGCAAAGATATTACAAAAAAAGAAAACTACAGACCAATCTCTCTGATGAATACAGATGCAAAAATCCTCAATAAAATTCTAGCAAATCGTATCCAACAACACATTAAAAGAATTATACATCATGACCAAGTAGGATTCATCCCAGGTATGCAAGGATGGTTCAACATAAGAAAATCAATTAATGTAATACACCATATCAACAAATCAAAGCAGAAAAATCACATGATCATCTCAATTGATGCAGAGAAGGCATTTGACAAGATTCAACATCCTTTCCTGTTGAAAACACTTCAAAAGATAGGAATACAAGGGAACTTCCTTAAAATGATAGAGGGAATATATGAAAAACCCACAGCTAATATCATCCTCAATGGGGAAAAATTGAAAACTTTCCCCCCAAGATCAGGAACAAGACAAGGATGTCCACTATCACCACTATTATTCAACATTGTGTTGGAGGTTCTAGCCAGAGCAATTAGACAAGAAAAAGAAATACAAGGCATCAAAATTGGAAAGGAAGAAGTAAAACTATCACTGTTTGCAGATGATATGATACTATACGTCGAAAACCCGGAAAAATCCACAACAAAACTACTAGAGCTAATAAATGAGTACAGCAAAGTAGCAGGTTACAAGATCAACATTCAAAAATCTGTAGCATTTCTATACACTAGTAATGAACAAGCTGAGGGGGAAATCAAGAAACGAATCCCATTTACAATTGCAACTAAAAGAATAAAATACCTAGGAATAAATTTAACTAAAGAGACAAAAAACCTATATAAAGAAAACTACAAAAAACTGCTAAAAGAAATCACAGAAGACCTAAATAGATGGAAGGGCATACCGTGTTCATGGATTGGAAGACTAAATATAGTTAAGATGTCAATCCTACCTAAATTGATTTACAGATTCAATGCAATACCAATCAAAATCCCAACAACTTATTTTTCAGAAATAGAAAAAACAATAAGCAAATTTATCTGGAAGGGCAGGGTGCCCCGAATTGCTAAAAACATCTTGAGGAAAAAAAACGAAGCTGGAGGTCTCGCGCTGCCTGACTTTAAGGCATATTATGAAGCCACAGTGGTCAAAACAGCATGGTATTGGCATAAAGATAGATATATCGACCAATGGAATCGAATAGAGTGCTCAGATATAGACCCTCTCATCTATGGACATTTGATCTTTGATAAGGCAGTCAAGCCAACTCACCTGGGACAGAACAGTCTCTTCAATAAATGGTGCCTAGAGAACTGGATATCCATATGCAAAAGAATGAAAGAAGACCCATCTCTCACACCGTATACAAAAGTTAACTCAAAATGGATCAAAGATCTAAACATTAGGTCTAAGACCATAAAACAGTTAGAGGAAAATGTTGGGAGATATCTTATGGATCTTACAACTGGAGGCGGTTTTATGGACCTTAAACCTAAAGCAAGAGCACTGAAGAAGGAAATAAATAAATGGGAACTCCTCAAAATTAAACACTTTTGTGCATCAAAGAACTTCATCAAGAAAGTAGAAAGACAGCCTTCACAATGGGAGACAATATTTGGAAATGATATATCAGATAAAGGTCTAGTATCCAGAATTTATAAAGAGATTGTTCATCTCAACAACAAAAAGACAGCCAACCCAATTACAAAATGGGAAAAAGACTTGAACAGACACCTCTCAGAAGAGGAAATACGGATGGCCAAGAGGCACATGAAGAGATGCTCAATGTCCCTGGCCATTAGAGAAATGCAAATCAAAACCACAATGAGATATCATCTCACACCCACCAGAATGGCCATTATCAACAAAACAGAAAATGACTAGTGCTGGAGAGGATGCGGAGAAAGAGGCACACTTATCCACTGTTGGTGGGAATGTCAAAGGGTGCAACCACTGTGGAAGGCAGTTTGGCGGTTCCTCAAAAAGCTGAATATAGAATTGCCATACGACCCAGCAATACCATTGCTAGGTATCTACTCAAAGGACTTAAGGGCAAAGACACAAACGGACATTTGCACACCAATGTTTATAGCAGCATTATTTACAATTGCAAAGAGATGGAAACAGCCAAAATCTCCATCAACAGAAGAGTGGCTAAACAAACTGTGGTATATACATACGATGGAATATTATGCAGCTTTAAGACAAGATAAACTTATGAACCATGTAATAACATGGATGGACCTAGAGAATATTATGCTGAGTGAATCCAGCCAAAAACTAAAGGACAAATACTGTATGGTCCCACTGATGTGAACGGACATTCGAGAATAAACTTGAAATATGTCATTGGTAACAGAGTTCAGCAGGAGTTAGAAACAGGGTAAGACAATGGGTAATTGAAGCTGAAGGGATACAGACTGTGCAACAGGACTAGATACAAAAACTCAAAAATGGACAGCACAGGGCGGGCCGCGGTGGCTCAGCGGGCAAAGTGCTTGCCTGCTATGCCGGAGGACCTCGGTTCGATTCCCGGCCCCAGCCCATGTAACAGAAAACGGAAAAACAAAATACAATAAAACAAGAAAATGTTTAAAGATGTTTCCCTTTCTTCCTTCCTTCCTTCCTTCTCTCTGTCTTTCCTTTAAAAAAAAAAAAAAAAAAAAAAAAAAAAAAAAAAAATGGACAGCACAATAATACCTAATTGTAAAGTAATCATGTTAAAACACTGAATGAAGCTGCATCTGAGCTATAGGTTTTTGTTTTGTTTTGTTTTGTTTTGTTTTGATTTTACTATTATTACTTTTATTTTTTTCTCTATATTAACATTCTATATCTTTTTCGGTTATGTTGCTAGTTCTTCTAAACCAATGCAAATGTACTAAGAAATGATGATCATGCATCTATGTGATGATGTTAAGAATTAATGATTGCATGTGTAGAATGGTATGATCTCTAAATGTTGGGTTAATTTCTTTTTTTCCGTTAATTAAAAAAAAAAAAAAAAGAGAAGGGATAATTGGAGATGAAGGGATACAGACTGTACAACGGGACTGGATATAAAAACTCAGAAATGGACAGCACAATACTACCCAATTGTAATGCAATTATGTTAAAACACTGAATGAAGCTGCATGTGAGGTATAGGTTTTTTGTTTTTGTTTTTTTTGTTTTTTTTTCTTTCTATTATTGTTTTAATTCTTATTCTGTTGTCTTTTTATTTCTTTTTCTAAATCGATGCAAATGTACTAAGAAATGATGAATATGCAACTATGTGATGTTATTAAGAATTACTGATTGTACATGTAGATTGGAATGATTTCTAATTGTTTTGTTAATTCTTTTTTTAATTAATAAAAAAAATCAAAAAAAAAAAAAAAAAGATAAACTTTTACAATGTGACTGTGTGATTATGAAAACCTGTGTCTGACACTCCTTTTATCCACGGTAAGGACAGATGAGTAAAAAAAATATGGATAAAAATATGTAAATAATAGGGGGATAAATAAAATAAATTGGGTAGGTGGAAATATTAGTGGTCAATGAGAGAGAGGGGTAAGCGGTTGGGATATATGAGTTTTTTTCTTTTTTATTTCTAATTTTTTTTTCTGGAGTGATGAAAGTGTTCTAAAAAATTATCATGGTGATGAATACAAAACTATGTGATGATATTGTGAGCCATTGACTGTATACCATGTACAGACTATATGTGTGTGAAGATTTGTCAATAAAAATATTTGTAAAAAAAAAAAGCGATAATCTTCTTCTACTTCAGTTTTCACCTACAGACCTGTATTCCATCAAGAAATGTCATAGTCTCAAACATTCAATAGCTAGAAGAAACTTTAAAGAATCATTTAATTTAACCTCCTCTTCCCATGCAAACCATCCAAACCAAAACTATATGTAATTTTTTAGAAAACCTTCAGATATACCAGTTTTAGA
Organism: Tamandua tetradactyla; assembly: GCF_023851605.1. Lineage (NCBI taxonomy): Eukaryota > Metazoa > Chordata > Mammalia > Pilosa > Myrmecophagidae > Tamandua > Tamandua tetradactyla. The sequence goes on from NC_135340.1 coordinate 63,011,126, forward strand.
TATAACTTGATGGCTGAATTTAAGAATATATACCTATATTCATAATATAGACCTAGATCCAGATTTATAGATATGACATATTCTTCAGTATATGCCTATATATCAGATATAGGTATTGATTTAGGTAAAATGAATTTTTTATGAATTGTTATGGGAAATAATCTTAAAATAGTTATCAGAACTATAAGATGCTTTGCATTAGCTAAGTGGGCAAGAGTAGAAGTGGGGAACCAGTTAGAAAACTATTGGAGTCATCCAGGCATGGCATCATGGTGGTCTGCCTAGAGTAGGACACCAATGGAGATGAGATGGAAAGGATAAGACCAATGAGATGTGCTGATGAATTGGATGTGTAGGATCAGTGAAAGAAGTTAAGGATGAGTTCCAGGATAGAATGGTTGGATACCTGGAGTCAGCTTCAAAATAACCCAGAGGGGGTAATGTGGGTGATGGTAGAGGAGAAACAAGATGGCCCCTAAGTTGATAATTATTGATGCTAAGAGATAGGTACATGGGCTTCACTTTACTATTCTGTAGCTTTTATTTATGCTTAAAATTGTCCACAATAAAAAATGGTTTAAAATATCAGTAGACTTTCCTGATAATGTCAATTCCAGAAATCATTCCTAGGAAAACAATCAGAACTACAAATAGATTTTTTATAAGGATAGTCATTGTAGTATGATTTATAACAGTTAGAAATAATCATGTTGACTAACAAAAGAGCAATAAATATATTGTGGTATATTCACATGATATTCCATTTAAAATTATGGCTTGGAAGGATAATGGTTTGGAGTAATGCCTATAATATAATGGTAGGTGAAAAAAAGCAGGAAACAAGCCATACATACCATTCAATAATCTCAATTTTATTATATATATATATATAAATTAAACCAAGAATGTAAAGGACTTATACATGGAAAACTATAAAACATTGATAAATGAAATTATAGAAGAACTAAATAAACGAAAGGATATTCCAAAGCAATTTACATATTCAATACTATCCCAATCAAAATTCCAACAGCCTTCTTTGCAGAAATGCTACTCATCAAATTTTTATGGAAGGAAAAGTGGCCCCAAATAGCCAAAATTATCTTGAAAATCAACAAAGTTGGCGGGCTCACACTTACAATTTAAAATGTATTACAAAGCTTCAGTAACTAAAACAGCATGGTATTGGCACCAGGACAGACATACAGACCAACAGAATCAAATTGAGGACTCAGAAATAAACATATATATCTATAGCCAATTGATTTTTTTATAAGGGTACCTAGTCCACTCAATAAGGAAAAAACAGTCCTTCAACAAATTATACTGAGAAAATGGGATATCTATATGCAAACAAGAATGAAAGTTGACCCCTACCTCATACCATATAGAAAAGTTAACTCAAAATGGATCAGATACCTAAATTCAAGAAACAAACCTATGAAACTCCTGGAAGAAAACATGGTGAAGCATTTTTAAGACTTCACATCAGGCAATGGTTTCTTACATTTTACACCAAAATCATGAACACAAAGAAAAATAAATAAATAAATGGAGTGTCATCAAAATTAAAAATGTTTGTGCATCAAAGGACTTTACCATGAAAATTAAGGGACAACCTACAGAATGAGAGAAAATATTTGGAAACCACATTTTTTATAAGAGTTTAATATCCAGAATATATGAAGAAATCTCATAATTCAACAACAAAGAGACGAACAACCCAGTTTTTTCAAAAGGGCAAAAGGAAGAAATACAAATGGTCTATAAGCACATGAAAAGATGTTCAACATCATCAGTCCCTAGGAAATGCAAATCAAAACCAGGAGACACCATTTCACACACTCCTAGAATGGCTACCATTAAAAAAAATAATAATAATAACAAGTATTGGAGAAGATTTGGAGAAATAGGAATACTACTGCATTGTTGGTGTGAATGTAAAATGCTGGAGCTGCTGTGGAAAGCATTTGGCAGTTCCTCAGAAAATCAAGTATAGAATTACCATATGACTTGGTAATCCACTTCTAGGTATATATAAAAGAATTGAAAGCAGAGTTTGAAATAGATATTTGCACACTGGTGATTGTAGAAGCATTATTCACAATTGCCAAAAGATGGAAGCAACCTAAGTCTCTATTAAATGATAAATGGATAAACAAAATATAGTACATATATATATAATGGGATATTATTCAACTGTAAGAAGAATAAGTTCCGATAGATGCGACAAGATGGTTGAACATTGAAGACATCACATTTTGTGAAATATGCCAGACACCAAAGGAAAAATATTATATGATCTCCTTTGCATGAAATAATTCTAATAAACAAATCCACAGAGTCAGAAACTAGAATACAGTTTACCAGGAGCTGGGGCGTGGGTAAAGAATGGAAAGTTGGTGCTTAATTGGTGCAAAGTTACTGTGCGGGGTGATGGAAGAGTTTTGGTAATGGATGGTGTGATGGTAGCACAACATTTTTTTAATTAACAGCACTGAATTGTATATTTGAATGAGATTAAAAGGGGGACATTTTAGGTTCAATGAATATTACTAGAATACAAAAATTTTAAAAACCAGACTTTACAACACTGTGAACCCTAATTAAACTATTAACTAGAGGTAATAGTATAATTATAATAATATTGTTTCATCAATTATAACAAAGGTAGCAAAGTATTAACAACAGGAAAAACTGTGTCTGTAAGGGGAGGTATATGTGGACTCCATTTTCTGTAAACCTACAGCCTTTCTCATTAAAAAGAAAAGCAACTATACAAATAAAGACTGACTGTACAGATAAAGAATAGCAAGCTAAGATACTACGATTTACTACAATTGGTTATTCAAACACTAAGAGTGACTTCTGATTTCTTGATGTTTGTGTGCCCTGGAAAAGAAATAGAGACAGTCTGTAAAATAAGTTAATTAGACTTGGATGCCTTTGATATCTAGTGGGACATATATGATGTATTTTATGTATTTTGCATGTGACAAATGATGAATATGGTGTATGAGGTAATGTTATACAATACATGGTGTGCATGAACTAAGAGAAAAATATGCAGCACATAATTATTGGGTACACAGGTTCTTGACAGTCAATTTATATTCTGAAGGGAACAAACTTTTAATTTAGTGAGTTTGAAGCTGCATATATTGCCAAAGGGTAAACAACCATGTTTCTGTTTCTTCTAGGCATATTATTTTCCACATTGACAAGAACAGTGTGATTTTTCTTCTACGTAAAGGTTTGTAAAGCCTGAGCTCTTTGATAGGAGAACACCTTCTTGAAGCTGACTAAACCTCTCTCATAGTCTATTTAAATTATTTTTCTACTTTGAGAACCAGTAACTCAAGGATAAAAAAGTTAGACTTTTGCTTAGTTAATAATTTCAAATGAGTATAAAAGATGTGACCAAGAAAGCAAGAATTTCTCTGTGTAGAGAAATATGGAGTCTAAAAGATAGGATAATCTTAGCCAATAATAATTTTTTTTTCTGAAAAAAAATCAACCTATATTTATCTTTGGCATGGTGGAGTTGAGGAGGGATGAGATGAGATAGCATACTTAGTGGGAGAAGGTGGGGTGGGGCAGAGCCCACCTAAATACAATCAACAAAAATCTTAGTCTCCATGAGAAATACAAAAGTTTATGGTGTAGAAGGGTAGAGCAGAAGAAGTACTATAGAGTAGTATAGTTCGATAGAGTATGTGTGGCATAGTATAATCAGTAGTCCTTGCCCTAAAGATCTTACAGTTTACTTGGGGAGATGTGACTAATATGTGAAACAATGGGCAAACCATTAAGGACTAATGCAAATTAGTGCTATATAATATGGTATAAACTGTTGGCTTGTGGAAACACATTGGAAGGGGATTTTTAGTTAGCGAAGGAGGTAAAATTTACCTCAAATGATAGGTGTGATCTATATAAACTGAGAGAAGGAGAGGAGGCTGTCCAGGCTTAGGAGAAAAAGCACAAAAATAAATGCAAATGAGCTTTGTGTGTTTGAGGAACAATAGAGAGATCCATCTGATTAAGAGCAAAGAGGAAGTTTGAGGAAAATGGAAAAAGCCATTGGGTCAGTAAAGGGGAATCAGACTATGAAGGGCCTCAGAAACTTGGCACAGGGATTTGTGTTTGATACGAGCAGGGAGTGGTGCAATGTTTAAGGAAAATTGGTCTGGTGTCCACGTGCAGGATAGACTGGAGCAGGGAGAGCTTGAAGTCAGGGAGTTTCCTTGGGAGGTTGATGTGCTGGTCCAGAAACAAGGTGGAGAGGAACTGGGGGAGGCAATGAGAACAAAGTTATCAGACGTGAGGAATAAGTAAAAGAAGTCAGTAGATTAGCTAACTATCAGAGATAGAAGAAATGAGTGAAGACAAGGCTTCAAACCTGGAAAATGAGAGAGAGAAAAAAATAAACCCAATGGTTTTGATGACAGAGATTTACCTCTGAGATTTTTCTTCTTCTTCTAAAATCAGATTGATAGCTGGATGTAGAGAAAAGATCAGTTCATTTTAAGAGATCTTGAGTTTACAGGAGGACTCCCAAAAAGTGTCTTTATACTCTAGCTATGAACAAGGGGTTGGGAAAGCCCTTTTTTTTTGGCATTCAGCAGTCTAGGGTAAGTGTTGAATTTATGAAAATTAAGCCTTAATGCCCTCCAATGGCTTTAGGATTGGAGGTGGAAAAAGAGCCATAGAAGAGACAAGAAAAGGCCCCAGAGAAGCAAGACCCAGGATGATATAAGGAAGAGAATTTCAAGGGAATAACACTATCAGATATGACACCAAGGAGGTAAGGCAGAGAATGAATTTGACAAGATAGGAGCCAAATTAAGATAAAGTTAAAATAAGAATGACAAGGAGACAGGAAATCTAAGCATTTCAAGAAGTTTGGTTAAAAAAAAAGGAAGAAAGATAGAGTGGCTAGGAGGTACACCACGTTCAAGGGAATGTTTATGAAAGGTTCACCTATCCACATTTATTGGCAGAAGCAAGGAGCTAGATGACAAAGTACTCTCAAGATTCATTTCCTTATGATACTGTGGGAAAGTCAAGTCTGTCCCAGGTCTGCTCATGAGTCATGCACTTTGTATTAGTCAGGATTCTCTAGAGAAACAAAACCAATAAGAGATATCTGTAAATACAAGATTTATAAAGGTATCTCACACCACCATGGGAATGGAAGAGTCCAAAATCCTAGGGCAGGCTGTGAAGCTGGGAGCTCCGATGAAGGGTCTGGACAAACTCTACAGGAGAAGCTCTCTGGCTGAAGAAGCAGTGAAGAAGTCTCTCTTCTTCCTTAAAAGCCATCAGCAGATTGGATTATCTCATTGGTGGGTGACACGCCTTAGTTGATTGCAGATGTAGTCAGCCACAGATGCAATCAACCGACTGATGATTTAGTACACCAGCCATCCAGTATATCAGCCAGCCATGAAATATCCTTGCAGCAACAGTCAGGACAGTGCTTGCCTGACTAGACAACTGGGCATCATCAAGTTGACACCAGAACCTAACTGTCACAGACTTAGACACATTTCTCCGTGTTTTGTGCTCTTCCCAGCCACTTCCACCACGTGCCAGTTGTCCCTACTCTGCTGGATACTCCTGTGACGCAAATCTGCTACTGCTTCAGGGGCCTTGGTAAAGAGTGGAATTCTCATTAGGCCACTTATCTTTTGTCATTCCTTCTTTAACTCCCCTCAATACCATTAGATCAGAAACTAGGGGTATGCCAGACTTCACTGGCCAGGTGGGAGGAACTAAGGAGATTTACAGAGTTGCCAAGGAAAGAACTGGAAATTGAGTAAATACAGTCCAGTTACTAACTTAATTCCCTTTTACTCATGGTTGTCCTCCTCTGAGATTTGTCTTCTTCCAAATTCCACATGGCAAATACCCAACCACCGTTTAAAGAAACTTTACCACCAGCCACTGAGCTGGTCTTACCTCAATGACCCATATCCCCCCGCCCCATCCAGTACAACAACCTGCAACATTACATTTCCCAAAGTATTAAAAAGTCATTCATAAATACTACTATGTGGGCTTTAGCGTATTTCTTTTATGTCCAAGAAACTCACTAGGATTTTACAGGGGACGACAGTTCTGCTCTTCCAGCCACTCTTGAAATGGAAGGAATTAGTGGGAAGAAACAGGTAGATAAATTACATAAAGCTGGAGACCGTGCTCCCCTGAATAGCAAGGTTACTACAGATTGGCTCAAGTCTTACCTTTCTCTGTCCACTCTGTGGTGAAGGTCAAGGTGAATAGCAGGAAGTGTTAAAATTAAGTAGGAGGCACCATCAGTCCAGAGTCTAGATAATCTGCTAAATCTTCATTCCCTGCATAAGTAAGAGTTAGCTATATCTTAATTATGGATACACAGGTCAAGATGATTAGGGTATTTCAAAAGTGGAAAGCAATTAGGACATATCAATAAATATATCAGTTAGGACAGAGAACTGAATTGACTGTGATTATTTGGAAACCCAGACCTCTTGACTTCTAGCTCTTTACCTGGGAAATCATATTTTTGCTCCTCACAGCCACTGTGGATATGAGAAGAGAAATGAGAGAAGGAAAAGTTACTAGACCTTTAGTAATCCTTAAGATGCAGCCAAGAGACTGTCACACAGTTAAGAGATAATCATAAAGCCTTATGCCTTTTTACAATACCTACAGGCTAACTCATCTCCTGCATAGACAGAACATAAGCTCCAAAAGAGCAAGAATTTTTCACTTGATTTGTTCATTCATGTATCCCTAGCATCTGGAATAATGTCTAGTACATAAGAGTCACTCAACAAATATTTGTTGATTAAATGAATAAATGCATGAGTGAATAGATAAGGAACATGAAGCGTAATGGAATTGATGCTTTGTCACTTAGGCCACAGCATTCTTTGACAGAGCAGATCATGTAGGAATTTACATGTCTATTGTGAAAGGACATGAGGTAACACCCTCCCGGGACCTGAGACCGGAGTCGCACAGGCAGGGGTGTCGCAGAGCTAAAGAGGGAGTGTCACACTGTGGGGCAGGGTTAAGTCTCTCTGGGATATTTAAAGTCATTGCCTGTTGTAGCTCCCCAGTTATAGATAATAGGCTATGTGAACAAAGCCCAGCACAGCCGGGGTGGGTGAGCTCAGACAGTAAAATTCCCCGAAGCATATACAGTCATCATTTCATTCGAGGCCAATATCTGCAGCCAACGTGGCTCCTCCCAGCTCTGAGCTTCGGATAGGGCCCACTGGGATGCTGCCATCTCAGAAAAGTGTTCCAGCCTCACGAACTTTCTGCCTATGCAATGCAGGGGTCTCCCTGAAAAGTAGTGTTATAGCTAATAAGGGCCCTTTTCCCTAACCCTGGAGCAGTTTGTCCTTTTGATCTTGCATGGTGGTTTTCTGTGAGTTAAATTTAATAAGCTGAGGCTGTCCAAGTTTGACCTCTCTGGATTGAGACGACTAGACGTTTATGATTTCTCATTCTCCCTGATTTGATGGGCAGTGTTTCTGCCAGAAGGGGAAAAAGTAAATCCAAAGGATTCTCTTTTCCCATCAGAAATCCTCTGTCTGCTGTCTGAAAATCTAAAGGGAAAAGTCTCAGGATCAGACACTGACGTTGAGAAGAGACTTTGGAGATTTTGTGGTCCAGGACCCTAATTTCATGCAAACAGAGGGGCTGGGCAAATGACACAGATCTGGGAACAGGGAGTGGTGAGGTCAGTGTCAAAATGGAGACTTCATGACCCACCCAAAGGGACTCAATTAAAAGACTTTACAAACCCTCTGTTGGCGGGGAAAAATAATTCTGTGCACGGATTAGGTGGACCCCTAATGCCAAGTCAATCCTGCCTCCTTTTGAGGTGAAGTACCTAAGGCCCAATGGAAGAAAGGAGAGTATTTTGCAATAAAAAGAACACTGTACTCACTGGGAAGCAAGAGCCCTGATTCTAACGATGTACTGAATGACCTTGAGTTAAGGTGGACCTCCTGGCATCTCATTTCCTTATCAATAAAATGAAAAATCTCCCTAAGATATTGTTGTGCTGTAAAATTCTATGACTTCTTAAGGTCACCAGATTAATTAGTGGCAGATTCCCTAATTGGAGTCCAGGTATATGGTGGAGTGTTCTCTTTACTAAAGTGGGCTTCTCATCAAGACAAAGCCAATGGAGGAAGTCAGGGAAAAAAACACCTGGAGGCCAACGTTCACTTCTTGTAAATCCTCATTCTAAGGTAAATCCTCACTCTAAGTCTCTCACATGCACTGACCGATCTTACCCTTGTAAGGACGTTCCTATAAGTAAAGCCAGTGTTTTTGCTTGGCTCTAGAGATCTAGTTCCTACCAAACTCTCCAGTCTTACTGTGCAACTCTTCTTCTAGCTACAATTTCCCGGCGACACTGGAACATTCTATTCCTTAAATATATCAAATTGGCTCCCATATCATGACTTTGCATTTGCCGTCCCCTCCACTTAGCATGTGTTTCCCACTCCCAGCTCCAGATCACTACATCAATCTTCCTTCAGGTCTCAGCCCAAATGTCCACAAGAGGTGATTACCCAATCTAAAGTGTCCCACAAAGCCACTGGTCCTGATCAAATGTGCTGTTTTTACTCTATTTTACTGTGTGTGGTGCTCTTTCTTACAATACATTATCTTGTTTATTTATCTATTGTTTGTTGTCTGGGTGCCCTCTACATGTGGCTTTGATGAGAGCAGGGACCTTGTCTGCCTTGTTCATCAATGTATTCCCAGTACACAGAACAGTGCCTGGCCCAGAGTGGGTGGAATATTTCATGGATGAGCAAATGATTGCTCAAGGTTCCATAGCTAATTCGTGGAAGAGCCAGGCTTTGTACCAAGATTGTCCAGTTCTCAGCTCTATTCCTTAAACTACTAAGTCTCTGAACAGTGATTTGTCAGTGAATTTTCTAAGGAAAGGAGTAGGGCAGTACTGGATCTGGGCATCAGGACAACACAGTTTAGAAGAAAGAGCCAGTTGACTGGAACTTTCGTCCAAGCTCTTCCCTTCACTGGCCTGCAATGTAGGCCAAGTCATGAAATGTTAACTCTAGACAGGATCTTGGAGGCCATCTGTCCACAGGCTTTGAACATTTTTATATCAGCAGAAACCTTTACTTAAATACAACTGTTTTGGTTTGCTAAAGCTGCCAGAATGCAATATACCAGAAATGGGTTCACTTTTTCAATAGGGATTTACTAGGTTATAAATATACAGTTCTAAGTCCATGAAAATGTCCAAATTAAGGCATCAAGAGGAAGCTGCCTTCTCTAAGGAGAGGCTATTGGTCTCCGGGTTTCCTCTGTCACATGGGAAGGCAATGGCGACGTCTGCTGGCCCTTCTTTCCTAGGTTTTGGTTTCAATGGCTCTTTCCCAAATGTCTCTGGGCATTTTCTCACTTTTATCCTCATAAAAGACCCCAGTAAAGGGATTGAGCCCCATCCTGAATAGGCTGGGTCACATCTCAATTGAGCCAAAAGTTCCCACCCATAATAGGTCTGTCCCCACAGGGATGGATTAAAAGAACATGGCCATTTGTGGGGTACGTAGCAGCACAACAACTTTATACAGAATACATAAAGCAGAGAAAACAGGGCTACTCTAGTAAAAGCACAGGAGGAGCTAGAGCCTGTCCTCTAGACTTATTCATCAGCCCATTGGAGGTCATCTCTGAAGCAACTCCGAAAAATTCAGTTTGAAAACCACTGAGGTAGTCCAATTGCCCATCGGGTCCAGAATCTGCATAATTAGGGTGCTCATACCTTTGGAATAGCCCATTCTATTGTTAATTATTAGGAAAGTCAACTTTTTCTTAGGCCAAAGTATCCAGTTCACAAAAATAAAATCACTCTCTCCGGCTCTAGGCCAGCCGCAACAATACAAAAGCCAGTGAGAAATGGCCCAGGTCTTTCATGAGACAGATCTGGGTTTGAAGACCAGCTCTGTCGCTTATCTTCTCTAGCTCCCAAACACGTATTTTTCATTTTTGTTTTTGTAAGTTAGGGATAATAATAGTACTTGTCTTCTATGAGTGTCATAAGGATTAAAGACAGTAATGCAAAGATAGAATAATGCCTGAGACAAGGGAAGCACTCAATTAACTTTAGCTATCATTATCAGGATCATAATCTTTGTCATGACCGTGACCACCTTGCCATATTACCACCACCTCACCCCACCACCACTATGATTTCTGCTCAAGAAACTTAAGGGTTACTTGGATAGCAGCCCAAACTACATCAATAAAATACAAGTCGTTCTGATAAATTCTGTTATAGAGGCCTGCTCTAAATATGTACCAACATACTCAGCAAACATACATAATGCCCATTTTTTCCTCCATTATACCTCAGATCTTTCAGATTTTCCCTGGCCAGGCCAATTAGAATCATGTATGTTCTCTAAGATCTTGCTACCCATTGTGTGGTCCCTAGACTAGCATCTAAGTATCATCTGGATACGTGTTAGAATTGCAAAATTTCAAGATCCACCCTCTAGATTGACTATAGCAGAATCTGTATTTTAACAGACGCTCCTTCAACTGTACATTGAAATTTGAGAAGTTCTGCCTAAGGTTCGACTTCTTCACCTGCTAGATGGGGAGGTGGCCATTTGTTCTGCCTAAATCACGGGGCAAACTGAATGGGATGTTGTACATAAAAGCACCTTAGAACAAATAAACTGTTAATTCCTCAGTGGTCTAACTTATACATCACTGGTTGATTTATGGAAGGACTATTGCAGCTTACAGTCCTATTTGAACTCTGCATCAACTATTGAATAACTGTAACTTCATATTGTTTCTGTCTTTAAAATTATAAATATTCCTTCTGAACAGGAAATTCCATTCAAATGATTTCTGCCACAGAGCATATTCACATCCTTGAGTATGCCTGGTCCCTGTGTGATCGTCTTTCAGAATTCAATTTGACCAACAGTTATTATTCCCACTCTATTTTTTGGAATGCTTTCAGCCAGCTACATGATTTCATGGATTTAAACACATCATTTTTGCTATTATTTCATAGTTCACATGCCTAAAATAATACATGACACATTTTTAAATGTATCTTAAGACACATTTTTAAATTTTATGATTTAGGAATTAATAAAATCTAACTTATTAAATCTTGCCACCCAGGATATTGAAGTCTTGGTTCTAGCTGGGAGTTGGGTGGTCAAAATGAATATTAGTGGGATATGTTCCAAGGAATTATAAGACCATAGGAGCCAAATACCAAAAAGGAGAAAGGGAAACTCTACATATCAGTATAGCCAACACTCTCTTAGGTGGCCCAACATAAAAACAAATGATCCAATAATTCAAAGGTCCCAACTGATTTCATAGAGGTGACAAACGCAGGGACATTTAAAATAAAATATTCCCGAAACTCTCCAGGGGGTCAGTTATATGTCAGATATTATCAGGGAAATATGAGGAAACTGAGAAGTGTCCGGAGGTAGCTTAAGAAGCAAACTGACAAGGATCCAAGGTAAATATTCACAAAGTCAGGAGTAAGAGGTGGTCTCAAGGAATTAAACTGGTATTCAGCACTCTATTTGGCCTTCTCTTCATTATAGAGAAAGGGTTGCTAAAAGATAAGCAGTAGCATAAAAATCAGAAAACATACATGAAAGGCACCAGTACATGCAGTACATGACCATCTTCCCCATTCTTTCTGGATCCTCTCTACTATAATACTCCCACATTCCTTTCACTGACTTTTTAGTTCAGTCCATTCTACATGTAAGCCGTCTTGTCCATGGGCCTCTGATCACTGTCTTCAAAGGCATATTGGATTTGAAATATAGCAGCAATTTTTCTCTGGGGAGACACAGCAAATATTCTGGCCCTACTGTGACCAGAAGTGGTGCCTAGCCCTGTGCGGCCTGGTACTCACTGGACATGCTCAGAAGCCATGAGAGAACTTGAGATAGAAATCAGTACTTGGATTGGGGATCCTACTGGCCTAATGTTTTCCTTCCTTCAGCTGTCTCATCTGTTATTTCATGAGCTCTATAGCTGGATGGAATATAAATTCATTTAGTCTGAATTCTTATTTCACATACAGCCTACTCCCTGGGGACCACGAATGCGTCAAGTCTACCATCTTAAATCTCTGAGCTCTATCTGCTTTGCTACTTGTTAACAAAAAGCCCAGAATTCTCCTTATAGTCATCCTACAGATTCTGAGCAGTCAAAGCCATCCTACCTTTTCATAAAAGTATCTTTTACCTTTGTGCTTCTTGTTAACTCTATTTTAATTGAAATCTTCAATACCATGTTTAACATTGTGATGCATTAATAAACCAATGATGTTATGGGTGCATAATACAAATTATCCAGTCATATATGACTGAATATGAAAATACTTTTGGTGCAAACTGCAAAGCCAATATGGAAATAAGATAAAGTAATGGTGGGGTGAGACTTGGATGGATGGTACTTCTTGTGAAAAATCACCTGTGGGTTTTAGAGGATGGTAAGATCATTATGAGCCAACAGTGTGATGTAGCTGCCAAAAAGCTAATGCGATCTTAAATTACATTAATAGAAGAAAGCGCTGAGAGCAGGGAAGGTGACAAACTCAGTATTGATGTAAAGTAAAGTGTTCAGTTTGAGGGATATATTAATTATCTATAGCTGCATAACCAATTACCTCAAAACTTAGTGGCTTAAAGCAACAACATTTATTGTCTCACAGTTTCACAGTTTCTGTAGGTCATGAATTTGGGGGCAGCTTAGTGGGGTTCTGTGGTTGGGTATCTCTCCAACACTGCAATAAAGGTGTTGGTGGAGCCATAGTCACCTCAAGGATCGACTGGGGAAGTAAGATCTGTTTCCATGATCACACACATGGCTTGTCCTGTTGTTCAGTTCCTTGCAGGCCCTTGGACTGAAGGCCTCGTTTCCCCACTTGTTGGCCAGAGGCCACTCTCAGTTCTTTGCCACTTGGGTCTCTTTGTAGGGCAGCTTATCATATGGCAGCTTGCTTTATCAGAACAAGAATGTAAGAGCCGAAGAGAGAGCGTAAGTCAGGAGTTCAGAGTGCTTTGTAACTGGATCTTGGAGATGACATCCCATCACTTTTTTTTATGTTTTTCCCTCCATGGGCAGGCACTGGGAATTGAACCCAGGTCTCTGGCATGGCATGCGAGAATTCTGCCACTGAGCCACTGTCACACTGCCCAACGTCCCATCACTTTTGTGCTATTCTGTTGCTAGAAGCAAGTCATAAGGGTCAGCTCACACTCAAGAGAAGGGCATGAATAGGAGGCAGGATCATTGAGAGCAAGCTATCTACAACAGAGACTACATCTAAAGAAGGGCAATGATGACTCCCTTGAGGGAAGCAAGCAGGGCTTAGGGAATCATGTCCTAAAGAGAACACTTGAAGGAATGTGATTCATGCCTGCAAATATTTGAAGAACTCTCATGAAAATATGGGATTAGATTTGTCCTGTGCCATTCAAGAATGGGAGTGGCAAATACAAATATCCCTTTGCTAAATAGAGCTTGCCTGGGCTTAAGTCAATAGACTAATATTGGAACATGCACGTGCCCTTTAAAGGATACAGCCATCACTTGGTGTCAGCTGAGTGTTGTCCTATGGCAATGCAGGATCAGCATGGCTGCATCTCCCTATTTTTTAAGAGCAACCAAACATTCACATCTCCACTTGAAGTCTTATTCATAAAAGACTGCAGAGACAAGTCAAAAAGCAACTGCTAGTTACCAGTTTGTGACCTCTGTCTCAATGAAAAGTAGGACCAATGGGTAGAAATTAGGAAAGGCAGACAATTTTCTACTGATGAGAACTAATAAAGGAATAGATGCCTTGGAGATGTGATTTTTGTGTCACTAACAGTATTTGAGATGATATTGGGTAATGACGGGGCAGGAGTATAATGATAGTGATTTCTCCCTTGAACAATCCTGGGTGAAATCAGTATTCGATTTCACTAATACTAATTCACTAATTAGAATTAGTGCTTGTTTATGTGTCTTCCAATCATCTAATTTTGTCATTCATTGGTCAAATTTGCCCCAAGTTTGACTGTCAATCAACAGTATTGCCTAAAGAAAAGAGATAATCCTGCCCAAAACTCCCCTGGTGCCCAGAGAGGTGTGGACATGGAGAACATGTGTGGGCTCTCTAGGGGCCACCTCTTTTCTTCTAGTCTTCTCAGGAACGAGTCCTCACCAACTACCAGGCATAACACTCATCCCCCATAGACTGGGATAATAAATTAGCAACAGCTAGGAATGTTCCTTAATATTTTATTTGGAGCAAGAAGTGGGTGCTTCTGTCTCATTTCTGGATGTTATCTCTACAGATTCATCCTCTCTGATCTTCTGCATAGCTTTTGGGATGACGTTTCTATTCTTTCCTTCCTTTTGCCAACTTCTTGAGATGTTTCCAACTTCTAGCTTCTTTATGAAGAATCTTTTCCTTCTGGCTTCCTACACTAAATATTTGATAAATCCTAAGAGTCTCTTCTAATATGTCAGAATCCTAGTTGTTGCTTAAGCCTTATTATCTTATCTTCAAGCCCAGTCCTTAGATGGTTAGTGATTGCCTCACACATAAAAACAAACACAATCCAAAGTTTTTAGTGTAGTTTTGTCCATGTATTCAGACTTCCTGAGTATTAATGTGTCATCGTGGTTTCCTTTGAAAATGCCTACTGAGGATCAATAATAAAACGGTCCAATCTAGTGCTAAATTCATCATGTAGGGAGTTTTAGGAAGTGTCTTATTAGATATTGTACAAATATTTAACAATATAACCCTCTTCAGAAACTTACTATGTGCGTTAGTTTATTAAAACTCATTTTAACAATTTCTCAAAAATATTTCAGCAAGAAACTTCTGTGGAAATTATTAACAACCATGGAGTAGCAATTTAGGAAATATTAATCTAATTATATGAAAGCATCTAAATATATGGGAAATATTTTAAACGTCCCTTTGGAGACTTGAAGCTGTAGTGATTTACAATGATAAACATTTGTGGGCCTCCAAAGGCAAATGAACTAATACTTGTTGAGAGTGGAAAATATAGGCAGAACACCTGGGGCATTCTTGGAATCCCTAGAGAAAGTTGAAAGGTAGAAACTGGATCTTTGGTTGCTGACACATGTTGTAGCCTGAGGCTACACGATGCTTAACTACTAGAAAGCACATTTGTTGCCATCAAGTTAAGTGCTAATTCTATTTGGGGCAGGCTAAACAGACCAGGTGCAGTGACAAATGGATACCTGAGTGAATCACTTGCATATTTTTGAATGTGTTATAATGACCATGTGTTAATTTCACAATAAAAATAAAGATTAAAATTTAATTTTAATAGAGAAAGATGGATGGAAAGGTATAACATGAAGGACACACTGGCTAAGAAAAAGTATGGAGCTCTTGAATGCCATGCACTGGTGAGAGTTATTTTAAATACTCTATAGGAATGCCAGAATTCAACCTTATGTAAAATTGACCTATTCATCCAATAACTGCTTAGATCAATAACCAAGTC
Organism: Tamandua tetradactyla; assembly: GCF_023851605.1. Classification (NCBI taxonomy): domain Eukaryota; kingdom Metazoa; phylum Chordata; class Mammalia; order Pilosa; family Myrmecophagidae; genus Tamandua; species Tamandua tetradactyla. Next base: position 63,026,704 of record NC_135340.1, read on the forward strand.
TTGAGGCTTTATGGTATATGCCTTATAGCTAAACTAACCCTTGACAAATGCATCTGGAAATTGAACTATTCCGGTGTGGGAAAGTGGGAAGCCAGAAGTTGCCTGTTATACTCATGAATGCTGACGTCATGGAATTCCTGAATGTGCATCGTACATTTATTTCCACAATGGTTTACTAACACTGTTACCTACATTAGCTTATCAGAAAATTCGGAGTGAAACATCTTTCCTGAGGGCCCTACAGGGCAGAGAAACAAGGCAGAACAGTGAGCACAGGCTCTTTCTGGAAGGAAAAACTCTTCCCCAAAATTCGTGGTCTAATGTACCACAGGCTTCATTCAAGCCACTTGGCACAAGCGTGACCAGCAAATGAACCCGAACTAAAGGCAGCGTTGCTCCCTCATATCCCACAAACATAGCAAATGTCGTTCTGCCTGACCTGTTTGAAACTGAGAACTGAAATTAATGAAAAACTCAATTAAAACAGGCAAGAGTACACAACAGTCCTCGGCTTTTTACTTTGACCAAAAACCTAGAATGTAAAATTTTATATTTCTTTTATTGTGGGTTCACTAATTGTATAACATATTTCTGTTGGTCCAATTTCCATTTTCTTAAAGAAGAGAAGGAGTTAAAAGAAGAAAGAAACCATTTGAGTCCAGATTTCTAGATTGTTATGGCTTTATCATGTCATCTTTTATGGTTATCTTGCTCATATTCAATTCAACATCATTTTCTTTATGCAATTTGTCTTTGAAAGTTTTTCCAAAGCATTCTATTCAGGTTTATATAGGAATAACATTTTTTGCATTAAAATATCATTGGCTTAGGGCAGAATGACAGTGGCTCAGTGGCAGAGTTCTTACCTGCCATGCCGGAGACCTGGGTTTGGTTCCCAGTGCGTGCCCATGAAAAAAAAAAAAAATCATTGGTTTATATGACCTATCAATAACAAGTACACTAGCACAAACAGATTTTGAATTCAAGCAAAACTGACTCTCCGTAAGCATACAACTCATCTAACAGGAGTGGAAGTTTGGCCGGGGAGCAGCATGCGGCACTATCTGTGAGTATGATTAGAGAGGAAACAGTGACATTCATTCATTCATTTATCAAATGTGTGTTGAGTGTTGAGCATTCACACATGCCAGGAAGCGTAGGTGAATGAGACACAATAGTGAAGAAAACAAAGACTTGGCTTTCATATTGCTTCTATTCTAGTCAAAGCAGGTAGATAACAAATAATAAACAAAAATGGTACAAATAAGTTCTTTTTATTTGAAATAATTCATGTACCATAAAATAATGTACAATTTTAAAGTGTACAATTCAGTGGTTTTCAGTATATTCACAAGGTTGTGCAACTATCAGAACTACCTAATTCCAAAATATTTTCACTACCCCAAGAGGGAACCCATTACCCGTTAACTGTCACTCCTCATTCCATTCTCTCCCCTCCCTCTAGTAACTACTAATCCATGTGGCTACTGTGTGTGTCTATTGTTTTGCCTATTCTGGACATTTGTATTACACAAATTTGCATTATACAATAATATACAATTGTATTATACAGAAAATTGTATATACAAACAATTGTATTATACAAATGTGGCCTTTTGCATCCAGCTTCTGTCACTTAATACAATGTTTTCAAGATTCATTCATGTTGTAAAACATATCAGTACTTAATTCCTTTTAATGGCTGAATAATATTTTGTTGTATTGGTAGACTACATTTTTATTTATCCATTTCTTAGCTGTTGTTTCCACTTTTCGACTATTATCAAAATACACTTGAACATTTGTGTACAAGTTTTTGTTATCAAAAAAAGTGTATTTTGTTATCAAAATACACTTGAACATTTGCATACAAGTTCTTGTTGGAGCAACTGTTTACAATTCTTCTAGGTAAATGCCTAAGAGTGGAATATCATGTCTATGTTAAACTGTTTTCCACAACGGCTGCACCATTTCTGTATTCCCACCAGCAATGCAGAGAGTTCCACAACCGTGCACCCAGCTTCCCCTATTATTAACCTCTCACATTAGTATCTACACTTGTTACAATTACTCACCAATATTGGTACATTATTATTAACTAAAGTCCATAGTCTATTAAAATTTCCTTAGTCTTTATCTAGTCTTTTTCTGTTCAGGGTCCCCTCCAGGATGCCACGTTACATTTAGTAGTGGTAATGTCTCTTTTGGCTCTCCTTGACTTTCCCCTTTTTTGATGACTTAGGCAGTTGTAAAAACTGGTGAGGCATTTTGTGGAATGTCCCTTGAATTTGGATTTCTCTAATGATTTTCTCCTGGTTAGTATAGTGGCTTGAGAACCATGTTCCCAGAAAAACATGTTTTTAAACTTAATCCGTTCCTAGGGGTGTGGGTCCATTGTAAATAAGATCTCTTCAAGATGTCATTTCAGTTAAGGTGTGGCTCAAATGAATCTGGTTGGACTTTAATCCAGATGACTGGACTCTCTTATAAGCAGAGAAAAAGTCAAACTGAAAAAAATCCACGGGAAGGAGCTGGAGGTCAATGGAACCCAGAGAAGCAAGGAGAGGCCACTGTGCACACTGGACGGAAAAGCCGAAGATCACCAGTTCCAGCTCCAAAATGCTGCAGTCTTCTAGGAGAAGGTATCACTTGATGATGCCTTGATTTTGGATTTCTCCTAGCCTCAAAACCATGAGCTAATAAATTCCCATTGTTTAAGCCAACCCATTGCATGGTTTTTGCTTTAGCAGCCAGGAAACAATTAGGCTGAACTTATGGATTTTGGGGGAGGAAGATCATGGAGGTGAAATGTCGTTCTCATCACATCGTATCAGCATTGTTGCTGATATTGGCCTGGATCACCTGCCCGAGGTAGTGTTTATTAGGTTTCTCTATTGTAAAGTTTCTCTTTTTCCTCCCTGTCTACACTATACCCTTTGGAAGGAAGTCACTAGGCACTGCTTACTCTTAACAAGTGAGTAGTTATGTTCTCTGAGGACAGAGAATCTATATAATTTATTTGGAATTCTTCTGCTCAGGATATTTGCCCCCCCCCCCCCTTTATTTATATGTATTTCTTCAATTGTATTATATGGGTATAGACACATGGATATTTACTTAATACTTTGGGTTCTAACACAGTACTAATTTATTTATTTTCCTGTCCAAATTATTCCAGTTTTGGGTACTCTTTCAGTGGGCTCCTGCATCCCGTTAACATATCCTCATCATGGTGGATTGCATTCTTCTTAGCACTTCCTTGCTGTGTGATACCACAAGACTCTCCCACCTAATTTTGTATATTTTCTGTCTCAATCCTAAAACCAATCATTTCTTCAAGAAGCCCTGGTTCCTTTTATTGACTAATGATATTAGAGATCAAGATTTGGGCACTAGGTGAACTAGTGGCTACTGGGGTGCCATTGTTTCTAGGTTCTCTCGGCAGAGAGAGCAAAGAACTATATGTCTTTTTACTAAACTATGTACAGGCACATATTTTAAAATAGTTCTATATGTAACTATCTGCCTCTACATTAAACTAAATGAGTTCATTATCACATAGGTCACTCTTGCCTTCCCCCTTGCTTATTTGTAAACTCCCACTCCAGCAGTGAGAAACCTGGATCCCATCATCTGTCGCTTAAGTCAGCACCTTTCCCCCCACCCCACATTCAGTGAGGTTGTTTTGCACTTTGTAATACAGTTAGGTTGCTTTGTCACATACTGCATTCCATCCTAGGGTCCCCTGACTTAAAAAAAATTTTTTTTAATTTGTCTACAATAAGGTTCACCTTGTGTGCTGTAAAGTTCTATAGGCTTTGGTAAATACACAGAATCATGTATCAAAAATTACGTTGCCATACAGAATCATTTCACCACCCAAAAAGCCCCCTGTACTTCACCTATTCAACACTATCTCCCCATATCCTCTGAACTCCTGGTTAACATTGATCTTTTTACTGTGACTATAGTTTTGCCTTTTCCAGAATGTCACATAGTTGGACTGGCTTTTTTCACTTAGCAATATGCATTTAAGATTCATGCATGTCACCTTGAGTAGGGCACGAGATTTTGTAGGTTTGTCCAGAGCGATGCCTCGATAAATCCCAGAAGGATTTGAACAGTGAATAAAAAAGTATTTGCAAAGAATGGTGAGAAAAGGGGAAATTTCAACTTTCTCAAGTGGAGAATTCTTGATATTCTCACAAGCACTATGGACAACCAAACCAATAGGCTGAGCCCCCAATCTTGGGGTCTGTTCATATGAGCTTAACCCCGTAAAGCATAGGCTAAGCCTACTTAAAATTAGGTCTAAGAGTCACCCCAAGAGAACCTCTTTTGTTGCTCAGACATGGCCTCTATCTCTCAGCCAACACGACAAGCAAACTCACTGCCCTCCCCCTGTCTACGTGGGACATGACTCCCAGGGGTGTGGACCTTCCTGGCAATGTGGAATGAGCTGAGACTCAGCATCAAGGGATTGAGAAAACCTTCTCGACCAAAAGGGGGAAGAGAGAAATGAGACAAAATAAAGTGTCAGTGGCTGAGAGATTCCAAACAGAGTTGAGAGGTTATCTTGGAGGTTATTCTTACGCATTAAATAGATATCACCTTTTCAGTTAAGTCATAACAGAGAGGCTGGAGGAAACTGCCTGAAAATGTAGAGCTGTATTCCAGTAGCCATGTTTCTTGAGGATGATTGTATAATGATATAGCTTTCGCAGTGTGACTGTGTGATTGTGAAAACCTTGTGTTTGATGTTCTTTTATCTACCTTATGGACAGATGAGTAAACATATGGATTAAAAATAAATAAATAATGGGGGAAACAAATGTTAAAATAAATTTAGTAGATTGCAATGCTAGTGATCAATGAAAGGGAGGGATATGGTATGTACAGATTTTTTTCTGTTTTCTTTTTATTTTCTTTTCTGAATTTATGCAAATGTTCTAAGAAATGATCATGATGAATATACAACTATGTGATAAAAAAGAATGTTCATATTGTATGTTGATTGGTTTTATTAATAAAAATTTTAAAAAAGATTCATCCATGTCTTTCATGGCTTGATAGCTCATTTCTTTTTATTTCTGAATAACAGTCCATTGTATGGCTATACCACAATTCATTGATTCACCAAATAAAAAGCAACTTCCAATTTTGGGCGATTATGAATATGAATGCTATAAACCTACATGTACAGGATTTTGTGTAGACATTAGTTATCAGCTCATTTGGGTACATACCTAGGAGTATGATTGCTGGGTTGTATGGTAAGCTTATGCTTAACTGTAAGAAACTGTGAAAGTTTCTTCCAAAGTGGCTGTACCACTTTGCATTTCCACTAGCAATAAAAGAGAATTTCTGTTGCTTCACATCTTAGTTAGCATTTGCAATTATCAGTATTTTGAATTTTATCCAAAATGTGTGCAATGGTATCTCATTATTGTTTTAATTTTCAATTCCCTAATAACATCCAATATTGAGCATCTTTTCATATGCTTATTTGCTATCTTTTAATCCTCTTTGGTGAGGTGTCTGCTCAGATTTTTGTCCATTTTTAAATTGGGTTGTTTGTTTTCTTATTGTTGAATAGTAAGAGTTTTTTATATTTCTTGAATACAAGTCTTTCACAAATATGTGTTTTGCAAATACTTTTTCCCAGTCTTTGATTTGTTTTTTCATTCTCTTAATAGAGTCTTTTACAGAGCAGAAGATTTTAACTTTAATAAAGTCCAATTTATCAGTGTTTTCTTTCATGGATTGTGCTTTTGGTATTTTATTTAAAAATCCATTGCCAAACTGAAAGTTACTTAGATTTTCAGAGTGGCAGTTTGTCCTGCAAATCAGTTCTCTCTGCTTAGTCCAAAAAAAAAGGTTATTTATTTTAGTTATTAAGATTTTTCTTCTTTTAAGGGAAGGAATGACAACTTCCAAGCTCTCTTACATGCTGGAACTGAAAACAGAAGTGGCAGCTGCATTTTAATAAGTGCATCAGAGATTCCAACAGATGTCAACTGAAGAAATAATATAATTTTTCGAAGGGCCCTTCCTCACTTTTCATAACCATTAACAAACATTTGAGAATTCGATTATAAATAATTCTTCTTAGTTATTCAGTAAAGCAAATCCCCAGGACAGCATTATTAGCAGCCCTCAATTCAATGCCTCTGAAACAAGTACTTTAAATATTCTATAATTCAATCTTTCCATTCATTCAGAAATTCATCCAGAATTATTTTTTTCCACAATTTATTGGTGATGGTATAGCATAAATTGAATAAAAAAGATGTATGTATATGATTATAGCCTTGTTAAAATTATTACATCTGGGTAAGGTCTGGAAGGAAGTTCAGAGAAATGAAATAGTTGTAACTTTAGCAATTCTTTTTACAGCTTATAAAAAACCAAAGCATGTGCAGCTGGTGGTACAAATGACAAAAAGAGAAACGCAAGAGTTATTCAGATTGTCAAACCTAATAAAGGAATTATTAATCCACATCATCTTCACCACAAATTAATGCCTTATTGTAGATGACCTTCTACTAAGTGTTGTGAAAATTTCATTTCATTCTTTTGTCCACTAAGCCACTTTTTTTAACACAATTTTGATATTTGCAGGCAAAACATTAAAACGACCCTCAAAGACAGTAAAATGTTTACATCGTATTTAAATCTAGAACTGTTCATTAGTAAGAGGGAGTTAGCTTATCCAATGCTCAAATAACGCGAAGTCATGAGAATTATTCACTCTGCCTTAAATTGAATAAGAAAGTAGATAGAATTTCAAAGCTATAGCAAATACGAAGTAGATTTCAAATGAAGATTTCAAGTAAGAGGCACGACGTGTCAGTAGATGTGATACACATTTCATATTTCCCAGGGTGGAGAGAAAATAGTTGAATGTTGAAAACATGGAGTTGGCTCTATGCCCCTGGGGATTAAGCAACACAGAAGTCAGAAACTGGGAAATAAATTTAAAAAAAAAACAGTGGGGATTATGGATCTTTGTGACAACCCAATGAGATTATTAAGAAAGTGTTAGATTTCCTTCAAAAAGTGTTAGATTTCCTTCAAATAGAAAGTAAAATTACCTTTGGTTCTGATTAAATACGGTTTTTAAATGTTTTCAGGAAGGACAAGGAGATATCTCTTAAAATAAAGCCTGATTTGGAAATGATCTGGAGGCCTATAATTGCTGCTGGTAAGGATACCAGTTGTATACAGATTCAGGAATTCAATCATGAACAATCTTCTGCTATACATCTGATGATAGAGGTAAACACAGTGCTTTTTTTTTTTTTAAAGAAGGAACTTTTTATAACTAGAAAAGGGGCAGGAAAATTTCTTGCTTTGACTATGCATTCAAAATTTACCTGAAATCTCTGTATCGTCATTATTTTGCCAGGCCACACGTGAAGTGGCAGAGATGAAAGGGATAATTATATGGTTAAAAGAGCGAAAATGTTCATGGCCATTAAAAATTTATCAGCTAAAACAGAAGCTAAACAACTATTCTAAGAATGTAAAGTTTAGCCCCATATAAGCCGAGGAACCCTAGTCAAACTAAGAATAACTTGAGGTGAACTGTTCTTTTCTAGCTTCAAGAAAGAACTAAGTTATAAATAGGTCATAATTGTTAACAACTATTAGTTGCTACAAAAGTATAAACTTTTTAAACAGCTACTCTTGTGCTTCTTTTTCCCTTAATTTCAAGAGCAGTACACGTTCAATTAAAAGTCCTCAAAAACCATAGAAAACCTTTTACAAAAAGGAAAACTAATCTCTGCAATGCCACCAACCAAAGTCAACTACTGCTTATATTTCCTTCCGGCATTTCTTCTACCCAAATAGACCTATAATGTTTTTTAAAAACTCATAATATACCTACTGCTCTTCCATTAGTAATATATGATGAATATATTCCATGTCAATAAATATTTTCCCATGTCATATTTAAAAGTTCATGTAGTATTCCACTGTATAAACATTCCACAATTTACCCAATAAATACATGCCCAATGGACTTTCCCCCAATTTTTACTAGTGTAATTTTGTGGTAAGCAATGTGAACACACATCCTAGTACACATTTCCAATTATTAGGTGGAAGCAAAATTCTTGGGTCCAAAAGGAGTCTTCATGGTTTTGTAAATTTTGCTTTTAAAAAAAAAAGACAACTTATTAAAGTCATGCTGTTTTAACATATCTTAATAACAATATTTTATAAAAAATACTTGTCAATAACCAAATGGTCAGTTATCTGCAACCAAGACACGCCTGACTACTTCAGCAGCATAGGGTCATTGTTTAAGAACTACCAGGTCACAATTTATACCAATTATGGTTCATTACCACAAATTGAGCCTTTTTATACATACTCTCAATCTCAAACATTCCTCTCCCATTTCTCCAGCTGCTTCTCTTTAGCACCTCAAATCTGTCAATCACCACTAAGACCTCCACCCCATTGACCCTGACATCTTTTCACAGTCCATCTAATCCAGCTTAGATACCATGAACAATTGTTAAAACCATTTCCTTACATTCACCCCAACTCCTTTGCCCTTCTGTCTGTCTGTAGAGGTTACCCAGGAAAATATTCTTGTGCTTGCCGGCTAACCACAACCCAGGCAAACCCAACTCTCCACTTCTTCCTCAGGCCTGCACCTGAGCAGGTGGACATGGCAGAAGAAAATCTTGACACCATGTTCACTTATTTCACTTTGAATTCATGACCACAAACCTTAAATGGACCCTCAATGCAGCCTGGAATGCCTACAGTTCCAAGTCAATACAAATTCGCCCTTTCTCTACTCTTCTCAAACCCCCAACGTCACTCTCTCCTCCCTATCTCTCTTTTTTTTGGGTGGGGTGAGGTGCAGGGTCCAGGAATCAAACCCAGGTCTCCCGCATGGAAGGTGAGCATTCTACCACTGAATGACCCATGCACCCTTACCCCTTAACTCTTAATTGATAATCTTGCTTATTATTTTATTGAGAAAATAGAAGCAGTACCAAGAGTAGGTCCATATATCCCCCTCCACCAACCCTGTCATCCACCTGTATCTACGTCCTTGTATACTGCCTTCCCTCCCACTGCAAAGGTGAACAATCCACACTCCTACCTACGGTCAGCTCTTCACCATGCCCAAGACCCCATCCCTTCTCTACATGTATTTCCTTCTCTCTATTGTATCATTCCTACCAACAAACAAGCATGTTGTCTGTTCTTCCATCTTTAAAAGCAAAAGAAAACAAAAACTTCTCTGTAAAAACTCACACAGAAAGCTGTTTCTACCTACCCTCTCCACTCCCTCTCCTCTCTTTCTTTCAGTGTCATCGCTCCCATCAGTCCCATCACTCATTAACAATTTCAATGCTGCCAAATCCAATGGTCAATCCTCAATCGCACAACCCATCCTACTCCATATCAGCAATATCTGATGTAGTTGATTTTTCGTTCATTCAAGAAATGCTTTCTTCACTTGGTTTGCAGGATGCCATGCCTTTTTATTTTGCTCTTCCATCACCATCCATTCATTCTCAGACTTTTTTGGCTGATCTTTCTCATTTTTCCATCCACGGTGAATCTCTGGTGAGTACGTGATCTTGCAGAGCTCAATCCTAGGACCTCCTCTTTCACATTTTCTTCCAAATGATCTCTCAATCCCTATCTCTGTGCTGGGAACAACCCAGCAGAATCTCCAGTCCTGACCACTCACTGAACTATATATCCAGAAATTCATTCAACATTTCCTTTCGAACAAAACGGACATGTCAAATTTAACATGAGCAACACCAAACTCTTGATATCACCCCTGCCCCCTTCCCCCACCCACAAAAAACATGTTCATCCCATAGTCTTCCTCTTCCAAGTAAATGGCAGTTTCATTATTCTAGGTTTGCAGGCCAAACATCTTGGCCTGAGTCATTCTTGACTCTGCTCTTTTATCTCAAATCAAACAGAAACATCAGAAATTCCTATAAGCTTATCTTCAAACTGTATCCAGATTCCTACCACTTATCTCCAACTCCACAACTTTCGCAATAATCCAAGTCATCTCACACCTGGGATATTGCCATAGTATCCTCTCTGGTCTGGTTCCTATTTCCATCTGCCCCTCCCTGTATTATATTCTTCTCCAAGCAACTGGAATGACCCTTCTGAAAAGTAAGTCAGATCATGTTACTCCTCTGATCAGTACTCTATAATACGTCCCTCTCAATAAAGCTAAAGTCATTACTGGGGCTTGCCAGACTTTATTATCATCTTGCCTTTATTCTCCAATTCTCCCTTCATTCATTTCAAGGCAGTCATGCCAGCCTCCTTGATTTTTCCCAAATAAGCCAATGCACTATTACCCCAGGGCCTTTATACATGCTGATCCCTCTGCCTGGAAAGCACTACCCCACATAACCACAGAATTCTTGCCCTTACATCTTTCATGTTCTTGCTCAAATACCTTATCATAAAAGCCTTTCCTGACCCCCTACAAAAAAATACATTATGCACTCATAAGTACACAACTGTCATTGTATATCCTCAACAACATCATTGCTGTTTTAGAGTACTTAGCACTACTAGAATGAAACTCTATGGGAGCAGGGACTTTGTCTATATCCCCAAAGTTGAGAGCTCCACCTGACACATGGTATGTACTCAATAATTTTTTTTAAATAAATGAACAAGAGGAATAACTGAGAATGGTTATTCATTCCAGCTGCAAATGCAAGCTTAGAGAGTAAAGGCAAATGTTTCTGAGTGATTACCATCTGAGGGGAAGTTTTCCTTGGACATCCACACGAGCATTTTGCAATTATAGTGTATGAATGTGGAGTCTTATGTCATAGGCTTGGAACCACAGGAAAAATTAAAATAAATCTCAGGCCACAAAGAAGCAGAAAGCAATAATTAAGGTCTAGAAACAGGATTAGACAATTAGTCACCACTTGTTTTGCCAGTGTGGTTGAGAGCATAGGCTCAGGGCTCAGACAGATCTGGGTTTGAGTCCTCCCACCAAGACGCTAGCTCAGGCTAGTTATTCTCTTCGAATCTGAGTTTTCTGGTTGATAAAATAAGACTAAAACTCTCCAGGCGGTGGGCCATGGTGGCTCAGCAGATAGAGTTCTCACCTGCCATGCCAGAGACCGGGGTTCAATTCCCTGTGCCTGCCCATACCAAAATTTAAAAAAAGCAATAATTAAAACCCTCCAGGGAGTTGTAAGAATCACATGAAATAATGTTCTTAGCATAGTCCACTGCTCTTAATAACTAAATCCACACTCTAATGAGATCTCTGTTCAGTGTAGTATACATACATATTTGGAATGTGATTTTCCTATGTGCTTCCTATTTACCTGCCCTGAGGAACTGGTGAGAAGCCTTTGTGGTGAGTCTAGGGGAGAAATCTCTATGCTGAGCTGGTCAGGGGTGCTAGTCTAAGGTCCTACAATGCTCTTGCTCCCTGTTTCCTAGTTGGTCTATGCTGGACTATCTTTCACTTTGCTTCAGTGTCCTTGTTACTGATCTTATTTCTAGCTTATACCTCTGTTCAAAATCTCCTCTTAATCCTGAATCTATTTATTAATCCCAGGAATAGCTAAGTGATGTAAAAGACCATAACATCCCTTCTTCCTTCATTCTTAACGGGCATGTAAAAAGCATCTCTGAGAGAGCCCTTGTGGCCAAGTCCTATGGAGAGCAGGATGAGTGCACGCCGGACCACAGGGGAGCCTGAAGGCTAGTGGGACGCACAATCAACATATGCCTGGTGTAATGACAGCCCTCAGGAGGGAATCACAGTTCTCTGCAACGCACAGGAGAGATACCACACCAGACATGAAATATCAGAAATTGATGGAGCAATGTCTCAGGAAATATTTTTCAAGACTTTTGATCATGACCAATTCTAAGAAATGACATTTAGAGTATAACCCAACACACACACACACACACACACACATACACACACACACCGAAACATACATTTTATGAAACAATACTGAAATATTTTTCTATTCTATTTCCTTTTATTCTATACTTTCCCCTCCCGGTAAATACCTACTATACTGATTTTTTTTGACCCTCTACTTAGTGACAACATGCAGTTTGAAAAACACTGATGTAAACTGAGTAATAAAGGTGAGCACCAGTCAGCTCTGGGGTGAAGTGGGGTGAAGTGAGGGATACAGGCACATGCTCGGGGCACAAAACATAATATACAAGGCCCCTGGAGGGGATGCATATTCATTCATTCTCTCCCACCCTTAGTTTTATGATTATGATCAAATAACGACCAGCTTCTATTTTCATTTCCTTCTAAGGTGTCTTCTGTACTGCAGAGACTGGAAAATAAAAACTACACTTCCTAGAGTCCCTTGCAGCTAGGTTTTATATCTCAAATGCTCTGCCAGTTAACTTCAATTGTGAGATCAGGAAGTCGGAAAGTGAGTCAGCCACTGCCTTGCTGTACATTTTAGGCACTTACAGCAGGAAGCAAAGTATGAAAGACATGATGTCTACATGATAGTGGCCAGATGCCATGTTCTGCTGCTGTCTGGTCACCATCTTCGCTCGCTGAGAGATAGTTGTGCCAGTGGTGGCGGAAAATTCTGTACACTTGGACTATAGTCATGGCCCCATATACTTAAACTTAATTGCCTCAAATTCCTGTTCCCTTTCAATGAATTTGTAGGGAGTTAATTGCCTCTGTTAAATCCCTTTCCTCTTAAAATACTTAGGCTATGTCTTGAGTCAGTTTCCTCAAAAGGAACCCTTGAGATGCGAATTTAGGTGCAAGTGATTTTTGAAAGGAAATGCTTCCAGGAGAAAACAGTAAGGGAGTGGAGGATGTGGGACTAGGAAGGGGAAGAAGCCAAGGAAGGATATGATTTAGGAAACTTCCCAGCCTCATCTCACAGAAGGGTTCTGGAGGGTAAGTTATGCCTCAGACGTTGGCCAAAGTTGAGGTAACAGAGATAGGCTATCAACCCCGCCCACCTAGGCTCCACGTTCTGCCCAGGTCCACACAAATCCATGTTGATGTCTCTGTTGTGTCCTTTTCCCAGTTTCTGTGATCACTTCCGCCTCTCCAGAGGACAGCCCTACCTAAGGCTACGGAAGCCACTTTGTCTGCAAGCACAGAAAGCAAGAGTACTTTTGAGTGTTCCTCTACAGGGAGATTTTCTGTTGCTTCCACCAAACCGACAGATACAATCAGCCATAGTAGTTCGCATGTTACTTATGACTCAATTATGCTCATTGTCACGGAGGTTATAATTATACGCAGTGAAAAATTCTGTTGAAGGGTGTGGTAGTTAGATTCAGTTGTCAACTTGGCCAGGTGAAGGCACCTAGTTCTGTTGCTACGAACAGGAGCCAATGGTACTTGAACCTCATCTGTTGCTAATTACATCTGCAGTCAGCTAGGAGGCGTGTCTGCTGCAATGAGTGACATTTGACTTAATTGGCTGGTGCTTAAATGAGAGAACACAATGTAGCACAGCCTAGCAGCTCGGCATTCCTCATCTCAGCCCTCACAGCTCAGCCCAGGCCTTTGGAGATGCAGAAAGAAGTCACCCCGGGGAAAGTTGTTGGAACCCAACGGGCCTGGAGAGAAGACCAGCAGAGACCATCCTGTGCCTTCCACATAAGAAAGAACCTCAGTGGAAAGTTAGCTGCCTTTCCTCTGAAGAACTAACAAAACAAATCCCCTTTTATTAAAAGCCAATCTGTCTCTGGTGTGTTGCATTCCGGCAGCTAGCAAACTAAAACAAAGGGCAAGCCATGGTGGCTCAGTGGCAGAGTTCTCGCCTGCTGTGCCAGAGACCCGGGTTCGACTTCGGGTGCCTGCCTGTGCAAAAACAACCAAAAATATTCTGTTAAAGTCGAACCTGTAACTAACACTGGTTTCTTTCCAGAATTGCCATCGTATGTGTGACCATTATCAAGCCTAGATTATAGTCCCTTGGACTTTAGATTTCCCACCTCAGCTGTAGGATGTGGTTGAAATGTGCTGACATATTGTTTTATTTTTTCATTTTCATAGACTGCTAGCAAGAACAAAAGAGACAATGAAAAACTGACCTTGGAGGCTGCAAAGGGATCCTGGCATTTCACCACACGGTGGAAGGGCGTGGCCCGTAAGAACCTCACCCTCCGGTTCATCAGGCATGTATACCACGAGGCCCCCTGGCGGTTCCTTCTGGAATGTGCAAGGAAGTGTTTCCTCCAAAACAGAAATCCGAATAATTTCACTTTCTGTTTATCTATTTCAGAGTTTAGTGAGGAATTATACATTTGTTTCTCCCAGAGTATTTTTATTTCTTTAAATCATCAATCTGACAGGCGTGGTTTGACCCAGATGATTTAAAAACCATTAATAATTTCCTTTCCTTCTCCTAACCTTTCATTTTAAAACCTAGCAAAATTGGAGTACTTGAGAGAATTTGCAATCCCCAGCCCGCTCCACCAATGGTGCATCCCACAGCAAACTTTATCCACCTATCCATTCATGGATCCATCCAAGATGGGTTTTAGTAAACATTAATTTTTAACGGAAAAAATTTTAAATATACAGAAAATGGCAGTATACAGTTTACCATTTAAAGCAATCCCTCCTTATCTTTTAGACACTATATTTAATATAAAGCTACCTGAGGAACGTTTATTGCTCAGTAAAACAACTTCAAGTTTTCTAGCTCGCTTTCTCCTCTCAGAATCAACTTTGAAATATTGAAGTCACATCCTTTAAGTTCCTTGGAAGGCTGGAGGTATTCATTGTTTTCATTCATTTGTTTGTTTTGAATTTATACTAAACATATTTGCTCATTTGTTTAACCTACAGAAATGGCCTGCTGTTACACAGTATATAGTCTCAAACTCTCCCAATGCCTGGTGGCCTCCTCCAACATTCCTTCCCTAATTCATCATATGTTGAAAATTTGCATCAAATCTTTTGCTGACAGAGATGTGAATAACAGCAAAAATATCAACTGTGATTATCATCAACAGATTACTAATGTTTCCCAAAATGATTACCAATAAAATACATTTCCCAATAGTTTCTTTTCATGTCCCCTTCGTAGCAAATGAAATAATGCATTTGCAAAGCTCTGCAAGTGGCAAAAAGTGTGTTCGTGTGTTTGAAACATTTCCAGGACAGGCCTTTTGGGAGCCAGAATTCCTAAAACAAATACAGCTTTGTTTAAAGACTTCTTCCTTTTTATGACTAGATTGTCTTTAAATTAGTTGAGCCTCTAGACCTTTCCATATAAGTAAAAGCATATAATTCAAATATAATAGTATTTTGAATTTAGGCCTAGATACTATGTTTACTGTTGGTGATATGATTGGAAAGGGTTGGCGGGTTACTTGCATGTAGACATGAATATTTTGCTGTTCTTATTAGAGTCATGCCTCCCAGTCAGCCTCCCTAAAAGTGGAACACGTGGTTGCCTCCCCAGGGCAGCATAGGTGACAGATGCCACCTTTGGGCCTGTTCCATGACTGTTAAACCTGCTGACGGAATTGCTCTCTTTCCAAGTAATAAGAACTATATTTCTCTACATTTCCCTGGGCTTAGGGATGGGGAGGGCAGTATTCAAGATTTCTTTCTTTCTTTATTTTTTTGTGTGCTATATGGTGGGGTCACATTGCATTCTTTTTCCATGTGGGTATCCTGTTATTGCAACACCATTTGTGGAATTCCTATTTGTTTTGGGAAATGCAAAACAAATTTGGGCTGGGAATTGGACCTAGGTCTCCTGCATGGAAGACGAGAATTCGACCACTGAACCACTCTTGCATTCCCCAAGTTTTCTTTCGATTTACACAATCCTTGTGAGTCTTTGCTCTCTGTGTAAAGGTCCCACTCAGAGGAAAAAGAACCTGTTCCCGCTTGACCGCATTACACAGCTTCATCTACTAGCCACTCACAGCCAATTTCCTTTCATCTTTGCCCTCTGCATTCCCTTCCATACCCACTGGATGCATTTTAAGGAAATCCAAGTCATGGTGGTTCCTTGTACTATTCTATTTCTGTATATTTTTAAATTTTTCCATTAAAAATTAACTTTTACAAAACCCACCTTGGATGGGTTAGGGGATGGATAGGTGGATAAATATGTGATAAAGTCAGTATAGTAAAATATTGATGGTAAATTCTTGTGGTGGGTATATGTGTGTTCTGCGCGCAAGTCTTCAAACTTTGCTGTGTGATTGAAAATGTCATCATAAAATGCTGAAAAGAAAAAATATCAAGAAAAGTAAATCAAAGAAAGTGATAACATTTAGGTAGAAATAAGAGAATTGCATAATAGAATAGTGAGTTACATATACTTAAGAGTGGACTTTTTAAAAAGACCAGTAAAATAAATACAAGTTTGGCAAGGCTAAATAAGCACGAACTCATACAAAAACGCAACAAGGAAAAACATTAGGATTAAAAAAGGATTCCTAAAATAAGCCATGGTCTATAGTTCATAGTAAAATTACAAAAATGTGCTTTCATCAATTGTAACAAATGTGCCACACCAATGCAATGTGTTAATAATAAAGTGGTATGTTTTACACTTGCATTATCTGCATGATCTTTCAGTAAACCCACAGCTTCTCTAATAAAAAATGAAAGAAGATATTGCTGCAGATAAGGAAATTTAGGAAATTCATAAAAGAATATCATGTAAAATTATTGCAGTACATTTTTAAATCTCCTTATAAAGATGGTTTTCCTAGGATATATAACTGCGTTAGTTAATTACTGCTGCATAACAAACTCAGTAGTTTAAATCAATAAACATTTATGATTGATGACGAATCTCCGAGTTAGCTGGGTGGTTCCTGTGGTCTTACCTACACTCAGTCTGAAGCAGCTGCAGGTCAATTAGGCAGCTCTGCTATCTTAGCCGGAATCTTGCATTTGTTTAAGTGATCGCAGCCTACAGGCTCCCCTATATGCTTGTGGATGGGACATCAGGGTTCTTCCACGCAGTTTCTCATTCTTCAGCAAGCCAGCCTGGGCGTGTACACATAGGGGTGGCGGGGTTCGAAGAGCAAGAGCAGAATTGCACAAGACTGCTCGAAGTCCAGGTTTGGAAATGATACATTGTCACTTATATTAGGACCATTCTATTGTCCTAAGTAACTCACAAATGCAGCCCAGATTCTCTTGGGAAAAAGAATCCATATCTTGATGGGAAGAGCTGCAAAGTCACACTGTGAAGAGAATGGATACAAGGGGCCATTAATGGGGTCTATCAATGTAATCAATCCACCACAATAACTGACTAAAGAGTAGAAAATCAGGCAGGCCACGGTGGCTCAGCAGGTAAGAGTGCCTGCCTGCCATACCCAAGGACCCGGGTTCAATTCCTGGTGCCTGCCCATGTTAAAAAAAAAAAAAAAAAGAGTAGAAAATCTGGAGGTACATAGAAGACTCTGAGGTTTTGGAACTACTTCCAAAATTTGGGTCAGACCTGTATAGTTCCACTCATATTGTTCTCTCAAACACTTGAGGAACAGAGAATGTCTATGCTACAATACTGGCCCAGGAATCAGAGAACATACGAAATATTTGAATTCATTTTATGAAACTGGTATAAGGCTGATATACCAACATGTCAAAGAAAATGAGATTAATATCATTTGTGACTCTAGAGTCAAAAATCTTAAATAAAAATTAGCAGATAAAATACAGGAAAAATATTGAAGCAATGAAGCCTCATGGCCAAGGAATGGTTTAATTTAAGGATTCAATTATGGTTTAATATTTTAAATCTTTAATACAATATATTATATCTGTCAAAGGAAAACTACATTTCAATCATCTTATTCAAATACCCAAAAATGTATCTGATAAAATTTAGCATCCAATCATTAGAAAAATAGCAATGAAAGAAATTTATGTAAACTGATTTTAATTATTATCTCAAACTGACATCCAATAGTATGCTGACATATGTAGATTGTCACCCAATCTCACCAGTTGGGTGAGATTATAGATATTGTATTTTTGAAAAAATGATCATTGAGGGTTCATTATTAAATAAGTTTAGGAAGTGAGAAGCATAGATTAAGCAAATTAAAACAATTTTCTTTATTGCAGTTATTTTAAAGCCTTTAATACAACTAATGTGTATTTTCTAAAACTTGTCTAGAATATCAAAAAAGAGTTTAAGAAAACACAGCTACAAAGATACTCCCTTTTAAATAAAAATTTTAATGACTCCTGTTACCATTATAATTTAAAATCATCCTGAAAGTACTAGCCAATAAAATCAGGGATTCTAACAAAACTACAGATATTTATTTTGGGATGGAAAAGGCAAAATCGTTATTGTTTACTGCATATGATTGTCTACCTGGAAGAAGTAAGAAAAAATGAAAACTATTAAAATTAATAAGAAACCAGTCTTTTACTAATTAATCCATCAAAACCAGTAAGGTTCTTATATACCAATTATGTGCCCATTAGAAATTATAATGTAGAAGAAAACAAAGAATATAAAACATCTAGGAATAAAGTTAAGAAATACGCAGGACTGGGCAGGCCATGGTGGCTCAGCAGGCAGGAATGCTTGCCTGCGATGCCGGAGGACCCGGGTTGTATTGCCGGTGCCTGCCCATGTTAAAAAAGAAAGAAAGAAAGAAAGAAATACGCAGGACCTATATAAGAAAACAAAAATAATTCAAGACAAACATGAAAACATTAAAAGGAGAGATGTAGTATGACTCACACTGAAAAACTCAGTACTATAAACTTGAAAATTTCATCTAAATTAGTCATAAACCGCAGAATTCCAAAGCCATTTTTTTTAAAAAACTTAAATCATTAAAAGTCTCATCTGGAAAATATATGCAATAATAGTCAGTAAATATCTAGACAAAAAGGAGACTTCCCCTCTACATGGGAAAGATCACTGAAAGTTAGCTGAATTATAATAGTGTGTGATAATGATACCAGAACTGTGGAAAGCAACAGAACAGGGTAAAAGATCCAGAAACAGACTTATAATCAAGAAATTTCTAAGGGGTCTAAGTGTGATTTCATGCTTTGGAGAAAGGACAAATTTTTAAATAAATCTCATTTTGCCCACTGCCTATTTGAAGATAACTGATCAAAAATTTCCAAGAATTAAAAACTGAATGTCAAAAACAAAACGTTATGTATCCAAACACACACACACACATATACCCACAAATAGTTACACAGACTTGGAATAAGAAGTTTCTAAGCAAGGCATTAAAGGCAGAAACCTTAAAAAAAGTCTATATGTCAAAAAAAATCATAAATATTCAAAAGTTACATAACAGATTGAAGAAAATATTTGTGATAGCTATATATGACAAAGGATTAATGCCTGAAATATTTTTGAGTCCAAATAAAATATACAAACCCTCAGCTTACATAATCATTAGCAATCCAGTCTCCTATTTGACATTTCTGAAAATTTTTAGAATGTATTTTATGGCTTATTGTGGTTACTTGACAGTCGCATTCCAAATTCTCACTGTTTTCTCCGAGATGGCCTCTCCCACTTCAAAACGATTAACTGTCTGATGTGCACGTGTTTACAGAAAATCTGCCTCTTACACACAGGCTCTCCCCGCCCCCAGCATCACCAGACTCCAGGATTAATTACCTCTAGGCCTCGATCATTTCCGGAAGTAATTTTCTCCCATATGAGGGCTTCAGGAAAATGATCCAGTGAGGATAGAATTACTCAAAATTCCATCCCCTTCAGAGCTATGCACCAATATGAATTCAACTTATGCATCTTCATCCTCATTCTTCCTTAGGCCCTCCAAGGCTCAACCCCCAAAGTCCTGTAGGTAACTCTCAAGTGACTCTCAGGCATGCAGATACACACCCTCCCCAAGAAAAAACAGTTGTCATTAAATCCGATCTGAAAATGGTGTGGACACCCATTATACATGTATATAACAGAAACGCAAATTAAAAATTATTTTGTAAACTTACAACTTCTCTAATAAAGAAAAGAAACAACTAGATAGCATTTTTATTTATATAATTAGCAAAGATTAAATATAGTGCCTGCAATTAGGAAGGAGGTGGGGTAATGGTTGCTCTCAACCAATTTTAATAGTACTGTTAAATTGTCTGGTTTTAGAGCATCAAAATCCATAAAAATATGCATACCCTTTGACTCTAAAAATTGATTTCTAGGAATTTATTCTAAGAAATAGTTACTTAAGTTACAATATCGTTTATAATAGCAATAAGATACATGCACAGATAGTAGTTATATATAGCCTTTAAGCAGCATGCTGTAGTTTTTTGTTTTTTTTTTTAATTGGCTGAACATTGGAATCACCAGGGGAGTGTTCCAAAAATACACATTCTTGGGCTTCATTCCCAGAGTCTGATTCAATGGGTCTGGAGTAGGCCTGGAAATCAGAATTTTTTCAAAACTTGCTAGGTCGACCTGAGGCAGAGCCAGATTTGGAAGCCTCTGACTAGATAAACATTCCTAAACTGAATTTCTTTGATGATAATTCCTCTGCCCATGACATCAGCACTAAACATCCACAGCGTTCTTCTGAGCCAAGCCCAGGAACTGTCTCCTAACGCCAGGCTCCAAGATGCCACCATGAAGCAATCTGATTTGGCCTGGGAAATAAAGCCTGTTTCCTTATTTCCACTCGAACACCTGCACCCCCCTTTCTGTGGCAGCCTGTCAAAGCTGAGAGCCCCCCACATTGTCCCTCCCCTCTAGGGTGACCAACTCAGGGCTGCCTTTCCTAAAACTTGATCCCCGCTCAAGACCTCTCTACAATGGAAAACTCTTCCTTTGTACACCTGAATGCTCAGAAACCAAATGTTAGATGCATAATTTTTAAAACTATGAAATAATATATTTCAACTTTAGGCAGCTTCTTTTACCAATTTCCTATAAAATAACCAACAAACTCTCTGACTTTTATTTTTGAGTCAAAATACAAGCGGTCAACCTTCCTTGGATTACAGGGTTGGAAAAGGTTCACGGTTTCAATGTGGAGGAGATGACCATTACTTCATTTACTTTCTTTGTATCTTCTGAGAGAAAGCAAGCTGGTTCATTCCAAAATAAGTGTGTGTGGTCTATATACCTTCTTCCATTTTTCATGCTACTTATAAAGTAGCAAAACTCACAACTGACAGAAACACTTCTTAATGGTAAAAATTTAAAGAACACTCCAAATATTAGTAAAATGAAGAAATATCTTTTCAGGTTCCAAGAATAAAAACAGTTCCTTGTCTTCTGAGTGAATGTTCCTTTATCCAGAGAAACAGACTTATGTATGGGGAAAGCACAAGTAAGCAAGCAGTAAAGTCACCTCCTATCTTCCTGAGCTCAGTGGGAAAGATAAAAGGAGATATCTTAGCCAAACAGGGGTCCAAAAGATCACAGTTCCCATCACTTCTTACAGGTGGGCATGTGCTGATGGCAGATGTATAGGCAGAAGTGTTGATAGCCTGTGGGTCCCCAAGGAAACAAATTCCCTCCAAGTTTGTCAGTGATGTCAAATGGGTTAAAAAATGTAAAGCACTTAAAATGCTTCTGACACATGTCAGCATCAGCAGATAAGGAGGAAGTATCAGGGACCAAGTTCCTGTCTTGTTTCCTTCAACTAACCCAAAGAGATGACCACCAGGCTCTCTTAACCTATTGAGCCAGCTGGAAATAAATTTGACACTTCTTAGGAGAAGCCAGGATGCTAAAGTATTTAAGGATGAAATGCTATAACATCAGGAGTTTGTTTTTAAATATTCCAGAAAATAAAGGTTAGTACTGGGAAGGACAAATAGGTAAAACAACTTGCCAGTATATAATTAAACATCAATCACACTTTAACATTTCAAACACCCTCAAAGTCGAACTATTATATTGTAACGAAGCTGCATCAGCCAGCTTTAGAGTTACAGCGCTGAGGCTCAGTTAGCAGGACATGTTTTGGCATTTAGGAAAATGCCAAACCTGCAGCAAGATTTAGCCTTGTTGCTTTATTCCATTATCAACTTAGAACTTTTCATATAATGGAAGCCAGCTAGTGAGCCACTAAAACTCTGTTCTTATTTGCCTCAAACCCATCTAGAGCCTATTTCCATTCTAACGAGTAAGCAAGCCCTCAGTTTACTCTAAACAGGCAAATTCAGTCACTACAGTGTTCTATCAGCCAAGATAGTGGTAAGGGAATTTTTTTTCTTTTTTTTTTTTTTGCATGGGCAGGCACCTGGAAACAAATGGTAAGGATTTTAAATTTGGAGATTTTTCCCTGTTTTCTCCACATCATATATTTTCTAATGTCACTAACCAAGACATTGTGAACCCACTTAATGGGGTTTGGAGATCATTAAGGCCGAGTCATGACTATCATGAGAATTCCATGAGTTTCATTTTCTCTAACTCAGTGTTTATTAAGTGGAAAATATGCTCGGACCCAAAGTCCCCAAATTACTATCTTTCTTTCCCCTTCACTCTAATTTTAACCAGAGGTCATTCTCATTAAAAAGCCCCTGAGGTCTTTGATAAATGTAAGATTTATAGTCGCTGAGAGATCCTTGGCCCTTTCCCGCGGCTGCACTCAGGCCTGTCAACCGGCTGCTATCAATTAACATTCCACCGATTTCTCTGTCAGTTCAGGTTAGGCTCGACTGGGTCCCAGGTACAGTCTTCTTGGCAACATGTTGATGTCACAGTGTGTTCACCATAGGGGAGTTCAGATCTTTAATGAAGTTTCATTCAAGAACAAAAACATTTATTGAGCACTTATTGTATCAAAAGCGCTATAGTCAATAGATCTATCGCATCCCAATGGCATAGGACCCTATTTTTCTAATTAGTGATAACTAAACTTATTTTCTAAGAAGAGATTATTAAAATGTTGTTCTGTGTTAAATCAGAAATAATATTTTGGCCTTGTTGAATGTGAATGACAGACGCGATAGAAAGAAAATGGAAAGGGAAGAAAAGGAAAGGGGGTGGAGGAAAGAGAGGAGGGCAGGAAAGATAAGGAAAGAAGAAACATAAAAAGAAAAAAGAAAAGACAATGGGAGGATATCAAATGTAACCAAGGCTGATAGAAAATGGAAGAGAGGTAAAGAGATATTTAATATCCCTTCCTGGGATCTAACCTTCACCCTATGTACTAACTAACTAGTAGCAATCTTAAACAAGTCCTGAATAGAAAACTCAGAATCTCAAGGTCAGGGTTGGGAGGGACTTCAGAGTCACATACTTCAGTCCTGTGCCTAATATAAAAGTCTCCACAGTGTCCGCCTTGAGCCTTCATTCAGTCCCTATTTAAACTTCTCCAAAGATGGGGAGCCGTGATAGTTCCTGGGAAACCCTACCAAGCCCAGTCCCTCCCAGCCTTGATCTGGTGGGGCCTTAAGACAAGTCACTCTTTCACTGATGCAATTTAATCTTATTTCTGAGTCATTCCCTTAGTCTGCAGACAATGTCATAGGCTAGGACTGATGATGATGTAAGAAATTCTATTGAGAACTCAGATTTTAGCTCTAGATGATGTAACTTATTAAAAGCACTTTTGTAGCCATACAAGATAAATATGTGGCATTTTGGGATCATGGGGCTAGACTTTTTACACCCCATTCAGAGCTTCTTGCAGCTGAGAGGCCCTCACCTTGGACTGGGAGAATACATGCACATAACCCATAAAAGAATTTCAAGAACTCACAATAAAACACACACATAATGAAAAACAGCAAAACCCTGCCCCAGTCTTTCCCTACTCATAATTCTTTTCCCCAAGAGCAACAACTCTCAACTCCTTTAGATGTTTCTTCTAGTGCTTACCTCCAATTTCTAGATGACATGTTTATTCTTTTTCTTAACTGTTTTTTTTTTCAATTGTAAATTGTATCCATTTATTTCTAACTACGGACAATAAAGATTTAGCTTTCACATGCCCTACCTTCCCCACTTACATGGACTTTTCTCCCTGATGTTCTCACTATAGCTTTCTTATTCTTGTTCATTAAGGCAACATAGAGTGTTTATATTATTTTGATAAATATCATTTGTGGATGAGCCTACAGAGTACAAAGATAACTTTTCTTTCCAGGTACAGCTCTTTTTATTTCCTTCAGAAAAAGTATGTCCTCAATATTTTAAAAATAGCTCTCACTACTTCATTCACAATTCTCTAATAGCAATAAAACCCATCTCTCAAATTCAAGCTTATCAGGTACTGTATAAGTTTTATTTTTTCTTCACAAACTCCCTCATTGGTGTCTCTATCCTTTCTCATTATTCTAGACTGATTACACTCTATAGCCTGCCACCCAGTTGGGTCTTCCCTTCACAACTTTACTGGGGATTTTGTTTTCTGCTCTGTTGCATTGGATTCCTGTTTCCTGGATCCTGTGTCTTCCACTTTCTTTGCTGCCTTGTTTTGGTGAAGCATCCACAATACTTTCCTGAAACCAGGGCATGTTAAAGACATTACGTTATTCTGTCCTCCCAGTTTCTTAACAGTTTGTCTGGTGTCTTCATCGGTCAGGGCGACTGTAACAAAGCGCCACAGACTAGTTGGTTTAAACAACAGAAATGGATTGTCTCACAGTTCCGGAGGCTAGAATCTAATCAAGGTCACGCAGGGCCACGGTTCCTCCATTTGGTCCATGTCTCTGGGCTTTGGTGGGTGCCTGGATAGCCATGATTTCCCTTGGTTTGTGGCGTAACTCCGTCTCTCCCTCTATCACATGGTTCCCTCCCCCTCTCTCCCTCCCTACTCCCCTCCCCCCCACCCCCCTCGCCCACCCCTCCTGTCTTACTGTGGGCACATTTCCTCTGCTTTTAGGAACACCAGGCATATTGGATTAAGGGTCTAGGCTAATCTAGTTGGCCTCATCTTAACTGATAACATCTTCAAAGATCCCATTTACAATGATGTCTGCAGTCCTAGGATTAGGGTTAGGACTTGAGCATGCCTTTTGGAGGAACACGATTAAATCCATGACACCTGGTTTTTGAATTGTGAATTGAGACTCTTTTCCCAACAAAATTTGAGATGTACTGTTTTCTTGTCTTCGAATTTTATCGGTCGTAACTGAGAAATCTGAAGCTCCTCTGATTCTGATTCTTTTCATGTAAAAAATTTAAGGTGAAAATTTTATGTGAAAAAATTAAAAACAATTCATATGCCAAATAACAGAAAAACAGTTCACTGAGTTTTAGAATTAATGTGTATTTTATCCATTAAAACCATGTTTGGCAGAAATACTTAATGTCATAAGAAAATCACCTTGGTGAAAGGGATATATATTAATGATTTAAAATACTGAAAGCTAATTCATCGAAGTATTAAAAGTGGTACTGCTAGATGATGTAATTTTGGGAACAATGATTTGAATGATCTCTGAAGTTTTATCAGTAACAATGAGGCCAACTCATTGTTATGAGCTCTTCTTATTTTAAAGAGCGCCTGTATTGAATAAATTTCCGGAACATGTGTTGATTTTTATAGTTGGATTCTATGAATGTCACTTCTCTCTAAATGTTTCAGCATGCATGTAATTAGAGTTTAATATGTATGTGTCGTACTTTTCTTTTGAGACAAAATTCATACACGATGAGATGTGTTCAAATCTGAAATGTATAGTCTCTGAGTTTTGACAAATGCATACATCTGTGTAACCCAAACCACTATCAAGGTCATAGTATGAAGTCTCTCACTTCCAAGAAAAATGTAGAATCCTTGCAACCATACAAGTCCATTTATTAGCTACCCTCTATCCTTTGTGCTACAGCTGTCATATGTATTACATATATATTCATTATTCACAATTTAGGCTAAGTTATCAATTTACAGTTTTAAGAGGCAAGGTTATAAGTTTTGCTTAAGACTGTCATATCATTTCAAAGGAACCAAAAGAAAAAAAATACTTCATATTTACCAGTTCTGATACTCCCTTCCCCTCCCTCCCTGCCCCCTTCCTTTCTTCTTCCTTCCTAGAGCCAGGTTTCTATCTAGTCTTATTTCCCTTCAGCCTGAAAAACTTCCTTTAGCATTTTTATGGTGCGGTTATACTGATGCCAAGTTCTCTGAGATCTCTTAGTTTTGTTTTACCTGAATGTCTTTATTTGCCTTCGTTTCTTAATGAATATTTTTGTTGGATACAGAATTTGGAGCTAAGAAGCTTTTTCTTGCTATTCTTTAAAGATGTTGGTTCAACTGTCTTCTGGCCTCATTGTTACTGATAGAACTTCCGAGATCATTCAAATCATTGTTCCTCTATGTGTAATGTGTTGCTTTTTCTCTTTATCTTTGTTCCTCAGCAGTATGACTATTCTTTGCCTTGGGTTTGCTGAACTTTTTAAAACTGTAAATTGATAATTTACCCTAAATTGTGACTATTTTGGCCATCATTTGTTCAAATGTGCTCTTCTGCCCCATTCTCTTTTTCTTTTCTCTTCTGGGTCTCCAATTACACATATGTAAAAACTTTCTAAATTCTAGCACAGATCCCTGAGGCAGTATTTCTTTTCTTCTTTTTGTCATTTTGCCAACTATACCTGATAATTCTATTGATCTTACTTCAATTTCATTGATTTTTTTTTCTCTGTCATCTCCTTCTGTTGAGCCCATCAAGTGAATTTCTATTTCAGACAGTTAATTTTCAGTTCAAGAAGCTACATTTGGTTCTTTTCATGGTTTATTTTTTTTTTGCTGAAATTTCATATATTTTTTTCATTGTAAGCCTATTTTCCTTCATGTCATTATACATAGTTATAGTCACTGCTTTTAAATCCTTGCTGCAATTCCAATGTGTGGATCATCCTGGGTTTTTTCCCTATGGATTGTCATTTTTCTTTTAAAAAGATGACATTTTTCCATTTCTATGTCCATGTCTATGGACATTGTGAACATTGTGTGTGGAGACTCTGAGTTTTATTATTTCCCCCCAAATATGTTAATTTTTTTGTCTTGTTTCATTTTAGCAGGCAAGTCACTTACTTGGACTCAAATTGTGAACTCTTGTCTCTTAGACAGTATCCAAGGCTCAGTTTAACGATTTTATACTTAAGCTACCTAGTGTCTGACCCACACATGCAGAATTCAAGGGTCAAAGCATGCATTTAGAATACGGTTTTTTACATGTAATTTTTTGACTTCCTCTCTCTGCTACTCTCATTTCTAGTATTTTCCCCTCACTTTCTAGAGGCTGTGACTGCCCTGAATTCTATTCCTGATTCCTCAGGCCAGAGAGAACACTGGTTTTTTTATGGACATTTTAGTTGCCTCATCTGAAGAACTGAGAACTGCCTTCAAGCTAAAAGCTGTAAGAACCCAGGAAACTCATCCCTTGCCACTTCCTTCTTTCAAATTTACCATCTGCTCTCCAGAATCTGATTTTGTTCAACCTCCTCTGCCTTTTGTTTGTTTTTTTGCTTTGCCGGGAGTTTAGAGTTGTTATCCGTGGGATGGCCAGCCTGGTAGGAACTGACTCAGCCATTCCCGAATGGAACCAACATTGTGGGAAATTTTAATTTTGTTTTTATACTTTTCTACAATGAGTAAGAGTTACCTTTATAATCAGGAAAGATTTCCTCAGTGTATCAGTATTATATGACAAATGAAAACTTTTCATAGAAAAAGGGAAACTCAAAGGTGAAAATAAAAAAAAATAGATAGTACTACTTATCCGTACAATTTTTGTTAACACAACCATAGGCAATATCTTAGTGAGGTTTTAGCACATTCAAAATTTTCTATTTTGTGGAATGGTATGATATAATTAATCTTTATATAACATTAATATATATAAATGTCATATATGTCTATATATAGAACATTTACTAATATTCAAGACAATCATATTATACATATATAGGAATTATTTTTTTTTCTTCAGATCTTTTAATGAAAATAAACATTTTGAGGTCCTGAAGGAAATTTATGTCAGCAATAAAAACAAAAAATTCATTATTTGTGACTAAAAATAAATAGCTGATAGATATTTATTGGACAAAAATAATTTTAATAAACTGGTTTTGTGAATTTAAAAAATTAGTGAATGTTTGGATGCACATGGGAGAGCAAGGAGAGTGGATACTCTTTGGAAAATGATAATGGAAGTTTTAGAAGAATGAAGCATAGTAGAGAATTACCCAGAAAGAATTCAGACTACGAAGGTCCCCCAAACACTTCTGAGGTGGTACTGTACC
Source organism: Tamandua tetradactyla (assembly GCF_023851605.1). Classification (NCBI taxonomy): domain Eukaryota; kingdom Metazoa; phylum Chordata; class Mammalia; order Pilosa; family Myrmecophagidae; genus Tamandua; species Tamandua tetradactyla. The sequence goes on from NC_135340.1 coordinate 63,054,900, forward strand.
TGTCAGCAGCAGCAAGAAGGAAGACAAACCAGAGCTTACTCACTCAGAACTTTCAGCTCTAGGTGTCCTTTTTAACACTTCCCTTTCCCTTCGGGGTGCAAGTACCTCTCTCCCAGAGTACCAGCAGCCCATAGTATACTTGCTGAATTCAATTTGCCATTTCTTCCAGGACTTAGCTCTCTCATTGGTGATGAGCATTTGAGGAGACAAGTTTAGGCTTTCTGCTTAAGCTTTCCCAGAGAACAAGGTACATGCGTTCAGTATTGCCATTAGTTCTATAGAAACTGTGTGATCTTGGCTGAGTCATTTCCTCTTCTGAGTCTATGTTTCTTTACCTGCAGGATGAAGAAAGTGAACTAACGGCACTTTCAATTTAATTTTTTATCTGTAAAATTACACAGAAATTCTACAGAACATGAAAATGCTTTAACCACATTTTTTATCACATTTTTCCCTTAAACTTTGCTGTCCATACTCAGGGTATCATGTGGTATATAAAAATCCACTAGAGGGGAGTAAAACATTAGATGAGTGCATACTTCAACTCAATTTGGGTATCCTGCATAAGTTATATTGGGAAATGTGCCCAATATCTATTGTTTCCAATCAATCCCACTTAATTGTTTTAAAAATCCAAAGATGTAAAGGAACCATCATTTTCCTGTGAAAATCTTCTGCTCTGTAGAATAAAGCTCCGAGTCTGGACATGAGAAGTCTTTGTACTCACTAATGGGGTAAAAGCAATCCCTTAAATCAACAACCATGTGCATTTAATTTCTAGTTTTCTGTGTATGTACAAAAGAGTTAAGGGAACAAAAAATATACCCTATCCCTTAATTCAAAAGAGAAGTGTCATCCTGACAACTAATTTTAAATTGAAAAGCAGGGAGCAACCACAGTATTCTCAACCCTTGAATAGGAAATAATGTTTAATGTAAGTCTGTCCCATGAATATTTGAAACATACTTATACTTAAAAGTATTTATTATTTATCTGAAATTCAAATTTAAATTCTAGCTGCCCCGTGCAATACTTGAGACATGCTAATCTGACACGCATGTGAGCGAACATGGGACAACTCAGAGTCTTCACATGCACATCAGATACGTTTCCACAGGATGTCTTGATGGCAATATGGTTTCACCCACATCGCCCACATCTGAAGAGTGCTGCGGACATCCCTGACTCCCCCACATCTGTCAGCAACCTGCTGCCCACTTTGCTTTGCATATGTTAGAAAAAGGAGTTAGGGGTGCTGTCTTGTACTGCTGAATCTTGAAGAGGTGTTAGTGAATTAGCTTTCAGTGACTACACAGAACTGCACTGTCTTCTAAGGCCTTAGGCACTACTCCATGAGGCCTGCACCCGAGGACCCATCCGAGAGGTAGACATCAAACCATATTCAGAACTCCTTCTCCACTGTGAGTGCTCCCACTTCCTTCAGGGTGAATTATCTCCTAAGTGGTTCTTTGATCCCTCTTGCAGACAGGTCTCAGGAAGACTGCCAATCCTCCATGAGGAGCTCAAACTCAAATTAGGACACCTTATGTCTCAAATCCCCTATATTCAAAGCATGGCTTTAGCTTTCCAGAGCTTATAATTTAAGTAAATCCATTAGGCCTGCAAATATTAAATATCTATGTATAAACTTTAATGATCTATTAAGTAAAATAATGAATGGAAAATGAGTTGAACCAATAAACCTATTTAGGCCTGCAGCAGCAGCTGTCTTCTGCGGTGTCAGCAGCCCAGGATGCCTCCATCAATTGTGAGATAGATCACAAATGATTTGTTACTAATGGGGGTAAAATTACTGACAGTTTCATATGCTTTCAAAAAATAGATTACAGTAATGTATTACAAACAGGAAACAGAATAATCAAAATAGGTGGCTTATTTTGAAAGGCTCTATTTACAAGGGGGTAGATGTAGGGTAGCCATGGACATGTACCGGAACCCTCTGGCTAGTAGCAGTTGAGCTGATACTATGCCTCCTGGGGTTCTAAGAGCTGGGGAGAGGAGGAGGTTACTGGAACCCAGAGTGGTGGGTAGCAGTGCTACTCATAGTGTGGCCAGCAAACTGGTGCCAGTTTGCTAACTTAGTGGTCTGCAAGAGATGAAAATAGAAATTGAGAGTAAGTATATAGGAATTTTTATAAGTTGACATTGTTGAGACATCCAAGTTTGCCTGTGATATATTTTAATTTTTACAAAAAGGATTAATTCATAATGAAATGAAAACAAAACCAAAAGTGGCCCTTCCCCACCCATGGTTTGCAAAGCACTGATGCAGAGAAGGCTGCCTTGAGACCAGTGTTAAACTTTAGTCACGGGACACTGACTGCCTGAGGTAACCTTGCAGAATTAGAACCAGGAATTAAATACCTGGACTTCATTCTCCTTACCCTCCTTATAGCCTGCCAGTGCTGCCCATTCACCAACCCAACAGGAAGCTCAGTTGATGCAACCCAAACTGATCAGAGCCAGTATAGATCAGGATGGAGAAAGGAATGGGAGGGTCGGTAGGAGAAAACAGATTTCCAGGCCAAGTAGATTCAATGTTATTCCCACAACGTCTCCACTTTTGCTTACATTCCAATATGCTTTCTGACATGGGAAAGCATATAGATTTTTAAGCAGCATTGCCTTCCCCTGAAGGTTGGGGACCTCTTTGAGAAAGGGTACAGGGCATATTGGAATGCTCTACTTCTGCACATGTAATTCCTCAAGGACCATCCAAAGGGCCATTGCAGAAGGGGTGGTGGCTCAACAAATAGCTTCAAGTTCTTGCGGGATAAGTCTTGTCTGGCAAAGATGGGGCATTTGTCCAGCAGTTGCTCACCATGATAACTACCCAAGGTGGCTTTATTGTATTTCAACGTGGTTGGGATTAAATGGTGTTTCCCAGAATTCGCTTTCTAGTTGTTTTTGGAAGTGGTGGGCTACAAGAGCTATACTCTTGAGAGAACTGAAGGACAGAAGGAAAGAAGCAGACATTGTGTAGCATACACATATCTTCTAGTTATTCAATCAAACAATAATCGTGGTGCTGCTGTGAAGGGATTTTGCAATGTTAATAAAGTCCCTAATCAAATGACTTTAAATGAGGGAGACTATCCTGGGCCTGTTTCTATCAGTTGGAAAATCCTTACAAGAGGGATTAGGCGCTCCTTGAAAAGAGACAGAGAACCCTGCCTGTGGACAACAGCTTTGGCTTTTGCTCATGGAGTTCACCTGGCAAGTGATCTTCCCTTTTTGGTTCTGTGACCTGCAGACTTCAGACTGGCTTATCCAGCTCCCACGCTGTGTAAGCAAAGTCCTTGTAAAAAATCCCTTAACTATCTATCCATCCATCCATCCATCCATCCATCCATCCACCCACCTGTCTATCTATCTGTCTGTCTGTCTGTCTACCTACCCATCTCCTACTGTTCCTACTGTTCTGTTTCTCTGATTGAACCCTGATGAACACTTCTCACAGTTGAGCAGGTAGGGCAGGCAGTGGAACACAGTCCTGACTCCAGGCCCTGGACCTCCTCACACTCACCTCCACATTACCATGCGCTCAGCGCCACCCTCTCCAGACCCAGCCTGCTGTGACCCTTGCCCTCCTTCTCATGACCCCGCAGTGTCACAGGCAATTCCTCCACTCCCAGTAAAGAAGGAAGGCCTCAAAGGCCAGGAGGGCAGTACTCAGGGAGTCCATCAGAATGGCTTAGTGGAAGAGAGGGCAGTAGAGGAGGTGGATGCAGGGAACTGAGGGAGCGATTAGCAGAAGGAGAGAAAGGGAGAAGAGGAATAAAAAGCGTGGGGCAGCAGGACGGGCAGACTGGGCAAGGCACAGTGGGGAAGATCTGGAGGAAGAGGCAGTGCGGGACAGTGAGGAGGAGAGGGAGACTTCAGGGCACACCACTGGTTAACTTTGTCCTCCTTTGCCAGGTTGCCTCCGTCTCCACATTGGGGTAAGGTAAGCTGCCCCCATTAGAATGCCACCCCACATCTCATTCAGTCCCGTGGAGGACTGCCCCATACTTGCAAGTTCTAATCTTTTTAATCCAGTTTTCACTACTTTTTAGGTGTCATTACCTTTTAACATTAAAAAGGCAAAGAAAGATAATCTATTGTTCATATGCTTGCTTTAAAATGTTTTATATAAAAGCAAAGTTCACAACAGTGGGCACAATATGCTGCCAGGTATGAAAAAGAAGCGATATCTATACATATATACTTGTTTATTTGTAGAGCACAAGTTAACAGATTCTGCCTCTGGGGCAGAACTAGGAGGCTGAGGATCAGACCCAAAAAGAAAACTTTTCACTACATCTCTTCTTGTAAGGTCTAAGTTTACTATTTGCGGATATCAATAACTTAAAACAATAAAAGCTCTATCAATGATTTCTTAGCATATATGTCAATCATTCTATCTGCTGTACCTGTAACAGGTCTTTGGGTATGAGAAAAATGCATAGAGTAGGCAGGTACTGCTATCCTTTTCTCTCTTTCAAAAACCATATAATCTATTATATCTGATCACCTCTGCAAAGCTCAATCTGCGATGACAGTGATGCAATACCACCAGCAAAGGTATTTCCACTTAGGATTCGGTTCCTCCTCAGCAAACAAATTAATTGTGCCAGTTAACTTAGCCCAGATGCAGTGATCACACTCATCATGGTAACATCACCCATCCCAAGTGCTCTGTGGGCAAAGAAGAAATCTCAACGACATACAGAGCCAACATTTCTGGGCCAGCTTTAGGGAGAGCTCCAGAATAAGGGGAACACGTTTAGTATTCATTTAAATAGAAAGCAGGCATCTCAGCCTAGCATGTGCATCTTGATTAAGAACACAGAGCTGCACCCACGGCAGAGGAGGTAATACATGCAAAATACATCGTGGAGGCGCACGCTTTCTCTGTTTTTTTCCTCCAACAGAAACTTGCATTATGAATTTGGGTTTAAACAATTTTCTATGGTCTCTAGAATCATGGCAGCAAAGAGAAATGAGAGCAGATCAACTTATTTTTGTATTAAAAAAAAAAAACCCACAGAGAAGCTTTGTGTGAGTATAGAGCAATGGATCTGGGTTAAGAGTGAGATTTGCCAGCTGGAACCATCAAGGCAAGGACACTTGGTGGTAAAACTACGTGTCTCTTTAGAAAATAACTAGTACATTTTGGAGGCTTAATGGAATTTGCTTAATAAGTTTCACATTTGTCATTGTCGGTTGGTTCTTTGGGTGCCAGGAGACATAACTTCTTCATTATATAATCAGATTTTTGTGCTTGCTGGAAAACGAGCACTGAACACGTCAATCACTCTGTCATTTCCAAAATCCTTTCTTGGGCCAGCTGGGTGTTCTGAATTGAGCCTCCATCATAGGGCACAAATAAAAGCTAAGTTCAGGCAGTGGGCTTTGGCCCCTCTCCCACTGCACCTTTTTGAAAGGGTTCTGACCCAATCCCTCAAACAGGCAATAGCCCTGAGAAGAGAAAAGCTGCCACTTGCCCTTGATCTTAGGAGCAGAGGTAGAAAGCTAGAGGATTCCAAATTTCTCAACTTTAGGCTTTCTGTCATTTTGTAATATATTTGTCAGCTATAGCAACATGTTAATTATCCTGATGAATTATAACATCTAGAGACAAAAGACCTTCTTTTTTTTTTTTTTTAAGATCTTTTTAAATCTTATAGTACCTGTACCCATAATCATACGTATTTGGCTCTAAAATCTTTAAAACATCTTCCAAGGAGAACGAAACTTCTTTTTTTTTTAGATCTTTTTAAATCTTATAGTACCTGTACCCATAATCATATGTATTTGGCTCTAAAATCTTTAAAACATCTTCCAAGGAGAACGAAACTTCTCTTCTCTTCTAAGGAGGCTTCCGTGTTTAATCTTATGTGTTTTGATTTTGAGCAGGTTTGGATTTTCTTTCATCTGATACTGCAGGTTTGGATTTTCTTTCATCTGATATTCAAGTGTTTTTGCTCCAGAGCAGTCACATATATGTAAATTCTCATATTTGTTCTAAGGTAAAGACCTCCGAAAAGTAAAAGGTCAACATATTTATTCAGGAGATGACTTGAAGAAGATAATTTTCAATAGATGAGGTCTTTTGACTACCTCCAAATGGGGATTTTGTTTACTTTTCTGAGCATAGGATAAATTATTTTGATCTGAGGGGGGAAAAATGCACCTTTCTTTAAACTTAGTTTTGGGCATTTTTCAATCTCTCAGTATTCTGTGAATGAAAGCTTGTCATTCTACCAATTGGTCTAAAATTAATACATCCAAGTGAAATGTTTATTGCATAGTGGAGAACATAGAAGAAATGACAGTGTTTATGGGGGAAGTTCTCACACCAGATTCAGAGTCCTGAAAAAAATTAAGTCTGTCTCCCCCTTATTAATGCCACTCATAGTATTTACTATGTACCAGATATTATTAATTTGCAAAAATTCTCATTTGAACTTTCCAACAACCCCATAGATACTATTAAGATATTTTCAGCTACAAGTAACAGAAAGACTGAGGTTGCCCAGATCATAAGGACACGTATTATCTCCCATAATAAGGAAGCAGGTCTGGGGCAGCACATTAGGGTTCTAACCTTGCTCCTCTGTAGCTCTCTTAGCTCTGCCCTCCTCGGTGGGTTGGCTTCATCTTCAGGATGGAAATAAGATGGTTGAAGCAAATCCAGGCACCACAACCAGACACAGCAACATCTAGGCAGTGGCTCTCAGCACTGCCTCGGTGTGGAAGAAATAGAGTTCTCCTTTCCGCTGTGGAAGAAGGAAACATTTTCCAGAAGACCTTCAGCCCTTCTCTTATATCACCTTGGCCAGAACCAGGTCATATGCTCACCCTTAAACCAACCACTGGACACAGAAATTGGGGCCACTGTGATTGACTTAAGCCAAACAACAGTCAACCCTAGAGCTGGGACTGAATCTGGAAGGGGTGGGATAGACAACCCTCTCCTTGCTTTGCTAACAAGGAATAAGTAGGTAATAATGTGGTAGACAAGCAATAGTGCTAGCTGCAATCCCCATTTTTCAGACGTGGAGTCTGAGGCACATGGGTAAGTGATGGAATCAGGATTTGAAACATGGGTGATTCCAAAATCTGATCCTAATCACTTACTGTCTTTTACACAAAGAAAACTTTGGTTTGTACTAACTGGATTTGAGCTATTCAGCACAGATCTAATCTGATTTTTAGGGAGGCATTGATGATACAATACTGTATTATCAATGATATAATAGGATCTACATATATTGGGGGGCGGGGAATTGATGGTGGAGACATATTGCAGGTTTGGTTTCTAGGCAATGCTTGGTGAACATTTGGGTTTATATCCACCTTGTATTTATGCCATAGTCAATTTGGATGTCTGTTCAGCCACATAGAGCCTTTGGATAAGTCCCTTCACCTCTCTCAACCTCCTTCTCATCTGTAAAATGGAAATAAAACTTATTTTGAAAGATTGTTGGAAGGATTATCAGACAGAACCTAATATGAGGACTGGTCCATAGCAGGTATTCAAAATATATGTTACTATTTTATGTAACCTTTAGAAATCTCAAAGGCAAAAGTTTTGAAAACTCATGGCCAGTTAAAACAGAAAGATGAATATGCAGGAGAGTTAGAAAGCATTGATATGTGAATCCGAGAGCATCCAAGAATCAAAGTGACCTTTTAAAGAAACATTTTGGATACAGAGTAGATTGTAAAATTGGACATTTAAGATTTTTCCCTGGAAAACTCATTGGCAGCCAATGGAAATAATTAACTTCTATAGGACTGCTGTGGTGATGCATGAAGTGGATTTACCCTGTGTCCCTACACAAATGAAATATGTTTTTAAGGATCATAAGGTCAGAGAAGTATAAGAAGCGGAATTTGATCCAGAATATTTTATGTATACAGCATGATGAATAAAAGTATGCAATCAAATTAATTATGAGGAAACTAGACAAGGACTATGCCTGAACCAAAATCAAAAAACAACAATAAAAACATGTTCGGGACTTCTGGAGAAGATGGCGGCTTAGTAAGACGCGCGGATCTTAGTTTCTCCTCCAGGACAGCTACTAGGGGAGTAGAAACGATACAGAACAGCTCCCAAAGCCACGACAGAGATAAAAAAAGACAGCGCACCCCATCCTGGAACGGCTGGCTGGCTGAGAGAACCCGCTCTGGTGAGATCGCCGAGGGGCGCGGGCTTCACCGGGCGGGACGGCAAGCGGCCGGAGTCACTCCCTTCCCCCTTCCCAGGCCAGCTGGGAGAATTGGACAGGCGGTCCCCTCAAACTGCGGCGGCTGGCACCCACACCACGCGCGGCCCCCCGGACCAACTGAGAGAATTGGATCGGAAATCCCCAGGCCGCGGAGAACGGTGACGGGGGGGGCCTTCCAAACCAGTGTCTCCCCGGGAACGTGCACTCTCCCGGGCGGGTCGCTGCGGCTGGCGCCCTCCCGCCAAGCTTGGCGCCCCGGGCCGACTAGGAAATTCGGATGGGCGCTTTCCCGGGCTGCGGCGGCCAGCAATCCTCCCCACGTTCGGACCCCGGGCCGGCTGGCACTCTTCCAAGCCGCTTTGGCTAGCGAACCTCCCGGACGGCGAGAGTTTTCCAAAGTTAAAGGACCCACAGCACCTTTTACTGGTGGGACCCGCAGACAAACGTGTGCCACGAGCGCCACCTACTGGGCAGGATAAGAAAAACAGAACCCAGAGATTTCACAGAAAAATCTTACAACCTTGTTGGGTCCGACACCCAGGGAAATCTGACTAAATGCCCAGACGCCAGCAGCAGAAGAAAACTGTCCACGCTCAGAAGCTTGAGAATATGGCCCAGTCAAAGGAACAAACCAATAGTTCAAATGAGATACAAGAGCTGAGACAACTAATGCTGAATATACGAACAGAAATGGAAAACTTCTTCAAAAATGAAATCGATAAATTGAGGGAGGACATGAAGAAGACATGGGCTGAACATAAAGAAGAAACAGAAAAACTGAAAAAACAAATCACAGAACTTATGGAAGTGAAGGATAAAGTAGAAAAGATGGAAAAAACAATGGATACCTACAATGATAGACTTAAAGAGACAGAAGATAGAATTAGTGATTTGGAGGATGGAACATCTGAATTCCAAAAAGAAACAGAAACTATCGGGAAAAAATGGAAAAATTTGAACACGGTATCAGGGAACTCAAGGACAATATGAACCGCACAAATATACGTGTTGTGGGTGTCCCAGAAGGAGAAGAGAAGGGAAAAGGAGGAGAAAAACTAATGGAAGAAATTATCACTGAAAATTTCCCAACTCCTATGAAAGACCTAAAATTACAGATCCAAGAAGTGGAGCGCACCCCAAAAAGATTAGACCCAAATAGGCGTTCTCCAAGACACTTACTAGTTAGAATGTCAGAGGTCAAAGAGAAAGAGAGGATCTTGAAAGCAGCAAGAGAAAAACAATCCATCACATACAAGGGAAACCCAATAAGACTATGTGTAGATTTCTCAGCAGAAACCATGGAAGCTAGAAGACAGTGGGATGATATATTTAAATTACTAAAAGAGAAAAACTGCCAACCAAGACTCCTATATCCAGCAAAATTATCCTTCAAAAATGAGGGAGAAATTAAAACATTCTCAGACAAAAAGTCACTGGGAGAATTTGTGACCAAGAGACCAGCTCTGCAAGAAATACTAAAGGGAGCACTAGAGTCAGAACCAAAAAGACAGAAGAGAGAGGTATGGAGAAGAGTGTAGAAAGAAGGAAAATCAGATATGATATATATAATACAAAAGGCAAAATGTTAGAGGAAAATATTATCCAAACAGTAATAACACTAAATGTCAATGGACTGAATTCCCCAATCAAAAGACATAGATTGGCAGAATGGATTGAAAAACAGAATCCTTCTATATGCTGTCTACAGGAAACACATCTTAGACCCAAAGATAAACATAGGTTGAAAGTGAAAGGTTGGGAAAAGATATTTCATGCAAATAACAACCAGAAAAGAGCAGGAGTGGCTACACTAATATCCAACAAATTAGACTTCAAATGTAAAGCAGTTAAAAGAGACAAAGAAGGACACTATATACTAATAAAAGGAACAATTAAACAAGAAGACATAACAATTATAAATATTTACGCACCGAACCAGAATGCCCCAAAATACGTGAGGAATACACTGCAAACACTGAAAAGGGAAATAAACTCATATACCATAATAGTTGGAGACTTCAATTCACCACTCTCATCCATGGACAGAACATCTAGACAGAGGATCAATAAAGAAATAGAGAATCTGAATATTACTATAAATAAGCTAGACTTAACAGACATTTATAGGACATTACATCCCACAACAGCAGGATACACCTTTTTCTCAAGTGCTCATGGATCATTCTCAAAGATAGACCATATGCTGGGTCACAAAGCAAGTCTTAACAAATTTAAAAAGATTGAAATCATACACAACACTTTCTCGGATCATAAAGGAATGAAGTTGGAAATCAATAATAGGCGGAGTGCCAGAAAATTCACAAATACGTGGAGGCTCAACAACACACTCCTAAACAACGACTGGGTCAAAGAAGAAATTGCTAGAGAAATCAGCAAATACCTCGAGGCGAATGAAAATGAAAACACAACATATCAAAACTTATGGGACACAGCAAAGGCAGTGCTAAGAGGGAAATTTATTGCCCTAAATGCCTTTATCAGAAAAGAAGAAAATGCAAAAATTCAGGAATTAACTATCCATTTAGAAGAACTGGAGAAAGAACAGCAAACTAATCCCAAAGCAAGCAAAAGGAAAGAAATAACAAAGATTAGAGCAGAAATAAATGAAATTGAAAACATGAAAACAATAGAGAAAATCAATAAGGCCAGAAGTTGGTTCTATGAGAAAATCAATAAGATTGATGGGCCCTTAGCAAGATTGACAAAAAGAAGAAGAGAGAGGATGCAAATAAATAAGATCAGAAATGGAAGAGGAGACATAACTACTGACCTACAGAAATAAAGGAGGTTATAACAGGATACTATGAACAACTTTATGCTAATAAATACAACAATTTAGAGGAAATGGACGGGTTCCTGGAAAGACATGAACAACCAACTTTGACTCAAGAAGACATAAATGACCTCAACAAACCAATCACAAGTAAAGAAATTGAATCAGTCATTCAAAAGCTTCCTAAAAAGAAAAGTCCAGGACCAGACGGCTTCACATCTGAATTCTATCAAACATTCCAGAAAGAATTAGTACCAACTCTCCTCAAACTCTTCAACATAATCGAAGCGTAGGGAAAACTACCTAATTCATTCTATGAAGCCAACATCACCCTCATTCCAAAACCAGGCAAAGATATTACAAAAAAAGAAAACTACAGACCAATCTCTCTAATGAATATAGATGCAAAAATCCTCAATAAAATTCTAGCAAATCGTATCCAACAACACATTAAAAGAATTATACATCATGACCAAGTAGGATTCATCCCAGGTATGCAAGGATGGTTCAACATAAGAAAATCAATTAATGTAATACACCATATCAACAAATCAAAGCAGAAAAATCACATGATCATCTCAATTGATGCAGAGAAGGCATTTGACAAGATTCAACATCCTTTCCTGTTGAAAACACTTCAAAGGATAGGAATACAAGGGAACTTCCTTAAAATGCTAGAGGAATATATGAAAAACCCACAGCTAATATCATCCTCAATGGGGAAAAATTGAAAACCTTCCCCCAAGATCAGGAACAAGACAAGGATGTCCACTATCACCACTATTATTCAACATTGCGTTGGAGGTTCTAGCCAGAGCAATTAGACAAGAAAAAGAAATACAAGGCATCAAAATTGGAAAGGAAGAACTAAAACTATCACTGTTTGCAGACGATATGATACTATACATTGAAAACCTGGAAAAATCCACAACAAAACTACTAGAGCTAATAAATGAGTACAGCAAAGTAGCAGGTTACAAGATCAACATTCAAAAATCTGTAGCATTTCTATACACTAGCAATGAACAAGCGGAGGGGGAAATCAAGAAACGAATCCCATCTACAATTGCAACTAAAAGAATAAAATACCTAGGAATAAATTTAACTAAAGAGACAAAAAACCTATATAAAGAAAACTACAAAAAACTGCTAAAAGAAATCACAGAAGACCTAAATAGATGGAAGGGCATACCGTGTTCATGGATTGGAAGACTAAATATAGTTAAGATGTCAATCCTACCTAAATTGATTTACAGATTCAATGCAATACCAATCAAAATCCCAACAACTTATTTTTCAGAATTAGAAAAACCAATAAGCAAATTTATCTGGAAGGGCAGGGTGCCCCGAATTGCTAAAAACATCTTGAGGAAAAAAAACGAAGCTGGAGGTCTTGCACTGCCTGACTTTAAGGCATATTATGAAGCCACAGTGGTCAAAACAGCATGGTATTGGCTTAAAGATAGATATATCGACCAATGGAATTGAATAGAGTGCTCAGATATAGACCCTCTCATCTATGGACATTTGATCTTTGATAAGGCAGTCAAGCCAACTCACCTGGGACAGAGCAGTCTCTTCAACAGATGGTGCCTAGAGAACTGGATACCCATATGCAAAAGAATGAAAGAAGACCCATATCTCACACCCTATACAAAAGTTAACTCAAAATGGATCAAAGATCTAAACATTAGGTCTAAGATCATAAAACGGTTAGAGGAAAATGTAGGGAGATATCTTATGAATCTTACAATTGGAGGCAGTTTTATGGACCTTAAACCTAAAGCAAGAGCACTGAAGAAGGAAATAAATAAATGGGAACTCCTCAAAATTAAACACTTTTGTGCATCAAAGAACTTCATCAAGAAAGTAGAAAGACAGCCTACACAATGGGAGACAATATTTGGAAACGACATATCAGATAAAGGTCTAGTATCCAGAATTTATAATGAGATTGTTCAACTCAACAACAAAAAGACAGCCAACCTAATTACAAAATGGGAAAAAGACTTGAATAGACACCTCTCAGAGGAGGAAATACAAATGGCCAAAAGGCACATGAAGAGATGCTCAATGTCCCTGGCCATTAGAGAAATGCAAATCAAAACCACAATGAGATATCATCTCACACCCACCAGAATGGCCATTATCAACAAAACAGAAAATGACAAGTGCTGGAGAGGATGCGGTGAAAGAGGCACACTTATCCACTGTTGGTGGGAATGTCAAATGGTGCAACCACTGTGGAAGGCAGTTTGGCGGTTCCTCAAAAAGCTGAATATAGAATTGCCATATGACCCAGCAATACCATTGCTGGGAATCTACTCAAAGGAATTAAGGGCAAAAACTCAAACGGACATTTGCACACCAATGTTTATAGCAGCGTTATTTACAATTGCAAAGAGATGGAAACAGCCAAAATGTCCATCAACAGACAAATGTCTAAACAAACTGTGGTATATACATACGATGGAATATTATGCAGCTTTAAGGCAGGATAAACTTATGAAGCATGTAATAACATGGATGGACCTAGAGAACATTATGCTGAGTGAGTCTAGCCAAAAACTAAAAGACAAATACTATATGGTCCCAATGATGTGAATCGACACTCGAGAATAAACTTGGAATATGTCATTGGTAACAGAGTTCAGCAGGAGCTAGAAACAGGGTAAGATAATGGGTAATTGGAGCTGATGGGATACAGACTGTGCAATAGGACTAGATACAAAAACTCAAAAATGGACAGCACAATAATACCTAATTGTAAAGTAATCATGTTAAAACACTGAATGAAGCTGCATCTGAGCTATAGGTTTTTGTTTTGTTTTGTTTTGTTTTGTTCTTACTATTATTACTTTTATTTTTTTTCTCTATATTAACATTCTGTATCTTTTTTGGTTATATTGCTAGTTCTTCTAAACCAATGCAAATGTACTAAGAAACGATGATCATGCATCTATGTGATGATGTTAAGAATTACTGATTGCATATGTAGAATGGTATGATTTCTAAAAAAAAAAAAAAATGGACAGCACAATACTACCTAATTGTAATGTAATTATGTTAAAACACTGAATGAAGCTGCGTCTGAGCTATAGTTGTTTTTTTTCTTATATATTTTTGTATTTTTTATTTTTATTTATATTTTTCCTCTATTATCATTTTATTTCTTTTTCTGTTGTCTTGCTATTTCTTTTTCTAAATCGATGCATATGTACTAAGAAATGATGATCATACATCTATGTGATGATATTAAGAATTACTGATTGCATATGTAGAATGGAATGATTTCTAAATGTTGTTAGTTAATTTTTTTTAATTAATAAAAAAAAACATGTTCGGTGGTTCTGTTCAATTTATTCATCTGAACTTAATTTAACTTGATCTCTAAAATTTCCATTTTATTGCTGAACTTTAAAGAAGAAGCCGTCTATTTATGCTACTTTTGAAAATAGAGTTTCTGTTAAATGGCATTTCACTATTTTGATTCTTAATTAATTTCCTGCTCTGGTCCTTCAGGAAAAAAAGTTATTATACTTATATCAAAAGGCTTTAAGTGGCCTATTTACTGATAGCAAATTTCTAAATTTCATTTTTACTCTAAGATGAACCATTATTGGTTGAATTGTTTAATTGAAAAAGATATTTCTACTGTATTACAAGTTATCCAGTTATGTCAGTAAGTACCTAGTTACAGCACATCCTCCATCTAATATCCCATGCTTAAACTCTCCACTAAAGAGTCAGACATATATATTTTTTTACATACTACCCAAAAAGGAAAATGAGTTCAGCAGGCTTCTGCACATATGAAATCAGTGCTTTTTTGGTATGGGAGAGAAGTGCAAGGAGAGGAAAGAGGAAAAGACTCTCCCTTTAAAATGAATTCCAGCTCACCTATAAGCCAAACCAAATAAAGACAGTACAGGAATTAACACAGTGCTGGCCCTGGAGTTAAAAAAAAAAAAAAAAAAAACCTAGATGAAATGCTGTATTTCCTTAGTTGTGGCAAATATGCTATAAAGATGTACGACATTAACAATGGGGAAAACCGAGTGATGAGTTATACGGGAACGCTCTACTATTTTTGCAATTCTTTTGTAAATCCAAAGCTATTCTAAAATTAAAAGTCTATTTTTAAAAAAATGTCCTGGGTGTGACTTGTAGCTCTGCCCTGTATTAGCTGTGTTAACTTTGAGCAAATCATTTAACCCATCTAATTCTCAGTTTTATCCATCAATAAAGTGTCCATATGGAGCCTACTTCAAAGACTTTTGTGAGGATTAAATAAAGCTAATAAAGCGCTTGGCACAATGCCCAGTATGAAGTTAGTGTCTGTAAATTAGTTTTTATCATTATGGGATCCCACCAGATGACTGGACATTGTAGCTTTCATCGAAAGGCATAGTCACTTAAATCCACCATGGCCTGATTTGTTCCTGGTTCTTCAATACCTACTGATAGCACAGTCATCTTACCAATCACCTCTAAACCCCTTCGGTGCTTCCCTCTCTTACCGTGACCCTGTGTTCAATCAGGCAGCAGATTCTATTAAATCTATCACTCTAATATTCTCAATCTTGTCACCTCTTCATCCTAATATTTCTTCCTGGGCCCTGGTCTTGAACTAAGACATTGCCCTCTGGCTTCCTTGCCTGTTTTATTTGCTCTTCCAAGCCATCCTGGAGTGTGGTCTGACTAATCTTTCTAAATCATGTTCCCAAACCTTCAGCAACTCTCCATTTTCCAAGAACTGAATTTACAATTCTTTGGCTTTGGCACTCCAGACCATCCATGATTTCACCCAAATTTACATTTCCAGATGGATTTCCCACTACTCCCCTTCACATATTCTTAGATATAGCCTACCTGATTCATTAGCTATGAGATATACCCAAGAACATATGCCTTAAGAACAGCAGAGAGGGCCATGGTGGCTCGGCAGGCAAGAATGCTTGCCTGCCATGCCAGAGGACCTGCGTTCGATTCCTGGTGCCTGCCCATGTTAAAAAAAAAAAAGAACAGCAGAGACTGGAGTCCAGAGAGGCTAAGAAAATAGCCGAAGGTCACAGAGCAAGTGTCAGTTCACTGGTGACACTGTAAGCTAATACTTTGAGGGGTACCCAATATTGCCAAACATACGGCAATGATGGGAAAAATACAAAAAGAGAAGAAGAAGAAAAAAGACATTCAAAAGTAAGATAAAAATCTCTGATGCATAAAAGTAAGGATCCAAGAGCAGGTGGAGGTGGCCAGAAGCTCTTAGGATAATAAGGACTAAAAGCTTCCTGTTTGAGGAAGGGGACTAAGAAAAGCTGGCTGATTAAGCGAATGAACAAGGTGGAAATCCCTTATTCCAGAGAAGCTGAAAACCCACCACATCTGCCTGAAGCCAGAGATTCTATAAAAGCTATGCACCTGGAGAGCTTGGAGACACAGGTAAAGCCCTCCAGCCAGGAGCTGGGCCAAGCTGCCTGCTGATGGACTGACTAGATTTAGATAACCCTAATGGATCAGAAACACTGAATATATAAAACCTGGTCTTGGACTACAGGCCCATGGGGCCATGTGAAGGAAACCACAAAAACCAAACAGGGTGGGGTGAGAGAACTCAGAAGGAAAATAAAATCCCCTTCACAGTTAGCCTGCAAGCTAAAATTCCATATGCATGGAGGAAATTAATCCTAAGAAAGGTGGTAAAAGTAAAAATTTGGATATGACCTCATTCCCAAGTGACACCAATAAATCAACTCAAAAAATAAGTCTAAAGTGTGATTAACTCTTCAAAGATATGAAGAATCTCTAAAAAGAGCAAGAATAATAAACAAAATAAGCATAGATTAGACAAAAAGTGACTAACCAGAAATCCTGAAGGTGAAATTAAAAAAGAAATCAATAGATCGAGCAAACAAATAATTAGAGAACTGGAAGATGGTACTGAGGAATTCCATGAAGCGGCACAGAAAGAAAAGCATACAAAAGAACAATTAAAAGACAGGATGGAAAAAGCGACTATGAATAACTTTAAATCTTGGCTCAAATATCATCCCAGTGTGATGTATCCTCATGACTCTATTTGAAATTATGACCACTCCTCCACTCACACCCTGCTTTCCCTTACCTGGCCTTATTTTTCGCTTTAGCACTGAGCAGGTTTTAACAGACTACATAAATTACATATGTTCATTGCCCACCCCTGACTACAATGTGAGGTCTTTGAAGGTAGAAACTCATCTGTCTGGATAACCACTGTATCTTCAAAGCCTAGAATATTAATACGCATGCAGGTAACACTTTATAAATATTTTTCAAATAAATTAATAAATAATGAATGGCTGGTTAACTTTCAGAATTGAGTAAAAGTATTGAGTCCTCCGTTTGAAATGAACTAGCAAGGATCTAAGAAAATTGATTATTAGAAATGTTGTTGAGGTGTGGAGAGCTTCCCAAGAGGATGGTGGAGTCGGGGGCTGCCGTGCTCACTCCTCCTTCCAAAACAGCGAGTGGAGGGGCAGAAACTGTCTGAAACAACCGTTCTGGGGCTATAGAGCCCAGGGGAGCATTGCACAATATCCAGGGAAGAGTAGGTTAAAGAGGCTGAGATACTATGGTAAAAAACTGAGTAAATCACATAGTGGCAAACGCTGGTGCCCATCTCCCACTGTCAAGGCTAACCATGTGAGGTCCAGTTCCAACCTGGCTTCTAGAGGAGAAGAATGTGGAAGTCCTCTTCCCCAAGAAGGGGGAAGAGGGAGGCAAGGTTGAGAGCTGATCATGACTCTTGATCAGCAAGTTAAGATCACTAGGTCCTGGCTCTTCTGGTCTGCCCCAGACAGGGACGACTGTGCCATTGTTTCAACCCTACCCTGACAGGGACAAAGGCAGTGGAGATTCCAAGAAGCATGGCCCATGCAGTGCTGTGAGCAGAATCTGCTGAAAAGTGCCATCTGCTGGGCAGGCCAGGGAAACACAGCTTCAGGGAGCCATCCGAAAGGCTTTTTGGCATCTTTCCTGACTTTCCTGTATTAAAAAAAAAAAACAGAAAATGATAAGTGCTGGAGAGAATGTGGAGAAAAAGGCACACTATCCACTGTTGCTAGGAATGTAAAATGGTACAACTGCCGTGGAAGGCAGTTGGGCAGTTCCTCAGGAACCCAAGCGTAGAATTGCCATATAATCCAGGAATCCCATTGCTAGGTATTTATTCAGAGGACATGAGGGCAAGGACACAAATGGACATTTGTGCAACAATGTGTATTATTATTTTTAATAATGACCATTCCAGTGCGTGTGAGATAGCTCATTGCAGTTTTGATTTTCATTTCCCTAACAGCCAGTGAAGTTAAGCAACTTTTCATGTGCCTTTTAGCCATCTGTATTTCCTCTTCTGAGAAATGTCTGTTCCTGTTCTATTGCCCATTTTTAAATTGGGTTGTTTGTCTTTTTGATGTTCAGTTGAAGAATCTGTTTATATATTCTGGATACTAACCCCTTATCTGATATCTGGATTTCAAATATTGCCTCCCATTGTGTAGGCTGCATTTCTACTTTCTTGACAAAGTTCTTTGATGCACAAAAGTATTTAATTTTGAGGAGTTCCCATTTATCGATTTCTTTCTTCAATGCTCATGCTTAGGGTATAAGATCTAGGAAACTGCCTCCTATCACAAGTTTTATAAGATATTTCCCTACATTTTCCTCTAAAAGTCTTATGTTCTTGGCTCTAATGTTTAGGTCTTTGATCCATTTTGAGTTAATTTTGGCATAGGGAGCGAGATACGGCTCCTCTTTCATTCTTTTACATATGGCTATCCAGTTCCTGAGCACCACTTATTGGAGAGGCTTCTCTGTCCCAGATGAGTCAATCTGACCACCTTATTAAAGATCAATTGTCCATAGATGAGAGGGTATATATCTGAACACTCTATTCAATTCCATTGGTCAGTATATCTATCTTTATGCCAGTGTCATGCTGTTTTGACCATTGTAGCTTCATAATATGCTTTAAAGTCAAGTAGTGTGAGATCTCCCACTTCATTTTTCTTTCTCAATATAGCTATTCAGGGCATACTGCCCTTCCAAATAAATTTGGTTATTGGTTTTTATATTCCTGGAAAGTAAGTTTTTGGTATTTACATGAGGTAAATACTGAAAACACTAAAGGCAGAAATAGACACCTCTACCATAATAGTTAGAGACTTCAATTCCCTGATCTCATCAACAGATAGAACATCTAGACAGAGGATCAATAAAGAAACAGATAATTTGAATAATACAATAAATGAACTAGACCTAACAGCCATTTACAGAACATCACATACCATACATTTTTCTCAAGTACTCATGGATCATTCTCAAGGGTAGACAATATGCTGGTTCACAAAGAAAGTCTCAATAAATGTAAAAAGCCTGAAATCATACAAAATACTTTCTCAGATCATAAAGAAAAGACACTGGAAATCAATAATAGACAGAGGGCCGAAAAATTCACAAATACATGAAAGCTAAACAACACACTCTTAAACAACCAGTGGGTCAAGGAAAGAATTACAAGAGAAATCAGTAAATATCTCGAGGGAAATGAAAATGAAAACTCAACACATCAAAATTTGTGGATGCTTACACAAAAGCAGTGCTAAGAGGCAAATTTATTGCCTTAAATGCCCATATCAAAAAAAGAAGAAAGAGCAAAAATCAAGGCATTAACTATTCTATTCACTTGGAAGAACTAGAGAAAGAACAGCAAACTAACCCCAAAGCAAACAAAAGGAAAGAAATAACGAAGATTGGAGTAGAAATAAATGAAATTGAGAACATGAAAACAATTTAAAAAATCAACAAAACCAGAAGCTGGTTGTTTGAGAAAATCAATAAAATTGATGGACACTTAGCAAAGCCGACAAAAAGGAAAAGAGAATGTAAATAAACAAAATCAGAAATGGAAGAGGAGACATAATCACTGATCCCACAAAAATAAAGGAGGTAACGAGAGGATACTATGAGCAACTATATGCTAATAAACTAGACAATGTAGATGAAGTGGATGACTTCCTAGAAAGGCATGAACAACCAGCATTGACTCTAGAAGAAACAGACAACTGCAACAAACCAATCACAAGTAAAGAGATTGAATCAGTCATCAAGAAACTCCCAATGGCTGTAGCCAGGTCAGCATTGAGGGAATGGAAGTTTATGTTGCTGAGCCCCTGAATAGCCTTTGATTCCTACTTTTTGAAGTGTTTTTATCAGAAAAGGATGTTGAATTTAATCAAATGCTTTTTCAACATCAATCAGGATGATCATGTGATTTTTCCCTTTCAATTTGTTAATGTGCTATATTATATTGATTTTCTTGTGTTGAACCATCCTTGCATTCCTGATATAAACCCCACTTGGTTGTGATGTATAATTCTTTTATCGTGTTGTTGGACTTGATTTGCTAATATTTTGTTAAGAATTTTGCAGCTATGTTCATTAGGATCCTCTTTCATTGAGTTCTTTCAACTCAAATTGGCCTGAAGTTTTCCTTTCTTATAGCATCTTTACCCAGTTTTGGTATTAAAATGAATTAGCTTCATAAATTGAGTTAGGTAGAGTTCTTTTTTCTTCAATTTTTTTGAAAAGTTTTAGCAGGATTGATGTTAGTTCTTTTTGAACTGTTTGATAAAATTCCCCTGTGAAGCCATCTGGCCTTGGGCTTTTTTTTTTTGGCAGGAAGACTTTTGATGACTGATTGAACCTCTTTACTTATGATTGGTTTGTTGAGACCTTCTATTTCTTCCTGAATCAGTGTAGTTTATTTGTATGTTTCCAGGAATTTGTCCATTTCATCTAAGTTGTCTAGTTTGTTGGCATATAGTTGTTCATAGTATCCTTTTATGATTTCTTTTATTTCTTCAGGGTCTGTAGTAATACACCCCTTCTCATTTCTGATTTTGTTTATTTGCATCCTCTCTCTTTTTTTCTTTGTCAGTCTTGCTAGTGGCCCATCAATTTTATTGATTTTCTCAAAGAACCAACTTTGGGTTTTAATGATTCTTCCTATTGTTCTTTTGTTCACCATTCTTTTAACTCTGCCTTAATCTTTGTTATTTCTCTTCTTCTATTTGCTTTGGGATTAGTTTGCTGTTCTTTCCCAAGTTCTTCCATGTGAGCAGTTAAGTCCTTGATTTTTGCTCTTTCTTGTTTTTAAATATAGGCATTTAGGGCAAAAATTTCTCTCTCAGCACAGCCTTTGCCACATCCCATAAGTTCTGATAAATTGTATTCTCATTCTCACTCATCTCCAGATAGTTACTGATTTTTCTAGCAATTTCTTCTTTAACCCACTGGTTGTTTAAGAGTGTGGTATTGAATCTTCATGTACTTGTGAATGTCCTCATTCTTTGGTGATTATTGAGATACAGCTTTATTCCATTGTGATCAGAGAAAGTACTTTGGATAACTTCAGTGTTTTTAAATTTATAAAGACCTGTTTTGTGCCCCAGCATATGGTCTATCCTGGAGAATGCTCCATGAACACTAGAGAAAAATGTATATCCTTGTGTTTTGGGGTGCAATGGCCTATATATGTCTGTTAGGTCTAATTAATTTATCAAGTTGTTTAACATCTCTATTTCCTTGTTGGTCTTCTGTCTGATTGTTCTATCTATAGAGGAAAGTGGTGTATTGAAGTCTCCTGCTATTGTAGTTGAAACATCTATTGTTCCCTTCAGTTTTGCCAATATCTATCTCATGTACTTCGGGGTTCCTTGATTGGGAGCATAAACATTTATGATTGTTATTTCTTCTTGGTGAATTGTCCCTTTTATTAATATATAGTGTCCTTCTTTGTTTCTTATGATGTCTTTATATTTAAAGTTTATTTTGTCCAATATTAGTATAGCTACTCCTGCTTTCTTTTGGTTACAACTTTCATGGCACATTTTTATCTATTCTTTCATTTTCAATCTATTTGTATCCCTGTGTTAGGCTGTGAGGACATTTCATGGACTTAGATCTTAAGCACATTTATTGCATCCATGGCTGATTACAACTGCAGTCGGCTAAACAGAGTGTTTTCTGCAATTAGTGACACTTAATCTAATCATTGAAGGCTTTTAAGGAAAATTCAGAAGAGAGAATCCCTTTTTCTGCTTCAGACAGCCAGCTTCTCCTGGAAGTTCATTGAGTATCTTCATTTGGTGCTGCCAGTTTGTGGCCTCCCCTACAGATTTTGGACTCTTATATCCCCTTGGTTGCATGAGATGCTTTTATAAATTTGATATTTACAGATATCTCCTGCTGGTTCTGTTTCTCTAGAGAACCCTAAATCACCAGGCAAAAACTAAACTCTAGATGAGAGAAACTGACCTTCAGAAAAAACCCTTAAAATCATCACATTGCCAGATATCAACAACAAATCATATGGCATACTAAACCTCAAGAAGAAAGGGCCCAGTCAAAGGAACAGATCAAAAAGTCAGAGGAGATACAGAATCTGGAACAACTAATCAAAGATGTGCAAACAAATCTCCTGAATCAATTCAAGGAAATGAAAGAAAATGTATATAAAGAGATAAAAGATATTAAGATGACACTGGAAGAGCATAAGAAAACTTGAAATAATACACACAAAATAACAAATATTATGGAAATAAAAGACACTGTAGGTGAGATTTAAAATATACTGGTGACACACCACAGCAAATTTGAAGGGTCAGAAGAATCAGTGGGCCAGAAGATAGATCAACCAAGTTTGAACAGATAAAAGAACAAATGGAAAAAAAAAAGGAAAAATTTGAGCAGGATCTCAGGGAAATGATTGACAACACAAATATATGTATCACTGATGTCTCAGATGGAGCAGAGAAGTGAAAAGGGCCAGAAGAATATTGGAAGAAATAATGGCTGAAAATTTCCCAACCCTTATAAAAGACATAAATTGCAAATTCAAGAAGCCCAATGTACTCCAAATGGAATAAATCTGAATAGACCCACTCCAAGGCACATAATAATCAGATTGTCAAATGCAGAAGAGGAGAAAATTCTGAAAACAGCAAGAGAAAAGTGATTCACCACATACAAGGAAAGCCAAATAAGACAAAGTGCTGTTTCTCCTTAGACACCATAGAGATGAGAAGGCAGTGGTACAACATATTTAAGGTACTGAAAGAGAAAAATTTCCAAGCATGAATTCTCTATCCAGTAAATCTGCCCTTCAAAAATGAGAGAGAGTTAAAAATATTCACAGGAAAGCAGAAGCTAAAAGGGTTCATCAATAAGAGACCAGCCTATGAGAACTAACTGAAGGGAAACTTGCCAGATGAAAAGACAGGGAGAGAGGTATGAAGAAGGGTACAGAACTGAAGAATATTAGTAAGGGTAACTTAAAGGATAAAAAGAGAGAAAAAAATAGATCTGACAAAAACCAAGTAATAAGATGGTTGAATCAGAACTGTCTTTACAGCAATAATTTGAATGTTAATGGATTAAACTCCCCAATCAAAAGACACAGTTTAGCAGAATGGATTAGAAAATATGATGCTTTGTAAAATATGTTTACAAGAGACTCATCTTAGACCTAAATATGCAGATAGGTTGAAAGTGAAAGTGAAAGGGTGGAAAAAGATATTCCACACAAGTAGTAACCAAAAGAAAGCTGGGGTAGCTATACTAATATCAGACAAAGTAGACTTTAAATGCAAAAATTTTATGAGTTGAAGAAGGACACTATGTAGTAATAAAAGAAGCAATTCAACAAAAAGAAATAATCATAAATATGCTCCTAAAAAAAGGTGACCCAAAGTACATGAGGCAAACACTGGCAAAACTGAAGGGAGTAATAATATGATAGATGAATTATACCTGACAGGCATATATAGAACACTGCATCCCAAAACAACAAGATACACATTCTTGCTCATGGAATATTCTCTAGGATAGACCATATGCTGGGGCACAAAACAGGTCTTAATAAATGTATAATATATAATGTATAATGATTGAAATGATACAAAGTACTTTCTCTGATCATAATGAAATGAAGCTATAAATCAATAACAAACAGAGAACCAGAAAATGCACAAATGTATTAAGCAACACACTCTGAATCAGTGGTTCAAGAAAGAAATTACAAGAGAAATCAGTAAATATCTTGAGATAAATAAAAGTGAGAACACAATGTATCAAACTTATGGATGCAGTAAAGGCAGTTCTGAGAGGGGAATTTATAGCCCTAGATGCCTACATTAAAAAAGAGGAAAGAGGGCAGTGCAATGGTGGCTCAGTGGCAGAATTTCCGCCTGCCATGCTGGAGACCCAGGTTTGATTCTGGTGCCTGCCCACACACACAAAGAAATTAACAATTAATTTGAACTGCTAAATACAAGCTCTGAGCACAGATAAACCTGGAAGAAGCATGAAAGGAAACCAGAGGTCTATCCTGGCAGAGAGGAGGCAGGGCAGATAGCAAAACAAAACAAAACAGAGGGATTTGGAGTTGGGTGAGCTCAGAATACTGGAAAAAGGCTGCTCCAAGAAAAGGGGCACACAGAGCCCAGTACCAACTCCAGCTCTTGATTAGCAATCATGGGAGTCTGGGACCAGCTCGGTAAAGGATTTCTTTTTACTTTTTAGCAGCCCATTAAAGAAAGCCTCAGCCATTTTCAAATGTCAGCACTACCCCAGGCAAGGGGGGAAATAAGGTATGTGTGAAGAAAAGTAACTAGTCATCCCCTCCCCCCAAGAAAAGGGGGGATGGAACAGGGCCCAGCACAAATGGTGGCTTTCATTCAGAGAATTCGGACCCCAGAGGTTAGAAAACAGAAACAGCTTAAGCCTGCCTTCTCCCTCATCCTCCATTTCAACCACACCCCTGGCAGGATAGGGTCTGCTGAGAATTAAAGACACCATACTACTTTATGCCAATAGGGAGCTATGGGCTGAAAAGTGCTACCTGTTGGGCATACCATGAAAAATACAGAGTCAAGAGGTTTCACGTAAAGACTGATACTCTGCTGGGCCTCATCAGGGAAACTTAATATTGATTATACCCCTGTTCTTGAGCCTGACTTATCTGGGAAAATAAGATATGATAGGGGTCAATCATATCTGGGGACACTCTCCTCAAACAAATTTCCATATAGTCAAGGCAAGAACCAGAAAGACAAGAGCTGAAATATTCTGATCAGTTAAACAAAGCTATGCTAGAAGTCTAGAATACGTTGAACCTAACGTCAAAGAATAGATAGAAAACAAAGCAACCAAGAAGAAAACCCTAAGCAAAAGAAAGAAAACAACCTCCAGAATTAACTAAATTTGCCTAGATACCAGCAAAAATCATGAGTAATACTAGGAAGCATGACGATATGGTCCAGTCAAAGGAACAAACATTTCAAAAGTGATATAGGAGTTGAAACAACGAGGTAAAGATGTTCAAACAAACATGATAAATCAAATCAATAAGTTGAAGAAAAACATGGCAAAAGAGAAGAAGGATAAATGAAGACATTGTGTGACCATAAAGAGGAATGTGAAAACTTGAAAAGCAAATGGCAAAACTTATGGGAATGAACGGCACAATAGAAGAGATGAAAAACACAATGGACACATATAACAGTAGACTTGAAGAGGCAGAAGAAAGAATTAGTGAACTAGAGGACAGAACAGCTGAAATCTTACATATGAAAGAACATATAGGGAAAAGAATGGAAAAATATGAGCAGGGTCTCGGGTAATTGAATGATAACATGAAGTGCACGAAATATATGGGTTATGGATGTCTCAGAAGGAGAAGAAAAAGGAAAAGAGGCAGAAAATAAGGAAAGAATCACCAAAATTTCCCAATTCTTATGAAAGACATAAAATTACAGATCCAAGAAGAGTAGCATACCCAAACAGAACAGATCCAAATAGAACTACTCCAAGATACTTCTTGCCAAAATGTCAAATATCAAAGGCAAAGAGTTCCGAGAAGAGCAAGAGAAAAATGACCCATTAATACAAGGGAGTTATAAAACTCTTCTGATTTCTCAATGGCTTGACATATATGAGATACTGAAAGAGAAAAACTGCCAACAAGAATTCTACATCAGGCAAAATTGTCAGTCAAAAATGAGAGAGAGTCTAAACTATTTTCAGGCAAAACAGACACTGAGAGTTTGTGAAGAAGAGATCTGCTCTTGAAGAAATACTATATGGAGTGCTACAGGCAGATAGGAAAAGACAGGAGAGAGAGGTTTGAGAATAATGTAGAAATGAAGATTATCAATAAGGGTAAAAAGAGAGACAAAATAAGATATGACATGTAAAATCCAAAAGACAAAATGGTAAAAGAAAATACCGCCTTTACAGTAATACAATGAAATGTTATTAGATTAAATCCCCCAATGAAAAGACATAGACTGGCAGAATGGATTAGAAAACAGGGCCCTTTAATATCCTATCTATAAGAGATTAACTTTAGACCCAAGGACAAAAATAAGTCAAAAGTGAAAGATTGGAAAAAGATATTTCACTCAAACAGCAACCAGAAAAGAGCTGGAGAAGCTATACTAATATGGGACAAATTAGAATTCAAACAGAAAACAATTGAAAGAGACAAAGAAGGACTTTATGTATTAATAAAATGAAAAATTCATCAAGAAAACATAAAAATCATAAATACTTATGCACCAAGACAGAGTGCCCCAGAATACATGAAGCATACACTGACAACACTGAAGGGAGAAGTAGAAAACTCCACAATATAAGTTGGAGACTTCAAAACAGCATTCTCATCAATAGATAGAACGTCTAGACAGAGGATCAATAAAGAAACAGAAATTTTGAATAGTATAATAAATGAACTAGACAACATATTTACAGAACACTGCACCCTACAACAGCAGGATACACATTTTTTCTCAAGTGCTAATGGACATTCTCCAGGATAGACCACATGTTGGGTCACAAAACAGATCTCAATAAATATAACGAGACTGAAATTACACAATCTCTTTTTTGGATCATAATGGAATAAATTTGGAAATTAATGACAGGTGTAGGAAGCTGGAAAATGCGCAAATATATGGAGGCTAAACAATGCACTCTTAAACAACCAGTGGGTCAAGGAAGAAATTACAAGAGAAATTAGTAAATATCTTGAGGCAAATGAAAATGAGAATATAACGTATCAAAACTTATGGGATGCAGCAAAGGCAGTGCTGAGAGGAAAATTTATTACTCTAAATGCCTATATTTAAAAAAGAGAAATAGTGAAAATTGAGGCATTAACAGCTCACCATGAGGAAACAGAGAAAGAACAGCAAAATAATCCCAAAGCAAAAAGAAGGAAAGACATAACAAAGATTAGAGCAGAAATAAATAAAATTGAGAGCCTGAAAACGATAGAGAGACTCAACAAAACCAGATGTTGCTTCTTTAAGAAAATCAATAAAATTGATGGACCATTAACTAAGTTGACCAAAAGAGAAAGAAAAAGAAATAAAATAAGAAATAGGAGGGGGCACATATCTACCAGTCCCACTGAAATAAAGGAGATAATGAGAGGATACTGTGAGCAATTATATGCTAACAAAATAGCCAATTTACATGAAATGGATAATTTCCTAGAAAAGCATGAACACTTGAAAAGAAATAGAAGACCTCAGCAAATCAATCACAAGTAAAGAGATCAAATCAGTCATCAAAAACCTCCCCCCAAAGAAAAGTCTAGAATGAGATGGCTTCACACGTGAATTCTACCAAGCATTCAAGAAAGAATTAGTATCAATTCTGCTCAAACTCTTAAAAAAATGTGAAGTGGAGGGAAAGCTACCTACCCCATTCTATGAAGCTGAAGTCACACTAATAACAAAGCCAGACAAAGATGCTACAAGAAAAGAAAATTACATACCAATCTCTTCAATGAATATAGATGCAGAAATCCTCAGCAAAATACTTGCAAATCAAATCCAGCAACACATTAAGAGAATTATACACCGTGACCAAGTGGGTTTTATTCCAGGTATGTAAGGGTGGCTCAGCACAAGAAAATTAATTAATGTAACACACCACATCAATTAATTACAGAGGAAAATCCACATGATCATCTTGATTGATGCAGAAAAAGCATTTGACAAAATTCAACATCCTTTCTTGATGAAAACACTTCAAAGGATAGGAATAGAAGGAAGCTTCTCAATATGATAAAGGGAATATATTTCTTAAAATACTGAGAGCTAACATTATACTCAACCTGGAAAAATTGAAAGCCATTCCCTCCAAGATCAGGAACAAGATGAGAATGCTCATTGTCACCACTGTTATTCAACACTGTGCTGGAAATTCTAGCTAGAGCAATTAGGCAAGAAAAGGAAGTAAAAGGCATCCAAATTGGAAAGAGAGAAGTAAAACTTTCACTATTTGCAGATGACATGATCCTATATATAGAAAATCCCAAAAAAATTTTACAGCAAAGCTACTAGAATGAATAAATGAATACAGGAAAGTGGCAGGATTCAAGATCAACATGCAAAAATTACTACTGTTTCTACACGCTAGTAATGAGCAATCGGAGGAGGAAAAAAATTCCATTTACAATGGCAACTAGAAAAATGAAATACTGAGAAATAAATTTGACCAAAACCACAAAAGACCTATACACAGAAAACTACAAAAAAAATTGCTAAAAGAAATCAAAGAAGACCTAAATAAATGGAAGGACATATTGTGTTCATAGATTGGAAGACTAAATATAGTTAAGATGTCAATTCTACCCAAATTGATTTGTAGAGTCAATGCAATACCAAATCAAAATCCCAGCAACTTACTTTGCAGAAATAGGAAAAAGCAATAGCCAAATTTATTTGGAAGGGAAGGATGCTCCAAATAGCTAAAAATATCTTGAGAAAGAGAAATGAAGTAGGAGGTCTCCCATTACTTGACTTTAAAGCATACCAAATAAGTAAAGGTCTCCCATTACTTGACTTACAAAGCTACAGCAGTCAATAACATGCTACTGGCATAAAGATAGATACCCTGACCAATGGAATCAAATTAAGTGTTCAGAAATAGACCCTCTCATCTACACTATTGATCTTTGTTAAGGTAGTCAAGTCGATTCAATTGGGATGGAGTAGCCTCTTCAATAAATGGTGCTTAGAGGACTGAATATCTAAAATTCAAAAGAATGAAAGAGGACCCCTATCTAATACAATACCTTATACAAAAATTAACTCAAAATTGATCTATGACCTAAACATTAGAGCTAAGAAAATGTAGGGAAATATCTTAAAGGTTTTCTGATAGGAGGTGGTTTCCTAGACCTTACACTCAAACCATGAGCAATGAAAGAAGAAATAGATAAATAGGATTTCCTCAAAACTGAACACTTTTGTGCACCAAAGTACTTTGTCAGGAAAGTAAAAAGGCAGCCTACGCATGGGAGATAATATTTAGAAACCACATATCAGATAAGCGTTTAATATCCATAATGTTTAGAGATCCTACAACTCAAGAACAAAAAGACAAATGGGCAAAAGACATGGACAGACACTTTTCCAAAGAAGAAATATAATGGTTCAAAAATATATGAAAAGATCCTCAAATTCACTGGCTAGTAGGGAAATGCAAATCAAAATCACAGTGAGCTATCATCTCACACCTACTACAAGGGCCATTATCAAAACAGAAAACTACAAGTCCTGGAGAGTAAGTGGAGAAAAAGATACACTTACTGTTGGTGAGAATGTAGAATGGTGCACCCACTCTGAAAGGCAGTTTGGCAGTTCCTCAGGAAGCTAAGCAAAGAATTACCATAGGATCTGGCAATCCCTTTGTAGGTATGTATTCAGAGGAACTGAAGCCTGGTACATAAATGGACATTTGTACACTGATGATTATAGCAGCATTATTCACTATTACCAAGAGATAGAAACAGTCCAAATGTCCATAAATGGATGGGCGGCTAAACAAGCTGTGGTATATACATACTATGGAATATTATGTAGCTATAAGATGGAATGAAGTTGTGACACATGCAACAATGTAGATGAAACTCGAGGACATTATGTTGAGCAAAATCAGCCAAAAACAAAAGGATAAGTATTGTATGGTCTGATTAACATGAACTAACTATAATGAGCAAACACTGAGAGTTAAAGTTGAATACACAGGTTATCAGGAGATAGAAAGAGGTTGGGCATTTGATACTGAAGGAGTACAGAGTGTTCAACAGAATTGATTGTAAAGATCCTATAGTGGATAGCACAATACTATATGATGGTAGCAGAATACTGTAAATATAAGGAACAAAAATGAATGTGAGTATGCTTGAAAGAGGAAGGCTAGGGGCATGTATGAAACCCAAAGGAAAGAAAGAGGATTTAAAAATGGAATTGTATAACTTAATGAAACACAGAGTGGACAATGAAGGTGATCAACTGTACAAATACAAGAGATTTTTTACATGAGGGAGAAGAAATGAATGTCACCATTGCAAAGTTTAAAAATGGGATGGCATATGGGAAAAATACAATCCATACATCCTAGGGTATGCATTGAAGCTTTGAAAGTCAGCATTACTCCATACAGCAATTGTTACAGAAGCTGAAAAAGAGATCAGACTTCAAGTAGAGATATGAATGAGATGACTTGGTTAAGACTAAGTTAAATCAGAATACAATGTAGGGATGATATTGACTGTATTTTAAAACTTCAACTTCAGCATGAGACCAAAGGAAGAGATGGTTATTTTGCACAAAATTTATACTTTCTGTAGCACACTAATTTAATCTGGGTGGTCAGTTTTTTAAACAACATAATTATATGAAACCTAGAACAGGGAATGACATCTTGTTACTCTGTACAGGTTAATGTAATACCCCAATACATCCCAGAGTATTTTGGGTAGAAAATACAGTATTTGCAAAGGCCCCTTGAGGGACTGGGGAAAATGCAGAAATATTAAACTTCCCCACCTGGGAATACCTCATGTTCTCTCAAGCATTAGGGGTTCCAAATTTCATCAGCTTAATCCTGAAGCTTGCCTGTATTAAACTTATTCCTGCAAAGGAGTAGCTTAGCCTACTTATAATTATGCCTAAGAGTCACTCCCAGAGAACTTCTTTTGTTGCACAAATGCGGCCTTTCTCTTTAAGCCAATTCTGCAAATAAACTCACTGCCTACCTCCTCACCCCAGAAGGGGCATTATTCCCAGGGGGTTAAATCTCCCTGGCAATGTGGGACATGACTCCCAGATATGAGCCAAGCCCTGACATCTTGGAATCTAGCGATAGGTGGTAGTTTCTTAGACTTTACACCCAAAGCACAAGCAGTGAAAGAAAAAACAGATAAATGGGCACGTCTCAAAATTGAAGACTTCAGTGCTCCAAAGGGCTTTGTCAAAAAAGGTAAAAAGACAACCAACTTAATGGGAGAAAATATTTGGAAACCACATATTTGATAAGGGTTATCCAGAATATATATAAAGAAATCTTACAACTCAACAATAAAAAGACAAATAATCCAATTTAAAAATGGGCAAATGACATGAATAGATAATTTTCCAAAGAGGAAAAACAGATGGCTAAGAGGCACATGAAAAGATGCTCAGCTTCTATGGGCTGGGCCCCCGGGCTTGGGGTTTGTTCACATGGGGCTTGGCCCCACAGAGGATAGGTCGAGTCTACTTAGAATTTGGGCCTGGGAGTCACCCCCAAGAGAGCCTCTTTTGTTGCTCCAGCCAACACGACGAGGGGTCTCACCACCCTTCCCCTCCCTGCGTGGGACATGACTCCCAGGGGTGTGGAGCGTGGAACAGGGATCCTGGAATGGGCTGGGACTCAGCATCAAGGGACTGAGAAAAACCCTAGAATGAGCTGAGAATTAACATCAAGGGATTAAGAGAAACTTCTCGATTGGGGGGGGGGGGGGGGGGGCGGGGGGGAAGTCGGGGGGTTGTCCTGAGGGTTATTCTTACACATTGAGTGGATGTCACCTTGTTGTTCGGAGTGTGGTGGAGAGGCTCAAGGGAATTGCCTGAAGGTGTGGTGCTGTGTTCCAGTAGCCATGTTTCTTGATGATGATTGAACAATGATATAGCTTTCACAGTGGGACTCTGTGAGTGTGAAGACCTTGTGTCTGATGCTCCTTTTAGCTGCTGTATCGGCAGAGGAGTGGAACATATGGAGTGGAGGTAGATGATAGGGGGAACAAATGTTAAAATACAGTTTGACCGCTGCATCCACAGCTGATTCCATTTGTAAAAAAGAAAATACAGTTTGAAATGCTAGTGGTAGATGGAAGCGAGGGGTGAGGGGTATGGTATGTATAGTCTTTTTTTTCTCTGTTGTCATTTTGTTTCTTTTTCTGTTGTCTTTTTGTTTCTTTTTCTGAATCGATGCAAATGTACTAAGAAATGATGAATATGCAGCTATGTGATGATGTTAAGAATTGCTGATTGTATATGTAGAATGGAATGATATCTAAATGTTTTGTTTGTTAATTGTTTTTAATTAATAAAAAAAGTTAAAAAAACAAAAAGATGCTCAGCTTCACTAGTTATTAAGGAAAGGCAAATCAAAACCATGAGATATCATCTCATACCTAGGCCACTATTAAGCAAATAGGCAAGTACAAGTGTTGGAGAGGATGTGGAGAAACTGGAGCACTGAGGCACTGTTGGTAGGAATATAAAATGGTACATAGCTGCTATGGAGAATGGTTTGGCAGTTCCTCAGGAAGTTAAGCACAGAGTTGCTCTAGGAGACAGCATATGGGATGTTTGTGGCTTTTCTTTTAATTTTTAATTTTTTAGAGTAATGAAAATGTTCTGAAATTGATTTTCTGTATTCAGTGATGAATACAGAATTATATGATACTGCGAGCCACTGATGGTATACTTTGGATGACTGTGTGGTATGTGAATATATTTCAACAAAATCGCATTAAAATATGAAAATGAAAATAAAATGAAATGACAGCAAAGCTACTTGAGCTAATAAGTGAGCTCAGCAAAGGGATGCAACGTCAATATGCAAAAATCAATAGTGTTTCTATAGTAATGAGCTATTTGAGGAGGTAATCAATAAGAAAAAATCCACTTACAATAGCACTTAAAAGAATCTAATATCTAGGAATAAACTTAAGCAAGATGTAAAGGACCTGTACACAGAAAACTACAAAACACTGCTAAAAGATATAAAAGAAAATCCAAAAAAATGGAAAGATATTCCATGCTCATGGATAGGAAGGCTAAATATAGAAAACATGCCAATTCTATCAAAATTGATTTAAGATTCAATGCAAGACTAGTCAAAATACCAGCAAACTACTTTGCAGAAATGAAGACGCTAATTATCAATTTTATTTGGAAGTGTAAGGGACCCCAAGTAGCCAAAAATATCTTGAAAAAGAAGAATGAAGAAGAAATACTTTAAGTATAATATACTTTAAGCATATTATAAAGCCACAGTGGTCCAAACACCAAGGTACTGGCATATAGATAGACTAGTTGATGAATGGAATCAAATTGAGAGCTCAGAAATAGACCCTTAACCTCTATGGTCAACTGCTTTTTGATAAGGCTACCAGGTCCATTCAGTTGGGACAGAACAGTTTATCTTCAATAAATGGTGTTGGGGGAACTGGATATCTATAACCAAAAGAATGAAAGAGAACCTCTATCTCATACCCTATTCAAAAATTAATTAAAAAACGGGTCAAAAAATGGGTCAGAGATATAAATATAAGAACCAAACCATAAAATTCCTAGAAGAAAATGTAGGAAGCATCTTCAGGACCTTGGATTAGGCAATGATTTCTTAAATTTTACACCCAACACCCAGGCAACAAAAGAAAAAATAGATAAATGGGACCTTACCAAAAATTAAAACTTTGTGCCTCAAAGGACTTTATCATGAAAGTAAAACAACTTATCAAATGGGAGAAAGCAGTGGTATATTTAAGATACTGAAATAGAAAAATTGCCAGCAATGAATTCTTTATCCAGCAAAACCGATCTTCAAAAATGAAGGAGAGTTTAAAATATTCAGATAAAAAGAAAGTGAGGCAGTGTGTCAAAAAGAAACAAGCCCTATAAGAAATACGGAGTTCTGCAGGCAGATAAGAAAAGACAGGAGAGAGAGGTTTGGAAGAGAGTGTAGAAGTGAAGATTATCAGTAAGGGTAACTAAAAGGGTAAAAAGAGAGGCAAAAATAAGATATGGTATAAAGATAAAATGGTTGAAGTAAGTACTTCCTTTACAGTGATAATATTGAATGTTAACAGGTTTGTCTCCCCAATCAAAAGATACAGAATGAAAAAAAGTATGATCCATCTACATGCCTTCTATAAGAGACTCACCTTAGATACAAGGACACAAATACGTTGAAGGTAAAAGTTTGGAAAAAGATTTTCTACACAAACAGTAACCAAAAAGAGCTGGGGTAGCCATAATAATATCAGAGAAAATAGACTTTAAATGCAAAACTGTCATAAGCGACAAAGAAGGACATTATATATTAATAAAAGGAGCAATCCATCAAGGAGAAATAAAAATCATCAATATTTGTGCATCTAACCAGAGCACCAAAATACATGAGGCGAACACTGGCAAAACTGAAAGGAGAAATAGATGTCTCTACAATAATAGTTGGAAACAACAATACACCACTCTCATAAACTGATAGAACAATTAGACAGAGGATCAATAAGGGAACAGAGAACTGGACAATATGATTAATGAACTAGACCTAAAGTCATATAGAGAACATTGTGCCCAGAAACAGCAGGATATACATTCTCCTCAAGTGCTCTTGAATTGTTCTCCAGGAGAGACCATATGTTGTGTCACAAAACAAGGCTCAATAAATATAAAGACTTTGAAATTATACATAGCACTTTCTTTGCCCATAACAGAATGGAGCTGGAAATCACTAACAAGAAGAGAATTGGAAATTTTACAAATATTTGGTGGTTAAAATGTAATGGAAGGTATAGCCAAGGCAGTTAGGCAAGAAGAAGAAAATAAAAGGCATCCAAATTGGAAAGTAATTAGTAAAATTTTCACTATTTGTAGATGACATGATCCTATATATAGAAATCCTCTAAAAAACAATAAAATACTAGAGCTAATAAATGAATTCAGCAAAATGGTAGGGTACAAGACCAACATGCAAAAATCAGTAGGTTTCTATACACTAAAAATGAGCAATCCGAGAAGAAATCAAGAAAAAAAATCCATTTATAATAGCAATGAAAAGAATAAAATATCTAGGAATACATTTAACCAAGGACTTCTACACTAAAAACTAAAAAACATTGCTGAAAGAAATTAAAGAAGACCTAAATAAATGGAAGTAGCCTTCATGTTCATGGACTGTATGACTGAATATTGTTAAGATGTCAGTTCTACCCAAATTGATTTACAGATTTATGTAATCCCAATCAAAATTCCAACATGCTACTCTACAGAAATAGAAAAGTCAATTACCAAGTTTATTTGGAAAGTTAAGGGGTCCCAAATAGCCAAAAACATCTTGAAAAAGAACAAAAATGGAAGACAGACACTTCTTAATGGTAAAGCATATTAAAAAGCCACCATGGGTCAAGACAGCATAGTACTGGCATTAAGTTAATTACATTGACCAATGGAATCAAATTTGAGAGCTCTGTAATAGACCCTCACATCTATGGCCAATTTATTTTTTAAAGCAATTTTACTGAGATATATTATGTATTCACATATCATATAATCATCCAAATTGTACAATCAGTGATTTATAATATCATCATATAGCTGTGCATTCATCACAATTGATTTTTGAACATTTTTATTACTCCAAAAGTTAAAATAATAACAGAAAAAATAGAAGGGAAAAAGAACATCCAAAACATCCCATACCGCCCTCCTCCTATTTATTTCATTTTTGTCTTTTTTTTTCTTACTCGTCTGTCTATACACTGGATAAAGGGAGTGTCAGTCACAAGGTTTTCACAATCACATGGTCTCACCTTTAACGCTCAAATAGTTACGCCATCATCTTCAAGAATCAAGGCTATTGGATTGCAGTTGAACAGTTTCAGGTATTTCCCTCTAGCTACTTCAATACACCAAAAAACTGAAAGGGCATGTCTATATATTGCATAAGAATAACCTCCAGAATTACCTCTTGGCTCTATTTGAAATCTCTCAGCCACAGAAATCTTATTTTATTTCTCTTCCTCCTTTTGGTCAAGAAGTATTTCCCAATTCCATGATGCCATGGCCATGTTCATCCCAAGCAGCCATGTCCCATGTCGCCAGGGAGAGGGCAGTGAGTTCACCTGCTGAATTGGCTTACTGAGACAGAGGCCACACTTGAACAACAAAAGTAGTTCTCTGGAGGTGACTCTTAGGTATAATCATAAGTAGGCTTAGTTTCGCCTTTGTGGGAATGTTTCATAAGGGCAAGTTCAAAGTCTGGCCATTCAATTGGCAGTCCCCAAAGACCACAAGAACATCAGGTCTTCCCACATGGGGAAGTTTTATATTTCCACCTTTTCCCCCAGTCCCTCAATTGGACCTTACAAATACTTTTTAATCTTCTGCCCAGATTACTCTGGGATGTATTGGGGCATCCAGCTAACCTGTGCAAACCAAGAAGATCTCACTCCCTATTCAAGGTTCCATGAAACCATTGTGCTGGAGTAAGCTGACCATACAAGTTAGAGAGTGTGCTGCCAAAAATATAAATTTTGCACCAAATAAACATCTCTTCCTTTGGTTTCACATAGAAGTTTAAGTTTTAGAATGCAGTCTATATCATCCTTTACCCTTTATTCTGCTTTACCTTATCCTCTTTCATTCTTTTGGTTATGGATATCCACTTCTTCCAGCACCATTTGTTGAAAACACTATTCTGTCCCAGTTGAGTGTAGCCTTGTCAAATATCAATTGGCTGAAATTTATAAGTGTTGGAGAGGATGTGGATAAATAGAAATACTCATTCACTGTTGGTCAGAATGTAATATTGTGCAGCTGCTATAGAAGACAGTTTGGAAGTTCCTCAGAAAATTAAGGATAGACCTACCATATGACTCAGCAATCCCATTGCTAGGTATATATACAAAAGAATTGAAAGTAGGGACTTAAAATAGATATTTGCACAACAGTGTTCATAGCAGCATTATTTACAATTGCCAAAGGATGGAATCAACCCAAATGTCCATCAGCTGATGAAGGGGTAAACAAAATGTGGTATATTTATATGATGGAATATTATTCAGCTGTAAGGACTAAAGTCCTGATGCATACAAACAACCTGGATGAACCTTGAGGATATTTTGTTAAATGAAATAAGCCATACTGAAAAGGACATAGAGTATGATCTCACTAATATGAAATAGCTATATAAGCAAACTCGGAGTCAGAATCTAGAATGTCAATTATCTAGGGAATAGAATGTGGGTAGAGAAAAGGAAGCTAATACTTAATTTGTACAGAATTTCTGTTTAGGTTGATTGTAAATGTTTAGAAATGGACAGTGATGATACTAGCACATTATTGTGAGTGTAATTAACAGCACTGAGTTATGTTGTTCAATGTGGTTTAAAGGAGAAGTTTTGGGTCATGTATGTTACTAGAAGGATTGTTAGCAGATAAAACATGGAACTGAAGAACAGTGAACCCTGTTGTGTATGATGGACTGTGGTTAATAGTATAAATATAAGAATGTTATTTCATGATTTATAACAAATGTTTGACTCTATTACATAGTTTTAATAATAAGGCGTATACACACAAAAATACACCTATTGTAAACTATAGACTACAATTAAAAGTAATATTTTAATATTCTTTCTGCAACTGTAACAAAGGTACCATACTAATGCAAAGTGTCAGTAATAGGGGGGTATATGAGGCCATTGTATTTTTTACATGACTTTTCTGTAAACCTACATTTCTAATTTTAAAAATAATTAAACAAAAGGAAACATTATACAAGAAACAAGACACAAAGAACAACATACTGCATGATTACATTTATATAAAATGTAAATATGAATTTATAAGACAGAATTAGGTTAGTGGTTATGTATGTGTGGGGAGGGATAAAGGGATTGAGAGGTGGCTGCTTAGGGGTATGGGGCTTTTTATTTTTGGAGTAATGAAAATGTTCTAAAATTTATTGTGGTGATGCCACAATAAACTCTGATTATATTGAAAGCCATTGATTTTACACTTTGGATGGATAGTAATGGTTTGTGAACATATCTCAGTAAAACTGTTTTTAAAAAGTTAAATAGATGTTATTATGAAATTCGGGCAATTTGAATATAGACTGAATAATTTTCTCAATATCCAATTTCCTAAATATAACAATTTTATTTATGTAAGAGAATGTCTTTGTTCTTAGGAAATACATTCAAAAGTATTTAGGGTAAACTGTCATGTCAACAACTAATCTTCATGGTTGAGGGAAAAAAACTGATATACATAACATGTAATAATATATATATACACACACACACATGCAGGTAAATATATATGTATATTTATAAACAAAGAAGCAAATGTGGAAATTCAACAATTGGTGGTTCTAAATAAAAGGTATAAGGTGTTCACTGTACTAGACTTGCAAATTTTCTGTTGATTATGAATTTTTTCAAATTAAAAAAACCAGGTAAATA
The DNA here is from genome assembly GCF_023851605.1 of Tamandua tetradactyla. Classification (NCBI taxonomy): domain Eukaryota; kingdom Metazoa; phylum Chordata; class Mammalia; order Pilosa; family Myrmecophagidae; genus Tamandua; species Tamandua tetradactyla. Next base: position 63,093,571 of record NC_135340.1, read on the forward strand.
CAGAAGAATTAATAAATACCCAGAAAAAATCATTAAAAACAACCATTTCAAAGATCTGGAAATCAACCAAAGACCAACAACAAATTGAGAAACTGCTGAACTCTAGTTCAGTTCTTTCCTGAACTGCTCCCGTTCCTTTCCCCAGCTTGACTGTTGAGATAGTGTTAACAGGGCAGGGTTTGCAGTGAAAATCAGCAGCTTCTCTGTCAGAGTAGGATGACTCAATTTGGAGTAGAAGATGAGGAGTCCATGCCCAATGGCATTGTCCGTAAAAACTCAATGACAACGGGATAAAAACAGGAAAGGCCTGCAAATCTATTTGCCTGGAGTTGTGGCAGATTAACCAAAAAATTTGCAGGGATCCAGCCTGGAAATGAAGAGCTTAATAAGCTTTCCACACATTTCTGTCTATGTGGGAATCTGCATGTACATGCGCAGATGATCCAACAGGGCCCAAGCTCTCCACACATCCCTTTACTGACAAAGAGGTTAGGCATATATGAATGGAAGACCTGAAAGGACCCAGTGGAAAGTAAAAGTGGGAGCAGAGTAGAAAATTGCCTGAACTTTGAATTTACTCCCCAATATATCTAAAGATGCATCAGAAGAGGATGTAAACCGTTCTGGTTCAAGGATCTTGAACACAATCTCTGATCAATCATTGGATCACTATTAAACCTACAGCGAACATACCTAATGGCTTCCCCCCAATATCAGGAACAAGGCAAAGGTGTCGTCTCTCACCATGTCTATTCAACATTGCACTTAGATCTGTAGCCTGTGCAATAGGCAAGGAAAGGAAATCATATGCGTACAGATAGGAAAGGCAGTACTAAGACCACCTTTATTCACAGATGGCATATTAAGGGAAAACTAAAGGCCACATAAAAATTACTAAATAAAGGAGTTGACAAAGTTGCAGCATACAAGAGCTATACAAAAAAACAATTGTATTTCTGCATAAAAGCAGTAAACTCTCCAAAAATGAAATAGAACAATTCCATCCAAAAGTGCAACAAAAAGAATACATAAAAACGAATTTATAAAAAGAAGTACACTTTTGTTAAGAAAATTTTAAGAATATCTAAATAAATGAAGTCAACTCATGTTGATTGGAAGACTCAATATTGTAAAGATGGTAATTTTCTAGCATGCAATATACCCAGAGGGTTTGTTCAGTCATTCATTCACTCATCCATTGAATTGGCATTTACTTAAGCAGCAGCTTTGGACACAGCACCTTCAAATTGTTAAAGGGGCAAAAAAAGTTCTTTGCCATTGTTTTAGTTTGTAAGCTGCCAATATGCAATATACCAGAAATGGAATGGCTTTTAAAAAGGGAAATTTATTAAGTTGCACATTTACAGTTCTAAGGCCACGAAAACATCCAAATTAAAGGCTATACAAATGTCCAATCTAAGGCATCCAGGGTAAGTAACTTGGTTCAAGAAGGCCCATGATGTTCAGGGTTTCTCTCTCAACTGGAAAGTCACATGGCAGACATGGTGACATCTGCTAGCTTTCTCTCCAGGCTTCTTGTTTTGTGAAGGTCCCTGGGGGCATTTTCCTTCTTTGTCTCCAAAGGTCTCTGGCTGCATGTGCTTTTGTGGCTCTAAAACTTTTTCCAAAATGGTTCCGTCTTAAAGGGTTCCAGTAAGCAACCCCAACTTGATTGGGTGGAGACACATCTCAATGGAAACTATCTAATCAAAAGTTACCACTCACAATTGGGTGGGTCACATCTCCACGGAAACAATCAGAAAGGTCCTACCCAGCAATATTGAATGAGGTTAAAGGACATGGCTTTTCTGGGGTATACAAAACTCAAACCAGCACAGCCAAACGGCTTGTAATCAAGATCAAAAAATGAAAAGGACAATAGAATAACCAAGCTAAAGACTTCAAAGTGAGATGTATATAAAGCAGAATTGACAGCTTATTTCCATATTCCAAATTTCAATTAAGGGTTAAATCCAGTTCACTGCTCTGCTAACGTGAGAAATTGTGGGGAGAGGAACATAGTTTCTGCTTTTTGGATGCCAAATATGGCTTGCCCTTCAGGTAGAACTCATAATCCAAAGCAATGAAGTTGAGTCTTCAGCCCCACCAGATAGCTGCTTACCCACCGACCAAAACTGGAGTGTATTTCTTTTACACACACATACACACAGGGCAAGAGAGAGAGAAATTTGGAACTGTAATTGTCTGGGTGATGTAGTTAATTGTAGCACACAAGTGCCTGGTTTGTGTTCAGAAAGACTGATTAAAAAGCCACAGAAAGGGGACATGAACAGTAAATTTATTCTCTTTCCCAAATATACCTGGCCCCCAAACCAAAAGCTGGTATCTTCATGATTATGAATAAACTCATCAAATAGCGGGCGGTGTCTTCATACACTGTTGTACAGTGCTGGCACAACATTAAATATTTTGTAGGAGGCAATAAAAAGAGTTGCAAGAACACATAACTAAAAATGGACCAACAATTTAGTTTTCCATTACTGCTAATATGTTTGGCTGTACAATAGATTTTCTTTTAATCCTCTTTCAAAGAGACAATATTCTGCAAAGCATTCTCCAAGACAGGATTTAATTCACTTGTTGGTAAATGAAAGTCTTCAGTGAATTATTAGGACTTTCGTGGAATTTCATGAAGTCAGCTCTATTGTGTTAGAAGCAAGATGTACCTAACTAAAATTCAAACAATATCCGACATTGTAGAATCACAATTTTAGCAACATAATGCTACCACCTCAGAGTTGAATTCAGGATGAAAGGGCCAAAAGAACACTGGACTTGGGAGTCAGTCCTGGGTTCAAATCCCAGCTCTGCCAATTGACAAATGCAGCCTTGGGTCAATTACTTAATCTCTTCTGTTTACATTTAATGTTAAGCAAATTTACTTCTGAAAATCTATTCACTTCCACTGTTAACAATTGTTAACACTGTTAACTGTTCCTCAGCTTTTAACAACTCCAGTATGGAGACAGAGAGTATTCTTTCAGACTGATAAAATTACCTGTTATAGTTTGGCCATACACTCACTTAATTGCTACATTGATTAATTTAAACCTTCATTGGTAGTTAGGAGAAAGGTATGTGAAATGCACTAATCTAATCTTGTTGAATTTATGAACACCATAAAAGGAGCAGAAAGCAAAGTTTTCCTCTTATCAACCTTGATACTAAGTATCTAAATACCTGACACGGATTTAAAACAAATGAACATATATGAAAATATAGAAGAGCAAATAGCTAGATCTTCCCACAGCTCAGCTACACTCAAGGCTTAAAATGTTCAAACATAACTGAACACTAGTGGAGGTTTTGCCGGTTCATGGGTTTTCCCAGTGTGAGCAAGGAACATCGTGCTTTCAAGAACACAAGTGAGACTTTGCAGAGATGGCTGTGTGTTCCCTTCTCCAGCTGTGTGCCAACCCAAGCACTGAAATCCAATGCTAATTTTAGGCTTATCTTTAAGTGGTCACCAGTTAAAGTGACAGCGCTTCCTAAGTCTCAGACGTTTCACTTCTAGGTTCTTGCTCTTAGAGCTGGTTATCAGTAGGTGGAATGCATCACCCCCACCCCCCACTCCCACCCCACCCTCCAAGTGAGCCTGATGCTGGGTGGAAAAATATACTGGATCACTCCAAAACACAATCCATAATATGGTCGGGATAAAAAGAAGCAGTGTTTCCAGGAAGCACTTTTTTGCACAAATCTAAAACTTTCATATCCATCTGCAGGAATCTGAAAAAGAATTTACCTAGAAATGATATTTAGGCGGTCATTCATTTCTGCATGCATTTTTCAGTTTAGAATTATCTTTCAACTATAGTATTAATATGCTTTCAGCCACATTTAATTCTGTACTATAAATGAACATAAATTCTAACAGTTTTAAATTTTTTGATACATGGAAAAGCTTGTTACTTCAGTTTTTAAAAAGTAGTATTTCAGGGCGGGCCTTTGTGGCTCAGCAAGCAGAGTTGTCACCTGCCATGCTAGAGACCCGGGTTTGGTTCCCGGTGCCTGCCAATGCAAAAAAAAAAGTAATATTTCAGACAAAAGAATATGAAACCATAAAAGAGACAAAGTTCCTGGACTTAATTCACAGGTGATGTGAATTAATATAAATGCCAACTAAAAAAAATCCAGACAAACATTTTAAATAATGAAACCAGGACAATGTCAGACATGTGTAGCGATTTTGGCAAAGTGCCTTTTCCACTAATTGAAAGGATCAAAATTTTGAGCAGATATTTCCATGCAAAGTATGTCTAGAGTAAGTCTAGAGCCTCATTAAAGGCAAGTATCCTCCTTAAATTTAATCACCAAAATTAAATTTTGCTGGTCACACCTTGCAGATAATCAGTTTTTCTTTTTCTGAATTTCAAACATGATGCCAATGTAACATTTTTATATTATGAATTACAAAATAATTCATAACAATTCGACAGACTATATGCAAGTTTATTTAAATAGGCAATAATTTAATGCTGCACAGTGAGCTAATATATAAGTATAAAAATAGATGGTTTAGCAACCAAAAATAAGCACCACACAGAAGCAAATTACACAAATGCCATTAGGCCTTTGGAAGATTAAGGCAACATAAATATCTCAAGCAATTTTATGAGACTACTTTACTCATGCAATAGTCAGATGTTATTAAAACATCTCAAAATAGGCAGAGTCCACAAATTTTTCAGTATGAAGTCTTCCCTTCCAGTTTTCTTGTTAATATATTAATGATTCTTCTTAAATACTGTACAATTAGTCTAGATTGACAAATGGGCAATCAAAGCTGCTGTCTTGTTGGCTAGAGAGGGGAGCAGCTAATTTTCTTGAAGGCTGCAGATACACTGAAGATGGTACTGTGCTGCTCAGTTTTTTTAAATCTGACTTTAAAAGATCAGTCCTTTGATGAGTTGGTTGTCCAAAACTCAAACTGATCTGCCCTGGCTGCAAATATGTTGTTTCTTCTGACAGGTCTGGAGGGTGATCACTCTCGCAATTTGTAGGTTTACAAATCACATTATTTTTCTCTACATCTGAGAGGCAATTGGTTGCTGAAAACTGTTTGAAATGAACAGATTCAGCTAGTTCATTGAGAGTTTCTTGTGGCCTCCCATGTAAAGACAGTACCTCCTGATTGCTACAGCATAAAGTCTCATCATTGGAATTCCAGTCTATGGGGTTACCGAGGTCCTCTCCATCTTTTACTGTAGTTTCTGGAACAACCAAACCCTGACTTTTCTCCGATGCAGCATTTTTACTTTCTGTTAGTGGACTACACTTAGATATTTTTAAATCAGGTCTTTCATTAGGACCTCGAAATGTTACATGTGTCAATCCTGATTCCAAAGGACCAGGGGTACATCTAGATGAGCGTTTATTTCTGAGAGTTCCAAGAAAGGGGTGCGCAGATGAACGCCGTATCAGTGATTCAGAGCCAGTATCAACAAGTTGGTCTTTCCTCCTGTGCAAACCAATGTCTTTTTCACCTTCACAAGGAACAAATTCAGGAGATGCATTCTCTGGCAAAATGTCTAGTGGGTTGCAGTTGTCATCCCCAAACTGAAGATCTAAATGTGACCCTTTGGAACCCACATGCTTTGTGTCCCCATGTTCTCTGTCCTCTAACCGCCTTTGTAAGTTACAAGCAGCCTTCTTCTTAGAAACTTGCTCGCACCTACTTCTGGGGATAATTTTTATACTGTTTGATTTGCTTCCAATGTGGCCTAGTGCATTAGGGTTCACTTCATTTCTTTTTGCTTTTTCAACTTCAAACAGCATCTGTGAAGTCATAGGCGGTGCTACTGCGTAGAGGGAAACACAAAATAAGGATAAAATTAAAATTTAAAGAAAAGTAAAAACATTTACATTTGTGTGTAGTCTCAAAGAAGGCATATGTGCTTTAATCATTCCCAAAGAAAATATACCAATGTTGGGTATTTTAAAATATTCTTTTACAAATATCAATTAGATAAATTATGTTATTATAATTCAATATATTATTTTTTATACACCTGGTCTATCATTTTTGCAGTAGATACACAGCATTTCAAGAACCAACTGTAATGTTTCCACTCCTCCTTTGATGTCAAGTATGGAGTTTCTGACACACTTGATTGGCTGGAGAAGCCCCACCTAATACCTATACACACGTAACTCTGTAAAGCTGAATTGAGTTTCTGATTTAATTAGTTAATGACACTAAATCTGATCAGAGACAAAGCATATACATAGCATAGAATTAGAGGCATCATATCTGAGTAGTATAATTTAGTTCCTAGAGTCCATGGAGCATTTGTTTCTGCCACGGACATTATTTGCACACTGTCACCCAAATCCTAGAAAGCTCATTTCTTATTTTATGACAGTGTGCTTTTTCACCCAAGGTTCGCATCAGTATTCCAAAATTTACACAATTTTTGTGCTTCTATTTAAGGAACGTTTACCAACATCAGACTCTTGGATTCCTTAACCAATCTCTCTGTTTCAAGCTTTTCAGCAGTTCAAAAAGCCCATTTCCTCACAGATATGTTAAAATATCTCACTTTAAAATTTTTTTTTCATGTATTTCTATCAGCTTTGCTTTATATATCCTAAACCTCTGTTACTATATGCAGAAAGAAACAATGCACAGCTTCTTGGGACACTACTCCTTTATTAATATGAGCTATCATCTTTGTCCCTTTTAATGCTAAATCTAATTTACCTAATATTAATATTTATTTAACTCCAACTCATCTAATATTAGCATTGCATTTGCTTAGTGGACCACTCTCCATCCCTTCAATTTGGATTTCACATGTTCTTCTGATAAAAATAGCACAAATCTAGATTTTTTTAAAAAACCTATTTGAAAGTTGTGGTCTTTTAATAGGTGAGTTTAACTCTTCTACATTTATTATGACCGCTGACATGGTTCAATCCACTACTGGCTTCTATTTATCCACGCTTACTAATTGGCTCCCACTTCCACGGTGTGGCTAGCCACTTGGAGCACTGTCCCATGCCCAGAATTTTTGTTGCTGATGTAGTTGCCCAGTTTGATACTGGGGTTGGGGAAGGGAGGAAAGAAGGAGAAATAAGGAAAGGGTGACCCCTCCTGGTTGCTATTGCTCTGGAACACCAAATAATTACCCCACCGGAAAGCCTAGGCCTCCTAACTTCTCCTAGATGTACTACTTTCAAACAAGAAAGTTTTGGTAGTGTCTCTGCTTACAGCAGTCATATTCTGGTGATTTTAAACCAAGATTCCCATCTTCAATCCTAGACTGCCTTCTTTCTTTCAGGGATTTTCTCATTGTTTCTGGTCCATCAAGTATCTAATTTTTTAAAGGCCAGTTAGAGATTTCTTCTTCTCCTTCTTCACTGTTTTTTTAAAAATCTTTTATATCATTTCTAGGGAAGCTGGTGGGTATGCCAAGTCTGCCTACTTGAATTGGAGCTGCTATACTATTTGCAGATTTCCAGTTTAAGTTAAAACACACATACAACGTTATAAATTAAATCTCACTCCTTACCTTCCCTGCTCTTTTTTATGAAAAGGCTAAATATCCAAAACTGAAAGGAGAAAAACCACTCAACTCACTCATTTTGACGTACCTGATTGTGTCGTTTTGTTCTGCGATTTATAAGAAATAGGCGTTTCCAGCAATTTTGCCATTGTAGCAAGTTTGCTAGCAGCATTCATAATCTTTTTCTCAGCCCTGTGGGGAATTCCAGAATTTTAAATTAATATTTTTTAAAGGAAAAAATGAGTTTCCTTTGCCCCAGGATTTCTGCTTTCCTCTTAACACTGCCAAAATTAGGGAGGCACAGCCGTAAAGCCTCTTTAAACCCCACTGGCCGATCACGTAAAGAGAGTTAATTTTGTGGTTAAGGAAGATGGCAAAATGGTGTTTTCAGGACATACTTGTTTAGACTGAACTCACCCTTCCTGTTTTCCATTATCCTGCAAAATGTGTTGGAGGCAAATCAAGTAATATCTGCGCATTTTTCGGGCGGTTTCTTGACGTTCTCGCAATACCTCTGCTTTTACCATTTCAGCAGCTCTTTCCTTACTCTCCTGAATATAACGAAGCATATCGCCTACAGGAGGGTGGGGGAAATCACCATGGCATGCATGTTTACTGGCAGTTTTTTAGAAATAGGAAGGCAGACTTCAGACCAATTTTCTGGGAGATGAAGTGAATGGAAATTTCAACATTACACTTTTTCACAATCATTAAAATGAAGAGAAGTCATCTATAAATCCTTTTGGAATGCTGAAAGGCACATGTGGTAAAGAAAAGTGGCACATTCCCTAGGGAAATTTTATCACCTTCTGAAGCAGGCAAGAAAATATCATAAATATGAGGCACAGAAACTCAAATGTTTCAATTATCTATATGTTCATTTAAAAGAAAAAAGAAACATAAAAGGGGGTGAGGAAGAAAGGAAGAGGGAAGCAGACATCAAAAAAAAAAAAAGAAACAAGAAAAAGAGGCAAATATGAGATGGAGAGACTCATATTCTGCTGTTTACTTGTGCTCTGAAAATCCCTATTTCATTATTTAATTATTTCAGCTCTAATCAAGTATATTACAATCCATAAGAGACATGGACAAAATTCCCCTGTAGGAAAAATGATAAAATTATAGTTGCCTTTTCAAATTTACATTTAAGCATATTTCACAGCTTTCAAGTTCTCTTTTTATCTTTAATTCCACATGACAGCTTTCAAGTTCTCTTTTTATCTTTAATTCCACATGCCTTAATTGGGACTACCAATAGGTGAGACTTAACATTTTTTACTAAAACCCAGGGCTATATTTATACCTAGAATCTCACCATCCCTGTTATATTAAGGATTCTTAATATAACAGAAGAATTTCCTTCTTAAAGTCAGTATGCTGTTCCTGAAAATTAGATGTTCTATGCAAAAACAGTAACTAGGAGACTTACTTTTCATTATTCAAAATGGAAGGAATTAAAATGGAGTACATGTCAACACAAAGCCTCCAATTAACTTTTTAAAATAACTAAAACACAATACATGCACACACAGCAAATTATTATATTAGAATACAAAATTTTTAAAACTTCACTTCCCAATGAACATGATTATTAACAAAAAGTTGTTCTGATTGTAGTAATATGTTCTCTCTTAGCACAGCAATAACTGAGAAGTAAATCTCCCTTACTGCAGATACTCGGCAAACTTTTCAAAACATCCACATATGACACTGATGATCTACCAATCATATTTGAAACTTGAGACCCTTTGCATCCACTGTTAAAAATGGTGTACTATAATTTCAGGAGGTAAATATACATTTTCCCTAGCCACTGTGTTTGGGAGATACATACATTCTATGCAATTTTGATATTTAAACCAATCTTGTATTACAAAGAACTTGATAAATTTACATATATGATTTAATCCATCATCAAAATAATGGGAAACAAGAGAACAACTCCTAACTAGATCCATTTTCCAAAGTCTAAGAAGTTTATGGTAGGAAGTGATAAATGCTCATTTAAAACTCATAAGAGATTTTTTTTCTAAAATTATTTAAATTGTAAGACCATTAGATTTTTAATTTGATACTAGTGTCTAATAAAGAACAGAATAATCAATATTACAGAAATAACACTACCCTTAAATCAATTTCAAAAGATACTAACAGGGCAAGGTGATCCATTACTGTATAATTTAGAAAATATGTCAATGACCTTTTCTATGACAAGCAAGATTCCAGAACAAAGTATTTTGGCAAATTCCCTAAAATCACTATTGCTACCAAACTCTTGTTTTACATTTAACCAAAACATAAGGGTCCAAGCCATCTGTAAAATCTTGGGAATCTCTTCAAGGACTTACGCTTGATTTTTTTTACAGCTTTAATATACTGTCCACGAAGTTCTTCCAAGGCCCTCCCATTGCATGGTAGGCAAGAATTTTCAATGGCCCCTTCTGACAATGACCTAAAAACAAACCAAAGTTTGCAAAAAACAGAGATTACAAAATAAAAAATTTAATTTGAAAGAAAATATATGTATCCATATATTCTAATAAACTGAGATGTACTAAATATTTCATATACAAGGATCTTCACTACACAGTTATTTAAAAATAGGAGGAAAATGGAAACAACTTAAACGTTATGATTGTTTAAATAAATTATGATAAATGCACAGGAAGAAAAACAATATTGAAAAACATTGTAGGAGAATATCTAAAGACACGGAGAAAAGTTTGGGTTATACTAACTTTATAAATAAAGTTGTAAAATTGTTCCTACAATGATCCCAATTTTTTAAACATGATGTGCATATGATGTATGTATGTATAAAGAGAGGCTTAAGGGATACAAAAACAAAGTATCTTCTGGGGATAGGATTTTGGAGATTTTCTTCTTTTTTATACTGTTTGCTATATAACAGTAAAAGATTTTTTTAATGTTTTGAAATACTTAGAAACAAATGGTTTCTTTAAAATACTAAAAGCCTACCTTGGTGGTGTTTTACTAACTGTTCTCAGCTCTTCCAATTTATTCTTCATATCATTGTTTTCTTCTATTAATTCTTCCACAACCTTACTATTGTCTTCTATAAAAGAAAGTTTACAGATATTGGGCAATTAATCATTTTCTGTTTTTCAGTATTCCATTCCCTTAAGCTCCCAATGCAGATATTGATAGAGGAAACTATGTAATTTTCAGGTACTCTCCTATATCATTCATTACCTGATGAACCACATCCTCATCTGACCACTTCCTTGTTCTGTTTCCTCAGTACTCAAAATCTATGCTCCATCTACAACTTGCCTTGGGTTATACACTTTCCTGGAATTGATTTCCAATTGTTACATATGCATGTGCTTTGTTTCCCAGCTAGAATGAAGATCTGTAGACACATTGGGTTTTCTAATTCCATGTCCCACATGAAACTTGGCATAGAGTCAGTGCTCATATAAATGCTCACTGAACAAGCACTTCAATATGAAATAAAATTAAGTGGATGCCATTTTCAAAATTAAGGTAAGATTTTCAAATCTTTGGACTTTTAAAACTAAGACAGGAGACTGATAAAGTTCATGTAATATAGAGGAAAAAGCATGAATTCCAGAGTCAGAGAAATGTAGGTTTAAATCATATAAAGAGCCTAGGAAAATCACTTAAGCTTTCTGAACCTGAGCTCTTACAGATGTAAAATGGAGATAGTATTACCCTACTTTAAATTTTGTAATAAAAATAAAACATCAAACACACTATAAATGCTCAATAAATGTGAACATGGCACCATGTGCCCTACTCTGTCACCCCCTCAGCACACCCCACAATATGGGATAAAGGGAATAAATCACTATTACTCTGATGACTGAATATTTTTGAACCATTCACTGTAGCTTCATTAGTTTTCAATAAAGGCTATCAACACAGAGGAAAACAGAATCTAAGAAAAAAAAAAAGCAGCCACAATAGTAAAGATAGTATCACCTAATAGGTTTACATTAAAATAAAAATTCAAATCTAGCTGTCAAATGATGAATTCTGACCCTGACCACTTTTATCAGCTCTTTGTTTTGAAGGATGTACCAGCATTCTTGGATTATTTCCAGGTCACCATATTACTGAAGACACCTGCTTCAAAAGCATCATGTAGATTAACTATTTTATGATCACAATGCATGGTATTAAATATTGTTTATTATAATAATATGTCTGACTGCCCTTGTTCTTTATTATGTGAAACAAATTTTTTCTATTTTCATCAAATTTTACAATAGTATGTTTGCATAGCTATATGCATCTACAGTTTAGGCAGATAGCTTTTATTCTCTTGGCCTTTACTAAAGAACAAAGTAGTCACAAAGGGAATTGTAGTTGTTAAAATTTTTATCTCAAAATTCTTGAAAGTGTTCTTGCCTTAGTCATTACTGTCTGTCTCCAACAGTCTCAGTAAGCAGTAGGTGTTGGTAGGCAGCTTCCCTCAGTCAACGCTATTTACTGAGTATGTGCTATGATGCCAGGTACTGTGCTAAATGCTGGGACAGGACCTGACCCTTATCACCATGAGGTCTGTACTCCTAAAGGGAATACACAGGAAATAATTACATGGATGACAAAATGTTATAAAAAGCATAGAAGCTATGGGGAATGTCTAGCAGGGAGACCTAACCAAGCAGGGATGATTAGGAAAAGATGAGCAGGAGTTAGCCAGGCAATGGGATGAGCATAGGGGGATAGATATTTTACTAAAATTAGGAAAGCGTGATCAGAAACAAGAGACAATGAAATCCATGCTTATGGTTCTACTGAGAAAATAAGGGGGGTGGAGGAAAGATGCAGCTGGAGGGAATGGCCAGCACTGGATCATGAAAGGTTTTTTTAAGCATTAAGTGTTTAGATTTCATACTGTGGGTCATGGCAAACCACTGAAGGGATTTAAATAAGAGAGTGTCATGATCCAATGTATTTTTGTAAAGTTCACTCTAGTTGCCCAGTGGAGAACGGATTGGAGGGGCAAAATTGAAAGCTGAAAGACTGAAAAGGTGCCTGCCATTGTCTAGACAAGAGGTAGAAGTGAAGGTAGAAAAAAAGTGAACCTATTTATCTGTTCTTTTCTGGATGATGCAATTATCTGGACCCATGCCTTCAGCCGTTCATTCACTGAAATAGCTTTTCAATGTTTAGCATGTACTGGCCACCATGACTACAGGATGAACAAGACAACATATTGTTCATTATTTCCTTGGAGTTCATAGTTTGGAGATGGTATTAGACAAGTAAGCAGTAATTAAACTATGGAATGGTAAACAGTGTAACAGAGGAAGTGTCAAATGCTATGGGGCTCAAAAGAGAGGCCCACCTATCCTAGACCAGGAAAAACCAAGGAGGGCTTTGAAGATGAGATAACTTCTGAGATGAATCCTAAAGGAAGAGTTAAGCCAAGAAGGAAAAGAAGGGGTAAAGTGTAGGACACAGTAACAACATCATATGCAAAGTCTACTGGTACAAAACACATACGACCAGACTGGTTAAGGAATCTGCAATATCTCAGATGTAAGGAGTACAGAACACAGAATCACATGAACAGTGAAAGGTGAGAGGGAGCAGCTTCATATGTCCAACGGTTTGCTTTTCCAGAAGGGCAGTGGGAAATGACAGAAGCTATCTCTTTTAGATCAATTACTCTGACAACAATGTGAGGGAAGGACTGAACGGAGACAATCTGCTTTAGTTCATAGCCTTTCCCTCTGCCTAAAATCCTGTTCTCCTCCTTGGCAAATACCTCTTTCTTTCAAGACTTAGTCAAGCCTTCCTTAAAAAATAATAAGAGGCAGAGTTTATACCCTTTCTTGTAACTATAAACATAGTGCCCAGAGACCTCAATACTGTTTTAGTTTCCCTACTTGACAATTAGCTTTTTGAGGAAGGGAACATAGTCTTTTACATCTCCATAGGAGAACTGGAATTTTGTCTACTTTATTCACTGCTGTATCCCCAGAGCTGAGAACAATGCTAGGCACATATTAGGCCCTCAATATCTATCAATCAAAAAAGGAAGAAAGGAACGTGACCTTTTAATCAGAGCTGAAAATTTCTTTTGAGATCAGAAATAATAATTTGGTAACTAAATAAAATAAGGTCCAAATTAATTCACATTAATCACAAAAGAGAATCAGTGTCTACATTCACTAAAATGTCACATTTGAACACTTCAATAAGGATCAAAGAGATTTATACTGGTAGCAGTGCTACCTTGCATGCTAACCTCCGATTTTTTCCACTACAGTTTTGTGCTTTCTTTCTAAATGCTGAAGATGCCTACAGCACTTTTCCAGTTTTCTTTTCAGATCTTGACATTCCTGCTTTGCCTTTTCAAGTTCTTGGAAGCAGTGTCCACAGCATGAATCTTTCATTTCAAGGGTCTTTTTCTTATCTGTAAAAATTAAATGATAGCTGATCTTTTATATCAGTTTAGGCTAAGAAAATAAATAAGGAAGGAAGGAAAGAAAGGAAGAAAAACAGATGACATGGCTTAGGGCTACAGAGTAACTGAAAGAAGGTTATATGTAAGATGCTTAATACAGAAAGAAAGGGGTTTAAATCCCTTATCCACATTTTACTGGCTGTGTGGTTCAGTATCTTAGACTCCCTGAGGCTTAGTTTATTAACATGTAATGTTGGATAATACAACCCCCTTTAAAAAATGCTATGAAACCTAGTGCTCAGATCTGAGTATTGAATACCATTCCCCAAAGAACCAGGGATCTTTAAGAAATGGCTAATTCCAGTACTGGGACAGGGTTTATACAAGAATGAGAACGGAAATCTTGTTATGCCAGAAAGTAAGAAAGTGCTCAAATGGACATGTCACAAGGACACAGGAGCCAGCATGAATAGGTTTCCATTGGCTGAATCAGGCACAATCTGAGTACTGAAAGAACAGGAATTCATGAGTCCACACTAACACTGTAGGCATGCAAACATGAATGAATGAATGGGAACAGAGGAATGGGAAGAGAGGACTTGACTATGACAGCATGCCAGATGCCCACTGATAAATGCAGAGGGAGAAGTGAAGTCAGAAAAATCATAATTTTGCAGCCATCAGAGTAGAGATTAGATCAGGTGAGAATCGTCAATGAATGCTGAATCTAAGGGGAAATTTTGCTAGAGAAGAAGAATAGTTACGTGATCTTAAAAGCCCCCCCCCCATGGCTTAATAGTTGCAGGGTGGTAGTGGGGTATCTAATGATGATTTAGTTAAGAAATTGGACAGTACCTTGACCAGGTGATGAAAATTAGTCTCATCAATGGGAGACAAATGGACACTGTGCACCTCCAGATGTGATAACATGAGAACATACCACCTAAGCAGTGTTCCCGCCAAGCAAACACTTGAACTTAATCATAAGGAAACATCAGACAAACTCAAAATGAGGAAAGTTCTATTTTAAAAGATGGGGGAGAAAAGACAGAGAATATCTTTCAAAAATATCAATGTCATAAAAGACAAGGAAAGGTTGTGGAAATGTTCTAGATTAAAAGAGGCTAAAGAGTCTGACAACTAAACACTACCTCACTCCAGACAGAGTTCGGTACTGAAGGGGATGCTATAAAAGGCATTACTGGGTCAACTGACAGAATTAAAAAAACAAGCCAAATATTGATACAATACTTTTATCTAACATTAAATTTACTGCACTAAAGTTATACAAGAAAATATCCCTAACCTTAGGAAATACACACTGAAGAATTTAGGGATAAAATGGTACAATGTATGTTATTTACCTTCACATGGTTCAGGAAAAAAATATTAATATACACACACAGAAAAGCACAAAATAGGATAAAATGTTATCAGCAGGTACATCTGAGTAAAGGGTAGCTTGTAACTATTTTTATTTTGTAGCTGTTAGGTAAGATGTAGATTATTTCCAAATAAAAAAATTATTAAAAGTTGTTGGGAGGCAAAATGTATAAAAATTTTTTGGCCCAGAACCTGGTACAAAGTAAGTTAACAATAAATAATATCAGCTCTTGGTAATGCCAAATTTATATAATTCATCTAATATATAAAAATTATACAAAAGGCAGATTAGTACTATGATTATAACTGATATAATAAAGTAGGAACACAATTTGGCACAGGCTCAGAAGCCTATGTCCAAAATGTGTGCATACAATCACTAGTTCAGCAAAAGTATTCTTAGCTCACTCCTGATATTTCAGTTTCATTTAAATGGGATGATATTCATATCATGAACATCAGAGGATTAACGAAGCATCACAATGGCAATGTACACTGAATTTATATTTTTCATTTAAAATACTCATGTAAAACTAGAAACCAAGTAAATGCCCACTGATAAGAGTAAAGATAAATGATAGTATATTCACAAAATGGAATACTATACAATAATGAAAATTAATTAACTGGAGTTACATGCAGTAACAAAAATCTTAAAAGCATAATATTGACTGCAAACGCAAGTTACAGAAGAATACAATTAGCATGATATTTTTATAATGCTAAAAGACACTCAAATATAGCAACAGTTTTTTTAGGATACTGATATTTGATCAAACCATGAAGAAAAGCAAGCGAACAGTAACAAAAATCAAAATAATTGTTATGCTGAGTGGAGGGGAACTTCAGGGTAGAAATGTGATGGGACACACAGGGACCTGTAATAGTACTGATCATGTTCTATTTCTTAGGTTGAATAATGGGTTCCTGGTTGTTGGGCTCATAACTTAATATGAGTTACACATATTCTTTGCATGTATCAAATATTTCTTAGTTTTTAAATTACTTAAAAAAGAAAAGATATTGGGAGAGTATAATCTAACAGTCAACAATGGTGCTCTCTGGGGATTGGATTGGAGAGGACTTTATCATTTATTATATTACACATTTTGGGATTAATTGCTCCTTTCTAATGAGTTTATTACTGTGTGTATTTCAAGGGAAAGTCTAAAAGAAAAACGAAAACAAAAACAGTGTTGTCTGATTTGTCCTTAGGCCAAAGCTAATTTCCTTCAATTTGATAGGACTTCCCAAAGGCAAATACTCCTAACACTTGTTTCTACCCTTTTCATAGGTTAAAGTAGAATTCAAAACATAACAGACATAAAATGCCATTAAAAAGAAGCAAAGGGCGGGCCGCGGTGGCTCAAAGGGCGGGCCGCGGTGGCTCAGCGGGCAAAGTGCTTGCCTGCTATGCCGGAGGACCTCGGTTCGATTCCCGGCCCCAGCCCATGTAACAAAAACGGAGAAACAAAATACAATAAAACAAGAAAATGTTTAAAAAAGATGTTTCCCTTTCTTCCTCCCTTCCTTCCTTCTATCCTTCCTTCCTTCTCTCTGTCTTTCCTTTAAAAAAAAAAAAAAAAAAAAAAAAAAGAAGCAAAATACAAATCGAGGTAGTATTACCATCCAGCTAACTGGCAATATATTCTCAACCCTCTAAACCTAGGAGGAGGCAAGCGCCTCTGAACAGTGAGGAAAACAGCTGTCAACTGACCTCGCAAAAAAGGCACTGATTTTCTAAGATTCTCATAATACTGCCTACTGAATTAGAAATGTGGGAAACTAAGGTTATTGACTTGGTACGTGTGATTTGCTTTGGCAAATTTTAGGTCTTCTCCAGATTACATCAGAGACAAAAGATAAGAAGCAGTTTGCATGTGGAGGAAGGCTGACATTCTAAAATGCATGGGAGCAGATAGAGGATTCACCAATTCCTAGCCTAGAAATCTCAGTAACTAGGCAATATAAACCCTATATTCTCCTTGGTAAGCTCTGAATACACCACAGGGCTATAATACAGTATGATAATTCTTTTTTATAAGAATTATAATTCTAAGTCTTTAAGAAAAAGTTAAGTTATGATTAATTCATTAAGTATTCAAAGAGCACAAACTATACTATATGCCATTCACTATGCCATGTGTAGGAGAGGAGAGATAAAACACTATTCCAGCCCCTCGAGAAATTCACAAATAGATCAGTAAACAGTTAATACACTTTAGAAAGATTTCCATTTTAAAATGGTTGAAATAAGCTTTAGTAATTTGAATGAAAAAGTCTCAGTTATTTGGGAATTTCCTAATAAAATCAGGGCATAAAAAATTTACTATTCCATATAAGTTCTCATTACTCTCCTTGTAAAAAGAATCATTTTTGAATGGAGGGATGAACAGAAAAGATAAATAGGGACCAGAGAAACCCTCTCCTCTAAATACAAAATGAAATCTAGGAAGAGGAAACATATTTGGTAGGCATAATAGTACACATCTGTTCACTCATAAAACTGTTCACATCTTTGGTTGCCTTTTATCCTCAAAGCAACTCTCTAAACTAGTGATTATAGATGTTACAAAGGCAAGTAGCAATAAAATCCAATTACCAGCGTCTGCTTCTGTTTCTTGCAAAACCAAAGGCTGAGCGTGGTATTCAGCAGTGGGTGCAGGAAGGGCTGCTGGGAATCCAGGGTCTCCTCTGCCAGAGCACCCACTGGCCAGACCCTTAGGGATCTCTGTCATGCTTTTCTGAAATAAATTATCCTCAGAGTTAATGCCTAGTAAAAAATGTTTATTCAATTCTCTCTTTAAAAATGCTAATAGTAAAAGTTAAAAAAAAAATAAAAAATACATTGCCTAAAAAAAACACTGCCTGAACTATTACCAGTATTTTTTCTTAGGATGTTATGTGAATATTGCAATTACAATGAATTACATTTTCCTATGACAGTATTTTCCAAATAAGAGCATTGTCTGACCAAGGACTGGTGGCTCAGGTATGAGACAGACAGGAGATGAGTTTACACACTTATATATACAAATTGGAGACATTTTATTGGTTTATGTCATCAAACTACTAGACAGACTATGTGAAATCAGAATTGTTCTTGAATATCCAGAACCTTTTCACTGCAGCCAGGGTCCAATTCATTAGCAATTATAATACCAACTTTTTATCTTCCATAAATTGAAAATTATTAAAAGAAAAAAACATTTAAATTTACATAGTTCTTTATACATTTCCAAATACTTTAATAAACCATGTCATTTTGTACAGAAGGCCAGTTAAAAATGAATTCTAGTGTTAAACAGAGAAACTGAAGCTCTGATATGTTAAACACCTGGCACAAGACCCTTCACTAGCAAACGTTTGCTGAACACTTTCTGTGTTCCAGTTCCTGTTCCAAGTAGCATTGCTACTAAACTCATTAATAGGTAAGACATTCTTTTAAAGCAAAATTTTCAGATTTTGGACAACTACTAAATCCCAAAAGAACAGAAGATGTGATCTTGAGACAACTTTCCTGTTTAATTACCAAAACACATTCTACAGGATTGATTTTGTAAGCTATGATTTTGATTATAAGAACTCCATTTAACTGATTGCAGGAAACCTACCTGCAATGTTCAACAGGAACAGAAAGTCAACAATTTCAGAGAAAAAGCAAAAACTTTAAGCAATCCAGAGGACATGAGGGTGACGTAGAAAGAAATAATTAAAGCTGAGGCCAAAGGCAGCCAATGCTTTGGTTTCTATTCAAAACTGGAGTAGAAAAGCCAAGATAACACAGAAGGCAAGAAAGCAGCAACCTTTTCCTTAGTTTTAACTTGACTTTGATAGTAAGAAGAGACAATACATATTCTTAGATTTGTTTGAAAATGTTGTTCCAATTGACATTTGTTTTCTACTATCAATTATGAACTGTTACATTAATATATTTTGATAGGCAGTCATTTTCTTGGAAAATATATTTTTAATTCACGTTATGTTCTCCATTTTAAAAATATTTTGATTATCTAAGTTATTTTAATGAGGAACTGCTTTATATATACTGATAATTTTATCATATTTTAGTTTAATGAACAATCTAAAAACCACATATTTAATAAATTATAAATAATTCTTCACATTTATGGCACTTACATAGTAAATTTATAATCACTGCTTCTTCTACGTGAAGGCCTTGAGATGCAGTAGGTCAACACTTATTTATCTGACAAATGCAAGATAAGGCATTTCAAAGCCACCCTCTTCTCAGCAATGGAGTCTGACCTCACCCAACTAATTCTTAGCCAAGTTATGTGATTCTGTCTCACCACAGACTTGTGAGCCACATTAAGCCACAAAGATGACTTTGCACTGTTTGGAAAATTACAAGCACTGTAAAAAGATCCCAAAGTTGATTATGTATTAGTAGTAGCAGAAAGGTGTTGTATTTTCTTGATTTTTAAAGCAGAGACTACCTTTTCAGAAAAGCAAGCTTGAAAACATATAACATGATTTTCCAATCATCTGCCATCCTTAAAACATGCTATAGCTTATAATGGTTTAATTACCTATTTTCTCCAAAAATTCTCAAAGTATTATAAGCAGTACTCACGAAAAATGATCTTGCCCAGTTATTTCCACAATGACTCTAACTACTTACTGATAGTTACATCTTTGTGAAATCAAGAAATAAAAGTATCAACTGGTAATTTTAGAGCCCCCTCTGGCTCTAAAATTGTAAACTGTTTCACTTACAGAATACAGAAAGGCCAAGTTGTGTCATACATATCTTATCAAAACCCAAGGAATTAGATCGGCAAGGGATCTGTAAGTTCTTTTTAAGATGAGCAATTAGTATATGACTGCCCAAGGCAATTATTAGCAATTGTGGGGCCAGAACTCAGATTTTTTCCTAGCTTATGATTCTTTACATTAGATATTAATACCAAATGCTCACTCCTGGCCTTAAAAATCTTTAATCACCACATCTTAATGGACTTAATTCTATCTCTTCACTCTTCTCTCGAGCTTTCTAAATCTAATTCTAAAGGTTGAAATTGGCCGATCATAATGCCTGGAATATTATTCTGTATCTTTTTCATGCATACCTAATTTATTTAATCATAGGGTAGCAAGGCTTCGGCTTTTTCAGATCACAAAACCAACAGCTGGCCTCAGAGAGTACATATCCAACTAAAGGGAATACAACTCACTCTCTCTATATGCACTATACTGCACACCAACAAAACAGTTTTTTTGAGTTTCGTGTGTGAGCCATACAGGTATTCACTTGTTTCTATAACAATACTCTTTGTACTTGGTTAGCATTTTTTGCCTATATATGAAATAAATTCCTTGAGGGGATTTTATTTCCTCAATAGGCTTCCAAACCTTTAAAAATTCTTACAAATCCTTGTTTTTTATGATGCTTATTTGTTACAGTCAGTAGTCATGATCAAAAACCAAAAATAGGAAAGAGAATCATTCAGTTTCTGAAATCTCAAGCCCTTGGAAAGAATAGCTTGTATTTCTTAGGGAAAAGATGTCCAGAGGCTAAAAACCACCTCATATTCATGGCACTATGAAGAAATAGAGGTTTTTGGCAATAAGACACGCAATCCTTTGGATTTGTGACAAAGTTTTTCAAACCACTGGTAAAAAGCACACAAATCTTACGTCTATTAAACTGTAAAATGAAGAAAGGAAAAAATACCAATTGCAACTTCTACAACTTCTACCATCCCTGATGTTTAATAGCTCTTTTCACTTCTCAGGATCATACCTTTTCCCATTCTGTTACAGCCTCTTCTGTAAACAGGGAAGGTGTATCGCGAAATGTTTTCTGTATGCAGGCCCTTAGTTTTTCAAAATATTGTGCAGACACCCATTTGGAAGAACAAGATGACACAACTTCCAAAAGCTGCTTGTTCTCTGAACCACTGATATATTCCTTTTGGGTATCCCTCAAGAGAAATTCAAGTACAGTTAGGATGTCTTCTTCATACTGATAAATTTCCAGTTGGATTCGCCTGCCTTCCTGCATAGTCCATTCTCTACGACTCTGGTCTAGACATGTTTGTAATTCTCTCTCCTTCAGAAAAAGAAGTTCAGTCTTTTGTTTCATGAAGTCTTCTTTAGCTGCCACAAGCACCTCATTAATTTTATTTCGATGATCATCTAAAAATTGTCGGTAATCTTGCTCATTTTGTTCTTGAATTCTGTGGATTTCCTCTTGCTTTTCTTTGTTCCAGTCACTCCGAGCTTTAGCCAACTCGGCCCTGACAACCACAGGGACTTCTTGGTCCTTTAATTCTAGTTCCCTCTGAAGAGAATGAATCTTTTCTTCTAACTCCTTTACAGGTATTATATTTTTCTTCATATTTTCAAGCTCATTCTTCCATTTCTCTTTAGCTTCAGAAATGGCAAATGATATCTAAAGAATATAATGTACATTAAAAAGTCTTTATGATGCTCCTCAATAACATAAAACTAAACTAAAAATGACTATTTGTGTCAAGCTCTAAAATTAGTGAGAGATTTAAAATCAAGCTTAGGGGAAAAAAGTAAATTTAGATAAGGCATTATTTTATAAAACAGTTAAATTATATTTAAGGATCTTTCCTTTCATCTTAAATCACTTAATATTTTATGTCTTATGCTATTTATTTGTTCTTGATGGAGAACCAGAAGTTTAAATTAGCCAAAAAAATGATCAATCAACACATGTACATATATACATGTGTGTAGAGATATATTTCCATATATGTGTGTAGATATATATTTGCATAGCCAGCCAAAACTAATTTCAGTGGTTGGAAGTTCTTTAAATGAATAAATACCAAATGGAAAAATGTCAGTTTTTCATTAATCTAATTTTCTTTTATAACAGAATAACAGGACTAGCAGCTCACAGAAAATTAGAGATGGTATACAACCAAAAACTAAAAGAAAATTTAAAAACCTGCCATTGCTGCAGAGGCAGTCTAGACAGTGCTAACAGAGCAGATGGTGGAGATGAACTGGTGGCATTAAGTTGCCAGCAGTGGACCAAAGGCCCATTTCTTTATTTATTTGAGGCTCAGTTCCCTCATTTATAAAATGAGGTAATAAAATACCAAAATGATAAGGTTGTTTAGAATGAAATGACATAAGGAGAGAATCCATTTAAAGCACTCAATAAATGTTATTTAGTTACTATTACTTTGGGCAACATGACCTTGGGTCACTTAAGTTTCTGGCCGTTAGTGTCTTCACCTGTATAATGAGCAGATTAGATCATGAACTCAAGACTCTTTTACTTCCACTATTCCCCGAACTAAATTCAAAGTTACAGAGAGAAAGTATCAAGAGAGAATAGAATGTTTGCCTGCTATACAGGAGACTGGGGTTGGATTCCTGGCCTCCTGCACTACCCCAACACAAAAAACAAAGAATAAGCAGGCATCATCAAAGGTTTGGTGGTGACTACCATTAATACTATATATATATGTTCTGGATGATGAAATAGGATACCTGTTTACTAAATTTTCTATTATATATTATTATATAACTATAACAAACATATCCATCCGTATAGATTTCTAAACACATATTATATATTTTTGTAATATGTGTTCCTCATCGAATAAATTTTGTGCAATTGTATTTTTTTTTGGGCGGGGGGGATGCATGGTCTGGGAATCGAACCGGGGTCTCCTGCATGAAAGGCAAGCATTCTACCACTGAACAACTATGTAACAGTATTTTAAGTTTACTAAAAGAACTTTAAAAAACTAAAGTTCACTATGTAAGGTGAGATTTACAAGGGAATTTGCAGCAAAAATGCCTTTGCTACCAACAGAACAATTCAGTAGTGATTTGAAACATGTTTAAATAGTGTTTTTAGAGCATGTACATCTTGTTTAGATCACAACAGATGCCTGGAAATAATTACCAGGTGACTTGGTTGGAGATGGCAAACCTTATAGATTTTGTGAGGCATGGGGTGGGTTAAACTCAATTATTCCAAAATACTATCTGGCTAGCATAAGAATTTTTTCTGGAATAATTGCTCATTCTCTTGTTTTAAAGCAATTTATTGTTTATTAAGCTTTTTCCCCTAGGTAGGGCTATCTCTTAAGTCTACAGTATACTAAATTAAAGACAGTTCTATTTTTATGGCTCAATATTACCTGACTTGCTGTTTCATAACATATTCTATTATGTATTGGGGATGGACTATTGCTTCTTTTCCAGAATATTGTTAAAATTTCTAATCTTTTATTTTTTATTTTTTTTTATTTTTCCAAATAAATTTTTAGAATTATTGTGCAATATTTCAAAACTATGTTCTGCTTATTGGCCTTCTGATTAGAAGTGATTTAGACCAATAAATTAAGTTTGGGGGAATACACATGGTTATAAAACATGATTTTTCTAGTCAAAGAATATAACATCTTTGGAATGAAGAGCTGGTTATTTACTGAGAACAATATGCTACTGCCACGGCATAGAAAACAATCTTTAAGTATAGGAAAGGATATTGTATAGCTAATAATAAACTGATAAAACCCTGTCTTCAATTTCAGTAAGGACAGGGCAAGAAAGAACAGGATTTGGTTTAGCAGTTAATGAGAGCTTATTAGAGTTTTAACACACTAAAATACCTGAACAGCTTGCGAGGTCCTGAGTTAATGTTTAATATGCATTATCTTATTTAATCTTTTAACTCCATAAATAGGTACAAATTCTGAGGGCTGAGATGAGAGAAGGAGTTAGGAGGGATAGCCCCCTGTGGTTTCTTTCCAAGGGAGATTTACCCGTTTGGCCACCGAGATCTCTTGTTGTTCTTCCCACTTCTTCTGATTTCCCTTTACACGAGCTTTATACTCTGGAAGTTCAGGCAGTTCTTCCAGCCATCGATGGCGAGCATTTTGCACAGCTGTTTCCACCTGTAGGATATTGCAAGAGAAAGAGATAAACTGAGGTATAAAATTTCAAAAAGAATTTATTTTCAAACAGTAACTATGATTTTGTATGTATTTTACATTGTATTGCACTAAATACCTAACATTTAGCTACACTGACTTGAAGTACCCCATCTTATCCTAAACAGTAGATTCTAATCCTTTTATTCTTAACTTCTATATTGTCCCATGCAAATGCCATAACAGGAAAGGAGAATCAATAAACATTTGATGATCACTACTACCTTAGAAAACTTTATCAAAGCACCAATAGTCATTACTAACATTCTATTTTGGGAAAAAGGAGAAGGGATATCATCACTTGCAGGAGGGCTGCTGGGTACCAGATACTCTGTCCAACCACCTACTCATACCTCAAACCCCAATATAGCTTAGAGCCTTACATGTTTCAAGTTCTCTTACTTCCAGGAATAAGTCTGTAGTTGTGAATATGATAAAATCCCACTAAAGAATAACTGAATAACTGAATGATTGAGATGGGAACGTTTATGTTGTATACATTTCCACAATTAAAATAATAATAATAATACAATAATAATAATAATAAAAGAGAAACTAAAGAGACTAATAATTAAATGCAATACATGATCCTGAATGGAATCTAGTAATGGAGGAGAAACCTCAAAAGGATATTATTGGGACATATGAAAAAACTGGAGTAGAGACTGTAAGCTTTATATCAATGTTAAATGTCTTGAACTTGATAGGGTATTTAAGGGGTTTACATAAATATTCTTGCTTCTAGGAAACATACATGGAAATATGAAGGGTGTTGTGGAGCTTAATGTATACAAGTACTCACAAATGTTTACAAAGTAAACAGATAAGGAAGGGAGGGAGAAAGGAAAACAGGTGGTAGGCAAGCAAATTTGGCAAAATGTTAGTTTAATAGAGTTGGATATCTGATAGGTGGGTATGGTAAGAGTTCTCTATATGGGTTTTGTATTATTTTTGCAACTCCCCTGTAAGTTTCAAATTATTTCAAGATAAGCTAAGAATGAAAAAAAAGTCTGTGACTAATAAGGATAATATATTAATTCAGGCAAAATTTAAGACAGTGAATTATGAGCGTCATCTGATGCAAATCTTTCACTAGTTACCATAAGAACATTTATTAAATAATTTTTCCTTTATTTCCTTGTTTTGAAACTCACAGAGATATACACACACATACAGTCATACATGCACATGTAAGTAACAGTATTTCTCACTAAAGTGGTAAATACATTTATATGTAGATTCCAGCAGTTCAAAATATGGGGAAAATCTACATAAAGGGGCATATATATACATGTTTTATTCTGATGGAACATCTAGAATGCTATATAAAAATGTTGCCATTCTGTTAGATTGCTAACTCTATATTTAATTTGGCTTTTCCATAAGTGACAGGATTTGAGTTCTAAGGTGATAAATCTGAAAATATTGGAATTTGAGTTTTACTTGAAATTCTGCAGAATACCAAGATGGAGTAAAAACAATAGAAAGCATTTTGTGCAATCACTAAAAGGTAAAACACTATTAAGTTTCAAGAATAAATAATTTCAACCCAAGTAGCTCTCTGCTTGACTATATATTATGGAACTAGCAAAGGTTAAGATTTTCAAAATTGAAGTCTAAACTTTCAGGGAGGTGGGCTCCTGGGATAGTACCATCGTTCTTTCCTAGCTAAACCTAGATACGGCACTCTTTAATATACTTTAAAAAGCAAATATATATTACTAAGGAAAAAAGCTACTTATAATGACTTTGTCATCATTACAAATAGCTCCAGGAATTCTGGAGCTATTTACCTATGAATTAACGTAATTTCATTCCCTTCTATGTTTACACAATGATTACTCAAAGATAACTGCAAGGTAAAAGGAAAATAAAAGTGTATTACATGCACACACACATACACAAATATGTATATATGGGAAAAGATACAGCGTCTGTAGAAATGGATATTCCTTTACAAAGTTATTATAATCATTTCCTACCTACTATATAATGCTGTCTATTTTTCTCCACATACTTTATAATTTCATAAATGCCAAAGCACCACCCTTAAACATGCCACTCTATGGGGCATTTTCTTAACTCTGCTCAAATCTTTTAGTTAACATTTCAGAAGATAATTTTTTCAAACATACTGAAGATGTCATTGATACCATTACATATATTTGCCTAGTCTCCAGCCTTTAAGGATGCCCTGTAAAACCATGTAGAACAAATTTAACAACTGATGAAAATGTCAAGAATTTATCAAAAACTGAGTACATTTTAAAAACCTTACTCCAGGCATTATCCTGTTTAAGAGTTTATAATAAATAATAGCCCTAAATTAACAGCTGTATAATACATATTACATTAAGGTTCAGGAACCTCTAAGCATTTGGAGATCCTATTTTCAAAACAATATTAATACATCATCTGGACAGACATATTGACCAACGGAGTAGAACTGAGAGTTCAGAAATAAACCCTCACATCTGTGGCCAATTGATTTTTGACAAGGGTGCCAACTACATTCAGTGGGGAAAGAACAGTCTTTTCAATAAATGGTGCTGGAAATCCATATACAAAAGAATGAAAATAGACCTCTACCACATACCATATGCAAAATTAACTCAAAATGGATCAAAGACCTAAACATAAGAGCCAGAACTAACAAATTCCTAGAAAAAAACATAGGGAAGAATCTTTGGGACCTTTTTTAGGCAATGGTTTCTTAGACTTTACAACAAAAGCATGAGCAAAAAAAGAAAAAATAAATGGGACCTCATAAAAATTAAGAACTTTTGTGTAGAGGTCCTTATCAAGAAAGTGAAAAGATAATGTAGAAAATAGGAAGAGATATTTGGCTTAAAATCTAGAATATAAGCCTAACTCAAAAACAAAAAGACAAAGAACCCAATTAAAAAATGGGCAAAGGTCTTAAAAAGACATTTCCCCAAAGTAGCTATATAAATGGCCAATAAGCATGTGAAAAGATGCCCAACATCATTAGCCATTAGGGAAATGATAACAAAATCACAATGAGATACCATTTCACACCCGCTAGAAGGATTATTTTTAAAAAAACACAGAAAATAATAAATGTTAGAGAGGGTATAGAGAAATAGGCACACTCATTTATTGTTGGTGGTAATGTAAAATGGTGTAGCTACTGTGGGAAATAGATCGGCAGTTTCTCAGAAAAGTTAAGTATAGACCTACCACATGACCCAGAAATCCCACTTCGAGGTATATACCCAAAATAATTGAAAGTAGGGACTCAAGCATATATTTTCACACTGATATCCACAGCAGCATTATTC
Source organism: Tamandua tetradactyla (assembly GCF_023851605.1). NCBI lineage: Eukaryota > Metazoa > Chordata > Mammalia > Pilosa > Myrmecophagidae > Tamandua > Tamandua tetradactyla. The sequence goes on from NC_135340.1 coordinate 63,121,139, forward strand.
ACAATTGCCAAAAGATGGAAGCAAGCCAAGTGCCCATCAACAGATGAATGGAAAAACAAGTGTGATATATACGTACATGGAATATTATGTATATATCAGCTGTAAAAACAATGAAGTTCTGATACAGAACTTTGAAGACATACTGAGTGAAATAAGCCAGACACAAAAGGACAAATATCACACAATCTTACTTGTATGAAATAACTGAATATGTACATTCATAGATTCACAAATTAGAGTACAGGGCATCCAAGGAAACAAATGGGTGGGAAATGGGGAGTTAATGCTTAACTGTAGAGAGTTCTGTTGTGGGTGATGGAAAGGTTTTGGTAATGGATGGTGGCTGTGGAGGCATTGTGAATGTAATCAATAACACTGAATTGTACAATTGAAAGTGACTAAAATGGGAAAACGTGGATTATATATATATATTACAACAAAAATTTTAAAAACCCAGAGAACTGTACAACACAAGAGTGAACCCTAATGTAAACCATGAACTATACTTCTAATACAATTACAATAATATTGTTTCATTAATCGTAACAAAGGTCCCACACTAATGTAAAATGTTAATAGGGAAACTGCATATGTTTGTGTGCGGGGGTGGGGGGTTCATACGGGTACTCCATATTTCCTGTGTGATTTTTCTGTAAACTTATAACTTCTCTAATAAAAAAATTAATATTTAAAAAATAATATTAAAACATGATCTGCTAAACATTAGGTCTAAGACCATAAAACAGTTAGAGGAAAATGTAGGGAGATATCTTATGAAACTTACAATTGGAGGCAGTTTTATGGACCTTAAACCTAAAGCAAGAGCACTGAAGAAGGAAATAAATAAATGGGAACTCCTCAAAATTAAACACTTTTGTGCATCAAAGAACTTCATCAAGAAAGTAGAAAGACAGCCTACACAATGGGAGACAATATTTGGAAATGACATATCAGATAAAGGTCTAGTATCCAGAATTTATAAAGAGATTGTTCAACTCAACAACAAAAAGACAGACAACCCAATTACAAAATGGGAAAAAGACTTGAACAGACACCTATCAGAAGAGGAAATACAAATGGCCAAAAGGCACATGAAGAGATGCTCAAGGTCCCTGGCCATTAGAGAAATGCAAATCAAAACCACAATGAGATATCATCTCACACCCACCAGAATGGCCATTATCAACAAAACAGAAAATAACAAGTGCTGGAGAGGATGCGGAGAAAGAGGCACACTTATCCACTGTTGGTGGGAATGTCAAAGGGTGCAACCACTGTGGAAGGCAGTTTGGCGGTTCCTCAAAAAGCTGAATATAGAATTGCCATACGACCCAGCAATACCATTGCTGGGAATCTACTCAGAGGACTTAAGGGCAAAGACACAAACGGACATTTGCACACCAATGTTTATAGCAGTGTTATTTACAATTGCAAAGAAATGGAAACAGCCAAAATGTCCATCAACAGACGAGTGGCTAAACAAACTGTGGTATATACATACGATGGAATATTATGCAGCTTTAAGACAGGATAAACTTATGAAGCATGTAATAACATGGATGGACCTAGAGAACATTATGCTGAGTGAGTTTAGCCAAAAACTAAAGGACAAATACTGTATGGTCCCACTGATGTGAACCGACATTCGAGAATAAATTTGGAATACGTCATTGGTAACAGTCCAGCAGGAGTTAGAAACAGGGTAAGATAATGGGTGATTGGAGCTGAAGGGATACAGACTGTGCAACAGGACTAGATACAAAAACTCAAAAAGGGACAGCACAATAATACCTAATTGTAAAGTAATCATGTTAAAACACTGAATGAAGCTGCATCTGAGCTATAGGTTTTTGTTTTGTTTTGTTTTTTTTACTATTATTATTACTTTTATTTTTTTCTCTATATTAACATTCTATATCTTTTTCTGTTGTGTTGCTAGTTCTTCTAAACCGATGCAAATGTACTAAGAAACGATGATCATGCATCTATGTGATGATGTTAAGAATTACTGATTGCATATGTAGAATGGTATGATTTCTAAATGTTGGGTTAATTTCTTTTTTTCTGTTAATTAATAAAAAAAAAAAAAAGACTAACAAGGGCAATAAAATCTTTGGGGTTATATTTTCTACCAGACTTAAAAAAAAAAAAAAAAAAAAAGGAGCTCGTCCAAATTAAGATACACAGACAGCACACAATAGATGCCAAATTCCAAAGACTTGGTATGGACCAAAAGAATGTAATGTACAATAATAATTTTTTTACATTGATTACAGGTTAAAATGACAACAAATAAAGCATGTTCTTAAATTAAAAAAAAAAAAAACATGATCTGCCTTTTTCATTATTTTCTCAGAAACGAATGATACAGTTCTTAAGAGCTACATGATGGGTGATGTCATCTTTGCAGTCAATTCAACGCATGCTCAGATAGTCTAGTGTTTTAACACTTTCTCAGGTTCATTTTCAAATACAGTAAATATTAACAGATACAGACCACATAAAATTTCTTTGGAGTTTCAATCTTTTTAAGTGCAAAGGAGACCTGAGATTGGCTATCATTGTAATATGTAATATCCATATGACTTGACTGAATCTTTATTCTGTTATAGAGAGCTATAACATTTCTTGGAAATTAAGTAACTTGCCCCAGTTCAAAATGAGCTAGCTTTGTAAGTGCTTCAAAGGAAAGGTAGCATCATGGCTTTTTGGCAGCTGATGGAAATAATAGGCAAAGTCCCATTTAAGGAGCATGCCTGCAAATTCAATTCTCCATCAAGTCTCAACATAAATATTGTTAAATATTTATCTATTTTAAGTTTGCTTATCAAAAGCTACTTTAATGGATTATTTTCCACAAAATTAAATATGGTAAGATTCATAACTAAATTGTGTTTAATTTCAAAGTAAACCCACCATCTTACCCTTAGCCATTTTAATATGCTTACACTTATCTCAGAGGATCAAACATTTTGTAAACTGAAAGAACATATTTTAAAAACACCTGAGGGATGAGAGCTTTGTGACAGAAAACATAACAAAGACAATATTAGGGACATAAACATAATTGGTTTTCTAACCTAGAAATTCATAGAATTTTAAAAGTAAAAAAGTTGTGAACAAGTTTAATGGTAGTATTTTAAGATTTTCATAAATAGGTGGGTCGTTCCAATAACTTTAATACCCCGCCTATTACCTGTTTAGCAATATTTTCACAATATTTGTGTTCCAATTCAGTTTCAAGTTTTTTCAAGGCCCCTGTGATAGCTATTTGCTTCTCTTGCTCTAAATCTTGCTGAATCTTTCGCTTCTGCTCTTCTATCATCATTGCCATCTCCTTCTTGGAAATAACACCAGTGATGGTTACTTGGTCAGTCTGGCTACCACAATCTGAGGTTCTCTTTTTCATTTCCTTTATCGTTTGATCCAACTTAGACTGCCACTCCTTTTCAAGCTGTTGAATAAGTTCTTGTTTGACCTGTTTTCAAAAGAAAATTGTATGAGCAGAAAAATATTCAAATAGGTAAAAACTAGAACAGCCCAAAAAGCAACCACAGCTGTTTGAAAATGATATAGACATCATCAGAGTAATTATTTGAGGTTTAGAAATTTAGTCAATGAAAATAAATCCTCAAGTAAAACCTGAAAGTTACTCTTTGACCTTATCTATTTAACAGAAATAACATGGAAGATTTAAGTATGTTGTGTAAGGTCAGGTTACCTTGCTCTCAAGATGCAACCTTCTGGAAGCTTTGACATTGCTACTATAAAGATGGAATGATGAAAAAAATCTTTTGATATTAATATGTTTTGCCATCAATACCATACTTTATATAATGCAAGTATCCCAGTAAGTCTAATTAATGAACCTAAAATTGAAAGGACAATCTCAAAAAGACAGTTGCATTCACATTAGAACCTTGCTTGTTATGATATTAAGGTCTACTTAGTAGACTTTGCATTCAAAAAGGGGACACATTATTGGCAGAATTTTTTAACAATTCTTTTCTACCTGCAGCAGTGCAGTGGGACAGATACAAATAGTCTTATTTAGAACTAAAATAGGAAAATTTGATCTTCCCTTTTCCTCTTCTCCACCTCCTAGAAATCTTAGGTTCTCAAACTGCTTTCCTGACTACCAAAGATCCTAGCTGTTTACTGTCTCATGCTTTCCTGACATTCTGACAAAAGCATTAGCTCTAAATTTATATCATTCCCCTGGTAAATAAATGGCCAGCAAGTCTAACTAAAAAAGAAAACAATCTGCAACAATACAAGTAGTGGATTCATTTTATACAGCGTTGATTATATAATTTTATCTTAAGAAAAGACTAGTAGAAATTTCAGTGCTAGCACTAGTTTAAAGGAAATGCTATTTGGAGGCAGAGAGGCTGAAAGATAGTACAGTACTGTCTTGAGATAGCACTGGCCCCAATAATTGCATTATTGTGGATAGGAAAGGCTAGTTTAAATAAACTTGAGAATTTATTTTCTAATAAGTTTTTGAGATTATAAATTGGTTCTTAACTTTCTTGGCAACTATTAGCATTTTATAGCCTCATTTGCTACTTAAGCAATCAAGGTATAAGACTCACACTTCTATGCCTGCCCTGCCATCACTTCTTTCTCCCACCCCATAAAAAAAGGATTATTTTGTTAATTATAGATATTGGTTAATTATAGATATAGATATTCTATATCTAATTATAGATATAGAATTATTATAGATAATGATTCTAATAACTATATTATAGATATAGTTATTAGAATCATTTCACAATATAAAATTAGGGCATGGTTTCATTTTGAGGATTTTCATTCAAAGGAGTGTTATAAAATCTGTTGTATTCTAAGTAGGGTTGAAAAGCTAAGAGAGTGGATATTTTTAAAGCTAAAACTGGAGTGGTAAAGTACTAATGGCTTGATTTTGGTAAGTGAAAGGGGTGATTACGCAGATACTTGGCAAATAAAACTTATATGTCTGCTCAGGAAGAATTGTACCAACAGAATCAATACTATACTTTTTTTTTTTTCCAAACCAGTGACCAGAAAGGAATTTTAACCCACACCTCTTTTTGTTCTTTCTCCCAGTGTGCTTTGGTTAACTTCATTTCATTTTCAACCTGATGTTTAATATCAGTTTCTTGCTCTTTCTGCCACTTGTTCTTTTCCATCATAAGGGTATCCTGGTACTTTTCTTCAAGTTCTACCCGCAGTTTGCATATATACTCTTCTCTCTCTTCCAACAGCTGTTTCTTTAAACAAAATTCAAGAAAATATCTCTTTACAACATTATCAGTCCCAAGATCAAACTTATAAAATCATGGTTATATGCATGCAATAGAGAGCAACAGAAACAATTGATCTTTCTAAAGATTATTCCATCAGTTAAATAAATTATCTTGTAAAGACCTGCTTGTAACTCAAATATTTTGATAAAAAACTTAAGGATGGCTATATTTAAACAGAAGTATATAATACCATAAATGCATTCCCAGAAGACCAAATGCTCTTTTTAAAAAATGAAACTGACAATCTTGATCCTAGCATAGCCTAGACCCTACCTGTCATGGTACCATAGCCCAGTAAAGATTTACAGTTTTTCAAAGCCTTGTATTCTAAAATAAGCAAAAAAATTACAGCTCCACTATACATTCTGTGATAAATCAGAATTTTATGGTGGTGTTTTTTTAATGAAAGACCAAAAAAAACCTTATCAAAACTAAGGTGTTATCCAGTCAGGACCACTGACTGTCAGACTGAAATTTGATAACTTGAACTATTCATGTAGCCCTCTCTTTTTATTCTAGGAATCCAGTTGCTCTGAAAACTGGATTCCCTTGCATTATGATCTGTCACCGCAAATAAAACACCATTCTATAATCAAAATTATCCATGAGAGTTTGTTTGTTTTCTCAAAGTTCCACGAACATGCTCTGGGGAATCTCCTATTGAAGCCAACTTGGGAGACACAGACCTCACATATATACTGCAATGCAACAGCAGGGCTTTTGCTCTGAGTCACTTTTAGTACTATTTCGGATCCACGACTATTTAATTATTTGGGTTTTTCCCCTAATTCACAGTGGATCTAGATTATTTGTCTTAACACCCATCTGAGTCTTCTCTGCCACTGGCATAAGCTGAGAAGATGATTTTTATCTTTGTTCACAGTGGTCTACTTCCAGAAATCACCATTTCTTCATAATCAGGCCACAGAGACTGCCACCGTACCAAGACTGCAGGGTGTTTCAGCCACATTACGGTAGATTTGAATTATGTATCCCAATTTAAACATGTTCTTAATCTTAATCCCCATTCCTATGGGTATGAACTCACGGTAAATAGGACCTCTTGAAGACATTATTTCAATTAAGGTGTGGCCCAACTGAATTACTGGAGGCCTTATAAAGAGAGCTGGGAAGTTACAGAAGCAAGAAAGGAGAGGGTATCACCATGTGACATGAGGCAGAGATTCAAGCCAAGGAACCCCAAGTCAGCACATGAATGCTATGGGCCTCAGGAGGAAGCAAGTTTTCTAGCCTCCAAAACCATTAGACAATAAATCCCTGTTGTTTAAACCAAGCTTCTGTGTGGTATTTGTCACAGCAGTAGGGAAACAAAGACATACCTGGTGGAGAAAGTTAATTAGTATCACAACATATATCACTGCTATAAATTCTGTCTGACTTTAGAAGAAATCTTCAAGTTGTCTTGTCTATGTATGTCTATCATTCAGAGGCTGTTTCCATACGTATCTGAACTTCATTTTGACCCATGGCAGTAAACTGCTACCAATATTCTGTGTATCTATGAGCATGTCTAATAGCTTTTGCTGCATAATAAACCAGCCAAAATTTAGTGATTTAAAACAACAAAGATCTATTATTTTTTATAACTCTGTGGGTCAGCTGAGTGGTAGCACTGGTGTAAGCCAGCTCAGGAGATCTCTGCAGTTAAATGAGGCTGGCTGGTCTATGATGGCTGTACTCACATGTCTGGCGGTTGGTTTGCTACCTGCTGGAATGAGGGGATGAGTTGGTCATAAGTCTCAACATCCAGCAGGTTATCCTAGATCATCGCAAGCTTCAATGCATAAACACTTTTTAATCTTCTTTTTGCAAACTGTTAGCGAGTGTCCCATTGGTCAAAGCAAGTCATATGGTAAGATCAAATTCAAGGGATGAAAAAACAGATTCCATCTCTTGATGATAACAGCTACAAATCACATTGCAAAGGAGGCTGTATTTAGACATGGTAAGAATTTATGGCCATTTCTGCAATCTACCACAATGAGAAAAACCTTGCCTTCCTCTCTTTACAGAGGAAAAGAAATAAATTTATTGGTATAGGGTTCTGCCATCTGAACATTCTACAAGAATATCTCATTTCAAAAGTTCTACAAATAAAGGGATTTTTTAAAACATTTAAATTTGTTTTGCATGGTTTGGACAGCAAAAAACTCTTAACTTCTAAGGACTTACTTAGCTTGTATTATAATGGTAAAAATATACCTTAAAGTGCGTAGGAATAAAATTATCAATGAATGAGAATGTTAATCACCTCTGCCTTATCTGGAGGTTCACGGCCTCCGTTAATTACTTCTCAATCTGAAGGGTTTGGCATGTATAACTTTATTTTTCCTTTCCCTTAATAAGCCAGGTTAACATATGAGGAAAGTTCTCTGTGCTAATAAAAGTTGTTAAAATTTGAGTTCCTACTTAACCTATAACCTGACTTAACAAGTGTTTCAGAAAATGGTATACATGAAATAGGAAACTATACCCCCAAACTCTGGTATTCCCTGTCTTACAGATTCTGTACCCAGGGGAAACAGCTTTGGACCTGCAGAGAAGGACTATCCCAGAAGTCCCCTATTTGCTCCAGAGTTTAATAAGATTCTTCATTGGGTGAGTGCAAAATATTTCCTAGGAAAATAGATTGGTATACTTTGCCTACCTACAAAGGACTTGATAAAGTCTCTTAAATTTAAAGGTGTTCCTTTAAAAACTAACTAGTTTATAAAGACTTACTAAGGGCTTATACAATTTTACAATTAAAGTACTAATGAATTCCTAGAGAAGGAAGAAATTGAACTTTTAATGCTTTAAGTACTCTGGCCCTCTAAGTAAAACTCCAAGAACCTGCCAGCACAGCTGATTGCTAGATAAGAAAAAAAGAAATGTGAATGGACATTAGGCTGACAACTAACAGTCATAAAAACAGTATTAAGGACAACTTCTGAAAGTTAATAGTTGGTTAATAAATACAGAAAAATAATATGGCTATTGTAAATCCTCAGACAATTAGATTGGTATGACAACTGTTTGTTTTCAATCTGATCTTTTAAAATTATGGAATATCATGCAAGCAAAATATTTTATTTTATCCAGGATTTGGATTATTTTCCACAAAGAAAGATATTATTTTGAAATTCTTAAATTTCCTACAGTGGTTTTTATGGATTAAATAAACTATCATTGTCTTCTCAAAATTCTTAAGGCTACAAGAATGTTAGCAAATGCGCTTAACCAGATTAAACTATAACTGACATCTTGTGAACAGTCAGAACTGCAAATCATTGAATTTAAATACTCCCCTCACAGTTCAATGTAAAATTTGTAAATATCACCTCTCTAAAAAAATTTTGAGTATTAAAAATGATTTTGAATTTTATATTGCCAATTTAAAAATAATTGCAAAGATCCTTAATGGACTTTTGGACGTTGGACTAGCAATCTCTATTGCTTGAAAATTTTCTAAAAGGGAGTAAAATTCATTACAACGTAATACCTTCTATCTTTGTCTATATAAAACATTTTTTCTTTGTAGCTCTCTAACATGGTAAATTCAATGTGATATCAACAATTATATTTAATATGCTGATGAAATTAAAATAATTCAAAGCTAAAGTTGAAAGCTTTATATTTATTGATACTTATCTATCTGTATAGGTGTGCTTTTTCTCTTTTTTGTTTTTTACATGGGTAGGCACCGGGAACTGAACCTGGGTCTCCAGCATGGCAGGCGAGAATGCTGCCACTGAGGCACCACGGCCCGCCCCAGATGTGTATTTTAAGCACATAAAAATGAATTAAAATTATTAAACAAAGAAAGCTTATGAATAAGAAACCCAATAAAAAACTGTTCTGCTCTAATACATAGTGATATGGTGCTCATGAGAAAAGAGAGATGCCAAAAAAATTAGGTTTGTAGATGTTTAATTAGATCACATTCTTATGAGAACTTTCTGGTTTATTAAGCCCACTGTTTGGAAGGGCTGTTGAGTCAGAAAGAAAGCTTAACCTCCTCTAGGTCTATTAAGAACCAGGAAAATATTATAAATATGAATGTTTCCAAGTTGTATAATTTTCAGAATGAAGAGAAGCATTTTATGTGCAAAAATTGGCATAATTATTGGCAACAAATTGATTTTTAAGATTTTTTTCCCTAGGTATAAAATGCATCCAAATGAAAAATAATAAAACTAAACCAAAACCTCATACCTTATACAGAAACTAACTAAAATCGATAACAGACTGTAGAAAAAAATAACTATAAAACATTTAGATGAAATCATAGGAAAAAATCTTCATGACCTGGTATTCAGCAAGAAATTGTTAGGCATGACAACAAAATACATGCTACATAAAAGAAAAATTTGATAAGCTGAATTTCATCAAAATTAAAAATGTTTGCTCTGCAAAGGACACAGTAAGAGAAGAAAAATTCCAGCTCCAGACTGGGAGAAAATATTTAGAAGTGACGTCTCTGACAGATGACTTGGATCCAGAATACATTAAAAAAAAAAATGCTCAACACTCAATGGTAAGAAAACAAACAACCAAATTTAAAAACGGAGAAAAGACTTAGACACTTCATCAAAGAGGATAAAAGGTAGGCATAAATAAGGACGTGAAAAGATATTCAATATCTTTAGCCAGTAAGAAAATGCAAATTAAAATCATAATAATATACCACTACATACTGATAAAACAGTTAAAATTTAAAAAGCTGACAATAACCAAGTGCAGGCAAGGATGTAAAGCAAACCCTCATCCTTTGCCGGTGGGATTGCAAAATGGTAGAGCCACACTGGAAAACAGTTCCACAGATTCTCATAAAGTTAAACATATAACTACCATATAAACAAGCAACCACTCTCCTAAATATTTACCCTGGAGAAATCAAATTTTGTTCACCCAAAATCTGGGACACCACTCTTTATAGCAACTGTATTCATCGCCACCAAAAACTGGAAACAACTCAAATGCCCTTCAGTAGGTGAGCAGAAAACAAATGGTGGTACCACCACATAATGGAATACTACTCTGCAAGGAAGGAACTCTTGATACGTGCAAATGAAGAAACATGAATGAATCTCAAAGACATTATGCTGAATGAAAGAACTCAGTTTCAAAAATTTACATACTGCATGAATCCATTATATGCCATTCTTGGAAAGACAAAACTATGGTGATCAGAACAGTTGAGTGGTTGCCAGGGTTTACTAATGGGGGTGGGTGTAACTGAGAAGGAATAACATGAGAGTGGGTGGGGTTTGGGGGTAATAAAACTGTTCTGTATCACGATAACTCTATAAGTGGGTTAAAATTCACAGAATTGTACACCAGAAGAAAAAAGGCGAGAGAGAACTTATATGGTAAAATAATTTTTCAATTTTTTAAAGAAAAAAAAATAGCCTGGAAGTTTTTTCTGAAAGGCCAAGTAGAAGTCAGAACTTTTCTTTTTGCACTTGTACAAAAATACTCACAAGCAGGAATATCAGTCAGTGGAAGCTATTAATTGCAACCTATCTATTATATAAGATTGAATTTTACAGGCAAATTCATTTTTTTTAAAGCACCAGTAATATATTCAAAGAATGATCTTTTTGAGAAAATTGCTCTTTTGTTCTTGCCAATATATATAGAAAAAAAAAAGGAAAGAATTATACTAAAGATCTTCTCAATATTTTTAAACATTACTGAAAGCTACATCCTCCATTTCTAGGTAATTTAAGATCCCTTCTCACCTAAGCAGCTCCCTTCAGAAGTTCTTTTTCCAGTAGATAATGTTATGTTATGGCATGTTTTTTCACTTTGTCTATTCAAAAATAATCAAAATATTAAATGAACTAAAATCCTCACCTGCCCCTTTCTATTCTTTTTAAGTCTGTGGTTGCAGTAGTTTTCTTTAATATAATTTATTAAGAAACCTCTGTATAGAACATTTATTCAAGCCTTTAAAAATATTTTCTAATCTTGGGGCAGGTGGCTTTCAAACTGTGGTCTGCAGGCTGATCCAATGTGCAAGCGGGAGTTAGGCCTGAGTCAGTGGGAAGTTTCCTGCCAGGATAGGAAAAAGAGGAGAATCTTAGTGCTGGACACTCACCAGTAGCAACTGGAAGGATTCAGCAGCATTAGAGAGCTTTCTGCAGCCCTCCAATTCTCCTGATTTATAAGAGTGTCCCCGAAAGGGTCTTATAAACACTTCAGTCTTCCTGCCTATCGTCACCCTCTCTATCATGGAGACCCACATTCAACCTCCTAGCCTTTTCACCAGCAGAAGAAAATGACAATGTTAGGTTCCAAGACAGAAATGGGTCTGAGAAAAACATCTCTGGAGGACTCCTTTGTGCAGTGCTCACAGGACCACGCGAGGTCTTCTGGGTGGTCTACAAACAAGTGCAAAAGGAGGATCATCTTTGCATATGGAAGAATCACTTCTCCTATATGTATGCCTTTTCCTACCAAGGTTTTAGTAGTCTTTCCAATACTGAATTTCATGAGCTACTTACGAGTGATACAGTCAGAAGTAAAGACTTCTGAGTACACATCCTCCATTTCACAAGAAAGCAAGTATATTGGTTTAAATGACAATGCTTAGGGCTGAGGAAAGAAACAAGTATCTACAATATAAGCTTGTACTGTACCTTCTCCTCCTGAAACTGTTGCACCTTTTCGATGGTCTTCCTGAGAGTCGATTCTAGGTTATCCTTCTCTCTACACACTGCCAAGTAACATTCCTGCACGGCAGTCACCTCCTTATTCATCTTATCTAAGTCAGACCTTGGATACACAAAACCAGTAATTAAATGACCACCAAAAAAATACAAGGACTGCACAATAAACAGTTTTTCTCTAAGTTGTGAGAGAATGTAGCCTCTACAGCTTAAAGCCCAGCTAAATTCATTTTTTTTTTTTTTTGCAGGGGCAGGCAGCAGGAATTGAACCCAGATCTCCAGCATGGCAGGTGAGAACTCGACCTGCTGAGCCACTGTGGCCCGCCCCCAGCTAAATTCTTTTATTCTCACCTAAGCTGCAAGCGAGTTCCCTCATAAACCTCAAAGAGTTGCTGCTTCTCCAAAGCATGCTTTGCTAATAGGCTTTCACGTATTTGGTCTTTCATGGCTTCATGATGCTGCTGATAAGTCCTCTCACACCTGGAATCAGAAAGTGGGCTCTAAAGTAATGCCCAGAATTGCCAGATACACTAAAATAATTCATTTTCCTTCCTTCGGTCCCATCCCCTCCCACAACTACAATTTGATTTTCCCCAACCAAAACCGGCAATAATTAATTTACAGCAGACAGTCAAGAGTTTTCCTTTTTTTACTTCTTCAAATGTTTCCAGAGAAAAACAAGAAATTTGGATGTGAGAATGCTCCAGTTCTTCAAACAGAAATAGCAGTCCGTTGTTGAGGACTTCTGTTTCTAAAAAATCAGGTGAAATTTCTGAAGGTATGGTTCCAAAATTCCAAGTCATCTATATTTAACATGAATACTGGTAGTACTCAACTCACAAGTAAGTTATGTTCCAAAAATCTGTTTCCAAGTTTACAATTTGGTACTTGGAGGACATGTTCCTTTCTCACAGATTTCTTCCTTATAGAGAATAGTTGGCTTCCCAGACTAGCCTAACAGAGAAACCATTTAAGCTGTAGTATTCCAGTGAACTACAGTTTTGATGGTGCTATAGAATCCAACCCACTGAATGGCATTGTTTCTATGGAAAATGTGTTCCAAATTCTAATTTGTGAAGGCAGGGTCTCATCTCCTCAATCCATAGCCTCAGCAGGGACTGTTACTCCATCATTTTTCTTAAATCCTTTATTTTGGGAGGGTGGGGAGGAGAGCATGGGAGTACGGAAGACAGTGGGGAAGTAGGCTTTACACCTTTATAGAGATCTTACCGATCCACAGCTTCTTGTTTATCATGGTCAAAATCTTGTACCATTTGTCTCATTTGATTACATAAATCTTGATTTGTATTCCTGAGTTTTTCTTCAGTTTCTTTAAGTTCCTAGATACAAATGAATAAATTATTTAGAGGAACTAAACATCATTTTAGTTGATTAATCTAACTTTTTGTTTGCATCCTCTGTGCTTTTGCTTCTCTCTCCCATATAGCATTATTTGACACAACATTTTCATACATCTATAAAAGAAAACAATCTTTTTGCACCTTGGTAGAGCATAGATTCACTACCTGTACACATGCTACCTGGTAAGAGTATAAGTTAAAATTCTGTATGAAAGGAAAACATTTAACCAGAGAAGTACTGGCTAACTAATGCCTTAAAGTACGTCTTGGAAATCAGTACTCTTCAGCAATGATCTAGATAAGCAAGACTTTATTTTTCAGTCAAGCACTAGCCAAGGAGGAAAGAATACCTAAAGAAGCAGGAAACTGGAATTATACTAACTGGGAAGAGAGAAATGAGGCAAAATAAAGTTTCAGTGGCTGAGAGATTCAAACAGAGTCAAGAGGTTGTTCTGGAGGTTTTTCTTATGCATTATAAAGATATCCCCTTTTTAGTTTATGGTGTATTGGAGTGGCTGGAGGGAAGTACCTGAAACTGTTGCAGTTTCCTCGATCAGTAGCCTTGATTCTTGAAGATGATTGCATAATTATATAGCTTTTACAATGTGACCATGTGACAGTGTAAACCTTGTGGCTGACATTCCTTTTGTCAAGGGCATGGACAAATGAGTAAAAAAATAAGGACAAAAAATAAATAATGGATGGGGGGGTGATAAGGGGTAAAAAAAAAGTGGGTAGATTACAATATCAGTGGTCAATGAGGAAGGAATAAAGGGATATGGGATGCATGGGTTTTTTTTCTTTTTCTTTTACTGGAGTGATGCAGATGTTCTAAAAATGATCATGGTGATGACTACACAACTATGTGATGATATTGTGAGCCACTAACTGTATACGTTGGATAGACTGTATGGCGCATGAAGATATCTCAATAAAAGTTTCTTTTTTAAAAGTCTATCATAGCCTTAGTATTTGATGAATTCATGAAAATGCTCATAAAATACAGGAATTTTTTTAATCACCTGATTTTGTTGTTGTAAAACTTGAATTTCATTTTTAAGTTGCAGAATATCATCTTTGACAATCATATCAGAAGTAGAAGAGTCAGGCCATAATTGATTAGTTGGTTTTGCTGAAGTATCTCTTTTAGTCTAAATATTAAAAAGAAGTTATCAGATTTTTTTTTTTTTTTTTTTTTTTACATGGGTAGGCACCGGGAATCAAACCTGGGTCCTCGGGCTTGGCAGGCAAGCATTCTTACCTGCTGAGCCACCGTGGCCCACCCAGTTTTTCAGATTTTTTAAAAACTGCAATTATTCATTGTGAAATAATTTCATATTTAAGGAAGAAAAGACAAAAACAATACAAATAATTTCCATATACCTCTCACCTATCTTTCTCAAATACAACCTCAGTACAATGATCAAAACTAGGAAATAAACACTGATGCAATACTACTAACTAATGTACAATTTTTATCAAAACTTCTACAATTTTTCTCTAATATTGTTTCCTGTTGCAGGATCCAATCTATGATCCCATACTACATTTAAGTGTCATTAGCCTTATTAGCCTCTTCCAATCCGGGCCAGTTTCTCAGTCTCTGACTTTCAAAACCAAGATATTTTTAAAGAAAACTAGTCAGTTATGGTGTTGGATCACCCTCACCACCGCTTTTTTCTGATGTTACTTCATTATTAAATTCAGGTTATGCATATTTGGCATGAATGCCACTAAAAAGCGATGCTGTGCCCTTTCAGCACATGACAACAGGAGGCATATATCAATAGGTATCCTAGGACGATATACTTTGAAACTACACAAATATTTTATCATACTTTTACTCACTGAAGTTTAGCGTTTATTCTATTTCTGTATGTATTTCTCTATTTATTTATTAGAATGGAGTCATGGATATCATTTTAACAATAGGTAAAAAGTTTAAGACTTATAACAGACTTTGATCAATTGCATTCCACAAAGGCTGTACAAATTTATACTGTTAGGTATTGCATCAGTCTGTCCAACTCTCTTCATTTCAATAATAGTGATTATTTTTAAACAATCATTGTGTTTGATGGGAAAAAGGGTATCTAATATGTGTTTTCATTTGCATTTCTTGTATTGTCAACAGAGTGGATCCTCTTACATATATCACTGTTCATTTGTCTTTTCCTTTTCTTTAACTATTTCCATAACTTTGCACATTTTCCCTTTGCCACCTATATGTATTATTTTTATAAGTTCTTTACTCATTGAAAGGTCATAAATTTTTTTAACTTTTTATTTTGAAATAATTTCAAACTTACAGGACAGTTAGAAAATACAAAACACAGAGAACTCTAACATATCCCCAACAACCCAGATACCCCAATTTGCCAATCATTTTATCCATCTATCAATCTATGTATCTATCCATCTATTTGTCTATTTGGGCTTGGGTATCAATCCATTTTCTGAACACCTGAATATAGATTGTATACATCATGCTCCTTGGACACTTAATACTGCCATGTGCATTTCCTCAGAACAAGGATATTCACTTATGTAGCCACTTTAAGCACAGTTATCAAGGTCAAGAAATTTAATAGTGACATATAGCTTACAGCCAATATTCCAATTTTTGCATCTATCCCAATAATGTCCTTTTAAGCCTTTTCTCTTCCCTTCTTAGGGTCTGCCCAGGATCATATATTGCACTTGTCATTGTCTCTTTAGTTCTTCATCTGTTTTTAAAATTGTGGGAACATACATACAACATAAACTTTCCCTTCTCAGCCACTCCCAAACACAGCATTCAGTGGGATTAATCACATTCACAATGTTGAAGTGCCCTCACCTTCTTCCAATACCAAAAAATTCTCATCTCCCCAAACACAAGTCTGACACCCATTATGCATCAACTCCTCAACGCCCCCAATCCCTGGCCCAGCAACCTGCACTCTACTTTCTATTCTATGAACTTGATTATTCTCCACTATTTTCTTTGTGGCAACCACAGTGCTTAAATTTAACATTCTAAATAATTAACAATCTTGTTTGCTTTCATACCAACTTAATTTCAACAGTATATACAAATTATGTTCCTATTCCCCTCTGTCCTATAATGTAGGTCTTGCCACAAATTACATGTTTTTGCATTATTAGTCCAAAACCCTTGATTTATCATTACATTTTAAGCATTTGCCTTTTTAGAACCTTTAGTAAGTAAACACTGGAGTTACAAACCAAAAGTACTATAGCACTGGCATTTCTATTAACCCAGGGCATAACCCTTACCAGGTATCTTTATTTATTCATATCATTACAACCTACAGTCTATCCTATAGAATTCTTGGTTGGTAATTTTTTGCATTCAGCCCTTTAAATATGTCAATCTACTGCCTTCTTGCCTTCATGATTTCTGATGGGAAATAGGCACTTAATCTTATTGAGGGTCCCTTATAGGTGGCATGTTGCTTCTTTATTAACAGCTTTTAAAATTCTCTATCTTTAGCTTTTGACAGTTTGATTATACTATGTGCAGCGTGAATTTGAGTTTATCTTGTTTGGAGTTTCTTGGATGTGTATATTTCATGTCTTTCATTAAATTTGGGACATTTTCAGCCATTGTTATTTGAATATTTTCTCTGCCCTTTTCTCCTTTTTTTCCTTCTGGGATTCCCACAATAATTATATTAATATGCTTAATGGTATTCCACAGGTTTCTTAAGCTTTCTCACTTTTCTTCATTCTTCCTTCTTTCTGTTCTGGATGATTTCAAAATTGTTTTATCTTCCGGTTCAATTATTCATGCTTCTGTCAGCGCCAATCTGCTATTGAACTCCCCTAGGGAATTTTTAATTTCTGTTACTGAAGTTCAGCAATGTCTGAGTTCTTTTCATAATTTCCATTTCTCTCTTAGATGGATAGATATGTTCATCTATCATTTTCCTGATTTCCTTTAGTTCTTTGTCCATGTTTTCCTTTAGCTATTTGAGAATATTTACATCTATTTTTTTTTAAAGTCTTTGTCCAGTATGTCCCAGGTTTAGTCCCCATCATTGATGGTTTCTAATACCTTAATCTTTTCCTTTGCCTGAGCCGTTGCTTTCTATTTGTTTGTTTGTTTTGTAATTTTCTATTGAAAACCCCACATTTTCATATTTTAATGTGCTAGTGCAGAAATTTAGACTCGGAGGTATCTATTCCTTAAGCTTGTCTCTAGCTAATATTATGACAGCACTTTCCTCAAATGCCAGGAGCTAACAAAAAAAAGAGAGAAAAGGAAAAAAACACTTTTCCCAATCTCTGCAAACTGACCTGTGGGAGTGCTCTCCTTCACAGCTCATTCATGAGTTAGAAATAGATCCAGTGCCAAGATTCATTCTCCTCATCAGGGGAAGAGAAGGTATGTTTGGGGTATCAGCCAACTTTCATCAGCTGAAAAGAGTGCCAGGTAGTATCTTTCCCTTTTTCACTTTATCTTTGCACAGGAGCTATTTCACTAATCCCATCAGAAGAGAGATAAGATAAAAATATCTATTCAGTTAGCTTTTCTCCAGATTTGGGATCCAAGTTAAGGATTTTGTTAACTCACAATAACAGCTTTCATTTTCATCCTTGGCCTCCATTTTTTAAGTTCATGGTATTTATTTGTGCCCCTTTCCAGTTAAGTTGTTACTAATGAATTTTTTTTTCAGCCTATATGTTTTAGTTTGCTTTCATTTGTACTTCTGATAATGTACTAATGAGTTTTTAACTGTGATAAAAGTAACAGTCATACAAGGACTAGATGAGCCTTGTTAGCATAATACCCTTGTGAGTACTTTCAAAAGAGAAGTATCACTTGAATGTCATAAAATGTATTTCTTAAAAGTGGAATACTGAAGATTTTCATTTTCAAGAAAACAAGAAATTTAACCCAGCAATTCTCAGGGTATATCCCTGGTCTCTATGCCTGAAAAGATTCTAGTTAGAATCCTGATCTGGCTATTGAACACTCCCTTTCAAGGGTCTTTGGCATTAGAATACGGCTTGAACCACAATTTGTGGTAAAGTAATGATTTTTATTGAGTTATCAGACACAGAAAAGCCTCTGTGTTTTATTATGCCCACAACAAATTCAGTGTTGATGTCGGCTCTGACTGCTAATAAGCCAGACTGGTTTTCCCAAGGCCGTTACCACATTCTACCTCAATGGACCAGTGAGTCAATCAGAATGAATGGCACAGAATTTGGCCCACTCCCAATCACTGCATAGTACTATGTACAGGCAGTCCTGAATTTTATTACATTTAATCCTGAAAGGGTCATAAAGTAGCATATTCTGATTTTATACCAAAACAATTTTAATTGTAAATAAATCACTGCTATGAACAGTTTTACAATATAAAAGTATAAATCTATAACTCTAATCATTTTAAATTGTTCTATGTAAGACAGATAAAAACAAACACAAAATACACAAAATTTATCGCATAAAGTGATAAATATAACTGTATCTTTAAGCTCTTCCTAAAATAAATATACCAAATAGACTACTATAATAAATATTTTTGCTGGCCCTCTTAATACTTTCAAAGGTTTTAAGGGGGAGGATTTGAAGGCTCAGTTCTCTCTAAAAAGACATCAAAGGAAGTTTGAATCGATATGTTCTTTCTGTTAATACATCTCCCTGCAGCAACCTGAGAAGTTCAAAATCATCTCACTGTCCTCAGAACTGGATGCAAGCAATGATTATTCTTGATAGAAATAGATGTTAAGAGAGCTAAATGTTAGTGGCCTAATTCAAGATTTCAGAAAGGTTAAATTTGTATAATCTAGACTTTAATTCATATGCCCTGCTCTCTATTCACACCAGCTTATGTGCTACATCCTTCCATATACTTTAATCAAGACTGAACTCTTTTTTTCCTACCTTCTCTCCCTGGATTTGTGCTCCAGGACAGAGATCAAATGTCCCCTCCTTAAAGCCCACCTTACCAAGTTACTCCATCTCAGAGCACTTTGTTCATAACTAGTATCATCCTTATTACAAAAAGCTGTAAGGTTCATCATCTTAGAGATGGGTACTGTTGAATATGGTAGCCATTAACCCTTTGTGGTAACTAAGCACATATGTGGCTAGTCAAACTTCAATGTGCTCTAAAGTAAAGTACATGCCAGATTTCAAATACTTAGTACCAAAAAATAAAAAGTAAACCATCTCAAGGATAGTTTTTATATTGATTACATGTTAAAATTATAAAATGTAGCATATACTGCATTTAAAATATATTACTAAAATTAATTTCACTTGTTACCTTGTATTGTAATAGGATTAGGAGAAAAATTAAAATTACGCATGTGGTTTATATTACATTTTTATTGGGCAGTGCTCTTTTAGATTCTAAGTTCCTTCAAGGAATGGCCATTGTTTCTTCATTGAATCCCACAAGACCTTGTACAGAGTAGCTTTTCAAAATAAACAAAAAGTTTAATGATGATTTTGTTCTTCCTCCACAGACCTCCCAAACATGCTTTCTACCTTAGAGATCAAATAAAAAGCACCATCAGAAAAGATGTGGGAAGTTAGAGGCAAAGGCAGTTTACAAGGATTCATAGGCTAATTATATGACTATGAACTTGAGAGGTTATTTAAAAAACATTTGCTATACTTCCTCTCTTTCTCCCCCATTTAGGAAGTGGATTAAAAAAATGCACTAATTCATTAAATATTTACTGAGAAAATATGCAGAGAATTATCCAGACAATATCCCTAGGAAATCCTATACAGTAAGTTAAGGAGAACAGACATAATCAGGAAGGTTGAAGTAACATTTCAAGAAAAACCTGAGTTAAGACGTAGGCTGCTAAGAAATCACTGTGGCAAAAGAATAGCTAGACAAAAAGAGTATTCAAAGATGGGATAGCTCCCTTTTATCTACTGATTAACTAGATGGTAGAGGCAAAGAGAAGGGTTATAGAGACTACACAAGGCACAGGCTACCATCAATTGACATATGTGGGCAAGCGTATGTATGCAGCAAATGCTAGTAGTAACTTCATCATAGAACAAAGAAAGTGTTGATACTTAAATTAAGGTCCAGACTCAAATCCGTGTTCCTATGCTCTTAAATCTGAGGCCACTCTAACCAAGATGTTTAAATTAATCGGCTCTAATCTAACACAGGTTTAGACATAAATTTTCATTCACTCCCCTTTTACCGAACATATAGAAAAAATTTGAACAGCCAGATTTAAGGATGTTAAATGTGGTGCTAGTTGGCGTGGAGTGGAGGTGTCTCTCTCATTTGGTTTTTAAATTAAAATCAATGTTGTACTCATCAAATAATCATAAGCAGGAACAGGTGGGACAAAGTTTTAACAGCAAAAGTATACCCATATTTCTGTAAAGTAAATCAGCCACAATTAAAATTCCATTATAATAGGCACCATAGAACATCTTTTGTTTTAGTAGGATTAAATGAAAACAATTTTTAATTAAAAGGGTCAGGAGATAAAATAGTACTAAAGTAGGAAGTAAAAAATTATTTCAGCACAGGAGGACAGGAATATACTCTCTACACTGATTTTTGCCTTTCCTTCCCTTTCATAGTTAGTAGGCCTCTTATGTATTGCTTTGTATTGGGAGTAGAGACAGGTTAGCATTTGGGACATAAAGAAGGGTGAAAAGGGCAGCAGTTAAGGTAAGGCAGCCCTCCAGATCTGTGATAGCAAGACCGGGTAGAAGTATCCTTGGCCTATTTATTAGTCATGTGTTCTAGTTTCAATTTGCCTAAAGGTTGACTCTGAAATATCAGAAGGGTCACAAATTCCCCCAGCCTCATTTTCCTCACCCATAAATTGAGGAGGCTAATTGAAGAATACAAAGGTAGATTTCAACTGTATGAGTCTATACACTTAGACATCTCAATCTGATTCTGTTCCTTTCCTACTTGCACTATCATCACTACACAATTAATTTCCTTTTATAGAATGACTCTTGTTATGAGAACATAGGCCGGAGAAAGACAAAATGCTAAAAGGTTTCACGGTGGAGATTTTAACTAGATTTCAGAGCACTGTTGCACAGGCCAGTCTTGGGAAGATGTTGATAACTTGCTACACAGAATTCTTCCTTGCCATTGTTGTAAAGGAATTTGACCTAACTGGCAACTCATTTTCTCAGTGCAAAGAGTAACCAGAAAATACATTCCATTAAGTGGCATTTCTTTCTTTAAATTTTACTTCTAAAAAAAAGTTAAACAAACCTCTGAAAGTCAAAAGTTTAAGTGTGAAAAACATAAAAGATAAAACCTTGTAAGAATGGCTCTTTAACTCTATACACTCTACAAACCCCTACCTCGATGATTTTTTCATCCTTCTCCACTTGTTGGAGATCTTCAATTTTTTTATGACAATCTTTGAGATCATTTTGTAACTGAGAAACCAGCTGTCGCTTCACCGAGTTGCTACCCAGCAAACGTTGCACTTCAGCTTTCAGCTTGTGAATTATCTCTTCTTTGGAAAGCTCTTCATTTCGATCTTCTGGTTTCAAAATGCTAACAGAGAAATTGATTTTTAAGATTAAATTTACTAGCAAATCAAGTGTGATTTTCTGTAAAAGCTATTAAGCATAGCAGGGACCTTTCTGAATATATGTGACCTGGTACAACTATATACCTGTATTTCCAAAAATTTTAAGCTTTGTTATACACAAGAATATATTTGTCATGTACCTATATAGAGAAATTACTTCATTCATAGGAAGACCATTCCCAAGCTCGACCCCACTATAAGAAGTTCAGCCATGTGAACTTCAACATGACTTGCATTTTTGTTTTTGATAAATTACATGCTGTATATGTATGTCCTTTATGACTCCAAGACAAACAAAACAAAAATACAAAGAGATGTTTGAAAATCAGAGAGAAAGACAAAAGAAAATGAGAGAAACAGTCTAAGAAATCCAACACTTGAGTAACAGGACTCTTAAGAATAGGACACCGAGGATGAAAGGGAAGAAATCATTAAAGAAATAACTCAAGAAAAATTCCTAGAACTAAAGGACAAATAAAAACCTTACATTTACTTTTTCCCCAAATTTCACCAAAATGGTGAAAAAGATGTATTTAGGGAGGCACACGCCTACAAAAATAGGAGGAAGACATAAGCAACAAACTCTTGGAAGGTGGAATGCAAGTGCATGGGTGGTAACTGGCTTAGCAGATTTGAGAAAGCCAAATCCTAAACCTGGATGCCTCAAGAAAGCCAAGAAACATTGCAGTTTACACACAGGAATCTCCCAAAGGCCCAGGAATGGCCGCATCTGCTACCTTGGCAACTGTGGGGGAAAGGAGAAGAAGCTTAAATAAGGAAGAGTCAGTAAAAATCTGTTGAAGCAGTTGCTCTTTCCTCACTCTCCCAAAAGAGAGGAGGACTCTTGTTTGGAGAGGGGCAGACGGAGGGTGACTGGACTGGGACATGCCAGGTGCAGTGGAGGATGGTGGAACCTTGGTGAGGACAGACACGCAGACCAAATATCAAGGCCCAAGGCCCCCAGAATGTATGATCAGGTATTTCAGTTAATCCTGGCAATACTGCAGGTAAGACTTGATGACCCCCAGTCTGTAGAAAAGAAAACTGAGCCTTGGAGAGGCACCCAGGCCTTCTAGCTCTTTTTCTCAGATAGGATAAGGTGAAAGATAAGATAAGGCAAGAAGAAAGACAGAAAGTTACTGATATTGGGGTTCCTAACCAATAATTACTTCCTAATCAATAATTACTTCCTCCCTAACCAGTAATTACTTTCTAACCAATAATTACTGTATCTCTTTCAACTTACTAATACATCACATTGGATAGATATCTGAGCAACAGGGAAAAATACAAAAATTAAAACCACACTAATTTAAACACAACTTTAGCATCAATTAATTTCAAAAATGGGATGAAAATTTCAGCTTCTTGCCACAATGATATAACAAGAACTGAATTTATTTTCTCACCTTAAACATCGAGAAACCAATAAAATGTATGAAACAATGATTTTCAGTCATTAAGTATCAGGCAGCACAGTACAGTGATCCCTGAGCAAAAGGAAGCAAACAAGGAGAGTCCCACAAGGATCCCAGGGAGGGGAAACTCAAACAGAGCCTGGATGTATGAGTTCCAGAGAAAGAGTTCAGAGTTTGGGGAGACTAAAAGAGTTAGAATTTGAGGGGAGAAATACTGGAGAGGAGGAAGTTGCACAGAGCATGAGCTCCCTGTACGCCTGTGAGCACATCACCTCGAGGCTAGAGAAAGAACCACAGGTAAGGAATAGGGCTGGGAAGGTAAATCTGGTCCTTGTCCCTCCATCATGGCAAGAAGTAGAAATTCTATTCCATTTTTGAAATTCAGATCAGATTTAGAATTCTTAGAACTCAATAAGAAGAAAAACAATCCAATCCCCCCTCCAAA
The DNA here is from genome assembly GCF_023851605.1 of Tamandua tetradactyla. Classification (NCBI taxonomy): domain Eukaryota; kingdom Metazoa; phylum Chordata; class Mammalia; order Pilosa; family Myrmecophagidae; genus Tamandua; species Tamandua tetradactyla. Next base: position 63,144,890 of record NC_135340.1, read on the forward strand.
AAAAAAAATTGGTCAAAGTATTTCAACAGATGCTTCATTCAATAATACATGCAAATGGCAAATAAGCGCATGAAAAAAAGGAAAAGGAAAACAAAGCACATCAAAAGGTGCTTAATATCATTAACCATTAGAAAGAAAAACTAAAAATACACTGAGATACCACTACATATGCAAAAGAATGTCTAAAATTTAAAAAACTAATAATAATACCAAATTTTCTCAATGATGCAGAACAACTAGAACTCTCATATGCTGCTATGAATGCAAAAGAGTATGACTATTCTGGAAAAGAGCTTTTATAATACTGACTTCTAAATAGAGCTCCTTTAATATAACCATAAAAGAGGAAACAATTTAGAGCATAAGTGGAAAGGAAGGGGTTAAAATAATTTCCATTAGCATATAACATAATTATATCTGGGAAAAAAAAACAAAAGATAATGGAAAAGTTATTATAAGCAAGAAGGGAATTTAGAAAAGCAATAGGTCATAACATAACACAACATACAAAATTCATATATATAAACAATAGCAAGCGAGACAGAAACAATAATGGAAAAGAATATCACTTACTTTTGCAAAAATAAAAAATTTAAACATCAATTTAACAAGTAATGTGCAAAACCTAAGTGAGGGAAATGTCAAAACACTCTTGGAAGACACAAAACAGATTTAAGCAAATGGAAAAATATGTCCTTGGACAAAAGATTAAACATCATAATGATGTTAATTCTCACTAGGTTAATGTATATATTTAATGCAATCCTAATAAAAATATTACCAGGATTTTTTTTCCTGGAATAAGATGAGTTAATCATAAAATTCCTTTGGAAGAATAAAGAAGTAAGAATAACCAGGAAAATGCTAATAAGAATAGCAATTCCAGAGAGTTGGGAAAACTGATTTATGAGATAAAGACAATAAAACATTTACAACACAGCATAGGAAAATAGCTTCATGACCCTGAAGTAAGGAAAGCTTTTGTAAATGGAACATAAAAAACACTAAACATGGGGCGGGCCGCGGTGGCTTAGCGGGCAAAGTGCTTGCCTGCCATGCCGGAGGACCTCGGTTCGATTCCCGGCCCCAGCCCATGTAAAAAACAAACAAACAAACAAAATACAATAAAACAAGAAAATGTTTAAAGATGTTTCCCTTTCTTCCTCCCTTCCTTCCTTCCATCCTTCCTTCCATCTCTCTGTCTTTCCTTCCCTTCCTCCCTCTCTCTTAAAAAAAAAAAAAAAAAAAAAAAACACTAAACATGAAGATTGATAAAATTGACAAAATTAAAGTCAAGAACTTCTGTTCATCAAAAGATACTTTAAGGGGGTGAAAATGCAAGCCACAGAGTGAGAGAAGACAGTTGCAATTCACATAACCATCAAAGGGGTCATATCTAGAACACATATTTAAAAAATAATAAATTCCTACATGTCAACAAAACACACATGCACAAAAGATTCATTTAAAAACCAGCAAGGGGGTAGTGCTATCGTGGCACAGTGGTAAAATTCTCACCTGCCATGCCAGAGACCCAGGTTCGTTTCCTGGTGCCTGCTCATGAAAAAAAAAACAAACAACAACAAAAAAAAACTGGCAAGAGATTTGAACAGGGATAGCCAAACAGGCAATAAACATAATAATAAAGGGATCTCAATCTCAATAATAATCCAGGAAATGCAAACTAAAACCTCAGTCAGATATCACTACACATAAAACGGCTTAAAATGATATACTAACAATATCAAGTTATTGTCAACCAGATAGAGCAACTAGAACTTTCATATACTTCTGGTGGGTGTATGTGGGCACAACCACTTCAAAAAACATTTTCATATTATCTGTTAAAGCTAAAACAGATACTACAGGCAATTCCACATCTAGGTATACTTCCAACAGTAATTCATGCACGTAGCACCTAGGAAAAACCTAAAAATCTGTGAACAGTAGAACAGAAAATAAATTGTGGTATATTCATACAAAAATGATGTACATATATATAATTGAATGAGATACAGTTACATTCTACAACATGAATTTCACAAATAAAATACTGAGTGAAAAAAATGGTCAAAAGAACACTTACACCTACAAAAACCCATAGCTAACATCACACTTATATGGAGAAATACTGAATGCTTCCCCCTAAGACCAGAAACAGAACAAGTATAAGAATGAATTTGGACCCCTACCTCACACCATACACAAAAATTAACTCAAAATGGATCCCAGATCTATATGTAAGAGCAAAACCTTTAATATTCATTAAAGAAAACCTAAGAGTGAATCTTTGTGACCTCAAATCAGGCAACGGATTCCTGGATACAAGGAATTGAAGGAAACAGTCAATATCATAAAGAGCATACATGAAAAAATCCATAGCCAGCATCACACTTAATGGTGAGGAATTGAAAGCATTCCCCTTAAGATTGGAAACAAGACAAGGATGCCTACTGTCACCACTATTAATCAACATGGTATTAGAAGTCCTAACCAGACTAACTGGAGTGATTAGACAGGAGAAAGAAATAAAAGGCATCCAAATAGGAAAGGAAGTAGTAAAACTTTCCAGATGACATGATCCTATATTTAGAAAACCCTGAGAAACCTACAGCAAACCTACTTGAGCTAATAAACAAATTTAGCAAAGCGGTGTGATACAAGGTTAATGTACAAAAATCAGTAATGTTTCTTTACACAAGCAATGACCTATCCCAGAAACCACTACCTGGCTTGAGGTCACAAATATTCACTCTTACGTTTTCTTCAATGAATATTCAAGGTTTCGCTCTTACATACAGGTCTGGGATGCATTTTGAGTTTATTTTTGTATATGGTGTGAGGTAAGGATCCAAATTCATTCTTATACAAGACCTGCTCTTGATGTTCCTAAGGAAAAAAAATTGCATTCAAAATAGCAACCAGAAGAATCAGGTATCTAGGAATAAGCCTAATCAGGAATGTCAAGAACTTAGACACAAAAAAATTACTAAAAAGAAATTAAAAACGACGTAAACAGATGGAAAGACATTTCATGCTTATGAATAGGAAGGCTGAATATCACCAAGATGCCAATTCTACCCAAACTGATCTATAGATTCAATGCAATACCAATCAAAATCCTAACAACCTACTTTGAAGACTTGGAAAAGCTGGTTATCAAATTAATATGGAAGGGAAAGAGACTCTGAATAGCTAAAGACATCCTAAAAAAGAAGAATGAATGGGAGGACTATCACTTCCTGACTGTAAAGCTTACTATAAAGCCACAGTGGTCAAAACAGCATGGTACTGGCAAAAAGACAGAAGGATTGACCAATAGAATACAATCAAAATGCAGAGATTGACCACCAAATTTATGGACATTTGATCTTCAATACAGCCCCCAAATCCACTGAACTGGGACAGAACAGTCCTTCAATAAAAGGGTATGGATAACTGGATTTCAATAGCCAAAAGAATGAAAGAGGACCCTTACCTTACCCCCTATACAAAAATTAATTCAAAATGGATTAAAGACCTAAATGAAAGAGCCAGTACCATAAAGCTTCTAGAAGAAAATATAGGAAAACATCTTTAAGATCTAGTAATAGGAGGTAGCTTGTCAAACTTTACATCTAAAGCACAAGTAGCAGAAGAAAAAAATAGACAAATGGGAACTTCTTATGATCAAGAGCTACTGTGCCTGAAAGGACTTTGTTAAAAAGGTTAAGAAGCAGCTAACTAAATGGAAGAAAATATTTGGAAACCATATATCAGATAAAGGCTTGATATCCTGTGTACATAAAGAAATTATACAGCTCAAAAACAAACAACCCAATTATAAAATGGGAAGATGGTATCAATAAACACTTTTTTGAAGAGCAAATATAGATGGCTAAAAAGCATATGAAGAAAGGAACAAAAAAATAGAAAAAAAACACATGAAGAAGTCTTTCCTCAAAGAAGGTATCCTCTTGTTGATACCTTAATCTTGTTGATACCTTAATCCACAGGCTTAAAATTGTAACTTGTAACTTAATAAATCCCCATTGTTGAAAGCCAAAAGCACATGAAAAGCTGCTTATCTTCATTGGCTATATGGGAGATGGTAATTGAGATGGCAGTGAGATATCACCTCATACCTATAAGAATGGCTGCTATTAAACAAACAGGAAACTATAAATGTTGGAGAGGAAGTGGAGAAACTGGGACACTTATGCACTTCTGGTAGGAAGGCATAAACGGTATAGCCACTGTGGAAGTCGGTTTGGCGGTTCCGCAGAGAAGTAAATAAAGAGTTACCCTATGACCTGGAAATACCACTACTCATTATATACCTAGAAGAGTGGAGGGCAATGACATGAACAGGCATTTGCACACCAATGATCATAGTAGCTCTATTCACAATTGCCAAGAGATGGGAACACTCCAGGTGCCAATCAACATATGAATGGATGAAGAAAATGTGGTATATACATACAATGGGATATTATGCAGCAATTAGACAAAATGATGTCCCAAAATATATGACAACGTGGATGAACCTTGAGGAAATAATGTTGAGTGAAATAAGTCAGACACAAAAGGACAGATACTGTATGATTTTGTTATTATGACTCTGGTAAAGCCTCCAGTGTTTTGGAGCAGCTAGAAGGAAAAATCTGAAATGAGGAAATGGTAGCCCATGGCAAACTCTGGGACCTGTTCTGTAGCAGCTTGTTAAAGTGTGCTTTGAATATCATTGCTTTTTTCTTTCTTTGCTTTGTATATATATGTTAAAATTTACAACCAAAAAGCACAGTAAAACAAAACAAAACAAAAAAATTACAGGCAGCTACAGTAACAGCTTTTTTTTTGGAATGGGCAGGCTCCAGGAATCGAACCTGTATCTCCGGCATGGCAGGTGAGAATTCTACCACTGAGCCACCATTGCACTGCTCAGTAATAGCTTTTTAAAAAAAGAAATTTTAGTGTCTGAGTTAAAATTTTTACTGTTCTTCAGTTTCCAATGATTCCAAATGAAATACATTAAGATATTAGAAAGAGAGAAATGTAAATGTACAAAATATTAGGTAGGTTTACGTTTTAAAATGTTCTAAAAGGAGCTCCTTACAATATGCTACATTTTCAATATACACACTTTTCTATATGTAATATAAAGTGCATTAAGTATGTCAGTATATATGCCTATTTAACCATTTCTACTTACTCAAGAAACATAATACAAAGGAAGAGTGCATCTTCCCATACCAGGAAATGGGGTAAACAATAAGCAGGACACTATATTTTGCTCAGTTAACAAATTATGCATCCCTAATTTCCTTTTCTACTGAATGCTGACCACTGAAATAGCACATTCTGTACTCCTAGAGGGAGCCAAGTCAGAGCAGAGAAAGTGCTTACTAAAATGCTTTTTTCTTCTTTCCTCAAAAGGGTAAACACCAGCAGTGGTGACCAATCTTGCAGAAGTCTCACTACTGAGCCCTGTGGAAGTTGGTTCCCTTAAATCCAAATAAACTGCAGCCCCTAATGAAGCCTGCTGAGAAGATCAAAGGGAAAAGGCATTCCACTTGTTAAATGTTTATTGTTGGAGCTTAGCAGCCAACTATAATAAAGGAGAGAGGAAGCTGTCTGCAGGCTGCATGCAGATTTAGCTACTCAAATTCCACAAATGTAAAATAGAACATTGAAGCTGAACCCTTAAAATTTACTAGGTGGTAGCTTAAGGGAGGAGGTAGTTGGTAATAAAAGCTTGGAGCCACTAATATCTGGGTCAGAGATTTGAAAGCAGCTCAAGTCAACAAAGAATTAAAATTCTTAACACTGGGAATACTGTTGCTTCCTCTTATACTAAGAATCAGTCTATCAGAGAAAAGATACAAAACTCTTTTCTCCTAGATCTCTAAATTTGATTTAAGACAATATGTATTTATTTTTCTCAAAGCAGAATAATCATATACTAAGATACTGGTGGGTAGAGGGTCTATAAAAGCTCAACATTCTTCTCCCTTACCCTGTGTTCCCTGGGGTTTCTTCTCGCTGAACCTTGTACTTTATTCTCCACTCTCCTAGATGGATGTGCTGACATTCATTTTTGCTGCAAAAATGCTGTGATGACTCTGGTTTAATTAATATGTACAGGAACGTGCTTTAAGATTACTAAGGGATTTTGCCTATGAGTACTAAATAAATAGAAAGGACAAAAGCAGTAGAATATTTCAGTAGACATCATCATGAAGTAGTGAATTTGAAAAAATAATTGTATTATTTACCCAATTCCCAGACTAATTATGGAACAAATTAAAATAATGTAGCGACACAGTGGAACAAAAAACTTTTTTGGAATGAACTGAATCTTTAATCCTCAAAAAATAAAGAAAAAGAATAAGGCAAAAGGTTTCACTTTCATGTAAACTACAAACAGAAAATCAGATCTAGCATCAGAAGTTCTAGAGTTCGAATACTGGTTCTGACACTAATTTTCTCTGTCTACTTAGACAAAGGAGCCCCTCTCTGACCTCCGTTTTCCCCAATGCTAAAATGGATAACGGATCCTACAATTTTCACAAGGCTAGAATGAGGATCAAGAACATTTCACACAGCACATTTTGAATTATATAAAATCTGATATCAATGATACATTTTAACTAATCATCTATTAATAGTAATCTTGATCACTTATTCATGCATATGTATGCTAGAACATATTCTCTAAAACATCTTATTTATTATCTATTTTAATCCTCATTTTAGCCTCATGGGTTAAATCCACTTAATAGGAAAAGCCTGATAAGAAAATATGCCCAGAAAAGTTAAGTAACTTGCCTAAGTTAAGTAACTTAAAGGGCAAGTCTGTGATTTAAAAAAAAAAGCCTGGCTCTACAGACCATTTGCCCCTTATAGAACTAATCTAGCATTAACAGGAAATGAGGCACTCACAGCAGTGAATTTTCCACATGACTACATTTTAACTTCAAAATTTTATGTTAATCTGTCTAACATATAACACACACATCCTCTTTTGCTTCTATTACCTAATCAAAGCTGAAGCCTTTCGTTTACAGCCCAGCACTGTGACTGATGTCCTCAGAACAAACCTTAGATGTATAAAATGGCTTGCCCTGCTGCCCAGCAGCTCCAACCCCTTGTTTCTATAGTTCTTTCCTTGCTAAGGCTTGGGTGTCTGGCTGCAGCACTGGTAGTACCTCTCTCAACTCCCTGCCCCAGATATTCTGTGGTCAGTTAGGAAACAAGATAATTAATCTAAGCCAATTTGGCCCTGGAAAAGTGCTGAAGGTGGCTACTATTAAATGCATCACATAGTCTACTTCTGCTACTTTCTGCTTTCTTCTGGTTTGCAGCTGTGATCTGCAGAGTTGAGAGTACCTGAAGACTGATCTCCAGGTAAATGGGTTCTACTACACTAAAGAAACATCTTGTTTCACAGTATTATCTGATCACTTTAGATTTCAATTAACTGAATCTCATCTCACCATCCTTAAATGGAAACACTTCATTAAAAATAAAACAAATCTATTACAGAGCAAATTCTTCAGGAGTCTATATTTAGTTGCATGATACCTGAAACACACAGGTAGTAAACACTCATGCTAAATAAACAATAATGATGGTAAATTCAGTCAAACTACAAATTGGATGGTGGTAGAGTAGGCCAAATGCATAAAAAAAGAAAAAAAAAAAGAGTTCATGTAGACTAAATGCAATCACTTCCAAACACCTCACTTCTCAACCTTTTATCAAACCAACAGAAGAGACGGATAAATCCACCCACCTTTATACTTCAAGTATAACACTTAGTTGCTTACAAGTAAATCTCCCTCTCCCTAACCAGACAAAACATAAACCTCCTGTGGGGAGGGACAGTTTCTATCTCATCTTTGTACTCCACTTCCAGACCTTTGCAAGCACCTTCAAATAGCAAGTGCTTCAGAGATGTACATCCTCCTATTCATTCATTCTTTAAGTATTAATGACACTTCAAATGTGTCCCCTCTTTTATACTACCCATTCCTTCCCCAAGCAATTCCTGAGAGGGACACTAAAGCATTCTTTTCCATGAGATCACTAATGTATCTATATTAAGCAGTGGTACAAAAGACTGAATCCCTATTTTAAAGGTAAGGTCCTATGAAAAGTTTCGAGGAAAAGTAAGTACTTATTTTCTCATTTAAAATGATAAATGCAAGGTACCTGCCTTCAACACAGTGTCAACATATAAAAATAATATGTGTTCACCTTAATAATTAAATACTTGCATATTTTAACTACATTGATCATTTTCTACTTTCTTGAAACTGATGTACCTACGTGGTGTTAAGGACATTAGTACAATATAAATCCTTGAGATTTTGGCTCATTTTGATTCAGATATTTATGTTTCATTAAAAATTACTAAAGGGTGGGCCATGGTGGGTCAGCAGGCAAGAATGCTCGCCTGCCATGTCAGAGAACCCGGGTTCGATTCCTGGTGCCTACCCATACAAAAAAAAAAAAAATTACTAAAACATCCTACATTCCAGAATCCCTAGTCAGCTCATTACTTCATGCCTGTTGCCACCTGTTTACCATGCTTTATAAATATTACAGTAAACTATTATTCCAATACCTGTTAACTTTGGACTTTTTCCAGTTGACTTTTTTAATACCCAGATCGACATATGATTCAGTGAGCTCTATATTTAATTCTCCTTCTAAGTCATTTGGAAGTATTCCTAGTTTTGCAGCAGATTCAAAGAGAGAAATTTCACCCTTCAGTTCTGTTAATTCTTCCTAAAACACAAAATTAAAAGTTATTTTAGTATTATCTTTGTATTTATATATATATATATATATATATATATATATATATATACATATATATAAAATAAACAGTCATCCTATTTAGTGCTTCAAATTTGCTGTAATGGATCAGATGGAGGGAAAAAAGCTTCAAATACATGATTAGCATACATTATAAATTATAATCCTGTATGATAGATGTGATGGTTAGGTTCTGGTGTCAACTTGGCCAGGTGATGGTACCCAGTTGTCTGGCCAGGCAAGCACTGGCCTAACCATTACTGCAAGGATATTTGGTGGCTGGTTTATTAAATCACCAATTAGTCGATTACATCTGTGGCTGATTACATGTACAATCAACTAAGGGGTGTCTCCCACAAACAAGATAATCCAACCAGTTGGATTTGATCCAATCAGTTGAAGACTTTTAAGGGAGAAGAAAGAATTTTCACTGCTTCTTTCACAGGGAGCCTCTCCTGTGGAGTTTGTCAAGATCCTTCATTGGAGTTGCCACCTCACAGCCTGATCTAGTGATTTTGAACCCTTGCATTCCCACAGTTGTGTGAGATACTTTTCTAGATCTTATACTTACAGATATCTCCAATTGGTTCTGTTACCTAGAGAACCCTGACTGATACAATGGACTATAAGTTGTAGGTGGTATATACTTTTTTTTCCGTATGCTATATGGCAGGGTCACATTTCATTCTTTTTCCATGTGAGTATTCCGTTATTGCAGCACCATTTGTTGAATTTGGGGGGGGGGGGGGAATGCATGGCCCTGGAATCAAACCCAGGTCTCCCACATGGCAGGTGAGAATTCTACCATTGAACTACCCTTGCACCCCCAGTATATACTTTTAATGAAAGCTATTGGGGTTTCATTAACAAGCATGTTGTGCTACTTATAGAACTAATTTTAGCAAAAGGATCAGGGGTAACCATTCAGACAAATAATAACTTAAAGAAAAAAACAACTGTTATAGTCAGCAAAAGTGACCCAGAAAAGCAGCTACAGCCAAATTTATCACAGAGGACAGTTTTATAAACTAACCAAAATGCCTCTAAACGTCATTCACATTTCTTACTCACTTCAATATTATTGAGAACCAACAACTAGTGGCCAGCCAGTAGCAGGTTTTCAAGGGAAGTGAATAAACTAATGAATAAATAAATGAAAAAGCAAATGCATGTAGTTCTCTCTTACTTCCCTCTTACAATCTGTCCTCCATGAAAATCATCCCTTGAGCTGAGACACTGACGGGCAGCACTTTTTAGCTTATCAGAGTAGAGGTTAAAGTAGATTAGTTTGCCAAGGACATGGTGGACTTTAGTCTACCAGTGGTAAAAAAGGCAAAATACCTCTTTCAGTTTCCATAGAAGACCTAATTAGCATTGGAGTGAAAGAACTGCAGTGATGCTATCCTGCTAAATTGAACATTCTTCATACCCACTGATAAACTTATCTCTGGGACATATCCACAGATGAAAGGGCATGCCGTGTGAAGGCAGTGGCAGGGCAGACTGTCAAGAGGCAAAGTCCTGGCTCTGCATTTAGATGGATCTGGGTTTGGCCATCCAACTGTGCGGGTGAGATTGTAAACATATGACTAAACCTTTCTGAGCCTTGAATACACAACTGTAAAGTGGTGGTAATAATACCTAACTCATGAGATATTTCCATGATCTAATTAACTGAGATAACATGGAGAAAATTTTTAGCACATTGCCTGGCAAAGAGCAGGCATAAAGAAATGCTAATGCCCTTCCAGGTAAAGAAGAAAATTACTTCCATTCAAAAAGTCCTTTCCAGAAAAAGCCTGAAAGCCCTCTCCCAAGCATCTGTAAGGAATTAAGTGGCCTTTGCCCAGTGGACTCCCCAATGTCCATTATGCCTGCCTATGACAATTCTACCACCCCTCCAGTAGGGGAGGATGTGTAGCTGAAGAGACTGATGTGCTAGTGCTGTTCCTAAGTTAAAAAGTCAATACAAACTGTCCATTCCCTAGCCCTTCAAAGTCACAGGTTCCACAAAAGAGGCCTTCTCTAGCTCCTCTGCAAGGGTACACTTTCTTGCCCCCGTCTACAAGTCTCCTTGGAAGAATGGTAGCTGCTCATCCAATGCTACTTTCAGAGTCACCTTCCTAGGATCCTCCCTCTCATAGGCTGGTTTAGCCCAACCATCTCTCTTATAGAGGAAAATCTGATGTTCAGAAACGTGACAGAATCATTGCCTACTTCAGTTACCCCCACAGAGTCTCTTTCAACTGGTAACACTCACCTGCAAAGCTTTGTTCATGTTTTCGCTCAAAGTATGTGCCTTTTGTGCTTGCTGCAGCTGGTGCCGTAGCTGAGCCACCTCCTGTACTGAGCCTGTGAGGGGAAGCACCACAGGATATAAACGTAAAGAAACAAAGAACCCATGACCAACAGAATGGTGGTAAATTCAGTCAAACTATAAATTGGAAGGTGGTGGAGTGGGCCAAATACAGAACTTGAATCCAGAGGCTAAAGAAAGCACAATTCTGCTTTCATCATCAATATATTTTTAGAATGAAGATGCAAGGCTAGTGGGACCCACAAAGCATAGTCCACACATTTCCAGGATTAGGCAGACCTCCCTCAAATGCCCTCGAGGAGTTGAGGACATGGGCTACTGTGACCTTGCTATGAACCAAATCAACCACATCTACAGACCTTAATACTCCACAGTTCCTCAAAAGAAGCATGACATTCCAAGTCATCAAAAGGAAAAGAAAAATTATTTAATGCATCTCTACCCATCCAAGAATAAACCTACTGTGCTGGTTTGAAAGGAAGCATGTCCCCTAAGAAAAGCCATGTTTTAATATAAATCCCATTTCATAAAGGTAGAATAATTCCTATTCAATACTGTATATTTGAAACTGTAATGAGATCATCTCCCTGGTTGATGTGATTTAGTCAAGAATGGTTGTTAAACTGGATTAGGGGATGACATGTCTCCACCCATTTGAGTGGGTCTTGATTGGTTTACTGGAGTCCTATAAAAGAGGAAACATTTTGGAGAAAGAGATTCAGAGAGAGCAACACTACGAAGCAGAGAGTCCACCAGCCAGCAGCCTTTGGAGATGAAGAAGGAAAACGCCTTCCGGGTAGCTTCATGAAACAGGAAGCCAGGAGAAAAAGCTAGGAGATGATGCTATGTTCATCACATGCCCTTCCAGCCGAGAGAGAAGCCCTGACTGTGTTCACCATGTGCCTTCTCACTTGAGAGAGAAACCCTGAACTTCATAGGCTTTCTTGAACCAAGGTATCTTTCCCTGGATGACTTTGATTGGACATTTCCATAGACTTGTTTTAATTGGGACATTTTCTCGGCCTTAGAACTGTAAACTAGTAACTCATTAAATTCCCTTTCAAAAAGCCATTCCGTTTCTGGTATATTGCATTCGGCAGCTAGCAAACTAAAACACCTACATTTTGTTCCCTTTAAGGTCATCCAAAATTCTTTTATTTTTACCACCCCCATATCTATACATGTGAAAGAAACATATAAGAGTTATGCTTCTGAAACTTTGGTAATCTGCTATTTTAAATATACAAGGGGAGGGCTCCATTTAAAAGGGGCTTTAATGGACTTCCTCAAAATAAAATACTGGTGGAATCTTGAACAGGGCATGAGATCCTGTTGGTTTATACAGGTTAGTGTGATGCCGCAATATATCCCAGAGTAATTTGGGAAGAGAATAAAGAAGTATTTGCAAAGTTCCCTTTGGGATCTGGGGATAAAGGAGGAAATATTCAACTTACCCATCTGGAGAATTTCTCATATGCTCGCAAGCAATGAGGACAACCAATTCAATAGACTTAGCCCTTGATCTTGCGGTTCGACCCTATGAAATTTATTCCTGCAAAGGAGAAGCTAAGCCTGGTTATAATTCGGCCTAAGAGTCCAGAGAACCTCTTTGGTTGCTCAGATGTGGCCTCTCTCTCTAACCCAACTCGGCAGGTGAACTTACTGCCCTCCCCTGTACATGGGACATGATTCTCAAGGTTGTAAATCTCCCTAGCAACATGGGACAGAATTCCTGGGATGAACCCAGCATCATGGGATTGAGAAAGCCTTCTTGACCAAAAGGGGGAAGAGAAAAGTGAGACAAAACAAAGTTTCAGTAGCTGAGAGATTTCAGTCAAGAGGTTATCCTGGAGGTTATTCTTATGCATTATACAGATATCCCTTTTCAGTTTATGGTGTATTGGAATAGCTAAAGAAAAGTACCTAAAACTAATGAGCTGTGTTCCAGGAGCCTTGATTCTTGAAGCAATTGTATAATTGTATAACCTTTACAATGTGACCATGTGATTGTGAAAACCTTGTATGTGTTGCTCCTTTTATCCAGAGTATGGACAGATGAGTAAAAAAAAACTAGGATAAAAATAAATAAATGATGGGGGAAGATAAAGCGTAAAAAATTGTGTAGACTGAAATATGAGGGTTAAGAGGTAGGGATATATGAGTTTTTTTCTTTTTTCTTTTTATTTCTTGTGCTGGTTTGAAAGGAGGTATGCCCCTAGAAAAGACATGTTTTAATCAAAATCCCACTTCATAAAGGTAGAATAATCCCTATTCAATACTGTATGTTTGAAACTGAAATCAGATCATCTCCCTGGATGATGTGATTTAGTCAAGAGTGGTTATTAAACTGGATTAGGTGACGACATGTCTCCACTCATTTGGGTGGGTCTTGATTGGTTTACTGGAGTCCTATAAAGAAGAAACATTTTAGAGAAAGAAGGAGATTCAGAGAAAACAGAGAACGCTGCAGCACCATGAAGCAGAGAGTCCAACAGCCAGTGACCTTTGGAGATGAAGAAGGAAAACGCCTCCCGGGGAGCTTCATGAAACCGGAAGCCAGGAGAGAAAGCTAGCAGATGATGCCTTGCTCGCCATGTACCCTTTCAGCTGAGAGAGAAGACCTGACTGTGTTCACCATGTGCCTTCTCACTTGAGAGAGAAATCCTGAACTTTATCGGCCTTCTTGAACCAAGGTATCTTTCTCCAGATGGATGCCTTAGATTGGACATTTCTATAGACTTATTTTAATTGGGACATTTCCTCAGCCTTAGAACTGTAAACTTGCAACTTATTAAATTCCCCTTATTAAAAGCCATTCCATTTCTGGTATATTGCATTCCAGCAGCTAGAAAACTAGAGTATTTCTTTTTCTGAAGTGATGCATATGTTCTAAAAAATAATCATGGTGATGAATATACAACTATGTACAATGATTGTACACTATATATGGACTGTATGTGTATGAAGATTTCTCAATAAAGATATTTTTAAAAATAAATAAATAAAATGTGAAGATTGTGGGAGGATGGCAGAGTAGAGAGCTCCAGGACTCAGTCCTTCCACCAAAACAACCTTTAAATAGGCAGGAACTGTCTGAAACAACTACTTTGAAATTCCAGAGGCCAGAAGAACACTGTACAGCATCCAAGGAAGAGAGTAGGAAGAGGCTGACAAAGAACAGTAAATTGCTTTCTCCTTGAGGTGGCGACTATCACCCTATCTGCCACTCTCAAGGGAGGCCACTGTGGGGTGCAGCCCCTGGCTATACTGTTGGTAACGAAAACAGACACGCAAATCTTCCCCCCTGAGAACAGAGGTGGGCATGACTGATCACCGAACATAGCTTTTGATCAGCAAATATGGATCACTAGGGGCCTGGCTCTGAGGGCAGCCACTGTTCCAACCCTCCCCGAACAGGGACAGTGGTGGTGGAGACTTAAAGATGCTGTACTTCTTCAACATCTTGAGGGATAGTAAGTTAAGGGACTGTATTTGCTGGGTAGGCCAAGAAACCTCAGCTCTGGGAAACCATCAGAGAAGCTCCTGACACTCTTCCTTCAGCCTCCCCAGGGCACTTTGGAGTCAGTCTCCCCCTGCTTCATGGGCACCTGCCCCTGTTTTGGTGGGAAAGACCGAACTGGGAAATTCCTCTCCAGGATGACTCTCATTCCAGAATTTGCCCTCCAGACAAAAGCAGCATGAGACAACAAAAAGACTTTTTTACAGTCTTTTATACTACAGAGGCAGAGAGTCTGGGACAAGGGCCTGCTGACTCCTGATACCTGGAAGAGGGAGGTTGTTCCCTGGGAACAAACCAAAACCCTATAAACAGGGGAACTCCAAAACAATTAACAAGCAAAAGTTCAGGACAAGACAGGGAAAACCAGGCACACTGCATTCACATTGGACCATAGTCTACTTAGGTCCTCCCTTCCAGTTTAGTTCTGTATCCTTTTTTTTTTTTCCTTCGCACTAGCATTATTTGGTGAGCATTTTTCCTTGCCAGTAAAAACTTTGAAAATATGATTTTTGTTAGTTGCATAATATGTCATCATTATTTTGCTTCATCATTTTCTTTGTTTTTCCTTCTTTATTGGAGAAGTTGTGGGTTTGCAGACCAATCATGCATGAAACACAAGATTCTCATACACCACCCCAGCACTAACACCCTGCATTGGTGTAGAACATTTCTTACAATTGATTACAGCATGTTTTTATAATTGCACTATTAACTGAAGCCCACAGTTTAAGGTTAACTATGTAGTACAGATCAATGGATTTTTAAAATATTCGTCTGTTACCACATATATAATCCAACATTTCCCCTTTTAATCACGTTCAAATATATATTTCAGTGCTATTAATAATGTTCACGATGTTGTGCTACCATCACCACCAACATTATCAAAACACTTATATCATTCCAAATAGGAATTAAGCCTTAACTTCCCATTCCCTATCCCCACCCTGTCCCCTGGTAACCTATATTACAATGAATGTAAGCCATTTAAGTGGCTATTCCACGGTGAGGAGGAAAGAAATTAAAGAAGATATTACAAAAGGATGGAAAAGTATCATCAAAGCCTGGGTCTAAAAAAAAAGCAAAATAAAATGGGGTTTTCAATCATTTTTAGCTTTCAGGGCTAGAATTTAAAAACATATACTTTGTTCAATTCTTTCCCATTCAGCTTTGCTATATTTTCAAAAATGTACTGTGCACAAAAGCAGGGAATTATCTGTGTTTCATTCATTTCACTTGAATGAAAGAAACTCAAATGTTAACAATATGGTAATAGGATTGTTGGTTATTTTTATTTTCTACTTCATGGTTGTTTGTTTTCCAAATTATCAAATAAAAGTGGACCTTTATAGGTACAATTTTTAAAAAAATCACCACTTAATTTCTTTTCTGACTCTTCAGAATTTTTATATCAGGGAAACTACTATGTTCTCTCTGCAGATTACCTTGGGGGAAGGCACTCGCCCAAGCAGACACCTACCCGACTGCAACAAGCTGGCACATTGCTTCTGACTCTCCTCTAGACTCCTTGTCAGCCTGTTAATGATCTCAGTCTTTTCTAATTTGGTTGATTCTTGATTCCTTTCCAGTTGTTTCACGTGATCTTTCAAATGAGCACAAGTGTCTTCCTAAATAAAAAGTGTTAAGAAGTCATTTTCATTATCAGTTATTAAATACTAAAATAAAAACTATTAACTATAATTGGATTTTAAGTCAAATATAAAATAGTCAGATGGCAGCATTAACTCTTTTACAGGGTTAAGTGCACATGATTAGGAGCCAGGAGAACAAACTTACGTGGCCCTGGGTGAGTCATCAACTTCTCAGCCTGTTTCTTCTTTTTTAATTATTCTAATAAAGGTGGAATTAGGATGACTTCTAAAGTCCCTTTCTGCTCTACATCCACAAGATTCTATTATTCTAAAGTTAGACTGTATTCATGCCAAACGAAATTTATTAACTCCTATTTGTATTTTACACTATCAGTATAAGTGTGTGTACATATACTTAGGTAGACCATTTTGCATCATGGAATTTGTATCCCAAGACAAACAGACATGTATAAACTCACTCTATCCCTCCCAGTCCAAAGCCTAGCCACAAGTAATCTTTCTCTCCTCTGAACTCATTTAGACTTTATGTATTCCTTGTATGTTTCTCTCTCTGCCTTTTAAATGTCTCGTTTCTCTTGCTAATCTCCTTGAAGGTACCTATGCAGTGCCTTATATGTAGCAAGTCCTCCAGTAAATACCTGAGAAATGAATAACTAAGAAAGACAGAATAGTGTGTTGTGTAGGGAGGTATTGTGTGGGAACATATAGAAAATAAAGAGTCTGTACACAACATAGTTAAGTTTCTCCAAAAGAAAAACGTGTTTGGGAATAATGAGCCATGGAAATCCCAAGCCCAGGTAGAAGGGGTCCTGGAGAGGTCATCACCTCTCATTTGAAACACTGTACACAGGCTGAATTCCAGGCAAACGGTACAGCGTGGGTGAGGAGAGGACTGAGTTAAATCGGTTGAAGTTACAAAAGAAGCCTGAAGAAAATCAGTAGTAAGGGGAATATCAAGAAAAGGTCCTGAAACAGAGAGAAGGCATTTGGAGCCTGATCCACAAGATAAACTAAAGGCCAATAACATCTCAAGGATACTAACGAAGGTACACCACACAGGGCGGTAAAACAGAACTAAGAGTTAGAAGAAGTCTTTTCTTCCCTCTTACTCTCATTTTAGCTTCTAAATTCGTGTGAATGTTGTATTCTATCTCAATGTAGTGGTGTTTGTTTTAAATTCTTTCTCCCAAAGTTCTGAACTAAGTGAAGCTTCTGAAATCTAACCCATGTTTATTTTGCACTGCAAAACCTTTTGGTACAATACATCTGATTCCTAGGCCAGCTTGGGAAGTATGGTTCTAAGGTACCAAACTACCAGGGCAAATACAATGAATGAGCTAATATTAAGGACAGTATGAAAGTACATGCAAGAAGGCGTGTGGAAACAATCAACATTTATGTGCTGAGGAGGTCACAACAGTTTTTACAAGAGACCGAGAACTGGCAAAAAAGTATTAAAGAAACAAAACAGATATGAAAAGCACTATAAAGAAAAGGTTTCAATACCTTATATATATATATATATATGAGTGGTTCTGTTGTTTCCATGATTAGCTTAAGTGAGAACACACACTTCAAGATTAATAGGACAGACATCTATTTAAGACTGAATGACAAGTATGATGATAAAAAGGTGACAGCTGGTGACATAGGAGCATTGAAAAGGCTTCCAATGCAATGATTAGACCACACATAAAGGTCTGTGTCTCTTAGTCAACAGAAAGTATTCAAAGTGGAGCCTTTAAATGTAACACTAAAGGAAAGGTAGAACATAGATCAGGTGAAGGTTATAATATAGAAAACAAGTTCCATGAAGAAAGTCTTGAATATGTACTTTCACCAAAAGCTGAAGATTTCAAGAGCTAAAGAAAGGTTTTATATGATTCTGAAGATAATCACAGATCTAAATTAAGTGCCACTTCTGTGAATATGAGGAAGTAGAACGGAGTTTAGAAGAGAGGGTCTAGGGGGAGGTTTGCTATTAGAGTTCTGTCATCGGACTCTAGTTTAGAGTTATTCTATTTTTTTCTTTTTCCTTTTTGGTATGGGCAGGCTCTGGAAATTCAACCTGGGTCTCCGGCATGGCAGGTGAGAATTCTGCCACTGAGCCACTGTTGCACTGCCCTAGAGTTGTTTCATTGAAGTGAGTGGAGGGTGGAAAGGAGGATGGAGTGAGCACAAGGGTAGAATGTACTAGGAATTCCTTCTAGCCAATTCCCTATGTAAATGTGTCTTAAGTCAGCAGAAAATGGAGACATCCTTAAATAACTGCGAATGGAAAAGTCACCAAACCCCACTGTCTCTAGTCATCTGAGCACTACCTTTAATGCAACTCCCCAAACACAACCAGAATTAATGAAACTGCATCTTATATTTATGCTTAAATATTTTATAAAGTAGACTTTTCAATAATTTGGCATAGACTTCAATTTTCTCTACCCCTATATATCTTCCACACTGATCCACGGGTCACAATATTTTTCTTTATAAATGGAATGAGAACATAATTAGGAAAAACACTCTAATTAAAAAATCATAAAAATTCATATAAAAGTAGAACAATATACAAACAATTTGGGGATAACCCATAGTTCAAGATTATTTTTGCCACTATTCACTTCAATTAACTGAAATAATCAAGAAAGATAGTATACACTCTTGATATTTTTATAATATATTTTGCCTTTCTATTAGGTGGAAATAAATGAAATTGCCAATAAAGCAATCTTATATGGCTCTCCTAAAAGCATGGAAAAATTTAGAGTCAGCTGTATAAATAAGGAACAACCCAAATCAGGACAAATTTTAAGTATTTGGGATTTTCCATCCCCTTGCATCTCTTTTTCTTCTTCTCTTTCCTTGGGTTAAATTAAATCTGAAACTACATTTAAATACTGCATTCTAAATTTTATTCATGCAAGCAATTTCCCACAAGCAACCCCACCACCTGACTCACCCTCAGCTTACAACATTTTATTCCCTTTTGGGCAAAAATAATAAAAATTGACTTTGAAATAAATTCAAGCTTCAAATCTACCCGAATTTAGATCAGATTTTCCCATTTTATTTATTAAGCTATTCTCACAAGAACCATTTCTAGACAGTCTTTAGGTTAATTACCAAATACTGGGAAACCCAAAATGGACCTTCTATTGGTTAAGCTCCCAAGATAACCTCTCAAATTCAAGCCCACTACCAGTTATTAATCCTTTCAGTCTGGATTAATTTTAAGGAAACGACCATTCATATACCTATGTATAATATGTATAAGTATTCTATAAATAAAGGACTAGTAATTTGAGAACTGAGAAATTTTAACCAATTCTATATGAGGAAGGCTTCACAAACTTGCGCCTTTAGAAGACAGAATCATAGATAAAAATTCTTTGGCTTTTAAAGTTTTACTCACAATTTAATCCAGACTGTCAACTTCTAAGATTTCTGTAAGGTAAATCACAAACTAACATATTATTATGCAAAAAATAACCGGCTTTACTTGTTGCTACCAGGTGTTCTGAAATCATTCTAACCTTTTCCTGAAGCGCGGCTGCTGTAGCATCCAAATTCTTCTGTATGGACAATACTTGCTCTTCATACTTCTTTGTGAGGCCTGCAACAATGCTCTCATGCTGCTCTCTAGCTCGCTGAAGTGATTCCGATTGGTGAAGGTCCACCAGTTGCTGCTTCAGGTTTTCTAGAGCCATTTCAGTTGTTCTGGACTTCTTAATTACCTAGTAAATACAAACAGGCTCTCCATGTTTACAATGTTTTGACCCTGTGCTCTGCTTGTGGACTTTAGCCTAAAAACCAACCATGCTTTAATGAGAGTAGAGAAGAAGGGGTCTCCAGGTAGTAGCTCCAACTTTAAGGCTTCCCTAGCTGGGGATTCACCAGGCTCACAGTTGTTGGAAATATGATTCATTGAGAAAATAAACTGCGTAGCTACCCAAGGAAAGCGAAAGAGGATTCTGCACTGCATAATGTGTATGTGGATTTCAGGCAAGGGGTATGCTGCTGCTGGGCTCATCCCGGTGCGGTGTGCATCACTTGGTGAGCAAAGTGCGGGACAAGCGAATTGTCAGGTCACAGAAAAATGACAACTTTTTTGTGAAAGACTGATGAAACCTGCCAACAGTTACTTACTAAAAAACAGAAATTGGAAAGCTCTAACTGTACAACTGGGTGATGGGCAGAATAATGGCCCCGCAAAAATGTCTACATCCTAATCACTGGAACCTGTGAATATGTAATGTTACATGGCAAGGGGGAATTAAGGGAGCAGTTGGAATTGAGGTTGCTCATCAGCTGACCTTAACAAAAGGAGAGTATCCTGGATCATTCAGGTGGGCCCAACGTATTCATACGGTCCTTAAATGGAAAAGACTGAGACAGAAAAGTTAGAACCAGAGACTTGACTGGACTTGAAAACAGAAGGGGGCCACAGCCAAAGAATGAGGGCAGCCTCTAGAAGCCAGAAAAGGCAAGAAAATGGATTATTCCTTAGAGCCTCCAGAAAGGAACACAGCCCTAATAACACTGATTTTAGTTCAGTGGGATTTGTATAGGATTTCTGACCTCCAAAACTGTAAGATAATAAACTTGAGTTCTTTTAAGCCACTAAGCTCATGGAAATCTGTTACAGGAGCAATAGAAAAAGTTCCTATCGTCTTTATTTTAATTTTGTATTTAAGCTACTCTATTTTCTTATTAAGTGCTATTTGCAACTTATATTAAGATTATAAAATTACAACTTCTTACCAAAAATAATCTAACTTTCAATCCAATTACTATCAGTTTTTAAGAAATTTGAAATGCTAATAGTGCACATCACATACAAGAATTAAAATTTCAAATGAGAATTATTCTCCATTCTATTCCAGAGATTGCTTTTTATTCCAGTATTGCTTTCACTGCTATAGACATTGATTGAGTCATTTAATCGAATGACATGATGAAGGAAGAGTGGGAGTATGGAGCTATGGGATACTTTAGATACAATATGGATGGGAAGTCCTCTCAAAAAGGTGACATTTTTTAGGTGAGAGCTGAAGGATCCGCTAGACTCTTCCATTGACCAACCTCAGAACTAGCCACAAATCTCACATAAAACTGATCTCATGATTTTATGGCCACTTTCATTTTTAACCTCCCTCCTATAGAAATGGTATTACTCTCTAGAATTACCCACCACCAGGTTTGACTACCAATGCTTTGTAGTTACTTCTAAAAATCAAATGGTTCTCTGTCATTCATCAAAAGAATGTGCCACAACTTTAAAGGAAATTCTAAAAATGCAGGTCAAAATGTTTAAGAAGTGGTCAAATCCAAAAAAAAATGAATAGCTTCTCAATATGACAACTATGAAAGGAGAGGAATTAGGAAATTTAGGTTTTAATGCTTTCACTAACTGGTTTTGTAACCTTGGGCAAATAACCTGACCTCTCCAAGGTTAAATTATTAAAATCTTGAAAACAGAAAAGTGAAATGCCTTAATAATCAAAATTCCAAAAGGATTTTTTACCAAACACCAAAAGCTAATTTGCAAGATCTAGATGAGACAGTGTGAAAAAGGGTCAAAACATTTTTGAAGGATATTAAGGGTTTTTCCTTGCTTTAACAAATTTCAAAATACATCATAAAACTATAGTCATGACAGTAATCGGAGCAAGAATAGATAATTATATAAGAAAAAATATATAGTCTAGGTCAGTTTTGAACAACAATGTTCACCCAACATTTGGTGACCACTTACTACATGCCAGATGCTTGCCTTGGTAGTGGAGCTAAAGACAGGGCAGCCCAGTCTTGCGCTCACGGTATTCTCGGCCTGTTATAACAGATGTGATCATCTGACTTGGGGAGAAAAGAAGGGAAGACTTGGGCGGGGGGGGGAACCTGTGAGCAAGGACTTGTTAATCAAGTATCAGTGTGCCATGGAAAGGTATTCTGGAGAGGCGAGCCGGCACCCACAAGTACATAAAAACAACAGCAGCGTTCCAGGAGAACAGGAGAGGAAGACAAGGAGCAGATGGCCATCACAGGTAAAGCAGGGTCATTGAAAGGCTTTAAGCAAGGGCATGACACTTTCAGAATAGTATTTTAGATACCATTTAGATACATTTAGATATTTCAGATAGCCATAAGAGAAAATTTTTGTACTAGTTAAGAGACTTTGTAATAAGACAGTAAAAGTCTAAATTAAGAACAAGGGGACATAAACAAGGAGACTAAATAGGACTCAGAGGCTGACTGTGTGAAGGAGACCAGAGGAGTTGAGGTCTCCTCCAGATATCCAGTGTAGATGGCCAGGTGGGTGGGAGCTTCTCTCCCCCAAGGGAAGGGAAGGAGAAGCAGGCTTATGATGGAGAAAGACTAAAACTTCTAAGTTCTTCTACATTTAGTTCCACAGTGCCGAAAGTTCCAATAAATAACTAAAATTTTTAGCATAATAAATAACCTTACCACAAATAATCAAAATAAAATATTTACCTGTTCTTCATTGACTTTTAATGCTTGTATTTGGGTTTCTAGTGCCTTTATTTGTGCTTCAAGCTGTATCTCTCTCTCTTTTCCATTCTGAAAGAGTTTCTGTGATTCTCGAAAGCTGAGGGCCAAACCATCCTTTTCATCTAGGGCATTCAAAAAGGTTTATAGAAATAACATACTACTGTAGAGGAACCACAATTGTCACAATCCCTATCACATCTATATCACATAAATATTGCTGAATTAAATTGAATCCAAACAAATTAATTAGCTGATTCAGAGAAAATTAGGTAAAGAAACGATCCAAGAAAAAATGCCTGAGTAGATACCAAAAAAATTTGGGAGAATCAGAACTACGTTCAAAAATCTTACTCTATTCCTTTTGGGATGAAAAGACTTCCTAACAATGATTTCAGCATTTGTTTAATGGAGAAGCTACATACAGGTGACAAACCCCTGCTAATCAAAGAAGGTATATGAGGACTAATTGCCTTATCTTAAATTCTTCCTACATAATTTTCCATAACAACGCGCTGGTTCTTCACTCAAAATAAACTTTATAAGCATTACAGAAAGAGACCTTTTCACTATCATTTAAGTTTGAAATGAACTAGAGTTCAGCACCAAAATTATTCTAAAAATGAAAGTTTAACATTGAACAAAATTATAGGTAAGCAATTATAATTAGAATCTGTATTTACTCTATGTGCATCTTCCAGATATGACAAAATATTCTCTTTGGCATACCTAAAGGAGTTCAGGGTCACTAACTTTTACCTGGATTAAAACTTTACACTAATTTGTAAGCTCAGAAAGTGTTGCATTGCAAACTACAAGTAAGTCACTATGGGAATAAGAATATTTAACTAAGGTAAATTTCATAAAGAATCAACAACTTTTTAGAACAAAAATGACATCAGTAGAGTTAAATAATGCTCACTGATTTTACTAGCCTGAGAAAGAAAAGACAGGGGAACTTAAAAGAAGGGAAAGAAAAAAAAAGAGAAAATGATGTCAAAATAGTATATCCTGGAGGGAAGTAATCTAAGACAAGGAATCAGAAGTCATGGGTTTCATTTTCACTCTGTCTGACTCACATGAGCCCTCTGACCAAACACTTCAATTCTCTAAGCTTTCACATTTAAAAATGAGACAATTGGACAAGATACCTAGATACCTACTTCATAAAATCTAGCTATCTACCTCATAAATGATAGCACCCAACATTCTGTTAACTTACCTTTGATTATCAGAAGCTGGTGATTCAGATATCTAATTTGACGTTCACTTTCATTTAACTTTTCAACTAAATTGTCTAGTTGTCTTTCTTTTGCTTTGTTAAGAACCTTAAGTTGAATAATTTGCATGTTTTCTGCAGAATCTGCTTTGGAATTAAAGATAATCTATTAGATAAAAACATACCAAAATATAAATTTGTGCTCATTTAGGGCAATGTTTTTTTTAACTCATTTAGAGTATTCTGAAATCAAATTAGTGGATTATGACTAGCATTACTTTTTTCAAAAACAAGACAATAAAATAGAATAGAAAATAGTGCATCATGTAGTAAGAATGAGTATTAATAATATTTTGTGTTTGTTTCAGTTAGATGTACTTATTTACATAGATACATTGTATACTGCATCACAATGTAAAAATGTACTTCTTACTGTAGGTCACTGCCAGAAAAATGTAAAAGTCACTGCTTTAGGGTATAACACTGAATCACTATCATTTTGGCCAATTAAAAATAAGCACACTTGGATTTGTAAATCAAGCTTAAACTTTTTGATGTTCATGTTTTCATGTCTTAGAGATACAGTAGGGCCACTTGTGTATGTGTAAGTGAAATATAAAACATGTGCATTCACTCGCTGTCTTTGAAGTAGGAGGTAAAGCATCGCAGTACTGCTGCTTCATGATAATAAATATAAAGGTCTGTCAGCACACATTGAAAGCTCCCATTTTCACAGATTTATCAATTTAATAATCCAGGTGCGATCATTAAAAGCATTTAATATGCAATAGGTAGCACCTTAACTAACTAATCTATATATGAAGGGTTCTCTCATGTATTAAACAAGAAGTGTAGAAGCTCTTCAAGTATTAAACTAGAGTTCACATTTTATTTCATTTATATTCTATGTCAAAAAACTTACTCTTACAATGGAGTGGAAATCTATAACAAATGATACATTTCGGCCTATTAAAACTTCTCAACTTCAGGTAGTTTGCATTTTGAGGTACAAAACAATGCCGCAGATCTTGAAATGTATATATTTACAGGTATTTGAAGGATATTAAACATTATTTATAACTGAAGTATATTCTACTTATCTTAACAAGTAAATGCTCTAGAAACTTACAGGCATTTTGGAGGTACAAACTCAAAATAATGCAATCATTGCACAATGTGACAATTGTATAACTTAGGTAATCTGATGCATGAATCAGAATTTTTATATAGTATATAATGATTATTGATTCATTATCATACCTAGAAAATAATTCTTGAATGGGTCAAATATCCACTCAGTGTTAATAATTCCCCATTTACGTTTTTTATAAAATATAAACTTGACACATACCTTCATTAGCGCCTAAAAACTGTTGTTGCAGTCCTTCAAACGTGTCACTTCCTGCTATCTCTTGGGCTGGTGAGCCATTATTCTGGGCAGAAGATTGATAGGGTTTATATGTCACTTTATATGGTTCCAAAGCTTGACAACTGGGACTTTGTGATGTACTAAATTGCTATTATAAGGTGAGAAACCAACAATTAGGACTTGGCCTTTCCTTCAAAAAATTATCTAAATTAGACATCTTAATTTTATGTTACAGAACTTAATCTGGATACAATCACAAAATTTTATACAAAAATCTTTTGCTTAAACAAAGCACTTACTTTTATTTAACACTGTTAAATGGAAGTCTCCAGAATGCAGTGTATGCACATCTTGATTATCCTTTTATTTGAGCATACAGTGGGGTCAGTTTCATAAATAAATACAAGAAATCCTGTAAGACTATATATAAATATCTTACTAAGAATGATTTATATGATGCTAACACCTTGGGACTGTAAGAATGCACATTCTAGGGCCTCATAGGTAACATATATTCAATAACTGATGTAATTAAAAATATTCTATACAACGGAATTAAGAAAAAATAGTCACCTTAAAAGGATCCAAAAAATCATCCTGTCACTGGGTGACTTAAAACAGCTATGGGCAAACTGAGGTTCTAAGAGAAATTCCAAAGTAGCAACTAACTATTCTCTGAGGTCTTATTTCATTAAACTCTCCCAGAGTAAAGACAAGCTATTTCTTTCCTTCTAACAACTTCACCCTCTCTATTGCTATATCATCATACAAAAGAGACATCAGCTTTGAAGTGTTTGTCCTAAAATTTGCTTTAAGGATAATGAGTAAGAAATGAAGTTCTTCTCATTGAATATACATGAAATATACACGAAAACAGAGTAATGAATTTGGTAAGTAAATTGAGAATAAATGCTATCATCTACATAGAATTACAGCTTTTAAAACTCAATGAGGGGCCACGGTGGCTCAACAGGCAAGAATGCTCGCCTGCCATGCCAGAGGACCCGGGTTCGATTCCTGGTGCTTGCCCATGTAAAAAAAAAAAAAAACTCAATGAAGAGGGCAGTGAGACGGTGGCTCAGTGGTAGAATTCTTGCCTACCATGCCAGAGACCCGGGTTCAATTCCCGGTGCCTGGCCATGCCAAAATAAAAACTCTATGAGGGCATCCCAACATACCTTCTCAATGAAACATAGTAAAGTTATAGAAGTCATTGGTAGGCGTATAGAAGGGTGGTTATTCTTTGCTAGACTGAAAATAAATTTTAATGTTTGATTAACTGTTTCCATAGAGCCTCTACTTTAAACTTCTGACTTAAGATCATAAACAGAAAATAGCATGACTAATTCAGCATGGGCCTGAATAAATCACTCAGAAATTTCTGTAATTAAAATAAAATATCTCACCGTTGAACGCAATGCATATTTCTTACACAAATATATATGTACATGCATGTACATACATATACAAATTCTTAAAAGCCAAGTTTTGACAATACCTGAAAATGGTTCCTTTGAGGATTAATTACATTGGTTGGGTGGTTATTAAATTCCTGCTTCTGACTACTGGTATATGGCCTAAAATTTTCAGGAAGTTGATATAGATCAGTCTGTTCATATTTACTTGGAGGGCTATAACCACTTCCACCTTCATCTCCATCTTCATCAGGATGGTACCCAGGATACTGGCCTTCATTTTTACTTTGATTCTCTTCCCAACCATTGCCACATTTCTCTCCAACGTATAAATCCCGAATCCCATTATAGTCCTGTTAGATAAAAAGAGTAAAAAAAAAAAGCACTAAGATCTACCCCACCCTCATCAAAGCCATCATCACACCAGATACTTACCCTTCTATTTTGAGATTTAGGTAGCACTTGCTTATTCCAGTTCATCTCCAATTCCTGAGAATGATGTGCTCTTGAGAAAAAACAACACTTTAAATTTAGAGCCTATCATTTGTTTGGACATAGATAACACAAAGAATTTTAACATGCTTTCCCTCCAACCTTCACCCCAAATTTTAAGAATTCATCTACGATTTTCTAGGGGCTATATCATCATTACCTGCAGAGCATCAAAACAAAGAGATTTATAGAATTATAAATGCAAGTGAAAGTGACTTCAGGTCCTTACTCTCCCTCCGTGCCATCCTCACTGCAGTCAGAGTAGTGGAGCTCAGGGGAGGAGAGGTCATCGTCCAGCATGTCATGAGGAAGGTCGGTGAGTAACTGCTGCAGCTGAGACAGAAGAGTCTGCATCAATATCACACACAAGATACCAAACCAAAGCTGCCTTTAGAAGAATCTTTTAAAAAACAAAAAAAACCTTTCACTGTAGAAGCCAAAGAAATGCCTCATTTCTCCATTTAATAAAGTTAATACATTTCAGATGAATTATGTTCTCCAATTCACTTGAGCACGGGATATAGAATATCAGGATTTATACTAGCAAGTTTACTTTTTCCTACAAAGGTCATACATGTAAATACACATACACTACAATATAACTGAAAAACTTCTTTATGGAAACAAAATACATCATAATAATGGTGCAATTACAGTATTATGTTATTGCAGGGCAGATTTGAGCCTCAGAATCCTGTTCTGCAGTAATCAGACCTTGGGACCTGACAATCAGACATGCCCCAGGGAACCCCAGTCACCAGCTGTACTTCATCCAGGTGGTGAGACTAGCAGCAGCAGCAGGTGGCCTAGAAGCCCTTAAAAGCTCTGATAATGTGATAGAAACCCCCTAGGGAGTGACTAATTAGTAGGTAGCCATCTAATTCCAGTGATGAAAAGATACACAATACGCTGCTCTTTAAAATATTTGAGTAACAGGAGAATTGGAATATTCCATTTTCTATAGATAGCATTATCAAAAGCATATAAAAACTGAAAAGCATTTGACTTAGGTCTCCAATTTTTTTTAGAGAAATAGAACAATCACATGTTGAGCCCATATATAAATTAGATTCTGCCTATGTAAATTAGATACATAACAGAATAAATTCATTTAAGTTTCAAAGAAAAGAAGAGAGATGAATGATCATCTAATTCGTTGAATTTCAATATCTATCTGCAAATGTCTTCAAATTCCAATATACAATATAAAGTGTCTTAAAATTTGTAACAGAATCAGAGGATTCAAATACTATGTTACTGAATAGCTAGTGGTTTTTTTCTTGAAGAAATTAAGTACCGGTTTATAACAGGCTCAATGAGTCTCTGCAAACTACATAAATCAATCCCATAATATTATGAAATACGTTAATTTTAAAGACATTAGAGTAATGTCTTTAACCTACGTAGAAAAAAAATGAGGTTCCCCTTAGTCTCTGGCAGCTTTGGTTTCTCTCCGCCCGCCCCCCTTAACTTTCTCTGCCATGAGTACAAAAGAAATGCAGTGTAACTATAAAACATATACGGGTATTATTTTTATAATCAGAAAAATGTTCTTAAACTAAACATACATGACAAAAGTGAAAGAAAAACATTCTAAGAAAGGTCTGAAAGGAATGCTCCAAAGTAATGTTAACTAACTTTTGGCAAAGTAAAATTTGGGAGTGGCAGTAGGATATGTGAGGTTGGGGGAGGGATACCTCTTCACTCCCAAATATATTTGCGACATACACTAGATGATTTTCTCAATCCATTTAGTTCTCGCTAAAATATTTTACAATGACCCTTGTTTAACTCAAGTTTTAACAACTGAGACTTTGATTTATTGCTCAACTGCTCATGCGAGGGTAGTTGAAAGATGATTTTAAAATTAGCCTATCAGAGTTGACTCAGAGATATAAAGTATAAGAAACAGAAAAGAAACAACAATAACAACAAAACAAAATACATCAATATACTGTATTAATTGGCTCAAGTGAAAGTTAGCAAACCAATTCTACAAAACATAAAATTTACTAGGGGAAGAAAAATTCACATTGAAGAGGTCTTTCAAAAGTAGTCCAACCAGTTTGGTGGATAATTATGCATCATCACTTGAAGAAAAAAAGACTACCCTCCCTTGTTACACAGGAAAAAATAACAATAGAATAAATCCTGTATACTTACATCAAGTAAAGACTCCTGTACAGAGAGAATATTTTCTTCTAAACCTTCAGTGAGGTTCAGGTACATAGCCTCATAATTCAGAGGAACCCTGACAGCGACATCTGAACTGTGCATTTTCCCCTCCTCACAAGGATAGGAAGTTACACAATAGATAAGCAGTTATTGTAGCTTTCTTTGTGACAGTACAAAATGAACAAAACTGGCACCCCATGGAGGAAAATCAATTTGAGCATAAGTAATCAACTAATCCTTGCTTATGGATCAGGAGGTAAACTTAACCAGAAAAATTATCCCTGTAGTATTTTGAGTTATAAGATGGTTTACATAGATACTAACAATTTTAAAGTTTCATTAACCTCACTCAAAAAAATTTCTCGGTCAAGTTCTTGGGCATAGCTGGGTCTGGTTCTTTGGTGTCTGTAACTTCTAGGGCAGAGAGCAGCCAACTGAGGTGAAGCGCTTCTCCTAAGGCCATTTAGGAATAAGATCCCACCCCCAAGGTTTCCACAGCCCAGGATCAAAGTGGGCCTTCCCCATATTCGCTGCCAGACAAGCTTTCAGTCACTGAACCTGGTATCACAATGCACAGAATTACCACACCAACTTATGCGTGTTACCAAGCAGGGAATTTAGAGACTATACATTTGTCTCATTAAAGATCCGTCCAAATTCCAAATGCAGACTTAAGAACAAAAATAGCGGCATTTATAAATGACAGGATCTAATATCATTCATTAATTCCAAATTCATCAGACTGCTTTTTGGTTGCATGTAGCAATCTTCACAGTGGGATATTACTGGATATCAACTGAATTAAATAATTTAAGAGACCGATTCTCTAGAAAAAAGGTAATTTGCATTGGTAAAGTTAATGAAATGCCTTCTGAGCCATTCTATAAACTTCTCTCCTTTTACTACTTCATGTTTCTTTGCCTCAAAAGAAAGGAAAAAGCATTTTTCCCAAAGAAATTCGTCAACAAAATAATGTGCAACATCCAAAAAAGCCCATGTTTAGGGAAGAATGGGAAACAGAGAGCATGTAAACCTTTTGTAAAGATTTTCTACTTAACTAATCAGACTGTCTTCAGGGCCTATAATCCAAATGTTAATGAAAAAAAGTCTCAAATTACAAACCACATAACAATACCTCTTCTCCCAAGAGAAAAACAGCAAATGGAATAACCAACAGTCATACTCTATTTGAACAGGTTACCTTGTAAGTATATTGAAATGATTCTGGCTATTTTAAAGTAGAATTATTTTTAAATGATTTTATGTACACTTATTAAACAGACTCTTTATTTTAACCTAAGAACAAGTTATAAACATATTTGAAAAAGCCCAAATAGAATTGATAAAAAGGGCCAAAATAACTTGGCAGTTTTAGTTTATGTTATGTTCAGAATTTTTAAAATATATATAAAATAAAATTCCACTTCACTA
Organism: Tamandua tetradactyla; assembly: GCF_023851605.1. Lineage (NCBI taxonomy): Eukaryota > Metazoa > Chordata > Mammalia > Pilosa > Myrmecophagidae > Tamandua > Tamandua tetradactyla. The sequence goes on from NC_135340.1 coordinate 63,175,747, forward strand.
ATTAAATTTCAGTGTTTTCTTAGTAGGGAAGAGCTGTCTAGGTTGTCACATATCTGGAAAATATGGCAACATTTTATTAGATAAATATCAGCTGAATTAGAGGTGGCACATAATATAAATTTTGGCTTAGAAGGACATTAGAGCTCATCAAATTTAACCCACTCTATGTAATGGTGAACAAACCAAGGCACAGAGAAGGTAAGGAACGTACCCATGAAAAGCCAGCAAGTCAGAGCCTGAACCTGAATCTGTCTTCTACATGACATTTAGCCAGTCACTGGAAGATACTTATCTGCTCTTATACAATCAAACTGCAGTTCTGCCAATGTTTAATGTTTTTGTCAATTGTGACAGCCCCTGGAAAATGCCTACTTATTATAGGAAGATCTCACAATCTAAAGGCACAATCTAAATAATTGATAAGAAATTTTTAAAGAAAAATGTTGGAAAAATATAGCATGAATACATAACCATCTGTTTCTTTGATTTTGGGGGGGACTGATAAGAAAATTCCACTAAATAAGTCAAATAATTCAAAATGTAAACAAATACCAGCTTTACAACTCCCTCTAGTGGGGACAAAATATCAAAATGTTTCCACAAGTACATCAAACAAGGAGATAAAAAAGTGGAAGAAAGGCTATGCAATAGAAAGCTTACCTCTAAAATACATATGATTCCAAGCTCCACAGAGTTTTATAATTCTATTAGAGAAGTACCAATTAAAAAAAAATCAGTATTGTCAAGTGCATCTGTCTGCCATCTGTAATTACATCTCTCTACTCAAGATCATTTTCCAGGTCTCAAATACGTCATCACTAAATGAATAATTATCAGTAAGTATTATCTTGATAGCACAGATTACTAATTGCTTCTTCCCAGAACCACTAACTCCAAAATAGATGAAAAAATAAACACATTTACTATCTATAATCAAGCAATAACAACAGAGATACTTCTGATGACAGGCAGAGAGCAAATATATACTCCAGAAGTCTATGAGATCACAAATGACAATCTACTGTAAGCTGTGGCTTTACCAATAACTCAGAAGCTTACAACAACCATTCCTTTGACAAAAATCCGTATCTCTACAAAACCCTATGAAAGCACGAAGTATTATGATTAGGAAAAGAGTATTTTGCAAAATCACATTGTTATATTATGAACAAGATAATAAAGGAGGCTTTTAATTTGTCTTCTATGGAACACCTTTATAAGTAAAAGCTTGCTTAGAATAGTTTGAATGAAGTCTATTTAGTAGCAAGAAAGAAAAACTGTATCAGCATCTTCCAAATGGCACAGCAAGTAAGCGAAACACTCCAATCAGCTATGAGGACTATGAGTAACACGTGACAATTAATCGATACGAATATGAACTGATACGCTGACACATCTCCATAGTATCCTCACCCTCGCTCACCTGCACCCTCATCAGCTCTGGTGACTGTGTACCAGACAGAGTCTCAGTTCAAACACTGGGTCAGCTATGCCTTGGCCCACAGTGGTCAAACTTTTACCAATATACCATTAAGAGTTGCCGCAATTGAGAAGTTATTTTGGTGCCTTCCTTGAAGGTTTTGTCAAAATCTGGATCTGTTCCTGGTGATCTGTGGCTCTGAGATTCCACTAGACTTAAACATGCTCTGATTACTGAATCATTTATTTACTAAATTCTTTCTTTTCCTGAAGGTTAGGTAAAATTTCTCCACTTGGCTTTAATTGTAAATAATGGAAGGCATAGAAATAGAAAAGGCAAGATGATAATTGGAGGGCTATGATTTAGAATGGCATGGAGGTTGGAATTTGACTACAGTTTATTCACTGAATTGTGGGCAAATTTGGACAAAATTCCTGCTGACCCCCAAAGTACCAAAATTGAGCACATCTTAGTAAACATATTATTTTAGCAACTGTTCATTCATACTTGAAAGTCAAAATCAGGATTATCCTGCCTTGCAGAGAAAAAGGTCTCACAAATTCTTAGCAGGGGAGACTATGAATCAGACTTGATGTTCTTACTCAGCCCTATAGCACATTTGGGGGTACAGAATACAAGTATTCTATATTAGCAAATTCGATACAAAATTACTCACTAATCAAAGAATGCAATATGCATTAAAATACTGCTAACAGTTATAGTCTTGCTGCAATCTCAAAGCTACCAACCAGGCAGGAAGGAAAAGGCCATTCTTTTCTTTAAGCTCTATGAACAGTTCTGCTAGAGTGGGGAAGGAAAACTGAGGAGACTGAAAAGGCTTCTGGACATGCAAGCACTCTTAGTATGATGAGCCAATTCATTATTTTAACGTGCAGTAACAAAGCTGAATTTTTACAAATAATTCTGATTTTTATTTGTGAAAATCTGAAATGTCGTCGCCGCTCATCCCAGTTCTTCCCTTGCAGAAATTTTTTTTTAAAGTATAAACATTTCTTACTAACATGAGGTTTCTTAGGAATAATTATTACGTAAGAGGTAAATTAGCTATATATTCTTTCCTTCCATGTTAGAAACACTCATTCTCGGATATTTCACCTTTGAAAAGAACTCCTTTTACTCTGGAAATTTTCCAGCCCGACACAGACTGTACCAAAGAAGTAATCCCAATGGCCATGTTCAGACTTATCTAGAATTAATCAACTTAACTTCTTAACTAATACTTAACTAATACTCCCTTAAAATTTTTTTGCACACAAATATACCTGGCAGTAGGTGCTCTCCAATACCCTATGCATCTCTATAACATCTTTCCCACTGGAAAATCACCAGTCAGGTTCCTATTGTATTTTATACTTAAACTGATTGTCTCAAGAATCCCTAGATCCCAACAACTATGCAAAACTTTCAGGGTCATGAAAAATCTCACGCTACAAAGTAACAGAAAATGCTCATCTCCACCCTTGCCACAGCGGTTGTCATAAGAACCCTGCTAACAACAGGAAACCTCCTCTCTAAGCCTAGGGTCACAAATGCACGTGTCCGCAGGGGCCTGGGAGAGAACTTGCGTGAATGGGACAGGAGGGTCTTGGTGCATAGGCCCGTGTAGGTGAGAAGTGGGGACTCTGGCCAACCAGGAAGCGAGAGCACCTGCTCAGCATCAGCTGGTGGGCTGTCATGTACAAATCTGGGCAACTTACCTCTTTCTCCCTTTCATAATCTTCTTTGTCATATTCTTCATCTTCATTTGGTGTCTGCAGAGCCACACTGCCAAAGTCTAATGACATGGTCCTCCTGCAGGAAGGGGGAGATGTTGGGTTTCTAAATATCCCATAAAACTTCACATACACAAAGTCAAAAGACAACAGGCTGGGATAAAATATGTGTAACTCAGGTATGACAAACAGTTACTACTCCAAATATAAAGAGAAGTCTTAAAACTTAATTGTGATTCACAGAAAAGAAAATAGCTGCTATGACAGTAATTCATAGAAAAGAAAAAGGCAAATAGCTAATAAACCTATGAAAAGACACCTCTAGTGAGCTGGAAAGTATAACTTAATAGGAAAATTTTTGTCCATGTAAAAAGATAATGTTAAATGAACAAAATGTCAAATGTCATACATTAAATATTGCACAGGTAGTCTCATCTACATTGTGCTTCAACCTTTGACTCTCACAAGTCAAATTTCATGCTGGATGAAAAGGGACTCCCTAAATCCTGGATTAATGATTGCTACCCAGAATCCACTTATGAAGGTAAATTCCATTAAAGCACACGACTCCATAAAGCACACAACAAAAATCTAAGTGTTAAATGACCCACTCTCAAGCTCGATAAAATCGGGTTCTGGCAAAATACTCAGGAAAAACAGAACTCAAGGCTGTGAAGCTATACCCATGTGGAGTTCCAGTTCCAAAAGCAACAGCAAAAATTCCCTGGGGAACAGAAACTGCTGGGGCAGAAGCAATAGCAGGAGATGGGTTTTCAACTACTTATGGTCAAAAGGCTGATGATGATTTGAATCATACTTAGGAATCCTGACACTACAAACGCACTCCCCAGAATTTCAAAGCCTGAACAATCCTGACATGAAGTAGGCAGGCATCACCAGTTACTTGGCCTAATATTGCCCTGCATTCAGTTCACTATTCTTCATACCGATGAAATGCCCTTTGATGTGAGCCTGAGTCACAAGTCTTTCACTACACTTTCAGACTAAAATATCATTAAAATTTGAAGTGAAATAAGCACAGTCCCAGCACTCCAAATGCACTTTACCATAAAGAACTTAGCTTCCTTGGGTTAACAGTTAAGAACTACAACCTCAAACGTTTATGTAAGCAGACTGAGTTCTACAGCATAAGATACTCCATTTCTTCAAAGGTGCCCTTTATTTTATTATGCAGGTCTGTTTGCATCACTAAGAAAAAAAATGACATCGTCAATTTTAAGATATGGCCAGATTTTGTAGATGTTAAACTGTGAAAGAAAATACAAACTTTAGAATAGATTAATATGGTATTACAGACTGACCCAACCATGAATCTCAGTGTGAATACTTCCGTAGTAAGGTGTTGTAGTTGCTGCTGTTCCAAGGACTGAATATGTTTCTCGGCCACGCTTTAATTTGCAGCCCACTTTCTGATCCCGCCCTTCTGGTCCCTGACCTTGCCCAACCCTTCTCCTTCAACTCCTATCAACTCAAACTCCTCACATCAACTTATACCCTTCCAGCTTCCGCTTCCTAAACCAAACCTGCTCCTTTATTTTCTTGTGCCAGGAATAAAGAATAAGTATACTCCTCTACCTAAAAGCAAAATTTATAAATTTGAGGAAACTAAATCCTTGTCTCCACCCAGCAGCTGCAAGAACTCTCTTGTACACCCACCATAAGATGACACTCTGAATACAGAAAAAAGTCCTTAATAAAGGTGAAATGTGCCATATACACAATGGTGAAGGAAAGGAAAATGCACAATCTCATGCCTCTAACATTTTTCCTCCACTGCAAGTAGACATCAAGCCTACAGAATCTACAGAAAAAGACAGTGTTAGCCCCATTTAAATCCTTTTTCCTTAAAAGAATGAGATTAAACTGGAGCTTAAGACATCCTTGATTTCTCTAGGCAGAAATCCTCTTTGTTGCCTCTGAATTCTTGCAGTATTCTCAACCTTTTCTGCATTTAACTATAAACAAAAGATAGTACAGCTTGGGTGGGCCACGGTGGTTCTGTGGCAGAGTTCTTGCCTGCCAGGCCCGAGACCCGGGTTCGATTCCTGGTGCCTGACCATGTAAATTTTTTTTTTATTAAAAAAAAAAGACAGTATGGCATTTGGGTTAAGTTCTCCTCTATTACGTAAAAGTGTTTTTTTTTTTCAGTCTTTCATTAACCCTGCCATCAAATGATAATAAATAGCATAAAGGAGCATTAAGATTTATAAGAGCCCATGCTAAATACAGCTACTTTAAAGAGCTACTTTTTCTCAGACAGAGAATAATGAATTCCAAAAGGTGCTTCTGTATTTAAGTGAAGAGAATATAAAATCTAAAGGATATATATTTTTATAATTGACATTTTAAATCCAAAATCACAAAAGAAGAAACCTGAAATATCTGAAAAAATCAAAATCTCCCCCACTGGGGAAGAAAAGGTACAGACAAGTTTTCTTTCTGAAGGGTATAAACTATGAGAGACCTTACAGAAACTATTTTAAGCTAAAGGGAAATGTGATAAACTTAATTGCGGTTTTAAAAAATTAGACTGAAAAGGAAATTAGTATTTTAACTTTAATTTAAAATAAAGGTTACTGTTTTTTTTTTTTAATTTCAATCGCCACTAATTACCACACCACTGTTATGAGAGACTTTACGACAATATTCAGAACAATAACAAAGAGGGCTTTAAAAAAATAATAAGTTTAGTAAGATAGTAAATCCAGAAGCCCCAAATGAAAAACTTTATGGAACCCTAACCACAAAAAATAAAATTTCTATGTGGGAAAAGATGTCATTAGCAACTCAAATATTCTCTGTGGCAAAATATATCAAAAGTCAAAAGATAAAATAACAATAATTCATGGGGAAAAACATTAGTAAAACATGACAAAGTTCTAAATACAAAGAATTCTTACAAAGATATGAGAAAAAAACAGTCCATTTAATAATGGACAACTGACACGGCCAACCATTAAAACAATGTAAAAGCTCAATTAACGTGAAAAGAAGCTTAAGCTAGTGAAGCATTCAAAGTGCTCATTTAAACAATGAAATATGATTTTCAATCACCAAATTGAAAAAAAAAGATAACACCTCATTGTGGCTATTTTGTCTGAAATATCCCCTCATGCTTTTGCTGTTGAACAGTATGAACTGCTAACACCTTCTTGAAAGCCATTCAATATTAATATATTGAAAATGAACAACTGCCCTAGTAATACCAATTTTCAGTAAATTTGGAGATTCTATGCTGCTAGTTAAAATAATGAAATAAATCTATATTTGTTGCCACAAATGACCATAAAAAATCAAGAAGCAGAATAAATGTACAGTCTGCTTTTGTTTTTTCCCTAAACAGCAGGCTAGTAAGGGTTTTTTCCCTGGTGGATAACTTTTCTGAACCCATTAACAAAACTGTAAAAAAATTATGTCTCTTGGGTGCACAGGTAGTTCAGTGGTTAGAATGCCCGCCTTCCATGCAGGAGACCCAGGATCGATTCCCCGACCATGCAACCAAAAAAAAAAAAAAAAAAATTATGTCTCTTTTTTTCACACTCAGATCAGACAGTGCTGATCCAGTACTCATTTTGTTGTCCCTAGTTATGTTATTTTTGGAAGACCTATAGGTATTTAGTTGGACAGAATACTAAAAAAGCAAAAGCAGCATTTTTTTTGCCTCATCTAATGCCTATACGTGACCCTGAGAGCAGAATTGAAATATATCTCTCCCTCTTTCCTTGTACATGGTAGGCACACGCAAATATTTGTTGAATATGATAGATGCTTACTCTATAGGGATTATTTTAATAAAATTTTACGAACCCCCTACTGTGTGCCAGGTTATACCCTAGATGCATTTAAGGCATGGTTCCAGCCATGGGGAACTTACAATCGTTTAAGGAAATAATGATATAAACTAACAGTTACAACAGTACATTGTAATAAATTCTGTGTTTTGTGTAGTAAAGCAAAATTATCTTTGCCTATGAAGTAAGGAAAGCTGAGAGAGGACAGAAAGAAGAGACTTAAGATGAGAAAAATATCTTAAAGGACATAATATGGCTGTAAGTAACTAAAAAATGAGGCATGCATTCAGACAACCTGGGTTAATTCTGGCTCTTCTAATTACCAGCAGTGCAAACTTAGAGCAAACTGTTTTCATTTTCTCATTAACAAAAAAGGAGTGAAAAATAGTACCTGCCTCAAAGATTGATTATGAGGATTGACGATATAATGCATATAAATTGCATAGCACTAGATGCCAAGCAATATATTTACTTTTGGTATTACTATGACAAAATTGGTGAATAGGGGTCTGCCAGTTACATAAGAGGTTAAAGAACATTCAGTATATCTTGAGTATATCTTGAGAAAAAAAAATCTTACTTCAAATAATGCAACTTTCTTTCAGATGAAAATGCTATCCCCTCCAAGATGCCTTCCCGAATCCTGTCACCCCAAGGAATTAGTCACTCCTTGGTCCCTCCAGGCTATACTCGTATACTCTTCTTATGACATCAACTGCAGCCTATCTTATTCACCTACCCAATGAGCACATATAAATTGTCACACATTGTGGAGGAAATGGAGAAATTCAGCTTAACTCAGCATCAGGCTGGTGTCTTAAAGACAGAAAAAGTTATTGTAAGAAGTGCCCTAGGAGTTGGGAAATTATACTTAGTTACATGGAAAATTCCCTTCTAAAATGTAAATTTCCAGAGCGCACTAGCCTGTTTTTCAGACTTGCAATACCAGATTTAGAAGGCTATTCATTCATTCATTCAACAATTATTCACCAACCAACAAATGTCAGAAACTGTTCAAGGCTACAAAGTTTAGCAGAGCACGGTGGAAAGAAGAAAATTTAAAGACAACAGACAAACCAATGATGGCATTATCCTGTGATCAGTGCTGATGATACTGACTTGTACAAATCGATTCAGGGTGCCCACGGATGGACTGTGTGATACAGGCACACAGTAGGTATCCACAGGCTGAGCGAATGCATAAATGAAAGGCCTTACCAAGGAACTCAGTTTAGCGTCAACCGCGGCCAAACAGTAGGTACCGCGAGGCTGAAGCTGCACGGAGCCAGAGATGCCTGGGGCAGCTGCCTTGGGGTGCCAGCGTAACAGGCACTCGTTCAACACACGTGTACACGGCACCCACTGTGAGCCAGGCACGGCTCCAGGGTGACCACGGCGGGGTCCCCAGAGTCTCGGGGCGACCCAGCAGGCTGGCGGAGGAAAGGAGGGCTCCCGAGACGTCACTTCTAAATAGGATCTTGAGGAACGAAGAGGTCTCGATGACATTTCAAAGCCAGAAGCCGAGCCCTGCATCCCACGGCCAGTTAACCTCTGTGGGATTTGGGGAGGAGGCGGATCAGCTCTCTCGGAAGCCTCGGCCAAGATCCCGACGATCCGCACCTCTCTAAGCCCAGTCCCAAGCCCAGCAGAAAAAACGAAACTCACCGGAGACCACAGACGCTGTCACGGCGGGGAAACCCTAGCCCCGGCTAAAGACCAGTCTCTAGCAAACCCCCTTATCCCGGCTCAAATCCTCTTGTTCCTTCCTAGTGACAACCGAACACGCGGAGCCCTGAGGCCCTTGAGGAGCAGCCACCTCTTTCAATCGCTGGCTAGCTTTCCTGGTGGGCGGGGCCATGATGGCTCGGGGGCGGGGCGAGGAGGCGGAAGTATCCGCCTTCCTCAAGTTTGGTTGAGAAGTCCGCCCGCAGTTGCAAATGCCCGGCTGTTTGAAAGCGGGCGCCAGAGGTGGCGGGAAACTCCTCCTCTGCGCCCATTGGTGTATTTGTGAGCCAATTACCAAAGGATTTTCCCTGGAGGGGGCGGGCTCATTGGTTGCCTGGAGACTCTCAGGTGCCTCTCCTCTTACCTTTGGAGAGCACGCGTCTCTGAACCGCCCCAGCCCCTTCTTCACCCACCACCTGGTTCAGAAGATTGGAGCGGTGACTGGTGCCCTCCTTGCTTTCACTCCTGAACACCAGTTCTGGACTGCAACCCACAGAATTCCTCGTTTCCCCATGGAACTCTTAACGTTGGAGGTTTTTGCGTTTGCCCTAAACAGCCTTAGATACTATTTTGCTTTCTCCTCTTGCTTATTAAGTACCCTCTTGTTTTAACTGTATTTTTTAAATTGATGGGATGGCATGTTTTCCCATATATTTATTTACTACTTGAATTTCCTTGGGTGTGAATGTTCTTGTCACTTAGGTATATGTTAACCTGTCCTTTAAGAGAGCCCCATTCATTCTGCAGCAAAGCACGTTGGAGTATCTACCTTCTATGGTTTAAAAGGGTTCTTGGGAATATCAGTGAATTGGTCGCAGCGGATTCACACATCCTTTCAACCCCTTCCCACGTATTTAATATGGAGTAAAATGGTTGGTCACAGCTTTTCATATTCTGATTAGTTTTCCTTTGCTACCTCACCATCCCATCCCCATGATGGGGTGAATCTCTAACCCCATCAACTAGCGCAGGGTCTGGCACATAATAGATACTCGATTCGTGGAACAGAATGAAGTCACAAGCAGAGCTGTGGTTCCTAGTACCTCTCTAGGATGATTCAGTACATTGTGAATATCTTGAGTGCTTACTTTGCTTCTTGGGCATCTAGCATAGATCATGGCCTGTGGTAGGCAGTCAGCATAAATCTATTAAATGAATAGATGAATGAACAAGCAATTCAAGTCCTTTTTGTATGTGCTGGAAAAAGCAAATCATAGGCCTTCAGGTAAATGGCAGTTGTTGAACCTGGGCCAAGTTATCTGTTTGCTAGTGAGAATTAGACTCAAAGACTTTTCCAGCCAACTGAAGCCCATCAACAAGCTGTGGCATCCTGTACTAAGTGTTCTGATGGAATGTGACAAGAAGAATGTTAGATGATCCCTGTCCACAAACAGCTGTTTCGTAGACAAAGGAAAGCTGTACACATAAAAGATGCATGGGAGAAAAGATGTATGGAAGAGATAGTGTGTTTATAATCCCTTAACGTTGCTTTACAATTTGATAAATTCTTTCACAGCCACTATCTCATTTGGTCCTTACAATAAACCCTGTGGGGTCCATTACCCAATTTTTCAACTGAAAAAAACAGACACAATAAGAAGTTAAATGCCTTGTCCAAAGCTATATAACTAATATGAGACAGTAGAAGAATTTGAGTCCAGTTCCTCTATTTCCAAATCCAGAGCTCATCACTTCATTTAAAAGATTTGTGTGACAAGGACACAGAATAAAGAATGAATCAGACTCCCCTGCCTGAAATAAATTTGAATCCATTTTTAAGGGATTAGAAGGAATGGACTTATGGATTCATTGTAATCAACAAAAACTTCATTGACTGTCTATCCTGTTAAGTCCTGACCCAGGTGCTTGAATATAAAATGTAAGACAGATCCCCTCAAGATACCCAAATTCTATTGACAGTGCAGGATGTTTATATAGCATGACAAATAATAATACAAAAAAATAGTTTCCTAAGGTTATATGAGTAGATATACAATAATTTTGGAAAAAGAGAAAAACATCTAAGGAAAGATGTCAGGGAAGTTGCCTGGAGGGAGAAGAGAAAACTCACCAGGCACACTGATTAGCATGAGTGATTGCTCAGAAGGCAATAAAGGGATGATTCCTATATTTGGAATTAAGATGGGAGAAGTAAGCAGAAATGAGGTGCTTGAAGCCTAGAAAAGTAGGAAGACACTCTACAGGAGGTAAGATGTGGTGTGTAGAAGGCATAAACTCAACATGCTCAGAGAAATACAAGCAGGCAGAGGTATTCTGGGAAAGAAAAGACAAGGATGGGAAAAGAGCAAAACTGCCAAAGGCCTTGAATACTGGACAGGAGATTATGTGTGGAATGTTGGGTCAATGTTTGCCTTGCATTTTTTAAATGCTCACACCTATAGGCTGGTAGGGAGCCTACCTCTACCAGACTTGTTTACATTTCAAGGGGGGAAGTGTCACATTGTTAATGCAATGGGATACTTCCCAATAAAAAACATTTCTAAAGGTAGAGCTAAGCCATCATTTCTTCTTCCTATCTTCCCGTTGGTTTCAAAGCTATCAGATCAAAGCAATGCCATCATAAAATAAGGAAGTTATCCTCAAAAGAGCACTGAATTTAGAGGAGGTAGATGGAGTTTCAAGTTCCAGTTCTCCTACCTACTAGCTTTTGTCCCCAATAATTCATCTAACCCCGAGTCTCAAAGTCCTTATCTGAGAATAGGAATGATAATATCTATTTCACAAAAATGTGGAAAGGATTAAATGAATAAGAATGTATGAAAGAGCTTTTAAGATGTAAAAACACTATTGAAAGATTATTTCTATTGTTTCTATGTGCCCTGGCTGATTGGACTGGAATCCACACTGGCATCTGACACAGTACAAGAAAAACCAGGAAGATATATTTGCTATATCCTGAATACTGAGGCATTCTGGGAGTGGATAGCTGAGAAAGACAAGAGTGAATTGTGGAGACAGCAGCAAGAATATATGGAAAGGGACAAAGATGGAGTCCAGGCAAAGCAGATGGGCTTGTGAGAAGAAGACAAAATGAAATGCTAGAGGTGGAAACAGAAGGGTTTAGAAAGACCTGAGAAGGACCAGACTATTATTTGTAGCTCTTCCATTCAACAATATTTTTGTGAGCACCTATTTTGTGCCAAGCACTGCTATAGGGGCTCATTTAACATTGATATATGGGTCAAAATGCCTTCCCTGCTCAAACCCCTTATCATAGACTCTGCTTCTGCTCACAGCCACTATGACATCACCACCATCACTATCCAGCCACCCCTAACCCTGGTCATACCTGATTGGATCAAGGGTAGGTACCAGACATAAGCTAAGTCAACCGTATTCAGTTCCCTGATATTTGAATCAAGTCCCCATGAAAGGGCGGGCCACGGTGGCTCAGCAGGTAAAGTTCTCACCTGCCATGCCGGAGACCTGGGTTCAATTTCCAGTGCCTGCCCATGCAAAAAAAAAAAAAAAAAAAAAAAAAAAAGACCCCATGAAACTGTATCAGATGATAACCATACAGACAAACAGCACTTGTCTGTATTTAACTGGGAATGTGCTGCCTTCACAGCTGAGTCATGTGTATGGTCAAGCCTAGAATGAAGGTCATGAACTTCTGTCACTCAAATCCATAAATATCCCTGGTCCCTGCACTTTGTGAATTCTGACAGTTCAGCTTTTTCCTGGGTTCTGTGATACCTGAACCTTAAAATAAAATACCTTTTGACTTAAGTTGGCTTAGTGGGTTTCTATTCCTTTCAACCCAAACTTAATGACTAAGATGCATTCATGACTGTAGATTATAGTGATTCTATAGTTATTATATGGAAAAGACCAGTGATTCTGTACACATGGCCCATGGCCTACTGATGGGCCTCAGGGGGCTTCCTGATGGGCCAGTATTGGTTATCATAGGAAAAAACTTCCAACTTTGTAGACTTTTATTTGTATATGCAACCAAGGATTATTTACTAGTAATCTAGCAACTAACAGATAAGAATTACTGATGTTTAAAATTCGTAAATGAAAATTAACACATTATTCACGTTTAATGAGAACGCTTATTCATTCTTTTACGTACAATGTTGCAAAGGAACTGCTTGAGCAAGTTTGAAGATAACTGGAATTCCCCCTTTTGTGGGAAGGATGTTGAGTACCATCCCTCAGAAGGTCGTGGTTTTTAAGAGTTGGTATTCCTGTCTGCTAATTATGAATTCTCTTTGCTTCATCAATATCATTTACATATATTGTGAAATTGTTTGGCTAACCCAACTGTGGATAGTGATAGCTACTTTAATATATTAATTTCCACTTTTACCAGAACTTGGTGTTTTAGTTTCCTAGGCTGATCAAAAAAATACCATGAAATGGGTTGGCTTAAACAGTAAGAATTTATCGGCTTATGGTATTGAGGCTAAAAGAAAGTCCAGATCAAAGTGTCATCAAGGCAGTGATTTCTCCCCAAGGACATTCTGGGGCTGGCTGCCAGCAATCATTGGCTCCTTGTCACATGGCAAGGTACACAGCGAGTCTCTCGATCTCTCTCCTTTCTCTTCCAGATTCTGTGCATTGTTGTCCAGTCTATTGTTTCCTGTAGCTCTCTTGCTGAGTTTCATCCCACTTACAAAGAACTTCACGTGTTTTTCTGGGGTATATACAGCTTCAGACCACCAAACTTGGTTTTAAATAATATACATATTGAGTTTCGGGTCTTAATCATTGGCAATCTATTGCTAAAGCAGTCAATTTACAATGCCTCTGAAATGAGCTCATACTGTATTGAAATGTAGTTGTTGCGCATTTGTCCTATTTAAATAACTCACAAAATGTTATGAAAGCAAGTGTGATAAAATTATTTATTTTAAAAATTCTACAGGAAATGTTTTGGAATATAAAATCATATGAATGAGATAAAATTCTTCTCTTAAAAGTAAGTAAATAAACAGTTCCTATTTGTCCTCTCCAGTTCATTATTGTCAATGAGTTCTTTTTTTCCCCATCAAAAAGAAAACATAGGAGTGGGAGATGTGTGGAACAATAGGTCTTTGCCTCTTCAATCATCTTTGGTCAAAAAAGTATGAGAGCCAACTGCCTGGCTCTCAGAAAACCAGTAAAATCTTTCAGAGAAATGAAGTTGAATACTTGATAAAAGTTATAAAGCATCAAGAACTGGATGTGAAGTTGGAATGCAGACCCTCTAAAATGCCAAGAGATGCTTAGACCACTCCACTTCTGTTTCTTGAGGCTCCAAGTAGGTTAAAAAGACAGAAATACAAAGCAATATTATAAAATTTGTGTCTATTGTAAACGCTTGCTTTACATTTCCAGGAAATATAGACAAAATACAATATAATATATTGATTCCATTTATAAGAAAATTGCATGGTTTATTAAAAATATCAATGATTGGAGCACTTAGATAATAGAGTCCAGTGATAAGGTACATGTTTAAAGTTGCTTGATGTGTCTGTCCTAGGTATGTCCCCGGAGCGACCCTTGGGATGAGAAGCAGGGTACAAATGAGTCAGTGAGGAAGTGTTCCCAGGTGAAACAAGTTAGGGAGTGGGAGACTCAGGTCAGCCAGAGACAAGCAAGGGTGTGATTCAGAAGTGCCAACCTCAATCTGATCCTACAAGGAGTATCTGGGAGGCAATTGGGACAGAGACAAGGAAACTGGGCTTTCATACTCCTGCAGAGGTAATGGTAGTGGGGAAATGGTTGGAGCAACCCGAAGAACAGAGTCACGGGGCAGGCAGTTAGAAGCAAAACATGCAAAAACCAGGGAAGGGACATACAGAAATGGTTGAAAGGATCTGAAGGGGTCTGGACAGGGCACTGTCCTACAAAGGTATCATACAACATCTTTGCTTGCCATCCTTTGATCTTGTCAGTATATCTCTGGAGGTGATGTTCGATCTTTACATTTGAAGCCCTTCATGAATGTGAGGTCTCATCCAGTTCATCCACCTGACCTCCTCCTGGTTCTAGCAGGATGGGACTTAGGAGTACCTAGATGACCCCACTACCATGTTCTATGGAAATAGCATATTCAGTAAAACCGTCAAGGGTTGAAGTAGCAATCTTTCTAAATTCTCTCAGCATGTATGTGTTTTATCCTCAATTTTTTAATTACACTTTTTATTATGGGAGCATTATAGATCCATATCCAGATGTAAGAAATAACACAAAAAAGAAACTCCTCTACTCTTTACCCTGTTTCCACCATTGGTTGCAAATTGGAAAGCTACAGCATAATTGCACAACCAAGAGATCCATATTGGTACAGTCAAGATACAAAGCAAATCCGTCAGGAAAAGGATTTCACATGCTGAGCTTTTATAACTGCACCCAATTCCTTCACTCCCCGCCCCATCCCCTCCTTCACCTCTGGCAACCACTAATCTGTTCTCCTCTTCTATGATTTTTTTGTCATTTTAGGAATGTTATATTAATGGAATTTTGCAGTATAAATTGTTTTGGGATTGGATTTTTTCACTCAGCATAATTTTATGGATATTCCTCAAATACTTGAATTTATCAATAGCTCTTCCTTTTTTTTTTGCTGAATAGTATTTCACAGTATAGATGACCACAGTTTATTTAACCATTCACCAGTTGCAGGACATCTGAGTTGCTTCAGTTTGGGGTTATTACGAATAAAGCTGCTACAAACATGCATGCTTATGTTTTTGCATGAACCTAAGTTTTTCATTTCTCTGAGAAAAATATTAGTTGTTTAGTTTTTTAAGAAACTGCAAAGTTGCTTTCCAGAGTGGCTGTGCCGTTTTACTGTTCCACCAGCAATGTATGATCTGCTTTCTCCACCTCTAAGCCAGCATTTGGTGTTGTCATTATTACTATTTTTTTCTTTGCATGCCATATGGCAGGGATCACTTTTCATTCTTTTCCCATGTGAGTATCCCCTTATTGCAGCACCATTTTGAATTTTTGTTTGGTTTGGGTTTTCATTTGTTTGTTTGTTTGTTTGCTTGGGAAGTGCATGGGCCAGGAATTGAACCCAGGTCTCCCTCACTGCAAGCAAGAATTCTACCACTGAATTGCCCTCACACCCCCTGTCATTATTTTTCATCTTACCCATTCTGATAGATGATATCTCATTATGGTTTTAATTTCATTTCTTTAGTAGTTAATGGTGTTGAACATATTTTCATGTGTTTATTTGCCATCTGTATATCCTCTTTTATGAAATGTCTTTTGCCTATTTTACAAATAGATTGTTGTTTCTTTTACTGACGAGCTTTTGGATTTCTTTATGTATTTCTAGATAGCTAGTCCTTTGTGGGATATGGGGTTTGCAAATATTCTCCCCAACTCTGAACCTTGGCTTTACATCTTCTTAACAGAGTCCTTAACATTTTTAAATTAAAAAAAAAAAAGTTTAATTTTGAAGAAGGCCAATATATCAAATACTCCTTTTATGGATTTATACTTTTGGTGTTAAGCCTAAGAACTCCTTTCCTAAACTTACATATTGACTATATCCTCTTATCTTTTTTTCCTAACTGTTTTATAGCTTTATGCTTTATATTTAAGTCTATGATCCACTTTGAGGTACTTTTGCATAAGGTGTGAGGTTGAGATTGTGACTCTTTTTTTTTTTTTTTTGCCTGTGAATGTCCAATTGCTCCAATACCATTTGTTGACAAGGCTGTCTTTTGTGCATTGAATTGCTCTTGTCCTATTTCTAGGTTCTCGGTTCTCTACTCTATTCTATTGATGTATGTGTCTATCCTCCACTAATACCACACAGTCTCGATTACTTTAAAATAGGGCAGACTGATTCCTTCTATTATATTCTTTCTCATAATTGTTTTAGCTACTCGGGTTCTTTGCCTTTCCACAATCTTGTCTATCCTATGAAATATCTTAATGGGATTTTGATAAGAATTGCATTAAATCTATATACCTATTTTGCAAGAGTTAACATCTTTACATCTTTACCATGTTGGATCTTCCAATACATGAATGTCCCATGTCTCTCCATTTATTTAGATCTTCTTTGCTTTCTTTCATCAGCATTTTGTAGTTTTCAGCATGCAAGTCCTGTACATGCTTTGCTAGATTTACACCAAGTATTTCTCTTTTTTTTTGAACAGTTGCGAATTGTAATGGATATTTCATTTTGATGTTTATGCATTCACTGTATTACATAGCAATAAAATTGAATTTTATATGTTTTATGTTGTATCCTACAACCTTGCTAAACTCAGCATTAGTTCTAGGAGATTTTTTTGCCAATTCCTCATGATTTTCTATGTAGACATGTCATGTCATCAGCTGATAGGAACAGTTTTATTTCTTCATTTCTGATCTGTATGCTTTTATTTCCTTTCCTTGTATTATTGAACTGGCTAGAACTTGCAGTACTGTGTTGAATAAGAGTGGTGAGAGCAAGACATCCTTGACTTCTTCCTCAACTTAGAGAGAAAGCATTCAGGGTATCACTGCTAAGTATCATGTTTGTTGTATATATTTTGTAGATACTCCTTGTCAAGTTAAAGAAGTTCTCAATCTATTCCTAGTTTTCTGGAAGCTTTTACCATGAATGAGTGTTGAATATTGTCAAATGACTTTCCCACATTGATTGATATAACTTTTTGTCTTTAGCATATTAATATGATAGATTATATTGATTGATTTTTAAATTTTGAACCAGCCTTGAATCCCTGGAATAAACCCTACTTGGTTACAATGTGTAATTCTTTTCATATATTGCTGAATACTATTTGCTAATATTTTGTTAAAGATTTTTGCATCTATAATCATACAAATGTGGGTCTGTACTCTGGCCAGCTAATTTGTTGGTCATGAAGACTCCAGAGAAAAATCTAATTAAGCCAGACTGAGTTTGGATTCCTCTTCTGGCCAAAGGGAAAATGTTGTCCTGAACATCTTTCTGGTGCTTCCTTATCTTTAGCTTTTTGTGCTTGAAAATTATTCACTGGAACAAACAGCAGAATCCAAAGATGCTTATTAAAGTTTTGGGCCCAAGTCTAAATCACAGCCTTAAAAAAAAGCCCATGTGTTTAAACTTCCTGACATTAGTCGCTCACCCTAAACTCCGTGAGACTAGTTCATGCCAGGTCACCAAGCTCTGTCCTCTGTTCCCTGGTGGACATTCTTCCAATCCACGGTGATTTCCTGCTTGGCACGCCTGTGAGAGCTTGATAACGGCCAGCTGTCAGATGACCGAACACTGAAGAGGCCAGATCATCACACTCCAACTTCTCGGCATTGTCACTCCCCCTTTCTGCCTCAGTAAAGGTCCCAGCAAATACACACAAAACAACCACGTTCTCAAAGGGGTGAAAAAGAGGCAAGTGAAGGGACCGTTTACAGTATGTGAACAGAATTAAGGAAACTAAGTTAGTCATGGTAAAAGTGTCAGGATTAGCCACAGCAGAAAGCTGTTACAAACGCTAGCCCTGAAGAGGCGTGGGAAGGAAGTGGAGTTCCAGAGAAGAGTTGTAACTATGAGAGAGATTCCACCTGACAGGAGCTGTGGCCTTAGATTGAGGGGCACAGCTGCCAGAAGTAAAATTTCCTCAAAGCAGATGAAGGATGACGCTTAGCTTCAAGGCCTGTCACCTTGCACAGATCTCTGCATTTATGCTTATAGGTCCTCCTTTCCTGTTTTAAAATAGAATATTTCAACCACAATTGGTCAAGACCATTGCCTCCACTCTGACTTTTCCCCTATCGTATTTTATGTTGAACAACTACCCATGACTATCCCCATGGGTAGTTTGAGGATCCAGCTAATGGGAAGTTCAGTTGGCTGGCAATACATTTAGTTTGGATTTAGTAAAACAGATTTATGGAGTTTGCAATCACAGGTAATTTTTTGTTACCTGTTCTGAAAGGAATGCTTCCAGGAATATTCCAGCCACCATGTACATACAAAGTGTTGTACTCACTTTTTTTTCTTGTTTAAAAGGGCCTCCCAAATTGTTTACACTTCAGACTTCACAAAACCTTGATCTGCCTTTCATAGCCATTGCCAAAACCATGGCTCAGCTGGAGTAAAAGGTGATGGGTTGGGGGTAGGGGATTGGCCAAGCCCAGTGCATCAGTTTGAAAATATTATGTACCCCAGAAAAGCCATGTTTTAAACCTGATTCGATCATGTTGGGGCAGCCGTTTCTTTCAATCCTGATTCAATACTGTAGGGTGGAGTCCTTTGATTAGATTATCTCCACAGAGATGTGGCGTGCCCAATTGTGGGCATGACCTTTGATTACATGGAGATGTGATTCCACCCAATCCAGGTGGGTCTTGATTAGTTTACTGGAATCTTTTAAAAGAAGAAACATTTTGGAGAGAACCAGAAATGACAGAAGCCTCAGAGCTGACAGAAACTTCACAGTAGAGCTGACAGAGATGAAGACATGTGGACACAGAGACACAGATGTTTGAAGATGCTTGGAGTCCAGCAGACTTGCCATGAGATGTTAAGCAAGCAGAACCTGGAGAGAGCCAAGGGAAGTCAAGAGATGAAAGCCAGTCCTGAAGAAACAAAGTCAGGAACCATAAGAACAGAGGCTGAAAGCAACGGAGCCCAGGAGCAAGGGGCCAGCTGAACCAACCATGTGACTACCCAGCTGACAGAGGTGTTCCTGACCCATAGGCCTTCCTGGAGTGAAGGTAACCTCTTATTGGTGCCTTAATTTGGACCCTTTCACTTCCTTAGAACTGTAAATTTGTAACTTACTAAATTCCCTTTAATAAAAGCCATTCCATTTCTGGAATACTGCATTCCAGCAGCTTACAAACCAGTACACCCAGAAAACACTAATGATGCAGTTGATAGGGATCAAAAACTGGGGCATAGAGCAGGACAGAAAGGGTGGAAAATTGATCTGGAAGGACAAAAGGAGAATGATCAGCACCTTCCTCTCTACCAAACTTTACCAGATTTCCTTCTGAGAAGTCTAAAAGGCCAAATGCCACAGCAGAAAATATCAGCCATTTTTAGGCTGGGACCGCTTCCGTGAGGCTCTAAACTTATCATAACCAGGTCAGGAAATAGGAATCCAGATCAAGGTGGCAACAAGGATCTGGGACTGGCAAGCAACAGAAAAGACAGGCTCAACTGTGTTTGCTCCTCCAAATCCCATGTAAGTGAGTACATTTGTCAGTAGTACGACTATGGCAAACCATAGACAGATTTAAGTGCCTACAACTAGAACAAGGAGGAGCTTGCTACAACTATGGAAAGAGCCTTTCATTACCTGATCTAAGACAAAAGCTCAAAGAGGTTAAAGTAACAATTCATTTTTAACCCTAATTAATGGATATTTAAATATTTTCCACACACATAGATGGTATGCTTTGCATGTGTTTGACATATAAGATATGATCTCAGATTGTAATCTGTGGATCTATAATTCCAACCATAAAGGTAGCAGAGTCAGATTCAATATTTCCTTATATATAATTAAAAGTTAGAAGAGCTCACAAGAAACACGAAGACTAAGGATTAAAGAAAGATATCTCTGTAAGACTGAAATATATGTGAAGTTGCTGTTGACCAAAATAGCCAACATCTCAAAATCGTGGCTTATTTGGCTTTTAATAATAATAAAAGGTTTATTTTTGCTGTGATTAATATCTGGCTACCTGAAAATCTGAACTTATTCCTCTACAAATTAGCTTCACCTTACTGGCTAAAGCAAATGCTCTCTGATGCTTTCAGAAGCTTGAATACCTCCAAAGTCCTCTGTCCTGATTGTACTCCATTTACCCCTCCAGCTCCCTACTCTAAGATTTGGCATTCTGCTCTATGCCCCAGGAGGCAGACCTCTGGAACTGTATCAAGGAGCTTCCTTGCTCTCCAACTGCAAGTTGCATGGGCCATGGGGAATGCAGGTAGTAAATCAGAGAAAAGGAGTAAAGAAAAAGTCAGGTTATCAATGCCCCCAATCTGCTTCCTGTGGAGTTACCAGGGCTGGTCGAGTCCCCCCTGTTATGGTTTGAGTTGCAGTCCCCAAAAGATATATTGAAGTCCTAATTCCCACTACCTCAGAATGTGACCTTATTCAGGAATAAGGTTATTACAGATGGAATTAGAGAAGTTAAAATGAGTGGAGTAATCCTAGAATGAGCTGAGACTCAGTATCAAGGGATTGAGAAAAACCCTAGAATGAGCTGAGACTCAGCATCAAGGAATTGAGGAAACCTTCTAGACCAAAAGGAGGAAGAGTGAAATGAGACAAAGTGTCAATGGCTGAGAGATTCTAAACAGAGTAGAGAGGTTATCCTGGAGGTTATTCTTACGCATTAAATAGAAATCACCTTTTTAGTCAAGATGTAGTGAAAATGTAGAGCTGTTTTCCAGTAGCCATGTTTCTTGAAGATGATTGTATAATGATATAGCTTTCACAATGTGACTGTATGATTGTGAAAACCTTGTCTGATACTCCTTTTATCTACCTTGTCAATAGACGAGTATAACATATGGAATAAAAATAAATAATAGGGAGAACAAATGCTAAAATAAATTTAGTTTGAAATGCTAGTGATCAATAAAAGGGAGGGGTAAAGGGTATGGTATGCATAAATTTTTTTTTCTGTTTTCGTTTTATTTCTTTTTCTGAATAGATGCAAATGTTCCAAGAAATGATCATGATGATGAATATGCAACTATGCGATGATATTGTGAATTACTGATTATATATGTAGAACGAAATGATCAAAATAGGAATGTTGCATTTGTTTGATGTTTTTTGGCATTCAAAAAAATAAAATTAAAAAGAAAAAAAAATGAGTGGGGTAGGCTCTTCATCCAATGTCTTTACAAGGATAGGAAATTCGGTCACAGATAGGGAATCAGACAGAGTGGAGAATACCACATGACAATTGAAAGGAGAGAATACCATAAATTGTCTGCAAGGAAGCATGCCCTGGCCACACCTTTATCTCGGACTCCTAGACTCCTGAATTGTGAGACAATAAATTTCTATTGTGTTAAACCATCCATTAGTGGCACTTTGGAAACTAACGCCCTCCACAGTAGACCACGGCTTCTGAAAGGCAGCCCTTCCGCACACCTCTCTCTCCAGATTTTATAACTTCTCCTTCTCCTTACCTCTCTCCTTTGTGGTTTCTCTATGCTCGCCCACACCTTGGTAAACAGTCTCTTTATTAAACTCTCCTCAAATTATCCAATTTGAATAAGACACCTGTTTCCTGCCAGGATGCTAATACAGCCTATAAATGATAAAGTTCCCAAATCCCAAACATCAGACATATACTATCTATTGTCATAAAGCAATAATCATTTATTTTTTTAAGTCATTTACAGGTATTTATAGGCAAATGGATTTTCAGTTGAAGATAGATGAATATAAGAATGTGAGATAAAAATAGCATGCAATTAGACATCTTTTTTTTTGTTTTGTTTTAGCTGTCCTTGGTATTTGTAAATGAAGTATTTGCTCAACTAACTACTATACCATTACAATTAAATTATCCATGTGCACTGGTCATATCATCCATACTCGGGATCTATTTGTATCAGGAACTCTTGCTATCCAGTTAACACTCTGCACAGCCAGACTGAGACCACAGTCCTGCTCTATCTCTGTCATACCCATAGTTTCCATTATGTATAGTAATTTTGCTCCATTTAGTGCAGATAATAAGAACTAAGGTATATGTAAAATTGATGAAAAGTACATTATTTCTTAGCTGTATAAAAAAAACAAACCTATCTAAGAAACTGATGGCAGTAAAAGTAAAATCAAATTATAAACCTTTAAATAAAAATATTGGAGTTCACTGTGCTTGATTTCTATCCAAAAGAAGTTTCCCATATTTTATTTAAAACTTAGTAAGTACATCATATTTATAAGGATTAAGTTCTACACAGCCCAGATGAAGTGGAGTTAAGGCAATTGTCCAGATAACTCAGGTTAAAATACAACAACAATGAAACACTCTATAGTCTGGTCATAACGCTATAGGTAAAGGCATGTAAAGCATGACACCGTTTAGTGGTGGTCAAAACAACATCCCCTTTTACCATCATTACCTATGTTATTCCCAAATTTCAATATTTTAGACGGAAAGGATTGGAGTTGAAACTATCTGAATGTATAATATCAGTTGTGGCAATCATTCTGTGAGTGTGTACGTAAACTAAGGAAAAAACCTGAATTCTTCAGCTGATCTACCCAGACTGGTTATCGACATCGATCCCAAATAAATGGAACCTTCCAAATGGAACCCTGCATAACTCATAATGTGTTAGGGCTAGAATGGACCTCTAAATTCACCTAGCCCTGCTCCCTTATTGTATAGCTAAGGAAACTATAGTCCAGAAAGGTTCGCATTGATGAAACTCAGAGTCCAAGCTTCCTGAGCCCCAGCCCAGTGCTTTTCTCTCCAAAATGCTTTGTAACACCATTTGTTTATGGTTGGATCAACTTGTGGCAAATCTTTCAACTGTTTTGTTCAATATGTTTTCTCCCTTCTTCATTGTCTGATAACGTCTATGAAAGGTACTAAGGATCATATAGGTGAGGGACAATGTTTCAGTGGCAACTAGTCACAAGGATATTGGCCTATACGTTCAAATAAATTCAGTACTTTAAATAACAATGGAATGAATTTGGATATTGAATATGAAAAATACTGGGTTTTGTTTGCCATCTTTAAACCCATAAACACGAACTTTTTTTAGGATGGGGGTAGGACACTGGAGGGCAGGGGTGGTGGCAGACAGGGATATAATGAAATCAGAATGACTGATATGGCATCTTCAGTAAAATGAACACTGCTACATATGAACACTGCATAACAAAGATCAAGAAATACCAGACCAGAGAATTTGGGCCCCAACCCTTTAATCAGCAAATGGGACAGACCAATGAAACAGACCAGGCTTTCAGTGGCTTTGATATGATTTCACTGGCATAGAACCAGTCCATATTCAATATCAAATTTATTTTAACATCGTAGTCAAAGTGCTACCAAACAGAAGTTGTAATGAAGTCAATAACTACCAAGCAAATTGCTTCTTATTTTTGTAGCAAGAGAAAACTTTTCTTTTTGGCAAATGGTTATATACTTATGGAACATAAAGTCACTTGGAACTAATCACCCCAATATGAAAATGTCCCCAAATAGCAAGTTGAAGGCACATACCACTGCCCTAGCAGTTCATTCAAGTTGTCTTTAGCATGTGAAGGTTTAATTGTGCTTTTAGTTTATTAACAATGCAACATGACCTTAAAAAGTGACATCTGTGCATACATATCGTTTCTTTTCGAATAGACCAATCTTCTTCTCTTTTCTGATTTTCAATTTCTTGAGATCAGCTTTTGTTAGTTCTTTGTTTGATAAAGGGCCTAGTCCATGATGGTCTCAGGAAGATGCACTTCATGGTTTGTGCTCTATTTCATCTACAAGTTTGATCTTTGTCTCCTAACATAAAATGGACAAAGTTCAAGTTATCTTTGTGTCCTAACACAAAATGGAGTTTCTTGAAATATCAGTGTGATGTTGTTTCAATATTGTCATTTGCTGGAATGCAGAAGTCCTGGATTAGTATCTTTTCTCACTGGTTGTTTAAGGCTTACTTCACTTCCAGAAGATATGATTGGCAAGCTATTATCCATGTGGTATCTGATGAGGTGGCCAACATTATCAAATACATGATCCTTGGTCCTCACCTTCAAAAGGAAGAACAAATGCATTTAGGTTAAATCATAACAGCTCTTTTGAAACAATTATTAAACAATCACTGAGGGGAAGACAGTCATATCCCAGAAGCAGATATTTTGCTGAATCAAGAAAAAAAAAGGTGCTTTCCAACTCTATATCCCTTAATAAACAATTTTCTTATTCCACATTACTTTTAAGCAAGTGTCCACACCAGTTAGGAGAATGATAAGCACTTATCTCCCAAGTCAAATTTGCAGTCAGTCTCTTTGCTATGTTATTTGCTATATTCTCTCATGTCACAATGTCTATAAAATTTAACTGGTTTGTATGCAAGCATGAATCCCAGGAGTACAATGATATACCCACAGTCATTCCACTGGTTCATTAGCCTGGCCATGCCTGTGCTCCTGCTTGGAGAGTAGCTTGGAACAGTCCAGAAAAGGAAAGGGATGCTGTCAGGGAGCACCTCATTATGTAATTCTGCTGGCTCTCTGACAAGGGATTCTTTGAATTCTGTCTACATATTGGTTTTCAGCATATTAAACAAACACACACGCAGTTAAGTTAATTGACAAAACCTGAATATGGACTATGGATTAGTTAGTGGTATTGTATCAATGTTAAATTCCCTGATTTTTTATCTCTGTGCCACAGCTACATAAGAAAGCATTCTTAAGTTAAGAACATATGTTCTCAGGAAATATGCATTTGAGTATTTAGAGGTAAAAGACAAAGATGTCTCCAAACTCCAAGAACGTTTTTATTTCCTCTGTTTCATGGTCAAAACATGTCAAATCAGCTGACTGGTCCTGCCAACCTGTGTTCTTAATTCCAGCTCCCTCTACCCTCCCATTTGAATGTCTCCTGCCTCCATTCTGGTTCAGGCCTTCACTGCTTTTTACCTAAAAGCCCCTAATTGTATTCTATGCCCTTTGTCTTTCTCTCTGTCTTCTGATTGGTCCTGTGCACAGATGTCAAATTAATCTTCCTAGAGCAGAAACTGTAAACTGGCCACACTCTCTGGGTGAATACCCGAGAGGTGTTTCAGTTTGCTGGTGAGTGGGAGGGTTAGCACATAGTGCTTTTATATGTTCTGAAATAAAAATGGGGAAGATTGCATATAAAACTCTGGTTTTTAGCTTCTTTGGGAAAATCAGATCTGGCCCACTGGGCCTCTACTCCATAAGGCAACAACTGGCAGGAGTTGAGTGGTCTCCACAATTGGCAGGAGCTGACTCTCTCCCTTAGACAGTACATGCACTTCCCAGTTCTTCACAAGCCACTGTGCCCCATGCTCACCCCATCACTTGCCCAGCTTTACTCATTTATATTATTGGCCTGGGCCAGCGACATTTGTGGCAAATTAGGCATTTCGGTCTATTTCCCACACTACATGATGGTTCCAACCTACCTTTCCAGGATCATTTTCTATCTACAGGTAAATGATGGATGCTCCATCCATCCATACTAATTTTCTATTGGCTTGCTCATGCGATTCCTTATTCTGTAAATGCCCCCCGCTTTTGTAATCCTACCCTCTTTCAAGGTTCATCTTCTGTGTCTTTTATGTCAGACCCTGCAAAAAGCCTTTTCAGTTTGCCTCAATCTGAAAGATCTCTTTATCCTGAGAAATACCATAATGCTTTGGTTGAAACTTTATCTCATTCAGCTTCACATTACAAATATTCAAGCATCTGTTTTACAAAATTATAAGTACCCTGAAAGCAAGGACTATGTATGTAATATTGAACAAAAGTTTACTGTCAATCCTGTACTAGGTGCTCATTTAATGTTTAATTGAATTGAGAAGGGCAGAAAGATGCTGTCCTCCACTTGATATTCCAGGGTGGCTTCTCATCCAAACCCTTCCACTAGTCTCTACTTAGAACTTCTTATGCCAACTAGAAGCTTTGAGAAAAAGTAAACCATGAGCCTTGAAATCTCTTTAACCTCAAGATTTGTATCCCTCATCATAGTATCCTTAATAGCAAGAACATCCTGCTAAAACTGTAATGAGGGGTCAATGATACCTTGCCTTCAGGATCCACCAGGAGAAGGTGTTTTGCCTGACCTCCCTGTAGTCCACTCAGCACGTATTGGCCAGGGGATGTTGCACTTTCACGAACCAAAAAGTCCCCATCCTTTACCAAGAGGCTCTCTGCAGCTTTCCTGCTTAGCTTGCCGTGGTAGCAGTCTTCATCCCGCAGCTGCTGCTTAATGTGTGGCAAAGAATGTGAGCTGGTGGGTTGGGCCATGGCACCCGGCTGAACGGTTTCTGGTGCCTCTGAAGTTAGGACACAAAAGAGATATATGACTAAGCTAGCGCCTCATTCATTAATTCATTCATTCATTCAGCAAATAAAACCTGAGATTCCTGTTATGTGCCAGCCACTGTTTAAATAACAATTTTTCTGGAACAAATGAGGTTTTTGTTTTCAGAAATTCCACCAGGCTTTAATTTATTGTGGATACAAACACTGCCTTTGGCTTCTGTTACCAGGATAGCTTGCTCAGGACAGGACTTTTCCTTTCAGATGAAAAATGGAACCAGCCCATGAGGACTGCTTAAATAACTACAGAAAGAGGCTCTTTATGTCCCAGGAGCTGTATATTTAAAGCAAAGAGACTTAATGCTGTACCTGGATTACATAATTTCTAACATATTCCCAAACTATTTGAAAAATACCTATGATAATCTTTGGACTCTGCCTGTGCTTTGGCATTTAGAATTTTTAAAACCAAATTACTAATGTGATTCTAGATAGTCTTCCAACCTAAACCTTCAAAGCCATGCTGAACTCCCTCACATTCCTATTAAATGACCACTCTGTCATTGGTATCGATCACCTGTCTGGACACAGAGTTGACCAGGCAAATGAAGGCAAAACATCAGGAAAGTGTGGCCTGAGGCTCTACAGAATAAGCTGAAGGCACTAAAGAGAAGGTACATCCAGGCAGCACATAGTAATACTATTGATATTCATAGTGATAATAACTATTATGTAATGTCCATTTACTGAATATGACAGGCATTGCTTGATGCTTTACATACATTTATCTCTTTCATTCTCAAAATTACAGATGCAAACAGATTTTTAAAAGATTATCTCTTTCATTCTCAAAATTACATATGCAAGCAAACAGATTTTTAAAAGATTATGTGACTTACGCAAATTCACATTTTTAATAAATTGTGGCTCTGGGATTTGGCACTAGGTCAATCTCACTCCAAAGCACAGTTTCTTAATCATCACACTCTAAGGTCCTTGCCTTGGTCGTGAGAATCTTTCAATATTTAAAACTGGTCTACTAGTTATTTATGTAGTACCCAAAAAGGTCCCTCGTAAATAGGCAAGGCTGTCAGGATGATTTGCAGCTACTCCAGAAGCAATAAACATAAAATTCTCATGCCTGAAGCCAGGTAAGAATTGTATGTTTAATATGGCAAAGTAACCAGGAAAATAGCCATGGAAAACAGTCTTCATCTTCTTAAATACAAAGGAGTGTTTCCATGTCATCATATGAGTCCTTAACCAATAAGAAATTCTCTTGACTCTGAGTTTTACAACTTATACATTACAACTTATGTCATTGGTATAGGCAACCAATGCCCGAAGGCATAATCAAACTTTCCTGTTAATGTTATAGTTTTCTACTGCTTAATAACTTCTCTCTGCATAAACACAGTAATGATACAGCCTTTACAAATAAATCTTTTAAAAATAGCTGTAACCTACATCTAATGGTTGGAAACATTCTCCTGTACGATCAGGTCTTTCTATTATTGACAGCAAAAATCTGAATAAGTGTATCCAGCTTTGATGAACACATCTTAACAGCTGGCCTTAGCACCATATACTTTCAAGCATAATGGAGAACTTCTGATGAGTTAGCTGTGTTTGGGTGTATGGACGTGTGTGTGAGAGACATATTACAAAGCCATAGTAATTAGTATAGTAATTAATGTATTGATATAAAACAAGCAAATGCACTGATAAAAAGTATAATAAAGAGCTCAGAAACAGATTCACGTATTTAGGAAGAATCTAGTATAATGGAGAGTGGCATTAGGAAAGAGAAGATTATTTAATAATGGTGCTTGGAAAACTGACTCACTTACATAGATAAAACTGTCAGACCTCCTACCTCGTATTCATATAAAATATAAGCTTCAAGTGGAATAAAGACTTTATTATGAAAATAAAATGATAAAGCCAATTGAAGAAGATTATTAGAAGCTACATAACAAAAAGAGCACATTTAATCCACATAGGGTAGAAAGATGGACATAATAAAGATGAGAGCAGAAATCAATGAATGAGAAAACAAAAAGCAATAGAAACAATCAATGAAACCAAAAGCTGAGTACTTTGGAAAGGCCAATTAAATGAATAAATCTCAAAGAGGACTGCTTAAGAAAAAAAAGATGATACACAAATTATACTAAAATCAGGAATGAGAAAGGGGGTATAACTACAGATATTTCAGGGAATAAAAGGACAATAAAGGACTATTATGAAAAATTTCATGACGAACTGACTCTAAGCCAATAGGGTGGAATAAGTTTTTGAGGAACCCATACTGCCAAAGAAATGGCAGTCCCATCTTGCAAAAAGTCTATGGCTTTTGGGCCCTTAAAGCAAACCCCAAATCCTCAAGCCTACACCAATAGGAAATAGGCTGTAAAAGTGGTAAAGCCTCCAAGGGAGGCGCAGAGGATAATGGACAGGAACAACCCAAAGGCCACCATCCCGGCTCAGAGATGACGATGGACATGGAAAGTTGTCCCATTACGTTGAATCAGGGTCACTCCAGATCACTTTCTTTACTTTCAGCTCAGGAACCTTCACAGTTACTGCCCCGCCAGATTCAGTAATCACTATGGACTGGTGGCTGCTGTGTGTTTCTCATTCTGCCCTTTTGTGAATGTAAGTTTTTATCATAGTTATTCTACTCTTGTTCTACCACTAATTTGGGGTGTGGAGTGGGATGGACAACTTGGCAGATAGTAAGGATCTCTGTCCCGTCTTGATGGAGAGAACTGTACATCACCCAGAGATCATGGACTGCAGGCTGTAGTTATGTGGAATAGTTGGGGAGAGTATAAATACATTCTATGTGAAAAGAAGTGTTCATAGATATTCTGGTGGCAGAAAGATATACACAGAGGCAATGAACTGTCTACCAATACCTATTCTCTCTTCCACTATATTACATTTCATTACATTGTAAAATGCCTAAATTTTAGCTGGGCATGTGTCTGTCCCTCTAGATTAACTTTTTTAGCCTCCCTTCAAGATAGATGTAGCCACATGTCTAAGTCCTGCCAGTATAAGGTGAAGAGAAATGATATCTGCCACTTCTGGGTCATATCTTTTAAAGGAATGCCTTTTTCTCTCCTCTCTGACTTAATGGAGATGTGACGATTAAAGCCCCGGCTAACAGCTTGGATCAGAGGTGGAAGCCAGGTACCAGCATATGGCAGCTTAGACTGAAACTAATAATAAACTGATACAAAAATTAGACAGTACCAGAGCCATGATTTCCTTTTGCCTTGTTTGATAAGAATGACGATTGTGCCAGAACTTTTCCCATGTTGACAGCATGGCAGGACAAAGTGAGGATACCTGATGGCATGCTTGAGAGTTATTAGGTTAATGTCTTTGGATTTGTTTTGTTTTACTAAACTGATCAGTAACTTTTTTTCTGGGCAAGGGAGGCTGTGTACACCTAAAGAAGCTAAAGAAGATTTTTGTAGGAAGAAGAAAAGAAATAGAAGGGAGCATAGGGGCAGAGGGTGATGACTCAAGGTACATTTAGGACATTTTGAAGAAAAGTATGTGTAAAATTATTTCTTCTCTATCTCTTTACTAAATTTCATTAAACATCATTTACCAGTGCTTTTGCAGTTAAATTTAAATTCTTTGGAGGGCAGCAATAGCAGGCTGAAATTAACTTCTAAGAGGCACCAATAAGCCCTGAAGAGCTATGGTATATTAAATCCTAATTGAAAATAAAGAGTAAGAGGACGAGGGGTCTAAATTACTAAACAATTTGCCACTAAGGCAGGAAGAGGGAGAAAGGATGATAAAAAGACAAGACTGACCTCAGTGAAAACACATTTTAACATTACAATTTTGACTGGAACAGGCCTTACTGACTTTCAACTTATCAATGGTAGGAATTTCATTATAAATTAATCTTATCTTTTCATATGATTGAATTGTCTGTGACAAAAGGGAAAGTTTCTTTGATTAAGTTATAAAGATATTAAACAATGAAGACATGATTATAAAGGAACCAGATTTGTTAATCAAAGAATATCTCAGATTACCTAATTTGGGCCACCCACTAAATAAATTTTTTAATAATATGTTATTGCTTTGCAAAGTCCATGAAATGGAAGTTATCAAGTGTATACCTTTGGAAAATTACTTTTAAAACCCAGTACAAGAAATGTTTCTTCACAAAGCTGTCCCTCTAACAAATATTACCTTATACTCACAGATATTTCACACTGAATACTTTAATAAGCTTACTGAAGAAATATGAATTAGTTTCCTATCCTATCATCCATGGTATGAGAGATGTCTGTGGTAGACACAGACATCAGCTGCCCAGATCTCTGCTCAAAGAAGGACCAATTGTCCAAGTGTCAGCAGCCAGTCTCCAGCTGACTGCCCCTTCAGGATTGCCACTACTTGCCCAAGGGCTTGTCTATCCTAGTACCTCTATATCCAAAGATTAATATAAATTGGGTTATCAAGGCCCAGCCATTTGAGTTCAATATGGGGCAGCTTGACAGGCCTGCGTTGTAGTTTAGATTTTCCCTCTGCCCAATCCTGCTTGTTCCCCCTGCCTTCCTGATAGTGATCCCAATAAAAACCCTGCATGTCAAACTCCATCTCAGATTCTGTTTCCAGAAGATACAACCTGACTGGGTTGGGTGCCAAGAGTGGTCTTAGAAAGCTGGCGAAAAGATGGACCACTTGGCACCCAGCTGCCAACAAGGAGCTTTGTTTCTTAGTTTAGAGAGTTAAGGTAGTCTGGTGAAGCCCAGGCTCAGCAAAATATCCTTTTAAATGTTGACTTGCTTTTGCAGCCCCTTGGCAGTCCTGGAGAGAGAGACTTTCGGGGCTAGTTAGAGGACTCTCAAAGTGACTGGTTCTCCATCTCTGGAGCAAACCAAATTTGACACCAAGCCAATCTCTGAGCCCAACAATCTTCAACAATGTATAAAAGCATTTCTTGTTCATTTAGTTTTCAGTTGATTGTGGGCTTTTCAGTTGCTTTACTTTTATTTATTCATGTTCCTGTTTATGCATTTATCCCTGGAAAAAAAAAATGGGCAAGAAACTGATGTTTGTCTTATTGTATTTTACCCAAAATATACGCTTAAAAAAAGGAGTCTTTTTATTTTAGTACCTTATATAGGCTTCTCAAGGGTTTTAAAAATAAAATTAACACCATCACCAAATAGAACAGGAATAGTGACCACTGTTTCTCATGCAAAAAAGTTCAAAATTATCTCCTGGTTTGCACAGCCTTTCAGCAAAAATACACAGCAGAAATCAAAAGTTGGGAATAAACTTAAAATATTTGAATGGATTATTCAAAATCAAAGCACCAAAACCTTGAAATCCAGAACATCTCATTAAATTGTAATCTATACTAAGTTAAAGGATTGGATAAAGAAGGAATCCATCCACATTACTGAAGATGAAGCCAAGGAAATAAATGAGAAGTGGTATAGTGACCCCAAAAAGATATGTCAAAGTCCTAACCCCTTGGTCCCTGTTAGTGTGACCTAATTTAGAAATAAGGTCTTCACATATATAATTTAGTTAAGGATCTCTCGGTGAGGTCATCTTGGATTTAGGGTGGGCCCTAAATCCAATAATCAGTGCCCTTTTAAGAGAAAGGACAGGAAGAAATAAGACACCACACAGGGTAGAAGGCTATGTGACAAGGAAGGCAGAGATTGAAGTGATGCATCTACAAGCCAAGGAATGCTGAGAATTGTTAATAGGCACCAGAAACTACGAAAGAGGCAAGGAATGGATTCTCCTCCAGAGCCTCCAGAAAGAATCAACTGGATTTCAAACTTCTGGCCTCCAGAACTGTGAGACAATGAGTTTCTGTTGTTTTAAGACACCCAGTTTGTGACAATTTGTTACCAACTAGTAAACTAATACAGATGGTGAGCAGTTTCTTACTTCTATAGTGGCATGGGCTCCCAAGTTGAGCTGAGGTTTGATTTCGAGCAGAGCCAAGTACACTTTGAAGAGCCTGTGTATTAATGTAGCAGGGGTCATCAAAGAGATCCACTCGACATGTGTGCTTCATTAATGGGGCGTCTCGTTGGGACTGCAGCCCTCTGTCATGGACGTTACCTGTAGCGATCAATAGTTTTCAATGTATTATGATTTTGCTTTTAAAAATAAATTAAAATTAACAGAATCATGTTTGAGTCTAGAATGGATAGGAAGCTAAAAGTCACCCCCATCCCAGACAAGGAATGAACATTGCCTTTTAGATCTGACCTGCAAAAACAAGGTAAGCATTGGCCTTTGAGGGAAAGCCACCTCTTGGTGGCATCCCTTTGCCTCCCTGCCCCACCTGAGCTGACCTGTTGCTTCAACTGCAGATAGGAGACAAGCAAGAAGAGCTTAAAGAAGAGCAACCAGGGAAGAAAGAGGGCTGGCACTTGTCCTGGCAAACAGCACAACCACTTCCACCCACACCCCCACCAACACTGCTCAGAGCTGCCCGCCAGGAGTTAGGAAAACACATGTGCTGTCCTGAATATGAATATCTGTCATTTAACTGTTTCTCAAAAAAGCTAATTACTTAATTTAAAGTTCTTAAAATTTTAATGTTACTAACGTATGTATGTTACCAGAATAAAAATTAAAAGATAAAACATAGGACTGTACAACAGTGAACTCTAAATGATGAGCTATAGTTAATAGTACAACTTTTAAAATGTCCTTTTATGACTCAAAACAAATTTTTCACATTAACAAACATTAGCAAAATGTTAATAATAGGATGATAATGGGGGGAAAATCACCATAATGTAAACTATGGTTAATACCACAATTATAACAAAGGTATCACACTAATGCAAAAGTGTTAATAATGGGGATGTATGGTTAATATGGAATGCTATATTTTCTACACAGTTCTTCTGTAAACTTACAATTCTATAATTAAATTTTTAAAAAAAAAACCTTATTAGTTAATTTAAAATTCTTACGATTGGTAGGCTGTCTTTTCTCTATACCCAAAGTTTTGTTTTGTCAAACTCAGCATTGCACTAACTGCTGATGTTTAATTCTATTAACAAAAAAGACTCAACTCTCAGATGCCTTCTCTCTACTCTTTGTTCTGTCCACATAGTAGCCAAAGTAACTTTTTAAAAACTGCAAATCTGATAATGTTTCTTGGAGGCTTAAAAACCCTTCGATTGCTTCCCACTGTTCTTCAGATAAAGTCCAAACTTTTTAATGAAGCTGCAAATCCTTGCACCGTCACCTCAGCTTCCCTCACACCTCCCTCTTCCTCAATCCCTGCTGTGATCACATTGGTATTCCTACAGTGTAATCTCCACTGGGGCCTGTTTTCTTTGCTGGAAATACTCTTCCTCCCCTTCTCCATCACTCTCATCTTCCAGGGTGCAGGTTAAACATCTCCTCAGGGAAACTTTCCCTGAGATAAGGGGAGGTCCCTCTGCTACCACAGTAGTTTGTACTTCACCTTCACAGCTCAGAACACAGGAGTTTGATTTTATCATATGTTATTACTTCTCTAATGTCTGGACTGCATTTGGACTGTGTGTTCCATGAAGGTACCGATTGCATCTGTCTTGTTCATAGCTGCAACCCCTTCTTGTAGCACATGCTGGGTACCTAATAGGACACCAACAAACAGATATTGAATGAATGGACATTAGCACTGTACTTCACTACCTGATGGCATGAAGTACTTTTTTCCCAGATGGTTCTGGATCTAGGGTCTAGACTCCTAGGATAGAATCTTTTTGCTTATCTGCTTAAAGAAATATACTTAGTTTTGATCAGATGTGCCACTATCAGGCTGCATCTGAAGCAGTGACATTCCACTGCCTTACAGTAAAGCATTAGTACTATGGCTTCAGTCTATGAACCCCTTTAATGTGGCCCAAGAAGGACCAATCTCATACTGGAATTATGGTGAGTAGTGCCATGATTCTTGTAACTCATGGTATAGAAACTAAGAGAAACTCCAAGTTGGGAGCTCCCAGCCAGAAGATTATAGTCTTACTTCCTCTTCCTTCTTTACTCCGTGGTCTGTGTCAGCCATTACATGTCACCTTGTCATGTGTCATACTCAGAATGGGGCGGGGGTATGCTGAGGGAGGAGAGGGTATGTGTTTTTTCTTGAACTTGGCCATATATTACAGTTTCCATTTGTTTGGTTAAGTGGGTTTATGGATTATATTATCTAATTTAAACTAAACTTACTTTCACAAATGGATTAAATAACTAAAAAGATCACTGCAAAGAAATCGAAGTTTGAAGATAATTCTTTTACTTTTAATACATGCCCCTCCTTAGCTGTATTATGAGCTTATAAATAAGAATGATTAAATCAGATCCTGTTTGACCCTCCAAAAATTAAAATTATCAAGACTATTTGAAATACAGATTTACATCTATTATCTTTACAAGTAAATGTCCATAATATACTGTAATTATCTGTTTGCTTGACTTTCCATAAAAACTGCAAATTCACTGAGTCCTTGAGGAGAAACTAGAACTCATTTATCTTTGCATCTTCTACATTTTCAGTGCCTGGTATGAAGCAGGTACTCAAAATAAAAATGTTAATTAGCTCAATGACTGACTGTAAGACTAAAGTTCTACCCAGTTTTTCTTTTCTGATGTGTTGGTTTAAATCTGTTATGTAGCCAAGAAAAGCCTATGTTCCTTTAATCCAATCTTGTGGGACAGATCTATTGTTGGGTAGGACCTTTTCATTAGCTTGTTTCCACGGAGATGTGACCCCGCCCATTCAAGGTGGGTCTTAATCCGTTTGTTAGAGTCTTTTCAGGGAAGACCTGCTGGGGAGATCCCATAGCTGAGAGATTCTAAGAGAGAAAGAAAGTACCCCAGAAGAAGCCAGAAGGACCCATAGGAGCTGAGAGGGACATTTTGAAACCAATCCAGGAGAGAAGGGAGAGCAGATGTCACTTTCCATGTGTCAGAGGGACACCAAACACCATGTGCCTTTCTTTAGTGAAGGTATTCTCTTGTTGATGCCACTTAGTTTGGACATTTCTATGGCCTCAGAACTGTATATTTGTAAACTAGTAAATCCCCTTTGAAAAAACCAACCCATTTCTGGTATATTGCATTCTGGCAGCTTTAGCAAACTGCAACACCTGGCATATTTGATGCCACCATATTCTGAAGACCCTGAACCAACCATCAGCACGCTGACACTGACTCATCTGTCCCACATAGGGCATGAGGTGGCCGCATTAGGTTTACCATCCCACAGGACTACACAAGTCGTCCATGTCTCCACCCAGGCAAATGTGCTATTACATTCAAATCAGCGATGTGAACTTAAATGAGAAAAAATAAAGAGGATACCCCACCCTGAACCCAAGTTTAAAATCATTTTAAGCTAAAGAGTGTGGTTGGCGAGAACGTAACCACACACGCCAGCCAACTATGCATTCCAAAAGTTCTTTTTGCCAAGTATTACTCTGAGAACCTATCCAACCTAAGAGAAGATTTGTGGTTGAAAATAAATATGTATACAAATGGTAAATATACTGTAAGTACCCACATTTTTAAGTGCAAACCTTTAGGGTTTGTGGAAATCTAACGTCTCTTTGATTAAAAGTATCAACGTTGCCATTTTAACTTGAAGGTTGGGGAAACATTATGCTATTTTGCTAATTATGTTTTTCCATAAGTGAATTTAGTATCAACAATAGAGATATTTTATATATATAGTGATAAATACCATTAACTCTTTCAACAGCCAGAAGCCTATTGCAGTATTTATAATACACCAGAATTCAAGTTTTGAGTCAATATTTGAATGAATAAATGTCATAAGAGGAAGAAAGCCAAAAGTTATTGAAAATATTTATATACGCATCTCTCAAATGCTTATGGATGAATCGCTGGGAAAAGCCACAAAAACTGCTGCTATTTTGGTAATGGATATTAATTTGCTCATTGGTCCAGAATTTCAGAATACTTTTCAAACATATTCTCAAGCAGTCATAGGCAGGCCTCAAGATAGGAACACGTGATTTATGAAAGTCTGTGGATAAAAGCCCATTGCATTGCAAACTTCTTCCTGACACAATAGGAGGGAGCTTACTTGCCATGGCCCCTGGAGCAGGATTTGCAGAGGTTGAGTCGTTTTATCCTAACATGGTCTGGGGGAGATGGCTCGCTAGCATTCTGGTCCCCCAGTCTTCTAAGAAAATAATGTTGACACTCAATGATTTACAAGGAAGTGTCCAGCTGGAGGACTTCTTCCATACTACAAACACCAGTTCTTACCTCCCCAAGATTCTGAGAAGTTCCCCATTATAACTCACAGCCACTGTTACAGAGGTAAGATGCTGACTCCGTTTTGGTCTCAGACTATCCTGCAATTGTAGAGTACCCAAAGAACACTTGCAAAAGTATTGTTTAATGTTGTTTTTGTCATTACAAAATAAGCATCTAAGCACCCATGCAGGCTAAATAGAATAGTAGATTATGGTGTGCTTATCGAGCAGTTAGCCATCATGGCTAAAATTAATTCTATCGAAATAAATAGTCCAGGCTTCAAACAGACGACGAGGCCTGTTAATGAGTTTGAATCTGCTTATACTGGCTTAGGGAAAGTATAAACCTTGTAAGACTAAGGGGTGTTGGTTTAAAGAAGATATAAAACCAAGATAAACAGGAATAAAATTAACTGAATACCCTAACAAACCTATACTTACAAAAAAGAAAAATATTCAATGATGTTTAAATTCTACCTCCACATCTATCCTATACCTTTACAAACCTGTGCTTTATATGTGCTGTAGGGTAAAGGTAAGGGGAGAAAGGTGCTTTAAAAAAGGAAAATAAAAATCGAGGTGAGATCTCGGGGGTGGGTGGGGAAGGGGCACCAAGCCCCTTTTCTCTAATGGTTCTAAGATAATTTAATACATTTAACACGTCTAGAAACTTGGAGGATTTGCCATCCTTCCTGGGCCCAGTGAGTTCCCCTCAGAAGTTAGGTGACTTAAGACAGGAGGATGTGGTGGTGAAGACTGTTTAACAGAGAGGAATGAGAAAAGCTGGGAAGGGACGTATTTGGCCAGGGCTCAAAATCTTGAAATTCTTATCCAAGGCTCATCTCTCACTCCTTCTGTACTCTCCCTGAACCACGATTTTGGAACTGTTCCCTGTGCATTTAGGAGTTCTGGTACTCATTTATACCCTGTATCTCTCTGTCTGTCTCTCTTTTCCTTCCTTCTCCACTTCCTTCTCGATACCTGGATGATTCCCACTCATCCCTCAGGTCTTGGTTTAGTTGCTACTTCCTTAGGGAGACCCTCTTGATGCCCCAGGTTAAGCAAGGTTTCTCTTTTCTCATTACAATGATATCTTAGGCTTCTCCCTTTGAAACACTCATCATGTTTATAAGCATTTGTTTAAGGTGTATCTTCCTAG
This sequence comes from Tamandua tetradactyla, assembly GCF_023851605.1. Classification (NCBI taxonomy): domain Eukaryota; kingdom Metazoa; phylum Chordata; class Mammalia; order Pilosa; family Myrmecophagidae; genus Tamandua; species Tamandua tetradactyla. The sequence goes on from NC_135340.1 coordinate 63,213,860, forward strand.
CTAAACTGCAAACTACACGCAGTGTGTCTCTATCCCTAGCACCTGGCATAGTACCCGACCTATCCTTAATAAGTTGTTATTGAGTGAATTATTGAAAAAAAATGAAGATATGAATGAGATAATACAGCACGTGGAAATATTTCCAAGTGCTCTGCAGCATGGGTAGAAAATGGTTATAATACCAAAGGGCATGTGTGGTGTGTTACGACTATTAAATTATTACATTAGGGATTTTTAGGGTAAGGGAAAGGAAAGAGAGAAATTATGGCTCCTAGAAATCATAGTCTTAAAAAAATTCCCACTTACCAGCAGTTTAATCAGTTTTAGTCATGTTCTTGAGAATTACTTTGAACTTTTAAATAACTTTAAAGAATAGCATGGACTTGGAATTTCTATCAGAAGGAGCCAAGTTTTTAAAGAATTTAAAATACTGCCTTAGCTCACTGCTCCTATTCTTTTTGCAGGGTGGAGGAGGGTGGTAATCACAGCTATACCCAGAATAAGAAATCTTCATATATCCCCTCACTATAAAAGAAGTAATGAAATTAATAGGAAACATTGGCATAATTCCATAAGAAATATGAAAGTATTCTTGGAAGGGACTACCTTCTAGGCGGCAAGTTCTTATTGGTTTAATTTTAGTCCCTAAATTTGATTATCTAACTCTGTCCTTTGGGGCATTATTTATACTATCCACCACCTGCTCCTCTAAAGCTGCAAAACTTTCCCAAAACACAAATTCCTTCAGCAACGTATAAGAATGAAACGATGAAGTAGCAGTATAACTTATTTTTATGGAAATATTGTTACAATATGAAAGTTAATGTCCTACACATGCGATGTGGAAAAGTTGTGTCCAACAATTACCACGAGCGGTAATAGGACACTTAATGCCCTAGCAAGTATGGAGTGGGTGAGTCCCTAATTGGGAATTTCACATCTCAGATATCCTTTTGTTCACTTTCTCAAGCTGGAATAAAGGGTTTAGCTTAATTCTTATGAATGTGTCAGGCATTTATTTTCATGTTAGTTTACGGTCTGATCTTCTTGGAATGGGGTCTTCTGTGAGATTTGAGCAGAGAAAGCACCTTTCAGTGAGAGAGCGCTCATGATGACAAAGGAGTGAAAGGACCCCATGAAGCAGAGCACACAAGAGCCAGGGAGAACCATGAGCCTTCCAACAGACACACATGTGGCATTTCAGGGCCTCTTTGGGAAGCCTGCGAGTTGGAGAGGAATGTTGCTTAGTTAAATACACTTGACTTTTCCATGAAGCTTTTAAGAGCAAGGACCACAGGTGTCCATATGGCCTAAAAGGAATAAGAGGGTAGGGGAGCCTATGGGGGAGGGTGGTTGCACCTACCTATTGCCCTGCTTTGTTCTAAACAGTTCTCGTATACGCTGCTGCACTTGGAGTTTCCAGGCTGTATGAACAACAAATTGCAAAACATTCACAAAGATAGTACACACTCATAAGCTTAAAAAAAACAAAGGCACTAATAAAATTCTCAGCAGAATATATCAGAGTGGTTCACGTTCTGACACAGGAAGTGCCTGAAAGGTAAGAAAAAGAAACTCAGATTTTGGATGAGGGCCTTAAAGTCCTGTCATAGCACCATACTTTGGAGCTACAGTGGTAGGTCTGGTTGGGAAGGGTACCTCTGCTTCTGCTTCTGCTTCTGCTTCTGCTTCTGCTTCTGCTTGGAAGGTCACATTCCAGGATTCAAGCCAAGCATCATCCAGAAAGTATGATTTCCAGGATGCTTGTATAGATACAACCAGGTAGCAAGCCTCTATTAAACTTTGCATGGGCAGAATGGAGCTCAAGTGAACTGAGGCTTGTGCCAGGCTCACCTTTTATCCTTGGAAAATATCCAATAAAAGAGCTTAAATCATCCCTATACATATAGTTTTCTTTGATAATAGAATAGGGATTTCTAGATGCCTTTGAGAAGGTCAGTGTCTGTGCTTTAGAAGGATGAATCTGGCAGTAGTGTGCAGAGGGGTTGACAGAAATTGGAAACGGAAGGAGACTGGAGACAGAGATTGGATGCAAGCTTTTAGAATCATCTAGGCAAGTGAGACTCAGAACTTAGAAGGTGGCAGTCAGAATGGGAAAAGATAGGGTGAATTCAAAAGGTACTTTCACGGTAGAATCTTAGATCTTGAAGACTGAGTTGATACGGGGTCCAACATGTGAAAGAAACAAAAGAGCTTGGTTTAGTGAAAACAATGGTAATGCCATTAATAAACATGAATAACTTGGTAAAGAAATCTGGTTTGGAGTCAAGAAGAAAATGGTGAGTATATAAGTGGATATAAATCAGCAATATAACACAATGTGATGTTACAGCTGGACAGATAGTTGAGTGCTAGAGACAAAGAAGCTGGAGGAGTGTGTCCATAGGTGGCCTGACAGAGGAGTGGTGAGAAACAAAGGCAGAGAGTCCAGAGACTCTCTGGGGACTGAGTTTGGGGGGGAGGGAATGGCAAAATTATGATATAAAAAGAAAATATGCAACTTATTTTGAGCTGCACCAAAAATAAGATGGATTGATGGATAGAGGGACGATAGATGGTTAGATATATGAAAAACAAATACGGTAAAATGTTAAATGTAAAATCTAGATGGTGAGTATATGGATGTTCGCTATGCAATTCTTTCAACTTGTCTGTATGTTTGAAAATATTCACAATAAAATGCTGGGGAAAGAAAGAAAAGCAGCAACTAGAGATGCATGATGAGAATCACAAAATGGAAATGTTTTGCAAGCTAATGGAAAAGATCCATTAGTAATAAAGAAGAGGCAGCCAACAAGTATCAAATGGTGTAGACAGATTCAGAGCATCGAGAAAGGAAACAGATTTGGCAATTAAACCATGGGTGACCATTGTAAAATTAATTTCTATCAAGTTATGAAGCAGAGTTCAGATCCTATTGAGCTTAAGGAAAGTGTACTATGGAAGAGAAAGCAAAGGCTAGAGATAATGCCTTTTAGATATTCACAGACGAAAAGGAAGATGAGATGAAAGTGGGACATTTTTAGTTGGGTTGAGGTAGTCCATGTTTATTTGCAGATATAAGGGAAAAGACCAGTAGATAAAGAGAGAATGAAGATTGAGACAGAGGTTGACGGACAGAAAAAAAGGACAGAGAAGGGCAGGAGGGGATAGGAAAAGGAGCACCAGGGAAAGGGTTAGGTGTGGAGACAATAGCCAAGGGAGAGAAACAAGGAGTACGTGGGAAAACTTGGAGATGGGGAAGGATGAAGTTGAGGGTAGCACGTTGGATTGCCCCAGTATTCCCAAGGAAGTCATATGCTGAGGCTGAGGCTGGGGGATTAGGGGTGAAGATGATCAAGTACAGACTTGGACAGTAATTCCCTCTCTGACCCCAGATTTGAGGAAGATGGGACTTTCTTTAAACTAGCATTTGGAAACCCTCAAATTAAGCACTCTAGAGACAAGGATAGAATATCATTGTTGGTTCCAGTAACAATAAAGCATTACTCACCAAATAGCACAACTTTTCACACCGTATGGGGCAGTAAGCCATCTGCTCTGTGGCTTGGACTTTCATCCGCACATCTGAAACACCACCTGCAGGGGGCGGCTTCCCTGGGATTTCATTGTAATACTCATGATCTTCTTTCTCCTCGGTACTGCCATCAATATGGACCTCCTCACTGTAAGGGAAAAAAGACTGCCCTAGAGGCTGGGTGGGAATTCAATTGCTGTGGGGGTAGTAGAGGGATCAGAACAATGCAAACCTTCCCAAGAAACTGTGCATTCAGGTTTCCAGTTTATAGCCAAGCTTAAGTGATGTCAAACATCTGGATGGGAGCATCCAGATGGTTGAGTTGTTTCATTTTCCTTAGAAAAATAAAGTGGGGTAGACCAAAACAAAGTGCCAGTGTGATACTTTAGTATCACACCACAATGCTAAAAAAACATGAACTCCCTAAATGCAAACCATTTTGTCAGAGGATCATAAAAATACACTTTTCCTGAGTATCTCCAGCACACTTTGATTGTCCCACTTAGGAAATGTTTTGCTCAAAGAAAAAAAATTTAGATACCCCTAAAGAGTGGGAGAAGGATCAAAGCTGATGGTGGAGTATAACAGTTAAGGTAGAGTTTAATAAATATGTATGATTGCTGAATCACTATATTGATATTTCTTTTAGTTTCCAGTATCTTAGAGCAGCTAGAAGTAAAAACCTAAAATCGTAGAAGTGTAACCCATACCAAACTCTGAAATCTATTCTATAACCAATTGTTGTGATGTGCTTTAAAATTTATTGCGCTTTTTTGTATATATGTTGTTTTTCACAAAAAAAGTTGATTGTGATGATAAATGCACAGTTATATGATATTGTGAACCAATGTACACTTTGGATGACTACATGGTATGTGAATATATAATATATATCAATAAAATTTTTTAAAAAAAGAAAATTCAGATATTATTCTTTGTGTAGAGGGTCTGGCCTACTTTTATTAAATTAAGATTAAAAGAAAAATAAAACAGCTATGGCCAGTTATCTTGTCTGCACGAATTTGGAAGTGTATGAAATTCATAAAGAAATATTAGAACCATATGTGGCAAGTGGGCAGATTTCTATAACATGCAATTGTTTTAAAAATGGAAACAGGGCAAAAAATACATGGACTTTTCTTCCAAATCGGAATTAGTAAAAGTTTCTTATGAAACAGAATAAATCAATTCCTTCTGGATTCAACTGATGCCATTAACAACCCACACAGTTTTGCTGGGTTCATTACATGTCACCAAAATGACGGCACTAAGATGTACCTGCTATCCTGGGAAAGTTTCAACACCAAGACCTTCCTGGTAATCCCCCTCCTTTGTCGCCCTACACCACCTCCTAAAAGGAGATCTCCAAATCCAGTGTTTGTTGACACACAAAATGACAAATCAGGAAAAAACGCAATCAAAAAGGCCCAAGAGCTTAGTTTCTCAGGCGTGAATTGTGCGAGCCAGAGGCCTCACTGCATTCCATGCGTGGTGGCATCTGATGAGCCTGAAAGGGTTCAGCTTTCATGTTGGACTTTCTGTGCCTTAGTCAGAACAACCAGATTGTTGGGTCACATCGTGTTCCAACCCTCCCACTAGTTTATCTGAAGTTGATCTATTTACATTGCAAAATAGCATGGTCTCACAGGAAGTTCTGTTACAGATACTTGCTTCTTACTATTTTGCTTTTTTGTACTTAATGCTTTTTAAAATTGATATTAAGGGATGTGGGCATTAAGATAAAGCTGATAAATTTGTTGATAGCTTATTTTATATTGCTAATTAATTCATAACTGTTTGTAACATTGGAATACCAGGGCTTATCCTGTCTTACACTTTAGTGTCTCCTTTAGTCTTATCACAAAGCAAGAGAAAATATCTAGACTAATATGGATGGGAGAAAACTGGAAAATTTCACTACTACTTTATATTGAAACTATGCCTACGTGTAGGAAAAAACTACTAATTTCACTATTCGATTTATAAACAGCATATTAATTTAGAAAGAAAACAAAATACAGTGAATCAAATAAAACAGTTATAGAATTCTTGGCTGACCTTTCACAAGAGGCATTCAAAGAAGGATTTTTCAAGTATTGCTTAAACCGGAGTTCAAAAGCATGTCCTATGGTACTTATGACATCTTGAGCCATTCCATTGTGGCATTCCAATATGTGGCAGGCTGCAAGAGAAAACGAAAAATAATATTATAATACATTTTTTGGTAAAAGAAGTCGACATAAAATCCACAAATACTTCCAGAACATGAATTGGCAACTGAATAAAAGGAAGTAGGTTTACAAGTTCTCTTCAGCTCTGAAATAGTACAAAGTATACCTCATATTTCATATGAATCAAAGAGAACAAACACTCATGTTTTACATCTAAATATCTCAAAACACAAATGTTGGTCAATCAGATATTTTGAGCCCACATTTTTATAAGTAAACTGACCTTTAGTAATAATGAGATAAATTTTCAGTGCTAGCTCTACAATTCAATTACAGGAGATGCTTAGGGCAGTAATCTGATGGGAAGACAGGGTTTGAGACCTTGTCTTTGCAGGGTACATTACAGAAGACTGAAAAAGGGGGTTTGGGTGCTTTAGAATACCACACCCCCAGCCACCCTTCTGCCCAGTCACCGCTACTATAAATTAGGGATAAGTAAGGTAATTCACATCTTTAAATCCCACTAAAGAACCAAAATCAAGATTTTATGAAGGTGTCATTACCAGAAGGTATTAAAATTTTCATTAGATACTTTCTTCGAGAAGTTGTTAATAGGAAGAGGCTGGTTTTTACAAGTAAGACAGATTGGGAAGGGTAACTCATAGAATAGCACAGTTAAACAGGCTAGTAGATCTGTTGCTGCTATGTAAACACAAGAGCTCATGTTAGGGGATAGTAATCTCCCCAACATAATTTTTTCCCATTTTTTGTTTGTTTGTTTGTTTGTTTTTTGCATGGGCAGGCACTGGGAATCGAACCTGAGTCTCAGGCATGGCAGGTGAGAACTCTGCCTGCTGAACCCCCATCGCACCGCCCTCCCCACCATTTTTAGCATCACTCTGGCCTAGGTTAGAGTACGGTGTACTGCTTAGGGCCTTGGAGTATGAAGATTTAATTGAAATGGAAACTTCTTAAGGAAGACTTAGAAAGAGTCCTAAGGATGCTGTAAAAATAGGGCAATCAGCCTCATGAGGAATAAAAAAGGAAGAGTATTAATTTGTATAGCCTGAAAAACTGAGGAATGATGAAAGGCTTGATAGTTTAATGTACACAAAATAATTTTTATTAATTAAATTAATTAATAACAATGAAAATGGAAAACACATGGGCTTTGGGTTTAATTGAGTACATGGGGAATTAGACTAAATACCCAGGGAAAGCTTCTCAGGCCATGGAATTTTGAAACGAAGACTGGAACATATTACTAAAGTGATACCCGAAGAGAAGAGAGATTATCTTTGTGGAATGATTTAATTGTGTTGTGACTTGGAAGTATGACTTTATGCTTTTCATTGCCCTGGAAAGGATTTCATATTTACTTCAGGGAAAAAGTAATTCATTCACATCTGGCAGACTTGTAGCGCCTACAGCAGTAGGTTATAGCAGAACCCACAACAGTGATTAGTAGAACCTATAAGAGAGTTCCTCAGCTTTGTGCTGATAATTATCTCGAGGAATCGCAAATAATTTTCATTCCAGGATAAACTTGACTTTTATTTAAAGGATATATGTCTCTGAACACCTTGGCGAGTGATTTGAGTGTGTTTGTGTGTGAATATATGTGTGTGGTGGTGGTGACAACCCTAAGTAAACAATATTAAGGTGTCAAATCTACAAAGGAGTTATAATTACCACTTCTTACAAGGTTGTCCCTTTAAAGAAGTTCCTTGGATTGTGAAACAGACCTAGAAGCCAATTCTAGGTTTTGAAAACCCAATTAAGAAGAGCTATAAATTCACTATCTTTGGTAACTATTTTATATCAGTCCTTTTTGTTTCTCTCTACTAGCCCTACTCAGTGGCCAACACATAGAAGGCGTCTTAAAAAAATACTTGTTGAATGAATATGTTTTCCTGAATCATGTTGATAATTCTGTCTCCAGAAAGGAAAAATAGCCCTCAATTTGATTGAAGTGAGACTTGCAGGAAGACCCCATAGAAGGCACCCTCATAGCTATGGAGCGCCCCGAATGACCCCCCCCGAATGACCCCTGGGGTCCTTTGTCAAATAGCTCCTCCTCCCAGTCAGGCCTCAAATCCTCAAAACCTGCAAAGTGCCTTGGCTGGAGATGTGTCCTCGGTTTAGGCCAAGAGAAATTGCATTCAATTATGATTTTTTAAAAGGGCGATTCACTTGAATTCTTCTGTTTTTAATTTCATAAATTGCTGGTCTGATTAAAAAGGAAGTCAAGTAACGAATTTTTGTAATTCTCTTCAGATGAAGAATCTGTGATGTCCAGGAGAGATAAAGATGGGAAAGAACGATGAAAGAGGCAGAACATTCAAGGGGAGAGGAGGAGGGAGGAGGGGGGAGGAGGGAGAAGAGGGGAGGAGGAGGAAGAGGAGAAGGAGGAGGAAGAGAGCTAAACTGGACTTCCAGCAGGAGGGATGAAAGAGGAAAGGCGTTTGAAAGGGTATAATGGGAAGAACTCAGTGAAAAGATTCAGATCCAAGGTCCTCACCTGCCAAGAGAGGGCACTGGGTGATCTCTGTTCTCCCTTTTTGCTTTATTCAAATTCTATCCTTCCTCTGCCATAGGAGCTTAAGCCTTTCAAGGAACAGGGTGCATGTGGGCACTCAGGAATGAATTAATCAATCAATCAAACCCACAAACCTACCCTTCACCTCTATCGCTTCTAACACACTTCTAAAATGGGTTACTTATATTGACTCTTCTGATTCTGAGCACAAATACCTGTTTTGAAGTCTGGGTCCTGTTCCTGGGCTGATGCTACCAACATAATTCTCTTTTTTGCTTTGGATGGCTCTGCTACTGCTGTTTTATGCTTTTTTTTCCGAGAAGAGTATACAGGAATAAAACAGTGGTGTCTACTGCCATGAAAGAAGTGGTAATGAACACAGAGGCTGACTCTGAGCATATGTTCTGCCCAGAGGAAGGCAGTCTCACCTCCTTCAGGGGACTAGCACGTTTGATGGTGCTATCGTTGCCTCTCAAAGACATGCTGCTCTTGGTTCTTTTTTAGGCTGGCCTTGGGCAAGGATTGTGAAGCACGTACAGGTACGCCCATTTACCAGTATTAGGCCCATCTCCAAAAGCCTGGCTAAGGAGCTGGGGTGGCCCAGAATTGCCCAAACCTCAGCTAATGGAAAAGGAGAAAGACAAGTATATAAAAAGTCCCAATTTCCAAAAAGAGAGTATGACTTTCCAGTGATACGATAACTTTGCTCTGGAGGCTAAGCATTCATCTCCATGTCTGGAATCAGATGCAGATCTGGGTTCTTTTCACCCCCTTTTGTAGCCAGACAAACCCACAGTTCTACCTATGGGTGTCAGCTTCTGTGTAAAGTAAGATCTCAAAGAAACTTAGGTTCATATTTTCCCTTCTTTTTCATTTAGCACTTAATAGGATAATCATGGACAAGAGGTTGAGAACTATAAAAATGGAGAAACAGTACCTTCTTTATTAGTTTTATATTTGTTTTTAATAGGCCTGCTAGTTTTGTTATTAGAACACTAGAAATTCAAAAGTTCAGCTTCTCAGATGAACCACCAGATGGCGCTGTGGGCCGAAGGCAGAAAGTCCCCCACATCTGACCCCTTGCTGAGGAAGGAATAAGCCCAAAGCAAGGCAGCGGCCAGTCCACAGGAAACCTATCACTAGTTTACTAAACATGAACAAATAGGTAAAATTAAATAGATTTTATGTCTGCCTTTCTTTCTAAAACTTTCTGTAGAAACTCAGGACCATCGCTTTCCTATATCAAGCAGTCCAGGTAAATGGCTTCTGCACTGAGTAGGTTCAGAATAAATATTTACACCTTCTGGAACTGCTACACATTTGGAGCAAGAGGTGAAGAGAATACAGGTTCCCTCTCACTTACAGCAATTACAGGGGCAAGTTTTATTAGTCATGAAGTAAGCTTCCAACATTTTTACTGGGATTTAACATTTTCTTCAGAAGGGACTTGTAGAAAATGAGGAGTTCATGAAAAAGTCCCAGCCAAGATGGAAAAAATGGCAACGGCCCTGACTTGAACGCACTAATATTAAAAATGATACAGCAAAGGGCAGACAGTGGGAGCATTCAGGATCATTAGTTGGTCTTGGCTGCTTGCCTCCACTTCCTGCCAACCATGCTCTCCTCTCCATCCCTGCAGTCAGGTACCACCTTCAACAGTCTACTGAAGTTGTGCTTTCCAAGGTGACCAATGGCCTGTGTAGTTGCTGAGCTGAATGGCATCTTCCCACATTCATTCCCCTTAATTTCTTCTCAGTGTGTGTCTTCTCTTGAGAAAAGACTTCTCTTGAGAAACTTGCTCTCCCTCCATCTTTGTCTCCTGATATGTCCCTTACCCCTGACAGCTCCTGATTCTTCACTGTTTCCTCTCACTCCTCCTTCTTACTGAAATCCTCAGCCCTCTTGTTTCTGGGTTCCTCTGGTGAGCTCGTTCACTCTGAGAGCTTAGAAGTTACATGCATTTTTCCCAAACCTGCACCTGCAGCCTTGGCCTCATTCTCTCACTCATGCTCTCTTTCTTCCCCTCTCCCTCTCTCTCTCTTTCAAGAATCAGTCCCTGGGCTTCTCCTGTCCACCAGACACTTCCGCCTGGATGATCCAAACTCACTAGATTATTTTATTAAGTTGTCTTCTTGGCCTCGTTTTCTTTTTGTATTTATTCAAGGATTTAAAACAGTTTTTTTTCATTTTAAAAACATAATAAATATTTGTTGTAAAAGTTTTAGAAAATAAAAAGGCACCAAGAAGAAATAAAGACTGCACAAAATCTCACTATCCTGGGAAAAACCCAGTTGACAATTTTTGTCATGTTTCTTTCCAATCATTTTTCTCTCTATATATATTTACCTACAAAACATTACCTGGGATCATAAAACACACATTATTTTATAATCTGCATTTTGTACTAAGAGCATTGTGAATAGTTTCCTCATGCCATTACTTATTCTTCTATACTATATTTAGTTATTGCATAGTACTAAATTCTACAAATAATTTGCAATTCATGAATATTAAATTTATTCTGCTTTTTCCGATCACATAAATAATATATGACAATGATCCTTGTGCTTGTCCTAATTACTTCCTGAAATGTGACATTGCTGGTTCAAAGGTATATACATTTTAAGATTTTTGATGCAAATTGCTAAATTGCTTTCTACAAAGTTTGGATCAATCTATACTCCTACCAGAAGTGACCAAGACTGACCACCATGACCCTAAACCCTCACCCATTCTTGGCATTATATGTTTTTTTAATGCTTGAAGTTTGAAGGTGAAATACAATAACTCTTTATAATTTGTGTTTCTTTGCTACTGAGATTAAATTTTTTTCAATTAAAAAAAATTGGGGGTGCTTTGCAATGTTCTTTGTAAAGGTGTGTTTGGTACCTAGAATCAGTCCACCTCATCCACTTATTTGGCTCTGTGACCTTAGGAAACTACCTTATTTTTCTCAACTCCAGTGTTTTCTTTTACAAAAAAGGAGTAATATTACTTCCTACATCATAGGATTATTGTGAGAATGAAATGTGTGCAAATCACACCTGACAAATTCCTGGCTTATGATAAGCTATACAATAAATGGTAGCTGTGATTCCTTACCCTGAGTTTCCATTAGTTTGTCTTTTTCCTATTTGTACAGATCCCTGCTGCCTTAGTGACAGCGCCACTCTCCAAACCACATGGGATAATAATAATAATAGCTACCATTTATAGCGATATAAGACACTTGCTCTGCATACAGTATCTAACTAAATCCTCAGGATCTTCTGATTCTTATTTCTCCATCCATCCTCATATCTTACTGCCCATCAACACCAAAAGGTAGATGTTTTCTGTTCTCATTTAAAAGGTAAAGAAACCAAAGCTCAAGGATGTGAAACCACTTGCCTGCGGTCATACGATGAGAAGGTGGAAGGACTGTGATTTCAATCCAGTCTGACTCTGGTATCTATCTTATTTTGTATACACAGACTGAGAGCTAAAGAAAGAAAAAACTGAAGCTTCTATAAGGTCTATTTCTGATCTCTCTTCTTAGCCCTCAAATCCCATCAATGACTTCACTCAACAGTTCGTATAAATGCCTTTTCAGAATCCCGATGCCAGGATCTCCATGAATCCCCTTCAAGCAGCTCAGTTTAGACAAACTATTCAGGTACCAGAACAGGAGCTTTCAAAGTGAACGTGCTTCATCACAATTCTCTCTGGTTCTCTGTTTCACTTAAGCAGGGGGGAAGATTTGCAAGCAAGTGGATCCTGCTTAGCCGCTGCCCTTGGCAACCTACATTAATCCTTGAAATCCTCACCACAATTTACTGAAAAGCAAATGACCTGCCCAGAGATATTCAGTGCTGATGGCAAAGTTACTAAGCATCTAGATTTCCTGATGTGGTTTTTCTTCTTTTCACCCTGTCCTTTTCATGTTAAGAGAAAAGGCTTTCCTTCTGAAAGGCCTTCCAAAAAATACCAAGCAGTTAGTCTTTAAGAAAGCGCAGGTGATGATGATTAAAAGTAATTTTCATTTTCTGGTATCCTTTATTGTATTCTGTTCCTTTATCCCCATTCCCCTTTCGCTATTTGTTGTCTCTATCCATTCTTCATTATTTAAAGGGAGTTGAATTTAATGGAGCGTTACATATAGTGTTTATAATCTACTCCTTCCTATCTCTTTGAGGCCATGTTCTTTAGGCAAACATTTACTGAGAACCTACTATGAGACATGCTCTGTGCAGCTGATCCTCCTCATTTCATTTCTGACAGTCACAGTAGCTTTCAAATGGACCTTCCCACCTTACGTTTCTCTATGAATCTATCTACTGCATTCTACTGCCAGATCAATCTTCCTACCCTGCTTTTAAATAGCAGTCTCCACCCATTTCCCCAAGGATTAGGTCTCTATTTATTAGCCTTCCCCTATCTGCCCCCTAGATACCTTTTAGGCTTTTACTCTGTGCACAATCTTCATTGCCATGTGTTCTATTCATTTGCTCCCCAGTCTGCCATGTGCATTTCCACCTCTCGGTCTCCTAGCTCTTCAATTTCTAAATTCCACTCCATGTACACTTAATAAATGATTTTGGGGCAAACTCCAATCCTAGGGTGGCAGAGGGTGCTGCACAGCTAATAGGTTCTAGTGAAGGAAAAGAACCAATCTAACACTTGTCCCTAAAGAGAATCCAAATGTCCCAGAATCAGGAATGGAAAGTAATACTAGCTATGTCTGTCAAGAGAGATCCAGTGAGCTGAGGAACCTTAGAACCCTTGATCCAAAGATGAGTTTCTTGAGCAACCTTATTAAATCCTGAGATGATAAATCCAATCAATTCATGCTTCCCTTCATTCAGCTATGCAAACAAAATATTTAGTGAGCATCACCTATATGCTAGGCATTTTAGTGGGTGCTTGGGAAACAACAGTGCACAAAATAAACAGGTTCCTGTCCTCGTGGATTTTCAACCTAAAGTTAATGACAGACATTAAACATGTCAAAAACAGGTAAATAAAAATAATTTTTAAAATGTGGGTAAAGTGTTATTAAGAAGAGAAAGAAATAAAAAAGAAGAGAAAGGAGGTGTTATGACGGAGCGTGTAGGGAGAATGTGCTGCTAGAGAGAGGAGATGTTACGAGTCTAAGAAAGTTTCTCTGAAGAAGAGACATTCAAGCTAAAATCCAAAAGATGAGAACTCCATATTCAAAGTGACAGTCCAAGCTCCTGAACGACAATTGTATAAGTTCAATAGAATCAACACACACATACACATACACACACACACACACACACATACACACTAGCAAACGTCAATTCAGGCCAATAACTTCACTAGTTTAGAACTAAATAGAATTCATTTGGTCATTGGGAGCATGGCAGCCAGCCCCTTCTACCTCAACCAAAGCAGGTTCTTGTTCTATGCAAAGAGATGAGTCCTTTTGGGTTGCGTGTTTTTCAAATGACTTAAACCCCATTATATATTTTTTTCTACTTTGTTCTGCTAGCAGAACTATTTATTCCCAACTCAAATTCACATAATATTTCAAAAACCCAATGTAGCATCCAGTGATCCTCATCACTCTATATATTGCAGGTAACTGTTTATCACTTCTTAAAGTCGGTAAATACCAGCTCTTAAAAAAGTCTAGAAATTGCTTTCCATACCTCGTTGATTAACTGGATCTTTAGCTACGTAGGCAACATAGTCTGTAGTATCCTATAAAAAAGGGAAAATGATTTTGTTTAAAATGAATGGATTGTACTATTGAAAAGTGAGTACATTTAGGACACAATACTGAGGCAAGGACTTGAAGACTGTTTCTGTCTAAAAGGATAAGGAAACCCTCCTAGGGGACATGTAAACACATATACACTATACAGCATAACAATTGTGGAGTCCACATTCTCTTCCCCTTGGGGAAAGAATTTGAATATTAAAAATTAAGAGGCAAACCTTATCACTAAAAATAAAAGGTAATACAGATAGAGGACGTCAGGACACACAGTCTTAAAAAAATGGTTAGAGTCTATGACTCATACATTGAAGGTGGAAATACCAGGGTTTACATGATCACCAAGATGTCATAAGCTAGGAGGTGGCAGCATGATTTCACTACCGTCACCCTAGATATGAGGCACATCAGGAAAAAAGCTGATTAAAGAGGCACACTGGACTTTGTGTTTATTGTCTTGCTTATATGCAATGCAAGTTAAATTAAGGAACACGACAAAGCAAAAATATGAGGTGCTTATTTGATCAAAATACAGTAGAAAAATCCTTTTTTTTATAAAGTGTTCATGAAAAACCTAAGGACAAAGAGAGATGCACTGCTGACTTTGTAAAAATAAAAAGCCATGTGGTATTTTCAACTTTCATTGAAAAGGGTAAGTTGATGAATGATAAGATTTTAATAATTAAAAATGGTTTTTGTTATCTCAGGTCTCAGGGAAAAAAAAATACACACAATGCCATTTGCAGATTAAAAGTATGACTCTCTAGAGGAAAGATGCAATCCGCTGGCAGGAAACAAATGCCCGTGTTAGTAATACTCTCAAGGACAATCACTTAATAACCCACAATGAATCACACAGGAAGCAGAACTCAGGGTCAGCATAACTTGTCTCAAGCTATTTAAAAAAATAACACACTCCTAAGTAAATTTCTCATATGTGAAAAAAAAAGGTTTGAATGATCTTCTAAATAAAGAGGGGTCATTTCTACAAGCTTCGCCTTATTTTAATTCAGAAGCACAGCCACAATTGCTGGGGACTTAGCCACTGTTTTCAAAGTTGATGAGGAGGTATGATGCCAATAACACTGTCAGGTGCTTTAGATACTGGAAAAAGAGGCCATTGGACCTTTCCTGACCTCAGTTTCATCATCTTCAAATCAGACTTTCATGCAATTACAGTTCTAAAATTCTATGACTTGTAAATATCTAGGAGAATTTAAGTCTGTTAAAAGTAAGGCACAAATAGGGGGAACATAAGAAAATGTATTTAATTCTGACATACATGAAATGCATTTTGGAAATGGAGAAAGCATATCTGGATATAGAAGCATTGTCAAGAACTGTTTGCAGTGCTGATAGAAGGAAAAAAAGTGAGCTGTTTTTAGGACTATGGTAAAGATAAGAAGAAGCAAAGTCAGGAGTTGAGAAACCATAGCCAGTATTTTTAAAATTTTGGAGGCAATTTGATAGCAAGTTTACTACAACTGGGTCAGAGGGACTTCGTTAACTCATCTTCCTGCTGTGCTCAGTTAGCTATGAAGTTATAAATTATCTCAGTGAGATCCTAAGCCCTTAGGCAAAAACAAATATGGACATTAGTTAGTAATAGAAGGTGATAGTCACCATTTATCACTATGTGCCAAACATGTGCTAAGCACTTTACTTGCATCATTTCACTTAATTCTCACACCACCATGAGGCAAGAGTAGTCATTTCTCATTTTATCGATGATGACCCTAACACTTAGAGGGGTGAAGTCAGTCAAGACTACTTGATTCCAAAGTCTGGCACTATACCATAGCGCCTCCCTCACCTGAGGGTACAACCACACTCAGGGGATTCCTATTGCTTTTGCTTATAGGGGCTTCAGATTGCTATTTTAAAGTCAAATCAGGTAGTACTTATTGCCATGGTTTGCTAATCCCCAACCTACATCATTCCTCTTAACTCTTAAGAACACCTAGGGCTGGAACTGAGACTCTGTAAAATTAGTTTCATGTGCTAAGTTTGTTTTCCTGGAACCTACAATTTCCAGAGGGTTCCTAGGCCAGATAAATCCTGAAACCCAGAGGGACAAGCCTCTCCAAGATTATCAACTAACTGCATCCCCCATCCTTTAGTGTCGACACCCTTTCTCAATATGAAAAAGGCAGAATGGCATTTCCTAAAGAACCTTATAGATTGGAAAAAGGATCAAAGGAGAAGGAATTATGCTAGAGAAGTAAGATTAACATATGACTATGACTACTGCATTACTATTATTGATATTTCTTCTAGCCTCAAGTGTTTTAGAGCAGCTAGAAGGAAAAATCTGAGCTAGTGGAATGGTAGCCCATAATAAACTCTGAAATCTTGTTCTGGCACTATTTGTTGAACTGTATTTTGAAAAGTACTACTTTTTCTTTCTTTTCATGATATACATATATTTCACAATAAAAATGCTTTTTAAAAATGTCAAATCAGAAGGCTTGCTTTTCAGCTGTAGAGAGCACAGGGATCCCACTCAATTCTGCAGGTATAAACTTTCCCAGAGTGGCTATAAATTCTTTACTGTTGTTTTTAGTGGTGGCAATGCCTTGGTGAGTTGAAAGAACTAAAGGGAAAGCAGATTAAAACAGAGTGAAAAGAATTAAGATTTGGGAGTAATATGATGGGGATTGTGGAAGGCATGTTTAAAGTAAGTGAGGATTTGCTTGTCAATCCCAAAACGACAACAACCCTTGAAACCTGAAAAGGGAAAATTTAGGGCAAACACCAATCATTAATTCTCACACTAAAATTATAGAATTCATTTAAGTATCTTAAGAAAAATATTTTAGTTCCTTTGTGGCGGAATGAGCTATAAAGGGCTAGGAAGAGAAAAAATAAACGCCAGCTGGTGTTTTCAAGCTGGATTCAATTGACCTTCTTTGCTACCCAACATATCCCTTGGTGTCACTGTTGAGGCCACGTTACAAGGCTAAATGGATCAGAGATCTGATCTAGTAGAGTGCTGGGTGCTTAAACTGACATTGCAGCTGCTAAAAGCTGGCCACCTTGGATGCCTCCTGCTTGCAGAAAATCCACAATTAGACATCTGTGGACTCTCTGGAATCTCTTGGCGGGGGAAGGCGGAGCTCTTTTGTAAATTTGGTTTACTTTCAAATGGTAGCATCATGGAACTATACCCAAGGCTGAAAGGTGAGGAAATGGAGAAACCCAAAGGGAAAACTGATCATTCACTGATTTAAAAAAATGATAATGATGTGACATCGTGTAAAAGATTTTCTTCTGTCTGCTTCATAAGGAGGTCATCCAGGTTTGATGTGCTTAAATACTTCAAGTCACTGTTAGCCAATGTGAAGATAAGAAATTATTAAATTATTTTTAATAATGGCATTTAAATAGCACTTGGTTATAAATTTCACACAAAACAAATTACAGCAATACCAAGTGGAAGAACTTGCTTAAATACTTTAGATGCTAGTAACCAAAGCAATCACTACAACAGGGCAACTTCAGAACTTTACTACCTTTCAAGATAGGCAATTTATTTTTTCCTTTAAAATATTTAGCATAAAGTTTAAAACACATCAAAGCTTTGCAGTAATACCTGCTGCCTGGTTTGGTTTTTAATCACTTGTCCATACCATTTTTGAGTTTCTGGGTTATATGTCCTCTCATTTATGACACTAAATTTCATTCCTCAATTGAAAGTGAGAAATTAAAAGTGAATCGAAAACATCTCTTGGAAAACTGAATTTCGTGGCCTTTCTTCTAAAGGGTATAATATTTAATAATACACACTTTGCAGAAAAGAAGGTAATACATTCAAGGAAAGAACAAGTTCTATATATGTTCACCACATGTTTTGTTGATGGTACTGATGTTCAATCATTCTGAAATTGTACTCTGCCTTCTAGTCTTCCATATGCTTTCAGGTACAGGAAAAAGACTTAGGCTATCACTAAGGGGCAAAATTCTCCTCCGAGTCTCTTAGTTTAAGGCAATTCCTTACTTGTTCAGTTTTAGGTTCCCTCGCTTCAATGCCACTCTACTTTGCTGTGGTGCAGAAAGGATGCAGTAGGGAGTCACAGTATGACACTCTATTCTGCAAAGTAGCCTAGGAGAGTGCCCATTCTGTCCCTCACAAAGTGAATGAGCACCTCAGTAATAAGGAACTGTAAATTCTCCTCCATGAGTAGCCTCGGTTGACAGTTAGAATGGCGAATAAGCTTCCCTCATATGCCAAATCCAACTGATTAGTAGTGTCTGCCTAGTACCCGAGTGGAGAAGAATTCTGAGACAGGACTGACAGTATATGAGAGACACTTTCACTTTCCACAACTTAGAAGTTACTAACAAGAAGCTTCTCAGATGATAGCTCCATGGCTAATAATACATCAGAGTATTATTAGCTCATCTGCTAACACTGTTATTTTTGGGTCAGCGACAGGGAGTATTTTGTCAAAAACAGGTTTTTGAAGAAAATAAAACAAATTTTTGATTACCTGCTATTTGTTACTCCTTATAAATTGTAGTACTATATTTGGAAAAGACATGCACTGGCTCATATCCTTTACATGGAACTTTTAATACTTACAAAAAGAACTTTTATTAATCCATACTTACAGGATCCCCTCCAGAAGCAAATGAAATAGACTGCATATGATGATTTGCAATAATCTGAAAAGCAAAAACAAATTAAACACATATGATGTTACAAATTAACTATTAGACTTGGTTACATACAGTCCAAAATGAATGGACATACATTTGTCTGCTTTGACTTTGCCTGCTCAGCATCCCTTAAGAAACCACCCCACCCAAATTCTATAATCAGCCTGTTTAGACCATGAGGTCAGGAAGTTTTGACATGCCCAGCTCACTGTCCCTCCCCACCCAGGCGGATACAAGTTTCAGGTATAGGAAATCAGAAAATGTCATCCTTCTGCTTACAGCAGAGCAACCAATGTCTTTTGGGAGGAAATGGGATGGATAATAGAAGAGGAAACATCTCTCTGGCACTAAGAATCACATAAGCCCACGGCATTTGCAGGCCATCTTTTGTTGCCACATGGGAAAAGCCTGCTAGAAAATGAAGCTTTCCTTCTGGAGAAAATCAGAGCTGCGAGTTAAAAATAGAAAAAAGTCTGGTGGCAACATTTGTTCCATCACTTGAACCAGTAAATACCTCCCTCCTTTTTATTTTTACTTAATTTTTAGATTTTATTTATTTACTTATTTTCGTATAAGTTAGTTTGACTGGTTTCAATTATTCACTACCAAAAGAAATCTGACTAAGGCACTGACATTAAGACTGCCAATATGAAACAAGACTACCCAAATGAACTGCATTTGTTAACCAAGAAGATGTATTTTTTACTTGGGATTGTAGGATTGCTTGCCTAGGAAATAAAGTGTAATGACCAATATGAAGAGTGTATTTGTCATATTGTTTTGAATTTCCTTAAAACACCAATTATACACCTACTGGCTCATCCTCTTTACAAGCACTAGCATTCAAAAATTCAATACACAGTACCTAACGATAAACTATCAAGGACAGCCCTGATGGATTGATTCCTCTATAAATGTTCATAGAAAATTCCTTCCATGCTTGTCGACCCTGTTTCTCAAAAAACATATTTGTTCATCCAAATGTATTGGACTATTTGGATTTGGTCACTACTTTAAGAAGTCTCCAAATTGTTTCTTGACACACCAGGACAGACTACCTTTTGATAGCTGTCAGTCAGACAAGCTAAACCCCTCTCTCTAACCTAAAAGAAGAAACCCTCGAAACAAAAATAAAAGTGGTAAATATGAATTAATAATTTGATCAGCAAACTTCTTCAAGAGAGCATATACTATGTAAGTAGAATATTTATGTGAAACTTTATAACAATAAATTTGAAAAACAAATGAAATGAACAATTCTAGAAAATGTATACATTTCAGAAATAGGTCCCCAAAAGGAAAATATCTAAACATATCAATGACTCTTATATTAACTAAACTGGTTTCAAATATTTACTCCAGAAAACGGTATACCCAGATGTCCCTGTAGAAAGTTTTCACCAAATATTTGAAGAACAGATAATTTTCATCTTATACACAATGATCCAGAGTAGAGAAGAAAGATGAAAAGCAACACAACAAATTTTATGATTACAGCTTAACCCTAATACTGCAACTGGACAAGGGTTGCACAAAAGATGAAAACTATGGGTTAGTCTCACTTATAAACATAGCTGCAAACTACCCTAAATATAATGTTAGAAAATCAAAGCCAAGTAGGATTTATTCCAGAAATGCAAGGCTGTTGCAATATTAGGAAAAAATCTATTCACATAATTCACTACAATAACACATTTAAGGAGAACAAAGCACATGTTCATCTCAACAGATGTCAATGAAGCATTTGGTAAAATTCATGAAAGAAATTCTCAACAAACCAGGAACAGAGAAGGACATTCTTAATTTAAAGGGTAACCACCAAACATCTCATTAATGGTGAAACCTTAGAAACATTGCCTTTAAAGTCAGAAAGTCTCATTTTAACTTCTGTTACTTAACAGTACAAGAAAAAAAGAGAGTTTTAGACTAAAAAAGGAGATAAAATTGTGATTTTTACAGGCCTTATAAATATCTATATTCAAAACAAACAAAAAGTGATTCAACTGATAAATTATTAAAAGAAATAAGAAATAACAATGCACATTTGATTGAAGGCATCAGAGAGCTAGGAAGGTTTTGAGAACTTGAGAGGCCAACATAATGGGGAGAAGGGAAGTGAAAAGAGATGAACCGATATTGAACATTGCTTTCTCTCTTCGGACATTTGCCAATTCACAAGTGACATGTAAGAGGCAGAGAACTAAGGCAGCCTTACAAGACTAGATAGACAAAAATTAGAGCTCAAGACCCAGAGGGAACCTGGCAAATGCCCCAGCTTTAACTGGGGTAGCTGAAGACTCTACCTTACAAGTAGAAGTGAATAAGAACTTGACCAATTCTCATAAAGTCTGAAGCCCAACTTTAAATCGATCCAATCACTGACTAGATCAAGTTTATTTATTCCTACCTTAACTCTCAACTAGAAGCAAAAGTAAATTACCTTTAGAGAAAGATAACATCATCCAGAGCCTAAAATTATCTCAAATTTTCACATCCAATGTCTGACATTCAGAAAAAAACACAAAAAATCCTGGTATAGTAAGGGACAAGAATGGCTAAAAGATAAAGGAAAAAAAAGATTAAAAAAAACTGGAAGAGTGGTCAGACTAATGGAAAATGCTGAAAAGAAAATAAAAGACATATAAGACATGGTAAAAATTATATATATGTATGTAATTACACATATATTTGTAATATAATTGGAGTTCAAGAAAGAGAGGAGAAAAGGATAAAGAGAGAAGCAATATTTAAAGAGATTGTGGCAACAATTTTCCAAAATTGACAAAAGGCATCAAGCCGGAGATTTAAGAAGCTCTGTGAATCCCAGCAGGATAAATACAAAGAAAACCACACATAAGGATCTTACAGAAAAACTGCTAAAAACAAAGGAAAAAAAGAAAGATCTTAGAAGCAGCTAGAAAAAAAGATAATTATATTCAAAGAAGCAACAATAATAAGACTGACATTTCTCAATAGAAAGGAAACGAAAGTCAAAAGTCATTAAAATTTTATCTCCAAAGTGCTGAAATTGTTCACTGAGGATTCCATATGCAGTGAAAGCATCCTTCAAAAATAAAATTAAAATAAAGACAAACAGGAAGTAAAATAATTAATTACCAGCAGACCTATGCTAAAGGCAATACTAAAGGGAATTATCAGGCAGAAGGGAAATTATGCTAGAAGAGGTATGAAGACAACAGAAAGAATGAAGTGTAAACAGTAAATATGTGGGTAAAATTAAATTTAAAATACTACATAAATAATATATATTTTTTGCAGAGTTTAAATGTTGAGTTCTTCAAGGATGCCCATTCCCAAAAGTATACTGGAGATCTTAGCCACTGCAGAAAACATGGAAAAGAAAGTAATAAGGATGGGAAAGAAATAAAACTGTTCCTATTTATAGATAATGTAATCACTGAAAAAAAAAAAGAAAATTTACACATAAATGATGAGAATTTACAAGATAACTTGATAAGGTCACACTTACAAGGTTAATATACAACAAATTATATTGCTATACACCAGCAACAATTAAATAATAACATTTAAAACATGGAAACCATATATAATAGCAACATTTAAGAAGAATAAATTTAACAAAGAATGTATAAAACCTCTACACTAAAACTGAAAAGCATTGAGATAAATTAAAGAACACTTACAGAAATGGAGGCTATGTTCTATGGACTGGATAATTTAATATTGTAAGGATGACCCTTACCCCAAAACCAATTGATAAATTCAATGAAATCTTGATCAAATATTTTGGTTGTGAAAAATTGACCACCTGAATCTAAAATTACATTCAAGTGGCCAAGACTATCTTGACAAGAAAAAAAAAAGATGGAGAACTAACACTAAAAGATTATCATAGCTTTTATTATAAAGTTATGGTAATTATGACAATGTGGTATTAGCATGTGTTTATTAGAATGAACAAGTAAAACCAAACAGAGACTATCGAAACAGACCAACACATATATGAATACTTTACCTATCACAGAGGTAAATTCTTTCAGGTGTCTTCATACCTCTTCTAGCATAATTTCCCTTCTGCCTGATAATTCCCTTTACTATTGCCTTTAGCACGGGACTGCTGGTAATTAATTATTTTACTTCCTGTTTGTCTTTATTTTAACTTTATTTTTGAAGGATACTTTCACTGCATATGGAATCCTCATATGCAGTGTAGTACTGTTTACTACAAAAACAGTAGGAAAAATGTCTTTTACAAAATCTGGTACTGGGTCAATTTAATATGAACACAGAAAAAAAAATAAATCTTGACCTCTTGCTTTATATCATACCTAAAAAACAATTCTAGATTGTAGCTCTAATTACGAAAGTTACAGCAATGCTTCTAGAAGATAACATAGGATACCACCTTCAGGACAAAACATTATAAAATGAACAAAAACAGCACTAGTCTTAAAGAAAAAACTGATAAAGTGGACTACAACAAAATTAGGAACTGCTATTCCACCACTGATGTCATTAAGAGAATGAAAAGGCAAACCACAGAATGAGAGATCTTGACAAAATAAATGAAAGAGAGCTTAAAAATTAGTAAGTGAAAGCCAAACAACGCAAATTTTAAAAGCAGGCAAAGGACATCAGCATTCACTTTGTAAAAGAGGATATCTAATACACCAATCAACATACGAAAAGTTCTCTACCTTCACAGTCATCAGGAAGATGCAAATGAAAACTGTAATAAGTTATGAACTCACCAGAATGGCTAAAATTAAATTTAAATATATTGTGTCAGGATGCTGGTGTAACACAGAATGTGGGGCAACTAGAAATCTCACATGCTGCTGTGCAAATTGATGCAACTACTCTGGAGAATTGCTTGACAGTATTTATTAAAATTGCTTATATAAGATGACTATGCAATTTACTCTTAGATGCATGTCCAACAAAATTATGCTCATATGTGCACCAAAAAAATATGTTCAAGAAAGGTAATGATTGCCCTATTCACAATAGCCCAAAACTGGAAACTATCCCAAATGACTGTTCGATTCAAGCAATAAACTCCAATATGGCATTAATGTCATGTAGTATGCTTTTGAGCATAAGAAGTCAGACATAATGAATATATACTGCATTATTTAGTTTATATAAAGTTCAGAAACAGGTAAAATTATTTTGTTGCTTTCAAAATCAGGATAGTGGTTACTTCTGGGGCACGGGAAGAGGGCATAAGTGGTTTCCTGGGATGATGGAAATAGTATTCTTAGTCTGGGTAGTGGTTACACAAATATTTCGTGATAATCAAGCTATACATTTATTATTTGTGCACTTTCCTATATCTATAGCATATATGTATATGTATACACAGACATATATATGTTTTACTAAAAAATGCTTATTAAAAACGAGAATATCAGCATACAAAGATCATTTGAAAGTGTCATTTCCATATATTAGCAATAGCCAAATAGACACTGTATTGGAGGACAATTATATTTTACAAGAGAACCTAAGAATAAAATTGATTAAGAATCATGTAAGACTTTTGGGAAAACATCACTGAAGGATATAACAAGAACTAAACAATTAGAAAGATGCATAGCATCATTATGGACAAGGAGACAATATTGTAAAAATGTCTATTCTCTGCAAATTAATTTACAGATACTATGAAATTACAATAAAAATTCCACCAATGTCATTCAAAGATCTTTTCAAGCTACTTACTTCTAAAATTCAGAAGGAAGAATTAATGTGCAAGAAGAGGAAAGCCAATTTTTTAAAGAACAAAGAGACAGAAAAAAAGTTCAAATTTGACTGCATAAAACTAATTTTTAAACTTTTGTATGAGAAAAGATCCGCTGACCAGGACAAACAACAACAGGCCAGAAGAATATACTTATAACATGCAAAACAAAGTATTCATATAGAGAACAAGTACAGAATTCCTACAAATCAAGAAGAACAAAACAAAAAATAAAATCAGCTAGTTCACAGAAGAAAACAAATAGAATCATTCAACAAACAATCTACAAGAAATAATGTCATGGATAATAAAACAAGACACCATTAAATTGATGCATTTATCAAAAGTCAACAAAATCATGTGTGGAGAGGGTATGGATATTCTCAAACATTGCCGGGTAAAACATAAATTTGAACAGCAACTTCGGAGAGCGATTTGACTGTACTTACCAAGACTAAAGTATGTATGCTCTATAATGCTGCCTTTCTACTTCTAAGTGTTTACTACAGAGAAACTTTAGGACATGTGTATCCATGATTCATATCAAAATTTCAGAAATTGTCCAAGGTTTGGTCGATATGGTATATCTGTGCAGTTTATCCATACAATGAAATGAGGTGAAAACATAAAATATGTTTACGTATACTAACAGCTAAATCTTCAAGACATTGATGACTTTTTTTAAGTTGAAGACAGTTACGTACAACATGCAGAATGAAACACAAAACAATACATTTTTCACGAATCTATACAGATCTATGTAAATGCAAAGAAAAAGAATTGAAAGAATTCACACCAAATTGATAAAAGTTGCGGAAAGCTACCAGAAATTTACCTCCTGGGGGAAATATTTCTTCACTTTAACTTTTTCTAAAAAACACGGATTATATACTTAGGATTTGTGAATTTAACAATTTCTTTAACGGCATAAACTAGAAAGGCAGAATGCTTAAGACAGATCAATTTTTAACAGGTTGCTCTGTGGTCGAGAATACTGTCTGGTTTGGAGACGTAGATTTAGAAGTCATCAGCACATAGACGGTAGTCAGCAACCACAAGAGCAGATGTGATTGTCTAGGGGAGGAGCGAGAGGGAGAGAAGGAAGAGGGGAGGAGGGAAGAGGAAGATGAGAGGATTGCGAAAAGGTTTAAATACTGTTTGGGACGCGTGGGGTATTTTCAAGTTTACAGCATCATACGTAGCAGGACAGTTAGTCAGTACAGAGACTAAGTAACACTTTTGAATGTATAGTCTCTAAGTACGAAGCTCGGATCGAATGCAATGTAGATCACAGAGCATTACATCCTTCTCTGAGGATCAATAAACAGGACCACCATGGCGGCGCGCCGAGTGGAGGCGGTGTCTGGGGGTCACGCAGGCGCACAGGGTTACGCAAGCGCACGGCGTTTGCGCACGCGCACTATTGCTTCGCCGCGTATCTCCCAGCGAGCTGAAAACGCTTTGGTAGCTTTTGAGCAGCTTTTAAGATGTCGGAAATGTCTGTACTATCCGAGCTGTATGAAGAGAGCAGTGACCTGCAGATGGATGTGATGCCTGGTGAGAATGAACTTCCGCAGATGGAGGTAGGCAGCGGGAGCCGGGAGCCATCCCCGAGTCCCTCCCGCGACGGGGCCCCGCCACAGCTCGAGGAGGAAGGCCCAATGGAGGAGGAGGCCCAGCCAATGGCGGAGCCTGAGGGGAAACGGGGCCTTGCGAACGGTCCCAACGCTGGGGACCAGCCAGGCCAGCTCGCGGCCCCAGACTTCGAGAGCGAGGATGAGGGTGAGGAATTTGACGACTGGGAGGACGATTACGACTATCCAGAAGAGGAGCAGCTGAGTGGTGCAGGCTACAGAGTGTCAGCGGCCCTCGAAGAAGCCAACAAGATGTTTCTGAGAACATCCAGAGCAAGAGAAGCAGCCCTAGATGGCGGGTTTCAGATGCATTATGAGAAGACCCCGTTTGATCAGTTGGCTTTCATCGAAGAGCTCTTTTCCCTGATGGTGGTCAATCGTCTGACCGAAGAACTCGGCTGTGATGAGATTATCGACAGAGAGTAGTTAAAAGCTGTTAGAAGAGGAGGAAACTACTCGAGGAGAGACCCAACATTCCACTGTCTTTGGGGTTCATTCCAGATAGTTCCGTACCTGTGAAAAACTTGATCTTCAGAAAAAAATCTGTTTTTGTTTTTGCTTTGCAGAATAGAGAATAGGGCAGTGACTGCACAGTTCGAATAAAAGGAAAAAGGATCTGAGGACCGTTGAAACCTCTTTTCAAGAATGTCCCTGTAACACCTATGCCTCTGAGTTTGTTGTTGATCCCAGATTATATTCCCTGCATTGGGGGAATCTTTCCCGTCAGCTTCACAGTAAGGAATGGTTTTGCAAGAGTAAGTCATGACCAAGACAGACTGTGAACAGAGAGCCCACTGTGTTAACTGTGTTTTGAGAAAAAATATAAGCAAAATGTCCATCTTAGGACACAAGATGTCTTTGAGTTATCTGGACTGGAAGCCTATTGAGAAAACTTTGAAAATTCCAACTTTGTGATCCATTCAAGTTATGGTTGTCAAAGGCTAACTTATTTGGTGTAAGATAGTGTTTTCAGTTTCCAAACAGGATGAACAAATCCAAAA
Source organism: Tamandua tetradactyla (assembly GCF_023851605.1). NCBI lineage: Eukaryota > Metazoa > Chordata > Mammalia > Pilosa > Myrmecophagidae > Tamandua > Tamandua tetradactyla. The sequence goes on from NC_135340.1 coordinate 63,240,849, forward strand.
AGAAATAGATATCAAATATGCTGTATCTTAAAATGTATTTCAAAGAGCATCTGAAATTTTGTTTATACTTGTATCTTGGTCATTTATAAAGCTATGAACTATAATTCAAGAGAATCCATTGTCATGGCCATCAAAGAAACTAAGACCAACTAAAAATTAAGATGCACTTAATAATGTTTCAAATGTAAACACTAAAATGTATGTGAAAGTACAAAGAAAACAAACTTATTTCTAGCACCCTTACATATTAGGGAAAATTTTTGTTTTGCTCCCTCTGTTTTTCATTTAACTTGACAGGCAAAAGATTAGTTGAACTTCATATTATAAGAAATGTTATGGAAATTGTCGATAAAAGGAAAGCTGTACATCTTGAACTAAAGAAAAGACTTTATGAACAATTTTGCCATCAACATTTAAATGTTTTAAACCTGCCCAGAAATCCACTTGAGTATTTGATGTTTCCCTCAGTCTCCTCCTCTAATTAAGCTTGTTATTCGTTATGCACCAGCATTCGAGGTAATAAAATTTCTTGTTCTGTCTTTTGCTTGACTAATATATTGCACACATATCTGCTCTGTATTCTACTTTTTATTGTACATATTATTGCAACAACATTATGATTGGAATTTAACCAGTATTGAAAAGGGAAAGTGTGATTAAGTTTCAAATACAAATTAATTTGTGGAGTTCAAAATGTAGTAAATTAAGTATTGACTAGAAAAGATTTTTGCCAATCTAGGAATGCCTGCCCTGTCAGTGAGTGTGTTACTATGGGGTTTGTGTTAAGATGTTGAAGTTCTATTAAAAAAATAGGAAAGATGATGTCAGAAGGCTGAACCCAATAATATTTAGTTGTAAATCAGTGGGGTTTATCATGATGAATAAAAAGGCAGCGGATGGTTCTACCCATTATGGCAGTGAAGAACACATTCAGTAATACAACAGGACAGCTCAGAGCCTTATCTCTGTAATAGTCATCCTGTCCTTGGGGAGGGAGTTTCTTTTCTGTAAATTATAGGCCTGTGACCATTAAGTCACAGCGATGATTCATAATCACTCAAATATTAGCATGGTGGGGAGGGGTGGGAGATGGGGGAATAACTAAACAGGAGGCATTTAAATATCTGAATCTTAGTGGCTCTCACATGCCTCACCTCTTCCATTGCTTTCTCAGGTAATTTATAACTCCAGTCGAATGAGTCTGGATAATTTGTATGATGTGAATTAACAGTACTCTGAAAAAAGAATGCCAATACACAGCAAACTGGCCAGTTTTATTTACCTGCAGTTAACGATGCCAGGGAAGATCCGCTGAAGAGAGGTCTATAAACTAGGAGGTTATGATTCTGTTTCTTTCTGGGACTTAGCAGGGAGCAAGGGGAGGGGAAAGAAAACTAGTCTTTAAAGTCTTCTCTTGGGGAGAAAGACCTGGGCTCTGCAACTAACCTAATGGTTGGTTCTTTGTTTTTCAACATGAGAAGTCATCTGAGAGAGCACTGAAGTTAATACATGTTAGTGTGTACTTAGGAAGGAAAATGGTAACATTTGGAATCGAACCCAGGTCTCCCACATGGCAGGAGAGAATTCTGCCACTGAGCCATGGTGGCAGTGCCCAGAAAATAGTAGCATTTTAACATCCTCTATCCTCTTTAGAGGTGTAAAATCACTTGTATTTTTTAAGTTCTACAATTAATCAGACTGGAACACTGGTTCAAATCTGGGCTTCACTACTTAACTAGCTCTGCAACTGGGTAAATTACTTAATCTTTCTGCCTCAGGGTCCTTAATTGAGAGGGATAATAATTGGATGAGTCTTGTAACTTGTGAGAATTAAATAAAGATACATATATACATGTATGTCACTAAGTTTTTGTCACATAGTAAGTTAAATGTAGCAGTACATGTTCCTGTTACCCTGGGAACTAAAGAAAAGTTCCAGTGAAATCCTGAAGAGGCTTTTTTTTTTTTTAGTGGGGAGAGAGAATTTTAAGATTATGAGTACAAAGTGTGATTGGGGGAGGATTTCCTGGATCTATCCATTTGCATTATAAACGCATAGATCAAATGTCCCACCTTGGCTTTCCCTCAGGCTACAGCTGGCCCACAGATCCATTCTGTTTGGCTACCACTTATAATTTTTAATTTGTTAGAGACCAACATCTTATAATCCAGAGATAGCAGCTAAAAGCCCAGATTTCCAGTTTCTTTTGTAAAAGTAGAAGATCTGGCACTTGATCTACAGTTCTACATGGCAGAAAAAGCATCTGATTCATTTTCACATAGAGAAGGTATTCTGCTTGCCATTTTCCCCAGTGCTGTCTCTACAATACGAAGACCAAGTGGCATCACCATTTATTTTTGTGCTTGCACCACTGCTGCTTCCTGTACCTAGATACTTGGCATTACCTGCTTGGCCTTTGTAGATATTTGAAGTTGCCTCCTCTCATGGAGACCAAAGGATGTCTCCATTTTCTGCCTATTTGAACTTTATTACCCTTTTGTATTCTGTAGCTGTTGGAGTTGGTCATAATAGAAGTGCATAAAGAATTAGTGGGATTGGGACCTGAGACAGTAACATTTTTTGCTTAAAGCCTTAAATGCCTACTTAAAGGCTGTCAAGAAGGACTGTGCATGTATTTTAAAACAAAGAATATACACACTCCTATAACATGCTTCGCCAAAATGTATTTCCCCATCCCCCAAATGGGAATTTTAAAAAAATGCAAGCAAAAGTGTTTAATATAATTTTATTTTCTGCCTTGGAGAGTCTGTGAAACATTTTCTGGGAGCGAATAGCTATAGTCTTGATGTCTTCAGTGGCTGAAGATAAATGTAAGCCATCTGACCTATAAGTGATCTGTCATCTATGAATGTATCCATAAACTTGAACCTGTTTATGTTTTTAGTCCCAATTGTCTCTTAAAAGGTATTGCTGTTTCCTTGTATTCATCTTAGAACTTCAGGTGGGTTGCGGGTAGCTTTCTTTAAGAAGATCTAATAAACAAATTTTGTTCTCATGCTACATCCATAAAGTTCTTTTCTGCTGCCTTCATCTCTTGAACATTTTAGTTGCCCTTTTGATGGGCAACTTGAGTGAAGCATTCAGAGTGGCATGTCTTTCCCCCAGCCATTATCTCTGCAGAATAGTCCACAATAATTTTTTAAGATCAGTCCCTAAATCAGGTCAATGAAATCCTAACTTTGGTCCTCAGTTCTGGCTGAACCCAACCCTATTCCATGCCACCAGTGAAGAAAAGATGAGCCAAATATAGAGCTATATTGCTATAGCTACTGGCAGTAGACACCCCCCATGCCACCATCCCTACACCTGGGTAAAAACTAAATTTTAAATTTACCGATGACTTGTAGGCACAGATTCTGAATGACTGAATGGATATTTTACCTGCTATTCATATATATTACATCTTCCAAGTACGCCCCAAAATGTTATGCTGTGTTTACGCCAATGGTTATTACCACTCTTGGATAATCAATCAAGACCCCACAAAACGGGAATTTATTTTGAACTGTCTCATATTAAGCATTTTCCTTCTAAGGTATTATGTACTACTTACAAGCAATGTGTTTTATTCTGTTTTTGAATTTAGAATATAAATCAAGTCTTTAAATGAAGTTTTTGATGAAAAAAATAGATGTTAAATTGTATATGACTGCATTTATATGTTACTGACAATTTTATAATTTTACATAGCCTACTTTCCTTGTTGAGTATTAAGTATATGAAAAGGTCTCCAAGAAAGAATATTTGAGTTAATAATAGTGATGATTAAAATAATAATTATCACACATCTAATAATAATAGCAACTATGTGGCAGGCACTGTGCGAAGTGATTGACATCTAGTATCTCATTTAAGATCCCCTAGCCCTACGAGCTATGCACTAGTGTTAAATCTATGCTTTCAGAAGTCCTATAAATAAGTATTATAAACTTCAGTTTACTGATGAAGAAAACCAAAGCGCAGAGTATGGAACGGTATCTTGCTAGTAAATGACAAGTCAGGATTTCAATCCCGTATATATGTGACTTCAAAGCCTCTTAATGTTTTACAATTGCCAAGTGCACATTAAACCATCCATGAGTCCTGAACAACACTCCATGCAAGAAAATGTTAAATCACTGAATCAGTACATATCAGACGAAGAGAAAAAAAAAATCAAACTCTAAAATACATAAATAACTTGAATCTAAAAAATTAAGTTTAAAAACATCAAAAGCAAGAATAAAGAAAGCCCTAGTTTAAGTGCACATTTAGTTCAATGGGCTTGTATCTTTTATATCTGCTTCAGCAACACTGTTCTGTGAGAAATAAGGTTCACAAAATGAAAACTCAAACACATCATAGTATCATCAATCATCAAAGAAGAAGCATTGCTTTATGGCCTGTAATTGATTTTCATACATTTTCTGTGTGCTTTTTTGGGGGGAGGGGAGTGGGGGTGGGGTGGTGCATGATCCGGGAAATGATTCTATGTGCTTTTAAAGAGTATATTTTCTCAAAATCATTTCAGTCATCCCTTCCACATCACAGAAGTTAGGGGCACCGCCCTCCCCCCACCCCCCCCATCTGGAGAATCTAAAATATTTTTTTTTCAGGGTTTCAGGAAACCCCCTAACTGCCTCTTGATCTGCAGATGCTGCCTCTCCTGTTACTTTTACATTGAGTAGGCTACACCATTTTTTTAAAAAATTCAAACCCGTCTTTGCTCTTCTAAAAATCCATAGGGGTAGACTCTTCACCTTCATTTTCCTTTAGGGAATCATATAAGGATTTAGCCTTTTCTCCTATGATGCTGGAGTCTACTGGAATGCCTTTTTAATAAAAATCCTGCACCCAAAAGAATGCTGCACTTCCTACATGTGAGAGGGATGCAGATCTCATCTCACATGTTTATGCAAATGCTATGCAGTTGTTGGTGTAGCTGCACCAACAGCTTAGGAGATTTCCTTCTTTTACTTGATGTGATTTGTGGCCAACTCATAATGCTGTAATGGTGGCCAACTGCAGAAGCCCTTTTGCCTGAATGAAGCATATCTAACAATTCTACTTTTTCTTTCAAGGCCGTCACTTTCCTCTGTTTCTTGGGAGGACTTTCCAAACCACACTGCTCTTTGGGACCCATGATTTGACTTGTGCAAAACTCCCCAAAATTCTCATTTAATTTCCTATGCTGCCTCGGCTATTTATCTAAACCATGGTGGGGAAAGTCACAATGTGGAAGGGATAACTGTGGTTACAGGATTTTATATGTCCTTTACTGCAAGCTTGCTAATTGTGCAGTTCCAATTTTCTATACACTTACTGTTTTTTTTTTTTGCATAATCTATCATTTACAATATGGATTTTTTGTGTGGTGTTTGGTAAGTGATAGCAATCAGGTTTTTTGGTTTTGTTTCTTTGCCTCAAACAAATCCCTTTGCCCCCCTCCCCTTGTGAGCTAATCTATTTTCTATTCCTGAAATTTTGCCATTTCTAGTCATCTCTTATAAATGATATCATACAATATTTGTGCTTATGTGACTTGTTTATTTCTCTGAGTATAATGTTTTCAAGGTTCTTCCATGTTGCAGCATGTCCCACAGCTTTCTTTTTTCTTAAAGCTGAATAATACTCCATTTTGTTTATCCATTCATTTGTTAATGGACACTTGGGTTGTTTCCAACTTTTGGCTATTGTAAATAATGTTGATGTAAACACTGGTATACAAGTATTTGTTTGAGATTGTTTTCACTTTTTTGTGTGTATACACCTAGGAGTGGAATTGCTGAATCACATGATAATTCTATATTTAACTTTTTGGGAATTGCCATATTGCTTTCCATAGTGGCTGCACCATTTTACATTCCTACAAACAATGTCTCTGCATCCTTTTCAACACTTATCTTCTGTTTTGCTATGTTTTTTTTTTTAATATTTCATCATCCTTAGGTATAAGGTGGTATCTCATTGTGCTTTTCATTTGTATTTCCCTAACAGATAATGATGTTGAGCATCTTTTCATGTGCTTGCTGGCCATTTGTATATGTTATTTGGAGAACTGTCTTCTCAAATCCTTAGCCCATTCTTAATTGGGTCATTTTATTATTGCATTGTAAAAATTCTTTATATATTCTAGATACTAAGCCCTTATCTGATACATGGTTTGCAACTATTTTCTCCCATCATGAAGGTTGTCTTTTCACTTTCTTGATAATTTCCTTTTGATGCACAAAAGATTTTAATTTTGAAGTAGTAAAATTTATCTGTTTCTTTTCTTGTTCATGCTTTTGGTGTCATGTCTAAGAATCCATTGCCAAATCTCAGCTTGTGAAAATTTGCCCCTATGTTATCTTCTAAGAGTTGTAAAATTTTAACTCATATTTAGGTTTTTGATCCATTTTGAGTTCCCAGTTTCAATTGCACTACAAAGCTACAGTAATCAAAACAGTGCAGTACTGATATAAAGATAGACAAATAGACCAATGGAACAGAATTGAAACTCGAGTAATAGGCACACATCCATAGCCAAGTGATTTTTGAAAAGGGTTCTAAGAACTTGCAATGGGGAAAGAACAGTCTCCTCAACAAATGGTGCTGGGAAAAATGAATGTTCACATGTGAAAGAAGTAGTTAGGGTCCTACCTCACACCATATACATAACATTTTAGAAAGCTTTTCAACCACAAGAGTTGGAAGGAAGTGATTTCTACTTAAATCTCAACTGCTAGAACATTAACCCTAACATCACTCCTTCCCCTTGCCTATCATTTGCACCTCAATCCAATTGCACAGTATGTTAAATTCTGATATTGGAATTTATTTCCCTTTGGGGAGGTTGGTGGAGAGGAATGAATGACTGATTCAGGAATATGAATTGCCAAATGGTATTTACTAGGTACTTTGCACCCTGGTTCTTAATACAAAACCAGTTAAATGGGGGCACATATGCAGGCTGTAAAACACTCCAGTACTGTGTTAGTAACAGTATTGTTTAAGTATGGTTAAGCATAAGTCTTTGGCAAATTTTCTCCCTTGTGCCTTATTAAATTTTAAGCACACTCTATCTGAAACTTCATTTTCTTTATTATCCCCAGGTTCCTCAGGAAAAATAGGTGCAATATTGAAATTATAAATGATATTCAGGAGCTTACCTGTTGGTTGTCAAGATTCATCAATGTGAGGCTGCACGTTGAGATAGTTAGTTTTATATTCATTCCCGAAAACTGAAGATTACTTTTGCCAAGCACTGTCGATAGAAACTTTACCGGAGGCTTTAAAAATAAGAAAACAACACTCTAAGTTATGGATTTTTTTGCTAAATAAATGTTGATGTTTTTTTAAAAAGTCAAAACCCATACCTTTACTCTGTACTATAGGTTACATAAAATTAAATGAGATGGAATTATTTTTTAAAATAAATTTTTAAAATATTGTAATGCATTAAGATTTCTAAAACGTAGTGAAATTTGAGACCTTAGAACGTTTCTCAATCTCCCTCTATCCAGTTGGGAGATGGGACCTACTGTAAAAGGAACTCCTATAAGAGTTTGGAGCAGCAGAGCTCCCAAGTACTTGACAACATCACGAGTCTAAGGGTTTTTTGCTTTTGTTGTTGTTTTTATAAATCTAAGTTTTTAATCAGCCAATGAAGGCACTGATGAACACTGTCCAATTAAGTAATTGCTTCCTTTATTGAAACTATCCCTTGTTCCTCCCTCTTCCCCCCTTTGCCAGTGTTAAAAAGGCCTCCCTAGCATCCTAATCTCCATTCTCAGATAACCACAATGCCTGGAATTCCACCATCAGTCATTCTTTTAGGTTAAGTCACTGTTTTCAGAAGGTCCTTGTTGTTAAAATGAACACGTTACTAGAAAGGAGTTAGGCTATCCCCCATTAATTCACTAACAAAGATAGCTTAATAGAATTTATTAATGGAAATTTATAGGTAGCTTCTGAGGAAAGGGGCATGTCCTGATGAAAGTTAAAAATCGGAACCAGGCATTTCTCATGGAGAGGAGGTCTGGGAATGGAGAAAGCTGATCATGAGAGTTGGGGTGCCCAGGAATAAGTGAGGAAAGAAATGGCAATAGAAGGATGAAAGTTTGGACTGGTCAATTTTCTCAGGCAGAAGTACCACTTACCAGCTGTCTAACCTTAAATAAATAACCTTTCTAAGCCTCAATTTCAGTTTCTGTAAAATATGAATTTAAAAAGTAGCCACCTCATAGGGGGCTATTATGAAGATTTAAGATGGATAATGAATGGAAAGCACACTTAGCACAGTAATTGGCTGGATAAATGAAAGCCGCTGTTGCTGTTGCTACATTGGTGATGTCATTATTATTATTATTATTATTATTATTATTATTATTATTATTATTATTATGGACCTTTCCAGCACCAAGATTCTAAGTTCTTAGAAATCATTTAAGAGTTTTAAATACTGTGATGTTTGGATTATGTCCTGAAAACCTGTGCTGGAAAGCAGGCCTGTTGAAGATGGAAAGTGGATGATTCCTCAACATATGAATAAATACTTTGAGGTCTCCGTGGGAGTGGGAGGAGAAGAGGACAGAAAGGAGAGGCCAAGGATGGAATGCCTCACAATTTTGACTAAAAGATGCTGTCAAGAGAGGCAGGGGTGATTATTTATTTTATAAAAAAAAAAAAAAACTCTTAAGAACGAGAGATATTAATGACTGTATTTTGTTATGACATAGAAGCCTGGTTGTTCTGACTCCGTATCAGATAGTCTCCCAGGGAGCACCCAGTTCTTTTGGTTATTCATTCGTTTTTAGACTCCAAGCCGTGGGGGTCCAAAAGCCACATAAGTGGTAAAATCCTAAACTCTCCAAACTGCCTATGTAGAAATAGCCGACAGACCTAACAGAATCAAAAGAAGAACCAGACCACATTCAACTGATCTTAAATAGCATCACCCAGGGGAGATGCTGGGCAAGAGAGGCAAACAACGTCACGGTTAAGAGTTGAGCTAGACTTCTTGGGCTTGACTCTGGCTCTTCCACTTAGTGAGTGGGGCAAGTTACTTAACCCCTCTGGGACCCTAGTTTCCTCACCTATAAAATGAAGCTAAACAATAGGATCCACTGTCAAGATGTTTTGTGACAGCTAAAAGAGTGTAAAAATTGTAAAATGCTTGGGAGAGTGCCTGGCGTGTAAGTAAGTACTCAATAAATGCTAGCCATCAAAAGGAAATTAACTCAAAATTTTCTCTTAGTAAGTGTGCTTTCTGAAGAGATCATAACTTGGCTTGTTTGGTTGTGTTGTGAGGGTAGACTCCCTACTCCTAAAATAAGAAAGTTTTAAATGAATGGGCCTGTTTGTTGGGATTATCCAATTGAAGCATCCTATTCTCAGAAGTTATGAGAAGCAGGAAGAGGCTATAGGCTGCTGCTTTGGGGGCATGGGGTCTGTCAAAGAAACTAGTACTAGGGAGTTCTTACTAGAATTCAAGGGTCATTTGTCAGAGTTTTCCCATCTAGTGTGGCTCATCTGAGTCACTCTGGGTGACACTGGGATCAGCACTGTACAAAATGATGAGGAATAATAACAAAAAGGAGGAAAGGCAATATAGAAATTGAGCACTAAGCTGGGAATCTGAAGAACTGACGTCTAGAAGTGGTCTGACCTTAACTGTCTTAGTGACTCAAGAAAAATTCCATCTCTTCTCTGATGTTTGGTTTAGTGGCTGGCAAAATGAGGGTTGAACTAGAAGGTCTCTAAAATCCCTTCCCTCCTCCACAGTGTACAATTCTATGATATATATAATTATCTTCAGAGCCTTTGCACCTCCCATTTGGACTTTTAAAAGAAGTGAAACATTCTGGGGCTAATAGCTTAAGAGCAATAATACTAGCTACCACTATTGTTGAAAACCTAACACATGCCAGATACTTTAAGTATTTTTTAGATATCATTTCATTTCATTCTACACAATCTATAAAGTAAGTGTTATTTTCCCCCATTTTACAGATCAGAAAACCAAAGACTCAAGAGGTTAACTGATTTGCCCAAGATCACATAATAGTAGGCAGCAGAGGCAGGATTTAAATTTAAGGCAGTCTATCATCATTCAGCATGGAAAGCTCCTTCTACCCATCTATGTTTCAATGTGAAAACAGAGAGTTTAAAAAGTCTAAAATGTTATAATGGAGAATACATGCATTAAAAAATATTGAAATTGGAAGGGACCAAGCTGGTGATCTGATTCAACTCTGTAACTTTACAGGTACAAAACAGAGTCCTAGAGAGATGAGATAACATGCTCAAAGGTAAATAAAGACCTATGCCTCAAACCCATGTGCTCTGACTTGAAGCCCAGATGCCTCCTCTATCCTGTCACTCTAGGCATCACCATTTCAGACAGTGTGAAGACAGTCAGAGAACCTGAGGGGATAAGACCAACTTTGAGTGCAGCTGTATTATGCTGCCACCTAATAAAGGCCAACCTGGGCCTTGGGTCATATGGTGGAAGTAACTAACAACTGTTTTGATATTATCTTTCCCATGGTGAAGGAAACATAAAACAATAAACCCACACAATATTTACCTTTCGCTTTTTAATGGCTCCATTTGATCCAGGGACAGCTTCACACAGGCGACTTATTGCTTCCCTACAGGACAAAAACCACAGAAGGACTGAGCATGCTACCTAGCACACAGCAAATGCTCAATGAGCGTTAGAAATCAACATGACCAAAACATACCCACGTATAATGGTGAGTCTGAGATAAACAGCTCTCAAGAAGAAAATGTGGTGTTTAGACCTGTTGCAGTTCAAACCCAGGAAAACCTAGTGTGGGAGATTGAATCATGTCTCTCACAAGGAATTGTTCGAGTTCTGTGGGTATGAACTCATTCGTAAATAATATTTTCAAAGATCCTAATTGTATGAGGCCAAATTTAATCAGGGTAGACTTAATCCAATATGACAGGAGTCCTTATAAGCCAAGGAAATTTGGACATGGGAATAGAGGCCAAAGGAGGAAACAGAAAGAGACAGCTTGCCATGGGATGGAGGCAGAACCTGATTGCCAGCAAGCTACCACCAGAATGCTACAAACTTTGGAAAAGTCATGACTTGCCAATACCTTGACTTTGAACTTCTAGCATCCAAACTGTGAGCCAATAAATTCCTATCATTTAAGCCAACCAGTGTGTGGTATTTGTCATAGCAGCCCTGGCAAACTAAGACATATTAATAAAGAAACATTGTTTTGTAATAAAGAATCCTACTAATTATTTAAATTACTTTATTCATTTATTTTTATCCTCAGTGTTTCAGGTTTGGGTTTTGTTTTGTGTGGTTATTTCTTATCCAAAAGGAGCAAATCTTTATTGTCTGGAAATATTTCACAGTTTTACTTTAGCCAAACCCTCTCTGTGGTGTCATGAATAAAAAGTTCATAGTTATCTCAGCATCAAAGCCATTAAATACAATAGAAGCTGAAACTACAGGAAATTTAAAAGGATCAGGAGAAAATTGAACTTCAAGGTGGTCTCAAATGGAGCCTTATTGACTAAGGTACTACTAGAAGCCATTGAGCTTTCATGTAATTTCACAGAAGAAAATAAAATCAATAACAAATTTCCTCCTTTGCTTATTTTTCTACCCTTACTATATATTGCACTTCCTGAGAGAAAAGCACCACTAAAATAAGTAGTTGCTCCTTAATGGAAGTGGTAAACATTATGGCGCCCTGCTCTCCAGAAATGCAGTTATAACTAAGAGCTTTTGTCTCTGGGATCCTGAGCATTCATAACCTCCCAAGCTTTCACTCTGAGTAATCTGAACCTTAGCCTTGTGGCTTTCAACACACATATTAAACTTTTCAAAAAGCAGATGGAAATATCTAGGCTTCTTCCCGGATCCTCTTGAGACCACTGTTTAAATTCGTAAACACATATACACACATACATATACATGCACCCACACACAACATTGTGTTACAGTGTTTATATGTCTTATATTTCATGTAAATATTTTCTTAGATGTTTGTGATTCCTGAGGGAAGAGAGGAGAGGCCAGACAGAGGAATTCAGGCCCAATTTTAAAAACTACAGTGTAATATATTGGAATGCAGAGCAATGCTCTTCTGGTAGACACTTTGGGAAGATAAGTAGGAGAATCCTCAAAGATACCAGGCATCAGCTTGGATTTAAATGTTTTAGATTAGATCCCCTTTCTTCTAGATAAATGAAATTCTTCTCCAAGGTATTATCTTCTCTGATTATTGCATAATTATTTGCACCAACGTATAGAATCATTCTTTGGTTTTGAATATCTTCTCAAGATTTTATATTTATTATTTCTCTGGATGCTAATCTTTGCCTCTTTGCAGTCAAAGAGAAGGAGAACAGATGATCGGGCTCTTTCGTTTTGTTGATCGATTGATGTTTTGAATCATTTTAATGAGTATTCAATACTTAATCAGACTCATGGGATTGATCCAATTTAGCTGCTGGGTCTGCCAAAATAACTAGTCCAGATGCCTTTATTTATTTATTTAAAAAAGTCTTCATTAAATAGATACTTAAGAAAGGGCACGTCCTTTACTCCATGAGAGCCAACCGAGGTGCTTTGGTCTAAAAAGCTTGACTTAAATGGTTTGAAATAAAAGTAGAAACAAAGGTGGGTATTGATGCTGCCAAGTACAATAAGAAATATAATTATTATTATTAGAAGAAATTATTACTTTTATATAGCACCTTGCTGTTTTACAAAGTGCTTTCCCAGTCATTATTTTATTGATCCTCACACCAACTGTCAATATCATCTAACAAGAAGTAAAGATGTGAGTTTAAATTAAAGAGAATGCTTTATAGTATGAGCACCTCTCAAGGTGCGTTTGCAAGGATGAACCTTCTTGGCACAGTGGAGACTGGGAGTTCCAGACAGAGAGAAGAGCAGGTGCAAAGATACTGAAACATAAAGTATCATATTAACTACAGGTACTTGGATACTGCTGGAGCATAAAGTGTAATTGAGAACTAAGAGATGGGATTAGAGTTGGAAAACTTTTTCTGTAAAGTGCAAATTAGTAAGTGTAATTCATAAATGTTTTAGATTTTGCTCTGTTGCAAGTACTCAACCCTGCTGTTGTTGTATAAAAGGACAGTGCGTCCACAAATGGGCATGGCTATATGCCAGTAAAACTTTATTTACAAAAATAGGCAGCTGGCCAGATTTGGTCCATCAGTCATAATTTGCCAACCTATCAATAGGTAATTCACACAAAAAGAAGATAGGAAACAGTTCAGTGTTAGAAAATGGGATCATTAATGATTATTTTTAAATTGAAAACTAAAACAATTACAAGAGACCTCATTCTCATTAAATTAGTAAAAAAAAGCAAAAGGCAAACACAAAATCCAGTGTTGGGAAAGATGGGGAAAGTTCAGCTTCAGGTATTTGTACCCACTACTAAGGGCCGATTTATAGTAGTCTTTTTAAAGAACAATTTGGTAAAATGATAACCAGTGTTATAAAATTTATCAGAGTTTTTAACAAGGAAGGAGGACTTGTATCAAAACAGCACTCTGTGTGTGTGTGTGTGTGTGTTGTGTGTGTGTATACAAAAGAAACATTTTAGAGTCAAAAACCTAAAACAAGTGAAAACTTAGCTGTGATATAAAGAGAGACCCTATTAAAGTAAATATTGCCACTTAGAATGCTAATGATAATGACTACAAAAATGAGGAGAAAAACACTATAATTAGTGGGGAAAAAAGTAAACATGGAATGGTATATAAACATTGGTAACTGAGATGTAAAATTCTGTATAAACAATGATGTATTAACAGTGACTTGGCTTTAGGTGTGTTTTTTTTGTGTGTGGTTTGTTATCTGCTATATCTGATTCTACTGCTGTTTACATGCTATATTTTACTTTCATTGTACAGTTGATTGGATGAATAATCTTTTTAAATATTCAAAACAATTCAGAGTAAGTTCCCTCAGCAGAATTTTTGCTCACGTGAGGCAAAAGTGCTATGGAGATTGAGGACATGACAAAGATGCCCCAGTGGAGAGGTGACATACCTCTTCTCTCTCTGGCCAATACCCAAGAGATGGGATGATGTTCATGTTACAGATAATAACAGATTTTCTTTATGTCTCTCATTGGCCTAGGCCAGATTAGCTTTTAATTCTCCATCTTTAAAGCTCCTGCATCCAGATTTACTTTTTCAGTTTATTTGGTAGACTTGCCTATTTCCATTTCCAAAAGTTTCATAAAGGAAAAAAAACACTTGACCAGGTTTAGTAATGCTTTCACATTAGTCACCTACCTTTAGAAGTCAGGCATGGGTTTTAGTGAAGGAGTAGCACCTTATTTATTGAGCATGCCTGGCCAAGCCCAGCAGATACACCTTATGTCCACTATCTCATTTAGTCTTTTTTTTGGCTTAAATAACAGGAATTTATTGTCATAAATTTGGAAGATAGAAGTAAAAAATCCAGATGTCTGGGTGGGCCACGGTGGCTCAGCAGGAAGAGTTCTTGCCTGCCATGCTGGAGACCCGGGTTCGATTCCCAGGGCCTTCCCAAGCAAAAAAAAAAAAAAAAAAAAAAAAAATCCAGATGTCAGAGAGATTATGCTTTCTATGAAGTTTGTAGTGTTCTTGTGGTGGTTTGCCAGTAAAACTCAATCTCTACTTCCTTCACATGACTATCAGTCTCTTTTTTATCTCCTACACCTCCTGCTACTGGTTGACCAAATTTTCTCTACTTAAAAGAACTCCAGTGATGCTGCATTAAGGGCCACCCTGATTCAGTTTGGCTTCATCTTTCTTAAAAAATATTTTTATTGAGGTAGTTTCATGTGCCACAGTCCATCCAAAGGATATAATCAATGGCTCACAAAATCCTCACATAGTTGTGTATTCATTACCTTGATCATTTTTAGAACATTTCCATCCCTCTAGAAAAAGAAATAAAAAGAAAAAAGAAAGCTCATCTATTCCATACCCCTTCCCCTCCCTCTCACTGACCACTAGTACTGTAATTCACTCAATTTTTTTACCCCTTATCCTCCCCGCTCCCCCATTATTTATTTATCTTTGTCCTTTTTTCACTCCTCTGTCCATACCCTGGATAAAGGGACTGTCAGCCACAGGGTTTTCACGATTACCCAGACACACGGTAAATGCTATATCGTTACACAATCATCTTCAAGAATCAAGCTCCTGGAATACAGTTTAACAGCTTCACATATTTCCTTCTAGCCATTCTAATGCAGTAAAAACCAAAAAAGGGACATCTGTATAATGATAAGAATAACCTCCAGGATAACCTTTCAACTCTATTTGAAATCTCTCAGCCACTGAAATTTTATTTTGTCTCATTTCTCTCTTCCCCCTTTTGGTCAAAAAGGCTTTCTCAATCCATGGTGTTGGGTCCTAGCTCATCCCCTGAGAGTCCTGTCCCACATATGGGGGAGGGCAGTGAGTTCACCTGCCGAGTTGGCTTAGAAAAAGAGGCCACACTGAACACCAAAAGGGGTTCTCTCTTAGGCATGATTATAAGTAGGCTTAGCTTCTCCTTTGCAGGAATAAGTTTCATAAGGGTGAGCCCTAAGATCTAGGGCTCAGCTTATTAAATTGGCAGTCCTTAGTAATTGTGAGACTATCAGGAATTCTCCAGGTAGGTAAGTTTCATATTTTCTCATTTCTCCCCAGTCTCTCTAGGACTTTGCAAATATTTTTTAAATTCTCTGACCACTAAAATCTAAGAATAACTAGAGTGTATAATGATAGTGACTAAATGTACAAATTTAAAAATGTTTTTGCATGAGGAAGAACAAAAGAATGTCAATACTGCAGGGTGTTGAAAATAGATGGCATTTAATATTTTAAAACTTTAACTTACGTATGAGATTAAAGCAAAAAATGCTTATTTGGTACAAAATTTATATTTTGACTAGTGCATTTCCTAATATAACTTATGTGGAACAGTTTAATTGAACACCATAGTACATGGAACCTTGAGTAGGGCATGAGATTTCATAAGTTTGTCCAGAGTGATGCCCCGATAAATCCCAGAGTGCTTTGAACAGTGAATAAAAAAGTATTCGCAGAGTCCCTTTGGGGAAATGGTGAGAAAGGGGGAAATTCAACTTCCCCAAGTGGAGAATTCTTGATATTCTCACAAGCAGTGGGGACAACCAAAGCAATAGGCTGAGTCCCCAATCTTGGGGTTTGTTCATATGAAACTTAACCCAGGAAAGGATAGGCTAAGCCTACTTAAAACTAGGTCTAAGAGTCACCCCCAAGAGAACCTCTTCTGTTGCTCAAATGTGGCCTCTCTCTCTCAGCCAAGACGACAAGCAAACTCACTGCCCTCTCCCTCTGTATGGGACATGACTCCCAGGGGTGTGGACCTTCCTGGCAATGTAGGACAGAAATCCTAGAATGAGCTATAAGATTGAGAAAATATTCTTGACCAAAAGGGAGAAGAGTGAAATGAGACAAAATAAAGTGTCAATGACTGAGAGATTCCAAACAGAGTCGAGAGGTTATCCTGGAGGTTATTCTTACACATTATATAGATATCACCTTTTTGGTTAAGGTGTAATGGAGAGGCTGGAGAGAACTGCCTGAAAATGTAGAGCTGTGTTCCTTCCAGTAGCCATGTTTCTTGAAGATGATTGTATAATGATATAGCTTTCGCAGTGTGACTGTGTGATTGTGAAAACCTTGTGTCTGATGCTCCTTTTATCTATCATATTGACAGATGAGTGGAACATATGGATTTAAAAGAAATGAATAGAGGGGGAACAAATGTTGAAATAGATTTAGTAGATTGAAATGTTAGTGATCAATGCAGGGGAGTGGTAACGGGTATGTAGGAATTTTTTTGTTTTATTGCTTTCTCTGAATTGATGCAAGTGTTCTAAGAAATGATCATGATGATGAATATACAACTATGTGATGATATTGTGAGTTACTGATTATATATGTAGAATGGAATGATCATACGGTAGGAATGTTTGTATGTTGGTATGTTTAATAAAAAAAAAATTCTCTGCCCAAATTACTCTATCAGAACATCACACTTACCTTTACAAACCAGTAAGATCTCATTCCATATTCAAAATTCGATGTAATTACGGTGTTCGAATAAGTTAACTTTACAGTTTAAATATAGATTTTGCATGAAATAAATATCTTTTCCTTTGGTCTCACACAGAAGTTGAAGTTTTAAAATATAGGCCATATCATCCTTTACCTTGTATTCTGATTTACCTCAGTCCTATTCAGATCAGCTTCATTCATACCTCTAGGCGAAGTCTAACCACTTTTTCAGCTTTTTAAACAGTTGCTGTATGGGGTACTGCTGACTTTCATAGCTTCAGAGCTCTAACTCTGAGTCTCAGGTGTCACATAAGTACCCCAAGTTTCTGGGAACAACCAGGTTATATACAAACAGCTCACTAGTTAAGAATTTAGAAATAACAGCTACAACTCCTAAATATATGTGCTGCTGTAAGAGCTTACAATCTTGGACCCTTTACAATAGGCCCCAACCTGATAGCCCATGCTCTTGACTTGAGTTCTCAGAGTTTATATATTATACTTAGTCCGCATGATGAGGCATGATAATATTTGTTTTTTTTATTTCTGACATTTAATTCCCCCTAATTTGCCCTCAAATTTCATTCACCTGATTGTTTGCCTCACAAATTCTTTCTTGCAGTGGCTCAGTAGTCTCTTGTATGTATGCACCACAATTCTCCCTTTCATTCCTCGGTTGTTGTACCCTTAGGCCACCTCCATCCATTGCAAATCATGAAACCTGCCACCATAAACACCAGTATGCAAAATGTCCATTGGTATCCCTACTCTCAGTTCCTCCAAGTATACACTTAGCCAACAGGGTTGCAGGATCATATGGCAACCCTGCCCCTAGCCTCCTGAGGAGTCACCACACTGCCCTCCAGGGGGCCCGCACCACTCTGCTTCCCTACCAACAGTGATTAGGTATCTCTCTCCACATTTTCTCTAGCACTTGTTTTTCTCCATTCATTTTATTCACACATCATACAATTAATGCAACCTAAGTAAAAAAAATCAGTGGCTCCCAGTACAATCACATAGCCATATCTTCATCAACACAATCTATATGAGGACATTTCCTTTTCTTCTGCAAAGAATCCCATACCCTTCCCCCATCCCCCACTTTTTTTTTTTTTTTTTTTTTTTTTTTTTTTTAAAGGAAAGACAGAGAGAAGGAAGGAAGGATAGAAGGAAGGAAGGAAGGAAGAAAGGGAAACATTTCCAAACATTTTCTTGCTTTATTGTATTTTGTTTTTCCGTTTTTGTTACATGGGCTGGGGCCGGGAATCGAACCGAGGTCCTCCGGCATAGCAGGCAAGCACTTTGCCCGCTGAGCCACCGCGGCCCACCCATCCCCCACTTTTTAATATTTATTTTTAGCACATTGCCTTTGTTACATTCAATGGAAGCATATTACAATTTTACTGTTAATTATAGACCCTAGTTTGCATTGACTGTATTTTTCCCTGTGTACTATCTCATTTTCAACACCTTGCATTGTTGACATTCATTTGTTCTCCCTCATGCAAAGACATTCTCATAATTTGTACATTTAATTACCATTATTGTCCAGTCTAGACATCGCTGTTATACTGTCTCAATCTTTATCTTCTATCTTTCCTTCTGATGTCATACATGCTGCTAGCCCTTCTCCCTCAACCATACCACACTCAGCTTTGTTCAGTTCAAATAATATAATAAAACATATTATTTGCTACCATCAGATAGCACTGGGCTATCCATTTCTGGATATTTATAATCAATCCTATTGAACATGCTGTATTCCTTCAGCACCAAAGGTCCACTGTCTACTCAATTTATATCTCCTGATAACCCGTGTTCTTAACTTTAACTCTCAAAGTTCACTTGTTAATGTTAATTCAGATTAGAGAGACCATATAGTATTTTTGTTTGTTTGTTTGTTTCTGGTTAATTTATTTAGCATAATGTCCTTAAATTTCATCCACATTGTTACATGCTTCATGACTTTATTCTGTCTTTCAGCTGTGTAATATTCCATCGAATGTATATACCACAGCTTGTTTAGCTACTCATCTAATGATGGATTTGGGGTACTTTCCATCTCTTGGCAATTGTATATAATGTTGCATTAAACATCAGTGTGCAAATGTCTGTGTCCTTGCCTTCAGTCCCTCTGAATATATACCTAGTAATGGGATTGCTGGATTATATGGTTATTCTGTACTTAGCTTCCTGAGGAACTGCCAAACTGCCTTCCAGAGCAGCTACATCATTCTACATTCCCACCAACAGTGAATAAATGTGCCTCCTTCTCCACAACCTCTCCAGCACTTGCTACTTTCTGGTTTGTTTTGTTTTTTAATAATGGCCATTTTAATGGGTGTGAGATGATATCTCATTGTGATTTTGATTTGCATTTCCCTAATAACAACTGAAGTTGAGCAAGTTTTCATGTCTTTTAACCATTTGTATTTCTTCTTCTGAAAAGTGTCTGCCCATATATTTTGCCCATTTTTTCACCGAGTTGTTTGTCTTTTTATGTTGTTATAGAATATTAAACCTTTATCTGATATGTGGTTTCCAAATATTGTCTCCCATTGCAGAGGCTGCATTTTTACTTTCCTGATAAAGCTCTTCGATGCATACAAGTGGATAATTTTGAGGAGATGCCATCTATCTATTTCTTTTTCCATTGCTTATGCTTTGGGTATAAAGTCTGGGAAACCACCTCCTATCACAAGATTTATAAGATATTTCCCTACAATTGTTTCCTAAAAGTACTATGGTCTTAGTGCCAATGTTTAGGTTTTTGATCCATTTTGAGTTAACTTTTGTATAGGTTGTGAGTTATAGGCCCTCATTCATTCTTTTACATATGGATATCCAGTTCTTCAACACCATTTATTGAAGAGGCTGTGCTGTCCCAATTGGGTTGACTTGCATTCCTCATCAAAGATCATTCCTTAGTCAGTACATATATCTTTATGCAAGTACCATGCTGTTTTGACCACTGCAGCTTTGTAATATGCTTTAAGTCAGGTAACAGCAGATCTCCCATTTCATTTTTCTTTTTCAAGATATTTTTAGCCATTCAGGGCACACTACCCTTCCAAATAAATTTGGTTATTGGTTTTTCTATTTCTTCAAAGTAAGTTGTTGAGATTTTAATTGGTATTGCATTGAATCTATAAATGAATTTGGGTAGAATTGACATCTGAGCTGCATTTAGTCTTTCAATCCATGAACATGATATGCCCTTCCATTTATTTACATCTTTTTTTTATTTCTTTTAGCAATTTCTTGTAGTTTTCTGTGTATATGATTTTTGTGTCCTTGGTTAAATTTATTCCTAAATATTTTATTCTTTTGGTTGCTATTATAAGTATAATTTTTCTTGATTTCCTTCTCCGATTGCTCATTACTAGTGTATAGAAAGACTACTGATTTTGGGTTGTTGACCTTGTATATTCCCACTTTGCTGTACTCATTTATTAGCTCTAGTAGCTTTACTGTAGATGTTTTGGGATTTTCAATATACAGTATTATGTCATCTGCACACAGTGAGAGTTTTACTTCTTCCTTTCCAATTTGGATGTCTTTTATTTCTTTTCTTTTTTTGTCTAATGGCTCTATCTGGAACTTCCAGCACAATGCTGAATGACAATGGTGACGGTGGCATCCTTGTCTTGTTCCTCATACACCACTGATTATGATGTTAGCTGTGGGTTTTTCATGTTGAACATATTTCCTTTATCATGTTGAAGACGTTTCCTTCTATTCCTATCCTTTGAAGAGTTTTATCAAGAAAGGATGCTGAATTTTGTCTAATGTCTTTTCTGTATCTTTTGAGAAGATCATATAGTTTTTCTGCTTTGATTTATTGATGTGGTACATTACATTAATTGATTTTCTTGTGTTGACCCACCCTTGCACACCTGGAATAAAGCCCACTTTGTCATGGCGTATATTTATTTTAATGTGCTGGTGGATTTGATTTGTAAAATTTTGTTGAGGATTTTTTCATGTATGTTCATTAATGAGATTGTTCTGTAATTTTCTTTTTTTGTAGTATTTTTTGTCTGGCTTTGGTAGTAAGGTGATGTTGGCTTCATAGGATGAGATAGATAATTTCCTTTTTGTCTAGTTTATTGGCATATAGCTGCTCATAGTATCCTCTTATTATCTTCTTTACTTCTTCAAGGTTAGTAGTTATGTCACCTCTCTCATTTCTGATTTAATTTATTTACATTCTCTCTCTCTCTCTGCCCCTCTCTCCCCAGCCTAGCTAAGTGTCCATCAATTTTATTTATTTTCACAAAGAACCAACTCTGGTTTTATTATTTTTATCTATTGTTTTCATATTCTCAATTTCATTTATTTCTGATTGAATCTTCTTTGTTTCCTTTTTTCTGTTTGCTTTGGTGTTATTTTGCTGTTGTTTCTCTAGTTCTTCCAGGTGAACAGTTAATTCCTCAATTTTTGCCCTTCCTTCTTCTTTACTGTAGGCATTTAGGGCAATAAATTTCTCTCTCAACACCACCTGTGCTGAATTTAAGTTTTGATATGTTGTGTTTCCATTTTCATTTACCTCAAGATATTTACTGATTTTTCTTGTATTCTCTTCCTTGGCCCACTGATTGTTTAAGAGTGTGTTGTTTAGCCTCCATATATTTGTGAATTTTCCAGCCCTCTACCTGTTTTTTATCTCAACTTCATTCCATTATGGTTTGAGAAAGTGATTTGTATAATTTTAATCTGTTGAATTTACTGAGACTGATTTGTGATCCAACATATGGTCTGTCCTTGAGAATGTTCCATGAGCACTTGAGAAAAATGTGTTTCCTGCTTTTGTGGGGTATAATGTTCTGTAACTGTCTGTTAAGTCGAGTTCATTTATTGTATTATTCAAAATCTCTGTTTTCTTATTGATCCTCTGTCTATATGTTCTGTTGATGAGAGCAGGAACTTCAAGTCTCAAGCTATTATTGCAGAGGTGTCAACTTCTTGCTTCAGTGTTGTCAGTGTTTGTCTCATGTATTTTGGGGCACTCTGGCTTAGTGCCCCAAACTTATAATTATAATTATAATTATAATTTAAATACTTATAATTGTTACGTCTTCTTTATGAAGTGTTCCTTATATTAACAAATAGTGTTCTTCTTTGTCTCTTTTAATTGTTTTACATTTGAAGTATAATTTTTTGGATATTAGTATACTGCTATACTATACTTTTCTGGGTTGTGGTTTGCATGAAATATCTCTTTCCAACCTTTCACTTCCAATCTGTTCTTGTCCTTGGGTCTAAAGTGAGTCTCTTGTAGACAGCATATAGATGGATACTGTTTTTAATCCATTCTTCTGTTCTGTCTTTTGATTGGGGAATTTAATCCATTAACATTTAACATTATTACTGTAAAGGCAGTATTTTCCTCTACCATTTCATCTTTTGGACTTTATGTCATATCTCATTTTCTTCCTCTTTTTGCCTTTACTAGTAGTTTTTATTTCTGCACTCTGTTCCATACCTCACTCTCCTGTCTTTTCCTATCTGCGTATAGTTCTTTCTTTTTTTTTTTTGAGGTTGAAAGGGTTTATTGTAAAGGAGGGAGAGGAAGGAGCAGGAGGGAAGGGGGAAGAGGAAAGGAGGGAGGGAAAAGGGTAAAGGAACACTTTCTTCAAGAGCTTGAAGAAAATGTCCATCTATGTTGTGATGTGTTTCTCCTTTTATACTCTGAAGTCTGCTGTCCTTTATTGGTCCTGAATTCTGCATTTGGTGACTCATCTGATTGCCTTTGGCTAGTATTTTTACTTTCTTCTTTCTGTGCTTGTCCTGAGCTGTTTGCTTTTTATTGGTGGAGTTTGTGCTGTAAGTTCTTCTTTGGTGTGGTTTCTTACCCTGAGCAGCATTTGGCAAGAGGCATCACAAGCTGTGGTGAGGAGGAAGGGGAAGGGAAAGGGTCATGAGTCAGTGGGCCATGAGTTTCGGCCATTGCTGCAGGTTAAGGAGGGGTTGGGGGCCTGAGTTTTATCCCCTGTGATCTGTCATTCCTGCTTTTTGTTTATTACAGATTTAAGGGAAAGAGGTGGGGCACTGTTTGTCACTCTTAACTGCTTCCTGCTGGACAGGGTGGTGTTAGGGACTTTGGGGATGGAGGCAGGATTTTCGATGTGACAGTAGTTAGGCACTGCTTTATCCAGCTTTTGCCTTGCAAGTCTTTGGTAACTTAGGACGTTGTTCCTGAAAGAGTTTAAGAGTAATATATTATGAACTGTCTTTTGAGTTAGTGAAATGATCGCGTGGTGTGAGAATTGATTAACAAGCTTACAGAACAAAGGTGCTAGGAAAAGTAAATTGTTACCATAGAAGCAGCATTTCTCATTGAGGAATAGGTAAAGGCCATCTTCTTTGGCTGTTAGCAGGTTTAAACCCATGCCTGTTTTGCAATATTACTGCTGCAGGTGAGTTAATTTTGGTTTTGCACGTTAATTAAAGTGGCAGAATGTTTTTTATGCTGTTTTGGAGTTCTTTTGATAGTATCTGTGAGGTTATTATACCGCTAACTCCAGTGCCTACCTCTGTTAGGATATCTAGAGTAGCTAAGAGAGGGAGAAGGATAACATCACATTTTGGTCATAGGTTAATGTTAAGGGGAATGGGGAAGAACTTGTTAGTAGAAGCTATTCAGATTTTTGGTGATAGACAGACCCGAGTGCAGGTTCCTATCCAGTTGGTAGATAATAAAGACATTTATAACTTTTATTAAAATGGATTAATAATCCCGGAAAACTTTATTTTAACAGAGAAAACTGAATTTTAATTTTATATCAATATATTATTTGACATTAAAGCTTTACCCATCAGATTTTCCCAACTTTGACCATAATTTTCCTTTCAACTAACATTTTATGACTTACTATACACATTCAGGTTTTGTCTACTTTTTCTTCATTCTGTAACAACCATTTATTTTATCTTAAGACAAAACTTTCCCTCTTAATAGAATCACATCCTTTATATCCTTTATAGCCAAGTTTCCAAGCAAGCATCACATCACATACAATGACCACTAAACTCAAACTTGTCAGAATAATGTCAAATATTTATAACATGTTAATGAATTTTTTTGAAACAGTAATTCTGCAATTTTTTTATGAAGAATTTAAGATTGGGGTTGGGTGAAGGTTGTGGCTGAGGGTAAGTAGAAGGACTGCAGGTGGCATGAGGCTTAGCTCTAAGTAAGGGGAGCGTGAGCACCGCGTTTCGTTTGGCTAGAATGTCTCATTTTAGGAGGGGGACTAGGTATGTAGCACTACTAAGAATGTGGAAAAAGGAAATGTTTTGAAGAGTGCAGGCTATGGGTGAGGTTTGTAGTGGGTGTGTGCTTTCTCCGTTAATTTCAACTGTAGACATGAGAGAAGGGGTTAGAGGTCCTGAAAGCTCAGGTAAGATAAATGTGGCTCCTGTGTTAACCATAAAAGAGATTGGCTTACCTTCCACAAGGATGTTTACTCTGGGCTCAGCTGTGGAGATGTAAGAGTCAGGGCTGAAGAGCCTGAGCCCCATCAGCCTTCCATGGCTGGGCCAGGGAGGTCTGAAGCTTTAAATCCCATGGGAGGGCCACTTGCCAAGGATGGCTGTCTATTCCTGTGGTCAGAGGCTGGAGGGCAGTCAGCTTCCTAGTGCTCCGCCTTGTGGCAAAGAAGGCAAGTCCTCGGGGGCATCCTGGGATCAGGGCAGGCTTTTGCCCAGTGTCCATCCTGGCCACAGCGAAAACAGGAGTCCTGGGGTGGTCAGGTTATTGATTTTATTTCACCTTGCCGGGCCTGGGTGATTTTACCCCATCCTGCCAGGCCTGGGTGGATCCTCTCAGGGCACTGGCCAGCAGTAGGGAGTGGGCATTTTCTCACATTTTCTCACTCCTGTTTTCATTTTTCCTGAACTGATTTTTTCATTTTCCTTTCCTCCTGTCTATTGTTGAAAACCTGGAAAGCAACCTGGATAAATCCATCCTGTGGGGTTTGGGGTCCTTGCTTTTGAAATTCTTTAGGAACGTCTGGAGCTGATTGCGTAATGAAGTGTGTGTGTGTGTGTGTGTGTGTGTGTGTGTGTGTGTGTGTGTGTGTGAAAAGGCAAACTTCAGGTGAGGCTGGATCTAGAGCAGTGTATTTGAGAACTGAATCTGTTAAGCGGCTCATAAAAGCCGTGGGATTTTCATCTGATCCTTGGGAGAGTTCTAAAAGTTTGTCATAATTGATTGCCTTAAATCCTGCTTTTTTCATTCCTTCCAATAGACAAGGGAGGAAGTAGTGCAACCTGAGCAAGTCAGGGGAGTTAGGTTGGTCATTTTAATTAGGGGGAACTGCAGAGGAGCCCTGTAAGTAAGTTTGGGGGTCAGTGGCAAAAGGTTGGTCTGCATGAGCAGTAGCTGCTGCCTAAATGCGTTTTGTTTTTTGTTTTGGAGTGATAGAGGAAGTCAGATTACAACCACATCTTGGTAGGTGAGATTACAGGTTTGAGTTAGACATTCAAATTCACATCCTGCTACTTCCCTAAGAGGAAAAATACTGGCAGAGGGGGTGGCAGTTGAGGATGAGGAGGTGGGGAATTCAGCAGGAAGGGGGTGAGGAGAAGGAGAGGTGAGGCAGCAGCGGGGTGACGGAGGGTGGGACTGGCCCACGTGACCGTGACCGGGTACCAGGGGAGGAGAAGGGGGAAGGGGAGGAAGAAGCAGGGGAGCAGCAGAGGGCTGGGGGGAGGGGGAAGATGACGGGGTGGGGGTGTGGTGGCGTGAAGGGTTAAGGGGGTTCATAGGGAAGGAGGTGGTCGGCCAAGTTGAAGGAGTCGGTGGGAGGGGGAGAGGAGAGGAGAAGGAGTGAGAGGTTTTGGTTTTTCACTGAGGAGGAGGATTTGGTACGTAGTTAGAGAACAGAGTGAGGGCTTAGCATGCAGTGTCCAGAAAGCTTGGGTATCGGGTACCTCATCCCACTTTACAGATCGCTGCAGGAAATTCAGTAAGGATTTTAAGATCAAAAGTACCATTTTTAGGCCAATAATTTTGGTTGTCCAGAGGGTACTGGAACCAAGGCACCATAGGGTAAAATAAAAGTTTCTTTTGTCTGATGTCGCCTTGCAAATCTAGGTTTTTTAGGTGGCGTGGCAGACAGCCCAAGGGAGTGTCTTTAGAGGGAACAGACTGTGTTGCCCTCATGGCCAGGGAAGGGAGAGAGTGAAGTAGCAAAAAAGAACAAGAGCACTTAGTAGGGACACTCTTTGGGGTTGCAGTTCAGGGTGTAGACTGTGTCTCTGAGGAACATAGGTGGGTGTCCCCACATTTGTGCAACAGAGAGAGAGAGCGAGAGCATCTCCACATGGAGTCTGGGCATCCCCAGAATCCACTGGGACCAGGACCAGGAGCGAGGACATAACCTGTGGGAGGTTCCAACTAAGCACTTAGATTTGTGAGAGGAGAGCCTTGACTGCCCCATCTCAGATGGAGCAGGGTGTTCCCAGAATACCGAACAAAACTCTCCTAAGAGTGGGGTCCCCGGGACCCAAAACAGAACCTCTGTGCTGCGTATGCCTGAGCTCAAACCTCCATGGACCTTGCTCAGATGTCCCGTGAGAGTGTTCCAGCACAACCCAATTCCTCAGTCTTACCTTACAGTAGGAGTGGACTGGTGTTGGCTGCTGGACGTGGCAAAATGAAAGGAGGGATGCTCAAGCTACAGTGGAAAGAGTAAGGACAGAGCCAGTTTTGTCACCATATGTTAGATCAAAATTGGGAGGTGATTTGGTCCAACACTCATAACCATGTGGCAAGCTGAGGTTGAAAGGGGTTTATTGTAAAGGAGGGAGGGGGAAGGAGGGGAAAGGGAAAAGAGGAAGGGGGAGGGGAGAAGGCTAAAGGAACACTTTCTTCAAGAGCCTGAAGAAAATGTCCCTAGTGTTTCTTTTAGAGCCAGTCTCTTAGTCATAAACCCTCTCAATGACTGCGTGGAAATATTTTAAGCTCCCCCTTGTTTTTGAAAGGAAGTTTTACCAGATAAATAGAATTCTTGGTTGGCAGTTTTTCTCTTTCAGAATCTTAAATATATCATACCACTGCCTTCTCGCCTTCATAATTTCTGCTGAGAAATCTGCAAATTTCTCATTGAGCTTCCCTTGTGTGTGATGGATTACCTTCTCTTGCTGCTTTCAGAATTCTCGCTTTGTCTTGATATTTGACAATTTGATTAGTAAAGGTCTTGGAAGAGGTCTGTTCAGATCTATTTGTCTGGGGTATGCTGTGCTTCTTGGACATGTAATTTTATGTCTTTCATAAGAGATGGGAAATTTTCAGTGATTATTTCCTCATTATTCTTTTTGCCCCCTTTCTCTTCTCTTCTCCTTGGATGCCCATCACATGTATATTCATGTGCTTCATATTATCATTCTTTTCCCTATATATTCTTTTGTGTGTAGGATTTCAGATGTCCTTTCCTCTAGTTCCCTAAATCGTTCTTCTGCCTCTTCAAATCTGCTATTGTATGTCTCCATTGTGTTTTTTTAATCTCTTCTTTTGTGCCTTCCATTCCCATAAGTTCTGCCATTTGTTTTTTCAAACTTTCAAGTTCTTCTTTATGTTCTCCCAATGTCTTCTTTATATCCTTCAACTCTTTTGCTATATCTTTCCTAAATTCATTGATTTAATTTTTTATGTGATTTTGAATGTGTGTTCAAACATCCATAATTAGTTGTTTCATTTCCTGTATCTCATCTGCAATTTTCGTTTCTTTGACTGGGTCATATCTTCCTTTTTCCTAGTATGACTCATTATTTTTTGTTGATGTCTAGGCATCTGATTTGTTTGATTGGTTTATTCTGGAAGTTGTTTTCACTCTTTCACCTGGAGTTTTCTTGTTGGTTGGCTTTGTTCTCTGTCTGTTCTTTTGCCCTCAGTTCAATTTATTCTATACCTCTAGCATAGCTTCTGTTTAAATGATCAGAAATTTTCAACTTGTGTTTTTCTGGTTCTTGCCCTGCCTATACGGAACTTTTTTTTTTTCATTTTTTAAATTTTTAAAAAAATACAGCAACAAACACAAACATCTTAACTTATGATCATTCCATTCTACATATATAATCAATAATTCACAATATCATCACATGGTTGCATATTCATCATCATGATCATTTCTACATAGAACTTTTTATTGAAGATGTTCTCCTCAGATATGATTGACCCCATCAGATTTTTCCAGACCAGGCAGGCTCAGGTCTCAGGGGGAGGTTTTAATAAGGCTGTCAGACTTTCCCATGAAGCCTCTAGACTGTCCTTTCCCTATCCTGCCCAACAGGTGATGCTTTTCAGCCTGCAGCTTCCATCAGCATAAAGTGGCGTGATGCCTTTAATTCTCAGCAGTCTCTCCAAGCCAGGGGTGTGGCCAGGAGACAGGGCTAAAAGGAAGAAGGCAGGCTTAGGTTGCTACTGTTTTCCAGCCCGTTGGGCCTAAATTTCCTCAAGGAGGACCAACACTTGAACTGGGACCTGCTGTCTTTTTCTGGAAAGATACACCCTTTAGGGAATTATCTCCCCTAGATGACTCATTGGTTTGTCTCTCAGACCTATCTTACTTCAGCCCTTGCTTGGGTTCCACTGACAAGTGAGAATGCCTGGGGCTTTCTTTAATGAGTTGCTTGGGATAGTTTAAAATAAAACAAAATAAAATATAAAATAAAATAATAAATCTTTTTTCAGAGTCAGTCCCTGGCCCCCCAGATTCCAGTACTTTGAACTCAGCAAACTCCCAAATCCTTCTTTATTCTATTTCACTTTTTAATTTTTTCTTTCAACCCTGCCTCCTCTCTGCTGGGTTTAAAACCACAATTGGAGCTTGGATGGCTATCTTCCCTTACTCCCTGCAGAAACTACTTAAAAATACACCCTTTAGGTAATTATCTCCATTCACCTGACTAGTTACTTTGTCTCTCAGACATGCTTTAATTCTGCCCTTGCCTGGGGTAGTGCTGAAACCTGAGAATGCCCACAGTTCTAGCTAGTGGGCTATTAAGAGGTTAGAAAGAGATAGAGCTTTGTTCAAAGCAGGACCCCAACCTCCTTTGCTAATCAAGAACTGGAATTGGTACATGGCTCTATGTACTCTTCTTTCTTGGGCCCCTGCTCTTTTCCAATATTTTGTGCTCATCCAACTAAAAAAGCCTCTGTGTTGTTGTTTTCTTTTCTTTTTCTTTTTTTTTTTTTTTCTGTTAGCCCTTCCCCTTCTCTTGGGGGTGAAAACTCCCTGTTCCAGTGCTTACTCCAGGTTTGTCTGTACTTGGGGCTTGTTTTCAACAGTCCAAATTTGTTAACTAATCCCAAAACTGGGGCTTGGTTGAGCTACCTTCCTTTCTCTTAGTAGAGTCTGCGTCTTTTCCCCATCTGGGAACCAGCCTGCAATGTCTGTGGTGGAGGGGCACCAGCCCCCAGACTTGGGAGACTTACCGTTCTGTGTGGGATCTCAGCCATTCCACCTGGTCCAGACTGCTTTGTTTTGTTTTGTTTTTCATTTTTTAATTTCAAGACTGTTTTTTTTTAATGTGTTTCCAGTCTTCATGTAGTATTACTATCACTTCAAAGTAGGTGTTTTACCCCCATCTTAAAATAAGAAATCCTAAGTTCAAAGAATTTAAATAACTGCCTCCAAATAATGCAAATGATTGTGGGAGACACGGGATGCAAATCGAGGTCCAACCTCAAAGCCCACACCCATACAGGGTGGGACTAGCCAGGGAAGGATCATATTGCCAGTTCGATGAAATGGAGGTACTCATGGGCTCTAGAGTCTAGAGAAAGTAATATGTTGGTTATCCTTCCCTTGCTGCCTCTCTCCCACAACATAGTGAGGGGCTACTTTTTGGCAAATCTTTATATCATTGTGGCTGGCTGGGGTAAACTGACAAGAGAATAGGGCAAAGTGAGAGGGACCAATTCTGGAAAATGCTAATGCACTGCCCTTAGCTCTTTCCCAACCCTTTGCTTTCTTACATTGGCTTGATCTTCTGATGGAAGAGAAGCGCATCCACAGCAGCTCAGCCTACCTGCATGGAAAGGACACGTGTGTGCGTACTCACATGCACAGAGCTTTAAAGTCAGGCAAGGCACCTGAGGCTTCACAGATTCTGCAAATCTCTTGCTATACAACTTTGCTCAAAAGAGAAAAGGGGAGAATTTGTGCTTATGGACAAGCTTTTAAAAAGTAATTGCTAATATTTTGGATTTGATACTCTAGAGAGAGCCAAGGGACCCTGCTCCAGTTAATAGCCTCTATATACTAACTATTCTAATCGATTTTAAAGGGTCCACAACTCCCTAGACAACCATCTTTGAACCTCTTGGGAATCCAGAGATCCTTAGTTAGGAACTACTGCTTTAAAATAACCACTCATAGAGTTCTGCAACTCTGAAAATCAGCATTGCTACATACAGCAACTCTGAAAATCAGCATTGCTACATACAGCAACTGTTAAAGAAGCTGAAAAAGCAATCAGGCTTCAGCTAGAGATATGAATGAAGTGGATCTGATTAGGACTAAGGTAAATTAGAATATGGGGTAAAGGATGATATTATCTGTATTTTAAAACCCCAACCTCTGTGTGAGACCAAAGGAAGAGATATTTATTTTATGTAAAAATTAAATTTAATTACATCAAACCTAGAATAGGAAATGAGATCTTATCACTCTGTATAGGCTAATGTAATGCCCTCATACATTCCTGAGAATTTGGGGCAAAAATAAAAAAGTATTTGCAAAATTCTCTCAAGGAACTAATAAAAAAAAAAAAGTGAAACTATCAATCTTCCCCACCAGGGGAATTTCTGATATTCTCTCAAGCATTAGAGGCTCCCAATTTAATAAGCCAAGCCCTCAATCCTGAGGCTTGCCCGTATGAAATTTATTTTTGCAGTGGTGAAGCTAAGCTTACTGATAATTATGCCTATGAGTCACCCCAAGAGAACCTCTTTTGTTGCTCAGATGTGGCCTCTCTCTTTAAGCTAATTGTGCAAATAAACTTACTACCCTCCCGCCCTCAAAGTGGGGCATGACTCCCAGGGATGTACCTGGCCCTGACATCATGGGATTGAGAATCACTTTTTGACCAAAAGTGGGGAAAGGAATGAAACAAAATAAAGTTTCAGTGGCTAAGAGATTTCAAATAGATTCTGAGAGGTCATTCTGGAGGATACTTTTATCAAGTTTCAGTCAGATATTAGAATTCACCATAGTATTCTTGAAAACCCTAAAGAATACCCTAGGCTTTATCTAAAACTCTATAAATGTTTTACTAAATAAGTTTTTTTTTCCCAGAAACTTAAGGGCTTCAGATTGTCCTTATGCCAGATAAGCCCTGAAACCCAGAGGTACCATTCTCTCCCAGAACATCAACCAGTCTCTGCCCCATAAGGTGGACAACCCTTTCTAGCATGAAGTTAAAATGGTCACTGCCCAGATATCCCTGAAAATTGAGAGAATGATCAAATGAGAGGAGGGATAACTGAGAAATTAGAATTTAGTAAATGATTATGCCTACTGACTCATGGTATAGATATATCTCTTTGGTATCTAGTGCATCAGAAAAGCCAGAGGAAATACCTATAATTGTTGAACTGTAATCCAGTAACCTTGATCTTTGATAATGATTGTCTAACTGTATAGATTTTATCATGTGACCATGTGATTGCAAAAACCTTGTGACTGATGACACTTCCTTTATACAGTATATGGATAATTGAGTAAGAAAATAAAGACATGCATTAAAAAATTAACTGTTCAAAAATATGGGGGGAAATATCCCTCCATAAACTGTGAACAATAACTTTAGTACTACTTTAATAATCTTTCATAATTGTAAGAAATGTAACTACTGTTAAAATAGAATTACAAGAAAAGTGTTATCATCAAATGTAACAAAGTTTCCACACCTATGCAAGTGTTGGTGGCAGGATGGTGTATGGGAATCCTGTATTTTATGCATGATTGTTCAGTAAACGCACAACTTCTCTAAAAAAGAAACCACTCAAATTCTGCTTTTTTTGTGATGTCAGCATTAACAAATCTCCTGAAATCCCAACCAGGGCAGACAGATAAATGTCTGCAGTTTGTTGCTTTTCTTCACAAAGATTCTTTCTTCCCCTTAGACTGGGACCATAAGATTAACTGTAACATTTTCAAGAACAAATAGTACTTTCAGTGCTTTTCTGGAGTTTCAACCACACCCTCTGGCCGAAAGCGTTGACTTTACAAATGCTAAGGAAAAAGAAAACCAAGCAGGGAGCTCAAACTAGTGACTCCCCACAGGACCGAGGGAGTCCTGGCCAGCCCCGGGCACCCAGCAGGCTGCATTTCCACTCACCCTTTTGGAGCTGACTTGCCATGGGACATTCTCGAGTTAGAAAGCCTTCGGCAAACCTTTTCTCTTAAAGGAGAGAATTTTCAGAGTTTGGATGGCTAAGAAAAGCTTTCCGCCCTGGGAGCCTGTACTAGAAAGAGCTAGAAATACCCCACAGTACCAACAGTGGACACTTTGTTTATTGTTTTTGCCCCATGATAGAGAAGGGGAGAAGTGGGCTGATGTAAGAGAAGGAGAATGCAGTTGAAGATTTGCTGTGAAGCATATAAAACCCTGCCTACGCCAAAACAACAACAACAACAAAAAGATATTTTGTCTGTCTTAATAGAGTCCAAGCTAATCATCCAAACAAAGCACTTCTTCATCAACCCTTGGCCAGTACAGTGCTTAGGTTATATGTTTTCAGTGTCTTTAACCGTTAAGCAGTTAAGCTTCTCTGGAAGCAATGTTGCCTAACCTCTACACACCCCCACCCCCTCCACCTTTTTATTTATTTGTTTATTTGTGTATTTAGTTTTTATTATTATTATTGTTTTTTTTGCACGGGCAGGTACCAGGAATTGAACCCGGGTCTCCAGCATGGCAGGCAAGAACTCTGCCACTGAGCCACCATGGCCTGCCCTCCACCTTTTTACTTTTTATTTTGGAAGGCAATGTAACAATCCAAAAAAAAATGAAGCATCTCCTGGGGGAGGGGCTGTGGGACAGACTTTTTTTTAGTGAATGTCAAAAAGGCAGTTCTTTAGTACACAGGAAGACCAGGCAAATGATGCAGTGGAAAGATGAAAGGCACTCTCCCCACCTCTCAGTACACACACACACACACACACACACACACACACACACACACACTGAAGGAATGAGAATAAATTTTAACCACACACTACAACTCAAACATACTCGGACAAAACAAATTCACCCACATCTCCCAAGGGACTCTTCCTTACTTTCTGCAACAACGTGACTCTTTAGAGAAGTCAGTTAATGAGGTCTGAGGGACAAGCTGTCACCTGAATGTCTCAAATTGCCTTTTTATTGATACACGAAGAGACTTGTGAGTAATTCCGACTCCACTCGAGCGTGGTATCATGTCACTCCGATTGTTCTAGGAAATGAGTACCATCTTGTTTTGGACTCTGCCTTCAGAACATAAAGGCTCAGTGATCAGTGTGTTCAATTTTGTTCGGCTTATTGAAATGAAAGGCGTCTGAGAATTCGTGCAGGCCCTCACACAAGACACTTCAGAATATGATCCTGCTCCGCGCCGATTAGCAGACAATGAATGCAGTCAAGGCCCACAGACGAGGTGAAAATGGAAAGCTTCAAACTCGTTTTGTGCTTTATCAAGGGGCATCACCCAAGTACCCCAGGCGGTAGACTCGGCCCATAAAACAGGTCCTTTCATTTCAGAAAAAGGCACTTCAGGTCCAGGATGGTCAAATAAAACCTTTCAATGCTGCCCACAGCCTTTATCCCCTTACTGACTTATCGCGCCACTCTGTTCAGCCTGAATTACATTTAAAATCTGTTTCTTAGAGCACATTTGCAATCCTACCCCTCTCAGCAATTCTAGGTCTTGGGTTGTTCTGTGCACTCTGTGATTCTGCGGTTTGATTCAGAGGTAAATGTGGACCCAGCAATTGCACTGGGATGAGGTGAGAGACACTTCCTCCCAAGTCTCCCCTCATGAATGGAAATGAAGTGCTGATTTTCTCTCATCCTCACAGAATCACACGTTTAAAAATGCAAACACCTTCACCCACAGACTGATGGCTTATTACCTTGTAAGGAGTTACGCCTTAAGAAAATGATGATGGAGTTAATGGTTTTCATACAAAAGATTAATGAATTTATAAATGCAAAAGACTGTTGTGCTTGGGATCATCTGGACCTTTCTAAAACAATTTTGCATCGAGAAAATATTCCAAATGCTGTGAAGGCCAGCCTTTTGGGGTAAAACACCAAGTGACATGCTGTATAGTGGAGTCAGTTAAGAGAGTCACAGTTCACTTTTGTTAAACCAAAACAGATCCATCTTAACCACTCACTTTCTACCCCATATTTCAACTCAAATGATGTCTTTCTTCTTCCAAAAATTGGGCCTATCTTCAAAGGAGGAAGAGTTGGAATTATGGAAAATATTTAAAAGTTTGCTAAAGAGATGTCTATGATAGTGAGTGATTGATACAATAAGTATACGACTTGCACTACTCTTTTTGTGAAAATCTCTGGTTATTTTAAAGGTCATTTGGCACATATATTATAGATTTCACCTAAGAAGAACATGCTTTTTTTTGCATGTGCCTCTCCGGGAAAAATAACTGGCCTATAAAGTTATTTATATGCCGATAAAGGTAGGAAAACTGTAGCCTGCACATCTTCGAAGAATTCACTGGTATAGCCATTTAGGTAAGTGGTGATCAAACTTTAAAGCTCTTAAGAGCCATCTGCGAAGCTGGTTAAAATGCAGTTTCCTGAGACTGTTCCTAGAGAGTCCGATTCTACAGGTCTTGGGTAGGGCCAGGCCGCTGAGATTTAACAAGCCTCCTCTGAAACAGATCAGTTCATGGACCGCACAGCTTATTAAAACTTCTGTTTGAATTCACTGCACAGGGTGACTTGTTCTGTTTTTCTCCAGCTTTGACCAGATGGTTGCTTTAGTGGACACTAAGGAATTAGGTCACCTGTTTCTAGTGGCTAGGGCACTGAAGGCCATACCACCTGTGCATTTGATCAGGTTCCAGTTGGGGGAGAGTGTGTTTGCAATTTAGTCAATCCGCGTACAGGCAGAAATATTTGGTACAATCCTCTCCTGACTCTGCCCCCTTCATCTCCTCTTCCTCATGGAGAAGGGCTTTGCCCCCAGGTCATCTGGAGGTCTTTACTCACTTTGTGCCCTGCACACACAGATGGTGATGAGCGACCTGCCTTCCCTCTTCCATCTGACAGCCTGGATGCAAGGAGGCCTGTAGTCCTCTGCCCCTCAAAATGCACTCGGGCTCTAGGCAGGGTTCTCAACCTTGGCTGGACATTGGAGAAACACCTGGGAGCTTTCACAGATACTGAATACCGCGTCTTGTCTCCAGAGATTCTGACTTCATTGGTGCAACAAGGGGCCTGGTATTGGGATCTTTCAGTGGTTCCAATGCAGCTAAGGTTGAGGATTGCTCTCTAGTAAGGGTCAGTGACTTTTTTCTCTAAGGGGCCAGAGAGTGAGTATTTTAGGCTTGGTGAGACATATAGTCTCTATTGTAGCTACTCAACTCTGCTGTAGTAGCTCACCATAAATAAACAAATGGGCGTGATTGTATTCTTAGGGACACTGCAATTTGAGTTCCATATAATTTTCACACATTGCAAAATGTTCTTTTGATTTTTCCCCCAACCATTTAAAAACACCAATACCATTCTTGGCTCTCAGGCCATCCAAAATCAGGTGGCAGGCTGCACTTGGCCTCCAAGCCCTGCTTTGCTGACCACCCTGCTTGAGAGCAAATCAGAAACGAATTTAAGAGGCTTTGGGGTTACGATCGGCTATCAGCTTAGGCATGGCACAAAACCTCTTAATCTTTACAGACAAAGATTGCATATGCCTATTGTGGACATGGTTTTGTTTAGTTCCTTGGTACATGAAGTTGTGTTTTACAAGAAATGGGTTTTTACTGTATGAGTGTAAAGATTATGAGACTTCTTATACAAACTGTTAATTATCATTTCCAATTCTTTCCTTTGTCGCTTCTACCAGGGCTCAGTGGAGGGAGAGAAAGGAGCAAGTGCAGTTCTATTTCTTTGTTGTTTTAATCTTAATTAACCTTCAGTAAGCGATACTCTGTGCATGGTGCAGTGCAAAGTGCTTTGGGAGATACAGAAATAATTATAATATTATTTCTTGATTGCTCAGGGGAAAAAGTGAAAAATTATAGTAAACGTCAAAAACAAAATATTGGCAACTTTAATTTATCTCTAACTTCCTGCCCATGAGCATAGAGAGTGAAGAAAGCCTGGTTAAGTGGGCCCTGCAACTGCACAGCCAGAGTTCAAAATTTAGCTCTGTTTTTAGCCATCTGTGTGACCTCGCTCTCTACGCCTTAGTTCCTTAAATATATAGAACAAGAATAATAACAGTGCCTTGGTATATGCTAGGTATTATTACGGCTGTATCCTTATTATGGCTGTCTCCTTGTGAACTGGATCTAATCTGCTTGTTACAATACCTAGTACCCAGAAGAGTGTTTTGTGTATCATAACTGGGATGGTGCAGTTAAAAACGCCATATAATGGGTCAAATTATGTCTATCATTCAAACAGTACTGCATAGTAGAGGTTTCTATAAGGGCAGATGCACATATGGTTTTCTTTAGATATTCCATGACACCTGTGAGTCTACCATGGACCCACTATGCATTCAGTAAATTAATGTTTAGGCATCTCCATGGCATTGCAACAAAGTATGAGCCTTGTCCCCCTATACAACCCAGATTCCCCATCAGGACTAAGTCACTCGTTCCTCAACCTGCTGGGAGTGCTGATCACTAATGCCTTACAGCTGAGTTCTTTCCCCAGAAACTGTCCCCTCCTGCAGGGAGTCTCCTTGCCCATAGATATGCCCCATCCTCAGGGTCAGGGGGCATCCAATGGCTGGCCAATATGGGTGGGGTTCAAAGGCCTGGCACCCTGGCCTCAGTTCTGGACAACTCTGAAGGGCCTGACCAGAACTGTCAATGCAATCTGCAAAGGTCTTTCTTGGGCCTGCATCACAGGTCAGCCTCTCCCTCTGCTCACTCCTGTTTCCCTCACTCCTTCACATGCTGAACTTGAGGACCCTCCCAATACCCTCCTGCACTCAACCACCATCTCAGAAAACTTCCAATCCAGCCTCATACCTGATAATGAGCTAGCGCACATCGGTATATTCACTTAACTAGATTATGTCTTTCCTTTTTAAGAACCTATGTTGAAATAGAGGACGGTGAAAAATATCATTTCAGAGAATTTCTCATAAGTAGCTCAGATGATCTGAATAAAAAACACCCACCATTTTATTGTTCAAGCACACGTGAATATATTCATTTTCTTAGAGTAAAAATGCATCTCTCTCAAGCTACAATTCAATCATGTTTGATTAAAGGAACCAGAGCTGTACACTTCTTGTTAGATATTTCTCAGTTTTCCTAGGGGGAATACCCACAGGCGATGAAACAAATCTGCCTTACAGGTAGAGAGATGCAACAATCAATCCGATCATTTATTTTGGCCACTAAGCTCACTTTTTACCAGAGCGATTATCAGGCTGAAGTTAGTTTTTAATGAACTAATTAAATGCCTTCTGTCTACCTCACTGTTCCCAAAGAGAACTGCCTCATTAATTTTTCTGGCTATTTAGGGTGTAGCAGAATTTTAAAAACAGCTGCTCTAGCATTCCCAGGCTTTCCCCTTTTCAGTTCTTAAAACACACATGCACACATACACACTCAGACACACAAATGCTTTTTGTGATTTTCTGGGGAACTGCCTGCTCAAAAATAAGGTGTACCCATTTAATCCATGTTCATGTTCCAACTGGGCCCTTATTTTGAAATCATTGGATAGGCTTCCGTTATACCTGTGGCTCTCAAAGTGTGGTCTTGAACCAGCAGTATCAGCTGAGGATTTTTTAGACATGCAAATTCTTTTTTTTTTTTTTTAATTTTTATCCTTCTTTAGTAGAGAAGTTGTGGGCTTACAGAACAATCATGCATAAAATACAGGATTCCCAAACACTACCTCAGCACCAATACCTTGCATTGGTGTGGAACATTTGTTACAATTGATGAAAGCATATGTTTATAATTGTAGTGTTAACTAAAGTCTGCAATTTAACTTAGGGTTCACTGTGTGTGTAGTGTAGTTCCATAGATTTCTTTTTAAGAAATTTTATTCTGTTACAATATATACAATCTAACAATTCCCCTTTTAATTATATACAGATATATTTTTCAGTGCTGTTAATTACCCTCACAATGTTGTGCTACCATCACCACCATTACCCAAACGGTTTTTTTCTCATTCTAAATAAGGGCCTGGTACATTTTAAGCCTTGACTTCCCATTCACTACCCTCACCCCATACCCTGATAAACTAAATTCTAACTCCTGACTCTATGATTTTGCTTATTCAAGTTGTTTCAAATCAGTGAGCTCATGCAATATTTGT
Organism: Tamandua tetradactyla; assembly: GCF_023851605.1. Classification (NCBI taxonomy): domain Eukaryota; kingdom Metazoa; phylum Chordata; class Mammalia; order Pilosa; family Myrmecophagidae; genus Tamandua; species Tamandua tetradactyla. The sequence goes on from NC_135340.1 coordinate 63,279,487, forward strand.
CCTTTTGTGTCTGGCTTATTTGACTCAACATGGTGTCTTCAAGGTCCATCCATGTTGTTGCATGTATCAGGACTTCATTCCTTTGTGTGTATGTGTGTGTTTTATTTATCCACTTGTCAGTTGATGGACACTTGAGTTGCTTCCATCTTTTGGCAATTGTGTGAATAATGCTGCTATGGACAATGCTATGAATAAGTTGCAAATATCGATTTGAGTCCCTGCTTTCAGTTCTTTGGGGAATATACCTAGTAGTGAGATTGTTGAAGTTCTATACTTGGCTTTATGAGGAACCGCCACCTGTCTTCCATGGTGACTGCACCATTTACATTGCCATCAGCAATAAGTGAGTGTTCTGATTTCTCTGCATCCTCTCCAGTACTTGTTATTTTTTTTTTAACAGCAGCATTCTAATGGGTATAAAAAGGTATTTCATTGTGGTTTTGCTTTGCATTTTCCTGATGGCTAATGATGTTGAACGTTTTCTTATATGCTTTCTGGTCATTTTTATATCTTCTTTGGAGAAGTCTATTCAAGTCTTTTGCTCATTTTTAAATTGGGTTGTTTGTATTTTTGTTAAGTTGAAGGAGTTCTTTATGTATTCTGGATATTAAACACTTACTGGATATGTGGTTTCCAAATATTTTCTCCCATTGTATAGGTTGTCATTTTACTTTCATGATAAACTCCTTTGAGGTGCAAAAGTTTTAAATTTTGATGAGGTTCCATTTAAGTATTTTTCCTTTTGTTGCTCATGCTTGGAATTTAAATTATAAGAAATCATTGCCTAACACAAGGTCCTGGAGAAGCTTTCCTACATTGCCTTCTAGGAGTTTGATAATTCTAGCTCTTATATCAAAGTCTCTGATCCATTTTGAGCTGGTTTTTGTATATGGTATGAAGTAGGCGTCCTCCTTCTTTTTTTTTTTTTTCTCCCAATTGAATGATCTTTACCCACTTGTCAGCGTGAGGGTTGTTTTTTGAGCTCTCAATTCTATTCTGTTGGCCTATATATCTATCTTGTCATGCAAATTCTTGAATTAAAAACATTCTGTGCTGGGTGGTGCAATGGTGGCTCAGTGGCAGAATTCTCACCTGCCCTGCTGGAGACCCGGGTTCAATTCCTGGAGCCTACCCATGCGGGGGGGGGGGGGGGGAACCATTCTGTGTTTTAATAAGCCCTCAAGGTAGGTCTGTTGCATACTAAGGTTTGGACCCATTGCCTCACGCAATTTTTTTTTCCCTTAGTGGAGATCAGGGACGTTAAAAATATCCTCACCTGCAGATTCACAAACATATTTCTGAAGGCCCTTCCAGAGAGAATCCACAAATGGGAGGCTGGCATCCTGAATGCAGACCAAATTCCATCCTGAAGACTGAACATTTTCTTATTCTGTTACTTCTGTCCTTCAACATTTTCCTAAGATTTACTCCTTAAAATTCTCTCACCAGGGACCTCTGATTGAGGCATGATGCACAGGAGTCAGGTAGACCTGGCTTCCTATTACACCATTTACTAACTTACAAGGTGACCTTGGTAAGTTTCTTGATTTCTCTAAGTCACGGTTTTCTCATGAGTAGACTATAATTGTAATATCTATTTCATAAATGTTAACTTTTGTGACTTGATAATGCTGATGGTAATAGCTATTTAATAATAGTAAACTGCTCTGTAACTGCTTGCTAATGGTAGCAGTGGAAAACTATGTCTGATTCTCTCTACTAGAAAGAGGTTCACATAGTTTTATGTAGATTGAGAAATTCTGCTGTTCATACTAACCAACTCCTTGGATCTCAAGGCTCTATGAACCCAACTAAGCATCTCTGGCTAATTCATTTTTATTCCTTTATTCAACAATATATATGACAGCCCCCATGTACCAAACACTCTCTCAAAGAAAATGACTAAAAGTTCCTCATTCTGGAATTGCATCTGGTTCAGGATGTCAGATCTTGTTTGTGGATAATTTACTTCTTTTTGCTGCTCTCTGACTACCAATAATAACCATGGACCATTCAAGACCTCCAGAATCATCTCAAGATCTATGGTTTAGGCCTGAGAAGCCCTGAAACCTCTATTTATTGATCCAACTATGTCTCAGGTTCTTTGGCTCTGAAACTTGCCAGCCTTCTGAACTAATTCAAGGGAAAGTCTTAAAGCCCAAAGGTGGTAGACATGGAGACCTACTGATGGCTCTATTGAAATAGGACTTCAGTGGATCCAACCTCTTCCAGGCCAGATATACTCTGGGGGACTCAGGAAGCCCTTGTGTAAATGCAGCATTGGTACTTTCAGAAACAATGGTTCAAAAGGTCCACTGCACTTACTTTGTAAAGGATGCAGATGAGGGGCTGGCCACTTTCCTGTCACAATCAAAATGAGAAATCCAGTCTTTTCCTCCTGGAGAACATGTGCACAACATCTAATTGAGAACCTTGGGAGATGATAAACTTCTAAAGGAAGCCAAGCAGGTGCCACAGAAAGGAGTTACTAGAATGCATTCTCATCAGGCCCTGAGTAGTAAGGAAGGCCTAGGAAGAAATCACTGAAGAAATCTATTCCACTCAACAAAGTGAAAAATACTGGAGTTTCCCCACATGTATATGCTCTACCACTTGGGCTTTTTAAGTTCTAAATTAAATTTTTTTTTCTGCAAACACTTGATGCCATTGACTATCCTGCACACTCAGACATGGGCAGATGTCTAACATTCTTGTTTAGGTTAGTGAATGTGCATATATCACCTGTTTGTGTGTGTGTGTCTGTGTGTGTGTGATAGTATCTGTACATCTGTAAGTGTCTATAGATTCATATGGATAAATAAGCAGGTCCTGCTTTTAGTTACAATTTTAGAAACCACTTCTTAAAGTGGCTCATATTTTCCATGGAAAAGATGCTATAATTGGGAGTTTCATTCCTGACCTCCTGGGCAAAGAAAATATAGATACTGTGGACAGCCCATCATGAAAGGAAAAATATGACCATTTTATAAGCCTCTATAAATATCTAAAATAGTGTCCTAAGTCCTACAAAAGGGACATAATTATATTGAATACGGTACATATATATAGTCTTAAAATATCTTGAAATGTTCAACCAGGACATAAAAATACTGCTGTATCAAAATATATTCTAAAATTAAAACACTAGCTATAATAACATTAAACATTTGATTAATAATCTTGCAAACTTTCTTAGATTATCATGGAACATTTGGGGCTAATTTAAACTGTCCCCATCTCTCTTTAAAAAAACAAAAAACAAGGAAATATCATCTAGTGTCTTCTTTTCCCTTTGTAATGGAAATCAATTTTTCACTGCCTCTACCACCTCCTTTCTATAAAAGTCATTCCCTTTCTACCCTTGTCTTCTTCTTTTTCCTTCCATCACTCTCCTTCCCGATAAACGATTAACACGGGAACTACCATACTGCCACAATGCAACTTTGACCTGACCAAAGATGATTGCTCCAGAGGCAGGTCCCAACCCCAGTTCTTCCTGGGAATTTGGCATTTGGTGCTGAGAACCCGAGATAGAGGCTTCTCTGCTCTCCTGCTGCCGAGGCCTTGGGAGTGGCCCTGATCCCTTTCTTTTTTTTTTTAACATGGGCAGGCACCAGGAATCGAACCCGGGTCCTCGGGCATGGCAGGCAAGCATTCTTACCTGCTGAGCCACCGTGGCCTGCCCACTATGATCCCTTTCTTTCTTGTTGGCTTGATTGTTCACTCCTCCTCAAGTTCCATGAGACCCCAAAATCCTTCCAAAGAACTCCCCTTTTTGCTAAAGCTGGGCAGAGTTAGTCTTTGTTATTTAAAGCCAAATAGACTCTTTTTTTTTTAATTTTTTTTTTTTTACATGGGTAGGAATCGAACCCGGGTCCTCCGGCATGGCAGGCAAGCATTCTTGCCTGCTGAGCCACCGTGGCCCACCCCCAAATGGACTCTTAATAAATATCCTCTGGCTAGTAGATGCACTTAAAATTACTTCTCCCACTTTAAAGCTCATGTAGAAGTAATTACTGCTCATACTTCATGACCTTGAAAATGTGCATAATAAATGACAAAAAGTGCATTACCAATTAATATGAACCTTATTATCCCACTTTGGTTTGGAAACACAGGAATAGAAAAATCATATACCAAAACTGTTACTACTGGTTTTCTCCAGTGATTTGTCTATTTTTCCTTCTACTTTGCCTACTTTCCCATTTCCACCATAAGACAGATTTACATTTTTTTATCAGCATAGAAATTTATTTGAATTCAAAATAAATGTGGCTTTATTTAGAATAATATAATAGTCATCTAAAGTAAGCATAATCATCGGCTCTGGGACAGGTCTAAAGACATCATTCTTTCGAAGTTCCAGAATATGTAGTAAAAATGTACAAGGAAGCAAAAATATAAAAAGCAAGTTTGTTGAGCTTTGGGAATTGTAACAAGAGGAACACACTAAGATACTGTAAATGAGTCCAAATAATCACATAGTAACATGCTTCTTTGCTTTATCTACTCTCTGGAAAATAAGTCAGCAACCCCAGTAATGTAAGACCATCACCACTTTGTTAGTAGGACAAGCTTCTTGAGGGTTGCAGCGAGTAATCCTTACTCTAATTTCTCTCCTCACATCAATTTCTTTTCTTTCATTTAACATGGGGTTCATCTTGTTGAAAAAAACATTTGGCTTTATTTGTAAAGTGGAATAAGTAATATCCTGATTGAGGTATTATTCAATGATTTAGTTGAATATGCTTTGAAAGGTCAATCAGCTGATTAGTGGCTTACAGGGGAAAAAAATTCAGTTAACATGTGTTTGCTAAATGTACTGAGAGAATAAGCAGCTAAAAATGGGGGAAAAAAAATCCTCGGCTTTACTGTGACCATGGCAATCAAAAGCAGCCTGGTGACCTTAGATTAAACCCATTTTCTTGTGGAGTGAATAAGGAGGCTCCAGGATATGAGTTTGGTTTCCAGCAGGGTCCACAGATGAAGGACAAACTCAGAAGATCTCTCTTGTCATAGAAACTGGAACACAGATGGAAAGTCTTTCTTTGAGCAGCTTTTTGACACATTGCCCTGTCCATCTGGTAGGACAGACTGCCTAGAAGGACTGGGCTGTTTGTGTTGGTAGCAGAGTCTTGTGCTAATTCAGATACTTGGCCATGAAAGTTATTCCAAATCCACCCTGATAATTCTAAATCGAGGGAACTCCATCCATCACCCTGGGTACAGGCTTCTAAGTGTCATTTAACCAACACCAACCTGAGCTCATATTTAGGATTTTAGTCAATAGTTTTGGGTCAAGCCCTTGCCTGATTCCAACATTCATAGCTTCAGCAGTTCCAATCACACTAATAGCTAACTGTATGTTGTTGCAGATCTTTGCAACCTGCCCAGCTCCAACACCTCCACAATACGCCACGTTGGAGCCTGTGCACCCTAGCAACTGTTGGGCAGCAGAAAATTCTTCTTCACCTCCTCCCACCACAGATGTGAGGTTCCTGGGCTGAGCAGCTCCCACACCACCAGAAACAGGGGTAGCCATGAAAACTCCTCCCATTTTCTCAACTTCTTTGGCCAACTCTTCTGAAACTGTGGAATTGATAGTATTGGAATCTATTAATAATGAGCCTTTTGTCCCTTTCTTTAGAATTCCATTTGCTCCAGAATAAGCTTCAATTGCATTAATACTTGTGGGCAGTATTGCAATAATTTTGTCAGTGTTTTTTTCAGCTCCATCTGCTGAGGAAGACACTACCTGTTCACCTCGCTCTTGAAACTCTTTGCATGCATCAGGGGAACACACATCACAAATAATGAGCAGGTAGCCATGTTTCATGAGATTTTTTGCCATTGGATTCCCCATAGTGCCCAGTCCAATGAAATCAATTGGAGTCTTAGATGCCACTGACCTAGAATACACCATTGCAAGGCCGGGTAAAGTAAGCCCCTGCTGGTGGCTCCATTACCAGAAGCTTGAAGCTGCTTTTTGGAGCCATAAGGAGGCCGTCATGCTTGATTTACTTTTTATATTAAAAAAGAAAGTGACAAAAGTTAAAGAATTTTAAGAACATAGATGTTGAACAGAGGATTGCCACTCGCAATGACGATCATCATGGTGATGGTTTTGTCTCACTGACAAGTGATTCTTAATGAAGGCTCAGGCCTGCCTTTATTTCCAATCATCTCCTACCATCTTAGTCTAGTAAGGCTACAAGAATAGCTTCTTCATTTCAAACCAAAGCAATGGCACTAGAAAACATTAAGTGCTGTAAGGAAAGGATTTGTAGTGAGAATACATGGGTTGAAGCCCCAGTTAAATATCTGATCACTTCTCTGAGACTCAGGTTTCCTTGTTCTAAAATGGGAAATTATAGTAACCTCTCTCAGGATGATTGTGCCATTCAGAAAGGAACATGGACGCAAAAGCTCTGTGTGATGCTAAAGAAACATCAGCTATTGTTACCCACTCTTTCTCCTCTTTTCCTATTGCAGCCACTCTGCCCCAATGGCTTTTGGTTGGTCTGCCCTCCCAAGATATCAGAAGAGGCCACCAGGTACTCCTTCCCAAATTTGCTCTAGGACCTGCTAAAAACTCAAGCCCTCAAACCTCATTTGCCCTTTTCTAACTGGCCTTGCACCCTTTCCTACAAAATAAGATTAACTTATGCAATAGTGAATACCGCAAAAATGAAACTCATCTAATAACTTTACTTCTTGATCCTTCACCTGTTCATTCAAACAAATATTAACAGTGAAAGGCATTGTGCTAATGACTCTGAGCAAAAAGACACAGCTATCTTTCATATCTACTCTCTCTGTTATCCTGTTAGAACCCTTTCAAAATGACTGGAAATATTTTTTTAATTACAGAATCTTTGACGACCTCTTAAAGAAATTTTGTTGGCTGTTTGACCCCAAATATCTGAAGGTTAACCTTAAATGGGTTGTGTGGAATGGATGGAGCTGCGAAACTTGAAACTAGAAGAAGTGGACTCTGTTTGTGTACACACACACACACACACACACACACACACACAACATCTACACATCTGGGAGGGGCTTCCTGACACCAGTGCACACGTGAAAGGAAATGTTTCCACTTACAGCAGTGCTTGCCCTGCAGATACCAAATCTGAATATTTTGTTTTATTGGAAAGGTTAAAGGGCATGGCCCCTGACCTTGGGACACCAGAACCTACTGGATCTAACGTAACACTCTTCCCTGATCATTGAACAATGAAATGTTTTAACCAACCACTTATGTTCCATCCTAACCAGACTGATAGTTTTTAGTCTTTAGTGTGACCACCATGAATTACAACTTAAAACTCCTTATTTTTTTCTCCTGAGCACACTTCTCAGTAGATTTTGTCACTGGGGAGTGTTCCTGTGCCTGGCAAGGCAATAGACAGTCTTTTATCTGCCATCTGGTGGTCCTTATTTTATTTCTTGATACATACCAAGTGGGGTGCCATCTTAGTCCTAACTCCAAGGTCTGATCACACATCAACACAGAATCCACATCACCATGAGCTTGTGTCCAGTTTTTACACAGAGATTAACACACTTATCCACGCCTATCTGTAACCAATCCTATTCCTATGATCCTTAGGAAATTGAGATACATGGCAGCCTGTTTTCAAACGAACAAACATCTTAATTTAGCCACCTAACATACAGATATTTGACCGCTACAGAATAGTTCTCCTCCTAATGTTCACATTTCTTAGAAACCACAGGCAATATTTTTACCAGGCCCTTCTGTAAATGCTGAGCTGCGTATTGGATCTGCTTTGCATCCGATGGCTGCGAATGCACGCATGCAAAGCACACAGGCGCGCGCGCTCCAGTATGCATTTTTCTCCAAAGAATTGCCTTTAATGCTCTGCTGAAGCCAAAGAATCAAAATTTCAAGAGAGTGAATTAAATTTGCAGAATCACTGCTCAGGAGCAAAACCATTATGAACAGGAAATTAGTCCAATTACAACATCCTCTGAATTATGATCCCTGCTTCCTTGCTGCTTTACCTAGCACCAAATCACCCAAACAGCGTTCTTACTGTCTACAGCAGCAGTTAAAAAAAAAAAAACACTGCTCAGACTCCATGCTCCACCCCACATCACCCATCGAATGGAATGGGGCAAACAGATAAACTATAATATGTAGGCTCTTGTGATCAGCTAGAAGTAAAGAATCTTAAGCCAGGACCCCACAAAGGAGTACTGCTGTATGTCCTCCAACAGCTCCCCATTTTCCTTCCCAGACCTGAGCCGACCATCACCCCAATAAGGCAATCCCCCTTGACTGCTACTGCTTCCTTCCCATCGTCCCCGGAGCCCCGCGTGGGCAGATCCTGTACCGGGCGCCTTGCTCTCAGCCTGGCTGATTTTATTACCAAATATGAGTTACAAATGTAAGGCAATAAGTCCCGGGAGAAGACAGAGTAGTAGAAGGATGACCCGGCCCCCTCCCACAGCAGTGTGCCTGCTCCTCAGGGCCAACTAAGTGCGGTGGGTGGGATGGCAATGAACTCGGTGTCCCCTCTGCAATTTCCTCGGGGCTCACAATGAGAAATTCTGTTGCTCAGGGTTGAGAGCCAAGCCCTGTGGGGGCGTTTACTCTGGTGGGTCCATTCCTTTCCGAGTATCTGAGGCAGGTTCCCACCCAGATGAAGAAGGAGGCACCCTTGGGAGGAGAGGGAAGATTTTTTTTCTCTTTTTCGTATAACGTGGATGCTTATTCCTGGGAGGGAAGTGGGGCTTTAGGGTGTGGTGTTCCGCGTTCTTTTTGTGTGTGAATTTGCTGATTAAGAGCAAATGGGATAGTTTGCTTGTTTCTCTGACTTTGTTTTCGAAATCACGATGAGAATATTTTTACAGGGGAGAGCAAACGGCTACAGCATCTTCAACTTGATGTTCCCTTTCCCCATTCTCAATATTTCCTGCTGATACTTTCCCAGAATACAACTGTGCTAAGAGTGCTGATCTTCCTGGAGAGTTTGTTTCTCTTCGCTATGAAGAAAAGCCGACTCTTTTGCCCTTTTACATGAATACTCAACTGCGAAAAATTGAGGTTTAGTTTTGAATCAGTCAAGGGAATAAATGCCTGGGTGAGAATTTCGGGAGAACAGCAGCAAAAGGATCCCAAGGGGCTCCTTCCAGGCTAAAACTGAAGTCTGGGGGGATTAGGGTCGAGAAGTGTGATGAGAGCTTGTGTAATCCGAGAATCACTGAGAAAGTGAATGGCCTCTTGTCCTTTTCTTTTTCTCTGCTCTTTGAGTTCTTTCTGTGTTCTAGGTCCTCTGAATTCAGCCTTCAAACAGTTCTGAGTCCTTTGAAAGAAAGGTCCCTTACAAAGACAGGAAGAATTCCACTCTTCTTTCTATTTCAAGAGTTGACCCTTTGCTGTATCTTAAATTGTGGTTCTTCCTTTATTATCAGGAATTTCATGCTGCCGTTTCCCTATTTATCTGGAATGAGCCAGCTAGTATAGAGACTATAAATCATTTACCGTGAGTAGACATCAGCTTCCAATTGTTTATAACTGTAGCAGCAATTAGCTACACTAATTTATCTGCGTTTCCACCTGATTTATCTTAGGCTTGATTAATTAACTAATTTATTAGCATTTGTACCAGGTTTATCTCATATTTGATGGTAACTGTCTGGAGATAGCGGCCAAGGTTATAAATGTGGTCACCTGAAATAAATCCTTTTCTTCCTTTTGGAAGCCTCACTGGTCTGGGTTGAAAAATGTTCTTGGCCCAAATGGGACTATGAGATAAATAAATAAACTTCACAAATACATGAAATTTTTAAATAAAAAATTTTGAAACCTAATTCACAGTGAAGTTTCAATGACAGCATTCAAGACAACAGGTAATAAAGCAACTTGAACAGCAGTTGACATTCAGATGTCAAAGATGCTTAGAGGTTGAGAGAAGAAAGGAGAATGAGGGGGAAAAAGGGAAAAACAGAGAGCAGGAAGAAGAGTGAATATTTGGGAAGTAAGTGATAGTGAGCCATTGTCTTATCCTGGTAATATGAGAACAATAAAATAATCTGCTCAAGGGTGGCATTATTTATATGGTTTATTGAATGTGCCAGTCTAATTTCATGATGGGAGGGGGGCTAAAGAAAAGATCTTGGACTCAAACAAAATGTTCCCATCAAGTTGAAGAATGGGAGGGGAATCTATTGTGAATGAACACCTGTGCTTACATCCACTTGTAAAATATCCTACGTGACCTACGGCTTCAAAGAAGAGTTTCAGAGATGACCCTTACTTTCAACATTTTATGAGCTCCTAAAAAAAAAGTGAAAATAATTTTTTGCATACTGAATTTTCTTTGAAATGCCAGCAAGAAATTCACTGCTTAAAGGAAACCACAGATGAATTATTCAATGAAACATTTTCTGTTCAGCAAGTTTAGAATTTTGCTAATTCTTTAAAGTTGGCAAACCTATTCTTTATCTTCTCTTTTGTCTTCCATCTAACTTTCCTTTGTGGGTCTTCTCCTTTTCCTTTCTGGATCAGGGACTTAGATCTGCTTCTAAGTCCAGGTAGCTACAAGACACAGCATGTCAAATTCTACAAATCCCAAGAAGGGAGTTCAGGAAGTGGAGGGGGCAGCCTGGAACATGTGATTCTGAAGCAGTGAGACTGATGTTTGGCCCTGGCTTATGGAAATCAGCCTCACTGCCTGCAAAACATGCATGGAGAAGGTCCTGGGCTGCTGGCGGCTGGAGTCTCCTGCCTTTAGGTTGGACCACTTGACACCACAGGGCATCCTGAACTCTGATCCTCCTTTCTAATTGGGCTCTCCCTCTCTGAGTTGGAACCCACTCAGTGTTTTATGCATCCACCTTCAGGAGAGATGGCGCTTCACGCTCTTACTAAGCTACCTGCCTCGTTGGTGCTGATGCTGTGGACCAGTGATGTTCACAGCCATCCACCTTCAGCCTTGAGCTTGCTTCTCCCATGGCTGAAACCCTCACTTTAAACAGGTCTTAACTCAAATATCAGAGAAGCCTTCCCTGACCATCAAATCTAAAGGAGATCACCAGAACATAATCTGCCCAGAATATAATCTGCCATGCCTGAATCACATACAGATACATCCACAAATGACAATATCCAGTTACCTTGTCAGATACCTTCCCTTGGGGGTGTGCGTTAATCATAAAGTGAGTCCTCGTGGTAGGGACAAAATAGTAGTCAGTCTTTTACTATTTATCAAATGATAGGAAAATATAGGCTTACAAGTTTATGAAGATTGAAAAAATAGGTATAAAGAAAAGATACATGGCTGAGAGGGAGGAGCACCTACTAGTACAGTCTTCTGCAGGCAATCTAACCATATACATCTAAAGCCTTAAAAATGTTCATATGGCTTAACATTTGGCCTAGTGAGTGTTATTCTAGGATTTGTTCTAGGCAAATAATCAAGAGATATAGACAGAATATCCATCACAACATCACAAATAATGAAAAATAAAGAAACATTATGCAGCTATTAAAAATGTTTAAGCATATTTAGCAACAGGGAAATGCTCCAGTTGAGAGAAAAGATTATAAAACAGTATAATATTATTCAGATTTTCCTTAAAAATCATTGTAAGCCCATGCATAGTAAAAGAAATGGAAAGATATTCCAAATGTGTATAGACATTATCTCTGGGTGCAATTATTTTCCATTCTTTTCTGCATTTTACAAATGTTCTAAGTAAAGTTGCAGTATTTTTATAACTGGAAGATATAATTAAATTTAAAAGTCCACCCACTACATCTTTATCCTCTTGCCTTGCTTTATTGTTGTAGTAATAGCAGTTATTACTACCTAAAAGAATATTATATATTTATTTGTTTACTTGTCATGGTCTGTTTCCCCAGCTAGAATGTAAGTTCCATGAAGGCAGAGACTTTATCTTCTTCAATGCTTGATCTTAAATTTGTCAACAGTCTCAGGGACTTAATAGACAATAGATATTTGTATGTAAGAGTGTGAGTCAATGAATGAATGAATGAATGAAGAGAAAATAAGTCATCTTCAGGTAAGGAAGTGTTCTGTTGTTCCCAACCTGAGACACCTGGTATAGACTGTAACCTGCTCGGGATAGAAGAAAGAGCTTTCTCCTGGATAGAGACCATAAGGATGAAATAAAGCCTAAGATAGGTCCAGAGGAGGACAAACAGGATAGGTGTCATCTAGAAACCATGATACTTGAAGGGTAATTGAAGGGATTCAGAATGTGAAAGTGAGAACTTAAAGGGAGATGAAGAGGTCAGTTGTAGCTGTCTCCAAATACTGGAAGTACAGTGAGGTAGAAACATGCATTTATTTACTAAATATCCATTGTACCTTGTCCATGGGACAAGGTCTAAGCTGGTACTGAGAATACAAGAAATAGGATTCAATTTATCTGTGACTCTAGCAGGAAAACCAAAGCTCAGTGAGAAGTTTGGAATGATGGATTGTGATGCATCATAAGGAAAAAAATCTGTATCAGCATTTCCTAAACTGCATTAGGTGGACTCCTAGGGATACATGGGTGTTCATTTGTGTTATATGAAAAAATGGATTCTGGGACCAAATCAGTTTAGAAAATATTGAGATAAAGTTAGAGTCTTGTAAATCACAGAACAGGACTTCACAGAGTCTTTAATACACCATCATATCATGTCACTCTCTGAAATAGCAATATGGTTCCTTTTCCCAAATCTTTTGAACTGCAGGACACTTTTTCCAGGCTCAGAATTCCATGAGATATTATGAGGAAAAGTATTCCTAGCTTCATGAAGATATTCACCTTTGGAATGGGTGGCTCTGAGACACACCTGTCACCACATAAAAGAGATGCCCAAATCTTTATTCTGAATCACCATATCAATCCAGTCCTCTCACCTCATCCCCCATGCTTCCAATTTTCCCAGTTACAAGTCTTGGTACTCTTTTATTCCTGCTTTCCATCTATGCCTTCTACTTGGCCTTAATGAACCGTGTTTCACATTTCTACTTCTGACTTGAGCTCTGCATGTCCCTGATTCTAGCTCTTCCCTAATCTACTTGGGGCTGCCCTGGGAAAGGCTTCTCTGCTTCAACTCTTCCATCCAGCTCACCTTACCTAGAGGCATGAGACCCTGACAAGGAGCGAGCAGTTTCTCATGTCAGAGATGTCATAAGAGGTGAGAACTTGTACTTTCCAGCTCTTATTTTCAGCTATCTCCTTGACAGGTCTAAGGTTCTGTAATGTCCCTGCTCCTAGGCATAATTTTAAGTACTTTAAGTACTGGGAAAATCAGCTGTTTCCCTAACTGGATCATCTTATCAGAGCTCATATGGAACACAGATGCTCTCCCGGTTTCCCCCAGCGGAAGTTGGGAAATCTTACTCAGGATGAGATAAAGCCACTCATCCAAAGCCACTGAGCCATGTTCTGCCTTCCAGCCATATGATTAAAACCCTTACTGACTTTGAAGGCTTGTTTGAGATTTCTGTGGTGAGAAACTATTTTGACTTTAAACTATGGCCCTCAAAGCCCCTCCCATTTTTGTTCTCTTACCTAGTAACTTGAGTTCTCATTCCAAAATCCAGGGACCTCATTGATTGCAGCACTTCAATACAGCCCATGTACTGGAACAAGAAAAGAAAAGTACAAGTAGGAAAAAAAAATAGCATATAGATGTTTCTTAGCCTCATAATGATTTCCTGGAAAACACCTAAATCAGCTTCTAAATCAAATTACATTGGGAAACTCAGCCTAATATTTCCAATCATTAATGGGACACATGTCTTAAGCTTCAGTTTGGTTATAAAATATCTACTGAATCCCAATATCAGGCACGCAAAGGTAACAAGGTTGAACATGAGTTCAGTGGTTCAGAGTCTGAGCTCTGGAGTTCGTCTATGTGAATTTGAATCTTAGCTCTGCTACTTACTATTTTTCGAAGCTTGAACAAGTTACTCGACTTCTCTGCATCTCGGTCTTATCATTGGTAAAATGGGAATAAAAGTAGAATTTCTGTGAGCATTGAACTACTTCACACATACAAAGTGCTTACTAGAAGCGTGCTTGCCGTACTAGTGCTCAGATACTAGAGGATGCAAAAATAAGTGTGAAAGGAATAATAATCTCTGTTCTTGAGGAACATTGCATCTAAGAAAATAAAGCAAGCATATAAGTGCATTAAATACAAGATTTAGTAATATAGGAACTCTACGAGATCATTTATTAAGGGAGTCCAAAAGAGGGGGAAAAAAGTCCTGTACTACGTTAGGGATTAGTACATTTAGCTTGAACACAAACTATTAGAAAAGGAACTGTGACTTCTACAGCTAAAAGATGGTTTCTGTTTAATGTGGCAGCAGTGAGGAGCTATGTAAGGCTGCTGGCAGTAGGTAACATGATCAGCCCTGAGTTCTACGAGGCTTAAATCAGAAGCAATAAGAAGGTGGAGTAATAGTGAGGAGACAAGTTAAATGCCCTGCTGGGAGGAAATAATGACAGCCCACACTGAGGGGAATGGTGGCGACCGGAACAAAGGGACAGACTCAAGTGACAGACTCAAGTGACATCACAGAAATGGATACTACATGATTTGAGATAGAGAGTAAGAAAGACGGATGAGTCAAAGATGATTCAGAGGTTTCCTGCTAAGGTACTGGAGAGAACAGTGATGCCATAAACAGAAACAGGAACGCCAGGAGAGAGGAAGATGATGAATTGGTTTGGGACCCATTGACTGTAAGACACTGTGATGGGGTATCCAGGAAATTACAAGCTGGTAGTTGAAAATTGGATTCTGGAATAGTGTAGAGGAAGTAAACCTAGAGATGCAGACTTAAGAGTCTTCCATGGAGCTTGGCGAAGTGAAACCGTGGGAGTAAATCCTCTTAGCAGAGCCCTTGTTGACTAAGGAGAATGTTTCTCTGAGAATTGCCTTGGAAATGTTATGAGAGCCAAGTGGTCTGATTGAAAGTGATCTGTCAGCTCCTTGGAAATGATATGCTTCCTGTTCAGATTTCCTTTGGAAGGTTTTCAGCCTCCTTCTGCTTGGAAATGGCAAAAACACTGCAGAGAGAAGGCAGGGCCTCGGGTCGCCTCTGCAGACATATCTTGTTGGACTCCTGAGCACAATCTGTAGATTAAGCATCATAAGAGTATTTCTGAGCAAATTCTGTAGCAGCATCACGAGAGCAGCTCAGCATACTAGTGTCCAACTGTAGCTCAGTTGACTCCATTGTTAGGGAAAGTGCCTGGCTCAAGCAACGGCCCAGCAATTCTCAACCAAACTCCTTGGTTGTCTCTAGCACTAACACAGAAAAATGTTGGCTGTTTTAGTCTGTCCTAAGCACACTGAACTTCGGAAGGCTTGGGTTAGTTAGTGTGAAGTCAGTGGTGTCTAATGATTTCTGGTCAACAAATCAAAATTATTAGGAGAGGAAAGCTAGACTTTATTTAGGGGCTGTATTAGAAAGCCCATCTCAGAACTTCGTGGAGGGAGACTCCAAGGGTCCAAATTCCATGTTGACGTTGGCCCTGGGTGAAATGAAAAGACTGTTTTCATATCCTCATTGGCTGCTCTGGGTTTTCCTGTGTTTCTGTGCCTTCTGTCTAGAATCGAGCTCCTGCTCCCTATTTCCTGCGCCCCTCACCTTGGAAAAAATTGACTCCCCACACAGTTTGGGGCATAGGCCTGGGCTACTCCTCCAGTTCTCCCAGGAGGCAATACCTGTGCAAAGATGGAAGTCCTCTTTCTCTGCAGCTGCAAATCACCCATTTCAGGGGAAGAGACACCAATGGCCTATCAGTGCACACTTTTTGTAAATGTAACCAAACACCTACATTTTTCACACTCTGCCAGAGTGATTTAATTTTTTTTTTTTGCATGGGTAGGCACCGGGAATCTAACCTGAGTCTCAGGCATGACAGGTGAGAACTCTGCCTGCTGAGCCACCCTGGCCTGCCCCAAAGTGATTTTTTAAAAATACAAATTGGATTATGTCACTCTACTGCTTAAAACCCCTGGCATTTATTACCAAAACAAAAACTGATTACTATAAGCAGCTAGACCCATGTTATCTTGCTCTGCTTACTCCTCCAACCAGCTCTGTGTCATTTTGCTAATGCATTTTGCTGCCACATGGACCTCGTTTCTATTCCTGGAATATACCAAACTCTCTCCAGACTTGGGCCTTTGCACTTGCTGGTCTCTCTGCCTGGCTCTTCCCTCACGCCTCTGCAAAACTGTTTTTTTCTCATCCTTCAGGTTTCAACTCAAAAGTCACCTCCTCAGAGGCCAGCTGCAGTCGTCCTTCGTCACATCCCCTGTTTGACATCCCCACTGGTTGTAACTGATTGTAACTATCAGTAATTATCGGGTCTACTAGCTAACTTGTTTTTTCATTACCTTGGCTGTAAGCACGATAAGAGTAAGGCTCTCGATCACCGCTGTCTTCCTAGCACGTGGGATAGGGCTAGCACATGGAGGTGCTCAATAAATGCTGGTTGGAAGAATAAACGCAGCACCTATTGTGCAACTCCAACTGGACCTTTAAAATGAACAGAGAGAGGAAAGAGAGGCAGAGGGAGGTGGGGGGTTGGTCTCTCCATCCTTGGGAATAAGTGAGGAGTACAGGAGACCCGAGGACTCTCAGAAGACTCTGGAAGACAGGCCAGGGCAATACCTTTGGAAGGCTTCCAGATTTCTTTGTCATTTCCACCATGTTTGTTATTTCTGTTATTTGCCATCTTACAGATTGACAACAAACAATCTAAAACAGAGAGAATTTTGTAGTAAAGTGAGAAGCTACGGAGAATGCACCCTATTCCTCAAGGGAGAGAGGGAACAGAGACAAGTCTCAGTCTAATCTATTGACTCAGCCATGGTGGGATTTTTGTTAAGAAACAGTTTTAGGTGAGGAAGTGAACGAAGGAGTCTTCCGAGGTTTTGCTCTTTATCACCGTTCATGGCGACAACCACCTTGTTTGCTTCCTTCTGAGGTAGGCTCAGATCTTGCTTCCAGATCTCCTACCCTTCATTTAGACCTACGTCTTTGCTTTGCCCACTTGCATGTCAGCACCGGCACAGGTGATGCCCCCTGCCAGCGTCACTGTGCTACAATGGAAGATTCTGAAGAAACATGAACCCTGGACCGAGATGATGTTGACAAGTACATGTCCCCTTCCACCATGGTGTGTGGGGAGGAAGCCCCTCTGAACAAAGTGACGGAAGGAGTCAATGCTCAATTTTTGCCCCTGATTACCCTGAAGCCTGGTATGGAGCTGGTCTCCCCATTGCCTCACACAGCTCATTTCACACGGAAACCACTCCTGTAAGGACACGTGGAGAGGGAGTCCCATTAAAATAAGCTGTGCACAATCTCTCTCTTTAGGAACCTGAGGCCTGCATAAGAAGATATGCAGATATTCAGATAAGCTGAATGTCAAGGCCTAGGGAAGGAGAAGTTCGATTTGTTGACTTAGGTATAAACTGGGGACAATACAATGTAATCATTTATTAAATGCGGATCTGCATAAAACCGATCTCTGTTCTTAAGAAACCCAGCCTTGTAAAGATAAAAGAACCATAGAAAGAAATGATCTATCATTTCTCTCTGTGAGTTTAATCCTTGCTGTTAAGTTCATTTCATTGGTGAGTAAATTAAAGCCTGTTTCTAGAGGAAATGGCTGGCTCAGTTTCGTTATTCAGTGTACGAAAAATCAGGGACTACTCTCAGTCTGGATTCCTTCGCTATGTGACCCCTGTGTGGCAGAAAAAGCAGAAACAGAAGGGGTGACCCAGCTGGCTGCATCTGACCCTTCTCTGTTCTACCTACGTAGGTAGCACAGTGACCAGACTGCAGCTACTACGATAACAGCAAATGTGAACCCAAGCTGCTCTGGAACTGCGCAAGGCAGCACTTGAAGCACAAGACATGCCCTAATCCCAGGTCCTGTGACAAGGAAAAGACACTAAAGGCTTTTATTTGGAGGCCTATTGGACTGGTGAGAAAGTGGCAGAGCTCAGCAGTGCTCAGACAGCCTTCCCATTCAGCACCTAGCAGATGGCGCACCTAACTCTGCTCTCTCTCTCTCAATCTCTCCCTTCATGCCCCAAGGCAGTAATAATGTTTTTGTACTGCCTGAGCTTCACCCACTTGCTCACAGGGAGAGGTGATCCACCTATTCATTGCCATGTGGATCTTGGGCTCTAAATTTCGGAGAAGAATTACTGAGTTTTCAGAGAGAAGGAATGATGGATAGCTTGTGGGAACTTTTCATCCTGACTTTTTTGCAGAATTATGATTTCTTAAAAAAAAAGATATCTAGTTTCATATCTTCAAAATGAATGTCTGAGGGATATATTAGAAACTTCTAACAGTGGTTACCTCTGGGAATGAGAAACAGTTATGTTTCATCTTATACTTTTGTACTATTTATGTTTTTAAAAATAAGTATGCATTATTTTTAGAGTTAAAAAATTCAGTTAATGAAGCTCATTACTGACATTTAGGAACATCAGCTTATTATTAAGTAGAGTTAAACCCTTTTTCTTTCAATGGCCTATCCGTTTCCTTCCTTAGAATGAGCCTAGCCCTATGCCAGGAGTATGGAGAGAGATTGTTTAAGAGAAGGTTCAAGGTGTAGGCCCTGTACCTGTTAACTTTATAATAAGAATGATACAAGATAGGGAAGAATAACGTTAATGAAGCAAACAGAACAGTGAGGAAGACCATATAATCAAGTATCATAAGATTAGAGTCCAATCCTCATGCAATAGACGTTCAACAATGGTTGAGGCCACCAATATGGCAGGAAGAAGCTATAGGGTTTTTTTCAACCACCTTTAAAAGTCTTCTAGTCTCTGGGGGAGCGAGGGTAGGTCAGTGGTAGAATTCTCGCCTACCATGCGGGACACCGGGTTGGATTCCCTGCCCATGCACTTCCCTCGAAAAACAAACAAGCAAACAAAAAACCAACCAGACAAAAATTCAACAAATGGTGCTGCCATAACAGGATAGTCAAATGGAAAAGAATGAAATGTGACCCCCGCCATACAGCATACAAAAAAAAAAGTAAAAAGAACACCAAAACATCCCATCCTCCATACCCCCATTAAAAAAATAAAAATAAATAAAAGTCTTCTAGTCTTTCTCACCTTAAAAACAGGCAAAAAAAAAAAAAAAAGGCATTCTCTTTAAGACATTGTCTCCTCTTCCTTACTTTCACTCATGTCTCAACAAATTATAGTCGATTTTATGTTTCATCACTCTATTGAAAGTGCTTGAGCAAACAAGCTCCTCACAGTCAACTCTGGGGAACTGATTTTGCTCTCCTGTCCACCTCTCTGGGGCACCTGTCAGTTCTGACTTCTGCCTCCTCCTCCTCACTCCTACTTTCTCCTCTGAACCCCTCTCCTTCCTTGGCTTTTGTGTGGGCATGTTCTTTGGTCCCTCATCTTATTCCACTGACTACCTCTGTATTGGTTCTTAGTGGGGTTCTTTGTTCCTTTGTTTGTTTGTTTCTGTTTTTTGGCATGGGCAGGCTCTGGGAATTGAACCCAGGTCTCTGGCATTGCAGGTGAGAATTCTGCCACTGACCCACCATTGCTCACCCCCTTTGTGGTTTTTTTACCCCAGTTTTTACTTTTAAAAAATGACCCCTTTTGTTTTCATTCTACATCATTGGTTCTCAACCCAATTAAATCAATCTCTGGCAGGTACACTCCTAAGCCTTCAATTACTGCCTAGCTGCTGATGGCACACACATCTTCAGCCCATGCTCCAGACCTATATAATCTCATGAATATTTCACTTCTACCTCAAACTCAATATATGCAAATTATTCCTCTAGCTGGTAATAAAAAAGTATTTGCAAAGTCCCCTTGAGGGACTGGAGAAAAAATATGGAACTATTAAACTTCCCTACCCTGGAAATTCCTGATATTCTTTCAAGCATTGGGGACTTCCAGTTTAATAAGCCAAGGCCTTATGAAATGTATTTCTGTAATATAAGTTAAGCCTACTTACAAATATGACAAAGAGTCAAGACAGAACCTCTTTTGTTGCTCAGACATTATCTCTCTCTCTAAGCCAACTATGCAAATAAACTCATTACCCGCTCCCCAACCCCACCATGTGGGACATGACTTTCAGGGATGTAAGTCTTCCTGGCAATATGGGGCATGACTCCAAGGGATGAGCCTGGCCCTGGAATTGAGAACTGAGAATGCCTACTTGACCAAATGAAAAGAAATGTAACAAAATAAGGTTTCAGTGGCTAAGAGATGTCAAATAGAGTTGAGAGGTCATTGTGGAGGCTACTGTTATACAAACTTCAGCCAGATGTTACAAATTGCCCTGATATGCTGAGCCCCAACCAGCAGCATTTCTGAAAACCCTCAAGAAAACTCAGGGGTCTATCTAAGACTCTATAAAAGTTGTATTTATTAAGTCGATTTTTCAGAAATTTAAGGCCTCTAGATTGTTCCTATGCCTGATAAGCCCTGAAATTTAGAGGTACCATTCTCTCCCAGAACATCAACCAGTTGCATTCCCCTAAACTATAATGTCGACACTCTTTTCAATATGAAGAAATTAGAATGGTCATTGCATAAATATCCCTGAAGATTGAGAAAATGATCAAATGAGAGGGAGGAGTTGTAACAGAGAAGTTAGGATTTAACAAAGGATTATGACTATTGAATTATATAGATATATATAGATATTATATAGATATTTTTTTTTAGTTTCTAGTGTATTAGTAAAGCCAGAAGGAAATACCTGAAATTGTGGAACTGTAAGTCATACTATACTTTGAACTTTGCTCTATAACTACTTGTTAAATTGTACTTTGAAATTTATCACTTTTCTATATATATTTTATATTTCACAATAAAAATGTAACAATATATTATTCCTCTAAATATTTCTGATCTCAACCAATGGTATCACCATCTACCTAATCACATAAACCAGAAAACTCAACTCTTCCCTTTTTCTCAAACCTCTCATGCAATTAGGACCATGCCCCACCAATTTAGCCTCCATACCTTCCCTCATATCTTCCCTGTATTCCCCCCTCAACTCCACACTTTGGTCCAACTTTTACTACCTTGCTTAGGCAATTATAATACAGCATCTCTGTCTCTCAATTGCAATGCAGTGGACTCACATCACATGCATATTCAATGTACTTGAATTCAACCACATCCAGTGGCAGACAGAGAGCAAAAGATCAGTTCCTTTGTTCATCTCCCTTACCCTTCCAACTCTACTCCCCAAAATACTTCTACCCCACTAAAGGCTGCCTCCTTGGGAAATGCAGAAAGGATTACAATATATTGATTCTGATGTCCTACTTTCTAGGCGTTAGAGATTTAGGGGATTGCTTAGAGTCTCTTTTTCAGTCTACCTAAATTTCACCCTAGTGCTCCCTTCCAGAGCATAACCCTTCTTAAGACAGAGCTCTGTTGTCCCACCCACTGCATCTGCCTTTCACAATTTAGTTAGCACCTCACTGAAATACAGATCTGACATTATTTTTATTCCATTCTATCATGGCCCATTCACCCTTAAAGCCTTTATAGCACCTCCCCCCACCATCATAAAGCAGAGCCCCTCAAATACAGGAGGGCTTTGGAATCATCTGGGAAACTAAAAAAGCAATCCCTGGGTCCTATGCTAAGAGATTCTGCTTCAGTAGGTCCAGGGAATACGTTTTCCTGCATTTCGCAAGAATTTAGGTGATTCCACCACAGATAGTACAAAAATCACACTTTGTAGATAACACCAGTCCTCAGGAAAATATCCAACTTCCTTCGCATAATGGACAAGGTCTCTGATTATCTGGCTCTTGCTTAATTCTTTAGCTTTTCCCTCTTTCTTATTGCCCTCTCACTCTGCACTCTTGTCATTTGTTTGAATTAATCAAGCAGTTTAAAGGTCCAGAACTACCTACCCCTTTCACTTCTCCTTCACCTTGGAATGTCTTTCTTATCTACGCCCACCTGATTTATACCTAGTCATCATTCACAAGGCAACACAAGTCATGTTTGTGTGAAATCTCTCTTCTTCTTCCCCATCTCCATCCAGGTTTGACCACTACTCCCTTTTCTGGATGCTGTTCTCTATGCTATTATCATTAAGATAACACTACTCCTCTCCATCCACAGGCTTGACCACTTCCTTTTCTGGATACTCCTCTGTATACTGTATGGATTTCTAATATCCTTTTATAAAACTTTATTTACCCATATGGCTCATTTTTTGTTGTGTCTGTATCTTTTTTAGAGGAGAAATGGTGTTTATTTCCTCTTCATATCTTAGTATGAAGCCTGGCTCAACAATGTTCTTGAGATGAATAAGTAAGATATGGCTTGAGGAAATTTTTGAGAAAGGATAGGAGATTTCACACACATACACAGACGCACATACAATCATATTAAGGACTTAGATAATCTTAACCCTTCTTTCATACTGAATCTCATCTGTGCTGGTTTGAATCTGTTGTAAACTCCAGAAAAGCCATGTCCTTTAATAATCATTCAATATTGCTGGGTGGGAGCTTTTTGTTTGTTTCCATGGAGATGTGACCCACCCAATTGTGGGTGGTAACTTTTGATTAGAAGGTCTCTACCCATTCAAGGTGGGGTTGCTTACTGGAGCCTTTTAAGAGGGAACCATTTTGGAAAAAGCTCTAGAGCCCACACAGCAGGAGACCTTTGGAGATGAAGAAAGAAAACAGCCCCAGGGGAGCTTCATGAAACAAGAAGCTGGGAGAGAAAGCCAGCAGACTTTGTCATGTGCCCTTCCAGGTGAGAGAGAAACTCCAAACTTCATCAGCCTTTCTAGAGTGATAGTAACCTCTTGTCAGTGCCTTAATTTGGACATTTTCACGGCCTTAGAACTGTAAACTTGCAACTTAATAAATTCCCGTTTTTAAAAGCCATTTTGTTTCTGGTATATTGCATTCTGGCAGCTTGCAAACTAGAACATCATCTAACACAGATTTCCCAAAAGAACAATCATAAAGGTCGCAAAGTCAGTATTTAATAATTAAGATAGTATTGAGTGAATTAGACCAGATATAAAGAAGTTGCCAAATTAGAGCACACTTTGAACTACATAACCTCCTAAAAGGAGGGTCCCAAACTATCATTCTAGTTCTTTGTTGCCATTTGGGAAGCCAAATCTTCTTATTTTTCAAGAGAAGTAAAAAATGAGGCTTCATATGTGAAATTTCCTACTTTTGTTTGTATGTGTGCTGTATGGCAGGGTCACATTTCATTCTTTTTCCATGTGAGTATCCCGTTATTGCAGCACCATTTGTTGATTTTTTTTTTTGTTTTTGTTGGTTTCTTTTTCTGCTTGTTTTGTTTTGGGGAAGTGCATGGGCCAGGAATCAAATCTGGGTCTCTCGCATGGTAACTGAGAATTCTACCACTGAACTACCTTGCACCCCTGAAATTTCCTCATTTTTAAAGCCAAAAGGGGCAATGAACAATCCAAAGATAAAATTGGGAGGAAAAACCTTCCTTTTATAGTAGCTTTAAAGGAATAAAACATTTAGGAATAAATTTAGCAAAAGAAGTTGGAAGAAATTAATGAAAACCTAAAATTTTATCTAAATAAATAGAAAGGCATCCTATGTTCATGGATAAGAAAATTTAATATCATTAAGCTAACACTACTCCTCAAATCAATCTACAGAGTCAGTGCAATCCATATAAAAATTTCAGCTGGCTTCCTTGCAGAATTTAACAAGCTGATCCTAAAATGCAAAATACTACAACTTCTGTGGGAAAGACTGGCAGTTCTTCAAAAAATTAAACAAGAGCTACCATAGACCTAGAAATTCCACTCTAAAGTATATATGGAATAGAACTGAAGACACAGTATATGCAAACATTTTTATACAGTTGCTCATAGCAGCATTATATATAATATCCCCAAAGTGGAAATAACCCAAATAAATGTCCGTCAGTTGATGAATGGATAAACCAATGTAGTCTACCCATATAATGGAAAACTATTCAGCAATGAAATGTTGATACATGAAACAAATGGATGAAACTTGAAAACATTATGTTAAGTGAAAGGCCCCAAAGACCACATATCATAAGATTTCATTTATACAAAATTTCCAAAATAGGCAAACCTATAAAACTAGAAAGCTGGGGGTTGGCGTTTGTGAAAAATGGGATGCAATTGCTGAAGGGTACAGAGTTCCTTTCTTGGAATGAGAAAAGTGTTTCAAAATTTATTGTGGTGATTGTTGCGCAATTCTGTGAATATACTAAAAACTATTAAATTGTGAACCTTAAACAAATGAGTTGTATGATATATAATATATATCCCAATAAAGATGTTAACAAAAAAGAAAAAAAATAACAGCCAAACAAACTATGTGTTCTAGTTTGCCAGTGCTGGAATGCAATATACCAGAAACAGAACAGCTTTCATAAGGGAGAATTTTTAAGTTGCTAGTTTACAGTTCTAAGGCAATGAAATTAAAGCAAGTCTATAAAAATGTCCAAATTAAGGCACCAACAAGTGGTTAACTTCACTCAAGAAAGGCCAAGGACATTCAGAGTTTCTCTTTCAACTGGAGAAGCACATGGTGAACATGGCGACATCTGCTAGCTTTTGCTCCAAGTTTCTTGTTTAATGAAGCTCCCGCAGGGACATTTTCCTTCTTCATCTCCAAAGGTCTCTGGCTGCATGGTTCTCATCACCCTGCCATAGTTCTACTGTCTCAGAATCTCAAGCTTTCTCTAAAATGCTTCCTCTCTTAAAGGATTCCAGTAAACTAATCAAGACCCATCTGGAATGGGTGAAGTCACTTCTCCCCCTAATTAATACCCACAATTGAGTGAGTCACATCTCCATGGAGATAATCTAATCTAATCAAGCCTCTAACCTAAACTGCTGAATAGGGATTAAAAGAAGTGGCTGCCTCTATACAATGGCATTAGGTTTAAGGCGTGGCTTTTCAGAGGTGCATAAATCCTTTCAAACCAGCACAGCACATCTGGAGACTGTGTGACCCCAGAGAAAAAATATCCTTAGCCAGACTGGGGAACCAGTAAATGTTTGTTGAAAGGACAAATAATAATAAATAAATGAGGTAACAAAAATTATTATAGCTATGTGAAATCTTTCCCAACATCCTTGAGGTAGAGTTAACTGCTCTTGAATTGGGCTCCCAGAGCATCTTGGTCACACCCTAAGACTGCACTCACCCAGTGGTGCTATAATTATCTGTTTGAATGTCTAGGTTACTGTTAGATTGTGGGCTTCTCAAGGGCAGACAGTTAGTCTTAGTCATCATTATTTCCCACACCCTTTACAGTGCAAAAAAAAATGACTTATTTTTAATGAACTAGCCAAGAACTGATGTTCAAGAAGTCTCAAAATAGCCTGCATCTTCACTGGACCATCTGCAATGTGTTCTATCTTAGAGGGGATATAAAATAATCCTAAAGTTAAGCTCCACACACTTCTTGTACCAGGCTTGAATCGAAATGTGGCGTGTATTAAGAAGGGAGTGGAAAGTCTTTCCCCTTTTAGCGCAGTGCAAATGTAGTGAAAATCTGGACTAGGTGGGCAATAGGGATGGGGGACCCTTCCCCTTGACGAGGAGCAGGATTGGGGGGCAGGTTAGAGAAAGGGAGGTGGCCTCTCTGGTTTTCTTTTCTCAAAGGAAAAGACACTTGGTCTTAGCAAACACTGTCATCCTGGGGAGCACCTTTGAAATTCCTGTCCTTCAAAGAACACAAGGCTGTTGACACCTTCCACTTCTCCATCATGTGTCCCCTTATCTTTATTTTCCTTCCTAGCCCTTAATCTTGAAAATATTACATATCTGCTTGTTTGTTTCTGTCTTCCCCACTAGAAGGTTGGTGGCACAGAGCAGAGACTGCTCTATTCCCATCATCCTGAACACAGGCCTGATATACAGCAACCCCTCAAAATAAATTTTTGTTGATTGGAAAGACGTTTCTTAGAAATCCAAGTATCTACCTTGCTGAGAGTTCCTTCCTGTGCTCCAGGTTCAAAAGACTGAAAATCTGGATTTTTTTCATTCATTCTCACTTTGGGACTTGGCAACCAGGACATTTCAACCTTCTGTGCCCTTAGGACCCACAAAGATGGAATCTTCTTAAAGCAAGTTCTGCAATCTACTTGTTCTTGCAAAAGCAAGATCTACCTCTTCAGGGTTCCTGTCCAAACAAAAAGGCAGGGTCCGGAAATGAGCAAAGCCTGTCATTCTTGGCTAAACCCTCACCTTCCACATTCTTTCCCTACCAAGTAGACGGCAAATGGAGAAAGACACACAGCATCCTTCCCCCACTCCCCTGTCCTTAGAGTCATTCTTAGGCCCTTTTAGGTAAACATGACTGATAACATCTGAAGTCTATTATCTTAAGAAATTTTAGAGTTAAATGCAGGAAGCTTTAAGTTGATCCAGATGAAAAGTTTCTCTTTGACAGTGGGCAACCCAGGATTCTGCAAGTAGGGTGCCTTGGGTGCTAGAAGCCCAAATAAACAATAAAAAACATTGTATGGGCAGAATTCTCACCTGCCATGGCACAGACCCAGGTTTGATTCCCGGAGCCTGCCCATGTCAAAAAGAAAAAAATTTATTATCTAGTTAGCACTTTGGTGAAACCCTAATTTACTGGGATATGGTCTGCCTACAACTGTGCAAAGAAACCTTCCAATTCATCTAAAGAAGTACTGATTGTCTGTGGGCAAGAACAGTATGACAACCATCTGGGTCACGTAGAGCAGATATGCAGCATCCATACCAACAGTCCTACTCCCATTGAAAATCCCTTACATAAGGGGATTTTTTTGAAGTGAGAGAGGTCTCAGCTCTGCCTACAGACCTGAACATGGGCATAGTCACTCAGTTTGAGGTCATCTCTCTGGCAAAAGCCATTCTGATAGCATTTGGAGGGCATGACCTCTCCTAGGAATAACTTTGCACCCACATGTTGGAAGCCACAAGTGGCTCTTTCTGCTGCTGGGTATGGCCAGAAAAGTCCTGTGCGATCATGTGCTTTTGCACAAGCAGAGTTGTTCTGTCTACTCTCATATGGTCCTCACAATGAAACAGAAACAAGACCTGAACAGGTAAATGACCCTCCATTTACAGCTGGGAAAACTGATTCTTAGAGGCTACTGCATGTCACCTCTCTGACTGGGAGAAGTTTACCATCCAAGAAGACTCTAGGACCTGCATTCATAAAAATACACAATAGTATGTAGTGATGTTAGATATTAATTTAACAGGCTAAAACTGCTTTGAACTATCAGTGAGGCATCTGTTGACAGCAATTCCCCAAAGGTACATCAGTTGAGGTGGATGTGTCCCCATGATGCTTTAAGCCTCCCTTGTATCCCATGCTCCATAAGGAATAGAATCTGGGGAGATAGTTAAAATGAAAACTGAAACCAGGAAGCTTCTGGATTAAAGATACCACATTTTGTCTCTCCTCCACACATCCACCCAAATCTTCACAATATGTATATGTATATATATATCCATATTTTTTTGCATGAGGACAAAGAAGGGTGGTGAGGTCAGGCATTCTCCATGGATAGCAAATGGTTATTTATATTTTATAATAACTTGTAGTGACTTGGAGAAAGATTGCTGCATGCACCACCTAAGACAGTAAATATTGCGTATCATGTCAATCACCTTTGTGTTCTCAGAAAACAGGAATTGCATTGTACAAAGGTGGACTCTCCTTGAACAAAATATTCTCATTGTGTTCTTTGTAGGTACTCCTCAGGAACCTTGTACTGTACATTCAATTTGAATGATGCTATTGAGATTCAAAAGTTGCAACCAACAGCTTTAACAAATCCTGTGAGGAGGAGCAAGTGCTGGCACTGTCTCCAAGCCTCTTAGAAACTTTTAAGAGATTTTTATTGTTGTGCAGGCCTAATCCTAGGAGACCAGGAATGCTATTTTCTATTGTTCTTGGAATATGTCTCTAACCTGGCTGGACTGGTTCTCCATAATGAAAAGAAGATGAAATCTTGACCTGTGAAAGCTAGCCCTATGCAGATTAAGTTGCTTTTGTAATAGCAATTGACTATTCTCTGCTGATGGACCTAGTGAAATCCCAAATTATGTCAAAGCATTAATACATTCAGAAGAGAAAAAGCCTTAACAGTGCTACTTACAGGAAGAACAACTGAATAATTGATCCCAACAGCCATTTAACTGGAGGCCTATGGTTTAAAAGACAGGCTTTTACTTATTCCTGGGAAGGCCCTCATTCCTCTGGAAACTTTATCCTTCTCTTTTCTTCCGATTTATCTACTTCCCCTATTCCTTTCTTGTATATATGTGGGAGTTATTAGTGCTGTTAAGCAAATATTTCCAACTTTTCACCTTTCTGGCACGTAGAAGGATTGCGCTTTTCCTGCCTCTTTGAAGTTGGGTGTGGCCCTCATTTGGTCCATGATATTCAAGAAGCCTAATACTCTGGCAGTGATTTGCCACACTTCTTTTCTCTTGCAATTGGAGAAGGAGAGAGACTGAGAAGAGTTTCCCTCAGCCTGGGTTCCTGAATAAAACTAACACAGAGCCTCCCAGCCGACCTGGTATGGATGCGTGATGTAAGCAAGAAAGAAACCTTTTTTTGTCTAAGCTATTGAGATGCTGGGACTGCTTGTTACCACAGCCCAACCTAGCCCACCCTGACTAATACAGTATCCATGAAAGGGCAAGAGTTTATGGCATAGAGCCTAGGAGCATGGACTTGGAGAGTCGGGCAGATCTAGCTCTGCCATATACTAGCCATGAAAACTCTACTTCTCAAAGTCTCTATCTTCTCATCTAAAAAGAAGAGGGGTTTTGGCAGTGTGGTAGTGGCTCAGTGGCAGAATTCTCGCCTGCCATGCTGGAGACCTGGTTTCAATTCCCGGTGCCTGCCCATGCGAAAAAAAAAAAAAAAAGAAGAGCGGTTCACTAATGTATCTGTCTTACAGGATTATTGTGAGGATCAAATGAGATAGTCCTGTTTGGTGCTGAGAACAGTGGCTGGCACATGGAAAAGACCCAGCAATCGACAGTCACTGTACTAGGGTCATGATGTCATTCTTTCCAATGCTCTTCAGTTCCTGCCTCTTAGTTGGGGAGCAGATGAATGAGCCTCAACTACTTTACAGTTTATAGGGACCTCAATCAAGAGTCCT
The DNA here is from genome assembly GCF_023851605.1 of Tamandua tetradactyla. Lineage (NCBI taxonomy): Eukaryota > Metazoa > Chordata > Mammalia > Pilosa > Myrmecophagidae > Tamandua > Tamandua tetradactyla. Next base: position 63,308,709 of record NC_135340.1, read on the forward strand.
TTTTATAGGAGTGTGATACACACTAGGATGCAAGGAGCTATCAGAGTGTGTAGAAGGGGCTCCAATCCAGCCTCAGAGAATCACAAAGCGTTCTCAGAGGAAGGGAGGCTGGGTTGAATCATGAAGGGCAAGCAAGGAGAGGTTGGGGGAGGGATTTCCAGGTAATGAGCACAGCATATGCAAGAAGTAAGTGCAAGAATAAGGGGTGCTCCAAAAATACCAGATACTTCAATATGGCAAGTCCAGAGGTGTGGCTAGGGAATACAGCAGGGGCATTAATTATCTATTTAATTGTTGGGTCTCATTTACCTTTGTATTCTGGAGTTCAGCCCAGTACATGGCACATAGTAGGCTCCCAATAAATGTGTACAGATAAGTATAGCCAAACTTTAGGCCCCCCTAAATTGAGCATAGTACCAATTTTGCCTCATTCTCCCATAAGATTCCAAACCCACTTCTACCCAACCCACTTCTCAGACCCAAATATAGCCCAGGTCATGAATCATAAATAAGATGGAAAAGCAGTGAGTCACAGAAATGAATCTGCTTCCCAGGAGAGTTTGCTGGATGTCCTTTGCTCTGAAAGGTTAGGCAAAATGCCAGCACCATCTCTGCACAGATAAAGCTAACACAATTCCCAGGACTGCCATTGGGAGCCCATCTGCTATTCCAAGGCTCACATTTGGAAGTGTCAAGGGGCAGCAGCCCTCAGCAACCCATGCCAGAGCAGCAAAGAGATGGCCCAGACACAAATGTTAATGAAGGTGCTCGGGGTATGTGCTCAAAAAGATGGCTTAGGACCCTGTTTATTGCCTCATGGCACAGTGTGTCTACCATCTTGTTAGGTATGGCCTTAATGTGGTTACTGCCATAGCCAAGGCAACACATTTGCAGGATGGCTTAGCAAATGGCCTACTAACTATATTGTTCCCTTGTCCAATTAAGTTGGGAACTTAACGTAACCTTAGAGTGTCAGTGTGTGTACGGCCTCTCATAATAACCCATTAACCACTTAAAATGATACATCTTTGGGTTTCTATGATCCTATTTCTCAGTTCTGAGCTCTTTAAAAACAGTTAAATAACTTATACATCATACTCCCAAATCATTCAAATCTGACTCACCTTCAAATGCCCAGTGCCTAGAGTTGTTGAATTGAAATAAATACTTTTTGGAGGAACTATATACACTCACAAATAAGAGCATCTCCAGGTACAACCATAAGGAAGACAAGGTTTAGCAGTTCCATCAACATCTCTCTCCTGTTGCCTTTTCCCCACCCTGTGATGTCTGAACCCGTATCCCTTTAAGGCCTCAAATACCCTTATACTTTTGCTCCCATCCCTCTCAGGATTGGATAACAAAATACATAACCAATGATTATTAAAACTACGGATACCATTCAGTTGTTATTGGAAAAGGCCAATTTGAAAAGAGCAACCTTTAGTTATCAGTTGCCATGTTTGATTAGACATGATGACTCCAGGAGGAAGAGCACATGACAATGGTTTCAATATTCCCAGCTCTCTAGGACTGTAACATGACTAGTGTGCGGTCATGTCTGGAGACTGATGGTGACCAAAGAACCTCATTCATGCCACCCTCCCTCAAAATCACAGCAATCAAGTGCAGCATGAATAATCAGTTGTTCCATCACGGCAAAACCACAGCTCGGTTCAGTCGATCTCCCACATGCTTATAAATTACTGAATGATCCTGTACTAGTTTTCAGCTTTTATGATTTCTCTAAAAAAGAAGCAGACAACAATATGCCTTTGCACCATTGCAGTTCAAATGTTAATCATCTCACATTACACTATTTACATAAAACACAAGAGTTCTCTGTAACTCAAGTCAGTGAATTCTGACTCTTAATAATATGACTAAAAGACAACTAGAGCTTGAAAGACCTTAAAGTTTCTTAATTCCAATCCCTTTACTTTTTATAGATAAAAAAATTAAGGGGCTTGTCTGATATCTCTCAGCATTTAAAGGGCAGGGAAAGAAGAGTCAACTAAAGCTACAAAACAAAAGTTAGAAATGTACAAGGACAATCAGGAGAGTAGGACATGGTGGAAGTCAAGGGTTCACAGAGGTTCATGAAGAGTGTGCCCTGAATTCCATAACAGCAGAGTGGTAGAATTAAAAGCCAGATGGCAGGAGATTTACAGTATAATATAGAAATGAGTAAGAAAACCAGTGAGTGAAGTTTACTTGTTTTTGTTCTAGTTTTGAGAAATTTATATTTTTTTTTTTTTTTTTTTTTTTTTTTTTTTTTTTAAAGACAGAGAGAAGGAAGGAAGGATAGAAGGAAGGAAGGAAGGAAGAAAGGGAAACATTTTCTTGTTTTTATTGTACTCTGTTTCTCCGTATTTTGTTACATGGGCTGGGGCCGGGAATCGAACCGAGGTCCTCCGGCATAGCAGGCAAGCACTTTGCCCGCTGAGCCACCGCGGCCCGCCCAGAAATTTATATTTTAATGAAAAAGGAAAGATAAGCTAAGGGAACAGATATTTTAAGGATGGAACAGACTTGAGAATACTCATATGATGGAAAGATTGACAACAGGAAACAGGGGAGCTCATGGCCAGATTGGGGAGGTAAGAGTGGAGGTTATCCATGAAAAGTGTATGGTCTGATCCAAAGAAACTCATTTAATGATAAGTAGATTCTTCAAGATGTCCAAATCAAGTAAGTTTTGAAGTTGGAAGAAACATTTGCCCTTTTGGTATATACAGATATCATTTAGGGGATTCTTGAATATTTTTCTAAATAATCAGAACTGAGCCTAGGTTTATGTAAGTAGAAATGCTGTTATGGAGGACAGCAGCATGGTCCTATAAGTTCAGCAAACCATGGAGTTGCTTCAGGTTTAAATCTCAGGACTTCAGGTTTAAATCTCAGAAGCATATGATCAGAGTTAGAAAGAGGTGACATTCCTAGTCAGTGTATAAAAATAACAAAAAAAAATCTACACTCAAGACCTCTGTGTTGGAAGTGACTACATGCTCCCACACTTTATTTATGAACCATTTAAGTCATTTGTCCAAAATCACACAGCAGCATGGTACTCTAAGAAAGCATTAAAATTTGCTAAACTATTCGTTCTATTCCAGACTCCAAGTTCTTTTTTTTTTTTTTAAAGGAAAGACAGAGAGAAGGAAGGAAGGATAGAAGGAAGGAAGGAAGGAAGAAAGGGAAACATCTTTAAACATTTTCTTGTTTTATTGTATTCTGTTTCTCCGTTTTTGTTACATGGGCTGGGGCCGGGAATCGAACCGAGGTCCTCCGGCATAGCAGGCAAGCACTTTGCCCGCTGAGCCACCGCGGCCCGCCCAAGACTCCAAGTTCTTAACAAATATTAACGTAGATTTGTGAACCAAATTAAAATTTGATTATATAATTTATAATTATATAATTTAGAGGTACACCTTTAGAATGCAACGTAAATAGTTCCTCAGATTCAATTTGTTTATTGTATAGCTTGTACTCTAGAAAAAATCACTCAGCTTTTTGAAGAGAAAGAAAAGGCTCCAAGGAAGATCCCTATTTTCTATCAAAGGCCATTAGCATGAAGTAGATTATTAAGTAAGTAATTGCATTAAGTAATGACTTTCTACAAGGATTTAGAGTTCATTATAGGTGATCAAGAAGATAGGAAAACTGAAGCAAGATTCTAGAGGCAGGAAGAAGTCAACTTGTTATGGCTAATAACAAGAAATATAGTACAAGTTTGAGATTCTCATGGAAGTTAAGCAGCTTCTTGACTTTCCAGCCCCCAACCACGCCCTGAACTTCCAACCATTGCCCTCTACACCCTCTTTCTAGTGGCACTTGTAAGTATATCGGTGGGGACCAAGAGGAGCATCATACACTACAAGACCTACCTTGGTAAGACTGAGCTCCTAGGAGACAAGGGCAAAAACACCCTTTGTGTGTCTTCTTTTTGTTTTGTTTTGTTTTGTTTGCATAGGCAGGCACCATATTGCCTGCCTTTTTTCTCCTTCCTTCGCTCTATTTCCCATTCACCCTTTCTTCCTCACTATACCCAGCTTAAAAACTACATTACCCAGCTTTCCTTGAAACCAAGAACCAATGAGATGTAAGAATAAGTTATTGGGTGGGACTTCCAGGGAAACTATCTAAGAGGGGACCAACTCAGCTGAAGTGTGCCATCTTGTCCTTGAAAATGGACACGGTGGTGGGTGTTGCAGTGGCCATTGCAAAAGACAGAAGCCATATGTTAAAGATGGTGGAACAGAAAAATGCAGGTAGCCCATGTTATTAGCTATGGACTTCTTTTATAAGAGCAAAAAATAAACCTCTGTCTTGTTTCAATTCATTATTTGAGTTTTTGTGAAGACCTAATCCTAAGTGAGACAGAGGCCTTTTAACCTGCGCTTTACAGAGAGTAGCAGGAGAGTGAGGGGCTAGCATATCCTCTGCAGCTTCTCTCCTACCGAAGGAGAGCTCTGTGGAAAGGTTTCTTACCAGAATCAGTTCAGTTCAGCAGCCCTTGAATAGACTTTCCCAAATGTCAGAAAAAGTAACATTTTATCTGAAAGTAGAATCTTTATACAATAATTCCTTAACTGGAGGGGGGTGAGAGTCTCATACCTGATAATTGCAAATGTTCTAAGTAAGCACGGCTGTGAATACAGAAGTGCCCAAAGAGATTTTTAAAATTAAGTCAGCAGTAAAGCTTATGCTTGTGTGTTCCCCCCACCCCCCAATCCTCCCTTACAATACCTCAGTCCTTCATTTATTCTTTTTCACTCTTGACTTTGAAACACTTGTATCAGGCAGTTCCACAGGGAAATCAGAAGCCAAAACTGAACTGTTGGGACCCCCCAGAGATAGACTCCCTGTCAAAAACAAAGAGTGACAGCTACCCAAACAGAAGGATCCATATAAATTGTAAGAATATAGATGTACAAATTGAAAAATTTCAGCCATTTGTGGACTGGAGATCAGGAAGAACCAATCCACCAAGCTCCATTAGTTTCTGAGGGGAACCGGAGGTTCTAACATAGTCTGATGACTGTTATAACAAAGGCTCCATATCCACAGAAAGAAAAAGAGGAAGTTAAATTCAATTAGTATCCACTCCTAGGTATGTACCCAAGAGAACTTGAAAGCATATATCCATACAAAAACATGTACACAAATTCGTAATGGCCCCTAAGTGTTGAAACAACCCAAATATCCATCAGCTGATGAATGGATAAACAAAATGTGGTATATTCATACAATGGAATATTATTTGGTCATAAAAAGGAATGAAATACCAGTGCATGCTACAACATTGAAAATATTATGCCAAGTGAAATAAGCTGATCACAAAAGACCACTGTGCTGATTCAATCAGTTTCAAGCACCTATGAAGAGAAGCATGCCTTCTTCCTTATATAGAGGTTTCCATGTAAAATATTTACAATTTTAGAAGTTTGACTTCTGAAGGGAGAAACTTCAGTTACATGAAAGAAAGCCTAGTGATATTGACTAAATGAGGCTTTGCTGCGACAGGATTTCCATGGGGAGTGTTGACAGAGTCTGTGGGCAATTTATTCAGAAGAAACAGCTCGGTTCTTAACTCAAACAGTTGGGTGATGACTCACAGCGTTTCTGCTCTTTCACTTTCTCAGAGGTCTCAGGGTGTGTAGGAAGCAGTAACTCACTTGCGGGTGAGCCATCTCCAAACCTTTCTGGAAGTTGTAAATAAATTACCAGTGAATGTGCACATTATGCTTCCCTGCAGCCTCCAGAATCAACATTCACCCCAGGGCCACCCCCAGCAGTGTTCCATCCTTCTCTTCCTCCTCTCCTCTCCTATCCCTGTTCCTCCTCCCTTTCATAGGTGATATCGCAGTAAGGAAATCTGAATCTTAACATTTTCTGAAAAGAGATTTGGAAATTCACCACGCATTCCGGGCCAGAATCTCTTTCCCTTGTTTCGCGTTAGGGCTTCCTGCGTGGTTGTCTCTGCCTCCTCACTCTGATCGTTTTTCTTGCTCTCTGGGCAATACATTCTGAACACTGCTTCCACAAAGCACTGCTATTATTGAACAAGGCACAATAATAACATGCTTGAAACCACAGCTTTTATTTTCACAAAACTTTGCAACTTTAGTGCTGCTTGTCATATAAAAAAAAGAAAGAATTTAAGTGAACAACTTGCACAGAAGTAGTCCAGATCTGTTAAATGCTTTAAAAAGCTCACCTCTGTATTTGAAGGAGATAAGAAAAGATACTCGAAAATAACATCTAAGTGAATAAAATATCCAGGAAGAAATTTAATCAAAGCTATGAAAGTCTTGTGCAGTGAAAACCACAAGATACTGCTGAAAGAAATGAAAGACCTAAATAAATGGAAAGACCACTGTGTTCATGGTTTGGAAGTCAATATTGGTAAGATGTTAATACAACCCAAAATGATTTATAGATTCAATACAATCCCAATAAAAATTCCAGCAGCTTTTGTATTTTTAATTTTTCTACAGAAATGGAAAAGCCAACTATCAAATTCATGTGAAATGGAAAGGGACACCATATCGCCAAAATCATCTTGAAGAAAAACAAAGTTGGAGGACTTGTACTTTCCAGTTTCAAAACTTACAACAAAGCTACAGTAATCAAAACAACGTGGTACTGGCATTAGGACAGACAAACAGAGTAACAGAATAGAATTGAGAGTTCAGGAATAAACCCATAAATCTATGGCAAATGGATTTTTTACAAGGGTGTGAAAGCCACTTATGGAGGAAAGGAGGAAAGAACAGTCTCTTTACCAAATGGAACTGGGAAAACTGAATGTCCACATGCAAAATAATGAAACTGGGTTCCAACCTCACACCATATATAAAGATTAACTCAAAATGGATCAATGATCCATATGAGAGCTAAAACCATAAACTCATACAAGAAAAGTTAGGGGAAATCTTCAGGACACTGTATTAGGTGATGAATTTTAGATATAACAGCAAAAGCATTAGCAATAAAAGAAAAAATAAATAAATTGAGCTTCATCCAAAGTAAAAAATCTTTATGCATGAAAGAGAGAAGACATCCTACAGAAAGGAAGAACGTTTTTGGAAATCATATATCTGATAAGGGTTTAATATCCAGAATATATAAAGAACTCCTACAACTCAACCACAAAAAGGCAAACAGCCAAAATAGGCAAAGACTTTGAATAGACTTTTATCCAAGAAGATAAATGAATAGACATTTATCAAGTAGCACATCAAAAGATGCTCAACATTACTAACCATTAGGAAATACAAATTAAAGCCACGGATTACCACTCCACACCCACGAAGGTGACGATTATTTTAAAAATAGAAAATTGATGATCATACATCTATGTGATGATATTAAGAATTACTGATTGCATATGTAGAATGGAATGATTTCTAAATGTTGTGTTAGTTAATTTTTTTTAATTAATAAAAAATAGAAAATAACAAGTGTTGTTGAGAATGCAGAGAAATAGGAGTCTTCATGCATTATTGTTGGAAATGTAAAATGTAAAATTGTTGGAAATGTAAAATGGCATACCCTCTGTGGAAACTGAAAGCAGGGACTCAAACAAACATTTGTACACCAATGTCCATAGCAGCATTTTCACAATAGCCAAAGAATGGAAGCAACCCAACTGTCCATCAGCAGATGAATGGATAAACAAAATGTAGTATACAGGGCGGGCCGCGGTGGCTCAGCAGGCAAGAGTGCTTGCCTGCTATGCCGGAGGACCCCGGTTCGATTCCCGGCCCCAGCCCATGTAAGAAACAAACAAACAAACAAAATATAATAAAAACAAGAAAATGTTTAAAGATGTCTCCCTTTCTTCCTCCCTTCCTTCCTTCTATCCTTCCTTCCTTCTCTCTGTCTTTCCTTCCCTTCCTCCCTCTCTCTTTAAAAAAAAAAAAAAAAAAAAATGTAGTATACAGAAACAATGGAATATTATTCAGCCATAAAAAGGAGAAAAGTTCTGAAACATTCAACAATATGGATGAACATTGAAGATAGCATGTTGAATGAAATAAGCTGGGCACAAAAGATAGATATTGTAAAATTTCACTTATATAAAATACTTATAACAGACAAATACATAGAGTCAGAGAGTGGCTTACAGGTTAACAGGGCTAGTGACTAGTAACTACAGCTTCTCTGAAAAGGTTACGCCTTTGGAGACCTGGGTTCGGTTCCCGGGGCATGCCCATGCCAAAAAAAAAAAAGGTTAGGCCTTGATTTCAAACTTTTACAACTTCCAAGATATTTCCTTTGCAGATAAAAAAAAATTGTTCCAAGTACATCTCTATTTGATCAGAATAAGTATTGTTGACCCCTTTCAGAAACATAAAGGAAACCAGCATAAAAACAGATCAGCATATGAGCAGGGTTCTCCTCCCCTCCATGCTGCAGGTGCCTTCCCAGGCTGAAACACCCCGCGTCCTTCTGTGCTGTCTCACAAAACCACACGGTCAGTGGGCAGGGAAAGGGCCCTGTTTGCCCAGAGAGCGCTCTGCAGCCCGCACCTCCCCTCATCTATTCAAGGGTAATTATTCACGACTGATTTTGTCTTCTAGAAGCTGAGTTTAACTCTGAAAGAGAAACCAAGAGCTTAAAAAGATGTCATCCTTTCTAGCCCTAAAAAAGCTAGCCTGTATACTAGAGTAAATTGTCAACCAAAAATGCACACTAGAAATTTTTTTTTAATAGTACTAACGTTTTTAAGTTTTCTTGGTCCAGTCTTGTTCTCTAATAGAGATACATTAGACAAAAATACAGGTTTTGCTTTCTTAAACAGTATAACACAATTTGCAGTCATACACCCACACATACCTACACACACACACACACACACACACACACACACACACACACACACGTAGAGTGGCTAATCTTAGCTAAGGCCCTTTCATTTTCCTTGGGGAAATGGTCTGTCTTGACCAAGTGTCACCACATGTTCCTAGACTGAGATGGGTACACAGGTGGGCTGTGTGTGGAGAAGCAGCTTTGTGGAGATGAAGACAGCAGCAGGTAGGAGGCAGTAAACAGAAACAATGCCGGGAAGAAGAGGGTCTTCTCACAAGGGTCAGGAAGTCAAGGAATGGCTAAGAGTGTGGCCCATCGCCTGGGACACTCTGTTGTCACTGGGGGATCAGCATGTACTGACAGGCAGGGGTGCCCCAATCTATTACTCAGAGAGATAAAAGCACATTGCAGAACAGTGTGCTCAGTATAATCTTCATCTGAGTCAATAGCTATATTTGAGTGTATCTATAAATACATAATGATTAGAAGAGTGTCTGAATGAAACAAAGAAAACTTCAGTAGTGGCTATTAGCCTAGAGAAGGGACTTTCACCTTTTATCTTCTGCAGCTGTTTGGATTTTTCTCAAAATGAGCACGTATGACCCTTGACATTTCAGAAATATGGTAAAGGAAAAATTCGGTGAAACAAAAAGAAGTCAGAAAACAGTTCTCTTTGCTTATTCCATCTATTACTATTTTTACATATTCTAAAATATGTTTTACATATTCTAAAACACAAACGTGCAGAACAATCCGATTCATGAGAATTGGGGAGGTCTTGGAGTTCCTGGGTGCACCAGGAAAATAAGAACAAAGCGCAGAATGTTTTCACTCAGTCTCAAGCTGGTAAAAATGCTGATAACATTTTTTGGGGGGTGGGGGAAGTGGTAATCAACCTCGCTTGTTTTAGGTGATCATTATAAAGGGAAAGGCTTAGGGCCAGTGGATGAGTTTCTAAATTTAATCCTTCATCTCCAGAGATACCCTTCTAGTTGCTGGTTCAGGTTCATCTCTTGAAAACTGAGTCTTGGATAGGATTCTGCATGGGAAGTCAGGATACCTGCTGTATTCCTAGCTGTACCTTTTATTTTCCAGGTAGCCTTGGGGCACTCTCTATATATCACTTTCCCTGAACAGAAACCGTGAGGAGGGTAAATCTGATCTGTATTCATAATATGCTCACTGCTCTTCCAGGGCAAGATGTTGTTGTCAAGTTTAGCAGGAAAAAAAACTGGAGTAGTAAAGCATGGACATGTGGTGAAAAAATCAGAAATGCATCTCAAGATATATCAACAAATCAAGTTGCTGAATTTTTAACACACAGTTCCACGGTAAAAACCCTCCTAACTGTCCTCCACTAAACCAACTTGCTTGCAGCTAGCAGGCTACCGGTATGCCCACACCTTCTGCTGCCACCATTCGAATTGTGGGCTCACCAAGAGCCCTGCTGTGTTTGTTCCTGTACCTGTTTGTGGTAGTTGGAAGTGCTATTGAAATCACATCATTTAAGTTGGTATTAAACAGCCTGATAAAATATGAGTGTGGATAAAAAGAGGGTGGTCGTTTCTGTGAAAATTAAGTCAAAAGCTTTGGAAAGATTCCATGAAGGCAAGTTGCTTTAAAAATAATACTAAAGACAATTGTGGATAAGACAACGCTGAAAGAATAAGTTCATGAAAACGGTTCTGCACTCAGATGGCCTTGAGCATGTCTCTAAGTTCTCACTCCACTTGAAAGAACCTGAAACAAGGAATCATAGATGAAGCACTATGGATGTGGTTTATAGAAGAACAATGAAAGGGGATATTAATCATCATATCCATAAAAGAAAGGGCCTTGACCCTACAACACAAAAGCACATTTATATAAGTTAAACTTAAGTGTCTAAGTATATATGTAACAATTTTATTCTCCTTCAACAAGGAATAGTATCAGAGACGAGACCTTCTACCTTATAATACTAACACTCTATTCTTTACCACCTGAAAATCACCTAAAATCTCTGTTTTAATGTGACATTTGTCACATAAAGTTATCCAATCCCTTGACTTGGCCAATAAAGTGCACATCAGGGCTGATGATCTCCCCAACTCTGCCTACCTGTTGGACACCTCCCTCAAATCTAGAAGCCTTTCTATATAGGAAACCTCAATATATAGGAAAATGAACCTCTTACCTTTCCTCTCAACACTTCCTCCCCTCCTTTGTCCCTTTTTCTGGTTTCTCACCCTCGCCCCATCCCAAACACTCCAACTCAAAGTCTCAGACACACTGGATTGGATTCTGCTCTCTCCTTTTGTCCTCTTCATGTAATTATTCTTGCAAAATTTCTCTACCAGTTGTTTCCTTACTCTGTTCCTCTCACCGTGACCCTATCAAAGACACCTCTCACTTTCACTATTGCTGTAGTAGCCTTGTAAAGGGTTTCTCCACCTCCAGCCACTCCCTTCTGTATTTCAAATGAATTCTCATGATCATGCCCTGCCTTTGACTCAAACATCTAAACTTCTCAGACTAATATTAAAGTCCTGCTATAATCTGGCTCAAATTTCAGCACTATTGTCACTAGCCTCTATTCTAGGTAAACTAAAATCAGTGCTTTCTCCTATAAGTAACATATCTTCCACATCTATGTCCCCTCCATCTAGAATACTCTTTCATTACATTCCTGAAGTTAGTCTTCTATCCAACTATAGGAGCCCTCTCTAATTCCTTCTCCCTGGAGATCTTCCATGATCACCAAATTTGAAGTCATCTACATCCCTTAGAGTTCACTGCACTGACTTAGCTATTTTTAATAGACATATATCATTATCTATATAGTATAAGATTATTCATCTCCTCGTCTCACTGAAACAACAGCAGTGTTTCCTAAAGTATTTTTCACAAAATACTCTGTAAGAAATTCATCTAATAATTTTTAGAATACTTAGAAATTGCAGTGAGAATGGAGAACAATGGGTGTGTGTGTGAAATGTCATAAAGGTGAAATTGACAGGACTTGATATCTGAGGCTATGTGGGGCCAGAGAAAGTGAATGGTCCAGAAAAATTCCCCGACTTATGACTTGCACAACTGACAGGTACCATTGCCTGAAATGGCAGAAAGCAGAGGGTGTTGATGTGGGGTATCTGAAAGTATGTGTAGTTTGGGACTATTGAATTTAACATCCCAGTGGAAAGGTGAGTAAGAAGATAAAAGGCCAAACTCTGTGGCTCTTTCTCGATTCTCATCTTCCTTGAATCCTCCACAAGTTTTAACATCGTTTTGACCAACCTCTTTGAACTCTCTCCTACCTCTTTTTTGAGGACCCTGTCCCATCTTGACCCCCTCCTCCCTCACTTTGGCCACCAATGCCTTCTCTTCACAAAATACTTAAATGTGGCCTTCCCAAAGGCCACTTCTTTTCCACACTTTTCTTTTGGCAGTGTTTTCCATTACTGGGCCTCAATGACAACAGCAAAATAAATAATGTCTCCTTAGTCCTAACTATTCTATTTTCTACTGTAGATTTCCACCTGGATGCTTGGAAGCCACCTTGAATGCAGCACATGCAAAATGGAACTCACTCCCAACCCCTAATGCTTCCTGTATCCTCGCTTCCTTGCCTGTCCTTATTACTTAGGCTCCCTATTTCCTAGAAGACAAGAAGCTGGTCAATTCTTCCCCCTATTGGGTCTCCCATCTTTCCCCCACTTCGTTTGCAACTGAGTTTTTTTTCCCACACAGCTTCTCACCTCCCACTTACTCTAGTTTCTCTACTTTTTTTTTTTTTTATCATTTTCCTACTCTTGAATCTTCTCTAAGCATTGTTGTCCATACAATATCCCTGAACATAACTCTCAGTTTGTAATTCCCATATTTTGAAAACTCCAATGGTTTTCTACCTTTGTTATAGCAGCTGTCCAACTTATTTTCCCTCAGATCTGTTACATATGCCCCATGTTCTATACAAAAAAATCAAATTACTCACTATTCCCCAAATATATCCTCCATTTTCCAGCTCCATACCTCCACTCCTCTCAACCTCTTTATCTAGAATGCTCTCCTTCATCTCTGCCTAACCTCAAAACTGGAAGAACTAGGGAAAAAAAAGCAAACAAAACCCAAAGTGAGCAGAAGGAAGGAAATAACAGTTTAGAGTTGAGATAAATGAAATAAGTAATAAAAGAAAAAACAATAGCAAAAATCAACAGAACCAAAATTTGATTCTTTGAAAATATCAACAAAATTGACAAACCTTTAGCTAGACTGATGGAGGAAAAAAAAAAGAGGACAAAAAAATGACTAAAATCAGAAATGAAAAGGAGGCTGTTACTACTGACTCCACAGAAATAAAGAGGAGTATAAGAGGATACTATGAACAGCTGGTTGCCAAAAAATTAGATAATGTAGATGAAATGAACAAATTCCTAGAAACACACAAACTACCTATACTGACCCAAGAAGAAACAGAAGCTCTCAAAAGACCAATAACTATTAAAGAGTTTGAATCAGTACAGTAATCAAAAACTTCCCAACAAGGAAAAGCCCAGAACCAGATGACTTCACAAGGAAATTTTACCAAACATTCCAAGAAGAATTAACACTAATGCTGCCCACACTCTCCTGAAAACTGAAGAAGAGGTGTGGTGGTGTGAAGCTTTTATGTACCCCAGAAAAGATCATATTCTTTTAATCCATTCCTGTAGGTGGAGGCCTATTTTAGGTGGGAACTTTTGACTAGGTTGTTTCAACTGATAAGTAATCCACCTCGCTCAAGGTCGGTCTTAATCCTTTTACTGGAATCCATTATAAGAGCATAAAAGACACACAGAAAAAGCCCAGAGTTTGGAGAGGAAAACCCAGAGGAGCTGAGAGAGAAAGCCACTGAAGCCAAAAGCTGGAAGCAGTGAAACCAGCATGATCACCGTGTGCCTCATTATCTGAGAGCAGAGACCAAGATCCCCAGCAGCCTTTCTTCAGAGACGGTATCATCCTGCTGAGGCCTAAATGTGGATGTTTTCTCAGTCTTAGAACTGTAAATTGTAAGTTAAAAAATCTCCATTGTAAAAGCCAATCTACTTCTGGTATGTTGCATTTCATCAGCTTTAGCAAACCAAAACAAGGGGGAAAACTCTCTACTTCATTCTATGAGGCCAGCACACACTCATATCAAAGCCAGATAAAGATACTGCAGGAAAAGAAAATTATAGACCATTATCTTTTATCAATATAGATGCAAAAACCCTCAACAAAACACTAGCAAAATGAATCCAACAGCAAAGTAATAGAATTATACACCATGATCAAGTGGGATTGACCTCAGGTATGTAAGATTGGTTCAACATAAGAATTCAATTAATGTTATATAGCAAATTAACAGAACGAAGGAGGGGAAATCCAAACAATCATGTCAAATGTTGCAGAAAAGGCATTTGACAAAATCCAGCACCTCTTCTTAATAAAAAATACAGAAAACAATGAATAGAAAGAAACTTCCTCAAAAAAATAAAGAGCATAATGAAAAGACCACACCTACCATCATACACAACTTTGAAATATTTTCCTCTAGAATATGAAACAAGACAAGGATGTCCACTGTCATCATAGTCATTCAAAATTTTACTAGAAGTTCTAGACAGAGCAAGTAGGCAAGAAAAATAAATGAAAGACATCCAAATTGGAAAGGAAGAAGTAAAACTTTCACTATTTGCAGATGACATGAACTTATATACAGAAAACCCTGAAATATCCACAACAAAGCTCCTAGAACTAAAACATGAATTCAGCAAGTGGAAGGGTACACGATCAACACCCAAAACTCAGTAGTTTTTCTTTATACTAGCAATGAACAATTGGAAGAAGAAATCAAGAGAAGAATTCCATTTATAAAAGCAACTAAAAGAATCAAATATTAGGAATAACTCTAACCAAGTAATAGACTCATACATAGAAAAATACAAAATATTGCTAAAAGAAATCAAAGAAGATCTAAACAAGTGGACATTATGTGTACATGGGCTGGAAGACTAAATATTGCTAAGATGTCAATTCTAATCAAAGTAATTTACAGATTCAATGCAATGCCAATCAAAAGTCCAATAACCTTCTTTGCAGAAATGGAAAATCTAATCATTGAACTTATATGGAAGGGTAAGAGGTCATGAATATCCAAAGCCATCTTGAAAAAGAAGAATCAAGTTGGAGGGCTCATACTTTCTAATCGTAAAACTTATTACAGGATGGGCCATGGTGGCTCAGCAGGCAGAGTTCTCGCCTGCCATGCTGGAGACCTGGGTTCGATTCCTGATGCCTGCCCATGCGGAAAAAAAAAAGTACTACAAAGCCACAGTAATTAAAACAGTCCAGTACTGACACAGAGATAGACATATAGATCAATGGAATCAAATTGAGAGTTCAGAAATCAGCTCTCACATAAAAAGGAATGAAATTCTGATACATGCAACAACATGGAAGACAAATTGAAGACATCGTGCTGAGTGAAATTAGCTAGACACAAAAGGACAAATATCATATTCCTCATGGATATGAATTAATTACAATAAATTCAAAGAGTCGGAATTAGAATATAGGTTACCAGGGGTGGGAGGAAGGAATGGAGGGTTAAGGCTTAAAATGTGGAGAGTTTCTATTTGGAATGATGGAAAAGTTTTAGTAATAGATGGTGATGATGGTAGCACAATATTGTGAATATTATTAACAGTAATGAATTATATATTTGAATGTGGTTAAAAGGAGGGATATTTTAGGCTGTATATATGTTACTAGAAGAAAAATACAAACTGTGAACCCTAAGTTAAACTATGGTCTCTAGTTAATAGAATTATTAAAATGTGCTTCCGTCGACTGTAACAACATACCACATCAAGGCGAGGTATTAATAATAGGGTGGTATATGGGAATCCCATATTTTATGCATGATTGTTCTGTATACCCACAACTTCTCTAATAAGAAGAAAAGCACATGGGGAGCTTATTAAAACATGCACATTTCTGGGCCCCAGCTTCAGGGATTTTGATGAATAAGTCCAGGCTCGGGGCTGGGAATATGCATTTTTTACCAGTATTTTAACTGATATAGGTGGTCCTTCGCATAGTCTGAGAAATACTTCAAAGAAGATTCAAGTAAGTAAATAAACATCATTCAAAATGCAAATACTTTTCACTCCACTGCATTGAGGAAATAGGAGATCTGACTACTGGAGGAATAGTAGGCAATTTTAGGAGGAAAGCAGGCCCTACTGGGCCCCATATGAAAGACTTAGGGAAGAAATTTCCACCAGTTTGACACTGCCAGCCTGGAAAAAAGGATGCCAAGGAGAGATGTTGAAATGCCAAAATCAAATTTAGTTAATTTCAATTTTTTTGCCCAACCCCATTTCTTAGTAAGTACTCAAAAGAATTGGAAGCATGGACTTGAACAGATATTTGTATGCCAATGTTTACAGAGGCATTATTTACAATCACCAAAAGGTGGAAGCAACCCAACTGTTCATCAATCAATGAATGGATAAACACAATGTGGTATATTGACACATTGGGATATTATTCAGCTGTAAAAAGGAATGAAGTTCTGATGCATGCTACAACATGATTGAAACTTAAAGACATCATGTTGAATGAAGTAAGCCAGACATAAAAAGACAAATAATAAATGATCTTGCTTATATGAAATACCAGGTAATGCAAATTTCATAGAGACAGATGGTGGATTAAAGGTTACCATGGGCTGGGAGTTGGAGGACCAGAGGGAGTTAACGCTTAATGAGTGCAGTTTTTCTTTGAAGTGATGAAAAAGTCCAGGTAGTAGATATTGGTGATGACAGCACAATATTTTGTAATTAATACCACTGAATTGTATGCCTGAAAGTGGTTAAAATGGGAAATTTTGAGCTATATACATATTACTGCAATAAAATGTTTTTTCTTTTATTTTAATGTTACATTAGATTTTTTTTTTTTTTTTTTTTTTTACCCAGAGGTACCTCTGGACCTTTGAATCTCCTCCCTCTCCCTGAGACCTACAATAGGCTCAATGTTTAGCTTTTCCCAGACATTTTCTCATTAATCCACTCCCTAACCTTATAAGGTAGCTTATCAACTTTTAACATTATTTCTCTGGGAAAATTCATTGCCCCAAAAGAACTGACTTACAAACTAACTTTTGACTCAAAAGCTCTTCACAAAATATGCACAGGCTGTACTTAGTCCTGGAGTTTCTCTACCTTGAAACATTTTTTGCAACTTTGTCAGAATGGAAAAAGGCTTTCTGAGTCAAGAAGGCAGGAATGCTCTCTTGGGTCTCACCCAGCCCCCAGCATTCTTTGTCTCTACATGAAAGAAAGAAGCCCTGGTTTGTCTGCTCAGGAAGATACTCTGGACTTTTCTTCCATGCATTCTGAATTGGATATGAAAGACAAAGGGGTTAGAAATTTCCCCTCCTTCTGACACCACAGGTCAAAACAGATGATGTAAAACAGTGAAGCTCAGTACTATTGCTACCTTGTGAGAAGCCAGAAATCCAGAGTTCTCTGTGGAATTTCTCGGTTTTTAAAAGTTGGCAATTAATCAAGAATTTGCATCATTGTTTTTCTAATTTGAATAAACAAAACATCCCTCTAAACTGTCAATTTATAAATTCTGTGCTCCAGATTCCTTTCTAGGTCGGACACTGCCTGTCCTGTGCATTCCTCTTTCTGTCTCCCTCTCTCCTTCCCCCTCCCTCCAGCAACCTCCCACAGGCAATAAAATTCCCAATCCCTCCAAGAACTGCCTTCAGCCTCTTTTTCCTTCAGAATCTTGATTTCCAGTGTCTGACCCTAACAAATTGAAGCAACTCTAACTTCATCTCACCTTTTTCCAGCTTCAAATTCTTTATCTGCACTTTTTTCCAAAGGTGGGCCGTTGCCCTTCTTCCGTGCCCTTCCTCCATCATCAACCTTTTGGTTGCAGATTGCTTCATTACCTTGATTCAGCCATCTGCCCTTTCTGTTATTCAAGAGAAATGAATGGGAAGAGGATGGATAGATGACATTGGTGGGTCTCTGAGCATTGCAGACTGTAACCCTTCATCCTGGCTTGGCCTTAAGGAAGTGGCAGGGTGTAAGGGAGCATGGCTGGAGAGGCACCAAGGTAGACCAGATGCTCAGCAAGAGGCTCCCAGACGGGTCTAGTGAACCAAGTGGAGTCTGGAAGCACTGCTTCCTGCCTGCAGGGAACTATTAGGCAAAAACAAGGAACTGAAGATTAAAGTCCTTTCCCCCATTTAAGGACGCAAAATAAGCCTCCTAATTTACTATGTGATCCTGGTGAGAAATTGGCGGAGCAATGATGACCAAATTTGAAGTTATTGCCAGCCATATAGCATGATGGCTTAGAGGTGGATTTCATGTGACATAAAGAAAACATTTTAATAACATATTTTGTACACCCAAACTTATAGTTGCAATTCTATCATATGATGATCCCTATTAATAATCTTGATGAAAAATCCTATTCTGTGAGTTCTCTTGACTTTTCCCAATACCCATTTGCAAAATTCCCCTGTTTCAGAAGCAATCTTTTCATGAAATGATTATTTGTGGGCAGTATTGAAACCTGCTTCTTCTGGTCACTGTGATCTTGATATTTCAATGCAAAGGTGACCAGACCTCTCTGAGACACAAAGCTTTTATCTTCTAGGAGTGGAGAAAGAAACCACTGCTACCTCATATCCCTGTTGTTAGTTAGGGGGGTGGGGTGAGGGTAATAGGCAGCCACACCCCCGTGAGTTGCTCGCATCGTTTAGATCGGATTCCTAGAGATGGAACTGTTAAATTGGGAAACAAGGTTGGTTAATCCAATCTGTGTAACGACATGGTATTAACTTTAGAGTAATATGAAAATTGACTTAAGAAGAGAAATCATATGGGGGAAATGTCTCCAAAGGTTTTCTGAAGATAAATAAAATGGGGGCCATTCCATGCTCATCACAGACACATTGTGATCAACAAGGACCTCCTTAAACAAAAGGATGAAATTGGTAAGTGTACTTTGGGCTCCTTATCACTACTCTTTGCCCTCTTTTTTCTTCTCACTGCTATTTTAGGACAATTATATTAGACAAACGTTTTCCTTAATAATCTTTTTAAAAAAACACATGGCATTATAATCAAGTAGAGACAATTGGTACAGTATTGATTAGTTCAGAGAGGGAAGGTGAAGCAAGGTGGGGGGAGAAAACAGTGCTGTACAAAGAATGGGGAATCCTTGTCTGGGTTCTGCCACTATATCATGTGTGGCTTGGGGACAAGCTCTTCAACTGTAAAGAAGAAAGAGTCTTGGTGATTGAAGACTTTCCTCCAGTTCCTGCTCTAGGGCAAGGAAGGACTGGAAGAATCGAGAGATGCTTGAGGGTCTAAAGAGAGTGGTAGGAAGAACAGGTCAAACCTGGCAGGATTTTTCTAAGTTCTAGCAGAATCTATTTCTACATATACTCCAAGAAAGAAACAGGAAGGAAAATATAACACCCTCTATTCCAACTTGTCAGTTTTAGCTGGAATTATTTCCTCCCACCCACACTACCTCCCTCTTAACTGCCAATAACTTAGGGAAGAGGGAAATTAGCAGAAGCAGAAAGCCATTTCCTTTAGCAGTGAGTTTTGAACCCTGCTGCCCGCGTTTAACTTTATTCTGTGTAAACCATGGGACTGTTTCTCTGGGGGTGAGGGGGTTTCTAAATTTCCCCTTTTGAGGTTAGGGTGACCAGAATGGCCACATGCGTAGCACTGCTTTTTTCTTCTTAGCAGCTTTTGTCCATAGAGACTAGAGAAGGGTTAATTTCTGCTGCTATACATGTTGGACACCAAGCCCCAGCCTCACCCAGCGGACTAGACCCCTTGAGTAATGCCATGTTTCTCACATCCAAGCCACCGTTCATCACCACTTCCAACCCTGGCCTGCCCCCAGAACCAGTCTGCCCCCCACCCCACCCCCAGAATCCTACACTTTGATGTTGGTCCACAACCTGACTCCTCTGTGCATCTCCACCCATGCCTGTATGAGGCACAGCGCACCCCTTTCTGCTTTAATGGGGAAGGTAACTCAATGTTGGTGAAAGGGTGCTACGGTGGAAGCTAATGCAATCTCGAAAGACATTCCTTTTCTTCTCTGTTAACATGAAGATGTTTTTAAAAAGAAAAAGAGTCCCAGACCTGTTTTCTAACCCAAAGAGATCCTAATAGTAAGACATTTCAGACAGTTAAGAAAAGAGACCTGAAGTCTCAGAATCCTTGACGCATTTTCTTTGAACTTATTTTAAACATGAAAAATGAGGCTCGGAGAAGCGAAGTGACTCACTTAAGGTCACACCTCTAGTTAATGTGAAAGCCATATCTCCTATCTTCCAGACCTGTGATCTCCTGCAGAAAAAGTACTTGTGCAGACACAACATCATGGTAGACCAAATCTGGTCTAGAGATAGACAATACTAGTTTATTGGCTCAGGAATGAGATACAATGTCAGATAGGGGAGGACAGATGGAAGAGTATGCTGTGAAATTACAAAGGCAGTAAAAACTCAAATTCATATTGGCACACTAAGCCGATGAGCCCAATACCCAAGAACGCCTGTGTGGGCAAACACATTACAATAATTGTTTTGTGGACTGAGCTCTGTCTGAGGAAATGGTTGGGCTTGGATGAGCTGAAATGAGCAAACTGGAATCATGCAGATGAACGCAACCAAGCAAGTTCCACGGATGGTTCCATAATGAATCTGTCCTGCACAACATGGTCTTCCATCTATGACACAGCCATCACAAACTTCCAGGATTCCTTGTCTAACTTTGACGTACAATGATGGGGCAGGAAGAAGATGAGCATCAGAGTAAGACAAACCTGGATTTGAATCCTCACTCTGCTAGTTACTAGTTGTAAAGAAACTTTGGAAGCTGAAGCCATCCTCAAAGGGTTGCCATGAGGATTAGCAGTGGTTAGCTTCTGCTTTATTTAGTCTTGAACAATATTGTGAGCGATTTGAGAGGCTGAGGCAGGAAAGTAAACTAACATTGTAAGCACCTCCAGGGGAAGAAAGGAGCCCTAGACCCCTCCAGTGCTGCTGCTAGGAGGGACCTTTAAGGCCTTCTGTCAAGCCTCTTAATTAGAGATGAAAGCGCTGAGCAGGTCGTGTGTTTTCTGCACTTACCACTGCACTATGCTGGGCACTTCAGAGCTCTTCACTGAATGTCTATTGATGAATTAAGTGACTTGGGAAGACCTCAAAGAAATGAAACTTAGCCTTATGTTTGGCTCCATTTTACAGATGTCACCCACCACGCCACCTTGTTCAGCCCAGGGCCTGGCTATCCCAATCCTGGATCAGTATCTCTCAAAAAGTGGTTTTCCAGCCCACTTCCCTCAAGGCACCTCCAGGTGGGTCAAGGTCTGGGCTTCAGCAAAAATTACTCCAAAATAGGTGCTCAGGATTCATGCGGTATCTTCTACTGAATAATTAATTCTGATCATAAGGCCAAGAGAAGAGTACTTTTTCAAAAAGAATATCAAAGTCAACTCTAAGTAGGGTAAATGAAAAGAAAAAGAAGCAAGAAAACAAAATAGAGGGTAGCTATAATAACGCAATATGCTACTCCAAAGGAATACCTTCTATCCACACCCAAGCCTTTTGCACTTACTCTGCTTTATTGCTCTCCGTAGAAATTATCATCATCTGAAACATTATATTTACTTTATATATATATATACATATATATAAATTTTACTTTTTAAATCATTTACAGCCTATCTCTATTCTCTAAAACATAAGTTCCATAAGGGCTTAGACTTGGTCTGCTATTTTCACTGATGTGTCCCCTGCCCCAACCTTCCATTGCCTAGAACAGTTCCTATTGCATAACTGGTTCCCAATACATATTTATTGAATGAAGGAGAATGAACTAGTGAATGTGTTTGGGCAGAGAGGGGAGCAGTCACATGATATAGATAAAGTAGTAGAATATGGGGCCCTATACCTACAAAATATGCACCTATGTCCACTAGCATTTTGGCCACTAGCCATTAAGAACATGTATCACATCTCTCTGCTCTGATTTCATCATCACCAAGCAAGCTTTGATTTAAAACTTCCTATGTACCTTTTCTTGTAGATGGGAATGCAGGAATCAAACTTTTGGTTTATTTGGTATGATGTCTTTACTGTAAAATGATACATTGTCTCTCCACTTTTTAAATGGATTCACATCTGAAAGAATTCTGAAGAAAAGAGTTTCAACCAGGATGGAAACTGTGGTGAAAAAAGCAAGGGTGGCACAAGGAGATTTGAATTCTAGATCGACTTCTGCTTTTGATTCACCTGTGTGCCCTTAAAAATCACTTCCCTGGGTCTCAGTTTCCCCAAAGTGTCATTGAACTAGTCAACTCCCGAGTTCCCTTCACCCTTCATCTTTCAAAGTTAGGATTCTTTAGAAATTAATAAAGAAATTAATAAACCCTGTTTCTATCATCAACATCACTCATCTCATTCTTGAGCTTAAATTTGGAGTTCTCTCTCACTCCTTTCAATCCTTCACTAATAATCTTCCCCAACCACCACAGACAACAATAAACTCATCATTCTGCCCATTGCCCAATAAATCTTCACTATTTTACTATTTGTACTATCTCAAATCGTCTGATTAACCACCAGACTCTCTCTTACAGACTCACCTGAATTCATCTCATTTCCCTCGTCTGCACCTTTATCCAGGTTCTTATCATCTCATGCCTGAACTCCCAGACTATCTTACCACTGGCCTTCCAGTCTCTAATTTTCCCTGCCTCAATCCACCTCAAATAAATCAACAAATTGATTTTGTCACACCTCTTAAAGCAGGTCATATTTTGCCTAAGAACTTATAAGCGTTCTCATTTACCATTTAGAGTGTTTACAAACTGCTCATTTGGCTGTTAAGAGCTTTGGCCAACTAATCCTTCCGCTCCTGCTACCTGTGATCTCTATTTGTCTTTATCCAACTCATATTGTTCAGGCACCAACCTGTGCCAGCTGCTCTGTCATCCGCTACTCTTCAATTCAACATCTCCCTTCCCTTTCAATTAAGCCCAGTTGATGAGATGCTCCCCTGCATATGCTGCAGTGAATCCTGCCTCCTGCACTTGACTTGTGCTTTTGCCCCTCTAGATGTACCTTCTTCTGAAAGTTTCTCATGTGAATGAATCCCAGACCACAACCTTTCCCTTTTGCTGAATTCTTTCAGCATTCTCACATGGGATGATCTATTGCTAAGTATTGTTCTCTTATTATTTCACATGCATTCATTGGCCTCCCCAATTAAAATTTGAGCCCCAGAAGGGAAGGACCAAATCTTCTATTCTTTTTCCCAGATCTGGATTGGGCAACGACAGAGGCAGGGCCTGTATGGACCTTAATTTTGCACATGGCCCACAGACAAGGCCCACTTACACAGCGTGGTCACTAGAGGCAATAAATGGGCACTGAAGAGCTAAGACTGGCTCCTGGCATGAGGTTGAAGACTCAGCCATTATTCAAGAAGTGCTTGTTAAAGCTGAATTAAATTTTAAAATTAATTCAAGCCCCTTACCCACCATACGTTCCTCTAGCACAGAAATCTCTCTTGTGGTACTGACATACAATGGCCAGTATCATCTACTGGATTTCAATCATGAATCAGATTTGGAATCTTTGTTTCTTCTTAGCCAGAATTGCTAGGTCACGTGGGGACAAGAAGGCACCATCGCGGCTGCCTCCATCTAGAAACTGTCCCTTTACCTGGCAACTCCAGGCAAGTTAGCACCAGGCTATGCCCTTAAGCCAGAGGTTGTCTAACTACAGACATTTGTAGGGAAATCTGGGAACCCAGCTCCCTGCCCCTTTGTCCTGTTGAATAATGTCTTGTCCAAACCTCGAACCCACTCTGCTGATGTGCAGCCCCTTGCAGAAAGCAGAGAAGAACCCCGCACCCCCTTTCCCCACAAGTCCTTCAAGGGAGTGCAGAGTGGGAAATGGACTTACCCTCACATAGTAGTTCATGCCCATCCCCGACAGGTTCTGGAGAAAGTGTCTGTCCTGCCTGCTTCCCGGGGCTGGCTCCCCGGGGCGGGGAAGGGGGCAGGCGCCGTGAGTGAGGATGTGCGCCCTGTGCCCCACCAGGTCCGGCTGAGGTGGAGGAGCAGACCCCACCCTATTTAGACTGGGTTCCGGGGAAGCAGGGCTGCTTGGAGCTGGGTCCTGATTTTCCTGGAGCTTCAGCCGGGGCACCTCTTTGGTACCCAGGCAAAAGTTTTTCAGACTCAACAAGGTGGCCGGGTTGGCCAGCTTCACGCTCGCCATGCGGGGGATCAAGGTGCACAGCGAGGTGGGGCTCTCCTGGGACGCCAAGGTGGCATCTTCAGCGGGCAGGTGAGGTGCCAGGGCTGGGTAGACAGGCTGCGGCGAGCCCTTGGCCCCGACCGAAACTCCAGGGCTGCCTTCGTCCAAGGACGTGATGGACTCGTTCCGAAAGCGGCTGTACTTGGCCCTGTGCAGCATCCCGGGGTGCCCGAAGAGTCCTACATACAGCACGAGTCCTGCCAGACTGTCCTGATTGCGTTCTCGCATAGCCTTAGCAGTACTGAAACAGGATACTGTTGCATAAATCGCCTGGTCGTCTGGTAGATAAACCGTGCGGAAATCAAACGCCTACCGCCCCGGGCCGACCCGCGACGGCCACCTCTCCAACTCTTGGCTTTCGCCACTCAGGCAGCCCGCATCGGCTCCCGGCCCCGTAATGGTGACAGACAGCTCAGAAGAAGAAGGTCTCCCCAGCTCGGATTTCGCTCCCTCCCTGGCTCAGACAGCAGCTCCCGGTGTCCTCGTCTTGGATTCCTTGCTGGGAATGCCTGGACCCAGGGACGCTCCCGGCCGCTGGGGTCGCTCACGGCCAACTCTTCGGCACAGACCATCGCCGAGCACCAACCAGCCGGTCCCGCCGCATAGCTAGCCTTGGGGGAGGCACCGAAATATTTAGCGCCCCCACCTCCCTCGGCCTCCCCGGCTGCACACAGGAACTTTCAAACCTGCTCCCTAAGGCTCTCACAGGGCGGAGCAAGCCTGGCCTATTTAACCCTTTAATTGTTCCAGCGATGGTTCATTTAAACATATATACGTGTGTGTGTGTGTGTGTGTGTGTGTGTGTGTGTGCGCGCGCGCGCGCGCGCGCCCCAAAGATCCTTCTGCCTGGGTTCGGCGATCCTGATGGCTGCCTTCTCTTAGAAGATCTCGTCTTGCATCCCGTTCTGGGCCACCAGCCAGGAGTACTAGCGACGGGCGCTGCTCCGCATTGTTTCACGGACTTGCCAATAGTCCGTGTTCCTCGGATCCCCTCCCAGCCGGCCCCACCTCCCCACCCGCGCTCAGAGCTTCCCTCCCTCCTGGGCTCCACTCGGAGCTTCTCTCCGGAGCCTATTTGCAGCACAAGGCTGAGATGCACACGATGAAAAGCAGAGTGTTGAAATTTTTATGAATGAACTTTGCTGAATGAATTTCTCTCTGTGTGTGCAAGCTAATAAATCTGTGAATGAAGCTCAGAATAGCTGTAATTGACTGACGGTCTCAGGGGTGCTTGGTCTTTATCCAATCCGGCGGCAGCTTGATGACTCATACACCATAAATATACTAAACTAGTAGCCAAGAGAAATAAAACTGGAGGGTGGGGGTGAGGAGAGGGGAGGTAGATTTAATTTTGTGATGTCTGATGAATGGGATAAAAGGGAACAGTCTTTACTATAAATCATCAGGAAATATGGAGAGCAGCAGGTTAAAAGATCTGTTTTCTTCCTTGTTGAAATGGCTGGGAAAGCCAAGCAGAGGAGGTAAAAATTAGATCCATTGTTCCACAGATATTAAGATATATGGTACACAACTCCCGTGGGAAGCCATGATACATCTTTCTTAGAAACATAGTTCCTTTTCTATTGATTGTTGGTTCCATCTCCGGTCTGATACAACTTCCTGTACCTATCAAATGCGTTCTGAAGACATGATGACAACTGCAAGAGGTTTAGCACGCAGGAAGCCAAAAATGGAGCCAGGAAGGGGAAATGCAGGTACTTTTAGTAATGGAGAAGAAGAAACGGCTAAAACATGGAGGTGGGGGTGGGGGTGGGGGTGGGGTGGCAATTACATATACAAAGAGACAAGAAAATCTCTGCTGAAGGTTAAATTTCTCAGGGGGCCGTGGCTCTTGTGTGCGAAATTGCTCATCAATTTTAAAATCAAAACAAACTGGTAAACACAGGATTGCGGGATGCCCACAAGGTTGGATTATGCTCATGAGTATTCGTGAGCATTCATGACACTGGTGGCTTGAGCTCCCTTGGGATCCAAACACAGCTTCTGAGTCAAACGGTTGAGTGCCACCAGGGGAAAACACATCCTCTCCGGCTTCCTGCTCCCCCTCAGAAATAATGCACCTTTTTACATTCTGTCTGCCGAACCTGTGAGGATGATGTGTTTTTCCTTGGGAAGGCCTTCCTGCATCACCATAAACCTTCCCTTAAACCTTGCTAACTCCCTTCTCCTGCCCCCACACCTCAAGCAAAAGCAAAGGGACCGGCCTAGGCTTGTTGGACCCCACACCTCTGGGGCTGAGAAGGCAGGATTTCGACAAGATTGGGAAGAAAGCATTTTTTTTTTAACCTCTTATCCCTCCCTCTTCTTCTCTTTCCTCTCTCTTCCCCTTCCTCATATCCATCCCTTGTTGCCTCGACCCTATGCAATGCTACCCTGAGAAAGTTACTTTACCTCTCGGTACCTGAATTTCCTCATCAATTTTCCTCATCCCCAGCTAATGAGGATGCTGCGAGGGCTTATGATATAACCCTGGTCCATGTAAAGTGCTTGGCACCGTGCTTGTCTCAATGAGCACATACCTGGCAGTATCAAGAAAGGCTGCTTGAACAGGTCTGCCCCACTGGGCAGCCGGTGCTCTTATCCTCCACAGTATAGAGTCTACGCCAGTCTGGCTAATTAAAAAGAAAAATTAGCACCAAACGGAAAAAGCTGAAAAAGTCAACGCTGCCCACAGACGCAATCTGCTAACAATCTCGTGGGCCTGGAGAAGGGAGGGACTGACAGAAGTCAGCATGGCTGACTTGTCAAGGTCTTCAAGGACTGAGTCATGACTAAAGGCTCCGAGGGGAGCCCGCCCACCCATGTAGGCTCCATGCTGGTGTCAGGTCTCAGGGGCTCAGAGCACCCCCATTCCTCAGAAGAAGAGAGCCCTGGGAGGGGTGGGAAGGGACCAGGTGGGAGCATGTAAGGAAAGAAAGCAGCTATGGCTGCTGTGGGTTACCTCTCTGTCCTTGAGAACCCTGGAAACACTGGCTCTTCTAGGCAGTTCCACCAGACCTTTCATGAAGGTGAAAGACACCCAGATCTGCAATTTGGGTATGGGCAGGAGCCCAGCCAGCTCTCTCAACCCAAAGGCAGGGGCTAAAAGCTGCCCCAGTAGCTCATAGGGGCAGCTCTTGGAGGCTTGAGCCTACTTTCATCATCTCTCTACAGTTGTGGAAACAAGACTCAGGGCAAGTTCAGTGATTTGGCCAAGGAACCCCAGCTGGAGAATGATATGCCAGGATATCTCCAGCAGCTCTGCCTCACTGAGAAGCCTGAACTTGTAGCCACTGTACTCTGCTGCCTCCCAGGGACCAGAGGAGCTCAAGTCTAAATTCCGGGCCTTTGTTAAGGGCTACAGGCATCTCAATGCTCCCTGGAGCTCCAGAAAAATGATGGAGCTAATGGTATGAGAGCTGGGGATTTCTTAGAGATTCTAGAATTGTTGGGAAAACTTCTCCTGAGCCTGTCCTCACCAGATCTGCCAGAGAGGGGCCCGACAGTATATTCTCCCACCTCCCATTTTTCCCCTCTGTATTCCCTCCTTCATCACGACTCCCAGGGAAAATATATTTAGCCCAAAAGTAATTCCTCAAGAATGAAAATAATACTCAATTAGATGTCTCAAGAAACCTGAGTAGCTGGGCCACTACCCACAAGTTCTGTGCCCTTAATAGCATAATTTGGTAGGAAGAACATTAGCCTGGAAATTACAGAACCAGCTGTGGGACTCTGAGCAAGTTACTGAACCTCTCTGAGCTTCAGTTTTCATACCTGTAAAATGAGTACAATAGTAATAGCTCATTTCTATTGAGTACTTATTCTGGAACAGGACCTAAACTAAGCACTTCACATTTAATCCTCATAGCAACTCTGTGTAGCATTCCCATGTTGCAAAAGAGACAGTCAAGATTCAGAGAGGTTTAGTGGTTTGTCCAAGACACACAGCAGTGATGGAACAAAGCAGTGACTAACTCCTACATCATACTCTGAATCATGTGAAATGAACCAGTGTCTGTAAGCACCTATCTCCCACCTAATGCTCACGAAATGTTAGTTTCTGCTACCTTTTCCCACAGAAATTCACCCTAGATAATTCATAAGATTGTTAGAAGCAAAAACATGAATATTAGATAAGAAAAAAAAAAAAACATTATCATTAAACCATCGCAAAACCATTAAACCCTCTCATCCCTGTCACTGGAAAGCAGGGTTCTGCTGTAACCACTGCCACATGCCTCCTTTGTTTTGAGATCCCTGGTAAGAGTGCCTGCTGTGAATCAACATCGTGACTTCTCAAGGGTTAGCCCACTCTGGCTGAGCATCTTGGGTGAACAGGCAGATTCAGGGAAGAGCTGGGCCAGGGGGGCCCATGCTGGAATTAGTCAGGTCCTGCTAGGACTTCTTGGAAGAGGGGGTGGGAGAAGAAAGGAAACTGTCCAGCTTTTGAAGTTAACCCATTATGGGCTTTGGGGTGGAGGAGGGTATGGGGAGGTGGATGATAGAATTAGGCAGAAGTGAGTCTGGGGGAGTGTGCACCAACTGCTTCTTTGAGAAAAAGTAGAGTACGGGCCAAGGACCTTTACTACAGCCCACCTTTACCATTTCTATCACAAAGCAGACCTACCATAGCGAATTTTCATTGAACAATACCAGGATGATTCTGACAGCCCATTAATGAAGAATGCAAACAATGCCTAAGCTCTGTTTGGGAAAGAATTTCCATAAGACAATATTTATATAAAGCTCTCAGCAGAGGTCAAAACATGACTTTAAGGATGGGGAAGTGAGATAGTGAGAAAAACTTGGTCCTTGGAGGCAGGGCCCAGTCTCACACAAATGGAGACAGGCTGTTTCCCTAGAGTTGTCTTTGACTCTGGAAACATCTCCCTTCTTTCCTGAACCAAACGTCTTCAGTTTTCCAACAGTTTTCAACCCTGGTAGGTTGACAGCTCTCTGGTGGTTGCTATTGGCTTAACTAGCTCTCCTAGAACCAGGACCAGCTAAAAACAACACAGGAAAACATGTATTTTCCTAATTATTGAATATAAGATAATTCATATTTCAAATGATCTCATTCATGAATATGAGATAACTGGAAGTTTTGTGTAAAGCATAAGACATCATGCAGACAAAAAGTAGATGAATTATTTAGAGTCAGGTTCAGTTGCAAATAGCACAAAAATCCAAAAATATGGTGCCTGAAACAAGGATTTTATTTCCCCAGAGTAGAAAGTTTAATACTAGCGTGACAGCTCTTATTAACACCTAAAATATGGATCTTCTCCTCATAGTCCAAAATGGCTGATGGAGCTCCAGCCATCTCAACCCCACTTTAAGCAGCAACATGGAGGAATGGACAAAGGACATGCCCCTTCTCTCTAAAGAAATATCCTGGAAATACTACATAATGTTTCCACTTACCTATCATTAGCCAGAACTTAGTCACATGGTCATGCCTACCTGTAAAAGAAGATGAGGTCTTCTTCATCTGAAAGTGAAGAAATTTTTTGTGCAGGTGTATGACTGCTGCACACAAAATCGTATTTTTGTTACTAAGGAAGAGATTGGATATTGCGGTAGACAAACTATAGTCTCTGCTATAGTAATACGTGGCATAGCTTCTACCTAGATAAAAATTTCAAGCTGTCAGGGGATAAAAATGTCCTTGATCAGTGTGCCCTACTTTTCCCTCTTTTCTCTGCGCATGGGTACACAGACATAAACACACACACAGTGAAGCTTTAAAATGGCCATCTAAAACCAGGTGCTGTCATAATAGAAACCTGGCTCTGCGTAGCTAACAGGATTGGTGGAGTCTCTGGACCTCTGAACAGATACTTCCATAGGGGCCAGCAGCAAGCAGTGACAGGAAGTGCAGCCAGGCTGCTGCACGCAGCGGTCTAGGTAATTAATCGGGGTCAGGGATTTCTTACAAGAAGGAGTGAGTGGGTGTTATTGGACAGGTGGTCAGAGCACAGGCATCACGAAGTGTCTGATTCGGCAGCAGGATTGCAATTCTAATTGTGGGCTAGAAAGAGAAAAGGGCAAAGACAGTATCTTGGACAGATTGAAATTCTGTTGCTATGAGTTAACTAATCCAATCCTCATTTCCAACCCCCTTTTCATTTACCCAACTCTGTCACAGAGGAAAAGCTAAACACTCACCTTTTCAGCCTTCCTTGCAACTGCAGGGACTGGGGACATGTGACATAGTTGTGGTCAATGAGATACAAGTGAAAACCTGCTGGGGTGCTTCTGAGAAAACAGTTCCTTTCCTGTTCAAAGGGACAGACAAAACAGAAGCCCTCTCTTTCCCCTCCTCTTCCTGTCTTGAAGATAGATGTAATAGTTGGAGTTGTGACAGCCATGTTGCAACCATGAGGAAAAGGCCAAGCAAATCATCAAGCTACTGATCTTGACATCATCAAATCACTGAAGCAAGACCATTAGCCACTTCCAAATATGTTGTTATGTGAGAGAAAAAAAAATCCTTGTTGGTTCAAGCTGCTCTTATTTAGCTGTAAGCTGTTACTTACAGCCCAATGCATTACTGTCTAATGCTAAGACAATGACAAGAACAGGGTGACAAGAAGAGTAGCACCTCTAGGCATGACATAAGCTGGGAATGAAACCGCTAGCGAGTCTGGTGGAAAAAGCCTAAACATAGACCAACCTGTGTTGAAATCTGAATTCTGACACTATGATCAGCAGACTAATGGCTTCCAAAGATTTCCATGCCCTAATCCCTAGTACATGACAAAAGAAACTTTGCAGGTATGATTAGGGTGAGTGGGGATTACCTGTAGGCCAATCTAATCACATGAGTTCCTCAACGTAGAGAACCTTTCCTGGCTGTAGTAAGAGAAAGATGAAGCCAAAAAAGGAGGAAAGAGATTTGAAGTGTGAGAGGAAATTGGCTTGCCATTGCTTGCTTTGAAGATAGAGGAAGGGGTCCACCAACGAAGGAAGCTGGGAATGGTCCTCAGCTGATAGCCAGAAGGAGATGGGAATCTCAGATCATTGGCTGCAAAAAGTAGACTTCTGCTAACAACCTGAATGAGCAAGGAAATGGATCCACCAGTACAGCCTCCAAAAGGAGGCTGCCCGGCTGGCACCTTGATTTTAGCCCATGTCAAACTTTCACTTCTAACCTACAGAAAAGGAAGATAATACAGTCATGTTGCTTAAGCTAAGTTGGTGACTATTTGTTATGGCAGCAGCAGAAAACTAAATATAGATTTTGGTCCCAGAAGTAGGATACTGTGCAACAAAAGCAAAATGGAAAGTGGTTTTGAAATTGGGCAAAGGGGAGTCGCTAGAAGAATTTTGAGAAAAAGAACAGAAAAGGGCTAGATTTTCCTTCAATAGATTATTAGTAGAAATAGGAGCATCAAAGGCATTGCCAGTGAGGTCTCAAAAGAAAATAAGGAACAAGTTATTGGAAACTGGGGGAAAAAGGATCCTGGCGGCAGAAAGCTTAGCGGAATTTTGTTTTCCCATAGTTATATGGAAAGTAGAATTTGTAAACAACAGAACTGGACATTTAGCTGAGATTTCCAAGCAAGGTGTTGAAGGTGGGGTCTGGTTTTTTCTTGCTGCTTATATTGAAAAGTGAGACAAAAGAGATAACGTAAGGAAAGAACTTTTAGAAGGAATCAGAACTTGGTGGTTTGGGAAACGCTCAGCCTATCCAGATGTGAAATGGTGCTATAATTAAAAGATTCACTGTCAGGAAAGTGTGCCCTACAGAAAAAAAAGCCAAGGATATGACTATACAACCTTTTGCTGATACCTCAGAAAGATAAAAATTTCAGAGTATTCAGTCACACAAAAGGCTCTCTCAAGGGATTAAGGATGTGACTCCCCAAAACCCTCAGTCAAACCAGAGAACACCTCAGAAGCTTAAGGTCTCTTCTCTCAGCCATGGCAATGCAAGACAAAACCAGACGGAATTATCTAGGGAAGACCTGCAGACGAGTTTCCTATGTATGGGAGTAAATCCCTGTAACACTCATGGAACCACAGGGTTCTTGAGAATTTTACACCAGCAGAAACACTGCCAGCTTGGATGTAAAGGGAGAGAGAGAGTATGAAAGACGGCTGTCAAAGCCCCAAAATTCTATAGGCAGGAAACAGGCTGATAAAACCTCAGCTGCAAGAACATACTACCTTTCACAAGGAAAAGAAGAATGACTCAGAGGGCAGAGACTTGAGCCCAGAGGACAGAGCTGAGAAATATGACAAGTATTCTCAGACCTTAAAACGTAATGGAATTTGCCTGGCTGAATTTTGAAATTACTTGAGACAAGTCATTCTTTTTTGCATTTTCTCCTTTTATGAACTGAAATGTCTATACTGCTATCCTATGCCTGTTCTACCATTATATTTTTGGAGCAGAGAGCTTGTTTCTTTATTTTCACGGATCCCATTGATGGAGAGAAATCGTGCCCCTGGATGGAACAAACCCATTTAGGTGACAGAGATAATGAGATTCGGGACTTTTGAGATGATGAGAATTAGATGACATTTTTGGACTTTAAGTTGATGCTTTATAATAGGTAGCTGGATATGTTTTGCATGTGAGAATCTTGGCAGCTAGAGAACAAGACTGATTTACAGAAAGTTAAGAGAATAAATTTGTTGTCTGAACTGCTAAATTTACGGTACATTTTTATGGCAGCAATAGAAATTAATCCATATACTTGGCACTAGGAGTCAGGGAGAGAGAAGCATTTTGCACCTGAGATAAAATCACAACCACCAGAACTCAAATATACACATACATACATAACATACACACCCATGAAAAGATTTGCCCCATGTAATTCTAGTCCCCTAAATAAATGATATCTTGAGGTTTTCTTGTAATTTAGACTGCCTAACCTATCAGCTTGTGCAATGTTGCCGGCTGGAGATACGTGATGACCCCCGCAGTTGTGATAACCAGGGGAGATAATTGCTGTTTTTCCACCATGAATAGGCTAACTGCAAAGCCGGTGACCTTGGTAATCTTGTGTTTTTTTCTTTAAATATCCATTGGGTTTTCTTTTTTTGTTTTGGTTTGATTGTGGTTTTGTGTGTCTGTGTGTCTACGTGTGTGTGTGTGTGCATCTATGTGTGTGTTTATGTGTGTGTATGTGTGTGTGCAGAACTTCCTTACAAGGTGAATAATTTTTCTCTTCTAAATGCTTTTGGCCTCTCAGTCATCTTTACACACCACCTATGTCATTTACTCAAGTTATTTCACCTCTGTGAGCCCCAGTTTCTCATCACCTGCACAATGAGGATTGTGATTTCTACCTTATGGCATTGCTGTAAGGGTGAAATGAGTTTGTGATATATAATAGGTCATCCCTTCAAGGTAGTCATTATTACTGGAAAAATCAGAACTAACCAACAACAAGCCCGAATGGATACTGAGGCCAATACATTCTGATCTAGAGCACCTGAAAATTTTCCTTTTATTATGTTAAAAAAAATGACCTTATTTTTTAGAAATACATACTAACTGATGTGATGGCTGAAATTTACTTTAATCTATGGAAGAGAAAAAGCTGGGGGGATGGGGCACAAGTGAAACAAGGTTGGTCGTATGTTGATAAATTGTTGAAGCCAGTTTTGGGTTTGTGGGAATTAATTACCCTTTGCTCTCTACTGTTAAAAGGCCTGGGATAAGGTAGACCCTATAGGTGGGGGCTGGAGGTTCAGTAAAAGGACTGCCTAAAGGAGGGCTCAGAGGCACAAAGACAGTGTAGGCAATTCGTCCCAGATTCAGCACCACCCCTGTCAATTGAGGGGAAGTAGTAGGGGATGTGAGGTTTGGATCCGTACATATAGACTCTTCAGGGCTACAGGATTAAATCTAGTGGGTGTTTCTAGTTTAGTCTTCCATTCCTGCAACATAAACTTTAAAAATTGGCTTTGTCTTCCTGAGCTTCCATTCCTACAACAGTGTAATGGGTATGAGGAATGGATACTCTATGCCAAGGTGTTGGACAGTGGGCTGTTTGTGGCTAGGAAAATACAGTGATACACCGTTGTTGAAGAGGGTGACTTCTAGTGAGCCACACCATTGTTCAGTGACGCCATGGGGCAGTTGTCCAATGATGTGTTTCTCCTCAACAATCATATACCTTTCCATAGCTTCCCTTCATCAACAATATGCTGCTGACCCCCAAGTTTTCTTTCTAGCTCTGAAGTCTCAATTCTAGATGCAAATTTCTGATCATCCTCAAACTCAACCAGTCAAACCCAGAGCTTACCTCCTTGGCATCCTGCTCTTCCCCCATGTGTCTTGTGTTCATTAAGAATCTTGCCATCCTTCCATCCGTCCAGTGGTCAACTCGGGCTCCTCCCTCTTTGTGCACCACATCTGTCCATTCTACCTCAGAACCGCCTTTTGATTTTGTCCTCCATTTTTCATTCATGGTATACAGGTCAAGCTCTGGTCATCCTTTACCGAACATACTTCCTCCACTCAGCTAATATCCTCTTATCAGAATTATCTTTCCTTGTAATTCAAAAATATAATCATATCAGTTCCTGAATTAAAATCTCTGGTGACTCCCATAATTTACAGGATAAAATTCCAATCCTCCACAAATGGCTAGCCTCAATTTCTTCTCCAGTCATTAATCCCTATAAATCCCATTTCTAGTACACTGTGTTACTGGTAGCTGCCTCCAAGACAAAGGAATTTTGTATAAAAATGAAGGTGCTCTGGGACAATTGCCCTAAGAAGTTTGACTAATCCACTTCCCCATAAATCCTCTCTCACTCCATTCCCTTCTCTCATTTTCTTCAGACCCCACATATTACACCTTTCACTTCTCAAAATCTACTCTCAAATTTTTCATTCACAGTAAGAGAAAAATTATTAGTAGCATTTTTTTTTTTTTGCACAGGCAGGCTCTGAGAATCAAACCCAGGTCTCCAGCATGTCCGGTGAGAATTCTGTCACTGAGCCACTGCTGCACCACCCTAACTATTAATATTTTAAAGTGATATTGATGGAGACTGCCTTTAGATAGATTTTATCCAAGTCATCTGTGGTAGTTAGAGTCAGGTGTCAACTTGGCCAGGTGAAGGTACCTAGTTCTGTTGCGGCGGACATGAGCCAATGGTACATGAACCTCATTTGTTGCTGATTACATCTGCAGTCGGCTAGGAGGTGTGCCTGCTGCAATGAATAATGTTTGACTTAATTGGCTGGTGCTTAAATGAGAGAGCTCAACGTAGCACAGCCCAAGCAGCTCAGCATACCTTATCTTGGCACTCACAGCTCAGCCCAGGCCTTTGGAGATGCAGAAAGAAATCACCCCGGGGAAAGTTGTTGGAACCCAGAGGCCTGGAGAGAAGGCCAGCAGAGATCGCCCTACACCTTCCCATGTAAGAAAGAACCTCAATTGAAAGTTAGCTGTCTTTCCTCTGAAAAACTAATGAAATAAATTCCCTTTTATTAAAAGCCAATCCATCTCTGGTGTGTTGCATTCCAGCAGCTAGCAAACTAGAACATCATCACAGAGAAAGCAAACCAGCAGTATGGTAAGGAGCATTGTCTCAAAGGCTTAACAAAAATTTAATTATCTGTGGAATGTAGCTATATTTGACTTTGCTTAGAATTAGAAGAACAGGAGTTTATATAGTCTACCAGGAAAGGCATTCTGAAATAAGTTTGCCAAATGAGAGACAAAACTGGTTAGTTTTCTACAGGGCAATAAAAGCATAACCTTTGGGGTAATCTTTTCTAATGGACAGAAACTATTTGCCTCTATTCCAGACAAGGTCATCAAGTTAACATGTAACTTCAGCATCTAAGCCTTCAATTAATAGTAAAAAGCAAAGCCAAATAAAGCTACATTCCACAGATAATTAAATTCTTGTTAAGCCTCTGAGACAATGCTCCATTATAATGTGTCTAGGCTGTCCACCTTTTGGTCTTATTCTCAAGTTTTTAATTATTTTTTTAACACATCAATGAAGAAAACCAAACTGGAGGTGTTTCAAGCATCAGTCAGTAGGTACATGGGTAGAACAAAATTCTTTTCCACCAACTTACAAATACTCCTCTCCTTGGAATCACCCATAAGATGGCTTTGCTGGTAAAGCAAATAATGAAACTAGGAAAGAACTTCCCTGGAAGACTAATGATATCTGGTGAGCTCAGTGATTTGGGGATCAAAGATAAATTTGATGCACTGAATTTACCAAATCTAGCCAAGTCCTTGAACAGCAAATCAGGTCTGTTATCCTGTCAGCCGTCTCCTGACAATGCCTGGCAGAATCACTAAGGCAATCTGGTTACAGAGACGCAACGTGGAGCAGGTAAAAGCCACAGGTTCTGGAGCAGACAGACTTGACATTGCATCCTAATTCCACCTCTTATCAGTTGATGGGCTCTGAACCCAGTTTCCTCACCTGCAAGTAGGTAATGATAAATATCAAAGCCATGGAGAAATGGTTCCCTAATGTTGGTCCCCAAATAGGTGCTGGTGTATGAAAAAGTTTTTACCAGTTTAAATAGAAATAATAATAATTTATAAAGAAAGTGGGATAGAAGCAAGTGGGATAGTATAGTAAGAGTATTACAAAACTAAATTTAAAGACTTTTATTTTGAAATTGTCCTTATTATGTGTGGGTAAAATGCCCTTTCTGTTATGAAATAATGGAAACTGTGAATAGTAAATAGTTTTTAGAATGGCTTTACTTGGCAAAATAAAAATTGGCGTGTTCTAGTTTGCTAGCAGCCATAACGCAATATACCAGAAATGGAATGGCTTTTAAAAAAGGGAATTAATAAGCTGCAAGTTAATAGTTTTTAGGCCATGCAAATGTCCCAATTAAAGCAAGTCTATAGAAATGTCCAATCTAAGGTATCCAGGGAAATATACCTTGATTCAAGAAGGCCGATGAAGTTCAGGGTTTCTCTCTCATCTAGAAAGACACATGACAAACATGGCGTCATCTGGTACCTTCCTGTCCCCAGCTCCCCAGGAGGTGTTTTCCATCTTCCTCTCCAAAAGTCACTGGCTAGCGGACTCTCTGCTTTGTGGTTCTGCAGCACTCTGCTCTCTCTGAATCTCCTGGCTTTCTCTCTTGTTATTCTGTAGCTTTTCCCAAAGTGCTTCTTTTTTTAAAGAATTCCGGTAAAACCAATCAAGACCCACCTGGAATGGGTGGAGACATGTCTCCACCTAATCAGGTTTATTACCCACATTGATTGAGTCACATCTCCATGGAGATAAGCTAATTAAAGTTCCCAACATACTGTACTGAATAGGGATTGGAAGAAACGGCTGCCTTTATAAAATAGGATTAGGATTAAAACGTGACTCTTTTAGGGTACATAAATCCTTGCAAACCAGCACATGGCAATTCTACACCCATGTCCAGTGATTGTGATACCATTCCGGGAACCACTGTAAGAAAGTGTGTAAATAAAAATAGGTATACACAGCAACTAGCATTACCGTTGTCTCCGAGAGTGTCATTGCTGGCACGGTAATGAAAATATTATCCAGCTGTTGCTAAAGTTCCTGAAGAGACCCCACTACAGCAGCACCCTCCTTGGGAATCTGACTGGTGACCAGGCCTCTCACAAAGAGAGGCCCCCAGAGCATATCTAGGCCAAGCCCTGGCCTTCTCTTTTAGGAAAGGACTTTCTCCAGGCAAGACTCTTACTTCAGGAGGTGAGAATGAACAGCCTGATAAGGCCTTCCCTTTTTAAAGGCTAAGGACCCTTCCTTCCATGAGGAGAGGAAGGAAGCTGGTTTGTTGCAGGTCAGCTGGAACAGAAGAGGGAAGAGAAGACTTGGTGTTCAGACTTGGAAGCTGCAAAGGGCGAGGAGGGTGACACATGCAGACTTGCATGGGGAGCTGGGACAGAAAGAAAAGGCCAGGGCATTCCCAGACTTCTGACAGGATAAATGGTGCTCGAGTAACCCCTCGAGCTGAACAGACATTTTGAAAATCACTTATTTCACTTCAGATAAAAGTAATTTATTGAAGGAATTATAAATAAACTAGAGAAGAAAATTAAATTCACCATGTCCTAATTTAGACCCAATCATTAACATTTTAACATATAACCTCAGGGTGAGATCTTTCCTACACATGATTAATTTTTTCAAACAAAAAGTGTCATAATATAGTGCACGGTTTTCTACATATTTTTTTCACCAAAAAAATAATATTTTTTCCATGTCACTAAATAGATGATGTTATTTTAATGGCTATGTAGTATCATTGTGCAATTGCCATAATTTAACAAATTGAGGGGTGCTGTTCTATTTTGCTAGCTGCCTGAATGCAACACAGCAGAGACAGATTGGCTTTTAATAAAAAGGGATTTATTGCGTTAGTTCTTCAGAGGAAAGGCAGCTAACTTTCCACCGAGGTTCTTTCTTACGTGGGAAGGCACAGGATGGTCTCTGCTGGTCTTCTCTCCAGGCCCCTGGGTTCCAACAACTTTCCCCGGGGTGACTTCTTTCTGCATCTCCAAAGGCCTGGGCTGAGCTGCGAGTGCTGAGATGAGGAATGCCGAGCTGCTTAGGCTGTGCTACATTGAGCTCTCTCATTTAAGCACCAGCCAATTAAGTCAAACATCATTCATTGCAGCAGGCACGCCTCTTAGCCGACTACAGATGTAATCAGCAACTGATGAAGTTCATGTACCATTGGCTCATGTCCGCAGCAACAAAACTAGGTACACTCACCTGGCCAAGTTGACAACTGAATCTAACTACCACAGGTGCCTATTTAGGTTTGCACACACACCCACACTATAGGACAGTTGATTACTCTTGGAATGAAACCCTTGCATACAAAATGCTAATTGCATACCCTACGGTGTCCACTGTACAATTCTTGCAACTTTTCTGCATGATTGAAATGTTTTACTATAAAATTGGGGTGGAAATAAAATTGTTAAGCCTCGCGTACATCCTTAATTATCTTCTTAGATGAGTCCCTAGAAGTACCGTGGCTGGGTCAAAGGGAACCCCTGGGTTTCAGATCTGAGATGCAGGCTGGATGATGGAATTCCTGGGTTCACTCTGGGATGGGTGGGGCTCCACCCCAAGGCAGGCCGAGCTGCCCCTGGGTGAGGTAGAAAGGGAAAGAGTTGCTGCCCACCCAGATGGGGAGAGAGGCCCCTCCCAGCCGCCCAGGGCCGCACCCCTGTCCGGAGAAGCCTGGGTGGCTGGAAGCGCGCCTGGCCTGCGCTTTCGCACGGCCTCCCTGAAAAAGACCAGCGAAGCGCCAGGCTGCCAGGCGCACAGCATCAAAGCTGCAGGCGCCCCCAGAAGAAAAGGGCCAGTGTGAGTCCCTGAAATTCAAAAGCCCTTCTCCAGGCCCAGCGACTCCGGGTGGGGGGTGGTGGGGGGAGGGCGCTGAGACTGCACTTGAACAGTGTGGGCAGTCAGGCTGCGGGTGCCCCGCCGGGACAAAGGGCCTCAGTGCTGGAGAGAACGCAGCCTCGGGGGCCTGGTGGGAGCATAAAGGGAAGCTGTGTCTCCCACAGTGCTCAAGTTCACCTTTGTCTTCTGGGTCTAAGTCAAAGGAAGGTTACAGAAGGAGCCTGCAGGCTCTCCTCCCCCATCAGGGGTCTGGTCGATAGGAATGGCCAAGTTCTTTCCCCAAGATGCTGGGAATTTGGATGAAAATAGAAATGTGCTTGCCTGCTAGCTGGGACAGCGGTCAGCGTTGCTGTCAATAGCTGTGTCCTCTGGCCAGGGCCCAAGAGGAAGGGGAAGCCAGTACAAGTTACTGGAATGGTGGTCCAGGAGGGGGCCAGGCACACATCTCACATGCCGATATGTAAGATTGGCCTTGCCATGTGTGTGTGTGTGTCTGTGTGTGTGTGTGTGTGTGTGTGTGTGTGTTTGCAGGGGGACGAGAGTGGGAGGTGGGCAAACTTCTTTCCACCAGATCTTCCACTGTGTCTTCACCAAAGAAGAGAGGCCACACGGTATTCCCACGTCCACGCTGAAGCCCATGATAGGGAAGGTGGGAGGGGTCTAGTGGTGGTGGTTCAAAGACATCCTTGCACTTGACCTTTGCTAGGCCTTTTCCTGAAGTTGGCACGAGGTCAAAGTAGGTCAGCTATCTTGGGCAAGTCTCTGTCAGTACTTAAAGAGAATGCTTTTGGCAGAATTACCTGAATAATGGTGTATTAGTCAGGGTTCTCTAGAGAAACAGAACCAACAGGAAAGACCGGTAAATATGAGATTTATAAAGGTGTCTCGGGCAACTGTAGGAATGGAAGGGTCCAAAATCCATAGGGGCAGGCTGCGAAGCCGGCAGCTCCAATGAAGGGTCTGGACAAACTCTGCAGGAGAGGCTGGCTGGCTGAAGAAGCAGTGAAAGGGTCTCTCCTCCCTTAAAACGCTTCAACTGGTTGGATTATCTCGTTGTGGAAGACACGCCTTAGTCAATCACAAATGTAATCAGCCCCAGATGCAATCAATTGACTGATGACTTACTACACCAGCCATTCGGTTTTATCAACCAGCCAGGAAATCAGCAACAGTCAGGCCAGTGCTTGCCTGACCGGACAACTGGGCCTCATCACTTGGCCAAGTTGACACCAGAACCTAACCGTCACAGATGGCAATAGCTTGAGATAAAGTGAGAAGTAGCTGTGACAAACAGCAATCCACAGGTCCCCACCCTCCCACCACACACGCACACATCCACATCCCAATTGTACATAACAATATAAATTTTGTAATCCAGTTTTTTTACTATAGAGAAACAAGATAAACAAAGACACACAAACTGAATCACAGGCCTGAGTTTCATTCCTAACTTTGCCTCTTATTATCCATGACTTTGGGTGACTAACTTAATCTTATTCAATGGCCTCATCTGTAAAATGGGTATATGATAACCGCCTTAAAGTTCTCATGAGAATGAAAGAGACTAAAAGAGAAAGCCCTGGTGAAAGTTCTTAGCTCAGTAATAAGCTTGCAATGAAGTTATTTTTTTAACTTGATTATTCCAAGTCATTCCAAATTATTTGAGACTATTTAAATATAATCAGTACTACAACATGAATAATAAATGAATACTTTCATGTTTTGCTGTGTATAATTCTGAGTTATTTTCATCTTTTATG
Source organism: Tamandua tetradactyla (assembly GCF_023851605.1). Taxonomy (NCBI): domain Eukaryota; kingdom Metazoa; phylum Chordata; class Mammalia; order Pilosa; family Myrmecophagidae; genus Tamandua; species Tamandua tetradactyla. Next base: position 63,350,034 of record NC_135340.1, read on the forward strand.
ACAAGAATGTATTAACGCACGAACTTGTGAAATCAATACATAAATACATCTGAGAACTAAGTAAAGAAAAATGTGGGATGGAAAGTAAGGTGAAGCATGGAGTGACAGTATATAAAGTGTTTGGCAAAAGGGCAAGTAGGAGGAGAGGTGAGACTGTGGAACCGCAGCCATGGCTGAAGCCAACATCAATCCAAAAGCCCATCCCCTCGCAGATGCCCACGTCACCGAGAAACTCCTGGCCCTCATTCAGCAGCCACATCCCTATAAGCAGCTTCGGAAAGGATAGATGACTGCAGACGCTGAGCCCCTGGAGACCATCCTGCACCTCCTGCTGCCGTGTGAAGATGAGAATGAGTGTTACGTGTGTTTGTGCACTCCAAGCAGGTTCGGGGCGGGGGGGGGGAGGCCCGTGGGGTCCCAGGCCTATCGTTGCCTGCTCTGTCCCCATCAAAGAGGGCTCACAGTGGAAGCAGCAGCTCCAGCCCATTCAGCAGTCCATTGGGAGGCTCTTACTGTAAACCTGTGGCCTCTGTCACACTCCCAGCCGACTGCTCCCCTGGGGTTGTGTATCATATATTGTCTGTGTCGCCGTGTAGTGTTTTCAGCTGCTTTTTGATATAAAATATTGTAGCCTCGAATGGTTCCTGGATTTTTGGATTGCTCTTTGTTTGTTTTGCAGGCTTTTTTCTCCCCCCTCCCCAATCCTCTCATTCTCCCTTTTGAAAATGAGCCAGTACTCACTAGAAGAAATAGAGCAGTGGCCACGTTCACAGGCAGGGAAGAGCCAGGATAGAGATGTGGTTCTAGCTGTCATCCTCTGACTTCCTGGGGACCTACTGTGCGCAAGCAGACAAGAAGCATGATGGAAGGAAACACTGTCCATGTCGTGTCCCTGTGCCTGGCATACAGAATCATTCCAAAAATGTTTAAATAATCTAGGGGATTCTGGGCCATTTGGAGAAGAAGCACGTGTTAGGTGTGTGTCCAGGCTTCAGTTACTAATGCAATCCCATTGCTTGTTTTTTGGTAATGTGATGTTTTGTTCTCTCACCACCCCCCACGGGTGTCCCTGTGGGTGGCAGGCAGCAGCATACCAAAGAGATGTGCTGTGGGATTCCAAAGGCAGCCTGGTAAATAGGGCAGTTGACCCAGCCTTAACGGAGTCAAGAGCGGCAAAGAAAAAGAGGGTCAGCTGGTGTTGGAATGAAGGATTCTGGGAAGGTCATGGGAAACCAGCCGGAACGTGCAGTGGAGATTACTGAGTCTAAGGCACCATGCTCTCTACGTCCCTACGGTGAATGAGGATTTCTTCAAAGGACACTTCGTACCAGCTCTGAGAGCCCTCCCCTCCGCCACGATGTGGGTCAGGTGTATGCTTTTTCACATCGGAAGGGCAGTGCTGATGTATCATTCATTCTTGTGAGCTTCCTAATAAAGAAATATATTCTTATTTCAATTTTTAAAAAGGGCAACATGCTAGAAGTAGGCTGTCAATTTAATTCTGAGTTCCTAAGCAACTAAGAGAAAGACGGAAACCTGATCATTTTCATAATTCATGATGTTCATTTATGAGAATTCATCTGTTTCTCAGGATCACAAACTATTTTCTTTAAAAGTGTCTTTAGAAACTTTTTGTGAAAACGAAGATTTCACTGTTGTGAACATCAGCAATGTTTCCTATGATCGCAGATTGTGTTTCTTAATGCTCCTTAATGACGGCCTAATATCAACGTGCAATTCAGTGAGGGCACTTCTCCAAGCACTCAAGTACCACCAGCACCACCTACAATAATTCTGCTTGTTTGATTAGCGCTTCCCCATTGGCACATCCTTTTCATATTCACTAATCTATTTACTTTCCACCAATCCTGTGACTTGATCAAGGCCCACTGAGACTCTGAACCAGGTGTGTTTATACATGTGCCCTTAGTTACACCAAAATAGAGTAATTAATAAGCACTATAAGAAACTCAAAGTAAACGAGACAATTATTGTCTTATAATGATATATCTAATAGGCTAGAGATAGGCTGGTAAGAGAAGAATAACAGAGGGCAGCTAAAGTTGTCATAGGTGACGGATTTGAGCTGAGAAGGCAAGAAAGAAGAGACAAGAGGGCATAAGCAGTTAATTGGGGAAAATCTGGAAAAGAATTGCCTGGGTAAATAAATCAGCTGGACTTGATGTCCTAAGAGAAAATACTCGAGGGTAGAGATTTAGCTCATAGGAGCCAGAGTGGACAGGTGTCTCCGGCACACAGGGAAGGAGAAAAGTGCAGACTTGCACAGAGCCCTTATGCCCTCAGGACCAGTGAGGTGTAGGACAGAGTCTAGTTGTAGCTGGTAAAGAATGTAGAGCTAAGGGGTTCTTGTGTACAGGCTGTGGAGCCTGGGGAGGCCTGATATGGCATCACGGCATGTTAGCCCTGGAACCCTACAGACTAAACCCCCTGCTTGGCCACGGTATCTCTGCGACCTTGGGCAAGTCATGAATTGCTCACAGTCTCAGTTTTGTCATCTGTAAAATGGGGTTGATAAACCTACCTAGTCCACCTTAGAAGTTGAGGTACAATGAGGAGTAACAGCGACTAAGCCCAGGTCCCAACCTCCCTCACAACCCCCACTCCAATTGCACCCAATTTTAGTACAAAATAAAATGAAATGGTGAATATAAACTAGAAGGTACCATGTAAATTTGGCACGCACAAAACATCAGCAGTAATCCCAATCGCAATAGAGACTACACTGTCTTGCATTTTGTTACCAAGAGCATTTCAACAGCCACCTCGGCCACCTAGATGTGAGAGGGGCTGCCGGGCCAAGGCCAGCGTGCTTCACAGCCAGCACCTGTGAGAGCCCCCTGCAAAGAGACGGCTGCCCCGCCTCCACCGGGCAAAAGGAACTTCCTCCCCTTTTCTAGTAACATATCCACTTACTCCCTCTGTCGCTTGGCTCCCCTTCTCTTCCATCTTCACTGCCCCCAACCTTACACGTTGGGGAGGCAAGCACAGGTGGAGAGGGGGTCCCAATCCTCTTGAACCAAGTCCGGTCCCTGGTTAACACATCTCCGTCTTTTCACTCTCACAGCTGTGTGTGAGTCATCAGGTGTGCATTGAGGCTTGGAAGTCTGTCTCCCCACAAGGGCTGGGGTTTCCGTCTTGCTTCAGCTCTCACCCGGGCCCCAGCATAGTGGCAGGTGGGCAGGTACGTAGCAGGGCTCAGTACACACCTGAGAAGCAAGCACGTGAAGGCCTGAGTGGATGGTGGGAAGGGGACACCCCAGGTCCCTGACGTCCTGGTTTTAGTGACTCTCTTCCTTAGGGAGCCGGAAGATGAGAAGGATATTCCCAGGCATACCCAAGTCTTGGTTTCCTTTTCTGCAGAAAGGGGGCGATACCTTCTTCATAGGCAAATTGGGAGCATTAAGTGAGGGGACGCATATGACGGGCCAACTCTATGGCCTGGCGTGTGTGTGGTAATCCCCAATGCAAAGAGACTGCCATTGCTGATCTTACGTCCTGGTGACACCAGCCTTCTCCCTGCCTCTTCCTTGACATTTGATACATATCCCCATTGTCTTATTGGGTATTACAGAATTATATCTTATCATTAATAAAATTACCCTTTATTGAATGCTATATACCAATAACTGTTCTAAGTGCTTTGCGTGTGTCACACTTAATCCTTACAGCAACTCAATATATTTTATAAATGAGGATGCTGAAGTTACAGGCAAGTTAAGTAACTTGTCCAAGATCAAGTTGAAATGGGATTTGAAACCCAAGAATGTCTGAATCCAGAGTCTATGCTTTTATCTTCTACATTAATTGTCTCCCACCCATCCGGCACTACTATAAATCTCTTGCTTCAGCCTCCTTCTATTCTAAATTGCAAGCTTCTCAATGGCAAACACTTTGCTTTATTTATCTCATTTTTCTGTAGCCTCACGCAGTTCCTGGCACATAAGTAGGTATGCAGTAACTATCCACAATTTATTGAATACACTTATTATGTGTCTTACTTTCTTGGCTGCTTAAACAACAGAAATTTATTGGGTCATTGTTTTGAGACCAGGGGAAGTCCTAAATCTAGGTATTGGCAGAGATGATTTCTTCCCCAAGGTTGGTAACATTTTGGTGCTGGCTGCTGGTGATCCTTGCAGGTCCGTGGCTTCTATCCCTGCCTCATGTCATATGGCAATGTTCCTTCCTTTCTTTTTCAGATTCTTGCTGTCTCTTCCCATGGTTTTTCTGAATTCCTTTTGCTTATGAAAGACTTCAATAGGGTGTCGGGTGCACGGGTGGTTCGGTGGTGGAATGCTTGCCTTCCATGCGGGAGACCCAGGTTCAATTCCCGGACCATGCACCAAAAAGAAAAAACAAAAGGAAAGACTCCAATAATCCAGATTAAGACCCAGGCTTATCCAGTTGGCCACACTTGAACTGAAAATAGCATCTTCAGGAGTCCTATTTACAATAGGTTCAAATCTAAACGAATGGGATTAAGATTAAGAACATGTTTTTTCTGGGGTAACTCAATCTGTTACACCACATTTCAAATGTGTTACAGACATTGCCACACTTAGGTGTTGAGGATTACTACGATCATTTGTCAGATGAGAAAACCGACGCCCCGAGAGGTTATTTAACGTGTACGTGTCGATGTTGACCTAAATTGTTCTGACTTGAAGCACACCTGATTAACTGAAATATATTGCCCTGTTCCCTCCAATGAGTATTACTGATCTTTATGTAAGGCAGTTCCACATGTGCAGAAGTGGAAAAGATATATGTGATCATGTCATCCCAAGTTGAAAGGAACATTAAAGCTATTTAGGCTGAAAAAAAAAGATATATGTGTAAGTGAATAAAAACTATGTTCTCATTTGTGTTTATACATAAATGTACATATATATATGCATTTCATATACACCTCTATCCTAGTTGGCATAGAACAGCAGCTCTGGAAGCCTGCACCTCCAGAGAACTGCCTTTGGGAAGGAGAGAAGAGGGCACAGAGGGGACTTATTTTTCAGTGTACATCTTTTTGAACCTTTTCAATTTTGAACAGTTTGTAGATTCTTCCTATTTAAAAGCAATTAAAATGTTTTAAGACTGCCTTTTTTTTTTTTTGGTGGAAAAGATACCAGATCCAGGAGACCCAGATTCTAATCTCATCTCTGCCGCTGGATACATTTAAGGAATAATCGAATTTATTTGTAGTTTCTTCATCTACGAAACGGGTATGATAGCGGCCCTATTTCCCTCACAGAGTCAAATGAGATGATGCATGCGAATGCATTTTGGAAGATACAAATAATGCTGCATATACAGTGCATCATTATATCATAATTGCAAATCCAGAGTGCACCTTATTATGATGAGTCCTCCATCCATCCGCTCTGGCAGTCTGAGAACCTTGCAAACAGCAACATGGTGGGGAAGATAATTGGCAATTCCCCAGTAGAAAAGAGTTTGGAATACTTACCAAATATCTGTGGATAAAGCCGCATGAAGCACCAGAATTAAATCTTTCAGCAAAGCCTTAGTATTGCTCTTCCAGTACCACCACATACCTACAGGAAGTCGTCGAGCTCCTCTTGGGTTTTGGTTTTCAGAATGTTTACAAAGGTAGGAAGATGACCAGAAGCGAGGCAGCCTCTCATAAACTAGCGGGGGGAAACATGGTATTGATGGAAGAAGTTCGTTGTTGGCTGGCGGTGGTGCTGCTGCTGCTTTCTGCTTCATGGGAGGACGATTTCAGATGCAGGGAAACTACAGAGTCTGAGAATCTCCACTGCAGAAGTTCTATGACCCCAACTCAGTAAGCATGGCTATTTTGACCAGAAAACAAATCTTTGAGAAACTATTTTCAAAGGGGGAATTGGAGGTGGGGGAGAATCCCAGGGAAATTTCCAGTTTCTGAGGCACAGAAAGGAGTGGTGAGAGCACAGTCTGGGAATCGGAGACCTGGGTTCCGACACTTAATATGCCTCCAAAAAGCTAAGCGACCTTGAGCGGGTCTCTTCGCTTCCCTTCAGTTTCCTCATCTGCACATGAGGGGGTGGAACTAAATCACCTCTCCAGGTCTTTCCATAGCAAAGATGCTGTGCCCTAGAAACTGCCTTGGAGTCAGCTCACATTAGTCCCTAACCACATGTTGCTTGCTCTGTGTCTCTCTCAACAGACTCAGAGGCGTGTGCTGTGTTTTCTCATCCCTGTCAGCAGCACCTGGAGAGAGAGGACAAATAGGAGACAGTCTATCCTGAGTGGTGAGCACTCCAGCAGGCAAAAGTGTCTTTGGCTTGACATTACACTAGGAAACCTTGATTCTCACACTGCTCAACTCTGGTGGGAGTTTGGGTAAGAAACAGACCATGTGCATGTGTGTGTGTGTGTGTGCGTGTGCGCGCGTGCGCAGACACATATGTGCTCATTTGCATGTGTTAGTAGGAGGGGCCAGGAAACTGTGGACGTGTCCCTATTATCTTGACTTATATACTTTCCTCCTCAAAACAAGGGAAACTCACCCCAGTGGTTTCAACCCATATAGCTGAAACACCATTTTCACAACAAAACTGTCTGAGGCTGTGGGTTTTTTCTATCATTTCAACTACAACATGGGTTTTGTTTTACCTAGGGTTTAGCTTGGAATTATAATAAGCATTTAAACATGACTTCCCTGAGGAAATGTTCTGAGTTCCAAGCAAATGGCTTACTAACTTTCAGTACGTAGCCAAGCATGAGTGAAAAAGTGCCCTGTACTCCTCTCAACTCTGTCATGGCACCTAATCAGCATTTATAAACACTAACTAAATTAAAATATAATAATGGTGAATCATATTTTGTAATTAAATTGTTCTCTTTATGTCTGTGAAGGGCAGGGTGACCAACTCTTCCCATTTTGCCCAAGACTGTTTTGATTTTAAAATTGAAAGCCCCATGTCATGCAAACACCTCTCAGTCCTGGGCAAACCAGGATGGTTGCTGAGTCCAAAAGATGGTTGCTTTGTAGGCAGGGGCTCTGTGCTCCCTTCTATTCTCCAGAAACATAAGGGCTGCTCAGGCATTTCCAGTAGTTTGTCCAGGGGCTTGGTTCTGGGGCAACCATTCCATGGAAAGTGGTTGGCGTAGCATGAGAGGCTTCCATTCATCTGTTTTTAGGATATTGTTCAACAGGATGGAGGCTAGATCACTTCACGGTGTCTTATAAAATTCAGCCCTCCCCACTTTTGCTTGATTCAATCATGTGGTCAAGGCCAGGCCAGTTCATTCCCAGGTCTTCTGTTAACATTTGACTCATGCTTTTCTTGGAACTTTCATTCCACAGCCCTTGCCAGAAGAGCATCTCTGCCCTTTTGCTACTCATATGCCTTCCCATGTGATGGGAGAAAATAGTGAGAGACGTGGGAGGAGGCACTGGCATGTGATCAGAAGCTCTGGGTCAAATTCTCCTCATTCTCTTCCCCCAGGAACTGAAAAAAAAAAGGCCTCTTTTATCTGGAAAATCTGGATGTGTCTGGCTAAGTTCACTCCGGAACATTAGAATATTTAATATAAGCCAGAAACAGAAGTCAAGGGCATTTGATTATACCATGTATCATATGCCCTCCCCCTTGAGATCCTGAACTTACGCAGGACTGATTATCCAGGATCCTAATATTGAGTTAAGGTTTTTCAACCTTGAGCTATTGCATTTTGAGCCAGCTAATTTTTTGTTTGATGAGGCTGTCCCGTGCATTGTATGATGTTTAGTAGCATCTCTGGGTTCTACCCATTAGATGCTAATAGCAGTCGCCTCTCCACTTGTGACAACCAGAAATGACTCTAGACATAGCCTAATGTCCCTTGGGGCTGAGGGTGGGATTGCCCTTAGTTGAGAACCATTAAGTTAGAATACTCCAGGCTTATATATTCCATCCATCCTCCTAGACCTTAACATTTTACATCAACATGCTTTGATGCATATTACTTGAAAAGTTAACTTCCCAGGATGTTCATGGGTATTACCCAGGGAAAGGGCTGTATGGCCAAGTAAATTTGAGGAGCTCCGGGTTCCATGGTCCAACATGTTGAGGAAATGCTGCCTGATATGTAATAACCTTTCCCTCATGGAGAGTCAAAATACATTAGGATTTTGGAGGCTCTTAGAAATCTAACAGTAAATCAATCTGTTTATCACCATTTGACCCAGACTTTGCTTTTTCTTGGCCACTAACGATTCTAAGGATTCCTGTCTTATCATCCATGCACCCAAGACCACCTAAGCCAATCTTTCTTAGCCCCAAGCCCACAAATCTCAAGGAAGAGACCCACTGGCCCAGCCTGGACCAAGTTCCCAAGTCCAGACCAATTGACTGCTTCACAATCAATTAGCTGGCTGTTACTGTTGTAATTAAGACATTAGATTACTGGTGGTTGGGGTGGAACCATTCCCCAAAGAAGGGACATACTAAGAAGACCAAACAACAGATATGTGACTATAGTTCTTTAATGGTAATTTCCTTCAATTCTTTCTTTTTTTTCTTCATGCAGTTCCTGGATGCCTGGACAGCTTCATTGTCTTGATTCTTGCTCAGATTTCATGGAAACTGGTGATAGCATACCTAACTTGCTGCAAAAGCTACAAGGAGACAGAAATAATTTCTTTAAAATTCTGAAATTAAAAGAGTTTGTTTAGGCAATATTTCCAGGGATTGGGTATAAGGGGTACTATAAACTGGCAAAAATGAAGTTGGCTATGGGACCAGAGCTTTTGCTATGATTATATTCCAATCAGAAGTCTGCTGCTGTGAATAGCCATGTGAGGAAGATCCTTTGATGAAGCAAAGCAGCCCTGAGCGGACCTGAGGCAAGCTCAAGCTTATTCAATTTCTATTCCGAGCAAGAGATGCCGTCACTTTAAATACTGCCTTGGTTGCTAAGGAAACTAGTAAGTAGGTTGCCAATACAATCTTTACTTTTTCTATGATGACTAAAGCACCTTGCTCCAGCTAGAGAGCAAATGGGGGAGTCGTAGGTGCAAGCCATAGTTCTCATTACCAGGGAAGAGGGTGTTAGGAGGGCATAGTTAGACCAGGTGAAGGATGAAGGGAGACAGATTCCAGTTCAAAAGAAGAAGATAAACTTTGTACCAACTGTCTACTTAACGGACAACAAGTATTTGCTAGATCAGTTAAGAATGGGCTAATCCTGGCTTTTAGTCCCATTTTTACCATTAATTTGCTTTGCCAATGTAACAAAGTCAGTAAGTCAGTCATGGAACACACAGTGTGTTGTGTTTTAGTTGCCCCATTCCTTTTGGCTATTCTTTAAATATTTCAAGCATATTAAAAAGTATTTTAAAAAGAATAAAGTATAGAGCATATTAGTGCAAACTTTCTTATGTTGATCTCACAGCCTAAAAAGTAAAACACAAATACCCTGCCACATTCAAGATGGCAGAGTGAGATGCTTCAGGGTTCTGTCCCTCACAGAAGCTTTGAACAATCAGCAAGAAATGACAAAAAGAACTTTCTCAAAACTTCAAAAAACAGTTGAAGGACTGCAGTAACAGGGCAAGTGCTGAATCAAGAAAAAAGATTACTTAACTTATAAGATCCTTTTACTCAAGTGGTACCATATATCCAATAGTTTTATAAAAGATGAATGCAATATATGCTGTGAATAACAGTTTGCTTCGTTTTCTTAATATAAAACATAAGTGTTTCCTTTTCAATATGTTTGTCATCAAACTGGAAAATGAAGACCATATGATTCCAATTTCTCCTGAAGGGTCTTGATAAGAATAAAAAGGAGGAGGAAAGAGACAGAGAGAGAGAAAGGGAGGAAGGAAGAAAGAAAAGAAGCTAATAAAAAAATGGTAGGGTGTGCTTTGAAAACTATTGCTTTTTTATTTCTTTGCTTTGTATGTGTGTTATACTATACAATTTTAAAAAAGTTAAAAAAAAAATGGTAGGATCTTCTGGTGTTCTGGCTGTCCACTCTCCCACCACTCACCAAGCTGGGTGCAGGGCAGATCCCTGGTCCCAGTTTTAGAGGGAGCAAAGGAATCCTTGTACACACACTGGGAGCATGTATGTCTGAGTCAGTCTGTCTAGTGGAACCTTGAGGGACCCACCATACCAGAACATGTCCTGCATATAGAAGGCAGTTCGCCAAGCTCTCCTACAGAATGAAATGCAAGAGCAGTCAAGTCATGCTGTCTGGCAGAAGGGGTTGCTGGCTCTAGGACGTATGGTGTAGTGCCCAGGACTGTGAGGAAGCTGTTTCCTAGGGAAGAAGGTGTATTCCCAATCCTGTAAATGGGGAGAATTCCTAGGACCAAACACACATGCCCAAGACCAAAAAGGACTAGGGAGGGCCCTATGCTTTCACCGGAGCTCTTGTCTAAACTCTTTGTAAAGATCAGCTCTGAAGGAAAGCACTCACACAGGTCAATCTGCAAAGCCTGGGAAAAGCGTGTTCTTTTTGCCCTTCCTTTTTATTTTCTTAGGTCTTGGCAATCGTGAAAGTTATGTCATAACACTAGCTGGATGCAAGCTTAAGAAAACAGACACCTCAACATCTAAATTCCAGTGATAACACAATAAAACATCAAAATGTCCTGATTTCAACAAAAAGTCACAAAATAGACAAAGAAACAGGAAGTGATGGCCCAGGCAAAGGACAAGGTTAAAACATTATAAACTATCAATGAGGAGGACCAAATCTGAGACTTTCTAGACATAGACTTTTAAAAAATGGTTCTAAATATTCTCAAAGAAGACATGGACCAATTACTGAAGGAAGTCCAGAAAATGATAGATGAACACAAAGAGAACATCAGTAGAGAAATCAAATTATGAAAAGGAGCCAAACATAGCTGAAGACAACAGTTAACAGAAATAAAAAATTCCCTAGAGAGGTTCAACAGCAGATTGAAGCTCACAGAAGGAATCAGTGAACTTGACAATAAGATCATTGAAATCAGTCTGAGGAACAAAGAAATAAAAGCAAGGAAAGGTGAAGAAAGCCTGAGGAGACTGCGGGACACCATCAAGTGTACAATATACGCAATGTGGAAGCCCCAGGAGGAAAAGAGAAAACATTCAAAGAAATAATGACTGAAAACATCCCGAATTTAATGAAATACGTTAGTAGACATATCCAAGGTGCTCATGGAACTCCAAACAGGATAAACCCAAATAGACCTATGCGACAGAATATAATAATCAAACTGTCAAATGCCAAAAATAAAAAGAGAATTCTGAAAGCCACAAGAGAGAAGCCACGTGTTGCATACAAGAGAGCCTCAATAAGATTGTGTCGATTTTTCATTGTAGATGACATATTTCAAAGTGCTGAAAGTGAAATATTGCCAGCCCAAAACACTGTAGCTGACAAAACGATCTTTCAGAAATGAGGGAGAGATCAAGACATCCCAGAGAAACAAAAGCTGAAGGAGTTTCTCACCCCTTGACTGGGCAGTCGAGAGATACTAAACAGAGTTCTCTAGGTTGAAGGAAAAAGACAACAGACAATAAATCAAAGCCACATGAAGAAATAAAGCTCTTTGGTGAGGGTAATGACATGGGTAAGTATTAATGATAATGCTACTGTATTTTTGGTTCGCAATTCTAGTTTTAATTTCCTACAGTATCTAAGAGGCAAATGTATAAAATGCAACAATAAATCAGTGATTTGGGATTCATAAGGTATAAACATGTATTTTTGTAACAAGAACTACATAAAGATGGGACAGAGGGAAAAGGAACAAAGTCTGTGTATACTATTGAAGTTGGTATCAAAGCCAATGAGATTGTTAGAGATTTAGGATGCTAAATTTAATCTCCACAGTAACAACAAAGAAAATATTGGAGAATATGTGAGCTCATAGACACAGGAATTAGAGTACAGTTGCCAGGGACAGGCGGCAGGGGGAATGAGGAGTTAGTGCACACAGGTGTAGGGTTTCTGCTTGGGAAGATGAGAACATTTTTGTAATGGAAGTCGGTGAGGGTCCTACAATATTGTGAATGTGATTAATCTCATTGAATGGTATGCTTCGGAGTGGTTGAGATGGGAAAGCTTATACTGTATATGTGTTCCAAAATTAAGGAAAAGGAAAAAGAAACTAAAGAAACAATGACAATGAAATGAAATACCTGATCCTGGATGGATCTAGCAAAGGAGGAGAAAAGGCTCAAAAGGACATTATTAAGACATATGAGAAAGTTGGAATATAGGCTGTGAGCTTTATATCAATGTAAACTTTTTTTTTAACTGTACATGCCAAACATTCCATAACTGAATGGAAGTAGGTTATATGAATGAGTATCCTTGTTCTTAGGAAGTGCACATGATATATTAAGTGTTTAAAGAGCATGTTGTATACAACATATTTTCAAGTGTTCAGTGAATGGATTGAAAAATAGGCAAATAAACAGATCATTGGATGGATGGATAGAACGATACAGCAAATATGGCAAAATGTTAAAATTGATGGATATGGGTATCTGAGAGGGTAGAGATACGTCGGAGTTCTTTGTATGGGGTTTGTGTTATTTTTGTAACCATCTTTTAATCTGAAAGTATTTCAAAATTAAAAGTTTTAAAAAAGCAATATGTAGATACAGTTGTTCCAGTTTGCTAGCTGCTAGAATGCCAGAAACAGAATGGCTTTTAAAAAGGAGAATTTAATAAGTTGCTAGTTTACAGTTCTAAGGCTGAGAAAATGTCCCAATTAAAACAAGTCTATAGAAATGTCCAATCAAAGTCATCCAGAGAAAGATACCTTGGTTCAAGAAGGCTGATGAAGTTCAGGGTTTCTTTCAAGTGAGAAGGCACATGGTGTGGTAGAGTCAGTTGTCAACTTGACCAGGTGAAGTCACCTAGTTCTGTTGCTGTGGACATGAGCCAATGGTACGTTGACCTCATCTGTTGCTGATTACATCTGCAGTCGGCTAGGAGGTGTGCCTGCTGCAACTTAATTGGTTGGTGCTTAAATGAGAGAGCACAATGCAGCACAGCCCAAGCAACTTGAAATACTTCATCTCAGCACTCACAGCTCAGCCCAGGCCTTTGGAGATGCAGGAAGGAATCACCCCAGGGAAAGCTGCTGGAACCCAGAGGCCTGGAGAGAAGGCCAGCAGAGATTACCCTGAGCCTTCCCACATAAGAAAGAACCACAGATGAAAGTTAGCTGCCTTTCCTCTGAAGAACTAATGAAATAAATCCCCTTTTATTAAAAGCCAATCCATCTCTGGTGTGTTGTTGCAGTCCGGCAGCTAGCAAACTAGAACACATGGCGAACATAGTCAGGGCTTCTCTCTTAGCTGGAAGGGCACATAGTGAGCACAGCGTCATCTGCTAGTTTTCTCTCCTGGCTTCCTGTTTCATGAAGCTCCCTGGGAGGCATTTTTCTTCTTCATCTCCAAAGGTTGCTGGCTGGTGGACTCTGCTTCATGGTGCTGCAGCATTCTCTGCTCTCTCCTAACCTCTCACATTCTCTAAAACACTTCCTCTTTTATAGGACTCCCATGAACTAATGAAGACCCAACCAAATGGGTGGAGACGCATCTCCACCTGATCCAGTTTAACAACCACTTTTGATTGAGTTACATCTCCAGGGAGATGATCTAATTACGGATTCAAACATACAGTACTGAATAGGATTTAGAAGACATGGCTGCCTTTACAAAATGGGATTAGGATTACAACATGGCTTTTCTAAGGGACATACATCCTTTCAAATCAGCACAGTAGTGGAAGCTGCTTGTGCATTCTTGCCCCCTTTTCATTTAATCTCATAAAGTATCTCACATATTGCCACCTACCTCTAAATAGGAATCATTAAATAGTTACTAAACTTACTGTACATTTTCAACTAAAAGCAATATTGGACCATTAAGTACTAAGTAATTCTAGAAGCACTATATTTTAGGGTGGGGCAGTGGGGAATTCTTTTCTATTTGGGATCAGGTTAGTTTTTCATCCAACCCCAAACTGTGAATGAGTGTGAGAAAATGGAGTAGCCAGGTAGTGACAATATGATTGTAAAATGCTGCATAAGACATGGCTGCACTGCAAATTCTGATACTCTTACTTTAGCCTTCTCTCATTTATTCATTCAACAAAGTCTTATTGAGTGCCTATTACATGTCAGGCATTGTGCTAGACACTGAGGATAAATCAGTAACAAAACAGTCCAAAGTTTCTGCCTTCAGAGAGCTTACATTCTATTTGGGAGTGGTGGGACACAATAAAAAAGATAAATAAATGTACAGTAAAGAATTTAACCTTACCCAAAAAAAGGTTTGGACTTAAAGAGGTTTGGCCTTTACCCTTGGCTGCTGGGAGGTAATTTCTAAACAGTTGGAATATCATGCCTGATAAGAGTATCTTTGTTTGTCTGGGGGCTGGGGTCACATTGGATAGTCTAACAATGTGATTTAGGGTCACGAAAGGCCTCATTGGGTAGTCTTAGAGTAGGGGCTGGCACCCCAGATAGTAGCAAGACAATTGAGGGGGTTTGGGGTTACATGGTATCAGTTAACCTCCAGAGATGCTGGAGACTGAGATGAACTATGTAGGCAATCAATCAGGCCTAAGTGACAGAATCACAATTAAAACTTAAAACACCAAGTCTTGGGTGCTCTTTTGCTGGCAGTTCCTTTGTTGGCAATATCCCAAGCACACTATCACACCCTGATCTGGGAAAACAACACTGTCTTGATTCCATGTGGAGAGGACAAATGAGAGCTCTGCATTTGGTACTTGTCCTGGATCCTGCCCCATATATCTCTTCCTTTGACTGACTTTAATCTGCATCCTTTCCTTGTAATAAACCATAACTATAACAGCCTTCAGTGAGTTCTATGAGTCTTTGTAGTGAATTATTAAACATGTGGCTGGTTTGGGGAAGCCCCTGAACTTGCAATTGGTATCAGAAGTAAGGCAGTTTTATGTGGACTATTCCCTAACTTCATAGTTGACTAAACTCTGCATAACAAATGAAATCTCTAGTTTTTTTAGAGCTTGATAAGTGCAAATGTGAAATTGAAAAGAAAAAAAACAAGCTAAAAGCAAGTTTGGAGACTAGAGTGATGAAGGTATGCTACAATTTTCCATGGGTACTCTCTGTAATGGTGTATTTGAGCAAAAATCTGAAAGAGCTGCAGGAGGTGGGGAAAGAACTTTCCAGCAGAGGGAACAGACAGTGAAAAGGCTTTGAGGCAACAGCCAGCTTGGTATGCTCCAAACCCAGAACAGTGGTCAGTGTGGCTGAAGTAGAAGGAGCGAGGGAGAGGGAGGTGGGGGTAGTAGAAGATGAAGTCAGAGAAGTAACTATGAGTGAGTGCTCATGTATGTGGACTTTATCAAGAAGATGGCTTGTACTCTGAGTGACATGGGAGTCACTGAAGGGTTTACAGCAGGGGAGTGACATGATCTATCTTAGGTTTTTAACAGGATCATTATGGCTGCTATATTAAGAACAAAGGAGGGCAAAAGTGAAAGCAGGAAAACCAGAGGGAGAGATAGTGATGACAGTGGACAAGGTAAAAAGTCATTAGAGTCTGGAGATGTTTTGAAGTAAACTAATAGGACTTCTTGACAGATTGGATATGGATATATATGAAAGGAAAGAGTCAAGGATGACTCCAAGTCTTCTGAATACCCCATACAGGGAAAAATGTTGATGATGGTTTTTGGAGTTGTTACTGAAAGATCACTACCCAACGATCTGCCCAGAGAAAGCCCTCCTACCTAGCTCGTGTCCCAGTTGTAGACATTCCCACCATGGTCCTGAGTCCACTCTACATGCTCCTGGTTCACGCACCCTGCCAGAGCATTGGTCTTTGGCACAGGCCACCATGAAGGCATCAAGTTTGCAAAGCACTTTTTCTGCAAATCACAGAACCTCAAGATCATTCATGATAGAAGGACCTTAAATATCATCTATTTAAGACCCAGTTAGTTGTCCAAACAAAGACAAACTGGCCACAATGAAGAAAAAAACAGTGTTGAATAAAGAGATAAGTGTGGGCTAAAATTACAAAGCTGTCAGTATAGAAGGCAGCTCCTTGCTCTGTTGCTCTCATGACCTCTCTACGGTCTCTCCATATCTACTCCATTCCCCTTTCTGTAGCCTTCAGCTCATATTTTGAGGGACGTAGGGTAATTGGCCTAATTACCATGGCCAGCTCTGGGAACCAGGCCATACTGCAGGTGCTGGGCAGTCTCTGGTATTCTTAGCAAAGTGCCCAGCCTTGGTCCAATTCATGACTAGGCTTACTGTTCCCCAGGGAGGAGTCAAGTTTCAGATGTCCTTTAACTAACATATTCAGTACACTGTTCATTAATAGAGGATGAAATTGAAAGCCAGAGAAATCACAGGATGTGTCCACTGCTCCAGAATCAGTAGGGAATGGAGAAAGCGAATCCAGTTCTCCTGTGTCCTGGTACCATCAAAGCATCAGGACTTGTCCTGATGTAGCTCCTCCCATGCACCATAGGCCTTCTACCATTGGACAGAACTTAATGTGGTTTTTAACATATAAATGTTAAAAGAGACGTAACATCTGAATTTTAGGAACTGGCAAACATTTTCTGTAAAGAACTACATAGTTAATATTTTAGGATTGCAAGTCATGTGGTCTCTTTCACAACTACTCAACTCAACCATCATGGCACAAAACAACATAGACAATATGTAAACAATCGTGCAAGGTTGTGTGCCAATAAAACTTTACAACAGGCTGCTGGCTGAATTTGGCCCATAGGATGTGGTTTGCCAACCCCTAAAGGTTATTAAACGGTTGAAATGAAGACTTTTAAGTATTAAGGAAAGAGTAAAATTAAAGAAACAAGGAAATAGTTGCACCCTTCTTCTTGGTCGTCACTGTTTAAATATTTCTAAAGACAAAACAGAGAGCTTCCTCACCTTCCTAATTATAAAGGTTATAGCATTAGCTTGAGACTCATCATTTACCTTACAATATTTGGCTTTAGGGAGGGGGAAGAAAGGAAAGGAAATAATGACAGGAATGATGACCTCTAACATTTTTCCTATTGTTCAGAAACCAGTTATTTTTAAACTTTTCCCTCATTCTTCCTTAACCACAGCTAACAAGCAAAATTAACCGCTTAAATTTTAATTCATTATCTCATCCTCAAGTTTAGGGCTTACAAAGCAATGAAAGTGCTCCAGTTTAGGTGAACAAAGAAAAGAATGAGAAGCAAAGGATAAAAACAATAACATAGGATGGACATCGGTGGCTCAGTGGCAGAGTTCTCGTCTCATGCTGGAGACCTGGGTTCGATTCCCAGAGCCTGCCCATGCCGAAACAAAACAAACAAAAAACAATAGCCTAAGGAATCTGTGAACATTTAAGTAGGTATCGCTTCTACAGCCATCATTCTTCCTCTGCTAGATAAGGGCGCAACCACCACTCTCTGCCTCAAATCAGTCCTTGATGGAAAGGCTGTGGTTGATACCTGTTCCTTCTGCGTAACTGGAGGCCACGGCCAAGCGTGAGGCTACCAAGGAGACAAAGCACTTATTCTTTCCACAGAAACCTATACTACTCCACAGCTCACCAATTCATAATTCCATTCCCTGGTTCCAAAGTAAATGGATAAAGTACATCATGGTCTGCTGGGAGCCCCACATTTTATGCAGTTCCATATCTTACTTGCTCTAACCTTCTGTTTCCAGACTGGAGCTGCAGGTAAAGGCATAGCCAGCTAATGCAGCATGGTTGTCCAGCTGATTTCTACAAGGGCAAATGCCTGTTTACTTGCCATAAGGGTGCCAAATAATTGCTCTCAGTGTCAAAAAGGGAGGAATAGGGATCAGGATTGGGTCCAGAATTGAAACATTTCCAATTTCCCCAAACACTGTATTGCTGGGAGCTCCAGTGGACATACTTTGGCCTTGTAATCCACAAAGCCTCCATTGATCCCTAGTATGTAATAAAACCAAGTGTCATATTTCATTCATGCCAGCAACATCACCACGTTCTGCGCTTAGACTCAAAACTAAGCAACTCTTATGGCAAGGTCCATACATCAGCCTTCCCCTTGCCTCACTTAAAAAACGTTATTAATACCACATTAGCCTTTGTCTGTTTTCAAGTGCCATGCACACCCTCTTCTGGTCAGTTAGCATAAAAGCTGATCACTGTTAAGAAAATCACTCTTTCTATGGAGAATTACAAATGCTGGTTGAAAGGGAACTGTCTGGTACAACCTGGTGAGGCTTTCCTCTTTTTTCTTAATCACCACCAAAAGCTTCATTTTTTTTCATTGTGAAAATTAGTGATCCTTGATTTTCTAAGAAATGGAGTCAACTCTATCTAGTATCCATATATTTAATTTTGACAGTGAAAAGGTCTGAGATTTCTCTAGGAAGAGAGTGATCAGGTGAGGCTCCAAAATCCAGTCTCTAAGGCAGTCAACCAGTCTTGGCACACTTCATGTTCTAGAAGACAGCTGAAGGAATAAGGAGAGGGGAGCATTGTTGGTTTACACACCCTGAGCACTTTGTGAGCTGAGACACAAAAAAGCACCTTGATTAAAAGCACGGACTTCGGGGTCGGCACAATCAAAATAGTGGAATGAGAAGATCCAGGGCTCTGCCTCCACTAGCAAGATCTGGCAGAAACATTTTTCTCAAAGCTCTGGAAAACAGTTAAAGACTGCAGTAACGGGTGAGCACCAAATCAAGAAAAGGCAACTTAAAAATGGTAGAATTTTCTGGTGCCCAGGCTGGTCCCACTCAATCTCTACAAGCCCCGTGTGGAGCCAGCTGGCACTCCCAGGGCAGGTCCCTGGTCCCAGTTCCAGAGGAAGCAAAGTAACCCTCATGCACATACTAGGAATGTATATGCCTGGACCAGTCTGTCTGGTGGCAGCCTGAAAGGATGAACCAAGACACCTGTGACCAAAAGCTTTTTAGTCATCACCAAAAGCTTCATTTCTTTTCATTGTGAAGATTAGAACTTGCCCTAATGTAGAAGGCAGCTCAAAGATCTCTCCTACAGAATACTGTAGAAAAGTGTGGTAATTTGGAGCTGTGTACCCCGGAAATGACCATGTTCTTTTAATCCTTTCCTGTAGATGCAGATCTATTGTGGGTGGACTTTTTGGGTAGGTTATTTCAGTTGAGATATGACCCAGCCCATTCAAGTGGTTATTAATCTCTTTACTGGAGTCCTTTGTGAGAGGATAATGGACACAGGAAAAACTCAGAGAGAAACACTCAGAGAAGTTTGGAGAGAAAAAAGCCCCAGGAGTTGCTGAGAGAGGAAGCCACTGAAAGCAGAAGCTGAAAGTGAAGAAACCCAGGAAAGAAGGACCAGCAGATGCTGGCCATGTGCCTTCCCACGTGACAGAGGTGTCACAGATGCTGGCAGCCTTTCTTCAGAGAAGGTATCATCCTTTCGATGCCTTAATTTGGACATTTTCATGGCCTTAGAAATTTAAATTTGTAAGCTAATAAATCCCCATTGTAAAAGCCAACCCATTTCTAGTATATTACATTCTGGCAGCTTTAGCAAACTGAAACAAAGAGTCAAATTGTAGCTGCCTGAGAAAAGGTTAGCTGGCCTTGGGACACACAGTCCAATGCCTGGGACTATGAGGAAATTGTTTCCTAGAGGACTTTTGTATCTGTGAAAATGGGGGACTCCTAGAGTCACAGGCACATGCCCAAGACAGGACCCTTGCACCTGAAGGATTGGAGAGGACACTTGAATTTGCCAAGAACTATTCTCTAACTCACTGTAAGACTAAACTCTGAAGGAGAACCCTCGCTCAGGCCAATTTGCAAAAACTGAGAAAGGTTGGTTGTTTTTTATTTTTGAAGGGGGAGACAGGGTTAGCTCTTGCCGTTCAAGGAAAGCTCTGTCGTAACACTAGCAGATACAAGCTTAAGGAACAGATGACTTGAAGTCTAAATTACAGTGATACATTAAAATATGAAAATGTCCAGAGTTTAACAAATGATTACAAAACACACAAAGAGGAAGTGAGGGCCTAGGCAAAGGGGAGTATTAAAGCATTAGAAACCATCAGTGAAGAGGACCAGACCCAGAATAAATTTTTTTTTAAATGTCCTAAATATGCTCAAAGAACTAAAGAATTACAGCACTCACATCTATTCCTGTGTTTTAAGTGGTTTTCCTAAATTCTGAGATGCTGTACTTTTTGTATATAACTTGGTAGTTACCCGGAACTTTGAGTATCTGTGTGACACCTGAGGCTCAGAGTTACAGTTCTGTAGCTCTAAAAGTCAGCATTACTCCAAATAGCAACTATTAAAGGAGCTGAAAAAGAGATCAGGCTTCAATTAGAGACATGATGAAATGGATTTGGTTAGGACTAAGGTAAATCAGAACACAGGGTAAAGGATGATATTGTTGGTATTTTAAAAGCTCAACTTCTGTGTGAGACCAAAGGAAGAGATGTTTATTTTGTCTCTTTTAAATTTAAGTTTTCTGTTGCACACTATCTAATTTAACCTGTCTGGTTAGTTTATCTAAACAACTTGACTACATGGAACTTAACTAGAAAATGAGATCTTGTTATTTTGTACAGGTTACATTGCAGAGTATTTAGGGCAATATTTTGGTTTCCTAAAGCTACCAGAATGCAATCTACCAGAAACAGAACGACCTTTAAAGAGGGAATTTATTAGGTTGCAAGTCTACAGCTCTAAGGCTGGGTCTGGAACACCTCGGTCAGCTGGGAAGGTCCATGGCAACGGCTGCTTGCTTTCTTTCCTGACTTCTTTCAAACGGCTTCCCCAGGGTGTTTTCCTTCTGCATCTCCAGATGTCTCTGGTCTGTCTCAGCTCTGAAGCCTTCTCCAAAATGGTTCCCTCTTAAAGGACTAGTAAACAACCCGCCTTGAATGGGTGGAAACACATCTCCATGGAAACTACCTAATCAAAAGTTTCCACCCACAATTGGGTGGGTCACATCTCCATGGAAACAACCTATTCAAAAAGATCCTGCTATCTAGCAAAACTGTCTTTCAAGGAGGAAGGAGACCTCCAGTTATCTTAGAGCAGCTAGAAGGAAAAACCTAAAATTGTGGAATTGTAACCCATACCAAACTCTGAAATCTGTTCTACAACTAATTGTTGTGCTGTGCTTTGAAATTCTTTGCTTTTTTGTATATGCTATTTTTCACACAGACAAAAAGTCGATTGTGATGATAAAAAAATATTTATTTTCTTCTAGCCTCCTATATTCTGGATCAGCTAGAAGGAAAAATCTGAGAGGATGGTATGGTAGCCCATGACAAACTGGGATCAGTCCTGTAACAACTTGAAGAGTGCTTTGAAAACTATTGCTTTGTATACATGTTATATTATACAATAAAAAAAAGTTTTAAAAAATGGAGAGATGACATTCCAAGATAAACAAAAACTGAGGGAGTCTGCCGCCACTAGATTGGCCTTACAAGAATTATTAAAGGGAGTTTTGGAGGTTGAAAGGAAGACTAGACAAAAGATCAAACCCACACGAAGAAATAAAGATCTCTGGTAAAGGTAATGACATGGACAGATGTAAGTACTATTGTATTTTGGTTTGTAACTCCACTTTTTACTTCTGACATGATCTAGAAGGCCAATGCATAAAATGTAGTGATAAATCAGTGGTTTTTGGACTCATAATGCATAAATATGTAGTTTGTGACAAAGAACTACATAAAGGTGGGGCAACAGAGAAGTATGGGAACACAGTTTTTATATATACTATTGAAATTAAGTTGTTAGTAAACCAAATGAGATTCGTAAAGATTTAGAATGTTATACTTAAGCCCTGTGGTAGACTATGCAACTATACAGAAACAAAAAGTACAGGGTACGGGGGTGGGGTTGGGGGTGGGGGGTGGGGGCAGAGACAGGGGATGGGGAGTTAATGCAAAATGGATGTAGGGCTTCTGTTTGGGGTGATGGAGAAGTTCTAGTAAGAAGGTGATGAGGGCACCACAATATTATGAATGTGATTAATTCCACTGAACAGTATGCTTGGGAGTGGCAGAGATGGGAAAGTTTATAAATGATCCCACAATTGAAAAAGTGAGCAACTTAAGAGCTAAAGACAATTAAATACATGATCCTTGATGGAGAAAAGGCTCAAAAGGATATTATCAGAACATATGAAAAAATTGGAATCTATATTCCAATTGTAACCTTTATATCAATGTTAAATTTCTTCAACTTGGTAACTGCACTTAAAATGTTACTTACATTAAGTGAATATCCTTGTTCTTAGGAAATACGGATGGAAGCAGTCAGTGGTAAAGGAGCATGATATATATACTACCTAGTCTCAAAACTTTCAGAAGATAGAGGAACAGATGGATATATGCATAAATAGATGGATAGTTAGAATGATACATACAGCAAATGTGGCAAAACGTTAAAACTGATGGTTCTGGGGTATATGGCATTCTGACTGAGTTCTCCATATGGGACCTGCATTATTTTCACAACTGTCTTGTAAGTTTGAAATTCTTCCAAAATTAAAAATTTAAAGAAAAATGACTGCATGGACTTCGTAGTTGGAGTGTCTCAGTTTGAATCCTAGATCTGCTATTTTCCAAATACGTAACCCTGGGTAAGTTATTTATTATCTGAAAAGTGAGAAATAGTCTCTACTCAATGTGTTGTTCTGAGGATTCAATGTTTTGATATTGGGAAATGACTTCCAAAAATGCCTGGCACAGAGCAACTAAAAGGAGAAGGAATCTGACCTTTTCCTAATACCAGAATGGTCTCTGGCTAGACGCCTAGCCCCACAGATTACAATGACCACCCCAGTTGAAGATTTTTACTAGTAACTCCTTCCTACACACTTTTTACAACTCTTTGGCAAGCCAGGTGAGCAATGAGCAGTATCACAAACTGACCCTTTTTTCCCTCTTATACAAGATGGGCAATTCATGAATCATTTAAATACATATTCCAAAATGATAGATTACATTCAATGATAATTTTATTAGTTACAGAAGAATCCCCACTAGTATTTACATAGTGCAAAAAAAGCTGTTATTATCCCCAACATGTGATATAACAATTACCCTTCATACAGCAAAAGAACAAGATGAAAATCCCTTCATGTTATAATTCATATTAATTTTTGCTAGCTTTTTATTAGACCATTAAAATTAAGACATTAAATTATAACTTTATGTGGTATATTCAGAAATTAAATTACAAAATAATGCAAATACTATAAGGTGTGATATGCCAACAATGTTTAAATTTTTATCATTGATTTGGATTTATGTTTCAAAAAGGGAAACATTTTAGTTGATTCTGTCATGTACTAAGGGTTGGGAGGGGTAAGGGTGGAGGAAGATATTTGTAAATAAATCATTTCATAGAAAAAAAATCAAATCAGTACAAGATAATTAACTTTTAAAATGCATTAAATTAATATTCTAACCTGTTGGCACAATGTACAGAAATACTTAAATGACAGGGTTGGATTTCTTTTTGTTTTAAGCAAATAGCAGCTTAACAAACAGTAATACTTCTTAATACATATATTTAAAGTAACAATGTGTTAAAATTTAAAAGCTTTATGTTAAAAAGCTGAAAAATGAATATAGATTTCACTACTCATTTGCACATTACAATTCCCACCCCACCCACCGCCCCCAGAGCTTATTAAGAAATCAGACAAGTGCATTATTTGAGTATTAATTTCTTCAATATTTAATTAAACTATGTGAATTTCTTTTGACTACTTCTTTTCCAAATACTGGAAGCATATAAAATACCTTCTCTGCAAAAATGACCTCCAGCCTTTAAAAACCTTCCATTATTTTCCATGCTTAGTCAAAAGAAATATATCATTTACAACATATTTAAACCAAAAATTAAGCTAATATGAACATTTGTCTTTTGAGAAGTAATCTTACAGCAAACCTACTGAAGCATAAATCTAATTTTGGGAGTGCAATTCATACTGAAATTCATACACTTATATACTGAAATAGAAATCTAATATTAATTATTGCCAATAAAACAATCTCTACAAACTAAGAAAAGACTCACTATGGTTTTTATTTCTTGTAATGATGAAACTTTACTCTTACCAGTAGGTCTTTTTCTAGCTTTCCAAAGAGCCACCTCCTCTTTCAAGAAAAAAATCAAAGCATCACTTTCCTAACTTTCACACATCCTACAATGAGGTGGCTTCTAATATAATAAAATTCCAAAATTTATCTAAAGGAAACAAATCTTAAGCACATTATTAATAGTTAAAGCATACTCTCAACGTAGTAGTATTTCCTTTATCAAATTTTGGTTTGTCCTCTAGAGGTGATCTGTCTCTTACACTAAAAAAAGGCTGTGGTCCCTTGGGTTTGCTGACAGAAGAGGTACTGCATATGCAAGAGCATTTACTGAACATGTAATTGAACACTTCTGAAGTCTATATTGCAAAATTTAAAATTTTTGGTGGTCATACGATCTCATGAACTTCTCTTTTGATACAAATGTGAAAAAATCTAAAATGACAATTCATGTTCAGAAGAGATATAAAATATAAGAAACCTTTGAAAAGCCATTATCTCAAGATCAAGAGTTATTTGAATCACTGACACTGAGCAAAGGAAATGTACACCATAAAAAGTATGAAAAGTTTTAAATTCACTTTTAAGATTGTCAGTAGTTCAAAACCTCTATCATTTCTTTAAACCACGAATGCTTCCAAATGTAGAGACAGTAAGATCTGCCACATATAAATCCATGATGACTATTTCAGAGGCTTCATTCCTTACATACGTGTTGGAAACTTAGTGTCTAAGAAGTCAATACCGGAGAACAATTAGACAGACTCGCACAATTAACATCCCATTTTAGCACACTAGTTAGGTCGACAGACTCACATTCCTACAAAGCAATGCTCCCTAACTTTCACAATTCACAAATATAAATCACCAACCACGAATCTTCTCTCCCTGGTAATTAAATGCCAGCATTATAAAACACCAAAACTAACACAGAAGTCCCAACATGTTCAGCAAATCATCTGCCCAATTCTCCTCTCCTTCTGTGAGGCAAAGCCCTGCTGCATATAACCAGAACAGGAAAAATGCCCTTTCCTCCCTGGTTTTCTGTGTGCTTATTTATGGGAACTTATAAATGGGGAGCTGGTGTGTGCACGTGTCAGGGTTTTTTCTTGGGGGGGTAGGGTGACTGGAGGGGAGACAGAAAAATAGGTATTTGTAATTCTCCCACTATTACATAAACTTGTAGAGTCACTACAGTCCAGCTGGTGACTGACTAGCAAATAAAACATTTAGCTCAGCAGGTTTAATTTCTCCCAAGCAGGTACCCACGTTCCTAAAGAAGGGCAGAGATAAATAATAGTGATCAAGAATTAACACCTGAACATACCTGTACATTATTAATCACCTAATAGATTCAGCACAATTAAAACAACTTTCTCTTTTCTTCTAAAATTTCCTCTTCCAAGCTGTGAATTCCCAAGATATATGTTGTTAAATTGTGTAAAGCTTGTTTCCCTGACCTCCCGTCAGTACCTATGGTCACTGTTATATGGAAGGTGCTCAAGGCTAAGCACAAAATACATATTTTTAAAAGGTGAAATGGTTTCACTCAGGATGAATTTGGATACCCAATCAGACCCATATCTCAAATTGAGGATACTGGGTCAGAAGCATGCAGAGTATAAGTGCTTTGTTTCTGGATAATTTACACGTAAATGCTGCAGTCATATAATCGATTACAATTATTCACCTGTTAAAGTCTGCCTAAATCTATGTACAAGAGCATTCCTGAGGTAAGAAATAAATGTTTGATGTTCCTGGAAGGTGCTGTCATGGGGGACTTATCATTTTCACAGACAGCGTCTACCACTTTCTACAAATAAGGCCAGCGATAACCTATCATGATGGCTCATTTCCTTTGCTAGCCTGTTTTAAAGGCGCTGTTTCAATCCATTCCAACTTGAATCTTTCACAATGATCAGTGACTTAGGAAATTAGCATTTGTGAACCAAACAAAGGTTGCATCAATTTCTAACACAAAACACTTGATGGACTTAGTTACCCTCAGACGTTTATCTCGTCTTCTGATTCCACCTTGAGATCATTTTAAAAGAAGCCCAAACAATTTTCTGGTTACATAAATTAAAGCAAATGAAGTACAGTCTTTAAAGCAAACTCTGGTAAATGCTCCTATCCATAGAACCTTGATCTTTAACTTTCAAAATGAGTCTAAATAGGTAATTTAAATTTATTTTCTTTAAAACTTGGTCTTTTTTTTTACCATTATTTTTCATTACATAATAAGCTGAAATGGTTCTGAATTTTCTACACAATTCTTAGAAAGACTCAGATGCCATTTAAAAGCTGAGCTATAGAAAAAAACAAGATAGCTACAAAAATACTTCAGCTGGAAATTAAATACATGTATTAAATACTGAACAGTGCAAAATGTTGAGATGAAGCATAAAAGGTAATGGCTGCAACCCTTAACACAGTTGGAGATAGGTGACATTTCCTGAGTTATATATTTTGGGGTACATAATTAGAATCAGAGTGTTCTTTGTTCAGTGAGCCACAGTTGCTGGGCTTCTGGTGCTCAGGATTTGCTTGTTGGTCAGTAGTCCATGCCTCACTGTCCATTCCTGGTTCCAGAGGCTCAGACACCTCTGCTTCCTCATCTCCACTTTGCTCTGCATTGTCTTCCTCGGAACCATTAAGGGTTTTTCCAAGCTGCAGGGTTTCCATAGTTCTCTGGGTCTCTGAGACCCAAGACTCAATTCTACTATTGAGCTGGACTTCTACAGATATAGGTTCATGAGCATAATCTTCCTCCTCCTCTTCATCTTCATCATCCTCTTCTTCAAGCATGCCAGGAACAAGAGTGCTGGTAGTGCTGGTGATGGAGGAATTCAAAAGATCTCGGCAACTGCCATCCAAAGAACCAGTCTCTGTACTCTGCTGTGAAGCCCATTCTAGGTCATCTGGCTTCACTTCTTCTTTATCGCTTGCTATAGATTTCCCAGGATTTGTAGCTGAGGTAGTACTGCCCGTAGCCACTATCGATGGCTGCTTACCAACAGGAGTTGTATCGAATGGAAGTTTACTGGGTTTTTCAGGTGTAGTGTGCTTACAGGAAACCTCTCTCTCATTTTCTGAGGCTTCCAATCCATCTGAAGTTTCCACCATGTTTCTCCAATTTGTTTCTGTAAATATCAAACAGATTTTTTAAAAACCAGAACAGTTTCAGAATCATGCAATTCTTAAAAACCCAAAACTGAGAGAACAAAATATAGAAATTTGTGCTCAGCAACTAACATATTTATTAATGCTTCAGAAAATAAAAGACGCCAACAAGAACTTGCTGACAGTCATATATAAAATCCATATACTCTCAAAAATCACAACAAAGACTAATTTTTATTGTGGTCTCAAAGTGTAGTAGACTTAAGGACTCACGTGGCAGAGCTGAGACATACAGCACATAGTTCTGATTTGACAGATATGTACTGTGTTCTCTCTGCAAGTTATCTAACACTTGTCTTTTGGTCTATACTGGAACTTGTATTTCCATTTATAAATAAACAAGCCATCAATACATTTCTGGCATTTGTGAAATCTTGTTTTAAAACATATCTAGCTTGGCTTACTGCGTAGTAAGGAATTAGCCTGCCCAAAGAAAGGTCTCATCTTTCAACCCCACTCCTAAGAGGTAACCACCAATGCCTTGGGATTTGTGAAGTGACAGGATTGTCTCTGTTTATCATGATATGCCCCTCAGACCAGATCTGATAGTCCATGCTAACCAGGTGGCCCAGGGTGAGCTCCTTGGGCCACGTGTTATCAGCCTAACCTCTAAGGAGGAAGAGCCCATCAGAGATTGAGTTCAAGCAGGTGGACAATTAACTGATCAATCATGCCTACTAACGAAGCCCCAGTAAAAACTCTGCACGTTGAGATTCAAGACTTTGGACTTCCCAGGTTGGCAGTACCCCATGAAAATTTTTGTATCGATGCTGGGAGGATAATGTGTCCTGAAGACAACAAAAGCTTCACATCTGGAACCTCTACCCCACCCTCCAACTATGCCCTATGCATTTTTTATAGCATCTCTTCCTTTGGCTGAATTTCCTGTATCCTCTCCCTTTAGTAAACCACATCCATGAGTTTTGTGAGCCTTTCTAACAAATTATCGAATCTGAGGGTGGTTCTGGGAAACTCAAGAATTTGTGGTTAGTGCCAGAAGTGAGTATAAGCTTCGAGGACTCTCCCCTCTAACTTTGCAGTTGAACCCCTAATTCCTTGCCAGTGAGAATCAGAAGTCTAGGGCAGACTTGGCAGTCTGGAATGATATGCCTTTACCCTTGCAATGTGGCTAACTTTGGGTATTAATCAAGTGGCTTTGGGGGCAAAAAAGAAAAAAAGTGATATTATATAACATAGCAGTGACAGTATAAAATTATTTTTTTAATGATAGGAAGTCAGTTTACAGAGTTTCAGGAATCAGAGTATCAGGAATCAGGAGGTAAAGTACAGCTCTCCCACCCCTCCTTTTTATTTTTAAATAAAAATTCCCTTCAATTTGCAATACAGGCACTATTTACATTTCACACGTATAATTATTTTTGTGTGTGGGTGCATGGTCTGGGAATCGAACCCAGGTCTCCTGCATGGAAGGCGAGCATTCTACCACTGAATCACCTGTGCACCCTATACGTATAATTCTTACTAGATTGTAATGATATAAACAAGCCCACAATTACCTACTTATGTTAACATATTCAACTTGATTATCAACCATTAACTATATTTCAGACCATATTTTGGGCACTTGAAATCGGGACACATGGTTTGTAAAAACCTTTCTTTTCTGCAGCCACTTCAAGTATAGTACAGGTCCTCCCACTCTGACCCCTACACCCCATGAATCAAAATTTACACATCTTCCTTCATTCTCATTCTCAGTTAGTGTGACATATCATTTATGCATCCACAAAACAGAGAAAAACCTGCAGTAATCCTTGATGTTATCATTCTCCCTTACTATATCCTTTCAACCCACTGAACTCATCATTATGTCATGTTACTTCTAGCTCAATTACTATGGAATGTGGTTCCATCTCCCCATTCCCATCAGTACTGCCTTAGATCAGGCCTTCATTATCTTGCTGTACATCTGCAATATTTTCCTAACTGGCCTTGTGAGTTGGCCTAACTCACTTTCCATTACCTTAGGGTATGATCCAAACTCCTTAGCTTGGTACAACCAAGCCTTCTGTGATCTGTCCTTTGTCCCTCTTTTTAGTCTCATCTCATTCCAAGCCCTAAACATGTGTTCCATGCCCAGTGTCACACTGAATTATCACTGCTCCCAGAAGTCATACCCTTTCTGCTTATAACTCCTTGTCTTTGCATATGCTGTTTATCTATATGGAGTATGTTTTCCTTCTTTACCCTTTAGATTCCCACTCATACTTGATAACTGCCATTTTACATGTGAATTCCTTTCCTGACATTCCTAAGAGAGACATTCACCAACTTGAAGCCCCATAGCTGTCTGAAGTCCCATAGCTATTTGCACATATAGTTCAAAAGTACTTGTTCTTGAGTTTGTTTTTCCACCCCCTCATTCCTCCTCACTCTCGCTCTAGCTCATCTCTTTATCCCTATGTTGGGCAGACAGTAAGTGCTGGGAGAAAAAACAAGTCTGTTAGATGAAAAATTCCACATACATATTTATGTAAAAAATAACTTTTAAAAAGTGTAGAAATAAAAAGGAGTTTTAGATGTGCATGTGCATTTCCTTCCAGTGGTTACCCCTCTTCCAAACTACTATAAAAATTCACCTATGGGGGCTTGGAAAAAAGTCTCACCCCTCTGTTGACAAAGAGCACAGCAATTAATCAAAGGAACAGGAAAAGAGGAGGTCAATAAAATGAACCAGGATGGCCTCATATAAAATGAACCAGGATGGCCTCTTATTATTGAAAGGCTCAGTTAGTCCTGGGTAGTCATCTATTCTGTAAGTGAGCTGAAAGCCAGACAGATCCTTTAAAAGGAAAAAGGAATGTGGCCTTATGATTAGAAACAAGGAACTCTCTGCAATCAGTCACCCAGAGATCTGTCACAATGATCAAAGTGTCCACTGAGGTCACATATGCACAGAGGGACCAGGGGTCAAGGGTCCCATATTAAAGTAACTGGTGAAGCTTGGTCAATAACTGATGAGCACAAACAAAAATATGACAAGGAGAAACAGAGCAGGTATGAAAGTGCCATCTTTCTCTAAGGGACAGGAGAAAATAAGCAGGGAGGTAGGGATGAAATACACGCAGTCTGAAGCCAGAAGAGAACATCTATAAGTCCACTTTTGTTGAACTATTTGTTTTAGTAGAGCTATTCAATAAAGCTCTTTACTTATTAACCCCTTCAAAGCTTTCCTTGTTTAGTTTATTAGCTCTGTATTGAAAATGCCTTTCAAACTTTCAAATCACTAGGGGGTTTTCAGAGAAAGAAGTATGTGTTTTTCCCTTCAGATGGTACCCACAGGGAAGCTGTACATCTTTAGATGATGGTGTACAGTTAAGGAATAATGAGTTTGAAAACCAACAGAGGCAGGTAGAAGAGAATGAGAAACACAGGGTGGAATACATACTTCACACAGTTTATAAGAGCAAGTTCTGGAGTCAGACCTTGGGCAAGTTATTTACCTCTCTTAACATTAGTCCCCTCACGCATAAAATGGAATACAATATTTCTTCTTCCTAACTCATAGGATTGCCAAGAGGATTAATGAATGAATAAATATGAAGTGCTTAGAAAGTTACCTAAGAGATAGTAAGACCTCAGTAGATTTTTTTTTAAGAGTTGTTACTATTTATCAAGTACCCATTATGTGTCAGATCCCAATCCTCAAAAAACTTACCATTTAGTTGGGATTTATGTTTAGAACTATTTGTTTCATAAGTGTGACAGACCTGAGACTCAGTTCAGGTACAAGAGAAAACATAAGCAAAGAAACAATTAACGTATGCACAAGGATATTGAGACTGGACTACTGATAGAAATTTTTCTATTCTATCAGCCTTTTCTCAGCTTTTTTTCTTTAAACAGTGTAATCAAAAGAACACATTTTAGAAAATCTGCATAAGTATGGCATGGTGGAGGTGTGTGTTGACTACTACAGTCATTCTCCATTTTTTTCCTTGCTAATAGAACCCTCAAACTTGGAACAGCCTTGAATTCAGTCCCATGAGATAAATTAAAATAGTTCCTAGCCAATCATGGCTATTCTATTTCCCTTTAACAAATGTTCTTCCCCTAGTCTCTTTTGTAGCTAAGGATGGTCATGTGATTAGTCCTGGGAAAACAAAAAAAAGGAATTCTTCTGAAAAATCTGTTCTTCACTGACAAAAGCAGTACATCACTTAAACTTCCTGCTTTTGATTTTAGATGTGAAGCCAGAGCTGTAGCAGCCATTTATGAGCATGAAAGCAAAGTACAGTCTGAGAATGAAAAAGCAAAATGAAGTGCCAGTGTCCTTGACGGCCCTGTTGAGTGACTCTATCAGCCCTCAGCTGCTTTTAACTCTAAATTGACTTCATATTTATTTAATATTAATAATTAAATATCTTAATTTCTTATGCCCCAATTAGATGTTATCTTTGCAGCTGAATACACCTGATATAGACAGAATAACCATGCTTTCTCTCAATGTTATTTGTGTTTATTTCTACCCATTTCGTTGGCATTCTGATAAATCAACTTAGGCTAGAATCTTAATGGTTCAGTCTAGATACCTCCCTATGATTTAACCATTGGCTAATCAAATTTTCTTTAAATGAAACCTTATAGATTACTTAGTCCAATGCTCCCCATTTCACTAAAGGGAAACCTAAGGCTCAAAGAGTAATCAAGTATACCTAAACCTGTTAGAGTGTAAAAAAGCCAAGACTTCAATATCTCAACACTTTAATTTATCTAGTACTTTCTGAAAACATCACCTAAATCTTTCAAAATTTTCTTCTCAGGCAAGCTTTCTCTAAATTTGTGCATACAAAAATCATTTGTCCATCCACAGCTTTATGAATTTATCATTCAATCTGTCTTTGGGATTTGGCATTTCACTTTATAGGGAGAATTTCATTGACAAAGTTGTCACTTTATCTTTTTATTTTCAACTAAATACCACTTCAGGAAATAAACATGTCTACCTTCAAGCCAATATACCTACCCTTGACCAGCGGTTTCCTAAAAGACTATGATAAATTTTTAATTACCTCTGGTCTACAGCTTTATCAAAAGCGTTACAGAGATTTAAACACAATCACAGTCCGAGATACTAGGAAAGAAGCACAGAAATAAGAGAAGGAAATGATGGACTCAGTTTTCTACATGTTCAGTTTTAGGTAGCAATTGTCTGTTTGGTAAATTCCCAGCTAGATTAAAAAGAGAAAAGAGAAGAAAGAATAATGGCCCAATTGAAGGAGGTGGCAATACTATAATACTATTAAAAAAAAAATTAAAAAAAAGGAAGTGGGAAAAGAAATCAGAGACCAGATTAGTTAAAAGGAGAACTTAAGGGTTCAAAGTACTATAGAAACAAGGTAAAGAAACTACTAAGATACATTCAATGCAGTAAAACATGTTATTCTTTACATTAAAAATAAATACTATTTTTAGGCTATTTATATTTATTTTTTACTGCAAATTTAACTCAAAACAAGGATTACAAGTATAGGTTTCATAAACAAATTGACTAGCATTCTGGTCTTTATAAATACAAAATCTTAATAAAGTATTCCTAGTATTCGTATGGTTATAGGTCATACGTATGGTGCATTGTGTTTCTTAAATTCCACAACTCATCTTACCACAACTCATATCATTAGTCAGTCTGTCCAAGCATTCTTTATGAAGGAAATTCACACACAGGCTTCGAAGAATGCCCCAAAACAATTAACTTACATATGATGTTTACCTTAAATTATTTATCTGATAATTTTTGACCTTTAGTTTCATGCAACTACCCTATTTGATCATCTAGAAATATTAATTAGATTTTGTAACTGAGACAAAATTCTAGGCCATCACAGAAAGTCTCAATCCCAAATATTCTCCCAATTTTTAACAGACATGCTTAATACAATTTTTAAGCCAAAATTTCAAGCAAAATTTGAATAATCAAGAATATAAATAAAAATGAAAGGTTGCATGGAAATCGTTTCCAAAATTTAAATCATTTAAAATGGCACGTAACAACTTACCATATTCCTTTTCATTTACTTCAGAGATGGGTTCAGAAATAACACTGCAGAAAGAAATTGCACTTGCTGCAGAGGGATTTCGAGAATGTCCCATGTGGTGTGGTACCTTTTTCACATTCTTTAAGGCTTCCTCAGCCTGCTCTTGTTCCATTGCTGCAACCATATCTTTATATGCTTTCCTGGCTTCCTCAGTGAGTTCTACTAACTTATTAAACAGGCTCTAAAAACACAGAGATATTTTGATTAGTCCATTTTTTGTTATAATTTTGATTCCTATTAATTAGCAATATCACTGCTGTCTTAGGGTCAGGCATACTTTCAATCAGGACTAGGTATACTTTTAATCAGCACAAAATGTAAATGGTATGCAAACCACAGACTTTTATAAAATACTTTGTTATTTACATATATTATTTATTCAATTCTCTTTAAGTCTGAGGAAATTTCTTGGTTCTAATACTAGTCACTAAATGCGATACATAGTACAAGTTCTGGCAGAGTCTATTAATTCAACTCTCTGTATCTGGTACTACAGAGGGTACACAGAGGACTGGAACACCAACTCTGCTCTCAAGGAAGCTTCCACGTGGCTGGAAAGAGAAGACAGGAGACAGCTATAATCCAAGACATAGTCCCTTAAATGCCTCAGAGGAACAAACTGCTGTGGCTTTTGGAATAAATATCAAATTTAACTGCGGGAAATGTGTGGAGAATTTATGATGGAAGATGACATGAGATAAAAGCCTTGAAGAATAAGTACAATTTTGAATGGTAAAGACAGGGCATTCTTCACTAAGCATGCAAAATCATGAGAAGGGTTGCACAGAAGAAAACACAAAGGTTGTTCAGCGAGCAGTAAAGTGTCTTTATTTATATTAGAATATAGGGAATGAGTGTGTGCTAAGTGAGGCTTCAGGAGACCATGGTATTCTCTACAGTAATTAAAGTTCCCTGTCATTTTGGCTTATCGGAAGAACCTGAAGAAGACCAAAAACAAGTCAGTGGTGGTACAGTTTACTGGGGCCTTGAAGAAAATATGACACAAGACAGACAAGCATGAATATACTGGACCAATTATATTATAAAATTATATATAATTATATATTATATATAAATTATATATTATATAATTTCAAATTATGGAAATAGAATATACAGCTTGAAAGTAGAATATGGAGCTAAATATCCACAAGCTCCTCTATCAGTGAAATTTATAACAAAAATTTAAATGGATGGAATAATTATTTCCATCATATGGTGGGTATATGGAATATACTATGTGTGCTGGCCTGAATCTGTTATATATCCCAGAAAAGCCCATATACTTTTTATTTATTTATTTATTTTCATTTGTTTATTTTTTTAAGCCTATGTTCTTTTAATATAATCTTATGGGGGCAGACCTATTGTTGGATGGGACTTTCTGATTAGTTTGTTTCCACGGAGATATAACCCTGACTATATAAGGTGGGACTTAATCCACTTGGTAGAGTCCTTTAAAGGAGAGACATTTTGGAAAGAGCTCAGGGTCAAGAGAAGCTAACAGAGAAAACAACACAGGAGAAGCCAGAAGAACCCACAACAGCAGAGAGAGCCATTCTGAAACCAACCCAAGCAACAAAGACCAGTAAATGTTACTATGTGCCTTCCATGTGACAGAGGAACCCTGGATACCACTGGCCTTTCTTCAGAATCAAGGTATCTTTCTCTGGATGCCTTAATTTGGATATTTTCATGTCCTTAGAACTATAAATTTATAAACAAATAAATCCCCTTTGTAAAAGCCAATCCATTTCTGGTAGTGGGAGCAAACCAAAACACAAAATGTTACTAAAATAGCGAAATTCACACAACATTAAAGTTGTACTTCAATAATAATGATGTCTAATGATGGCCAAAGAAAACATGGAGTTTCCACAATAACCAAAAGGACAATCAAAAAACAATTACTTTAAGTAGTTCTTACGTCAAAATTCAATAACACTTACTCATATGTTAATGCCTTGTTTTAGTATCACAACACAAAATACCCACAATTAAGTACAGAATTTCAACTGGTGAACATGACTGGGATATTTAATTGCTTAATTTCATATATAAAATTTTGTTTTCAGACAACAGTAGAAAAAGTATAGGACAATTAGCTTTCTTCTTACCAAGGCATTGTCATTTTAAGTCTAAACCCAGAAAATATCAAAACATAATTCAGTTTATAAGATGACAACTTGTCAAAAAGTGGCAGACTGATATGGAGTAATGTTTCTGAAAACAAATTTCAAGAAGAAAAAAACATAAACAGCATGCTTTGCCCACTTTGCATAGTGAGAAGAAGTGAAGAACTTGTTTAAAAGCAATAAATACAATAAATGCTGTTGCTAACTTTATTGATTTTTGAAGAGGACTGGGTGCTAACTACCAGTAGTATTGAGATTTAGTTATTTTTAAAGGGAGAGAGGGAATGGATTCTGCTGAAGTAGCTCCTAATGTGCTACATATAATAGAATTTGACAAATACCTGTTTGTAGTCTTTAAGGAATCAAGCATTTAAGTGAAACCAATAAAAAGAAAACAGGAGGGCGGGCCGCGGTGGCTCAGCGGGCAAAGTGCTTGCCTGCTATGCCGGAGGACCTCGGTTCGATTCCCGGCCCCAGCCCATGTAACAAAAACGGAGAAACAAAATACAATAAAACAAGAAAATGTTTAAAAAGATGTTTCCCTTTCTTCCTCCTTTCCTTCCTTCTATCCTTCCTTCCTTCTCTCTGTCTTTCCTTAAAAAAAAAAAAAAAAAAAAAAAAAAAAAAAAAAAAAAAAAAAAGAAAACAGGAATATGGATATGTGATTTTGAGATGAACATTAGTTCTACAATATAAATAAAACACAGAAACTGTTGGGAATAAAAGAATATAGAGGAAGTGAAGAAAGTAAATTAAAAAAGCTAGCATCACAGATCAAAGTAAGAACTGGAAACTTAATTCAAAGGTTAGTCTTATCATATCAAAAACAAGTTAGGTGCATACCCACATTATTGCAGGTGGCTATAACTGAAGAATATATCAATATTTTCTATTGATGAATTTTAGTTTAAACAATTTAACACTTTAAAATAGCAGAGGGCAAGTAAAATTATGTGTAAACAAAACTGGCAAGCATTTTATAATATAAAACCATACAAAAAAACCATAATACATAAATCAGTATTCCAATACCATTTAAAACAAACATATCCACTTTTCTGACCTTGATTCCATTCCTATTCCTTAAATTCTGATAGTGAACAAAAAGGAGTACATTTTATTTGGATATATTAGATCTCACATATAGTTTAACATAAGCAGGCAGATATACATCTGTGCTGGTTTGAAATGATGGCTGTACCCTAGAAAAGCCACGTTTTAATCCTAATCTCATTTTGTAAAGGCAGCGTTTCTTCTAATCCCTATTCAGTATTGTATGCTTGAAACTGTAATTAGATCATCTCTCTGGAGATGCGATTTAATCAAGAATAGAGGTTAAACTGGATTAAGGGGGAGGCAAGGGTGGTCTTGATTAGTGTACTGGAATTCTATAAAAGGAAAAATTTGGGGGAAAGGGAGATTCTGAGAAGGCAGAACGACATAGGCCCGAGAAACAGAGAGTCTATCAGCAAGGGACTTTGGAAATGAAGAAGGAAAACGCCTCCCAGGGAGCTTCATGAAAGGAAGCCAGGAGAGAAAGTCAGCAGATGACGCCGTGTTCACCACATGCCTTTCTAGATGAGAGAGAAACCCTGAATTTCATCGGTCTTCTTGAACCAAGGTATCTTTCCCTGGATGTCTTTGATCGGACATTACTATAGACTTGTATTAATTGGGACATTTTCTTGGCCTTAGAACTGTAAACTAGCAACTTATTAAATATTCTCTTTTAAAAGCCATTCTGTTCTGGTATACTGCATTCTGGCAGCTAGCAAACTAGAACAACATCTACCACATGATTCACTCAACAAGCATTTATCACCCACTCATACTCAAGTAATATGTTAGGTGTCAAGAATACAAAGACAAAGTGTCTGCCTTCAATGAGTTTACATTTAAAGGGGAAGAAACACATGTGAACAAACTACAGGTAGGCAATGTGATGTGCCATGATAGAGAAAAGCATGGCCTACTATAGGAGCATGTATTAATTATAAACTCACAAAAGGTAGGTGGGTAGATATTTTCACACGTGGTGGCAGGGAAACTGAATGGACAAGGAAATGGGGGATACATGAATGTAGTGACTGGAGAGGAAAGAATACATACTTAAACACTTAAGGATAGCACAGTTGGAAAGAGAGGGAAATGGTCCATCAGTAATATCACAAAGCACTTTTGAATAAACTTCATCAAAAGTCTTAAAACATTATCAATTTTAAAAGTGGGCAAAGGAGTTGAATAGACATTTCTCCAAAGAAGATATACAAAAGGCCAATAAAAACATGAAAAGATGCTCAACATCATTAGCCATTAGGGAAACATAAATTAAAACCATGAGGTAGTACTACATTCCCACAAGAACTGTTTTTATTAAAAACAACAGAAAATAAGTACTGGTGAGGATGTGAACAAAGAATTCTCATACATTGCTGGTAGAATGTAAACTGGTGTGGCCACTGTGGAAAAGTCTGGCAGTTTCTCAGCAAGTTAAATACAGAATTACCATGAGTCAGCAATTCCATTCTGAAAGCAGGGACTCAAGCAGATACTTGTACACCAACATTCATAGCAGCATTGTTCATAACAGCCAAAAGGTGGAGACAACCTAAATGTCTATCAATGGATGAATGAACAAAAAAAAAAATGCGGTATAGCCATAAATGGAATGCTATTTAGCCATGAACAGGCATGAAGTTTTGATACATACCGCATGGATATACCTTGAAAATATTATGCTAAGTATAATAAGCCACATACACAAGGACAAATATTGTATGATTCCACTCATATGAAATATCAAAAATAAACAAATTCATAGAAACAAAAAGTATGTTAGAAGTTACCAGGGGCTGGAGGAAGAGAGAATGGAAGGTTATTGCTTAATGAGTAAAGAGTTCATGTTTTGGGTGATGAAAAAGTTTTAGTAATGGAAAGTGGTGATCATAGTATAAGACTATGTGCCAGTTTAGGGGTATTATGTACCCCAAAAAGCTATGCCTTAATCCTAATCTGATTTTGCAGGAGCAGTCATTTCTTTTAATCCTAATTCAGTACTGTAAGGCAGAAACTTTTATTAGATTATCTCCACAAAGATGTGATACATCCAGTTGTGGGTATGGCCTTTCGGTTAGATGGAGATGTGACTTCATCCATTCAAGGTGGGTCTTGATTAGTTTGCTGGAATCCTTTAAAAGAGGAAACATTTTGGAGAGAGGAAAGGACAGAGCCATCAGACCAAGAGAGCCCACACAACCCCGAGACCTTTGGAGATGCATAAAGAACATGCCCCCCAGGGAAGCTGTTAAAGAAGCCTGGAGAAAAAGCTAGCTGACATTACATGCCTTTCCAGCTGAGAGAGAACCCCAAACATCACTGGCCTTCTTGAACCACAGTATCTTTCCCTGGATGCCCCAGTTTAGACATTTTTATAGCCTTGTCTTAATTTGGACATTTTCATGGTCTTAGAAATGTAAACTTGTAACTTGATAAATTCCCTTTTTAAAAGCCATTCCATTTCTGGTATATTGTATTTCAGCAGTTTTTACACACTAAAACAGATTATAAAAACTAATCAGTATCACTGAATTATACAATTAGAAATTGTTAAAATGACAAGTTTTATGTTAAACACACATGTTACCACAATAGGAAAAAAACAGTATGGGTGGTGAGTATTACTCTAAATTAATAAGCTCTACATTATCAGCTTCTAGGTGCAAAGTTCTGTATTAGCAGACTATGAGAAGGAGATCACAGTATCATGTGTGCAGAACTATTCTACTAGTTTAGGAAATTCATCTTCTAAAGGTAAAATCTCTAATTAAAGGTTCCTTTTCTCTCATCTGCTAGTGGCATAAAATTTACCTATCATCTAGACTACAGAAAATTATCTTTTATTGTATACTAATAGATATCATTACCTAGAAGTTAAGTAAATTATCAAGATTTACACAGTCAAGCCCAAAAGGAAACAATACTTTGGCAGAAAGAGAAAATAAACTAGTTTCGATATGCTATAGAATTAGCCTATGTAGATGTTTCCAGAACTACTGGGAAACGGAAAAAAAAGATCTAACATCACTCAAGAATTTTCCATTCATTTTTTGAGAGTCACCATCTCATTTCTTCAAATGTTGAAACTTAACACTCCCTGTCTCAATAGAAAATGTGCTACTTGGGGGATGAAGTGTCAGGGAGTGTGTCTTCTGAATTCTTACCTCAGCACCAAAGTAATTGAAGATTCCCACTACACTAACAGGAACTAGCTTGTTGACACAGCGTCCTAGAGCTTTTCTTCCAAGTGCAAACACAAAAGGAATTTCTTGTTCCCGTGCCATGGCTATAACATTATAGAGAGCCTCATCTAGGCCACCTGAGAAAGTCATCACATGCAGAGTTATTAATAGAATCATTTCCTAAATGGAGCTAATTTAGCATCCAAAAGCTAAACAAAGTGCAGCATCAAAGGATTCTAAGAAGGTTTGCAGCACTCAAGATGTTTTACACATTCTCCTATTTGAGTTTGTACCATGTGTGGATATATTTACTTATACTGTTCCTTCTCCCCACTTAAACCCCAACTTTCTTCAAAACAGGTATTTTTGTCTCTCTAACAGGGATTAGTATAGCAAGAGCCAAATTTCTAATCAATGAGGATTTATTAAAAATAAATGAATTACAATTGTTAAAAGTGGCTGACTCCCTTTTCTAATTTCTCCACTCAAGCAGTAAACTATTAAAATGCGATGAAATAGGAAATCCATTACTGTTTTTCCTGTAAAGTAATGAGATATGCCTACTATTATATCACCTGAATCATCTGTCTACTCCATTACTTAAATTGGCTCTTCCATCAAAATAAATAAATAAATATGCATCAAACAGTACAAAGTACTCATGTGCCAGCTTGCCCAACAGCCTCTGAATATAACTGCTGGCAACTGAGACATACCCCCACTGTAAGTGGGAGCAGAGACCTTTAAATTTTTTTCTAATTATTTTTAAGAGGAGAGGAATAAAGGAAGGTCATATAAAAATTTTAAAAGAACAAATTTTCAGAGTGCATTTAAAAATGCACCCTTAGTTGTTCTTACTCTGATCACAACATAGGTGATACTTGGTGGACCCAAAAGAAATCCTTCACTAGAGTTCATAGACGAAAATTTTCTTTAAAATTCAATCTCAATTATACTACTTAAACTTCAAATATTGAAAGATTTGTATTTTCTTTCCTCATATTCAGTATTTTGTTTTATACCTAAACTTAGCAGAAAAAGACATTTGGCTTCCACTTTAAAATCTATTATATGTCCTATAATTATACTAAATGTCTACAAAATATCTCAAAAGTAAAATGTTCACACCTTTTGACTGGATTTTTTCACAGTTTGGAGAAATTATCACACACTTAATCTTGTTTAACTTCATATGTTTGGTAACCTCCCTTAAACCCATAACCAGTCGTCTCCTTGCTTTTGCTCTTATGGGATCCTTTTGGTAAATGCGTTCCTGGAAACTGACAAGCTCTTGGAGAAGAAGAGTTACACATTCATCAATCTCTTTACAAAGAACCTGGTTACAATACCTGCAAAGGCAAACAAAAATAGGTAACTTTGTTTTGATATATTCTCCTGTAATTATAAAATTATTTTAGGAAAATAGCTTTAGGAAAAAAATGTATCCAGAAAGGTTTTCATGAAAAATCAAGTTTTTAA
Organism: Tamandua tetradactyla; assembly: GCF_023851605.1. NCBI lineage: Eukaryota > Metazoa > Chordata > Mammalia > Pilosa > Myrmecophagidae > Tamandua > Tamandua tetradactyla. Next base: position 63,391,203 of record NC_135340.1, read on the forward strand.
AACTTCTAAAATCCTTCAGTCAATTTAGAAAACCAAAAAAATAATGGAATGCTTCTGAACTTACCAGACTGGCTTTTATGTATAGGACAGATTAACCACATGAAAAACTATTCAAACTCCCAATTATTAAATCCCTTAGTATACTAAAGATATTTCTAGTTAAAAATATACATAATTTCAAAGGAGCTAACTGAAAGCCTTAAAACCAACAACTCATCCTCCATGCTTAGATGAGTCACAATCTCTGCATTAATTTACTCATCAATAAAACTAAGGAGTTAGACAAGATGGCCGGCCTCAATGACCCCTCTAGCTCTGAAATTCTATGCTATGGAAGATCAATTCAATAATTAAAATGAAGCCAAAACCAAAGAGAGCTTAAGGTAAAGGATACAGGTCTTTAAATCAGAAAAGGCAATAGAATCATATATGGCTATAATGTGAAAAACAGAAAAGAAATAAGTGTAATGCCACTGTCATACTTTATTTCAGGGAAAAGAAACTCATCCAAGTTTACTTAGACCTTATATACTCCTTCCACCTTTTCTAGTTTTCATCCCTTATCTCTACCACCACCTTGATCTTATCAAGGAAAAATGGTACAATTCCTAATCTAAGTAGAGCCAGGCAAGCTAAATGTCCACTTCTAAACCATATTACATAGTGGAAGACTCTAAGCCTGCCCTTCCTTAGAGCAAAAAAAATTCTTCTTGAGGAACCTTTTTCATGTTTATGTGAAAAATGTTTAAATAAGTACAGTATGACATTACTTCGTAAGAGGAGGTTTAACTGGATAGACTGAGGAAATAAAGATTAACTATTAAAATAAGCAAAATTAAAGAATGCAATTAAAGAAAAGAACATCAAAAATGCAATTTCCCTCGTTCTTTTTTCTTTCTTTCAAGTTGTTTATTTAAAAAATGCACATTTTATTCCTAAGTGTTTCCTTTGCTCTACTGCACATATGTTATTTGATATTTAATTGACTTCACACAAGTCAAGGCAAGAAGCATTTGCTCAAAAATAAGTTTAAGGAAAAGGAACAGAACAAACCAAGGTAGTTCAGATTCACATAGATTATACCCTCATCCTGGGATTCTTTCAGATGTCTTTCTTTTTTTCAGACGTCATTTTTAAAGGTAAAATTAATTCATCTAAACTAATGTTAAAATCCTAAAATCATTCACAGCAAAACTGAATTTAAGGTTATCTATAGATGGAGTATATTCTGTAACTCCCTAGTTATCTCAACTTTAAAACTGTAGAAATAGTTGCTTAAATAGCATATGTAACAGGTTCACTTCATGTAACAGGGTCCAAGAAACTTATTAATCAATATGAAAAAAAAAACCAATAGCCTCTGGGGAGGAAAAACTCATGTACCATTATGTATATACTAAGAGCTTAGATTTCCCAAGGTATAGACACTATCTGATTTATAGAGAATATATTTCCTATTAAATTACTTTCCTATGAACAGAGACAGCTGACAGAAGGTAAATGCTTTAAATATAATAAAACCAGATGCTTAACAAAATCTGAAAGACAAATGAAAGATCCTTGTTATTTTGTTTGCTCAACCCACAGAGTAACAACGACAGTAATAAATTCAGAACTACAATCAAAATACTTCAACTATTCAACCTCAATAAGGAGAATAAAACTTACTCTCTAAATCTTTTGCTGTGGATTTTGGTTATTGTTGAAGATGCCATTGGACTGCCTATCCCAGAACTAGCAGGAGAGCCTTGAGACACAGGTGTCATACAATATGGAGAGTTCTGACTTGCTGGAGAGAGTGAAGTATCACTGGGCATGCTCAGTCCAGTATCTGGGGAGATGCCAAGGGAGGGAAAATAATTTAGAAACTTTTAATGTTGAAAAGCTATATATTGAGAAAAACAATTTTAAATGGCAGCTGTTTTTTTTTTTTTGGTGACCACAAATTCTCCAGAAGTTAACAAGCTGAACATTTTTCATAACACAAATAAATAATTTTCACACTACAAAAATGAAATCTTCCTATTATCTATTAAAATGTACTCCACAGAGAAAATAAAAGCAAAATTATCCAAAACATGTAATCTTAGGTGATCTGAATTAAAGAACAAAAGTATTAACTTCTAACCCTGTTTCCAGATCATTATTACCTATCTCTTTCACCCCTAGTTTTCCACCCATTTCTTAGAAATCATATATTTTCTTTAGTCTAAAGGTTCCCATTGCTACTGGAAATAACAAAGTAAACCTCACTCATTTTTTTCTATACCACTCCAGACACCACCCTGATTTCTTTCTCATTTGGTCTTCACTTTTATGCTTAGGGAGTTATATTTTTAGGTACTATCTCTTGACTCTGCTGCCTCTTCCCTAAACAGCTAAACCCCGGAAATGAGTTGATAATTTTATCTCCCAGTCATTAATCAGCAAAGTTGCACACAGATCTTATCTCTTTTCCAAACTGTAAACTCTTTGATAGGAGGATTAGTCCACTATATATCTGTATTACATCCCCTGGCCTGCCTCCAACCTCAATTATTACATCATACATTGTAGGTGCTCAATAAATAAACATTTGCTGAATGAATGGATGGATATACCTTAATATGCAGGGAATCATACTAAACTGCAGTAAAAGATAATTCTAACCAAATGTACCCTAGTTGAACAATCCTTAGAAGTGAACTAATTTTCTAAAAACAATGGAACACTGCTACCCAATCTATGTATAAACCAGATACAAATGTGTTGCAAAAAGTTGAAGAACAAACATATGCCTAGTTAGGTTTCTCTTAGAATCTACCTTCCATAGCAGTATAAATTTTAGAAGTAATCTACAATTTTGCTGAGGTACCAACTGGAATCTTATATGCTGGCTACCATATGGGACGGAATCTTATTGACCAGCTGCACTATGCATTGTAACAGGCTATGAGATTCTCTACCTCAATGTGAAATATGTGTTAATTCCCTGAACGGAAGAAAGAAAATCAATAAAAATGACAATGGAAAATAACCACATAAAGAAAAGAAATAAAACGACCAATAGTGTTCTGGATATAAAGGAAGCCAACATGAAAAGAACTGTCACAGAGGAAATCTCATACATTAGTGGGCTTCATAAATTTTTGAGTTTACAACAAATTCAGGAAATAAGCCTCAAAAATGTCACAGACCTACTGTGACATTTCTTGACCCCTCTCTTTTTTATCTTCCTATAAGAAGCATCTTCAAAAGAAATCACTCTCAAAAAAAGGAAATGTATATACTATATGAAGCACACCCTCCAATTAGGAGCATAGGTTTACCAATTAAAACACCCTGGACCATTCCACGAGAGGAGGGGAAAAGAGAAAGTTCTTACCTTCCTGGGAAACAATCTCCTGTGCCAAATCATCAGTAAAATCTAAGTGCATTTCTGTTGGTTCCTCAGATCCCAAAAGATTGTGGTCCACAGTTAAGCGACCCTTTTTTTCCTCTCTTTCTTTCAAAATAACCTAAAAGTCATTACCGTCTTTAATTAATGTACTGAATGATTACAATGTATACTATTCACACTGAGAGCAGTTCACTTGAAAATGGACATGAGGATTTTAGTTACTACATACAGTAGAAATGTGCTGGGGAAAAGGTGAATGTAACTTTAGGTACTATATGTTGAATTACTATATCCAAAATAAATGGAGGAAATCATGCTCTAGAATACTATTATCAAATGACATCTGTCTCATTCTTTAAATCCTGGGTGACAAACTATTCCCCCAAAAGGAAGGAAATCAAAAGTGTAAAAACTAGTCATATGGTTACATTTGATTTACATTTTGCAGTTTTCAATTATTCAGATGTAGATTATTTCATTGTGATCCTCCTAATAACAATACTGAACTAAGCGTGGCAAATATTAACCCCAATACATAAATGAAGACAAGGGTAAACTGTACCTAAAGGTACATGATAAGCACCAAAGGTAACGCTAGAATCCAGACTTCTGATTCCTAGCATCCAGGAATGGATGCAAAATGTTTAACTTTTCTTTTTTTTAACTTTTCAGAAAGAATTCATTCTCCAGGGTCTTGATACTCACAGCAAGATAGCCATGATATTGAACCTGTCCCAAACCTCAAATTAACTTGTTACTTTAAAGATGACTATGAAGACTTCACAATCATTTGTCTGCTAAAATGCCACATTTTTTCTTTTAGGTGCATGGTCTGGGAATCAAACCCAGGTCTCCCATATGGAAAGCAAGCATTCTACCAGTGAACCACCTAATGCATCCGCCACGACTACTTTTGCAAACACTTTAACCATTATTTTTCCTGTAAAATAAATAACCCTAGATTTAGGTTTACCTTTTTAAGTGCTGTAGGTCGTTTTAGTTTTGCAATGTCCTTCTCCTTTCCTTTTTTTGATTTGGAGGAAGGGACGTCCAAAGAATTAAAAGATGTCAAACAAGGCTGACTTTTGGTTAAAGGCTTTCTGTTAGTAGAGTCTTTAGTGTGATAAGAAGTTGCAGTGACCACTAAAAACAAATAAGAACATTAGTTTTGCTATTATAGCCAATCCCACAAACTTCAGAATCCCCGGTGATAAAGCTACAAAAACAAGAACATCCTCTTCCCCTGGGAAAAATAGACGTCATAGTAGAAGGAGCAGTGCATACCCATGCAGTGTCCCTCAGATACATTTTTTTTTAATTTAATTTAAAAAAAATTTAACAAACGAAATACATTAACATAGATAATAAGTAATTCACAATATCATCACTTAGTTGCATATTCATCATTTCTTAGAACATTTGCATCAATTCAGAAAAAGAAATAAAAAGACAATAGAAAAAGGAAACAAAAACAGAAAAAAAAAAGATTATACCTACGATATTCCTTACCCCTCGTTTTCACTGATCACTAGCATTTCAAACTAAATTTACTTTAATATTTGTTCCCCCTATTATTTATTTTTATGCCATATGTTCTACTCGTTTTTGACAAGGTAGATAAAAGGAGCATCAGACACAAGGTTTTCACAATCACACAGTCACATTGTGAAACCTATGTCATTATTCTACCGTCCTCAAGAAACATGACTACTGGAACACAGCTCTACATTTTCAGGAAGTTCCCTCTAGCCTCTCCATTACATCTTGAATAACAAGGTAACTTATATTTAATGCGTAAGAATAACCTCCAGGATAACCTCTCGACTCTGCTTGGAATCTCTCAGCCATTGACATTTCGTCTCATTTCACTCTTCCCCCTTTTGGTTGAGAAGGTTTTCTCAATCCCTTCATGCTGAGTTTCAGCTCATTCTAGCGTTCTTTTTTCAATCGCTTGATGCTGAGTCTCAGCTCATTCTAGGATTTCTGTCCCACGTTGCCAGGAAGGTCCACACCCCTGGAAGTCATGTCCCACGTAGACAGGGGGAGAGTGGTGAGGTTGCTTGGTGTGTTGGCTGGAGAGAGAGGCCACATCTGAGCAACAAAAGAGGCTCTCTTGGGGATGACTCTAAGGCCTAAATTTTAAGTAGACTTGACCTATCCTTTGTGGGGTTAAGTTTCATGTGAACAAACCCCAAGACTGGGGACTCAGCCTATAGCTTTGGTTGTCCACACTGCTTGTGAGAATATCAAGAATTCAACTTGGGGAAGCTGAATTTCTCCCTGTTCTCACCATTCCCCGAAGGGGGCTTTGCAAATACTTTTCCACTCACTGATCATATTACTCTGGGATTCATCGGGGCACGTATACATTTTTATCTATCATAAGATTAAAAAAACAAAAAAAGAATGTGATAAATCAATTCAGCAGTTCAAAGTGAAGATAAATACTGATTCCACTCTACTGCAGCAACTCTCAAGCATGGCAATTCCTTACAACTCTTCAGTCGAAACCATTCTGTCACTAGAATTTCCAAACTATTCATCTCTCCTTATTTCTACTGAATCTACTAATTCACTCACTCATATATAATACATGTAGTCCATTACTTCTTCACTCATTTCAGTCTGTCAAAAAAGAAATAGTTGTAGTGATCTGAAATTATAGGTACCCAGAAAAAGCATGTTCTTAAATCTAATCCATTCCTGTAGTTGTGGAACCACTGTTAAGTAGGATATTTTGATGAGGCTATTTCAGTTAAGGTATGACCCATTTCATTCAGGATGGGACTTAATCTTATTACTGGAGTCCTTTATAAAAAGAATGAGTACAGAGAGAGAAAGAGAAAGCCATGGAAGCAAGAAGCTGAAAGCAATGAAACCTGGTAGAAAAGGGAGAGAGAATAGCAGACAGTACCATATACCTTGGCAGAAAAGCAAAGCAACGATCACTGGTAGCTGGTCTTTAAGAAGAAAGCATTACCTTGACGATGCCTTGATTTGGACAAGTTCTCAGCCTCAAATCGAAAGTTAATAAATTCCCATTGTTTAAACCAACCCATTTCATGTAATCTGCTTTAAGTAGCCTAGGAAATTAAAACAACTGTTTTACTCACTTGCACTCAGTACTACTTGACAATTCTATTATGACTGGCTGATACCCTCATTCTCCACTGGCTACCCCTAATCCTCTAATGCCCCTAAACCTCCAATCACAATTCGCAATCACTCTAGCAGAGAAGCTTTCATTCTACTTCCTCAAGGTGTTATCCATTATAAAGATAAAAACCACCTCAGTGAGGTAGTAAGCATCCTTACTCCTGTCCAAGGCTCAACAACCACCGCTGTTCTTAATCCTATCTCAACCCCTCTAGGATATCGCTCTATTTCTTCCCCCTTGCATATTTCAAGTTCCTCCTTAATCCAATTATTTTCCCTGACACTCTACAACAAATTAAATCTCCTCTATCTAAAAGGCTCAGAAGAAAAAAAGGCAAACCAACAAAATTTCTCCCTTAACTGGCTTCCCCTCAAGCTAAGAAACCATTATTTTCCTTCAATTCTCTGTTAAACTACTGAACAGTCTTTCTCACCACTGATTCCCAAATCGTTATAATCTGACCTCTGCCCTACCCACTCTCTTGAAACTGCTGTTGCCAAGATCACCAATAACATTACAATTGCCAAATATAATTTTCTGAGTCTTGATCCTATTGTAACTTTTCTCAGCATTTGGTACCAAAGAACATCCTCTTCCTCAAAATTCTATCCTTGCCTTCTGTGACATTACACTCTCCAACTTTTGTTCCTTTCTCTCAAATCTATTTCTTGATTCTTCTTCCTTCTGAACTTCACTGAGCATTCTCAAAGACTTTTTATCCCTGTACCTTTTCTTACTGAATTTTCATTCCCTGGTAATCTGTACATATTTCCACACCTTCAAGAATCATCTCTATTGGTCATTTAAACAACCCATACACATGGAGCCTAGAATGGGAACGTGGGCTTGTAATTCTGTATAGCTTAATGTAATGCCAGGATACATCCCAGAGTATGCTGAGAAAATAAATAAGTATTGGCAAAGTCCCTCAAGGGAAGAAAAAATATGGAACTATTAAGATTTACCACCAGGGAAACTCCTGATACTGTCTCAAACAAGAGGGTCTCCCAAAATAACACACCAGGCCCTTGATCTTAAGGCTTGCTCCTGTGAAGCTTATTTTATGTAGTGGAGATGCTAAACCTACCTATAATTATGCCTAAGAGTTACTTTCAGAGAACCTCTTGTTGCTCAGATGTGGTCTCTCTCTCTCTGTCTCTGTCTCTCTCTCTCAGTACAACTCTGCAAGTGAAATCATTACCCTATGCCCTACGTGGCACATGACATCCCTGGCAATGTTGAATATGAATCCCAGGGGTGAGTCTGGCCCTGGCACTGTGGGATCAACAATGCCTTCCTGACCAAAAGCAAGAAAAGAAATTAACAAAATAAGGTATCAATGGCTGAGAGAGTACAAATAGAGTCGAGAGGCTATTCTCGAGGCTACTCTTACACAAGCATCAGCTAGATATTGCTATTTACCACAGTTTGCCGAACTCCAACCAACACCATTCCTGTCAACCTTAAAGAACATCTAGGGCTCTATCTGAGATCCTACAAAAGTTTCATACACTATGATTACTTCCCAGAAACCTACAACCTCTAGATGGGTTTCTAGCCCAGAGAAGTTCTGAAACCCAGAGGCGTCAACCCCTCCAAGAATATCAACTAGCCATATTAATCCTGTGCTGGTTTGGAAGGATTTATGAACCCTAAGAAAGCTATATTTTAATCCTAATCAATCCTGTAGGAGCAACCATTTCTTCTAATCCCTATTCAGTAGTATAGGCTGGAAATATGATTAGGTTATCTCCACGGAGATGTGGTTCAACCAATTGTGGGCATCAACTTTTGAATAGAGGGAGATGTGACTCCACCCATTCCAGAAAGTAATTTCTTGATTACTTTACTGGAATCCTTTAAAAGAGGAAGCATTCTGGAGAAAGCTTGAGATTCTGAGAGAGCAGAGCCACGACAGGGTGATGAGAACCACGAGAGCCCATGTAGCCAGAGAACTTTGGAGATGAAGAAGGAAAATGTCCTGGGGAGCTTCATGAAACAAGAAGCCAGGAGAGAAAGCTAGTAGATGCCGCCATGATCGCCATGAGTTGTTCCAGTTGAGAGAGAAACCCTGAACATCATTGGCCTTCTTGAACCAAGGTAGCTTTCCTGAATGCCTTAGGTTAGACATTTCTATACCTTGCTTTAGTTGGGACATTGTCACAGCCTTAGAACTGTGGGCTTGCAACTTAATTAATTTCCCCTTTTCCGTTTCTGGTACGCTAAATTCTGGCAGCTAGCAAACTAGAACGGATAATCCTCCTATCCCTTATTATCCACAGTCCTTTCCAACATGAAAAAGTTAGAATGGGCAGCCCAAAATCCCCTAAAGATTGTGAGAAGGATCAAAGGAGAAGGAGGAGTTATACCAAAAAAGATAGGATTTAATAAATGAGTATGACCGCTGAATCATTATATTAATATTTCTTTTAGTCTCTAGTGTTTTGGAGCAGCTAAAAGGAAAAACCTAAAATTGTGGAACTGTAACCTATACCAAACTCTGAAATCTGTTCTCTGTTAAAGTACTTGGAAATTTATTGCTTTATATATATATTTCACAATAAAAAAGCTGAAAAAAGTAATCTCTATTAGAAAATGACTTCTAACCTAAACCACACACTCGTAACTACATGTTAAATAGCAACCACAAGAATCTCCCTCACTGAAATTTCAAACATAATAGCCCCAGAATTTGTTTTTTCCTTCAAAGCTCTTCTTTCATCATCCTTATATTGCATGGTGTCCACATAATTCTTAACACCACCAAGTATCCAAGCCAGAGAGCTTGGAATTACCTTCAACCTGTTTCCTAATTCCATCAGTAAACCTTATAAATCCCTAACTATCCTTTTTCATTCTACCACAGTCTTATCCTTTTCTTGAATTTCCCAATAGCTTTCTCTGTAATCTACTCCCTCCAATTTAAAACTGGTGACAGCTTGGAAATTAATTTCATTCTACCTGTCAAGAATCCTGCGCCCTCCCTTTGAACACCCAGTACTTTCTGAAGTCTTTAAAACACCCACCCATACCTCCCTATTGACATGAAACACTGTTTTTTGCAAGTTCATAGAACTCTGCTTGTATCATTCCTAAAATACTGCTTATTAGTTATTTGTGTACATATTTCTCCCTTACTAGACTATAAACTTCTGGACCACAAGTACAACTTAATCATATCTGTATTATCAACAGTTCTTCACACCATGCTTTGAACGTCGGTATTCATGTTTGTATATATTAATATTTAGATAAATGAACTGAACCTATAATATGCCATTTGAAGTATCATAGAATAAAACACCTTGAGTGAGAAACATGGCAGATGAGTGAGGTGTAGAATTTAACTCATCCTCCAGAGCAGCTAGTAAATTGCCAGGAAGAATACAGAACAAATGCTTGGACTACATCAGTGACCAGACACACACTGTACACCAGTCTGGACAAGCTGGACTGCCTGAGATCCCACACTGAACTGTAAGACCCCAAATCATGGAGGCTGGCACCCCTTCCCCATGGGCACAGAAGCCTGGTTCCCCGAGGAGAAAGGAAACAGACTTTATTAGCAGCAAGAGTTTAGCTCAACCAATCTGTACTTGCAGAATTAACAAATTTTGACTATTGAAAATAGGTCCCTAGCACAGATAAACCTGGAATAAGCACTAAAGGTACTAGGCGTTTTTGCCCCAGTAGAGACGGGGCTGAGCTGACAGAAAAACAAAACAAAACAAAAACTGAGGCTTTCTGAGTCAGACAGCACAAAATACTGGAAAAGGATTGGACCCTAAAAAGGGGGGGGGGGGGGGGTAGGACACATACAGCCTGGTGATACACAGAGACATGTACCAACTTAAGCTCTTGATTGAAAAATCCGAGGAGCAGGGGCCCTGCCCTGAAAAGGAAAACCACCCCCCTACCTCCACATCCCAACCCCCTGTACTTTGTTTCTACTACTTAACAGCTCATTAGATAAAAGTGCAAGGCTTCTCAGGCACCAGCTCTGCCCCAGACAAAGGGAACTCCTCTGAAAAATCAAAGTAACTAGTCAGGGGAAAGGAGTTAACTTCTTAAAGGCTGTACCTTCCCCCAAGAAAAAAGATGGAGCCCAGAGCAAGTGGTATCCCTCCACTAAGGAATACAGGCCCCAGGAACCAGAAAACTGAAGCAATTAATACCAACCTACAACCTCTCCTCTGACTCAACCACGCCCTGGCAAGGAGAGGCTGCTGAAACTAAAGGCACCACACCACTTTACACTGGTGGGAAGGCACAGGCAGACAAGCATCACATGCTGGGCAAGATAGGAAAAAACAGTTTAGAGGCTTCTTAGAAAAGTCTGGCAACCTGCTGGGTCTCACTCTCAGGGAAAACTGATGCTGGTGACTCTTTTCTCCTGAGGAATGGGCTAATTTGGTCAGGAACATATAACTGGTCTATAATATCTGAGGAAACCCTTCTCAAAAAAAAGGTTCCATATATGTAGGGGAAGAAGCAGAAAAACAAGAACTGAAAAATTCTGATCAGTTAAACATAACCTATGCTATAGGCCTAGAAAAAGTTTAATGTCAAAGAACAGATGGAGAAGAAAGCCATCCAGCAAGAAAATCCTAGGTAAAACAGTGAAAACAACCTCTAAAATAAACTAATTAAGGAAATCAAATGCCTAGACACCAGTAAAAAATAACAAGTCATACTAGGAAAATCGAAGATATAACCCAGTCAAAGGAACAAATCAACAATTCAAAGGAGATAGGAGGTGAAAAGACTAACTCAGGATGTTTGAACAGACATGGAAAAATCTCATCAAAAATCAAATCAACAAGTTGAAGAAGGATATAAAGAAGGCACTGAGCAGTGATTAGGGGAAGATGGTAGACCAAACTGGAGTAAATTCACTCCTGCTCTGTGAAACAAGAGAGAAGATGGGGAGAAAATGTTCAGGACTGCAGGTCCCAGGGTGTGAGTAGTCTAGTAGTCTTTAGGCAGTTTGGGGGAGGAGGATCAGGGAAGAGCAAGTAGGTTGGGTGACCAGGATCCCCACTAGGTATGATGCAGTATACTGGGGAGTTGCGATAGGAGGGAACTGATCCTCCTTAGCTCCAGCCTGCACAGCTGTCAGCTGAGGAAAACCTCCCCATGTGGTTGCAGCAGGCAGCGCCTGCAGGGAGCCTAGAGGCCAGTGATCGTCCACAGTAGGGCAAGCCTTGGAGTGGGGGGAGTGGTCATCCCATCAAGTACAGGATAAAACGGCCCCCAGTCACGGTATCTGGCTGGACCACCAGTGCTGTGGATCAACTGATCAGCTGATCCCCCAGGCGCTGCTCAGCTCCTGGGTCCGCCAACAGAGAAGGCAGTCCCGCAGCCCCTGGTGGAACAGCCTCCCTGCTGAGCACGCTAACCTCGAGCTGCCAGTTCAGGCTGAGGGTAAGGCTGAGGGAGGAGGCACATACTGGAAAAACTGAAGGAAGCTCTAGACATATCATCAGTAATAGTGGGAGACTTCAACACACCACTCACCACTATAGACAGAACAACCAGACAGAGGATCAACAAGGAAACAGAGAACCTAAACAATAAGGTAAATGAATTAGATCTAATAGACATATATAGATCATTACATCCCAAAACACAAGGATACACATTCTTCTCTAGTGCATATGGAACGTTCTCCAGGATAGAACATATACTGGGACATAAAATGAGTCTCTATAAATGTAACAAGATCGAAATTATTCAAAGCACCTTCTCTGCTTACAACAGAATAAAGTTGGAAATTAATAGTCACCAAAGAACCAGAGCTTTCACAAATATATAGAGATTAAACAACATACTCTTAAATAATCAGAGGGTCAAGGAAAAAAATACGAGAAATCAGTAAATAATTGCAATCAAATGATAATGAGAATACAACATATCAAAACTTACGGAATGCAGCAGTGCTGAGAGGGAAACTTATTGCCCTAAATGCCTATATTAAAAAATAAGAACAAGCAAAATTTCAGGATTTAACTGCTCACCTGGAGAATTTAGAGAAAGGCAGGAAACTAATCCCAAAGCAAATAAAAGAAGGGAAATGACACAGACAAAAGGAGAAATAAACAAACTGGAGAACAACAAAACATTATAAAGAATCAACAAAACTAAAAGTTGGTTCTTTGAGAAAATTATTAAAATTAATGGTCCCCTAGTTAAACAAAGAAGAAAAGAGAGAGGGCACAAATAAATAAAATCAGAAATGAGAGGGGGGATTCAACATCCTTTCCTGTTGAAAACACTTCAAAAGATAGGAATACAAGGGAACTTCCTTAAAATGATAGAGGGAATATATGAAAAACCCACAGCTAATATCATCCTCAATGGGGAAAAATTGAAAACTTTCCCCCTAAGATCAGGAACAAGACGAGGATGTCCACTATCACCACTATTATTCAACATTGTGTTGGAGGTTCTAGCCAGAGCAATTAGACAAGAAAAAGAAATACAAGGCATCAAAATTGGAAAGGAAGAAGTAAAACTATCACTGTTTGCAGACGATATGATACTATACGTCAAAAACCCGGAAAAATCCACAACAAAACTACTAGAGCTAATAAATGAGTACAGCAAAGTAGCAGGTTACAAGATCAACATTCAAAAATCTGTAGCATTTCTATACACTAGTAATGAACAAGCTGAGGGGGAAATCAAGAAACGAATCCCATTTACAATTGCAACTAAAAGAATAAAATACCTAGGAATAAATTTAACCAAAGAGACAAAAAACCTATATAAAGAAAACTACAAAAAACTGCTAAAAGAAATCACAGAAGACCTAAATAGATGGAAGAGCACACCGTGTTCATGGATTGGAAGACTAAATATAATTAAGATGTCAATCCTACCTAAACTGATCTACAGATTCAATGCAATACCAATCAAAATCCCAACAACTTATTCTTCAGAAATAGAAAAACCAATAAGCAAATTTATCTGGAAGGGCAGGGTGCCCCGAATTGCTAAAAACATCTTGAGGAAAAAAACGAAGCTGGAGGTCTCGTGCTGCCGGACTTTAAGGCATATTATGAAGCCACAGTGGTCAAAACAGCATGGTATTGGCATAAAGATAGATATATCGACCAATGGAATCGAATAGAGTGCTCAGATATAGACCCTCTCATCTATGGACATTTGATCTTTGATAGGGCAGTCAAGCCAACTCACCTGGGACAGAACAGTCTCTTCAATAAATGGTGCCTAGAGAACTGGATATCCATATGCAAAAGAATGAAAGAAGACCCATATCTCACACCTTATACAAAAGTTAACTCAAAATGGATGAAAGATCTAAACATTAGGTCTAAGACCATAAAACAGTTAGAGGAAAATGTAGGGAGATATCTTATGAAACTTACAATTGGAGGCGGTTTTATGGACCTTAAACCTAAAGCAAGAGCACTGAAGAAGGAAATAAATAAATGGGAGCTCCTCAAAATTAAACAATTTTGTGCATCAAAGAACTTCATCAAGAAAGTAGAAAGACAGCCTACACAATGGGAGATAATATTTGGAAATGATATATCAGATAAAGGTCTAGTATCCAGAATTTATAAAGAGATTGTTCAACTCAACAACAAAAAGACAGCCAACCCAATTACAAAATGGGAAAAAGACTTGAACAGACACCTACCAAAAGAGGAAATACGGATGGCCAAGAGGCACATGAAGAGATGCTCAATGTCCCTGGCCATTAGAGAAATGCAAACCCAAACCACAATGAGATATCATCTCACACCCACCAGAATGGCCATTATCAACAAAACAGAAAATGACAAGTGCTGGAGAGGATGCAGAGAAAGAGGCACACTTATCCACTGTTGGTGGGAATGTCAAATGGTGCAACCACTGTGGAAGGCAGTTTGGCGGTTCCTCAAAAAGCTGAATACAGAATTGCATACGACCCAGCAATACCACGGCTAGGTATCTACTCAAAGGACTTGAGGGCAAAGACACAAACGGACATTTGCACACCAATGTTTACAGCAGCGTTATTTACAATTGCAAAGAGATGGAAACAGCCAAAATGTCCATCAACAGAAGAATGGCTAAACAAACTGTGGTATATACATACGATGGAATATTATGCAGCTTTAAGACAAGATAAACTTATGAAGCATGTAATAACATGGATGGACCTAGAGAACATTATGCTGAGTGAGTCTAGCCAAAAACTAAAGGACAAATACTGTATGGTCCCACTGATGTGAACGGACATTCGAGAATAAACTTGGAATATGTCACTGGTAACAGAGTCCAGCAGGAGTTAGAAACAGGGTAAGATAATGGGTAATTGGAGCTGAAGGGATACAGACTGTGCAACAGGACTAGATACAAAAACTCAAAAATGGACAGCACAATAATACCTAAGTGTAAAGTAATCATATTAAAACACTGAATGAAGCTGCATCTGAGCTATAGGTTTTTTTTGTTTTGTTTTGTTTTTTACTATTATTATTACTTTTATTTCTTTTCTCTATATTAACATTCTATATCTTTTTCTGTTGTGTTGCTAGTTCCTCTAAACCGATGCAAATGTACTAAGAAACGATGATCATGCATCTATGTGATGATGTTAAGAATTACTGATTGCATATGTAGAATGGTATGATTTCTAAATGTTGGGTTAATTTCTTTTTTTTCCGTTAATTAATAAAAAAAAAAAAAGAAATGAGAGGGGGGTTGTTACCAAAGATTATGACGACATTTTAAAAATCATGAGAATATTATGAAGAACTATATGCCAACAAACTAGATACCTTACATGAAATGGACAAATTCCTAGAAACACACAAATTACCTACACTGACTCAAGAAGAAGTAGAAGCTCTCAACAATCGAACTACAAGAAAAGAGATCCAAAGAGTCATCAAAAATTTTCCCACAAAAAAAATCCAGGACCTGATGCCTTCATTTGAAGGCATCTTCAAACTTCATTTGAAGTTCTATTTGAAAAGTTTGAGAATTTCATCAAACTTTTCAAATAGAACTGACACAAAACCTGCTCAAACTCTTCCAAAAACCTGAAGAGAAAGGAATATTACCTAATGCATTTTATGAAGTTAACATCACTCTAAAACAAAATAAAAAAAAGACGATATAAGAAAAGAAAATTACAGGCCGATTTCCCTAAAGAACATAGATGCAAAAATTCTTAACAAAATACTAGCAAATCATATCCAATGCCATATTAAAAGAATTATAGGGCAGGCCACGGTGGCTCAGCGGCAAGAACACTTGCCTGCCATGCCAGAGGATCCGGGTTCGATTCCCGGTGCCTGCCCATGTTAAAAAAAAAAAGAATTATATATCATGATCAAGTGGGACTCATACCAGGAATGCAAGGGTGGTTCAACATAAGAAAATCAATCAACATAATACAGCACATTAACAAAGCGAATGGGAAAAATCACATGTTCATATCAATTGATGCTAAAAAAGCATTCAACAAAATCCTGCATCCTTTCCTGATAAAAACACTTCAAAAGTTAGGCAGCGAAGGAAACTTTCTTAATATCATAAAGGGCATAGATGAAAAACCCACAGCCAGCATCATACTTTATGGTGAGAAATTGAAAGCATTACCCTTGAGATCGGGGCAAGACAAGGACGTCCACTGTCACCACTTATTCAACATTGTATTAGAAGTACTAGCTGGAGCAATTAGACAAGAGAAAGAAATAAAAGGCATCAAAACAGGAAGGAAAAAAGTAAAACTTTCATTATTTGCTGATGACATGATCCTATACTTATAAAATCCTGAGAAATCTACAGTAGAACTACTCGAGCTAATAAACAATTTCAGCTAAGTGGCAGGATACAAGATTAACGTACAAAAGTCAGTAACGTTTCTATATACAGGCAATGACCTATCTGAGGCGACAACTAAGGAAAAACTTCCATTCAGAATAGTGACCAGAAGAATTAGGCATCTAGGAATAAGCCTACCCAGGGATGTCAAGGACTTATACACAGAAAATTATAAAAAATTGCTAAAAGAAATAAAAATAACCTAAGATATTCCATGCTCATTGACAGGAAGGCTGAATATCATCAAGATGTCAATCCTACCCAAACTGATCTACAGATTCAATGCAATATCAATAAAAATTCCACAACCTACTTCGAAGACTTGGAAAAACTGGTTTTCAAATTTATATGTAAGGGAAAGAGACCCTGAATAGCTAAAGATACCCCAAAAAAAGCATAAACTGGGAGGTCTATTACTTCCTGACTTTAAAGCTTACTATAAAGCCACAGTAGTCAAAACAGCATGGTACTGGCACAAAGACAGAAAACCTGACCAATGGAATAGAATCGAGAATGCAGAAATTGACCACCAAATTTATGGACATCAGATCTTCAATACAGCCCCCAAATCCACTGAACTGGGACAGAATAATTTTTCAATAAATGGGCATGGAAGAACTGGATCTCAATAGCCAAAAGAATGAAAGAGGACCCCTACCTTACACCCTATCCAAAAATTAATTCAAAATGGATCAAAGACCTAAATGTAAGAGCTATTACCATAAAACTTCCTGAAAAAATATAGGGAAACATCTTCAAGGTTGAGTAATAGGAGGTAGCTTCTTAAACTTCACACCTAAAGCACAAGCTGTGACAGAAAAAATAGACAAATGGGAACTCCTTAAGATCAAAAGCTTCTGTGCCTCAAAGAACTTCGTTACAAAGGTGAAGAGGCAGCCAACTCAAAGCGAGAAAATATTTGGAAACCACATATCAGATAAAGGTGTGATATCTTTTGTACATAAATTATACAGCTCACCAACAAAAGAACAAACAACCCAATTATAAAATGGGCAGAGGAGATGAACAGGCACTTTTCGGAAGAGCAAATACAGATGGCTGAAAAGCACATGAAGATCTGCTCATCTTCCTTGGCTATAAGGGAAATGCAAATTAAGACTACAAAGAAATGTCATCTCACACTTATAAGAATGGTTACTATTCAACAAATAGGAAACTATAAATGTTAGAAAGAACATGGAGAAAATGGAACATTTATTCACTGTTGGTGGGAATGTAAAATGGTTCCGCCACTGTGGAAGTCAGTTTGGTGATTCCTCAGAAAACTAAATACTGAGTTGCCCTATGACTTGGTAATACCAATACTCAGTATATACCCAGAGGAGTTGAGGGCAGTGACACGAACAGACACCTGCACACCAATGTTCATAGCAGCACTATTCACAATTGCCAAGAGATGGAAACAGCCCAAGGTTCATCAATGGACAAGTGGCTAAACAAGCTGTGGTATATACATATGATGGAGTATTACGCAGTTGTAAGGCAGAATAAAGTCTTGAAGCATGTGACAATGTGCATGGACCTTGAGAACATTATGCTGAGTAAAATCAGCCAGAAACAAAAGTACAAATACTGAATGGTCTCACTAATATGAACTAACATTAATGAGTGAACTTGGAGAACTGAAGTTAAGAACACAGGTTATCAGGAGACAGAAACAGGATAGAGACTGGGCAATTGGTGCTGAATGAATACAGACTACGAAACAGGACTGAGTGTAAAAATTCAGCAATGGATAGCACAATACTGCCTGATTGTAGCACAATAATATAAGTACACTGAATGAAACAATGTATGATAGAGGGAGAAGTGTTGAGGGCATGTATGAAATCAGAAGGAAAAATACAGATTAAGACTAAAATGGTATAATTTAGGAATACCTAGAGTGTACAGTAACAGTGATTAAAAATTTAAAAATGTGCATGAGGGAGAACAAGTAAATGTCAGTATTGTTGGGTGTTGGGAATAGATGATGTATGGGAAAAGGTATAATCAATGTAAGCTAGGGTCTATAGTCAATAGTAACACTGTAATATGCTTCCACTGAATGTAAGGAAGGAATTATGCCCAGACTAAATGTCAATAGGCAGGAGGACTGGGAAAGCAGTATGGATTCTTTGTGGAAGAAAAGGAAATGTCTTCAGATAGAGTATGGTGGTGAAGGCATATCTATACACTTAGTTTGGCTTGGATGATGTGTGAATAAAACTGTTTAAAAATGAACAGAGAGAAGTGCTGAAGAAAATGCAGAGAAAGAGATGTTCCTATTCACTGTTGGTAGGGAAATAAGAAATGCAGCCCCTTTGAGGGCAGTGTGGTGATTCCACAGGAGGGTAGGGGTGGGTATGCCATATGATCTTAAAACCCTGTGGTTCAGTATATACCTGGAAGAACTGAGTGTGGAGACATGAATGGACATTTTCACACTGATGTTTATGGTGGCAGTGTTCCTGATTCACAATGAATGAAGGTGGTCTCTTACTAAAGGTACAATTGAGGAAGGGAAAGGGGAACTATGGCGTATACATACAACGGACTACTGAGTGGCCACAAGAAAGATGAAGTTGTGAGGCATGCAACTAGATGAAAGAACCTTAAGAGCAATACACTGAATGAAATGTCAGGGAAAAAAAGACAAATATTATCATGCCTCAATCATATGGACTAACTATAATATAAAAACTTGATGGACTAAATTTGAGAACATGGGTTATCAGGTTGGCACTTGTAAAGGATCCTAGATTGTAAGCTCTTACAGCAGTCAGATATATTCATTAGGTGTAACTGTCAATTCTAAACTCTGAGATACTGAGCTTTTTGTATATAATAAGGTCTTTCCCAGAAACTTTGGGTACCTGTGTGATACCTGAGACTCAGAGTTAGAGCTCTGAAGCTACGAAAGTAGGCAGTATCCCATACAGGAATGTTCAGACTTCAACTAGAGATATGAATGAAGCTGATATGGATAGGACTAAGGTTTACTAGAAGACTGGGTAAAAGACGATATCATCTGTATTTTAAAACCTCAGGACTTCTGGGTGAGACTAAAGGGTGAGTTGTTTATTTGGTGCAAATTTTATATTTTGGATAGTGCATTTTCTAATTTAACTTATACGGTCAGTTTAGTTGAACACCGTAAGTACATGGAATCTTGAATAAGGCATGAGATTTTGTTGGTTAGTATGATGCCCCAATAAATCCCAGAGTGATTTGGGCAGTGAATAAAGAAGTATTTGCAAAGTCCTCTTGGGGGAATGGGGGAAACAGAGGAAATATTCAACTTTTCCATTTGGAGAATTTCTAATATTCTCACAAGCAGTGGGGATAAAACCAAATCAATAGGCTGAGCCTATAAAACTTATTCCTGCAAAGAACAGGTGAAGCTTACTTAAAATTATGCCTAAGAGTTGTAAGAGTCTATGCCAGAGAACCTCTTTTGTTGCTCAGTTGTGGTCTGTCTCTCTAATCCAACTCAGCATGTGAACTCACTGCCTTCCCTCCTACGTAGGACATGACTCCCAGGCGTGTAAATCTCCCTGGCAACATGGGACAGAAATCCTGGGATAAGCCAGGACCCAGCACCAAGAGACTGAGAAAGTCTTCTTGACCAAAACGGGGAGAGAAAAAAATAAAGTGTCAGTGGCTGAGAGATTTCAAACAGAGTTGAGAGGTTATCTTGGAGATAACTCTTATGCATTATATAGATATCCCTTTTTAGTTTATGGTGTATTGGAATGGCTAAAGGGAAGTACCTGAAACTGCTGAGCTGGTTCTAGTAGTCTATATTCTTGAAGACCATTATAGAAAGATACAATGTTTACAATGTGATTGTGTGATCATGGGAACCTGTGTCCGATGCTCCTTATATCCAGGGAATGGACAGATGAGTAAAAACTATGGATATAAATAAATAATGGGGGGAAAAGGGTAAAACACATTGGGTAGATGAAAACACTAGTGGTCAATGAGAGGGAGGGGTAAGGTAAATGGTATGTATGAGTTTTTTCTTTTTTAGTTCTTTTTCTGGAGTGAAGCAAATGTTCTAAAAAATGATCGTGGTGATGAAAAAACAATTATGTGATGATATTGTGAGCCACTGATTGTGCACCATATACAGAAAGTATGTATGTGAAGATTTTTCTCAATAAAAAAATTTAAAAAAAAAAGAATTGAAGAAAAAATGAAGTATCACAGATTAACCTCTTCTCCATAGTCATATTAGTCACCACTCATTGAGTGATTATACCTCCAACACTCTATTAAGCACTTTACATACATTATCCTTTAGTCCTTAAAACAGTCCTGAAATAGGTACTGTCACTACCCCCATTTTAATGTGAGGAAACCGAAACACAGGAAAGTTAAGTAAATTGCAAAGGAACTATGTGGAAAAACAGGATTTAAACTCAGGCATTTTGACTTCAAAGCCCAGCATTAACCAGTAGGTCACACTGCCTCCAAAACACAGCTTTACTCTTGATGAGCTATTAGTAGCAATCTCCCCATTTAAACAACATGATATCTTAAACCTCAGTATGTAGTCAATATCAGTTTTACTAATACTACTCAAAGCCAAGATTAATAGTCGATGGGTAACTAGCTAGATTCAAGTTGCCATTTGGTTTTAAATTGGATAGTTTAATAGTCATGACAACCAAATTACTTCTGATTGTAATTCAATCTTTAAGGAAGTAAAAAAAAAAAAAAAGGACTGATTGACATTTGAGTAGACACCTGAAGAACATGAGGAAACAGACTACACTGACATCTGGGTAAAGACTGTTTCATAAAAAGGGAATTTTAAGGAGAAAGATGCTGAGCTAAGAACATGTCCGGTGTATCTGAGGATCAGCAAGGATGGTAATGTAGCTAGAGAAGAATATGTCAGAAGAGAATGGATGAGAGAAGAGAAATAAAGGCATCAGGTTAGGCTTTGCTCCAGGTGAAATTATGAACTAGTGGAGAGATCAGCATGGAGTGAAATGACCCAGCTTAATTTTTAAAAGATAATTCTTTTCAAATTAGACTGGGTATAGGGGAAGGGGAAGGTGGGATAGTAGTTAGGAAGCTGCTACAATGTAGCGAGATGATGGGGGGATACTAGCAGGGCAGGAGGAGTAAGTGAGTAGATTCTATATATGTTTTGAGGTAAATTAGAATGTGCTCAAGGACCTAATGTGGGGGTTCAGGGAAAAAGAATATGGATAATTACAAGCCTGGTGGTCTGAGCGGAATTTAGAATATGTATACATATACGTATGTATAGCTGCTCCAATACACCATAAACTACTATATATTTGTGTGTGCATGTGTGTATATATATACACACATATATAAAATACAATTTTTTACTAACAATGCCAATCTGAAATATTTTACCAAAGCCAGCAATTTACTCAAACTAATGATATCACCTGTATATGACAGAGGTCTGGTATTAGTAATTTGCCGTGCTTTCATCGCTTGTTGTTGTTTTTCCAGAGCAGCTAACATGTCCCCCAAATCCAGCTGCATAGGTGTTTTATTCTTTTTCCCAGCTGCTTTTGATAACGCTTCCTGCAAGAGAACATGAAAACATTTATTTTCTGAGTGTAATATAAAAGTGGCAATTTAACACCTATCACTCCTTTGTCCAACAATCCAAACCTAGTAAACAAACTAACACATTTATTAATGAGGATGAATATATACCTGTAGTTTTTTTTGCTCCATACTTATTTCTGAATATTCTTGAGCTGTGGCAAGGGCTGCAGCTAGAGCCTTCTTCTTCTGACTTTTTGCACGCTTGGGAACAGAGGTGGTAATAGGAATTGGAGTCTGAACTATATTAATTGGTGAGTTTTCAGGTAAATCATCCAACTATGATAACCAAACAAAAATATTTGTTAGTGAGCCCACAAAAGTCACAGAGGAATACCTGAGACAAGAGATGCACAACAGAGATGAGATGGGTTTTAGTATAACTGATCACATATCTACAGGAAGTAGATGGCATAATTAAACTGAAAAAAATACAAATTTTCTGATCAAATGGTCAAACTTGGCATTGCCAACAGTGGGATGGCCTGACATTATCCATCAATATGGTGTTCCTGTTGGAAATACGTGGCCTCTTCTAGTAATGAGGAAATACAATTCAGAATACGAAATGTTCTACCAGATAACTAGCCTAGATTCCTTACAGGGTTCAATGTTATAAAGAAGAGACTGAGAAATAATGAAGAGACAAAACAGCTTGATGCAATGGGTGGTGCCTGAGTAAAAACAAAGCAAACTATTTCAAAGGAAAATTTTGCAACAATTAGGGAAATTTCAATATGAACTGGGGGTTAAATTATGTAATTTAATTAATGACAGAACTGTGGAGCTCATGGAAAACATTTTTCTCAGGAGATGTATACTAAAATATTAAAATTAAAAATACATTCTGAAAAAAGTTAACGGAATTCTATCTCTGACCAATCTACCTAAGCTCCTCTCCTTTAATTTTAATTACTTAATGACACCAATTTCTAATGCTGGAAAAGTTTAAGAAATCTATTAGGCCATAGACTTACATTACAGGATAGCCTATTATAAAGATGCATGCACTGCTTCTCCAATCTATACAATGAGCTGCTTTAATGTCACATCATACTCAAAACTTTTGCGATTTTATTACATATCCCATCGTCTTACATTTTATCTCATCTGATCCCACAAAACTGGGAATCAACCACTTAGTAAGTTTAGTTGTAGTCAATCTCTACTTAAATTATTAGATATTAGGTTTCTTGGTTAGCAGTTAAGTAACATACCCAAAGTTGCTCATATCAGGAGCTCTGAAATACTAGATCAATGCCTTTTTCTCTCTGCCATGCTGCTCCACATGTGTTTAGTGTACTTATCTTTAATTTCTATTTTTTAACATGGCCATATTTTAAAAGATGTTCTGTTAATGCTTATCTCTTTAAAAAAAAAAAAGTCACTTACTACTTTTGAAGAGAGCTTCTGTTGAATATTCTCATCTTTAGCATTTCCATTTTCATTTAGTTCTCGAAACTCATCTTCACCCTGAAATAGTCTCACATGTTAAGTAAAACAGAGTTCAAGGCAATAAACTCCTAAGAAACTTTTTAAAATATCTGAAAGTAATAGAAAATAGAAAAGATAATTTTTTATTTTAATACTGAACCACTTAAAGTCAGTCTTAAAAAGGAAATGTCATTTCTCACACGCTAACACACAAATTAATTTAATTATTCAAGGTTGGGGCATATCCACACACATTCATCCCTTGGATTTCTGTATCTACCATTCTGTTTTTATTAACTATTCCCTACTAAGATAGATAAGTAATTGAAAAGAAATTGAAATAGGATTTCATCACATTTAACCCCGTTTAGAAAAGTCCTTTTTAAAGAACTGGTTTTCTGATCTCTGCCATCCTAGAAAGTTTTTTTGTTTGTTTTTTTACTTATTATTTTTCATTTCCAAATGTTCCATACAAACATTCAATACAGGCCATTCCATTCTTGGAGATGCCAAGTTTGACTACTTGGTCAGTGCCTTTACAAACACTTTAAATAGGTATGTAATATGCATTTTATTAATGCATTTTCTGCCCCACATTACTTTATACAACTTTTTATGAATACATTTCCTGCTCCATACCATTGTTTACGATTTTTATCAGTAAGGATAAAAGTTAAAAAATCAAAATTTAAAAATCTGTTCTATGCAAATTGTTTAATATGCTCATGAAATTATACCATTATATCTTTAATTAAATGTAAGTATGGAAATGATCAGATGGTTGGATGCAGATAGTAAAATTACCATGTTTGGATATTGAAAGAATAATTGAGATGTACTTTCAAGTACTTTGGACCAATTACCAAGCTTATATAACATATATTCAAACTCCATCCTCTGGCTTGAAGCAAGTTTTTCCAGTTTGATCCCCATCAATCCATTATATAGAATACTTAACCCAACTTACATGAGTCACTCAGATGAGTTACCTGTTAATCACCATCTTGACACAACCAAATTCCACTCATTCTTTAAAAAACATCCCAAATGTTATCCTTACCCTGCCCCAGACCCAAACTGACTTTACTCTCCTTTCAAATCCAACTTCAATCACTTAAGTATTCAATATGTACATATTTATATTCCTCTACAACACAGAAGCTTCCCTAAGGGAAATCTGTCTATTCACCTTAATATATCATTCAATGTACCTTAATTTACACATATAACAGGCCCCAACAAAAGTCAGTTCAATGAACAAACAACAAAAATGTTGCAACTTGGATATAAACTGTCTATAAAAAGTAAATAGACTTTGCTTCTTCTTCTCCAAGATTTTCCTGGCTGGCAGTACAAGTTACCTAGACTGAATTATTCAAATTTTAAAATCCTGTCAATAACAACAGCAAACATTAAGAGAAAGTTTAATACTAGGTAAAGTGACATGAACTCAAGTTCTACCCTCCATGTTACCTCAAAATGATGAGCACACACGACAAAAACTTGTAAAAATAAACATTAAGAAGAAAATTAATGCCTGACTAAGTATAACCAAGACAAATAAAAATGAATCAATCATTCAAGTATTTTATGAAGTGGAGTCATATGTTAAGATGTAAAAGTACTTATACATTTACAATGAGAAAAATGAACTTCTTAATGTAACATTTTACAAACAGACTTTTAAAAAATACCTCAAAATATAAAGACTCAGAATTCGGGTCGCCTCTATGGGATTGACTGGAGTTTAACTGCTTATTATCTTGTTTCTTTTGTAAATTCTGTCTTCTTTCTGAAGAAGTACTGTGTCCTCGGCATCTGAATCCAACCTTAAGTAAACCACAGAGAAGAGTGGGAGGGAACATACCTTATTATTTTTAAGCAAATGTTTTATTGAAGTATATGATATATAGGGAAAAAGATAAAGTGTACAACTCAATGAAGTTCTACAAAAGGTATAATTATTTTAAAAGATGAAAGCTTTTGACAAAAAGGTAATTACAATATGGAAAATACGAAAATGTCACAATGCATATTATGTTTCGATTACACTATTATAAAGTCTTATCTGCAGTTTTGTTTAGTAAAAACAAAATTCCTATTTAATACCTATTACACTTAAAACTATTTAATAACAATCCTGTTTATAAGAAAACAAATCTACTTAAGAGAATAAAATTTTCACTCTATCACATAAATTATTATCCTATTAACAATTTGGCAAAATGATCAACTGCTATATGGGCTAGAAAAAAAAATACTAAACATTTGAAGGATCATAATATATTTCTTTTAAGTACATTAAATACCTGCTTTAACCAGGACACTTAAAAGACCTGAAATATATGAGCTTCATTATCAGCCACCTCAAAATTCTAGTAAACAGAATTTGAGGCAGACCTAGAGAGAAGGAGCTGGTACACAGGCCTCTGACACCAAAATGAACATATGCGCACAAAGACCTGGAACCCACAGGCAATTCCTGTGCAGCCACTAGTCTGATTACTCCAAAAGTAAAAGACCTGCAGATAAGAAATGGAAGTTTTTTTTTTTTTTTTTTTTTACTCTTTTGGGAAGTAGGCTGAATGATAGGGCTAAAAGCCAAAAGATAGTCATATAGAAAATTTAATTCTTTCTTCAGAAAATGTACTGTGACCATGATTTTCAGGGGACTAATTCCTATAAGCTATAAGCACCTGCTAGGAAACTGGATAATTTTCAAGCTATTGGTTTAAAATATTCACCTCATTTTAAAATAAGCTCATGAACATGGATAGAAATGGACAGGTGAATATATATGTGATAAAGCTTATCTGGTAAAAAAAAAGTAAAGAGTGTACTAGCTGGTAGCTATATATATATGGGTTTTCACTAAAAACTTGCAACTTTACTGCATGTTTCGAAATTTTCATAATAAAGTATTTTTAAATTTGCTCATGGAAAGAGGAATTTCACAAAACAGTGGTAAAACAAATGCAATTTACAATGTGAAGGAATCAAGGAAACAACTGAATTGACATAATTTAACAATGAAATGAATACTACTACTACTAACTAATAAAGACAAGTAAATGCAACAGAAGTAATAATTCTTGAATACAGTTCTTCAACTTCTTTGTACAGTTACTGCCACAAAAAGGTAAATGTAAACCTGACCTTCAAACAAAATTATAATCATTATCAAAGTTAGCCCTGTTGTTGTAAATCAGAGTTAGTATACATGTATTATGTATTATGTTGTTACAAATACTAAAACTATTTTCTTCAAAAACATGCAACTTTGATTCCTAAACTTGGAGACATAAAGCTTCATGATTAAATTAAAACACCCAAACTAATGGTCTCAACAACGTTCATGAGGCCCAAATATATGAGATTCCAATTATTTCCTGGAATAAATAATATCATGACACCTAAATATTTATGAGTTTTACAAAAAAGAATGCTGTTGACAGAAAGTAGAATAAAGCAAAAGCTTCAGCTTCAGATACTTGTATATATACAACTTCTGAAGGATAGAAAAATAAGGATGACTAAAAAATAGGAAGACAAGCTATTTTTGCATAGGAAGAATTAACTCTCCTTAAGTTTACAGATTAATTTAATGACCAATATAACAAAATAATAAAAAGTCAAGAAATCAATTCCAATTATCTATGGAAATTTAATATATGATAAAGGTAGTTATATCAAATTAGTGAGAAAGAGTTATTTTCAAGAAGCCATTTTGGGAGCTTTGGGTAGCCACTGAGAAATACAAAGTAGGACCCGTATTTTATAACATAATCCAGGATAAACACCAAATGAATTAAAGACTTAAATATAAAATATAAGAGCAGGGCAACGATGGCTCAGTGGCAGAGTTCTTGCCTGTCATGCCAGAGACCCGGGTTCAATTCCCAGTGTCTGCCCACATAAAAAATACATATATCTCTAAGAACAAAAACACACTAGTAAATCAAAGGCAAATTACTTTACAAAAATTTGCAAGACTTCTAACTATGATTTAAAGTTAGAAGCCATTAAAAAAAAAAGGCCAATAAAGTAAATTTATAAAAATAAACTTCTTAATGCCATTTAAAAAATAAATTCTGGCGTGGCAATAAAGAAAAAGAAAAGCAGAAAAATAAAAATAAAAAGATCCTGGCAAAATATTTACAATTCATATTATAGACTAAAGGCTCCTAGAAATTTTAAGAATGTGGTGAGAACTTAATCAGATTGATTTTAAACCGTACAAAAGAAAAGAAATAGTTCGACATTCAAAAATGGACAAAGGATACGTCCATAGATAAGTCCACAGAAATTGGTATGACTTGGTGATATTTACCAAAATAAGAGATTCATTTACATTTTAACCCAGCAGTCCCTCATGTAGGAATTTATTCTACTGTTACACACCTTTACTAAATGACATCGCAGCATGTCTGAATAGCAAAGGTTTGCAAACAACACATGTTCATAAATAGGACTACAGATATCAATTAACAGTTTATCAATACAATGAAATAATAAGCAGTTAAAAATAAAAGTGAGGAAGCTCTCTACAGTTATATGGAAATGTCTTCAAGATATATTGAGAAAAGCAGAGTACAGAACAAAGTATATATGCTACTTCTTACATAAGAAAAGGATTAAAATGCCAGATATGCATTTGTATTTACTTACAATCATGAAGAAATCTGACAAAATACTCAAAAAACTAATCAAAGGAAGGGTAATGGACAGAGGAGAAGGCAAAGGGAGGCACAGGTGAAAAGGAGATTTTTTTCATTGTATACCTTTTTCATCTTCTATTTTTCAACCTATTCACAAAATACAAATGTTTTAAAAGATTGAATTATTCAGATTCTTTCCACCATTAAAATTAAAGATACATTAGAGTATAAAAAGAATCTGTTCTAGCAAATATAGACACTTAAAAATCACTATAATTAAAACAGCATGGTACAAAAATCTCTTAAATGGAACAAAACAGCTGAGAAACAGCACTAGGATATAAGAAATTGGCAAATGATTAAAATGGCAGTATAAATCAATGAGGAATGAATGGATTCCAAAATTAGGAAAACTGATTAATGACTTTAAAAGTCTACATCTTATGTTACAGCAACCATGCATCAAAATAAATCTAGATTTTTTAAAGTCTTGAAACATTATACTACAAAAAGGTAGTGTAACAGAAGTTGAGTATGATTTCTAAAAGACTTTCAAAGCCTAAAAACAATCTTAGAAGTTGCAAGAGGGAGAAACATTTTGACTTAAACAAAGGAAAAAAACATTTTGAATGTCAAAAGTCAAACAAATAAATACTTCAGAAAAGTGCAAGTAGTACAAATCACCATCAGAAGAAAAGAAAAACACATTGCTAAACATCTGACTCCAGTTTTTCTTTTGGAATGAAGAGGGATATAAAATAAACAAAACTTAACACACACATATATTCGTATAATTTTCTTTTTTGTTCTTCTACCATTTCTCATCAGTTTTGGGGAGAGATAAAATGTTTTTCCATTCCTGTCTTATTTTTTCTCCAATGAGCTGCTTACTGATACCAAAAGCAACAGTACTTAAGACTGTAAACTTGGCAGGACTAGTACTTACAAGCTCAGCTTAAAATTTCAGCACTAGATTTTGCTAGATTGCTAGATTTTTGTTTACTGAATCTATATAAATGACTCCTGTTTTAGCTCTTTTATTTTTAATCAAATAAAGCTAGACTGCCTCACAAGCCTGACAGACAACGACTCATTTCTGTAAAAGACCACAAGGAAGAGGGCATTATTCTGCTGGTTTTCCTGACTGTCTACATTAATATTTAAAGTACATCTGAAGTCTTTCATTTCAGGGAATTAAAGGAGCATGAAAGAATTTAGCCTATTTTATCCATTAGTAATTTGGTACTAATTTCAGTCAATCTGTAAATCTACTCATACGATAACCTTAATACCTGAACTAGATTTAAGAAATCCAGGAAACCTGTCTAAAAAATGAAACGGAAATATACATAGCAAATAAAGAATTCTCTGATTTCATAGACAAGCAACAGAGGAAAACACAGGGTTACTGGCAGTTCATGGCAATGTATAACTGACTATGCGCTCTTACAACTAGAACCTTGCTTCCCAATTCCAGGAAGCCGCCTAGTCTGGTTACATTACGGTACAAGGAAGCCATCACATGACACTGCCACTACCACAGAAGGGTGGCATGTAGCCATTATAGTCAAGTAAAGGCATATAGACATATCTGGAGTACTGAAGTTCAAAAACTCAATATTTAAAGCATTAAAAATGCTTGAATTTTTTATACAGTGGTAGGAAATAGTCACGACAGATGAAATAAGTACCCTTTTCAAAATTCTGAAATATTCAAATACACAGAAAAGTAGGAAAATGGTACAATGTACACACATATTCCCAACACCTAGATTCAACATTTTGCTATTTTTGTTTCATTATCTAGTTATTTATTGGCTAAATAATTTTAAAGTTACTTTACCACTAAATAATTTAATATGCTTCTCCAAAAATTAATGGTACTATCTCTCATAACCACTACACCATGATAATAACTAACAAGTTTACAAAAGCTCCCTAACATTCATCCTCTCACACCGAATCAAATTCCTCCAACCTAATTAAAATTACCTGTGAATTATTTCTTTGTTCTGTTTGCCTTCCACCTTTAGAAAAGGTCTGATTTTTTTCCAACCATGGTTTTTTCTGAGTTCCCTGGCAAGTTACATTGGACCAATTTACACCACCTGCAACATATAAGATTTAAAAACATATTTACTGACAAAAGATGCCAAAACCTAAACTATTGCCCTTTAACTTGTACTAAAATTCAGTCACCATAAATGTAATAGTGGAACATTTTCTATAAAATTTACATAGTATTCCAGTTTTTACTAATACTAGTGCAATTTTACAGAATACCTCCAGCTGGCATTTTCTCAATTTGATCAACAAAATTGTAATTTCAAATTAATTCTTTGGAAGAGTTTCAAAATTTTTGCATCATCATCAAGTTTCATGCTTTGAAGCAAATCTCTGACATGGACAAGAAAGAAGGCATAATAAGTAAAGAAAAACATTATGCAGAAAAAAAGTACCTGAACATATAGATGATTCCACATGCTAAAAAAAGAAAAGAAAAGACAATTATTTTCTAATTAGGAGTTAGCACTAAAAACTTTGCAAAATGTTTCACAATTTAGCCTACTGCGAAGCGTGCTTATCACAATAATAAAGAACATTTTTCATGTTAATAATAAAATATACAAAAGGCATTTTAACCATCCTATTATTACAGGAATTATTTTTCAAAATAGATATATAAGACTTTAGTAGAGGACACAAAGGTAATACTAGCATAGATGACTAATAAAGAAATTGAGATTTTACATACATTGATGGTCCCAGAATCGGGGTTTCTCAAAGCCCCCGCTGTAGGCTGGTTGTTGTTGTGTTTGGGGCTGCAGTAACCACTGTCACTGTCAATATCAGCTTCACTAGCACCCTGCTCACTAGAGGATTCAGCAGTGGGATGGGATGCTCTTCTCCTCCTGCCTTTTGACTTCCAGAGCATCGTGGAAGTGCTCTCCGAAAGAGACTTGTTAGCAATGTCTGATGGGAAATCTATAAGGCAAGCAAGGTGTAACAACTCTTTGTGGTGACCAAATTTATATATTCTTGTTAAATTATTATTAACAAACATTGCAAGAAAATACATGTCTACCTTTGTAAATAGAAAGAGGTGAGAACTTTTTGAAAAGATCATTTAAAGGTAGGATATTTCTGATAGGTTTTTTATAACATGTTTTTATTAAGAAAGAATAAAATATTTTTATAATTGAAATAATAACAGAAGCACCTATGTACCCATCACTCATTTAAGAAAGAGAACACCACCAATCCTTTGAGGTCCACTGTGTGCCCCCTTTCATCACCGTATCCTCTTCCTCTCCAGAGGTTACTTCTATTCTGAATTCTGCTTATCATTTCCTCACTTTTCTTTACAGATTTACTAGTTCTGTATTTCTAAAACATAAATTAGGTAATGCTGTAGTTTTTAACTTAATAAAAATGAAATCATATGTGTGTGTTCTTCTGCGATTTGCTTTCTCTCCTTTTTATCAGTTTTGAGATTCTAATGCATGTTGCTGTAATTCATTAATGTCAGTGGGATCAAGATTGCATTTGTATGAATATACCATAATGTATTTACCCTGTGTACCACTGATGGGACACTTGGGTTGGTTTTGGTGTCTACTATTCAGAACAACACTGTTATGAACATTACTGTACTTGTACATGAATGTATACACTGTGCATGGGAAAGATCCTCTAAGGTAATCTGCTAGGACTATATGCGCTTACTCAACTTAAACTGGCAATAACAAGTCTTTCAGAAGTGGTTAAAACAATTTACACTCCAATAGCAGAATACAAATATTCCTACTGATTCAAGCATTCACAATTACTTGAAACTGTCTTCCAGCCTTTAATTTTTGCCAAACTATTGGATATAAAAAGGGCTCACTGTGGGTTTTGTTCGTATTTTCCTGCTTAATAACGAGGCCAAGCATCTTTTCTGATGTTTTTAGCCATTAATGTCTCTTTTCCTGTGAAATACTTATTAATTTTCCTTTTGGATTGTTTGACTGCTGCCTAGTTTTCTACTGGATTATTTCTTATTTTTGTATTTCACAAATTGGAACCATTATAATTAACAGTCAAAAAACAAAATCTCTTAAAATGTTCTTCCAACCCAACAGATCATCAGTTTCTCTTTCTCCATATATCTGCCCAAACATAATTTTTATATGGCATTAATAACGATTTTTTAGCTCTGCTTAAATTTTTTTTTTGGGGGGAGGGGGGGGACATGGTCCAGGAATTGAATTTGGGTCTCCCACATGTAAGGTGAGCATTTCACTGAACCACCGTGCACACCCTCTGCTTAACACTGTATCATTTGCTATGACCAATCTACATGATGATCATGTATGCTGGCTCCATATTATTCTATTAAAGGGATCATTTTGACTCATCACCTGCTACTAGACACTGAGAAGGTTTCAGTGTTTTTGTTATATAGCTGCAATGCGCATCTTTAATCAAATAGCACTTTTTCTTTCAAGGAGAAGATTTCACTTGGATACATTCAGAGGAGTGCAATGACTGGGTCAAAGATACAAAAATTCCTAAAGTCCTGCCAAATCGTTTTCCCAAGAGGTTTTATGCTAAAGGTTTTATCCTAAAGGTGCTGTATACTAGGACCTAAGGGCAAGGTGGGATTGATCATTTATTCATATGAATTCTTTGTATGTCCTCACATTAATTCTTTGTGAGATATGTGCATGGTGAAAACCTTTTCCAAGTCTGTGAGTTGTTCTTTCTCTCATTGAGGTAAATAGAAATTCTTAATTTTAGAAATAGTTCCCCTTCCTGCGGTCATAAAAATATCCACCTATATTTTCTTCTACATCTGATTTTCCCATTTAAAACTTAATCCACCTGGAATAGACGTGCCTAAGATATAAATTAGAGATCTGTCATTTTCCACATTTCCACACACTGTGGGTCCGTTTCTGGGCCCTGTTGCCTATTTTGTGTCTACTATAATGATGTCATAAACAGTAGGAACTAAGATGGTTCTCTAAGTCTGTTAAACTTAAGGCTTTTTAAGTACTTTTCCAGGCATGTGCTGGCTCTTCTCAGACCACTGCACCTCTATTTTAGAATTAGTTTGTCAAATCCCACAAAAATTCTTTTTAGAATTTTGACTAGACTGGCATTAAATCTAAAAACTAACATACAGGAAACTGAATTTGCATTATCAAATCTCCCTACATGAACTTGATATTTAGGGTTTTTTAATGCCCTGCTATAAAATTTTACAACTTTCTAATTTTGTTTGTTGGTGGCACACTAGAATGCAATTAACTTTTGTATATTATATCTAGCAACCTTACTAAACTCTATAATACAAGCTTGTGTTCAAATGTAAAAAATATTACAAATGGAAAGACTTTTTTTTAATTAATATATTTGTTACAGTTCATGAAAAAACATTTTTATAATTGTACAATTAACTATAGTGCATCATTTCTAATAACAGGGTCTACTGTCTGTATTGTACAGGGTATAGCTGTTATTCATAGGTTTGGTTCAGAACTATGTTAAATATGGCACAGAAAACATTCTAAGGTCTTTTTATAAAGATGTTACAGGATGTCAGGATGTTTATTTTGAATAGTTTAATTCTAGTTATAGAAACAAATAAAATTTTTATTTCCACCAAAAAAAGTCCCTCAAAATTTTAAATTTGTTTGATTTTTTTAAATGTTATATGCAAACTAAAATTTCCCCTTTTAGATACATTCAAATATATCATTCAGTGCTGTTTATCACATTTACAATGTTGTGCTACCATCGCCACTATCCATTACCAAAACTTTATGGTCAGCCAAAATAGAAACTGTACAATTTAAGTATTAACTTCCCTATTCCCTACCCTCAACCCAGCACACAATAACCTATTTTCTAGATTCTGACGCTATGAAATCACTAATTTTAACTATTTCATATTATTAGACACATTTCTTTAAACTATACTATTTAATTCTATCTGTGATTAAATTAACCCACAGAATCTTAAAACTAAAGAATTAAAACACTAAGAGGATGTAAAAACTTCTATTCATATCATGCCTTTATCTTCTTATTATCTAATTCTTATGCTTCAGAAGGACATCTTTGTGGTCATCTTAATAAGCAAATTAAAAAAGGTAATTTTTAAATGAATTCCCAGGTTTGAAAGTATGTAGAAATGGGTCGACTATGACTTGTAATATACACATCACGATTCTTTTCCATTACTACTTCAGGCATTTGTCAGTCTGTTCATCTCACTGCTTTATGCCCTACAAATCATACAATGATTGTACTATCAGTGAGATTGTTTTTTAACGATTCCCAGACCATTTCTCTGCAACTAGTGCATCTAAGCAACTGTAAAAGAATAGATGCCCAAAAGAAAAGGTAGAGTCCAAATAAAAGAAGTATAAGCAACCTTAGTCATTTCAACCCTAACTTTATTTAGCAGAGGCTGTAGGGGGATAAAAAGCAACTGTGCCTTTGAATAGATCAAATTCTTGGTCTTAGATCACAAAGATTTTCTATTAGTGTCAACAACAATGGTGAAAATCATTCTATAGATACTAAACTGAGATCAGAGGTGTGGTAGTTAGATTCAGTTGTCAACTTGGCCAGGTGAAAGCACCTAGTTCTGTTGCTGTGGACATGAGCCAATGGTAGGTGAATCTCATCTGTTGCTAATTACATCCGCAGTCAGCTAGGAGGCGTGTCTGCTGCAATGAGTGACGTTTAACTTAATTGGCTTGTGCTTAAATGAGAGAACGCAATGTAGCACAGTCTAGCAGCTTGGCATTCCTCATCTCAGCACTTGCAGCTCAGCCCGGGCCCTTGGAGATGGAGAAAGAAATCACCCCGGGGAAAGTTGTTGGAACCCAGGGGCCTGGAGAGAAGACCAGCAGAGACCATCCTGTGCCTTCCACGTAAGAAAAGAGCCTCAGTGGAAACTTAGCTGCCTTTCCTCTGAAGAACCAACAAAATAAATCCCCTTTTATTAAAAGCCAATCCATCTCTGGTGTGTTGCATTCCGGCAGCTAGCAAACTAGAACAAGAGGTATAAATTGGAATTCTGTGATATAAACGGGAAAATACCTAAAATATTCTAAAAATATTAATTCCTGTTTATTACCAGGATAATTTTTTTTTTTAGGTGTATGGTACAGGAAGGATAATGCTCTTCTTACTTAGTGCTCATACTGTCTTCTAAAGAAACTTGTGAGAAAATTGTACCTGTCTAGTCCGAAGTTTTTACTTGCCTGACAGGATATAAGCGTCATTTCATAGGTTTGGTTCAGATCTATGCTAAAATATGGCACAGAAAACATTCTAAGGTCTTTCTATAAAGACGTTACAGAATGTTAGGATGTTTTTTAGAGAGTTTAATTCTAGTTATAGGAACAAGTACAATTTTTATTTCCACCAAAACAAGTCCCTCAAAATTTCGAATTTCGAAAATGTATGCAAAATTCCATCTCTGATTTCTGCATTCCTCCACTAATCTAATGAGGAGGTAAGGAAACCTCAAACCCTGCTCAGAAGTGTACATAAGCCAGTAAGCAAGTCAAAAGAACATTAACGACTCAGACTACTTTATCCTTATGAACTGACAGGACAAATGGAAGGATGAAAGTATAGAAAAGTGATACAATCCACAACTAAAAAAAATCAATGCATGAAAACAAATTTTTAAAAATAGTGGTATATTAAAGAGAACCCCTGACTTACCAGTTTGCTGTGAAGCATCTACCAGAAGCACAATTTTTGATCGATTATCAGGGCCTGCTGCATTTGTCTCTTTCTGAGTAGCTACATTTTTCACCAGGGGCCTTTTGCTTTTTATGTGTGGTTGTAAAACCTGTTGCTGATTAAGTTAAAAAAAAAAAAAAAGATTCTCAATACCCTAAACATCATAAAACACACATGCATTATAAAATACATCCAAATGTATGTTCCAAACTAGTAAGTCCCAACCCATGGAAAACAGGGTTGTAAGGGTTCCATGAAAATATTTGCAACCAAGCATAACAGGCTAAATAATATATTTACATTTATATACTATTTTTCAAAGAATCATCGATATGAATAACAAAATATGTATTCATTTTTTTAACTTTTTTACTGCATAATATAACATATATACAAAGCAAAGAAAGAAGAAAATAATAGTTTTCAAAGCACTCTTTAACAAGCAGTTACAGGACAGATTCCAGAGTTTGTCATGGGCTACCATACCATCCTCTCAGATTTTTCCTTCTAGCTGCTCCAGAATATAGGAGGCTAGAAGAAATAAATATTTTTTTTATTATCACAATGGACTTTTTTATTTTTTTGCGAAAAATAACATACATACAAAAAAAAAAAACCCCAATAAATTTCAAAGCACAGCACAATTAGTTGTAAAACAGATTTCAGAGTTTGGTATGGGTACAATTCCACAAATTTAGGTTTTTACTTCTAACTGCTCTAAGATACTGGATACTAAAAGAAATATTAATTTAATGATTAAGCAATCATATTCATTTGTTAAACTCTATCTTCTCTGTATAATTTCACCATGACTTTTGATCCCACTCTTTAGGGATATTTGGGCTATGGCCATTCTAACCTTGTAATGTTGGAAGGGACTATAAATAATATGGGGTAGGGAGACGGAACTAGTCAATGTTCTAGAGAGGTTGGGCTCTCTAGGTTTCAAGATTTCTCTGGTCCAAGGACCCATCTGGAGGTTGAACATTTCTGGAAAGTTACCCTAGTGCATGGAACCTTTGTAGAATCTTATATATTGACATAGGTGTTCTTTAGGATTGGGTGGAATGGTTCAAATTCATTTTTAATGTTACTTGAATTTTGTATTTTCTCAATCAAAAAATAATAAATCAATAAATAATAGGATTGTCCTATAAAGGACTGCAAATTTTTATTAAAAAAGATAGTAAAAGGTGGCAACCTAACCCAAGGCTAAAATTTAGTGTTGTGATAGCAAAAATTTACAACGAAATGTGCATCAAAGTTCAAAAAGAAACATAAAAGCTGATCTTTTCCTTATCTTTTAAAAATACGAGAATTCATTGCTTAATAGCAATTAACACAACAGAACTCTGAATTTGACTTCCTACATTCAAGGACTCAGAATGCACTCAGATATCATATTCCTTCCAAATCTGAGCGTTATATACTATTATCTTCTTTCCAAGACTTATTTTCATTTTCAGAGATCCCAAAAGGATTCCCCTTGACCTGGAGTGTTTCCATAAATAAAGACTAAAAGGTTTTCAAAGCAATTTCTGCTTCTTGTTTGTATTTTAATTTGTAAAAAAGTATGCAGGAAAGAGCAAAGCCTATTCACTCAAGAATCCAGGCCTACTGGAAACTAGGAAAAGCATCAACATGTCTATTAAAATGAGTCTAAGAAGTCACTCTGCCTTCTAACATCTCAAAAGTGCAAAGTAGAAATGGTTTTTCTTCTTAGCTTTGATATTAAGGCCTCAATGAAATCTTTCACTGCTAAGAGATAGTTACCTAGAATAAACCTTAGTTCCTTTGTGTTCTGAGGCCTTCATTTCTTTGTCTTTTACTCAATCAAAAGACTGGCCCTGAATAAAAATGGTTTCACACATTTATTTTTCATTTTCTTCAGCCCTAGGAGAATTCTGTGTTCATATAACAGTAAAGAACCCCTTAAGTAACAAAGTATGATTCCTACTAAAAATCGGCAGAATAGCAGCAATGCAGTTGAAGGAATCTAGTTAGTCACAAGTGTTCTTTCCTATAATATCTATGGAAACTTTTGAAAACTGAAATACCCTGGTGTGCATGAGCTCTTCAAGAGTCCATTAGCTATTCAATGCTACTAGTATAGAATACCTACTACCCATTTTAATTAGACACTGTTGATGTCACCATGCAATTTTTATCATTAAATTAAAATATCATTGAAATACCTGTGCATTATATTTATATAAAATTCTATGAAGGACAGGAAAAAAATTATTTTACAAATTATATACACTTGACTATTTTATAAAAGTGAATAGAATGTTTATAGTAAATTCAGCATTAAAAGTCAATCAACATAAGTAGCAAATTACTTATATGAACAGTAACAGAAATATCAAAAAAAAAGCTAATCAACAAGTCACTTACTTTTGGTACCACTGGGCCTCTGTTACTGTTTCTGCTTCGATGACCTGACAGTGGGAAGACCTGTCCAAGTTGATTTGGGCGCTCAGTGCATTCTGTGGTTATAGTATTTACAGTATTTGCGGCTTGAAAGGTATTGGAGTAAGGTGTAGGAAAAGGATGATAGAAACCCATAACTTGGGCACATGGTGCTGGCATCAGCTGGTAATATGCATACTCTGTAGAAACAGGTGGCTGAGTAGATATAATAGGGTAAGCAAGGTATGGTCCAGCAGGGTTGGGACTGGGCTGCTGCCATCGTATATCATTGTTATATAATGGAAATTGTCTGTAAAACCAAATAAAAAAATTATACTGAAAATCTAAAATTAATGCTATGGGAAAATATCAACTCACTGTAACAAAAGAAAGAACAGTATAGAACAGTAGCTACATAATATTTCTGGGAAAGGGACAAAATCATCACTTTATAAATTTATTTGCAATAAGTAAAGATTATGATGTATATGCAAAAAATAATTTAAATGACAGTATAAAGGAATACAACCTGATAGTTTTAAAGCATTCCAAAATGTTTTAATTACTACCGTTCTTATTTGTAACTTTCCCCTCCATCTCCTCAAGATATTTCTGCCTAAAAGTTACATGTCTAGCTGCTAGATCTGCCATCAATGACAGCTTAAAGCTCCCCAATGCCAAAAACTCCGACAGTCTTCTGTAAAAAAAAATAGATCACGGTATAGGGTCATCCTTCACCTTTCAGCACTCGGCTCAGCCTCAGGGCCTCTTACACTTCTCCCATATTCCCCTAACCACTTGGCCAAGTGCAGCACTTTTCCTGGCTTCCCTCCTTGGCAATGGAAGCAGGCTCCAGACAAAGGAAGAAAAGAAAAAGGCAAGCTTTTCTTCTGCCATCTTATCCCCAGCATTAGACTTCCTCTAGTGTGGCTCCTATAAAGCACCAGTTAGCTTTACCCATCCCAACAGCACACCTCACTGAAGGTTGCTAATGCAAAGTGAGTGGTCCTGGAAATGGGGAACTAGGGCAGAGCTTTTTCTCACTACTTCCATGACAAAGCAAAATGGAAAAATTACTCAGTACCATAATTCCAAAAATATTTTAAAATAATCTGCTGGCTGGTTTACTCATGAATTCTCAAAGATTATTTGATAAGGCAAGATAACAAATTAATTGTACTGCCATTTTGTCAAATACAATATTCACATCATTAAATTTAGTTTACAAATCACTTAAAACCAAGTCCAACATAGGTCATATAATGCTAACTTCAATTGAGAAGGAGCCCTTGGTTCTTACTCTCTGTCCAAATCTCAAGACTCAAGTACCTCAGAATATAAACTTAAATATTTAACATTTGAAAGGATAGTTTAGTGGCCTCATATCTCATATATTCAGAATTTCTAAAAGAACATGCCTTGGCTGCATACATGCAGAAATACTGATCAGTATTCAGTATGGTTGGGCAGCGTTCTAGAGCCACCTCATTGCCTGGTGCCTCCTCCATTGATCCCAGAATGCCAGAGAAATTTAATTTTTATTATGTGCTGTAATTTGTAAAAAGCTGAAAGTACTTTTATACACCCATACAATGAAATGTATCAATGAAATGCCAATCATTCCAGCACTCTCAGCAGAGTCAGAAAGGTTACGGTAACTATCACAAGTTACACTGTAACCACTACACCACATTTTAGTACAGTGACTATCACAAGTTACAATATAACCACTACGCCACATTTTAGAACACATTTAAATGTTCCTAAAATTACCCTGTAACTAGCACACAAAAGCTAAATTAAACTAGAATCAATAGAGGCTAACTAATGATGAAGGCTTCCAAGTTAAGGACTATCCCTTGGTATCTTATAACTATATGCCAAGGATTGTCTTGGCAAATTATGAAATTAGATGTCTGATCTCAAAAAAGGGTTTCTGTTCACCTCTTTCTGAATATTTCATTCCTCCCTTTGGGCCAATTTATTTCAAACAAATTTCAGGTATTTAACAAAGAATTCATATCCAAAGAACTTCAGTTCTTCTTAAAATGAGAAAATAATCCACGTTAATAATTTTCAAATTTCTACATCATTTGGTTTTATTTACTCCCCTTAAAAAAAAGAGAAATGGTAATGTTTAAAAGTTGGATTTACCAATGTCTATATTTCCCTGGCTACCCACCCCTCCGAAAAAACAAAGAGAAAAAAAAATTACCTATTGGACTGGTTTTCCTGCACAAATGGATAACAAGTAATCAGGTAGCTGGGAATCGGAGTTGGTTCTACGCCAGAGACACTTCCATTATCATTTGGGAGTACCATAGGGATCATAAATGTATCAGGATTCTTCTTCTGGGGAATAAATGGCTCTACTTCAGCTGACAGCTTCACATTCTTCAAAGAGAAGGTGAAATTCATTAATAATAAATGAGCAGAAAAACTTAATACAAATTTGCAATTTGCCAAGAGGGATCAGTCTTTACAAACAGTAACTAAATCTCTTCTCAGTATTCACAAAACATTCAAAAAGAACAGCAATGTTAATTGAAAATAATGAAACAATGAGTAATTTAAACAAAGCCATCAAATCAAATGCAAACTTATAAAACGTTGCATCTTAATGAAATAATTTCTTACATAATCAAAACCGTTAAAACAATCTAGAGTACTAGGAAGTTATACCTCAGAGTTCAAAAATAAAGCTAGAAGTAAGAAAGCAAGCTCTTCAGATAAAACAATATCTTTCAAACTAAAATTTTCATAGGGGAAAAATAATCACTAAACTGAGTTCTGAAAGATAATTGCTTTGTACTGGGTACAATGAGATTACTATCATTAAATCAAAAAGAAGGAAAATATCTAAGATGAAAGAAAAAATAATATAGGGGGAAAAAACTTTTGGTTTACAGTTAAATTGGGGGAAAAAATGAGAGTTACTTCGTTTTCCTAACAAACAATCTGAGCAAACTAAAATAATTCCTAATACATACTCCATTTTAGTTTATAAGAAATTTATAGAGATTTAAAAGACAGAAAAAAACTTAAAGATTTAGAGGTAC
This sequence comes from Tamandua tetradactyla, assembly GCF_023851605.1. Classification (NCBI taxonomy): domain Eukaryota; kingdom Metazoa; phylum Chordata; class Mammalia; order Pilosa; family Myrmecophagidae; genus Tamandua; species Tamandua tetradactyla. The sequence goes on from NC_135340.1 coordinate 63,432,498, forward strand.
AAATATAAGTGACCACACTATAAAATAAAGATCCAAAAATGTCAAGATAAGGGTTACTCCTGAACAGAAAATAAGGCGTTTGGATTGGAAAAGGCAACTAGAGAGCTTCTAGGGTTCCTGACTAAGTTCTATATCCTAACTTGAGAGATGGATGGTTACAAGGGTGTTTACCTTATAACAATTCATTAAGCACTACATCTGTTTTAGTAGTTTTCTGTATTCATTAAATAACAATGAATCAAAGTTTAAGACATTCTGCAAAACTAAAAGCAGAAATAAACATTTTAATCTAAAAAGATATTAAACATAATTTTCAAAGAAATCAGTGAGTAAAAAACAAGCCAATGTTTCAACCACTCAAATCCTCAGAGAAATGGTCCTAACTGCAAGTTTTTCCCCAACAAACCCACTAGGATGGTATTTATTAGATGCCAAAGCATAGTTCTCAGAATAAATTTCAGGCAAGTTTTTTACAAAAGTAATCGATAACAAATCCAAGAAAGTCTAAAAACAAGCTTAATTTGTTCAATATTCAGGCTTTATTCAGAAAAATTAAATTCTCTAAAAACAATCCACTGTGAATATTCAAAACTGTTCGTAAAACAAAGGGGGGACATATATAGCATGGTAATTCAATATCCTTCCTCTCTACTTCGTTTAACTTTGATGTCTACAGTTTTACTATTAGCCAAAATATGAAGCAGATATAGTAATAACACAAATATTTGTGAACTGAAGTTGGTTTCTTGAATTGCAACATAAGAGACAAAACCACTTTTAAATGCTAGTAATATTAATAATTTTCACTCTGTGATATTCACTTGAGCCCAAAACTTATATATATAGGCTATAAAATATCAACCTAATAAATGTATCTCAACGGAGAAAAAAAGAGTCTATTTTCAATGATAATGCAAGATAATGGAAACTTGCTTTACACAGGTCATACATAGTTATAAAAAAGGGAAACAAGAATATTTGAACATCACTAAAAATACAATTCTTAGCGTTTTTAAAAATCACAAAGTCTTTCTGAACACAAGAGAACGCTCTGAACAGTATTATAAACCTAGACTACCAGACAGTTCTTTTCAATGTAAGGAATATGTGTACATCAAATTCTCAATGTAAAATAAAAAAGAACTAACAGTCATAAAGAAATAAAAGAAATTTGGAAATAACTTTTCCTGATCCCGCCAAAAAAATGCTAATTCATAAATTACCTCAGTAACAAAAAATTCAAATTCTGATTCATGTCAAAAGTTGGAAAGAATTTTTTTACACTCAGTTTTGTTTGTACTTAATTATTAGAGTATTCTGAACTTAGACAACCCACTGCTCAACAGATGCCATACATAATTTAGAACTAATGCTGCACATATACAAAGTATTTATCTTTAAATTTAAAAGTTGTATTGGTTTATATTTTAAGTGCTATTCTAGATATCAAAGTTCTACAATAAAATAAAAAACACTGAAATGGCCCTTTGTTTTTAACAAAAAAAGAGAAGCTGCTATAGTCAACAGCTGCACAAACAGAAGATGTCACTAGTAGGAACAAACTGGAAAACTTTATAGTTACTGCTCTGTATGGTTTTAGAAGTTGTGTATTGTGACTTTGGGGCCTTCAGTATCATATATCAAAATGCAGCATCTGCTATTCTCAGACCTGAAAAGTAATGTTAAGATACTGAACTATTCTTAAAATTCCACATAAAAAAGACCACAGAGACAATATGACAAGTAAGCAATGGATTTTGGCAATATTTCAATTACAGTACAGAAAATAAAGAAAAAGTCGTGCATGTAGACAAGAAAATTATGGAAAATTACCTAGAACAGTTATTTTGCACAATTTTATTTCTTAGTTTGACTTTCTGTATTTAGTCACTCTATTTTTGCCAGTATCTGTTTTTTAAGCATCAGAAATTTTACAGTAACGAGCTGTTTCTTTAAAATAAAGTTGTACAAATACTGAATTATATATTACAATGAAGATAGCCTAATTATTCTTGTACTATTATCTGCTTTGGATCAGCATCAGAAAAAAACTTATTTACATTATAAAATTTTTCAGAAATTACTCCAGAATTTTTCAAGTTAATGAAAAATAATAATAATCTCCAGAAATCTGTGTTTGGAAAAACGTTTCAGCAGTTTCACACTCATCTTTAAGTTTGTATATATCAAAGCAAATGTCAATAATAAAGCTTATTTAATGTGAATAATCTAGGAAATCCAAAACATTTATCACAACATGAAACTATAAAAACTTTAGGATTCAAACACTATACTAAAAAAATGCATTAAAATAACTGAAAGTCTTACATAATTCAACAAATGCATTGAACACATGTTTTTGAAAGAATACTGTACTAGACAGGTTAAGGAAAAATGGGCAAACAATACTATTAAGCACACATCAGCAGGGAATGCATACTTATGCTTTCCAAGATGGAGTGTCCTGAACAGTGCAAATGATTTTCTTATATTAAGCAACAGAATAAAGACATCCATTTACAATCAAAACTAAAGTAGGACAAAATTAGACACTCACACAGTGAAACTTCAGTATGTACCACATACCCATGGGGAAAAAAAAAGACTATGGAAGTCTTTCAGTCTTAGTATGTTAAGGTGAAAATATTACATATTAAACATCTCATGGCCAAAGATAAAATAAATGTCTTCTGAAGGAAAATATGGTTACTGCTTGGTTTTCTTGATTGGGATGGCTTACACTGAAAGTAAATCACTTGCCAAAACAGACTGCAGTATTTATAAACAAGTTTTGCAAGGCTTCAGAAAATATTGAGGAAAAAAAAAGTCAAAATTTGATTCTGCCCACTTGCTTTGCTATCTATACATTTTTCCCCCTTTAAAACAAACTTTAATCCCACTTCAAACGTGATGGAACTTTTCTAAGAACAATCCTTCTAGAATTAATACAAGTTTTTGGATCATTTATTAATTTCTTTTTATATTATTTTCTCTCCTGCTTTAATGGGATTTTCCCAATAACTTTTTGTCTTGGATGCTTAATTTTTATTTTCATTCTAAATTGCTTAATAATGAAAGCATTCATGACTATAAATTTACCTCAGACTACAGCTTCAGTCACATAGGTTTCCGTATGTGGTATTTAGTTGTTATTACTTTATTACCTTTTCAACACATAATTCTACTTCTTCTTTCCTCTTTGAGCTAAAGGATTAGGAAAAATGCCTTTTTTAAGTTTCCAAATGGTATTTTCTCCAAATGAGTATCAACTTTTTTCTTGATTATAAAAGCATTATTTTTTAAACTTGGTAAGACATATCATTTATATTCCTATATAAAGGCCAACTATAAGCACTATTGAATAATAAATATTTTACAGTAACTTATTTAGAATATATTCAGTTTGGAATATTGATACTATTTTAAGTTTATAAATTACTTATTTAAAGGAAACAATTATAAGCCAGGTAATTTTGCACCCTCATTAGTGAACAGCACATTACATGAATGCCATATATATTCATTACATATTTACTTCTCTAAAAATAAATGACAGTAGTAACCAATAATTCTGCAAATTATTTTTAAAAATTTATCTAATATTAATGCACTAAATATTAAGCCAATGTTTAATGTGTAAACTATTTGTGATAATACAAAGAGACTATAAATCTCAAGTATTATCGTCTCTAAGACCACTATTTAAAAAAAAATTTTCAAAACACCATCCTAAATTACCTAAGATAGAAACACCAAGCTTTTTTTAAACAAAATGAAGGCCATGATTTCTTCTTCACATCCTTACATCGGCTTTTTTGGGGGGGTGGGGGGGGGGTTATATATTATACCATGTAATAGCAACCTGTTCTTAGAACACTTAACTGTGAGTTAAAATTAAGCTGCATGCTTTGATATAATAGTCTTGGTAAAAGAGCATACTCTCCAGATTCTCTTCTCTAGTATAAAACATTCTTTCAGTCATTATGGCAATTAAGATCATCCATCTAGCACTGCATTCCCAGTAACGTACTTTTTGTACTTTATATAATGTTCCAAGGATTTAATTAGGTCAAAATGAGATGCAGAAAATTTGCATTAAGTACCATTTTTTAAAAAATCAAATGTCTACAAACTGATAACCACTTTGATATTATAATGAGTGTTAGTGCTATACACATTTCCACAAATTCTGAATGTGAACCTACACTGTTAAAAGGAAAAAAACATTTTTGGGGGGAAAATAGAAATTCAGCACATATTCCATATACTTTTTAAATAACCTTTACCTAAAGTCATTTCACCAGCAGAAATATTAAAGTATATTACATCATATTTTTGCCTTTACATTACTTAATGCCATCACAGTACAGTAAATAAAGAATCAAGAACTCCCCAAAGCTGAAAAATCTCCATTCTAGTCCCTATTAAGTGAATGGTTATTAGCGTTTTTTTCATTCATGGACTGTTGACAATATAATGAAAATACTGGATTTTTGGCCCCCCAAAATGCATATATAAAATGAAGCACACTCTTTTCAAGTCAACTACAGAGCCCTAAATTAAATGGCTGTGCTGTAACTAGGCACAGACACATCACTTTTCTGGATGTCAATTTCCTGTGTGTGTGGAGAGAGAGCAGAGAGGAGGTTCAAATTATTCTCCTCTCCTTACGTTTAAGCCAGGGAAGAAGAGGAGGTACTAGAAGGAAAAAAGATAAATATACACGTAGTCACTGGAAACTTTCATGATTTTTCTCAGTCCCTAAGTTTCTATGAGGTTTCCAATGGTTTGGGACTTTGGAAACGTGGAATGAAAGAGGAAGGAGCCCTCTAGTTTAAATAATTTCCTCATAGCACCTGCTTTTATAAAGATAATCACACACAAATAGCTACGCTAAAAGTTACCTTCTAAATAATTAATTTCCTCTAGGATGAAAGGAACCATAAGTATACATATGGTAGCATCACTGGTTACAGTTCTGGCATCCTGGTGACAGACCAAACTGTTTAACCCTTTGATTAGCGAGTGACACATATACAAGGAAATCATTTAAAGACATTCCCTATTCATTTGTCAGGTCTTGAAATCTCAAACATGTTAGACAGCTACACATTTTTTTTTTAATTAAACTGGCTATAGGCAGTATATAGACTACTCTAGGTCTAGAAAATTCTGTATATATTTTGCCAAGTGGCTCCATGTCAATTTTGCTTTGGTAATTTCATGTATCATTTTATAAAACTAGTGTTTCCAGAGTCACAGTCACACAAAGTTTTAAAAAACAAAATTAAAGCCTGTATAAAAAATACATACACAACGAGGAAGCTGGATTTGCCTGCCAAAGAGCCCAATTTCAAATCAAAATCGACTCTAATAAGCTATTATACATAAAATTCAGGAATTTTGGAAAACTTGTCTTATTTATTCAGGCACTAATCATCCCATTTGTAAAATAATTAGGCAAATCACTTGCCTCTCTTTCCTTCATCTGTTTGCCTAGTGAGCCCTAAGCAAGGCCTTCAACAGAAAGGAATGAATTGTGAGTAAACTTCAAGTTCATCAAATTGGACACCATTAAGCCGTTTTGTGTAGAAGTTTGAAAAGTGGAAAATACTGAATCTTCGAGAGGAAAAACTATTATTTTAGATTATTTTTTACACTGTCATTATCCCTGCCTACCTGCGCCAACTAGTATATATTATTAAGAATTTGATACAAATGGAAAAAATAACGAACAAAACAGGACTTCAATGGTACTATTTATCGAATGTAAAAGCGAATTTGGAAATCAACTCCTGCTTTGTATCCTACTCTTCAAATGTAAGTTCGATTTTCAAAAAAAAAAAAAAAAAACACTAATTACAATTTTTGCAAAACAACTGGAAGGAAGAGAACGGGGAAACTGATTGTACTATTTCATACCTTAAGAATACCTCCTAAAACCAAGGCAAAAGCAAAGCTTCACTCAATTGAACGTAGATCTAAAAAGCCTATCACCCTCCTTCACCTGTCGTTATCACACATCCTCTGACGGTCTTTCTGGGTGAGAAGCCTTCAAAAACCCTCTCCACCTTGAAAACACATTCCAAGCCTAAAGGGGAATGGGGAAGGGGGGGGGGGGTCACTGGAAGTTATAAAACCGCACCGGAAAGCACGGACAACTTGGAACCTTCTGGCTCCTTTCGCAAAACCCGGAGGAGAAGGCAACGAGTTCCATAACCCGAGGGGAAACCAGGGCTGGAAAGCTCTCACGACGAAGGTAGCAGCTGAGGAACAATGCGGGAGAGCGAAACGCCACCAGTCTCCCGGGCAGGGAATGTGCCCCCGGGAGGAAGCCGAGGGCTCCAGCCGCCCGGGCCCCTCGTTCGGAGACCCAGGCCCGGCCCGGAAGGATGCAGTGGCACCCAGCCCCCGGCCGAGCTGGCCCAGCTCGAGCCCACGTACCTGGTCTGCAGGGGTTCGGTCCATGGCGCCTGCAACCGCAGCGGACCCGCGTTAGTCGGTGTGGGGAGCGCTTCGGGCCGCTTTCTCCATGGCCCCCCACTCCAGTCCAGATCGGGCTCCGGGCCTCCGCCCCTATCTTGCTGGCCCCAACACCAAGTCCATCTACGCCACTAGCAGAGGAGGCGGCTCCAGCTCAGCGAGAAGGAGGAGGCGGTGCCGGTCTCGGGGCGGGATCATCTGGGACGGAAGCCGAATAGGGTCTAACTGAACGGGAGGCGTAATCGAAAATGGAAGCTCACGGAAGCGGAAAGAGAGGCGAGAGACCGAGAGGGGCAGCGTATAGGGTGAGGGCTGAGTGTGAGAGGTGGGTGAGTGGTGGGTATTGTGAGCCATGGCTGGCCGAACTGGAGGCTGAGACTAGATGATGACGCTCAGGAACTGGGTGCCCCGAACCACGCTGCGATTTGTGCGAGGCTTAATCGTCCCCTGGACTGTTAATTTGGAGGAGTGTCGGGACTCTTGGGAACCTGGGACACTTGGGTTCCAGCCTTTAGAGACCTTCTCGTGATCCGGAACCATGTCACAGTGACGTTGGAAAAACTTTTAGCTGTGCGCTCTACGTAAAATCTTCCTTATGTAAAGATAAAGTCCTTCACAGTACAGAATGACTAACAGAAGGAAATCTAATTAGGAAGCTCCATAATACGTTTCTTTTTGATGCATGGGCTGGAAATCAAACCGAGTCTCCTGCATGGCAGGCAAGCATTCTACCACCAGATTACCTATTACTCTCCACAATGCTTATTAATTAACTTATTCATTGCTTAGGAGCATGCCTATCTCTAGGCCCTCATCCAGGCTAATGTCACCCTTCTCAGAAACCCTGATTTTCCCCAGGGTGTGTATGCCACTACCCAACACATACATATTCTGAAATGTTGCTTTTTTCTGCTGTACTTATAGAATATTCCCTTTATTCCCAGTTCATTAGTTCCTTGAAGGGAGATGGACACTTGTTAAGCATGGCAAAAATACCCACTGTGCATCTCCTCAGACACACCCTCCAACACACACCTTTACCCGGAAGAGCCCTTGCTTGCTGACCAGCTTCGGGATACAGAATCAAAACAGCATATAAGCTAAGTGAAGGAAGAAAATTAGAGGTGGCTGCTGTTTGGGGAACTAGTGTGGAGATCCGCAGCTGGGAATGGGAAAGGGTATTTTAAGAAGTTTGCTTTGTTATGCTTCAGCAGATGTCGGTAAAAATGAATTCCTTTTTCAGTCAGTCTGTGTTCCCCTGATTTTCTTTGAATAGGACTGCATGAAGAGGCTGGTCTGTGAAACTCTTGACTACATTTATGGTGATATTGTCCTGGTGAAAAGAGCTATATTGTATCAAAAAGGCTGACATCAAAGCTGGTGATAGAAACAGTTTGTAAGGAGAAATATTTGTACTTGTACATAGAGACTTATTTAGCTTAACTCTTCTGCCAACACGAAATGAATATCTAAATATATGTACACATATTGAATATATACATACATATATGTACTCACGCACATGTGCAAGTGTTTGAATTGCATATGTATGTATGAATGTCACATGAGCAATTCATGGACTTCATAATGTTAATAAACCTAATGTGCGTCATTGTCCCTATTAGAGATTGAATGAATGATGAGTGAATCTAGATTTGCTCAGAAAAACTAAGCTATTTATAGGGTACAGTTATGCAAACTAAAAGACAATCATCCTCCACAACTGAAAGATAAAAAGAACTCTGGATTGTCAAAATGTCTTCCCATTGGTGGTCTTTAGCCATAACAATTACCCACCATATGAATAAAATGGCACTACCACCATGGCTTTGAGATTATTTCTGCCTCCACCCACTCCACCCCACACCCTCATTTTAGTACTCTCATTGTAACACCAGGTTACTTTAAGAGTAGAACTAGAGAAGGGTGCAGTAGGTGGACCAATACTTCTCCTACCTTTCTGCCACACCATTATGCAATTCTGAATATATTTTCACAGAAATACAGGATTTCATTCATCAGCATTTTCCCAAAACAAAGGGGTCCTTTAGAGTTTTCCTAATAGGATATTTTGCTAAAATAAACTACGTGGCTGGGGTATATTTTCTTAGTTTATAAATTAAATACTTTTTCATGCAAATTAATATCTCAGCATTTTAAAAGAGCAGGACTGGATAGAAATAAACAATTCGTGTTTGACTAAATGACTGATTGAATAAATAACAGAGAAAGGGAAAACCTTCCTTACAGAAGAATTCCAAGTAATATCTGTTGATACTCCCTGCTCCAAGAAATGGAGCTTACTTTTCCTGTCCCCTTTGAGTGTGGCTGAACTAACTCCTTCCAAAGAATAGAGCATGGAAAGGGAAAAACAAATTTTATAATGAAGAAAACTGGCAAACATTACCTTAATCAGGTGATCAAGATTAACATACCAGTGATAAGTCATGTTGAAAGCATGTGCCCCTATATGATGCTTAGAGCATTTTATCTCTGTGGTATTCTTCCCCCAAACCCATAACTGCAGTTTAATCTTGATAAAAACATCAGATAAATCCAAATTGAGAGACATTCTACAAAATACCTGACCAGTACTCCACCAAACAGTCAAAGTCATCAAAAACAAGAGAAAATTGAAAAACTCACAGACTAGAAAGGACTATGGAGATATGACAACTAAACACAGTGTGGTATCCTGGATGGGATGCTGAAACAGGAAAAGGGCCTTACCAAAAAAATTGATGAAATTTGAACAAAGTTTGGAGTTTAATTAATGGTAATGTACCAACACTGGTTTCTTACTTTGATAAACATATAAATGTAAGATAGGGGAAACCAGGTGAGGGATATACAAAATCTCTCTATTATATTTGCAAATTTTCTTTAAATCTAAAATTATTGCAAAATATGAAGGTTATTATAAAGAAAGCAGTACTAAAATTCATTCAACTCGAATTCTTCTTTAATAATTGTCTATTTCTATGTGGGAAAAAACTTCCCAGTGAATTCGCTGCATATAAACTTTGAGTTCTCTTAACTTCCTAGGCGTATTTGAAGATCATTTACATAATTTGATAGAGTGAGATGAGCAGACAATATTGGTGGTAACAATAGTAGTTTCACACACAAAAATAACAACCAGATAGTCTGGTACAGAAATCTGTTGGGAAAACAATCAAACAAACAAAAAGGTAGAGAAAGAAGAAAAATAAACGAAGAAATCAGGTATATATTAGTCTCACCTACCTATTAATAAATCTGAAAACCACATAGAAATAAACTACCTACAAAGAATATAAAACAGTAAGTCTTAAGCTACAAAACAGAACAAATCAAAGCAAAGATAATCGGAGACTCCACAGAAAAAGGGTACTTAAAGGATTCTCGGAACTTTTGCAAACTTTCAAAGAATACATATTTGAATTGCATAAATTTTTCTGAAATATAGGGGAAATGGTAAAGTAGAGATTTTTTTTAGGCAAATTAAGATTTAATTCTAAATTCTGGCAGGAATAGCATCCAAGATAGAAATTATTTAAACTGGTTTCTCATATATAGATACCAAAAAAAAAAAAACCCTAAGACAAAAAAAATCCCATGGCATACTAAAATAATTACTATATCTAAGTAGGTATGCTAGACATAATTCAGGATGCCCTTGCCCTCATCTAGGGCAATCCCGACAAGACCCTACAAAATGGACTATAGTCCAAATACTGTACTCCCTACCCAGCTCCCAACTCTAGTCACACATGCTTGGAGCAGAAGTGGATGCCTGAAATAGAGGTTGTCCAGGCACGTGAAACCAGCAGTTCCTGCCTTTTATGACTATTCAGATTGTGTTAAAAGTTTAAATGAACAGATACAGAGGGAGGTTGCCTGTGAGCTGTGAATGCTGGAACTAAAAGGTTGTGTTGACTTGAGGCTGCAGAAGCCATTAATAAGAATCACAAACAAGATGCAAAAGTAGAGAACATAAGATGAAACAGAAGAGAGCAGAGAAAGACACAGAATGAATGAAAGAAACCATGAAATATGGAAAAGACAAAATGGCTGCTCCCCACAGTTGCCCAGTATAGACATATTCCTTACAATAAACTCTTCATTTTCTTGAGCTTTGAGTGGGTTTCTGTATTTTGCACTCAGTAATTTCCCAATTAAAACATCAGAATTCATCCCTGGGATGGATTTTAGAATTAGGGGCAGGTATTGACATAACACAAGAACAAGTAAATTCAAAAATCACATAATGACGACCACAAATTGTAACTATAATTTATACAATATGTTTCGGTTTGCTAATGCTACCAGAATGCAATATGCCAGAAATGGATTGGCTTTTGTAAAAGGGATTATTAAATTACAAGTTACCATTCTAAGGCTATGAAAGTGTCCACGTTAAGGCATCATCAAAAGAGAATACCTTCGCTCAAGAAAGCCCAATCATGTCCAGAGTTTCTCTGTCATATGGGACGCACATGGTGACATCTGCTGACCCTTGCTCCCGGGTTTCATTGCTTTCAGCTCCTGGTTCTAGTGGCCTCTTCTCTGAGCTTCTGTCTATCTCCAAGTGTCTCCAAATGTTTGCGTCTGGTTTCATCTCTCTGCTCTCTGTGTTGGCTCTCCAAGCATGTGTCTATTCTCTCATAAAGGACTCCCGTAAATGGATTAAGAACGACCTTGAATGGGCAGGGTCTCATCTCATCTAATCAAAAGATCCCACCCACAGTTGGGTAGGCCACATCTCCATGGAAACAACCTAATCAAAAGGTCCTGCCCAACAATCAATCTGCCCCCACAAGACTGGATTAGAAGAACATGCCTTTTCTGGGGGTACACAACAGTTTCAAACCAGCATAGATACTTCACAGGTTATAATGTATTTCCACCTAACATCTTGCAGGGTTGGGTGAGGGCTGAAGGAATAAATTAATGCATACGGAGAAGGGAAACAAAAAGACAAGCAAAGTTCTGCCTACTCTTTAACTGTAGGGGTTAGAGGAGATCCTGACTAAATGTATCCATTAAGTCAGAAGATGTCAAACTTTATGTCTGTAGTTAGGGCTAGAATAGACAAGGCTGGCAACAGTGATTTATTTATTTATTTTTATTATAACTTCCATTTATTGAGGTAGAGGAAAAAGTTAAATGACACCACAAAGAAGCAAAAAGACATATCTCAAGTGTGAGAAGTTATACAGAACAAATGACCCAGATTCTATACAGGTCAAGAGTAGGAAAAAAGATATTAAAAAGCTGCTCTTGAGTAAGAGAATATTACCACACATAACAACCAAAAGTTATCTTTAGACCTTGTTTGGATCCTGATTCAAATAAGTAAATTGGCCCAGCTAATATGGAGTAGCTGTCCCAGCCCAGCAGAACCCTGAGACCAAAGGACATGCCTGACAGAAAATTAGCCATGAATTTTAATTAGGGACTTACAAACAGAAGAAAATTCTACCCAATGGCGGCTGGTTGGGAAAATGAAAGTTCAGCAGTCCATGCCAATGAGAGACAGCACGAGTGTTTCAGCAGAATCCCACTAGAAGGGAGTTTTAAATTCTTTGACATTTACCATCTCTCCCAGTTGTGTAGGCAGCTGTGTGCAGTGACTTGCTCTCAGGAGGAGGGGACAGGGCTGGGCCCTAGGTCCTTACAATAGCCCATCCCTCCCTTTCAAACATAACCCCTGGGCATGATAAAACAAACAAAAAAAAAATGTAGGAAGTCTCTAAAGGATAGAAAGGAAGACCAGCTAGAGACATGGGGACTTCAAGAATGGCATAGCAGTAACTTTGCCTCACAGACATCCCAGGGAAGGTGCTAGAGACATCTGCAACTGGGAACTATGCTGGTTTGAAACTGTTACATACCCCAGAAAAACTCTGTTCTTTTAATCCAATCTTGTGGAGGCAGACCTGTGGTCGGGTGGGACCTTTCAATTAGGTTGTTTCCATGGAGATGTGACCCTGCCCATTTAAGATGTGTCTTAATCAGCTTACTTGAGTCCTTTAAGAGGGGAGCATTTTGGAGAAAGCTCAGACACAGATGCTTGAAGAAAGAAAAACGCCCTGGGAGATGCTAAACTAAAGGAAGAAATCCAGGGCTTGCCCTGGAGAAGCTAAGAAATGACCCATATATGCTTAGAGAGAGAAATGCCCCAGACATGATAAGTAAAGGCCCACAGGACCCAGAAAGTCGCTGGAGTCAGAAGCTGAAAGCAACGAACCACGCAGGAGCAAAGACGGGCAGACACAGGACACGTGCCTTCCCAGCTGACATAGGAGTAGCAGATGTTGGTGGACTTTCTTAAGCACACAGGAATCATCTTGTTAATGCCTTAATGCAGATATTTTCATGGCCTTAGAACTATAAATTTGTAACATAATAAATCCTCTTTGTAAAAGCCAGTCCATTTCTGGTATATTGCATTCTGTCAGTTTTAGCAAACAGAAACAGGAACCAACAGGAAAAGATAAGAAAAAAATCCAGCTCCTTCCAGCGAAAGAACTGGGAAAAGAGTGGCCTAACAGAACAGAAAACTTTTATTGTTAACACCAACCCTACTCTAGCCAAACACCAATGGGAAAACTGCCTCTCCCACCCCCTGGGATGTCCGCAGCATCCATTGGAGAGCTGAACCTTCACCCTGACCAGGCAGCAACAAAGTGGTACAAGCCGGCCCTCCATTCCCCCACTCTCTTAGGTTCAGGGACTCTAGACAGGGCACTGAAATTCCTCTCCCATCTAGTGGCAAGGAGGCAATGTGAGTTGGCCTTTCTTTTGAAGGGATGGTGTCAGCAGCAGAGTGGAGAACTGAATTTCTACCCATCCAGCCTTGAGTCCTCCATTGCAGTACACTCCGGAGGGAGTGTGACACCGCTGCTAACATCTTGATTTCGGCCCCGTGAAAATGATTTCAGACTTCTGGCCTCTAAATCTGTAACAGAATACAAATGTGCTTTTTAGGCTACCAAGTTTGTGGCAATTTGTTAAAGCATCCCTAGGTAACAAATACAGTAAACAAATAGAAGGAAGCCATGGGTGACAATAAGGATGCAGTGCCTGAGACGTAGTCCTGCCCTCAAGTATATTGCAATTTAAAATTTAAAAAGATAGATATAATCAAATAATCAGACTTGAGGGCAAAAAAAAAATGGGACAATGGTATTACATACAACCCTGAAAGGTAGCAGGGAGGAGAGAGTAATCAACTTTATTGTTGGCCATCTCATAAGGACATTATGTCTGAGCTAGGCTTGAAGGTTCAAGCAGAATTTTCCATGTGGATAAAGCTGTAAAGTGCTGTCCAGCCAAAAGAAATAGTTTGTGAGTGAGTGCATGAATATGATGTGAGAGACTACTATTTAAAACCAAGCACTGAAATAATAATCATTGGAAAAATCTGGTTTACTTTTTATTAGCTTTTGATTATCTGCATTTTGCCACATACTTGAAGGTAATAATGCAGTCAAAAAGATACTGCAGTGCTTTGGTCTTTCTGCCTTCTTCTGAGGAATGAGCTGAGGAAACTGATATATAAGCTCTCCAAGGATCTTTCCACTTTGTAAGATTTTTATGAAATGGCTCCTGTTGAACACCTACTGTGTACAAGTGGTTCATTTAAAATATAAGAACAAGACACAGATGTTACTTTGCTCTTCTTACTCATCCTATAAAAGATGGCAATAACTTTTAGAATAAACAATTAAGATCGATGTAGAAAAAAAGACATATTTTAATACTAAATTTTGCATTTGATATTATTAAATTTAATTATTTTATTCATCAAGAAATATTTAATGTGTCAAGTATATGCTAAGTATTGGAGCTACAGTGGTTAACGTGAAACTATGAGAGTAGAGACTAGAGTTGCCTTAAGGGCAAGATGTGCACAGAACAAGTAATTACAAGTGAGATGAGTAAAAAAAGAAAGTTCAATAGTTCTGACATGGGAGTAGAAGGTCAGGGAAGTCATATCTGAGTAAATAGCATCTAAATGATGATCTGAAGGGAAAGTAGGAGTTATGGTATGTGAAGGTGAAGAAACAGGAAAGTTGTTCCAAAAAGAGGAAATGCCATGTGTGAGGTCTCTAAGGTAAGAGAAAGAATCTAGCATTGTACTTAAACAAATTTATCCCTTGTGATGAGAGTTGAGGATGTGGCATATAATCCAATAGAGCAAAGCCTCTGAGTTGAAGGAGATGAGATCCAAAATCCAGGGGAAGACATTGGCCTAAGACAGGAAGAGGGGCATGTTGCCCCTTATAACCAAATGAAATGAGGAAAGGATGAGTAGGGCCCCAGAAGGGTTTGATGCTGATAGTTGAGGGAATGTCTGTCTAAAGGCTTCTATTTCCTTTGGTTATCTGCTGACAGTAGGCAGAGGCAGAGTTTTGATGATCATGCATCTATCAAAACTTAGCAAACATGTATTTAAGATTTGTGCGTGTCATTATACATAAATTTTAAGTTGAAAAAAAAAACTGTGAATAAATATTGAACTCCGGTTTTAACAAATGCATGCACAACTGTAACCCAAATCCCTGTCAAGATGTAGAACATTACTATCACCTCCCTCCCCCTCCCACCCCCCACCCCCCCAGCGACTTTTAGAAACAGCTCTATTTGTATCAAATATATTATTCACGATTGTATACACACTGCTTAGATTAATGCCTGGCATATAACAGATACCCAATAAGTACCTGTAGTATAAATGAACATGTAATATGAAATTAAATCGAGTTTTTTTTTTTTATGCAGAGTTATGTTTTGTTAAGCATGTGCATTTTGTTGAATGAGCAGGATTCAATGAAATCATTTTTTTACTCCACTATTCCTTCAAAGTCTCTGAGGGTTACCCTTTTTCTGCCCCAGGTGAAATCTCATGACGATCAAACAAACTTCATCTCAAGTTCAAAGGTTCTCCTTTTCCCCAGCCCAGTGCTGCTTCAGGCTGGAAGTCCTCAGTGGGGGGAGGAGTCAATGGGGGAGGGGCATAGTCCAATTTCGTCTCCATTTCTACCTCCTCACAGCAATCAATTGCGGTTTAGGCTTTTAGACTCCTCCCTCTTGGGGCCCTAGAGAAGAAGACATGCCATTGTTAGGGGGAGGGTGACAGAACTTCTCGGATAGTGTGACATGCATGAAGTCACCACTTATAAACCTACTTCTGAGCACGTGGATTTCCTTGGGTTCAACCTTCTGCTTGGTCCCTTAGGCCCTCAGCCAGGCAATCTTCTAGCTGGAATCCCTTTCAAAACGACTTCGGGCAAACTTTCTTCCCACTGATCCCTGGGAACATTTTCCTACACTTGCTTTATCACATTGGTAAGGAATATACATTCTTTTTTTTTTTTTCATGGTAGCTATCTAGTCATCCTCCATTAAGCCATCTTATTTCTGGTACTTTTCAAAGTAAATTATAGACATCAGTATACTCTCTCCTGGGGGAAAAAAACCCAGGTAACCATAGTTGGTGAAAGGGCAGAGTTTCCGGTGCTGTTTTCTCTCTACTCTGTGTTTAGTTTTCTCAGGAATGTATAAGACTCAGGTTCCTGTATTCTCCCAGGGGCCGTGAATCAAGTTCTCCAAGTTTTGCTCTGAAAGCTTCTCTCACACAGCTTGTGGTTGATAGGACTTATCTTTTTCTCCTTATCCTCGTGGGGGGTAGGGGAGTAGGTAGGTATGAACTATGTCCAAAGCAATAGCCTACCTCAGTTAAGAGTCCCCAGCGCCACTCTCACCCTTAATAGGCTGGAGGTGAGTGATGAATAATGCCGGTACACAATTTCTTAGCATGTCTTGCAACAGTGGTATAGCACCTGGCTTAGGATGTGGGGTACTTGGCAATTAATGTATTTTCTTTTGGAAATTCAGGCAAACAAAGTCCCAATTTAATATCATATTATATGTTCATTGATTTAATCAATATTTTTCCAGCACCTTTTATGTCCCAGGCGTAGGTCTAGGTGGTAAGGGTACAACAGTAAACAAAGACAAATTCCTGCTCTCATGGAAATTTATGATTTAGTCTGAGACTGACAATGAGCATATGAGTAAAGATAATTTCAGATAGAGATGAGTGTGATGAGGGAAATAAAATATTCTCATATGACTGAGAGCAAGTAGAGGAGGAAACGCAACTTCTTTTGGTGGTGGTAGGGATTAAATCATGTCCCCCACAAAAAACATGCTTGAGTCCTAACCCTTGTTTCTGTGGATTTGTAAATAGGACTTTTGAAGGTTTTATTAAAGTGTGGCCCAAATGAATAAGGGCAAGCCTTAATCCAATATGGCTGAAGTCCTTAAAAGTAAAGAAAATTCAACATGGTATTAGAATAAACCAAAGGAGGAACGCAAGGCTACAGATCACCTTGTGACAGAGGATTGCCAGACAGGCTTCACCAGAATGCTGCAGACTTTGGAGAATGCACAACCTTGCCAACACCTTGACTTCGGACTTCTAGCCTCCAAAATGGTGAGACAATAAATTCCTGTTGTTTAAGTCAATCAGTGTGTGGTATTTGTCATAGCAACTCTGGCAAAGGTGAGTTCATCTCTGAGGAGGTGATATCTGAACTGAAACATGAAGAATATGAAAAAGTGGGAGAAAGTTCATGTGAAACCCAAGGAGAGACAACTTGGTATTGGAGGAACATGAAGGAGGAGGCCAGTGTGAGTGGGGAATGGGGGGTGGAGTGGGGAGATGGAACAAGCAATGGATGAAACAGATCCAAATGGATCATGTAGGAACACTGTAGGCATTGGTAAGGAATATGCATTCAATTTTTTGTGTGTGTGTGGTCAGGCAGTAGGAATTGAACCCGGGTCTCTGTCATGGCAGGCAAGAATTCTGCCATGGAGCCAATATCACCCCACCCAGAATATGCATTCAATTTTAAGTCCAAATGCCATTTGGAGGATTATGAAAGAGGTACATTTGTTATACCAAGAATTCACGTGTTGGCCAAATGTTGGGGAGAGTCATATGTCAAAATTAATATTTAACTTCTGGGATATAAGAACAGATCTGAAAGTTTATTTAAGAACTGAGTTGTTATTGCAATTTTATTGTTAAAAATGTTAATGATAGGATTTTACACATCTGATGTAAGGAAGAAACAATTTCTCAGCATTGTTAGTTCTTATATGTTCCTGCAGTCACAGTATCGTACATTGCAATTTTAAATAAAAGCCCACTTTCTACAAGGTCAAATGAGGAGCAAGACAATTTTTGGCTAGCTCTGCCAGTATAGGATACTTCTGCTGCTAGACAAAACTGTAGTCAGCAGTTACATGGTTACACTTCTAGCAGTGGCATTGCCATCTGTTACGAAGCTTCTTTTTTTTCTAGTGGGAAAGAACTAACATGAAGTTTTATTTGCTCTTTAACCCCCATACTTGAAGATTTCGCTTATGGAGATGAATTAATTTCATTGATGCCTCTTAGAAACTGAAGCTTGTGCTCTGCCTGAAGAAGATGTGTTCTGAATATTTTCAGACGCAGACCTAAGATTATTACTCTCACTTAGAATCTAGTATGTGTTTCTGCATTCTTTCATTGTTAATTGAATTTTGTGAATATTTATGGTTCAAAATGCTGTAATTTTTTTCTTTAAGTTGTCCAGCCAGACTTTCTTCATAAGTGTATTAATTTTCAATTATTTTCCTTTTTATTTATTTGAAAGCTGTCAATAATTTTTTTGACATAAAACTAACAACTTTCACAACCACCATTATCACTGCAATTTCCCCTTTATCAAATGAATAGAATTTCAACATGAGGAGTTACATTCAAAATGCTTACCTATATTTGAAAGTGAATATTTGCATATTAACAATAACTCTGACTAGCATGCTTTGTTCTTATAACTTGCACAGTTTTGCTGATTAGACATGGTGTTTAACCAATAAGACCACCAGGTCAGGGACCACCCTAATTTAGAGTTGCAAGAAAGTAAAACAAGTATTTGACAATTTAGCCTTCCAAAGACCAAGCTGATGGTACAGCTGAAAAGCAGATTTTAGCCAAGTGCCAAAAACCAAGGCGAGAACACAGCTGATCTTGAGTATATCTCTTGTTTTATGCAGAAGAGTAACATGATCTAGTGTCAAAAGGTTGGTTAAGGTGACAGACCATGTAATCAAATCCAAGTAAAGACACTACTAACTAAAATTTACTAAAGGTAACACCTATGTAATTTCAGGATATAAGATAAATCCACCAAGATTCCTATGTATTAGTGGCAAACTGATAGGGAAAGAAAGGTCCCATTTATATCAGTGGTATGATGAAGAGAGTACAAGACTAAGAGTCAACAACTTACTTGGGTTTAAATCTTAGTTATGTTCTTTCCAGGCCACGTGTTCATTTTTCCTTTATATATATATATATTTTTGTTTGTTTGTTTGACAAATCTTCACACACATACAGTCCATACATGGTGTACAATCAGTGGCTCACAGTCTCATCACATAGTTGTGTATTTATCACCTTGATCATTCTTAGAATATTTGCATCTCTCCAGAAAAAAGAAATAAAAAGAAGAAAGAAAAAAAATCATACATTCCATACCCCTTACCCCTCCCTCTCATTGACCAACAGTATTTCAATCTACCCAATTTATCTTATCCCTTGTCCCTGCTATTTATTTTCTATTCAACTTTTTTTACTCATCTGTCCATACCCTGGATAAAAGGAGCATCAGACACAGGATTTCACAATCACACAGTCACATTGTAAAAGTTATATTGTTATACAATCGTTTTCAAAAATCAAAGTTAGAGAGTGCAAGGGTCGTTCAGTGGTAGAATTCTCACCTGCCATGCAGGAGACCAGGGTTTGATTCCCAGCCCATGCACTTTCCAAGCAATCAAACAAATAATTCAGCAAATGGTGCTGCAATAAGGGATACACCATTGAAAAAGAATGAAATGTGAACCCCATCATGCAGCATACAAAAAAAGAGAAAGAAAGAAAGAACAAGGCTACTGGAACACAGCTCACCAATTTCAGGTACTTCCCTTAAGCCACTCCAACATACCATAAACTGAAAAGTGATATCTATATAATGTGTAAGAATAACCTCTAGGATAACCTCTTGACTCTGTTTGAACTCTCTCAGCCACTGAAACTTTATTTTGTCGCATTTCCCTCTTCCCTTTTTTTGGTCAAGAAGCCTTTCTCATTCCATAATGCTGGCTTACATCTCAGCCCGGGAGCCATGTCCCATGTTGCTAGGGAGAGTTACACCCCTGGGAGTCATGTCTCACGTAGCAGGATATGTGTTCTTGAAAGTCACTTAAGCCTCCCGGATATCAGTTTCTTCATTTCCACATTACATAGGGTTGTTGAGAGGCTCAAGTTGAGGTAATGAAGGTGAGAACACACTCCAATCTCTAGAGTAGTGGTTCTCAATCTGGGGTGTTTTAAGACTAAGATGCTCAGGTCTTTCAGACTAAATCAGAATCTCTGGAGTAAATAATCTCCTGATCAGCCAGAGTCAGCTATGAAATCTTGTCAGATCATGTCACTCCTTTCTTCAAATCCTCCAATGCAGCGTCCCACCTCAGAGTAAAAGCCAACGTCTTTAGAGGCTAGTGAAGACCCTCCAACTCATTGATCAGCCCCCTACCATGCCTCCCATTTCACTTGCTCACTCACAGGGCTCCAGCCACACTGGTTTCCTTTATGTTTCTCCATCATTCCAAGCACACTCCCACCTCAGAGGCTTTGCCTTGGCTGCTTCCGCTGTCCAGAACATAACTTCCCTGAGCTAGTCCACATGGCTCAAGCCCTTGCTTCAGGCCTTTGTTTTAAATGTGACTTTCTAGTGAGGACTTTCTTGACCATCCCCTTGAAAACAGCACACACAAACACCCTTTTTCCCCTTCCAGTTTGATTTTTCTCCATAGAACACCACCTTGCCCATAGCAAGCCCTTAGTAAATATTTATTGCTGCTGTTCCAAATGAAAGTTCTGAGCATGCCTCTTCCTTCGATGATGGCTCACTGCCTACTCTAAACATACCCTGTGATTTCCTAACTCCTTGCCTTTGCTCGTGAAGTTCCTCCTACTTCCCATGCCCTTCCCTTGTTAAAAATAATTTTTTTCATTGCTTGAATGAAAAGGATCCCCTCAGAATTACTCTAGCTTGTTGTGTCTTCTCCCTTAAATTATTTGTGTACTGCATATAATTATTTGTGTAATTACTTCCATCACAAGAGTGTATACTCTTTGAGACCAGTGTTACTCAGCATTGTTCATTGAATGAAACATGAGCCTACCTTTATAGCTGCATTAACCAGAAAATGGAAGAAAAGTAATTAAATGGCAGCCCTCCTAGCACTTGTGAGGATTTAGATTGCACATGAATAAAATAAAAACAGAAGATGATAACACACCAGAATAATTTGTGATGATGGAAAGATCAATAACAAGAAAGCAAATTTCAATAAACTTAAATAGGTGAGAGTGAGTTGAAAAGGAATGAATTGGACACTGTGGGCAAGGGTGCGTGTGTGTGTGCACGGGTAGTCTAGGTATGGAGGGAAAAGTGTGCACCTATCTCACGATGACTCAGACTTCCAGGATGCAATAAAAGTTTGTAAATGTGCACCTATCTCACGATGACTCAGAGTTCCAGGATGAAATAAAAGTTTATCAACAGTACTGTGGTGGGAAAAACCTTTGTGTCTAAAAAGGCAAATTACTTAGAGACCTTTTTTTTTATCTCTTTTATCTCCAAAAGGCACCATGGTTTCCCCTTCAGTCTCACCTTTTTTCCTGAATGGGATACAGGTGAACAGGCTAAACTTCTGCTGTGAATGTAAACATTGGAAATGTTTTAGGCTTGGAGGCAAATGTGGCTACTTTGGGTTTGCATGTGTCGAGAAATCATCACCCTGCTACAAGTGCATTATTGCAGTGGGGCTTTACAAAAAACACTTTTACCAAAAACCAGGAAAGAAGAGAATACTCCTAAAGGAGGGTGGGGAGAAACTGAGGAAGGATAAAGAGTACATTGTACGGAGAAAGAATGAGATTGAGGAGAACCAAGACTTTGCCTCAGCCATTTTTTTCAGTTCCAAGAGAAAAAAAAAATGGGATCAGAGAAGTGAGAACTGCTATAGAAGAAATGAAAAATGAAGGAAAATCAGGAGAAGGCATTTAGGAAGATGACCAGGAAATTACATTTAAATATGAATATGAAGAAGATTTTGAAATAGATGAGGAGAAACAATATGGGAACACTAATGAAGAAGGAGAGGCTGATGATCAAATGAGTGGAATGTCAAAGTCACCTTCAGATGACGAAAGAGATCATCTAGTCCCTGAAATTCAGGAGAGTGAAACTTATCACAGAAGGCACCAGATGCTGATGACAATCTGAAAGATGAAGGTGATGGATGCTCCAACAGTGAATTGGGAGATGATAAACAAGATAGAAAAACTGCTTCATCAACCTCATCTAGAAGTCACCCATATTCTAGTTGCAGTGAAGATGAATTTACAGTGGGAGATGCGGACGCCCACACAGAAAACCTTCCAGAAAAAAAGGGCCAGGAGCTCATTTTCTACGGAGTTAAGTGAAAATGATGAGTCAGGAAAATCCCACTTTCTGACCGCGGAATCCCTGAAAATTGAAACTGAAGACCAAAAAATAATAACGTCAGATGTGAAGACCAAGCCCATGCTAACAGAGGAAAACTTGGAGAATGCTCTTGAAGAAGACATGAGGAGAGGAGCTCGAGCAATTAGAGAAGAATTCCAGTGAGCCTGCTTCAGAGGAAGAAAAGGAAAAAGGATAAGAGTAAGCTTTGGGAAGGGCATGCTGCTAAGGCAAAGGCGGGAATACAGGTCTCTCTAGGGTGGAGAGAGAATGTGGTAAGTATGGTCATTGAGTTGTCCCTGTGCATGGAAGCTGATTTTGATCACTGCATTCTGCCAAAGCTTGGCAAGTACTGTTGTGATAATGCTAAAGGGGGTCAATTTTTTACCTTGTTTCTCTCTTTCTCATACAATCATACGTGTATTCTTAGCTTGCTTTTTTCCTTCTATTGCATTTAAAAAATTACTTGATGATTCTTATATAGCCTGTTTAATATTTTCTGTAAATTCCTTCCTATAGAAATCCTATCTCTAGAATCAAATAAAGCAAAATATATGTCTGAAGGCAAAAAAAAAAGAAAAGAAAGAAAAGGAATGAATTATTGCATGACTTGACTCTGAGAAGAAGATAAAAAGTTGGACATAGCATTTACTTTAGGTCTTTAGGCCAAGCAGGGTAAAAACAAGAAATAACTTCCCAGATTTATTATGATGTCCTACACATGGTTTTCTTAAACTATTCCAAATATCGGTTTTTCTTTAGAGGACCTATCTCATCACAGTGAAAACAGTAAATGTCTGACACTTCCCCTTTATTTGGACATTCTATATAACCTGAAGTTGAAAAATCTCCTTCAAATCAACATATGTTTGCCCTGACTTTATGAGCTTTTGTTACAAGCTACGTAGATTTTTCAAGTCAGTGATTCATATCCACAGTTCTTCAACCCTAGGTTCTTTTGGGGGTGTCCTTTCTGAACGGAAGCTCACTTTATCAGAAAGGCCTCATTTTTTGGAGCCAGGAATTTATGAAGCTTGATCTGTGAATATATAACTTCTGTTAGTCTTGGTGTATCACCAAGTTTCCCTAAGGCTGCTAACCAACTTGCCTGAACAAGACCTCTAATACCAGTGCCAGAGGGGAAAATAAGACGTACCAATAAATAACTTAAGGTAGCAGAGATAACACTTCTAAAGGAGTTCCTGCCCCAAAGAACTCAATCAGAAGAACCAAACTTTAGAGATGACAGACTTTATTTTGCTTTGTTTTTCTTGAGTTTTAAAGTTATTGATTGCATAAATAATATCACAGAAACAAGGGAGGAATTTTTTAAAAAAGAGAAAGAAAGAAAATCGTCTACAAACTCCAACTCACCTTTCTAGCATTTGATTTTTCCTTTCTGGTCTTTTTCATCTGTATGCACAGACATGATACCGTTTTCATCCAAGTCTAATCTGGAGACTTTCTATGATCTGGAGGCTCTCAGTCCTATTGCACAATGGAGTACCTGCCTGCTCTTTAGAAATGGGGTAGGAAGAAATCACTGTGCCATGTTCTGGAGCTTGTATAAATGAGATTTGGGAGCTCAAGAGGATCTGAGAGATGAGGACCCTAAGGTATGACTTACTTGGGCTTGATCCATGATCCAGCTGGTCCAAAGAACATCACTGGCCCAGAACACATCAGGATCTCCCCACAAGGCCTCAAATATTATTTCATCCCTTTAAAGAACAGCTGGAATCTTTATGTTGATGATGGCATCAAGTCTGCACCCCCTTGTCAAAAACTGTCTAGACCCTACATTATCTGGGCCTGTGGGCAGAAGATAGTAAGTATTAGATAGCTATCAGGAGCCAAAAGGTAATAATATAAAATCCGAAAGCTGTGTTGGAGGGAAAGAGAGGGCATCACTGCTATTCTGTGGTGTTTTCATCCCCCAAACCCATCGACATCATAGGTCAACAAGATACTATACAGACAAGGCATTTTTATTGTCTCACAGCTTATTAAACATCAACCTCTTCCCAAGCCTTTCTACAATCTGACTTGGCGGAAATCTCCAGGAGGCCAACTCATGTAGCAATCCCAGACTTGTTGGTTCTGGCTGACCTGCCCCATTTCTTCATGATTTGCTTGTGACAGGCAAGTCACCCACAGGCTGACCATGGGCGTCTCTAGACACCCAGCTGTTTCAAGACCTAACATGTTATGAATCACAGGCTTTGAACTGGTCGAGATCTCTGAAAGAGAAACTATAGGAACCGCAACCCCTGGCGGTCAAGAGCAATGAACTGTTGAGATTGTTCGTAATGATCGCTGGCTAAGGTGTAACAATAACAATAGCTTATACTGATTGTGCCAGAAATAGTGCTGTGCCCTTTACAGAAAGTATCTCATTTAATCTTTACAACAATCCTTGAGGTAGAAATTATTATCCTTTTTTTTGGAAGTGAAAACTGAGACTTTATATGTATTAATTAGCTTACACAAAATCCTTGTGTAGTTAGAAAGTGGCAGAGCTGGAATTTAAACACAGTAAGCCAAGTACATAAAGAGACCACTCTTTTCTGATGATGAGACTAATGCAGCAGACACTTTACACTTTGCCTCAGGACTCAATGACTGTTAGGTCCTGAGCTGGGACATGCTTCCTAAATGCTACATCTTGTCCTTTGTTTCCTGACCATGGCGGAGTTGTGCTGTTGGCTCCTCATTTCAGCCTGAAATGCCCTAGAGTAGAAAACAACCTCAAACCTAGATTGGGACAGAGAGAGGAACTAAAGGCTCTGGGGGAAAGGTCCTTCTGTCAAGTTCACACACCAGATCCCAGCTAGAGGAAATGGCTTTGGTTGTCTGAATCAACTGGACTCAGTGTAAAGCCATGGCAGCTGCAGCAAAGGGCTCCTGGGTCACGAAATGCCATGAGGCTTGTTAATACATTTTCCCATAGCGCAAGCAAACCTATTGTTTCCTTTGCAAGGAATAAATATGTCCACTTCCAAATGATGAAGATACAGTGTGTCTGTGGGCAGGAAAGCAGGAGGACAAGGAATAGGCATAGAGGGAACAAAGAAAGGAGAGAAAAAATAAAAGCAAGAAGTGAGCCAAGAGAGCTGAGGGGACAAA
Organism: Tamandua tetradactyla; assembly: GCF_023851605.1. Lineage (NCBI taxonomy): Eukaryota > Metazoa > Chordata > Mammalia > Pilosa > Myrmecophagidae > Tamandua > Tamandua tetradactyla. The sequence goes on from NC_135340.1 coordinate 63,457,727, forward strand.
AGAGACATCCTGGGAAGACCTGCCATGGACATGGAACTCCCCTTTTCTCAACATACTGGTAACCAAAGACTTGCCTGCTGGTCCAGTGCCAGGGCCATCAATAGGGCTGGGGGTGAGGTAAGGGGAAGGGAGCTCTGATAGAATTCTCCACATCTCCACCTATGTAATCCAATATCCCTTTTTTGCTCTGCTGTTCTTTCTTCCCTTTTCTGCCAATTCCATTTCATCCCTCCATTATTTACTTTTTTCTTCCTCGGCCCATGTAAAAGCTCAGAAGGATTCAGTGCTAAAAGAGCTGCTAGCCTTGGCTCTTGAGTGTGACTCATTACTCATTGTTGTTATACTGGGAAATGAATTTAGCTTGGTACATAAGTCCAGAGCACTGTGCCCTTGCTTTCACTGAGGTCAGGGTATGTGGGTTAGACTTTGATAGCATAGCAGAGCTTTCAGCAGTGTAATTTCATCCTGAGTCCTTGCCTGCTCCACCCAGGACCCTGCAGCAGCCTTTGACATATATCATCTGCAATATTTGGCAATTCCACTGCTGCAGGGAAAAGATGTTTTTATATGCTATGGAAAAATCTGTGATCTGGTACTTGCTCCTTCTGAGACCCAGGTTGGTGTTTTTGTATCTTTGCTTTCCTGAAATTCTCAGTGTGATTAGTCAATCATTGGAGTGAGTTTCAAAAGCATTAAAATATTCTCTTTTTTCTGAAAGGAGAAAACATGTTCTGAGGGAAATATACTATATTCAGAGGGAAAAGGTGCAATGTTATTATTTAGAAAATTAGATAACATCAGGTAGTGAAAAATTCCCTCTCTAGCACTATTAGTAAGAGTGTTAGACCATTCATTCATTCATTCCACACATACTTAAGACTTGTCTGTAATCTAGAAACTCTAGCCTGTGATCAACTGAACACAAGGAATGCATACTCCATAATACCTGCTGGTCAGTTTCAAGCATATTAACCTCTTTGAGAGGATGTGGTGAGTCATAGATTTAAAAACGTGGAGTATGGATTCTGGATGAGGAAAGGCCACCTTAAAAGAGCATACTATTCAAATTCTGCTGGATCGGAGCCCAGAACTTATGCCATAGGGGCACATCACCTGACATCAGATGATCTGATAATTCACAGGACACTGAGAGCCAAGAATTGCATCATATTCAGAAGACTGAGAATTTATGCCTCAGGTTACTTCAGAGCCTATAACCAGATTAATAAAAAGCCATGCAGGCAAAAACAGACTTTTGCTCAGTTATGGCTTTTCAATAATCAGTCAGGACTTTTGCTCACACTATTTTCATATAAGGTGTTTTGTCAGAATTATTGAGTAAATCGGGGCTTCTTCAATATTCTAGTGTTCACAGAGTTCCTTCATGGAGAGGGTATCACCCATTCTTTGTAGAGGTAAAGCCTCCCAGGAAGGAGAACAGTGAACTAGGTGCACAGCACCCACGCCATTGGAAATTCCAGCTGAAAAAAGGTGTCAGCAGATTTCCCAAAGTATTGCTTTGTCCCCTTTAATAGGGCCAGCTCTTCTTTCAAGGGAGTTGCTCACCAACTAGATCTCATCATTGCACTTATTATTCCACTTGAAAACGAAACAGGTATATTTTTGCTATTAAAAAAAAGCATATAAAGAGCTTGGTTTTCTTATTAAACAAAACTCTTCAAATCTGTTGCATGTACCACTACAGACTGTATGAACTGTGCTCACAGAGCCATTGACAAAGGATTAGAATGGGCCAGATTGGAGTTTGAGTCCGACTCTGCCATGTACTGCTCTGATGGGTGAACTTGAGCAAGACAACCCACCTTCTTATGCCTCAGTTTCCTTGTACCCACCTCATCGCATTATTGTGAGAATTAGATGAGTTAATACTTCAAAATAGCTTAGAAGACTACCTGGAACAAAGTAAGTGCACAGTAAGTGTTAGCTATCATTATCATCACATTAATATTTAAAGCCTGTTGTCAAAGTGAGATTTTTGGAACCATAGATCCAATATAAATAAGATACTTAAGTAGATCACTGATTAAGTTTCTGTAGTGAGTTAAACCATGTTATTTGTGATTTTAGAGAATGAAGTTTGGTATAAATCTTTATCTAGCTCAAGGTCATCAGTAGGGACTTACTGAAGATGAAACTGCAGACCCTCAAATAGTCATTATCTCATCACAGCATCATCATCTCTAATACCTTGGAAGTTCCCAATGCTTAATGGGCCTTGGTCTCTATGACTCAGGTTCTTCACTCTGTTAGTGAAGTGCCTGAATCAATAGCTGATGGATTCTTGGGAAAACTTCAGGAAGTTCCAAATCATTTCAATATATTAAGTGCTTAAGACAAAGGATTCCCTCAACATCTGCAGATGTCAGCTGTCATGCACTTCAACCTTGCCATTTTATAGAAAAGGACATTGAGGCCTGTTTTCTTTGGTTATTATAAAACACATATAACCCTTGTGGTACTTATTCAGAAAATATTTTTTCTGATGAGTATGTATAATGTGCCAGGGCCCAGTGAAGGACACAGTCCCTGACTGCCAGCTGCTCATTGTCTACTGGAGGAAAAGGACAAATGGTCAGACACTGAAATATAATTAAGTACAGGGTACTGTGGGGGCAGATGTGGGAGTGCCTAATCCCGTAGGAAGTCACAGGACAGGTACTCATACTCCTTCTTCCCTCCACAAAAGGCTGAGTCATTGTATTGTTAGAGGAAAACAAAACTTTTTGCATCATGAGGCCATACCTTTGAGAATGTTAAACTTATTGACATTGGGACTAGTGTTAATTTATTAATATGAATAGAGAGCACTATTGCCATGGGTGCTTCTCCTCACATTTTGATGCACTGTTTACCCATAGGAGCCATGTGGCATTAATGTACAGAAGGCAATCTAAGAATAATGTTCCTTATTGTATAGGACTAGACATTTATTGACCAGAAAATCCTTGCTGGTATGAAGGGAGTCATCCTCTCTCACCAAACTTTATCAATTTAAAGTCATCACAGGTTTTGGGGGGACTCTAGTCTAAGAGTAAGCATATTCTCTTAATTATGTCCTGACTCAAGTCTCTGCTATATTCATAACTCTGTCTCTATATTTGCCACACATGACAACCATGGAGGGAAGAAGGTAATGGGATGATATATTTAAGGTGCTGAAAGAAAAACTGCCAAACAAGAATTCTAAATCCGGAAAATTGTCTTTCAAAGATGAAGGAGGGATTAAGACATTCCCAGATAAATGAAAGCTGAAAGAGTTCATCACTGCTAGATCAGCCTGACAAGAGAGGCTAAAGAGAGTTCTACAAATTGAAAGGAAAGGTCACTGACAATTGACTGAAGTCACATGAAGAAATAAAGATCTCAGGTAAAGATAATGACATAGGTAAATATACATAACAGTACTATTGAATTTTTTATTTGTAACTTCGCTTTTTACTTCCTACAGAATCTAAAAGGCAAATGCATAAAATGTGATGATAAATAAAGGGTTTGGACTCATAATGTCTACACACGCAATTTGTGACAAGAACTACGTAAAGGTTGGGGGATATCGGGTATGGGAAAAAAATTTATGTCTGCTATTGAAGTAGTTAACTTGGTATCAAAGCAAAAAAGATTGGTATAGATTTAAGAGGTTAAATGTAAGCTTTAGGGGTATCACAAAGAATATGTCATAGAATATGTGAATTCATAGAAGCAGGTAGTAGAGTACAGGCTACCAGGGGTCAGGGGCAGGGGCAAGGGCAATGGGGAGTTAATGCAAAAGTAGTGTAAAGGTTCTGTTTGGGGGGAAGGGAAAGTTTTAGGAATGGATGGTGGTGAGGGTACTGCAACACTGTAAATGTGATTAATCCCACTGAATGATATGCTCGGGAGGAGTTGGGATGGGAAGATTTATGTTGTATGTGTTTTCCCAAATAAGAAAAAGAGAAACTAAAGAGATAAGGACAATTAAATGCCATTCATGATACTGGATGGGATCTAGGAATGGGGGAGAAATGGCTCAAGAGGACATTAGAAAAAATTAGAATATAGAATGTAAGCTTTATATCAACATTAAATTTCTTGAACTTGATAAGGCACTAAAGATGATTACATAAATGAAAAGCCTTGTTCATAGGAAAGTATGTACATGGAAGTGTTATGTGTTCAAGGATTATAATGCGTGCAATCTGCTCCAACTGTTGAGATGATAGATAAATAGATAGATAGATAGATAGATAGATAGATAGATAGATAGATAGAAAGATAGATAGACAGATAGATAGATCATTTGAAAGCTGCTGGAATGCAATATACTAGAAATGGAACAGCTTTTATAAAGGGAATGTAATAAGCTATGAGTTTATAGCTCTAAACCTATAAAAATGTCCAAACTAAGGTATCCAAGGAAAGACACCTTAATTCAAGGAAGGCCGATGGGTCAGGAACATCTATGTCAGCTGGGTAGTCACGTGGCTGGCATCTGCTGGTCCCTTGCTCCTGGGCTCTGGTGCTTTCAGTCTCTGTTCCTGTGGGGTTCCTCACTTTGCTTCTCTGGGACTGACTTTCATCTCTTGACTACCCTTGGCTTCCTCCAGGTTCTGGCTTGCTTAACATCTCATGGTGATGTCTACTGGGCTCCAAGCATCTCCAAACACCTGTATCTGTTTTCTGAAGCAACTGTATTGGATCAAGATTAAAAGAAACAGCTGCTCTCACAAGATTGGATCAGGATTAAAACATGGCTTTTCTGGGTACATAAGACTTTCAAACTATCATAAATAGATGATAGATAGATAGATAGATAGATAGATAGATAGATAGATAGATAGATAGATAGATAGATAGATAGATAGAGGGATGGATGGATGAATGGATGGATGGATGGATGGGTGGATGAATGGATGGATGGATGGATGGATGGATGGATGGATGGATGGTTGGATGGATGGATGGATGGATGGATGGTTGGAGGGATGGATGGATAGATAGACGATAGATAGATACATAGGTAGATAGATATAGATAGATAGAATAATATAAGAAAGGTGGCAAATGTTAAAATTGGTAGATCTGGTTATCTGGGGGAGAAGATGAAGGCATGTTAATGTTCTTAGTATGGGGTTTGTATTATTTTTGCAACTATCTTGTAAGTTCAAAATCATTTCAAAATAAAAAGTTAATTTTTTTAAATCAAATACACACACCTCCCTCAGCTTGGACATTGCATTGCCCTATTTTTTTTACTTCTCCAGAATAGCCAAACTTATCAAATGAGTTGCCTGTTTTCCTCTCTACATTTCTTTGCTTCTTCTTCACTCTTCATTCTACTCAAATCTGGCCTCTGTCATCATCATCAACCTTAATGGTTAATGTTAGAAAATTCAATGTGCCTATTCCATATGTTTAAAGAGAAGTTCCAGCCCAAATATTTCTTCTCATTGAGATTCTTATGTCCAAGAACATACTGACATCTCTACTTGGATGTTCTATGTATGTCCAAAACAGAACTCAATGTTTTTCTCTGAAACCTGTGGTTCTCCTTTTCCATGAGCCACCAGTTGTCCAAATAAGCTAGGCAGTTCCCTTTTTAAAAAAATTAAACCACTTTTTGAGGTATAATTGTCATACCCAAATAAATTGCACATATTTACTGATCTTACTATCATACAAATTAGTTTGCAGTTTCTAGAATTTTATACAAATAAAATCATACGGCACATATTCTTTTCTGGTGGCTTCCTTCACTCAGCATAATTATTTAGAGTTCATCCATGTTGTGTACATTATAGTCCATTCCTTTTTATTAGTAAGTAACATGCCATTGTATGGATATATCATATTTTGTTTATCCATTCACCTACCGATGGACATATTTGGGTTATTTCTAGTTTTTGGCTATTACAAATAGAGCTACTATAACCATTCATGTACAAGTTTTTGTATAGATACATGCTTTCATTTCTCCTGGGTAAATTTCTAGGAGGACAATGTCTGGGTCATATGGTAGGCATATTTTATTTTAATTTTTACGTTATTTTTTACTTTCTATAGCCGCCACAGTTGGGTGCCTACCCAACAGCCATCTCATCCCCCATTTCCCCACTCTTCTTCATTGCCTCTCCCAGACATTTGCTTGGCCAGCATCCTTTGCAGTGGCTGCGCAGAACTGAGGGCAAGTCTCTTGGAGGTAAAGGGATGAGGGTGGGGGTGTGACAGAGGGTGGAGAGAGGTTCTAAGAAGCTATCAAAGATGCACAGAAGGACTCTCTGGCACTACTCTGGTTGCCTTTCACACCACTCTTGGGGTACGTGGGACCCTGATTCCCGTTCACAACACCTTGAGCCCCTTCCAGGATCAGAAAGGGCCACTTTCCAGACTCCCCACCCCCATGGTGGACCACGCTGCTGGTGTGCTCTTCCCTACCCTCCAGTGGTGAACTTTGCTAGGCAGGAGCTTAAGCCTCAGTGCCTATATGCCTGCTCCTGCGGTCTCTAATGGTGTGCGATACACGACGGCTAGTGGGGAGGGTGCGGGCAGGAGAGATAGAAAGGTTCTGCTGTACTCCTGTCTGGAAAATGTTACGGGCGAAACTGTCAGACCTGCGTGTGACGCCAGAAACATCAGCAGACAATATGGCACCTCAAAATGTACAGTACCAGCATGCTGAGAATGGGAAGGCTGGAAATAGTTGTTCTCTAATGACACGTTGGAACCCACAAACCTTCCCGGGAGTCACTTTGCCTCTGGTTTATGTAGTCTTTAGTTGAGTCCTTTATTACCTGTGATTTAACACATCCAGACTGCCATTCTCTGCTTTCTCACTTCTTTTGGTTAATCAAGTCCTTTTACTCCTGTTTCTTCATTAGTGCTCAAATCCGTCCACTTCTCTTAACCCCTGTGCTGTTGTCCGAGGACAGGTGCTGTTACCTTCACCCAGATTACTGCAAATTCTAAAGGTTCTGGCTCAGAGTGCAGCCACTAATTCCATGTTCCCTGGAGTCACTGGATTCAAATCCCAGCTTGCGCTTTACTGGTTGCTTCTCTGGGTCTCAGTTAAAAGTACTTACCTAACAAGATTGTTGTGAAGGTTAAATGCAATAAAATATGTTGAGCATTTAATCCAGTTTTGACTTAAAAAAAAAACTCAATGAATATTTACTTTAATCTTTTTTTTTTTTTTAATATCATGTAATTGGCTGTGCTATTTCCTTTGCTTGGGAAAACTTTCCCAGACTTCTCCTGATTAAATCCTAGTTGTTTTTAAATCTCAAGCCAGGTGCCAGCTCCTTCAGGAAGGATTCCTTGACCTACTCTTTTCCTCCACCCCGTTGGGGATTTACTTTTTTACCATGCTGAAGTTCAGTGCTAATCACAATTTACAGCTGTTATTTATCTTTGTTGTGCTTCACAATCTTGTGGTGGTTGATGATGAACTCTTTGAGGAGAAGGATGATGTCTTCATCATTGGGAAAAAAAAATGTTTTTTGGCATGACATCCCAGGAAGAGATAAGTGTTAGCAACCTGAGTACACCACACTGAAATGAGCCATTTTGACACTCATTTGCCTCTTATATGCTAGGTGTTGGGGATAGGGCTATGAAGAAATTGTCTGTGGTTTTGTGGAGGCAGGTATTAAACAAATAATTACACAAACTTTTTTTTACCACTGTGACAAGTGCTATGGAGTATAGGATCTTCTCTGAGAAAGCAGAACTCAAGGTGATGCCTGAAGGACAGGGAAAAGTTAACCCAATACAAAGGCTCTTCAAAGAGACTTTGGATCAGAAGGGATGGCATGTTCCAGGACCATGAGGCAGAAAAGAGCATCGATACAGGAAGGCCAGGCTAGTTGGAGCAGAACGAGCTAAGGAGATAAGGCTGGGCAGATGTACAGAGGGTGGACCATGCTGGTCTTTGAAGCTTTAGTTAGGGTTGGGGCTAAGAACTGTGGAAAACCATTGAAAGACTTTAAGCAGGAGAGTAAAATGGTCAGATTTAAGTTAAAAAACAAAACAAAACTCTCTGATTCCTGAAGAAAAGAATGGATAGAAGGGGACTGCATGGACAAAGAATGACCAGGAAGGAGGACTCTGAACTAGGTGAGGGTGAACAGATAGCAAGTATGAAATAGCCTCTCACAGACAGGCTGTTTCCAGGAAAGATGCAGATGGTGGAGGAAGAAAGAGGAAAAGCATGTGGTGAAGGCAGGAAGTGTGAGCAGACAGTGCAGGAAGTGTGAGCAGACAATGCAGGAAGTGTGAGCAGGAAGTGTGAGCAGACAGTGCATGAAGTGTGAGCAGGAAGTCTGAGCAGGAAGTGTGAGCAGACTGCATGAAGTGTGAGCAGGAAGTGTGAGCAGACAGTGCATGGAATGAAAAAACTGAATAAATGGACATAAATCATGATAGGAAACGCTTTTTAAGCAATGCCACTTTTATAACAATGTGAAGTTATAATAAAATAATACCCATAGTAGTTAATACTTACTGAGTACTTACTATGGGCTACACAACTTTTCTATGTTTTTTTTACAGAAGTCAATTCATTTCATTCTTGTTCTGTTTACCTATTATTGCAGAACAAACAACCCTAAAGCTTTTGTGCTTAAAACCATTTATTTTGCTCACGAATGTGTGACTTGGGAGAGTCTTTGGGGTAGGGGGAGCTCATTGTTAACTCCCTTCAGTGTCAACTGGGGCAGCTGGAAGCCTGGGGATTGGAATCTCCGAAGCTTTCTCACTCAAATGTCTGTAATCCCTCTGTGCCACTCTTCCATTGTTAAGGTTACACTATATTGCAATATATTTGCTCACATATTCACTTTCTTTCTAGAATTTGAGCTCCTCCAAACATGAAATGTGGCTTCTTTATTTCATTTCTCCCAATCGTTTGAGGCATTAACCACACAGTGGGTGCTCCATAAATGTTAATTGAAGAATGAATGAATGAATGAATTTTAACCCTCACTAATAGAAAACTTTCCTTTACCAAATTCTTATAGAAAACTACCCCACCCTCTGTTTGAACATTCCTAGTGACTGAAAGTTTGTAACTTTGCAAGGCCGCAATTTTATTTATTAGGACGTCCTTCTTTATCCTTAGCCAAATCTACTTTTGAGTAATTTTTACTCAGTGGTTCTGGTTAGGTCCCACCCTCTAAGCTAAACACCTCAGTTCCTACAACTATACCTCTTAGATATGGTATCCACGATTACCTCATTCTTTATGCATTCTACATAGTCACTGTGGTTTCCAGGGGCCCAGGACGGAACACCTGGGGAAATATGAAAGGTGAGTCTATGGCCCTCAGGGATGAAGTGGCATAGAAAACCATTCAGAGACTCTATCATGACCATCATAAAAAGGGGAAGCCCGGGATGCAATTGAGGGGAGAGGAAATGGGATGCGAGTGGTAGACTGCAAACTGTTGGGAACCTTCCCTGAACAGGCTGGTCCTGGTGAGACGCAGACCTCGAAGGTCTGGGAAGGGTCATCTGAGACACTGACTGATTGGAAAGAGAAGAGGAAAAACAGGAAAAGCAGAGTCTGTTGAAATTCCGCTACGTACTTCTATCTTGAAATAGTGTTTATTGACCCTCTTCAGAAGGCTCTCAGAGCCTGCTGGTTCAACACGCTGTCCCTGAACTCTGCCCCTCTCCTACTGGATGTGCATTCCTCACAAACTCCGAGGTAATTTCTTAAGTACACCGAGAACCTTGTTTTAAGGGCTGGGGTAAACCGGGAACTGCTTATAGTCAGATTTAGAAGAGCATTTTTCAAAATTTTTTTTTTCACAAAGCTAAAGAATCTCCTAAAAGAAATTCAGAAATTTCTTTGAAATACAAAAAGTCCCAGCTCAAATTTTTAGTCTGTGTGCTCTGACCCCATAGGTCTTTATCCCAATCCACAAGGGCCAAAAACAATAGAAAAGAGCTGCCTTTGTTAAAATAGCCTATCACAGTAGCTCAGAGAAACACTTCCTATCTCCATCCTCCCCCCCTTTCCACCCAGGAAAAAAAGCAGTCAAAGAATTGTTACCCATTATACATTGTTTCCACTGCCGTTCCCTGGCTTTACTGAGATATTAAATTCTTTCCTCCTTTCTACTGATAGATTTAAAAATACCTCTGCTGGTATGTTATTACTTTAAAAACAAATAGAAAGTATTGAGTATACTTGTAGCAGAAGTATATATATATTTTCTTATAATAAGAACAAAACTAAAATGGAGTCTTTCCAAAGATGTTTTTTGCTCTTTAAGAAAATGTTATGAGGATGTTTACCGAGTGTACTAAGGATATGTGGGTGTACATTTTTTTCATGAAGTTGCCAAAAGGTGAAAATCTAACATTACTGCACAAAAATGAGGACCGATTTTTTAAGACCATGTCAAAAGATTCTTGCTTTAATAAAATGATTCTGCAATAGCATTTCTTCAAACAGGAGAAGGCTCTGCCTCTTAGCTCAGCTCCCTCAGACATTAAAGCCTGTCTTTACAAAGCTGAAGCAAGAATAATAAGAAAAGAGACAGATTCTTTGAGGAGATAGGGCCAAATGAAGAGCAGTCCAATATAGGGATAAAACTTTAGCACTAATTTCACCATAAGTCATTTGGAGGAAAAAATGGGCTCAAAAGTGAATTCACCTGCAGCCTTACAGAAGCACTGCTTTAAAAAGAAACACAGATTACTATTGTCACTTATTTACTCCTCAAACATTTTTTAGATCACCTACTATATGCCAAGGGTGGAATATAACAGTGGCCAAGACAGGCACAGTACCTTCTTTCAAAATGGAGCTCATAGACCATCAGGGCCCAAGACATTTAATCCCACTTGTAATAAAGGCTATAGAGGAAAAGAGTAAAGGGCTTTGAGAATAACTTTATATCATTTGAATGTCATGTTAAAGTTTAGCATTAAATGAAGGGACGCACTGTTTTGTTTTTTTTTTTCCAAGCTTCTTTTTGGACTTCCTTCTTTGCTTAAAAATTTTATAAGTTGTTTGGGAGAGTAATTAAAAAAAACAAATAAACATGTATTGTGTGCTAAAGCCTGTGTGAAAGAAACCCTCCACTTGCTTTCCAGTGACTTGGCTTTGCTGGTATAATTTCCTACAAGCTCCTTCCTGAGAGCAAGGAAATTTCACATTAATAGAAGTCCTATTCTGTTGGAGAAATTTGACCCATTTTTGCCCAGCAACCCTAGGAGGTATACATTCTCATTTTGCAAAGAGAAAGCTGAGGCTCAGAAAGAGGAAACTATTGATTTCAAGTCAGCAGAACCTATTCTTGCCACTATACTAGGCTAGACATTGGAGGAGGGGAGAGAGTGACATAAAAAGCTAAGTTCACTGACAATTAGTCTACTGTTAGTGCTGCTAATAGGCTGAGCCAAACTAATGAGAGAAAACAAAATGCTGTCTTTTTATCAAAAAATAAATGTAAGATCTGTAAATGAAAGGCCAACTGGAGGCTTTTGAGAGTGAAATATCAGTTGAGATTTTGTGTGAAATATAGTTCATAATAAAAGTAGACCATGCTAAAATGCATGCAGAAGATTGAGCATTGCACTTTAAGTACTTCACGAAGATGTTTGTTTTACCTTTAGCAAAGTTTGTGATAGATAGTCAGGTAGGATTACTGATCATTTATTTTTGAAACAGAAAAAAATTGTGCAATGCAAATTTACGTAACTGACTTAAAGCTTCCAAATCTAAACGAGAATTGAGGGGAAAAGCTTAAGGAGCTGCATCAGAGAAATCACAGAAACAGCTATTAAGCTGAATAAATAGTATTGGTCAACAAACGATAATGTGGGATATCAAGGTTTGCCTCATCCAAAAGGATAATATGGTCAAGAACAGAAAGCAACACCGACAACCAAGAACGCTACAATCCTAATCCATCCAATTAGGTGCAGTATAAACTGCTCAAAAGGGTCTGAAGACTTTATTAAGTCTCAAAGCAGTTGATGACAGTCACCACGTAACCAAGAAATCAGGATGTAAGGGATGATTTTGATTACTGAATTGTTATATGAATATTCCTTTTTGCTTTCTAGCATATTGGAATAGACAGGGAAATACCTGAAATTTCTGAGTAGTAATCCAGCTATCTTGATCTCTGGAAATGATTGTATAGCCCTTATATCTTCTGCTCCGATGACTATAAAAACCTTGTGACCAACCTTTATCTGTACCTAATTATCCAATTTTTCAACTTTAGTGTCTGATAATCACTAAAGATGGCCCGTAATATTTGTTAAGGAAGGATTTTGGGTCCACCAGGAACTAACCCACCCCAAGTCCCCAATTCTCTTAATGACCGAGACTGGATCTAACCAAAGTGGGCCCACCTGACAGGTGCAGCAGCTTAGACTTTAACCTACAAATCACCTAGACCTCATTCCGCCATTTCCTTTCTTATGTTCTGTAAGCATGGAATCAATCTGCGCGTGCTCAGTAATTAGAGCACCTCTAACTGCATCATCTGAGGCCATGGTGCTCATTATCCTAAACCCTGCCTACATTTTCTCTAACAAAAGTACCCGAATTACTGCAGTTCAGGGAGATAGATTTTGGACCATTAGGCCATCTGCTCTCCTACTACGTGCATAGTAATGAACTCTTTCTCTGTTTGAAACTCTAGTGTCTCAGGAATTGGTTTTTGAGCACGTTGGGCAAAAGAATCCACAACCTTTGTCTGGTAACAAACATGTAATTCATTTTAAATTCAAACCTGCCAGGGTCTCATCATCCAAGGTGTCCAGCAAGAAGGAGGGAGCCGAGAACTAGGGACTCTGTTGGAGAAAGACTGAGACGTGCCTTGAGTTTTTATTTTCCATCAAACATCAACCTGCTTATTTAATTTGCAACCTGATTATTAATATAAGTAAGGATATGCTAAGGATATATTTGTGCACATACAAATATACATGATATATTATAAATATTACAGATTATATATATTCTATAATTGTACAATGTTATAAGAAAGGTAGGCTTCTGTATAAAAAAAGAGAAGTATAGTTTTAGATAACCTTCGATAATACTATTCTGCAGATCTGATAACAAGAATTTCTCTTCAATGATAATTTTGGTAGCAAATTATCTTACAAAAGTTTCCTTTCCATAATAAAAAGGCCTGTTTTTAATGAGCTCTTCACAGTTCTTTCATTCTACCATCAGGTAGCAATGGTTCCTTCCTTGTCCCCTCCCCACATCTCGGTCATCTCCTAATCCAAAGCAAATTTAAATCTTTTAAACCATTCAGCAAGACAAAATAATTCTTAAAAGGTCCAGATAACAAAGCAATTTTAGATTAAAAAGCTTATAGGACATTACCTACGTTCCTCTGTGCGTTTAATATAATGCAGCATTTTAAATTTATTTACTAGATATTGCGTGTCAACTCTGTTTAGTCTCTAGTTGCTGTCAACTTGAATAGGATTCTAGCAATTCTACCAGAATAGAAGAATCCTAGTTTAATAAAACAATGCATATATTCTTTATAAAGAGACATGATGTATCTATGAATAAAGTAAAATGAATTCAAGATTGTTGCCTTATATTCTCTTTTCTTTCCTTTCATCCGACCTCTTCCAATTGCCTTTTAATTCCTCCTTATACAAAAAATAGGAAAGGGGGGCTGAATGTTGATGGTGGACTTTTAAAATTACGGTGAACTTCCAGAAAGCTGCAGTCGACATAACTTTTAGATAAATGCCCATGAATAAGAATGGTTCTTCTAGATGAGAATAATAAGTCAGAACTCTTTGTGCTCAGAATGGAATGATAAATTTATTTATTTACTTATTTTTCTCCTTCTTGACATGCTGACTTTATTATACATTTGGGCCAGATTTTTCTTATAAGAATCTCTATAACATTATAGTATAAATATATATTTTTTAATGTGATAAGGTATAAATTTTCCCTTATAAGCAACTTCTTATTTACTTAATGTGTAATGTCAAATGCACCTGTAATCTCTTAAAATAAGTATGATTCTTTTGAGGGAAAAGAGCTGGAGCAAATGTATCATTAAGGAAACGTGTGTGTACTAAAATAAAGACCATAATTTAGATAAAAATTCCCCAGTTCCTACGACTCCTGGGGATGAACCAGGACAAGGCATCATGGGATTGAGAAAGCCTTCTTGACAAAAAGGAGGAAGAAATAAATGAGACAAAATGAAGTTTCAGTGGCTGAGAGATTCCAAACAGTCGATGGGTTATCCTGGAGGTTATTCTTACACATTATATAAATATCCCTTTTTAGTTTATGGTACATTGGAGTGGCTGGAGGGAAGTACCTGAAACTGTTGAAGTGTGTTCCAGTGGCCTTGATTCTCGAAGATGATAGTATAACTGTATAGCTTTTACAGTGTGACCTTGTGATTGTGAAAACCTTGTGGCTGACACTTCCCTTATCCAGAGTATGGACAGAAGAGTTAAAAAAAAAATAAGGAAAAAAATATGTATAAATAATGGGAGGTGAATAAGGGTTAAAAAAAAATTGGGTAGAGTGCAATACTAGTGGTCAATGAGATGGATGCATAAGGGATATGTATGAGTTTTCCTTTTTTCTTTTTATTTCTTTTTCTGGTGTGATATAAATATTCTAAAAATGATCATGGTGATGAGTACTTAACTATGTGATGATCTTGTGAGCCATTGATTGTATATTTTGGATGGATTATATGTGTGTGAAGATATCTCAATAAAAGTATTCAAAAAAATTCCCCAGTTCCTGACATGATTCTCAGAAAATAATTTCTGTTAAGAAGAGTAAATTGACTCATTGGTTAAATTAGCAACTATGGAGCTCCCTGACAACAATATAGAGTAAGTGGATAATTCACTAGAAATCGGCTTCTAGATATTAATTTTAATTACTTTGAAACAACATGATTTAGTACCAAACGTTTAATAGGCACCCACTTTGATTGTTGTAATTGTGGAATTTGCATTATTTGTATCTGATCAGCTGTACAAAACTCTTCCATTTTTCTGTTGAAAATATGTGGAGGAAATCCAAAACAATAGAGGTCATGTCTACTCATGTAACACCATAATTCCACTCTTAGAATCTCCAAAACTGCTGGAAGAAAGATGGGAAGAGGCAAGCAAGTCAGAAAAGTAAGGGTAGTTCTTAACTTCTGGCTTCATTTTTGCTCTAAGGCAATTTGGGGTTTGGCAAAGAAAGAAGTAGCTGAAGGTGGAGATGACAACAAAAGCTTTTGGTTCAGGTAGTCTAGATGGTCCTGAAGGGTAGCAGAATCTGTATATCCAGGAGGCACCTGGAGTTGGCCTTGGAAACCAGGGGGTTTCTTCTTGACATCCAAGTCCTTTTCAATATCTTCCAAGTTTTTTGGCCAGGTTTAGTGTATCATAGTTCTGAGCTAGATGCATTCCAGCTGCATTGCCAAAAGCAAATCCAAGCAGGAATTGGAGCACGATGTCGGTGGGGAGGGTGAGAAGGGCACAAAGGGCAGCTTCCCCTCAGGGCCGGTCCGAGCCTGCCTCCCCCAGTGCGATTCGATTTATTTATTTAATTTATTTTTAGCTTTTTCACACGGCAGGCTCTGGGAATTGAACCTGGGTCTCCGGCATGGCAGGCGAGAATTCTGCCACTGAGCCACCATTGTACCACCCTAGATTTATTTTTGAAGCATTAAATATATTACTATATATCTAATTATTTACTTATACCTCCACAAAGAATTTTAGGCAGCTTACAAAAATACATAAAATACACGAGAGAGTTGTAACAGAGTGAAGAAATACTGTGAACAAATCAAACGAGGTAATCCCAGCCATGAGGTGAGTACACATGCCTTATAGTCCCACGCAGTTGGCTAGCAGTGGGCCATAAAATTGCATCTGATCTTTCCAGCAGCCAACACAATAAGAGGACATGGGTAGTTACATAATTCATAGGTAATGCAAGATAGCACCTGGTCATCTATTCAGGTGAAGCAAGGCTGCTCAGAACTGCCTGGATGGTAAACACTTCACTTCAGACAAATATAGTATGGAGGGAAACACCCTCACTCAACACTGGGACAAATTAGCGACCCAAGACCTAACATTCTATGCCATGTCAGCATTGTAAAGTGATATGGATGAGGAACATTTTTAAGATGTTTCGCCAAAATCACAAAAGCAAATACTATATAACCATGCTCTATAAACACCCACAGGAATTCTTACTTTGAGCAATCTACATCCTGGTGAAGCGTCTGGATTAAATTGTCTGCAAAGGTATACATGGGTAAGTATCTGAAGGAAATCAGTTGCCAAATGGAGTTGTTATTAAGTTGGAATAAGTTGTATTTTGGAGAGGTAGCCTCCTGAATGGATGATTTTAGTTTCACGATAGTTGACAGTTATTTGCTGGCATGGCCCCTCCTCTGATCTCACAACACAACCAGTTCATGTGTAGTTAAAGAAGGCTTAATCTTCTGGCTTCCACACTTGGGTGCTTGTACTGAGAAACAACTTTCCAACACTTTGAGACAAGTAGACGAAGAGGTGTGTGGTTACTGGGTGCCTAAGTGTTAAGCCTGCATTCAGAAGAGATGTGTACAACTTATTGGCCTGAAGAAGGGAGAGACAAGAAGTGGAGAAAGAGAGTTACAATCACAGGCATTGTGTTGGGCTCAATGCTATGTGTGACTTCTTGTGGTTCTTGGTATAACAATTTGTGGGGGCGCTATGAAAAAGCTTTTCATTCTCCAAAATAATTAAATAAAAAGGAGGATGCACTGGAACGCTGCAGAGCTCTAGGGAATTTGTCTGCTCTGGAAAAAAGACGGAAAATAAGACACTGAATAGGATATGAGTTATGAAATGATGAAGAGTTTATTAAATTCTACTCCAAGGAATTTGAAAAATCCTTAGTCTATCAGTTTTAAACAATGCCATTCAGGGATGATGAAGACATGCCTTCAAAAATTTTTATTTAAAGTTGTGGCACATAGAATGAAATCAGGAATACCCTAATTCTATAGGGTAAACCACTGGAAAAACAGAGAAGAATTCTTTTTACAAAGTGTCAAAGACCTAATCACACATTAACAATAGGTGAAAGAGAGCAGGAGTCAAAACCGAATGTACAGGGCGGGTCACGGTGGTTCAGCAGGCAGGAATGCTCACCTGTGGTGCCGGAGGACCCAGGTTCAATTCCCAGTGCCTGCCCATGTTAAAAAAAAAAAACCGAATGTACAGCACAATGCCTATTTTATTTATTTGTTTAAAATACACACATATACAGTAATATATGAGATTCCAGAACTTTATTTTGTTCTAATTTTTCTTATTTAAAAAATTAAACTCCTTAAGATCAAGAGCTTCTGTGCCTCAAAGGACTTTGTTAAAAAGTTGAAGAGGCAGCCAATTCAATGGGAGAAAATATTTGGAAACGACATATAGGATAAAGACTTGATATCCTATTTACATAAAGAAATTATACAGCTCACCAACAAAAGAACAAACAACCCAATTATAAAATGGGCAAAGGATATGAATAGATAATTTTACAAAGAGCGAATGCAAATGGCTAAAAAGCACATGAAGAGATACTCATTTTTGTTAGATACAAGGGAAATGCAAATCGAGATGACAATGAGATACCACCTCATATAAGAATGGCTGCTATTAAACAAACAGGAAACTATAAATATCGGAGAGGATTTGGAGAAATCGGAACACTTATTCACCGTTGGTGGGAAGGCATGATAGTGCAACCGCTGTGGAAGACAGTCTGGTGATTTCTCAGAAAACTAAACATTGAAGTGCCCTGTGACCTGACAGCACCAATACTTGGTATATACCCGGAAGAGCTGAAAACAGTGACATAAACACAAACACACATTTGCACACCAATGTTCATAGCAGCACTATTCACTATTTCCAAAAGATGGAAACAATCAAAGTGGCCATCAACAGATGACTGGATTAACAAAACGTGGTATATACATACGATGGGATATTATGCAGCAGTAAGTCAAAATGACGTCTTGAAGCACATGACAAGATGGATGAACTTTGAGGACAAAATGCTGAGTGAAATAAGTGAGACATAAAAGGACAGCTACTGTATGATTTTGCTATTATGACTCAGAGGTTACAATGTAGAATATAACAGACCTAGAAGTACGCAGAAGCTAGAGATGGGAGAAAGGTACCCAATGAGGTTGAACTTAAATGCAAAGGAACAGATAGAAGTGATGGTAACTAATTAGTGGGTTTGTAAATAACATTGGCCATATTGATGGTGAATATGATTGAAAGGGAATGTATAGAGCCGTATATTCGAATGATTAAATCTACAATTATACATAAGTTCTCACATGAACTATTTCAAAGATTTGATGTTGGACAAAGGGTCAACAGTAGAAGGGTATGGGGGAAAATTAAAATCACATGCTACGGCCAATAGTTCACAGGAAGACATCAACAGGACCACAGCACTACCAGGGGCAACTAATTTGGGAGAGACAAGTGATAAGGGGTAGTTTTGATTTGATGTTAAGTGAGGCTACATTTGTCAGTTCTTTGTCTCTACAGAGCCATGAAAATTGTCTAAAAGTAAAAGTGCTACAGATTGCACAGCCAAGCAAAGAGACTGTAAGATACGATTTGCTCATTTTGGGCATTATCCATGGTGCCCAATAGATGGAGGGAGTCAAACTGTACAATGATTCAAAAAGCAGAATGGCGAACTGTGATATGTTTATATGATGGAATACGGTATGGCTGCAAAAAGGAAGGCTGTTGAGAGGCATACAACAAACTGAATAAACCTTGGGGACAATGTGTCGTGCAAAATAAGCCAGAAAACAAAGAACTAATATGCTAAGATCTCTTTCAGAAAATACTATTAAGAAAACTGGAGCCTAGATTGTAAGCCCTTACAGCAGCCACATAGTCTGAAGTTGTAAGCGTATTTCTAGATTCTGAGACACTGAGCTCTATGTGTATCAGCTGGTATTTCCTTGGAACTTTGAGTAACTCTGTGACACCTAAGACTAGATATGGAGTGCTGCAGCCCTGAAAGTTAGCATAGCTATATATAATAATAGTTAAAGAAACTGAAGAAATCAGGCCTCAACTAGAGAGACAAACAAAGCCAATCTGGCAGGGACTAGGTAAATCAGAACACAGGGTAAAAGATTATTGTGTATGTGCTCTAGAGCTTCACCTACTGTCTGATAACAAAGGCAGAGAGGTTTATTATGTCTAGAATAGAAAATTTTTGTAACGCACAATCGAAATCAATCAACCTGTCTGGATATCTCTTTTAAACAACCCAAACTCCTGGAGTCCAGAATGGGAATGAGGCCTTGTAATCCTGGTCAGCTTAATGGAATACCAGGATGCATTTCAAATTATAACGGGCTGATAACTAAAAGTATTGGTAGAGACCTGGAGGGTCCTAAGGGAAAATAAATGATACTGTTAAACTTTCCCACCTGGGAAACCCCATGTACCCTCTCAACCACTGGGAACTCCCAAGAAAATAGGCCAAGCCCTTGATTTTGAGGTTTGCCTTAATGAAACTTATTTCTGTAGTGGAGACTCTAATACAACCCATAATGAGGTCCAAGAGTTGCTTCCAGGAAACCTCTTTTGTGACTCAGATTGGCCTCTCAGCTCAACTCTGCAAGGAAAATCATTACCCTTCTCCTTTCATGGGACATGACATCCAGGGGTGAAAGTCTCCCTGACAACGTGGTGTGAATCCCAGGGATGAGTCTGACACTGGGACCATAGGATCATCATTACCTTCCTGACCAAAAGGGCAGAAAGAAGTGTAATAAAATAAGGCATCAGTGGCTAAGGGAGATCAAATGGAGGCTACTCTTAGGCTTCAGTTAGACAGTGCTAATTGCCATGGTTTGCTAAACCACACCAGCATCACTCCTGTCAACTCTGAAGAACACCTAGGGCTCAGACTGAGACTCTATAAGAAGTTTCATGCACTAATTTTGCTTTCTTGGAACCTATAGTTTCCAGAGGGTTTCTGTTAGGTCTCAGAAAGAAAATTCTAAGAGCAAAAGGAACTCTGGATGTAGAGCCCCCCTCAGCCCCCCTCCTCAGTGTCCTTGGCAGGTCTAAAGATTGAGGTGTAAACCTGTTGCAAGTCCCCATCCAATCAAGGGGCAACACACCACCTAGTGGACACCCTCCCCTCCCAGCGTCACTGTCCCTTTAAAGCACAGCTCCCAGAACAAAGATCCGGAGCCATTTTCTCTTTCTTTCTGCTGGCTCCCCAGGCAGAAGCTAGTTGCAGGCTCCTACCTGCTTCCTCCCTGCTTTATTCCTTCAATAAATCTGTTGCTCTTTAACTTGCTGTCTAGTGTGGAATCCTTAACAATTCTGTGCCTAACAGTTTCTAGGCCAGATAAATCCTGAAACCCAGAGGGACCAGCCTCTAGGTTCAGACTGTCAATTAATTATCCCCCACCCTTCAGTTTCGACACCCCATCTCAACGTGAAGAGCATTGCCCAAAGATCCCTATAGATTGGGAAAAGGATCAAAGGGAACTAAGAAGGTGTAACAGACAATGTAGGAGTTAACAAATAAACATGACTGCTGACTCACTATACCATATTTCTTCTAGCCTCAGGTATTTTGGAGCAGATAAAAGGAAAATCTGCAATAGTGGAATGCTAGCCCATAACAAACACTGAAATCTGTTCTATAACTACATGTTGAAGTGTATTTTGAAAATTATGGCTTTTTCTTTCTTTGTTTTTGTTTATATGTTATATTTCACAATAAAAAACATTAAAAGCTACATTGAGATATAATTTTATGAAATCTAAAATACAGATCATGTATTTCTTGTGAAAATTTAGTATCTGAATTGACAAGTGTTATAAGTATAAAATACATACCAACTTTCAAAAACCTAGTACAATAAAGGGTAAAATATTACATTGATAATTTTTATGTTGATTGCATGCTGAAATGATACTATTTTGTATATGTTGGATCAACTAAATATATCAAAATTTAAAAATCAATGAATTAATTGATTAAGTGAACCTGCATTCCTTCACCTTCTTAATAATTGGGAGGAAATAGTTTGCTTTTAAAATTCAGACAGATAATATACTTCCAGTAATAAAAATACCATCCGTAGTTGCAAAATAACTTGAATTGTATCATGTGATTTTCTGGATTGACTGGTTACATGGAGGAGCTAAAAATAGTTTTGATGCAGAACAAATAGACTCTTTTGCAGTCCAGCAGCATGTATTTTATTTAACAATCCAGATACAGGCTAAGATTCAAAGCAACAAAGATAAATAAAAGTCCATTTTCTTCAATATTAAAAGAAATGCATCCATGTGGGAGACCCGGGTTTGATTCCCGGACCATGCACCACCACCCCTCCCCCCCAAAAAGAAATACAGTTAAAATAGATTTTAAATATTCAATCAGTTTAGAGGTTTTTGTTACAATGACTTCTCTCAGATAACCACATACCTTGATTTTAATTTGTTATATAGCCACGCTCTTACCCATATATAGCAATAAGCCTTACAATATTTTGAGGAGTTTACATACTCGAACATATTTACTGAGGGCTTATTGTACACAAGTCACCATTTGGGCCTTTGGGAAACAGAGTTGGGCAGTGAGAGACTGCACTGGATTGCTTATTTAACTCGAATCCTAAGGATTTAGAAAAAGGGCTGTACAACTGCTGGTAAAAACTCCTTTACAGGTACTCATCATTTGCAACCTATTCTTCTGCCTTCCACTGAAACTGAAGGAAATTATTTCTCCTTATGGCTCCATCTCTCCCTCCCACAGGCCTCTTAGATCATCTAGAACATCATCAAGCAGAGCTCTTCCCCAAATATGCTTTAAATATTTGAAAAAAGCTATTTTTCCCTCCCTAAGTCTTCTCGTGTCTAAATTGAAATTGAACTCAGATAAATTTATTTCCTGACATCTTTAAAATTTCTCATGTGGACTATCAGGAGTATTAAAATTTTATTTTTAAATTATGTCTTTTGTAACTATAACAGCAACATATACATTGTTTTTAAATATCTGAGACATTTTCATTCTAACAAGATAATTTAAACAAAGACAGATGTTGTACTGTGCAAAATTATTTGCTGAAAAATGAGCTCATAAATTAGAGATGGTTTCTGTTCTTATAACTTTATATACATTTGCTTGGTTATTCAGAACAATGAGAAAAAATAATCTCAATTTTCCAGTGACACAAGTATAATTCAAAATGGTCAGGGTGGGCCATGGGGGTCAGCAGGCAGAGTTCTTGCCTGCCTTGCCAGAGACCTGGGTTCGATTCCTGATGCTTGCCCGTTTGCAAAAAAAAAAAAAAATGGTCAGGCTTTATCATGCTTTAAAGTAAAACCTTCATCCACCTTTTTTGTAAAAAAATATGTTTTAAGTTTTTATCAAGCAATATAATATACTTTTTACATAGAAAAAGTTCAGATTGAATCTTGCTAGTTTAAAGAAACAAATGCTTAAATGTTGTAAATAAGGAGGTTAGCATGAGTAATCTTTTTTTATTAATTTATTTTTTTAAATACCAAAAAACACCAAACAAACGCGAACATTGTTAACTTTTGATCATTCCGTTCTACATATATAATCAGTAATTGACAATATCATCACATAGTTGCATATTCATCATCATGATCATTTCTTGGAACATTTGCATCTATTCAGAAAAAGAAATAAAAAGAAAACAGAAAAAAATTCATACATACCATACCCCCCACCCTTCCCCTCACTGATCACCAGCATTTCAATCTAAATTGATTTTAACATTTGTTCCCCCTATTATTCATCTTTATTCCATATGTTTTACTCATCTGTTGATAAGGTAGATAAGGGGAGCATCAGACACAAGGTTTTCACAATCACACAGTCACATTGTGAAAGCTATATCTTTATACAATCATCTTCAAGAAACATGGCTACTGCAACAGAGCTCCACATTTTCAGGCAGTTCCCTCCAGCCTCTTCACTACATCTTGACTAACAAGGTGATGTATATTTAATGCATAAGAATAACCTCCAGGATAACTTCTCGACTCTGCTTGGAATCCTCAGCCATTGACACTTTGTTTCATTTCACTCTTCCACCTTTTCTGTGAGAGCAGGTTTTCTCAATTCCCTGATGCTGAGTCTCAGCTCATTCTAGGGTTTTTCTCAATCCCTTGATGCTGAGTCTCAGCTCATTCCAGGATTTCTGTCTCACGTTGCCAGGAAGATCCACACCCCTGGGAGTCATGTCCCATGTAGACAGGGGGAGGGTGGTGAGTTTGCTTGTTGTGAGCATGAGTAATTAAGTAACCTTAAGCTAAGGTTACTTCTAGTTTTAAAAAAAAATCTACTTGAGTCTCTTATCAATTGAGTTCCACCTTCTGTGGAGAGGTGGGATACCCCATTTAAAAAAATGCTTTTAAATGATGACTCCTTGCTTTTCACATGAGAACAACTTTGTTTTAGCTACGGATAATTCAGCAGTTAATTTTGCATACTTTGTTAAACATTAGCAAACATCAGATGAATATGCTAAACATCTTAGTGGAATACACAACTCTGTTGATCCTCAAATAGAAAACAGAAGAAAATATTTCATTTTGTTGGGTTGGTTTTCTTTGTTTGATTTTGATTTTGCACTGCAGCACACACCTTAAATGTGCTCAGAAAAAATACTGCTGAAGTTGTAGAACAATTTGCAGCTCTCAGCCTGATGAATGCCAGAGTAGAGAAGGGAGGCTACACAGGCATCTTCCTGAGGCTGTCTCCTAAGTCACCTCTGGCCACATGCTTCCAGCCCAGCTCTTGTGAAAAGCCACCTTCCTCAAGCACAATGACATCTTCTATTTCCAGCTACCACTCAGGCCCTCCTTAGTCTTGGAGCTGATGCTTCCTTCTTAGGATCAAACCCTGGCCCAACACTGGGAAAGAGTGGATCAGGGTCCTCTCCAAGCCTACCTCTCAATGAGTAGTCTGTTGATAATTAATAAACCTGTCAACACTAGTGTTAAGTCTATTGACTTAGTCCTTCATGCTTGCTGGTTTTGAGGAGAATTGGTGGCATTGCCCCTGAAAATGGGAATGCAGAATGATCCACTGACTACTTAGGTAGCCAGGTCAGCCCAAGCACTGAACCCTCTAGCCTTCCCACCCCACCTGCTGGGATCTGGCCTGGCTCTCTCTGAATACAGGTGGACCTTGGCAGAGAAATCCAGATTTGGACCTGGGTTGTTTCAAAGGAATCATGAACCAATGAGCCAAGACGTGTTCAGGCCCTCTCCGAGAATGAGGATTGGGTTTGCTTTAGAAAGGGGCTGTCTGGTTTACCTGGTACAAGGTATTTCTTTAAGAGGAAGAAGAATGAAGGCCAGTTATTTGGTAGCTTCGCAAAGAAAATATTTTGAAACAGAGGAAGCCAAGGTGAGAGATGACAAATCAGATTGTCCTACATAGTTGTAATTTCAAATTGACTTTTTTTGCATATGTTTAAAAACAAAACAAAACAAAACAAGAAGCTCCAAATAAGAACAAAGGGCAACTTTAGCTACTTCTCTCCCTTCCCCCACCTCTGCTATGTCTTTTCTCCTCTTTCTAGACTTACAGCACCCTGAGTTTTCATATTTCCCTGGACTCCTTTTGTCATAGAAATAAAAGCAGTTCTCATACAGCAAGTTCTGGGTAGAACTGGAGGTGTTGTTGCCTCTCCCAGAGTAATTCATAATTTAAATCCATAGAATGTTATGTCTTGACAGGCAAGGAAACATTAGAAAGCAAATCAGTAGAGAAAAATTACTTTCAATCTGACTTTCCTCTCATACTGCTGTTAGTATTTTAATTTAATTTCTTCTGAGCTTTAAAAAATTTTTCTGTAGGAAGATATTTTCTTATATGGTTGTAATGATACAGTATCTGGATCCACATCCTATTTTTCCCGTGTTTTCACATAGCCTTCATGGAGGTGCATCGGACCACCAAGGTAAAGTGGCGCCATTCCTCGGAGTTGGGATTCTCCCAAGGTTCTATGAGAAGCTAGATAAAGCAAAGGAATAGCCCAGAGGAATCATTCTTACTGCTGAAATTTTAGGTTCACTGGCCGACAGATGGGGGTAGAGATGTTGAATATGGGGGAAATCCATAATTCTCATCTTCAAGATATTAAAGAAGAGCCTCGTTGTGGCCAATGTACATGAATAATGAGAAAGCAAATACCTTTATTTCACATGGCATTTGAAATCACTGTTTCCACACATTATTAAGTTTACAATGATTTAAGTCGATGTTTTCAAACCAGGACCAGTTGGTTAAAAACACCCCATAATTCCAGTCCTCCTACCCCTGGACAGGTAAGAGGGTCAATTAGGGTTTCCATATGCAGGCACACCCAGTTCCCTTTTGGTCAGTATGTGAGGAGAAGATAGCAAACATTCCTGGCAAACAGAGGAGAAGACTCACTTCTTGGTTCTGGTGGCTGGTACTGTGTTTTGACCTACCTTCATGTCTGTCTGCAGGCAACAGAGCTGATGGCTTCTTTCTACTTGTATACCTCTTGGTTTCCAGACCCCCCGCTGGCTCCTGACAACGGGTAACACACTGACTATAGGAGTTGCCGTATCCACCAGGCCCCAGGACCCTTGGGCTTGCTTCTGACCTCTTGCTGCACTGGATTCCTCTTCAGCCTCTGATATCTGCTTGGCTCTCTCCTCAAAGCAAGCTGGCCTAGCTGATCAGCACCATTCTTTTATCACCCATGTCCTATTTTGAAATCACGAGTGATTCTCTACACTTAAGCAGGGCTCGTTTCACCAACTGATAAGCCCATATTTCAAAGGTTACATTACCATCTTTACACCTTGTAAGATAAACCAAGAATAGGATAAATTAGATGGAAAAATAAGCTTTAGTGATTTTGTACAAAAATGTTTCAGCATGTATTATTTACAAAATTGCGATATCCAGCAATGGGGTGGTAGGGTGTCCTTGAATGGATAGTGATTTATCCATATGGTGAAATATAAGTCAGTTATTGATACTGGTAGTTATTAAAATAATTTAATGATGAGATTTAATTTTTATAATATATAACTTGGTCAGTAAATAACGATATAAATTGTATATAGAAAGTGATCTCAACTATGTAAAACAAACACATAAAAGTAAGAAAAGACCAGAAGGAAATAAGCAAACTGTTCTCTCTTGATAGGTACTGGCCATTTTCTTTTTTATGCTTTCCTATATTTTCTAAAATGAGTAGGTATTTTACAATCAGAAAAAGGTACATCAACTTTTTGTTTTAATTTTCATTTTTTGGCATTTTTTAAAATTCTTTAATTATTTTTAAACATTTTAGCATATGATCATTCCATTTTTGGTATATAATCAATAACTCACATTAAACATTATTAAACAACTTTATTAAGGTACATTTTACATATCAAATTCACTAATTTCGAGTGTACAATTCAATTATTTTAATGAACATTATCAAGTGGTGCAAGCATTACTATAAACCAGTTTTAGAATATTTTCATCTCCCAATAAGAGCTCTTGCACCCACCTACAGTTAACCCCCATCCCATCCCCAGACTCAGCAAACCACTAATCCACTGTCTGTGTGCATAAATTTGCCTTTTTCAGATACTTCTTATAAATACATCTTACAATATCTGGTTGCATGTGTCTTTTTTATTACTCATTATAATGTTTTTTAAAGTTCTATTCACATACCATAAAATCCATCCAAAATGGACAATCAGTGGCTCTCAGTATAATCATAAAGTTGTGCATTCATCACCATAATCAATTTTAGAATATTTTCATTGCCCCAACAAATAAAACCCCATACCCCTTATAAACCCCTATCATTGACACTTAGCAATGGTGTGGTATCTTTGTTGCAACTGATGAAAGAACATAAAAATAATATTGAGCATCTTTTCATGTGTTTTTTAGCTTTCTGTATTTCATCTTTGGAAAATTGATCAAGTCTTCTGTCCACTTCTTAATTGGGTTGTTTGTCTTTTTATTGTTGAGTTGTTGGATTTCTTTTATATTCTGAATATTAAACCCTTATCAGATATGTGATTTCCAAATACTTTCTCTCTTGAGTACATTGCTTTTTCACCTTATTGACAAGGTCCTTGAAGCACAAAAGTATTCAATTTTGAGGCGGTCCCATTTGTCTATTTTTACTTTCATTACTTGTATTTTGAGTGCAAAGTCTAAGGAACTGTCACCTGCCACAAGATCTTGAAGATGCTTCCCTACAGTTTCTTTTATATATTTTATGGCTATGGCTATTGTATTTAGGTCATTGATCCATTTTGAGTTAATTTTGGTATCGGGTGTGAGCAAGGAGTCTTCTTTCATTCTTCTACATGTGAATATCCAGTTCTCCCCACGCCATGTGTTGAAGAAATTGTTCTGTTCCATTTGAGTGGACTTGGGCGCCTTGTCAAAAATTAATTGACCATAGATCTAAGGGTCTATTTTTGAATCAGTTTGATTTTATTGATCAATGTATCTATATTCATGCCTGTACTATGCTGTTTTGACTACTGCAGCTTTGTAATGTGCTTTAAGGTCAGGAAGTATGAGTTCTTCAACTTCGTTTTTCTTCTTACTATAATGTTTTTGAGGTTCATTCATTTAGTATGTGCCAGTAATTCATTCATTTTATTGCTCAAGTTCCATTGTATCTATTCACTCATCAACTGATAGACATTTAGGTTGTTTCTAGTTTGGGGCTATTATGAATAATGCTGCTATGAACATTTGTGTGCAAGTGTTTATGTCAACATATATTTCATTTCTCTTGGGTAATAACTAGGAATGGAATTTCTGGTTCATATGGTACTTTTATGTTTAACTTTTTGAGAAACTGCCAAACTGTTTTCCAAAAAAACAAACAAACAAAAAAACTCAACTGCAGGATTTAAAACCCTCTTCTTTGCATTAGTTATGTACTTTGAATCTGGCTCTCCCATCCTCTTCTCAGCAGATCTAGCTGATGATTGAGGAGATAGACTATTATAAAAGTCATACCCATTCTTCCATTCCCTCAAGATGTAGAAATTCCTGAAGATTGCTCAGCAACTTACACAGGAGCCTTATTTCCTTAAGATCCCAAGAAGCAATGGACTCTCTACTTGGTACTTCAGAACTGTGGAAATTTCTATCATAAAAGAATTTGAATACTCAAGAAGGAAAAAGGATACCTTTTGCCAGTTGCATGACTCCTTTGAAATTTTTGGTTATACAATAAGCAGCATCACCTTCAAAGACTCTGATTCACTTAAAAATGTAATCATCAAAAACCTAATGAATATTGACTACATGCACTGTAGTCTGATATGTACAGTGAATTATAGAAAAGGAATTCTATATTGTCTTTGCCCCAGAGAAACTTAACAGGCTGGGAAGACACAACGGAACACCTGTTAAACAGAG
This sequence comes from Tamandua tetradactyla, assembly GCF_023851605.1. Taxonomy (NCBI): domain Eukaryota; kingdom Metazoa; phylum Chordata; class Mammalia; order Pilosa; family Myrmecophagidae; genus Tamandua; species Tamandua tetradactyla. The sequence continues at coordinate 63,486,228 of NC_135340.1, forward strand.
ACCAATAAAGGACCCAGAGAATTGGGATGAGAGTAGTATGGGCTGGGATAGTAGTGTGTACTGGAAAAATTAAATCAGACAGGAAACGGCCCAAAGGACCCAGGATATATGCATTTGTTTCATTTTTTAATTGAGCATTTTTATGTGTCAGGCTGGAGATGAAGCAAGGAACAAAGTTGAGAAAATCTTTACCCTCGGAGAGCTTACATTCTAGGAGGATGTGACAATAAACAAAAATAAGTATAATACATAGTATGTTAGATGGTGGCAGAGGAAAAATAAAGCAGGGAAGTAGAACAGGGAGTTGGGTGAGTATGCAAATTAAAATGGGGTGGTCAGGGACCATCTCTCCTCGAACATGACATACACACACAAGACCTGAAGGAAGTGAAGAAATCAGTCATGTGCTTATCCACGAGAAATAGTGTGTTCCAGGAACAGGAAGCAGCAAATGTCAAGGCCCAAGTAGGTTGATGCCTGACAGGTTTGAGAAACTGCAAGGACACCAGTGTAGCTGGGTGAAGTGAGGGAGGGAGTAAGTAGCAGGTAATCAGATCAGAAAGGCAATGGGGGAACAGTTTGGTCAGGACCTTGGATTCCATTGTGAGGACTTGGTTCTGTACTCCGAGTCCGATGGGAATCGCTTGGACGGTTTTGCACAAAGAATGAGATAACTGGGCATGTTTTAACAGAATCACTGTGCAGCTGTGCTAGGGGTAGACTGAGGATAGAGTGGAGGGTGAAAATAGGGAGATCAATTAAGAAGCTGCTGAGGGTGGGCCACGGTGGCTCAGCAGGTAAGAGTGCTTGCCTGCCATGCCCAAGGACCCGGGTTCGATTCCCGGTGCCTGCCCATGTTAAAAAAAAAAAAAAAAAAGCTGTTGAAATAATCTCAGGAGAAGGTGGGGAGTTGAACCAGGATGGTTATAATAGATGTGGTGGGACGTGGTTGGCATGGATGTCCTTTGAAAGGGAAGCCATAACCAAAAAGATGGGCATTCGGGGAACATTGAAGAGTCACATGCAATTATTGGGCAGAATCCCAAGGTTGGAGATGAGGCTGGGCAATTTTAGTGGGCTTGGATTTGGTAGAGAGGGTTAAGGAGTGTGGTGTTAGAATTTAAGGGATTTACTGTAGGTTGTCAAGTAGGGAGTTTTAGGGAGACAAATGATTCTGGCTACTAGGATGAATTGAAAGAGAAAAGTCTAGGGGACTAATTTTTAAGCTAGATTGTGAGGATGTTGCAAACCTTGACTAGGACACAGAAAGGTTAGCTATCCAGGAGAAGAGAGGCTGAGAAAAATCCCCTAACCCTACTACCATATTTTTGTTATAGAAAAGGAATTTTGTGTCTAAATTCCTATTATCATATTTATTGAACTTATATCTGTATCAGAGGCACACAAATAAACCAATTACCTGTCCTGGAGACAGATGCTCCAACTATATACACTTGCATTCACCTATACCTGCTTGCACGTACTGTACTCATCTGTGAAATAGTAAGTCAAAGATGGAAATGCAGAAGTAAAAGAGTAAGTTCACAATATAAGTTGGCAAGAAAGAGACTGGGTAGATAGGAGCAGAGTCAAAGGCGAGACAGCTAAGAAGAAAGGATAAAGATTCAAGACTGCTGAAACTCAAGATTCATCACTGGATGTGACGAGTTTCCCTTCAACCAATTCTGCCAACCTAGAAATAGCTCATTTTTCACTACTCTACGGATATGTGTCATACTAAAAACCATTGTTTCAGAAAAAGGCATAGGTGGCATAGAGCTGATACATCATCTTTGTTCAGATTTATAGAAATAGAGCAAGGCCACCTTGCCAACATGAACTTCCTGTTCTCACTCTGATGGGCAGTGTTTGCTGATCCCTCTCCTTTAGCATGCTGTGGGCTGAATGAGGACAGGGCTTTCTTTTTAGAAGGGAGATTGAAAAGGGACAAATAAAGGGTAAAACAGGTAATATACTGTTTAAGCTAATGCGGCATACATGCTGAGTGGGGTGCACCAACAGTGCAAGGGCAATAGCTGGGAAAAAAAGGGACAAGGTCTTGCTTAGGTGGTGGAAGTTAATAGCACAACAGTTAGTGTATGGCCTCTGGAGCCAGATTGGCCAGGGTTTAAATCTTAGCTTTGACACTTGGTGGTGTGATCTTGGACACATTTATTTAACAGGTGCATGCCTCCTTTTCATTAAGGAAACAGGAAAAGAAGAGTACTTACTTTATAGGTTGCTATGAAGATTAGATGAGATAATGTTCATAAAGCAATCAGCATAGTTTGGCACACAGTAGGCAGTAAAATAATTAAAGGGTAGAAGGATTTTAAACCAATCATAAAAACATTTGCAGTGCTAAATATAATAAGCATTAAGCTTTCTGTGGAGCTTTTCAAAAAAAATCTAAGAGGCTTATAGGTCTTGAGAATAGTGGGAGTATCTAGGTCAAAAAATTTTAGTTAAGAATCCCACTGGTAAGATGAAATTTCTCACAATTCCATTCTTTGTGAGAGAGGCTGAATATGAAATGCATTAGAACTAGACGGGAGTCCCACTTCAAATTTGCTACCACCAATAGCATGATGACATTTTCCCTAGATATTTGCTGGATTTTTTCCTCGAGATAATGAGTCATTATTGTGAGATATTGTTTATTGTAAAACTCTTGTGTTCCTGCCATACATACCAAACAAAAGGTCACTTTAAAGGCATTTTATGTCACAGTCAAAAACAAAAGAAAATAACACTGTGAAATGTCATACTGCATGGTGGGCACTGACTTGCTGTGTCTTTTTATGAAAGCTTAAAATATACACATTAGGAACAAAGCAAATTATATGCCTTTATAGACACAGATAATTTCTGAAAAGCATATGATAATCTGTTTAGAGTGATTATATCTAAAGTCAGAATTCTTTTACATTTCACTAAATACCCCTGTGCACACTTGGATTTATTTTTTTTTAACATGTTTATTTCCACAACACTTTTTTAAAAATTATTTCTGTGTGCATGAAATACACATGGAAAAAACTTCATACTGTCAGATTAAGATTAGGTCTCAGTGCTCTAGGCATAACCTAGGAAGAAGAGACAAAAAATTGTTATCTGAAACTGTTTGCCTTTCAAAATAAAGGAGAAGAAAAAAACCCATGTTTAAGTGTGTGTTTGTACCTCCTATAAAATTCTAGCAGTTATTTAGAGTCTAATTCGCATGAGAGCAAGGAGTTTCTGAGAAGAATTACTTCTAAGAACTTCGAGAATTACTCTTGTAAATATGAAGGTTCCATTAAAATGAGACCATCCAAGTTCAATTCAGAAGAAACAATTGTGACGCACAGGTTCCAGCCACACTTCTTCTTGGTAACTTAAGGCTCACTCAGTTAACCTCCTGGATATCTATTTAGTGCCTCACCCAATTCTGCTCAACACATTTCTTTCACTGAGTCAGAATATTGTCTCTAAAAACTGCAAATGTATTATAAGGCAAACGGACCTCCATGCCTTGAAAGCATATTTCTAAGACCTTGATTTTTATCCTGTACCTTCACGCCAATTCCTGGATATTATGCCAGAAAGGTCAAACCAATGACTTATAACAAAATCTTCCTGCATTTTTATTTAAAAGTGGACATTTAACTGAATGAAAAATTAAAATCTCCTGGGAAGAAGTCTCTTGATGTGAGGGTAGAGTGACATGTAATTTGAACTAGAAAAGAGAGGCACTGAGACCCCTCCTAAAAGACCCCAAACTGTATTGCAAATAAATTCCAAGTTAAGGTTAGAATACGCATTCTATAATAAAGTTCAAGAAAAAGAGTCTTGATGAAGACAGAAGAAAATCCCACTTTTTGGCACACCCTTCTAAGGTAAGCAGGTAGGCATACTCTCTCTACAAACGTTTTCAGTAAATATTTTGCTCTACAAAATAAAATGATCCAGAAACTTGTAGCTCCTCTACTTACACTGCTCTGTGGATAATGACCATGTGCTAAAATGGAATGTTTGGTGAGTGGGCATATATATGGGTCCCATGAGAAGAGTTTATGGGTCAAGAAGTTTCACTATGTTCAGGTTTACAGTAAGAGACTACCTGCACAACATGAATTCCCTTTTACTTTGCAGGGCAGTATTTGCTGACTCCCCTTCTATTCGGGTGGTCTGAGCTGAATGAGGATAGAACTTTCTATAAAAGAGAGTCAATAGAAAATATGAAAACCCTCTTTCCTACTCCTGTGAAACTATAGGTTTCATGTATACCACCCTGTATGTATTCCCAAAGCAGCCTACAATCTATTCCTCTTTGCTTGATCTCCCTGATAAGAAGACTATAAAAAAGGAAACCCTTAAATGTATTGGTTCAAAGTCATAGAAAAGAGAAAACTCACTGTATTTGGTCCCTGGAATGAGTATAAGATATATATTATCAACAAGTACCTGGAGAAAAATACAAGAGAGAAGACTCATACTGAGGTGAATTGCACAGCATGGATTAATTTTACATTTTTTACTACCCTGACAACATAATACCCCAGGTTTTCTCCAAGCAAAATTATTTGCTGTTTATTATTTTTGCCACATTATAAGCAAGCAAGCCATAATGATGGTGAGGATGGCAGAGCTAAGCCTGTGACACGGGAAAGTCAAGAGACAAGGAGAGAGAGCTGGTGATTCTGCTAAAGGAAAGGGGGGTGGGGCAGGGGAAGGGAAAGAAACAAGTAGAGTAGAATGGAGATGTTCTTTTACTTAGGTCTAGCAGTTTAATGTAGAAGTTTCATTATAGTGGGGAAGGCTTAGGGAGCTGGGACAAGGTGGTTGTGGGGCAACATAGATAGATTAGTCAATTTGTTAAGAATATTAGACTATTACTAGCAATGACTAGTTTCCAAGCCCTGTAGAGTCTGGGGCATCATATTTGAAGTTATAAAATCTCTCCTCACCTTGAGTTCCTTAATGGAAGATTAAAACATGCCTGGAATTAGTTCTATAGACTTTTTCTTCAATAGTAAAATTTTGCTCACTCCTATTAAAGATAATTGGAAATGGATGGAGTGGAGAGAGAAAGCCAAAGGCAGAGAAGAATAGAGAATTTATTAGTGCAATCTCAGGAGAGAGAAATGAAGTGAAGTAAACTAAACCAGGCCTTTAGAAATGCATCCTTGAAACATTTAGGGGTGAAGAGTTGATAGAACCATGTCACAGAACTCTGTTATGACTTGATACGTGCTAGTTTGGAGTGAGTATGAATGGAATAAGGCTCAATAACCAGACGTACTGGGGAAGGGCATTTGAGAAATGCCTACTCAATTTTAGTGAGTTGAGTGGTGTTTTAGTTTCCTGGGCTTCTCATGCAAATACCATTAAATGGGTCGGGTTAAAGAATGGAATTTATTCACTTATGGTTTGAGGTTAGGAAAAAGTCCAGCATGAAGGTGATGCTTTCTCTTTGAAGACTGGAACTCTGGGGCTGGTCACTGGCCACCCTTTGGGTGTCATTGGCAAGGCACGTGATGGCATCTCCTGGTCTCTTCCTCCTCTTGTGGGTTCTGTTGATGTTCAGCTTCTGATTGCTCCCTCTGGCTTTCTCTCCATCTTTCTGAATTCCACTCCGCTTATAAAGGATTCCAGCCACAGGATTAAGACCCATCCTGACTGACATGGGCCACATCTTAACTGAAGTCACCTCATCAAAATTTCCTATTTACAATGGGTTCACATCCACAGGAATGGATTAAATTCATGAGCGTGTTTTTTCTGTAGTACACACAGCTTTAAACCACCACAAGTGGGTTGGATAAAGCGTATCCAGATGTGTTCATCTCAAGCAGCCAAGTTACTTTTTGTCTTGGGATGTGGGAATTAACTCCAAGACATTAATTCAGAAAGGCTGTAGGCATATGGATGGATGGCCAGTTAAAAACATTGCTTGCTAGTATGCATAGTAGCTGTACGAAGAATATGTGTGCATGAATTAAGCATGAATATCAACTGGAATCTGGACACCAAAATAAAACATTCAAAAGATGCTATTTATTTCCTTCAAATTTATTGCTTTCTTCCTGTATCCTGTGTATCTGTATTTCTAGTTCTTAACTAGGTTTTCTTGCTTCATTGGTAAAGGGGCATTTTCCAAATAAAGGATTACTCCAACAATTTTTAAAATTATATTGCTCTCAGTCTAATTATAAGGAAAGTCAGTGTTACCCTTATAAATCTGAATGCTCACAAAATTTGTTTTCTATATTAGGTAAATGTTAGTAATACTGCTTTTAAAAGTATCTCTTGAAACTATAAAAGTGACAGAAAATATGAGAAAAAGAGAAATTCTATAACTGCAAAATACAGCTACCTGAATTAAGAACTTAATGGATGATTTAATAACAATACATATAGGTGAAGAAAGAATCAAAGACACTTCGGGGACAACCAAGATGACAGCTTAAGACGCTCCGGGGTGCAGTTTCTCCACAGGATCTTTGAATAACTAGCAACAACCGGCAGAGGCATCTTCCCCAAAACTAAAAAAATAGTTAAAGGGTTACAGTAACTCGATGGGTACTGAATCAAGAAAACAGAACCTTAAAAATGGTAGGAAAATAAAAAGGATTTAAAAAAAATGGTAGGAGAATCTCACAGCACCCCCTCCCCAGAATTATATGGAATCAGCCTGTGGTCTCTTATTGTAGGGCCCTGACGCAGTTCTGGAGGGAGCAAACTAATAACTACGTACATACTGAGGTGCCTGTATTTTGGAGCCAATCTATCAGGAAAGATTGAATCAGGAACTGCATCTCTGGCTTGCACTACCAGAACTTGCCCCACAGACAAAAGCAATTTGCAAGCAATGAAAGCAGTGTAAGGAACAATTCAGTCAAGCGTTATCAGCTTTAAGACATATAATTGAGAAGGCAGGAGGTATAAAGTCTATTTCACAGGGAGTGGAGGGGAGATTAAAAGGGGGTTTTACAGCAAGAACCAGCATAAGCCCACCACAAAACACAGACTCAGCAAAGATGGAGAGGACCTTATAGCTTGGGCTGATCTTCTGGATGGCAGGGCTAGCTCTGAAGGAGATGCCAGCCGAAGCGAAGCCAATTTGCAAAGACCATGAAAGCTGTTTTTTGAGTTTGTTTTTCTTAGGCAGGCACTCAAGGAAATCTCTGTCATATCACTATCAGGATATGAACGAACAGTTCAGGGACTAAATTCAAGTTAAAACATTAAAATGCACAGTGTGCCACAAAAGATTACAAGACAAACAATGATCTTCAGTATGTGCAAAGAAATAAAGGAAAGCACAGAGAAAGAACTAAAGAATATTAGAAAAATGACGAATGAACAATATGAGACCCTTGAGAAAGAAATAAAATATTTAAGAAGGAACCAAACAAAAATACTGAAGTTGAATATTCAATATTCAACAATAACTGAAATGAAAAATTCCCTACGGGGTTTCAACAGCAGATTGGAGATGGCAGAAGAATCAGTTAACTCAAAGGCAAAGACAATGAAAATGATTCAGGTTAAGAAGTAGACTGAAAAACAGTGAAGAGAGCTTAACAGAGCTGTGCTACACATCAAGCATACCAATACATGTAATTTGGGAGTGTCAGAAGAAGAAGAAAGAAAGAATACTCAAAAAAAAATAATAATAAAGGCAGAAAACTTCCCAAACGTAACAAAAACATGAATATACACGTTTTAGAAGCCCCACAGACTCCAAACAACATAAACTTGAAGAAAACTACACCAAATACTTAGAAGCAAACTACTGAATGCCAAGGACAAAGAAAAAGTTCTGAAAGCTGCAAGAGAAAAGCAATGTGCTATATACAAGGGAGCCCAAATAAGATAAACTGTTGGTTTCTCATTGGAAACCATGGTGGCAAGAAGGTAGAGGGATGAAATATTTAAGCGCTGAAAGAAAACAATTACTATTTGAGAAATTTATATCTGACAAGTTTGTTTTTCAAAAATGAGGGGGGTCATTGCCCAGGAAGACAGGTCGGTCAGGCAGTTTGAATGAGACAGAGATGGAACTGGAGCCAGGCGCAGGCAGCGGACATGGCCCCATGGAAAGCTGGAAATGGCAATGAACATTTATTTTACATCAGTGACCACTGATTCTTAAATCGATATGACATGCTGGCATGGATCAGTGAGTTTCTGCAGTTGAATTTGACAGAGATTGAACAATTGTGCTCAGGGGCTGTCTTATCAGTTTAAGGACATGCTGTTCCCTAGCTCCATTGCCTTTGAAGAAAGTGAAAAAATTCCAAGCTAAGTTAGAGCATGAATACATCCAGAATTTCAAAATAACTAGAAGCAGATTTTAAGAGAATGGGTGTTGACAAATAATTTCTGTGGACAAATTAGTGAAAGTTTCAGGACAAGTTTGAATTTTTTCAGTGGTTCAAGAAGTTTTTTTGACGTAAACTGTGACGGAAAAGACTATGATCTTGAAGCTGCCAGACAACAAGGTCAGGAAACAGCAGTGCCTCCCTCCCTTGTTGCTCCGGCTCAGAATAAACCAAAGAATCCTCTCAGCTCTAGCAGTGCAGCTCCACAGAGACCCATTTCAACACAGCAACTCCTAAGGCTGGCCCAAGTGAATGAGAAAGAATCCTGGTGAGGGCAATGAGGATGATGAAGCATCTGACTTGGTGTAACAGGTCAACATATTGAAACTTACCTTGGAAGACTTGGAGAAGGAGAGAAATGTCTACTTTTGAAAACAAAGTAACATTGAGTTGAATTGTCAGGAGAACAAGGGGGAAATGACCCTGTATGGCAGAAAACTGTGGACATTCTCTATTTCAGATGAAGATGAAGGCTTTGTGAGAAGACTCGATGAAAGAGGCCTACAGGAGGAACAAAAACAATATTAACATCCTAGACAAGCAAAGCAACATCTGAACCCTTCCCTCCAAATCCCGTGCTTAACTGAAATACTCCCTTTTATCATTCTTAGAGGACTCCCTGATTTCTTTTCATAAGCAAAAAGTACCTCTTCTTAAAAAGTGCTCTTTTCAGAAGTTTCACTCCTTTTCCATTAAGTATGAGTTAGGATATTTTACCTTGTAGCAGAGCAGTATTAACATCTAATTGGTTCACCTAGGGAACAAGGAGGCTGACCCTGGGTCTCACCTTGCGGTTGCTGGAAACACTGCTGGACAAGGTGTTTTATGTAGCACACTGAAGTGGAGACCTCAGTAGAGAAATGGAGACTGAATTGAATTTTAAGGTAAGGTGAAATCCTGGCACAGAACATTTTAATAAATAAACGCCTTAAAATCTTTAAAATATGCTCTCTCATATTTCAATATATAAAATGTGATATGCAGATTTGATGTCTTTGACATTATGTTTGGGAATGAAGGGCCAGACGAGAAACTTTGGAACCTGTGCTTCACAAGCCTTTGCTGGACTGCTTGAATCTTTGCAGGCCTAAACATTGGCCCAAAAGGAAAGTTGCTCTATGTGACCATTATGTGTCACTGACCAATTGCATCCTTGCTAAAAAGCAAGAGGCATAATTGTCTGGATGAATACAGGGTGTCTTTCAACCCTGAGATACTGAGTTTATGAGCTTGACTTTCATTGAGCATTTCTCTTATGATTTTTTCCAAGTATCCCCAAATTTCTGTGTATTGTGTTTTTTTAGGAAATGAGGTATATCCAGTTTTTTTAATCTAACAACTACTTTTGGGATGTGCCCACATCTCTGGGATTTGAATGGGGTTGTGTCCCATTTTACTGTCTTATAAGTTTACATTTAACATGCTTCTCTTCTCTGGCCCCCTTGCCCACTGGGGACTCTCCTTGGCTTCTTCAAGTTTTCTGCAGTGGAAATCCAGCAAGCAGGTGATCATAACTGGTCCTCTGGCAAAGGGAGTGATCAGTGAAGGCCATTGCCACCTTGGATCTGCAAGGCTGGGGTGTTTTTGGAATGTGCTCTCCATTGCTCTCTACTGTTATGGGAATACTTTGCCAGTGCACTAATAGATAAATTCGTTAGCGTATTACTAAATGTTAAATTTCTTTTGCAGAAAATGCAGTACAGTGACAGATTGTTTATTATATTTAAAATATTCTGTTCCTTAACTCTTCTTCATTTGCTTTTGCCCACAGCCTATTTAAGTTCCTTTGACAGAATTCTGCAAAATGTGTCACCCAAAACTGACTGTTTTGGTGATTGTTCAGCTCTTGATATATTTGTATTGATTTGTTTTTGGTGGTAGCTTGACCTAAATTGTGTATAGAAAGCAGGTATTTTATGATAAAATTATTGTGTAGTGCATGCTCTGTGTAGAATTCAGAGAAAAACCCAGATGCAGTAATTACTAATGCCAAAAAACTGCAAGTAAGTAGCCATTGCTCAAATAACAGTGTTGCTACTTCTCTTTTGTGGTCTTTTAGACTTTTGGTGCCCTAAGATTCCATTTATTGGGAACTCATTTTCCACCTGGTCTTTCTTACCAGTTTTTTTTTCTCCTACTTTAAACAGTTCCTAGATAAAATTCTGTATTTCAAGAGTGAAAAAAAAATGAGAGGCAGATGAAGACATTTTGAAATAAACAAAAACTGAGGGCGTTTGTCAGGAATTGACATTCCCTACAAGCAATGCAACGGGGAGTTCTTCAGACTGAAAGAAAAGGACAATAGAGAGTAGAACAAAGTGGTATAAAGAAATAAAGACCTACTCCAGTAAAGGTAAACATATAGGTAATTATAAATGTGTGTACTACTGTACTGCATATTTTTGGTATGTAACTCCAGCAGGTTCTAAAATGCAAATGTATACAAGTAATGATAAATATATGGTTTGGACATACAATGTATAAAGATATAATTTGTAACAAATACAATGAAAAGATGGGAGACAGAGAGATATAGGAATAGTGTTTGTATACGCTATTGAAGTTGATATCAAATCAAATATGATTGGAATAGATTTAGGTTGTTAAATTTAAGTCCCTTGGTAATAATAAATAAAACATCTGAAAAATATATATGGAAGGAAATGAGAAGGGACTCAAAATGGTACACTACAGGAAATCAAATAAATATAAAGGCAGGCATTAATGGAATTATTAAGGGACAAAAAAGATATAATATTTTAAAAGACAAAAAAGCAAAATAGCAGAAGAAAGTCCTGCATTACCAGTAGTTACTTTATATGTAAGTGGTTTAAACTATCTGGTAAGAGGCAGAGGTTGGCAGAATAGATAGAAAAGCATGATGCAACAATGATGCTGTTTACAAGTAATTCACCTTACATTCAAAGATTTAGAGTAAAAGGATGGAAAAAATATATCACTGAAATAGAAATCAAAAGAGTTAGGGTAGCTATACTTAATAAGCAGATAATATAGACTTTAAGTAAAAAACTATTACAAGGGGCAAAGAAAGTCAACATATGTTGATAAAGGGTCAATTCAGCAAGAAGACATAACAAGTATAAATATTTATGCACCTAATGACAGAGCCCCCAAAATACATGAAGCAAATAATGACAAATTTGAAGGGAGAAATAGCAGTTCTACATTAATAGAGACTTCAATACACCAGTTTCAAGAATGGATAGAACATTTAGATGGAAAATCAGTAAGGAAATAGAAGACTTGAATGATAACCATAAACCAGTAGGCCTAACAGACATATATAGAGAGAACATTTCAACCAACAGCAACAGAATACACATTCTTCTCTTGGTTATTCTCCAGGGTAGACCATAAGTTAGGTCATAAAACAAATCTCAAAGACTTTAAAAATATTGAAATCATTCAATGGATTGAAGTTAGAATTTAATAAAAGACAGATAATGGAAAATTTAAAAATATGTGGAAATTAAAAAATACATTCTTAAACCACCAATGGATCATAGAAGAAACCACAAGGGATATTAGGAAATATCTTGAAGCAAATGAAAATGAAAATATACCAAAACTTACGGGATATAATAAAGGCTGTGTTGAGAGGCAAATTTATAGCTTTAAAGGCTTACATTAAAAGAAGAAAAATCACAATCAATGATCTAACCTCACAACTGGGGGATCTAGAAAAAGCAAACCAAACCCAAAATGAACAAAAGGAGGGAAATAAAGATTAGAATGAAGATAAATGAAATAGAGAATGGAAAGACAATGGAAAGCTTTTGGGAAGATGGTGGATTAGGATAGGTTGAGTTCACCCCTTCTCCAAGAACAGTTAGAGAAGCAACAGGGATAGCAATTCCAGGGTGTAAGTGACCTGAGAGGGTCTTCTATACCACATAGGGAGGCTCTGATTGCAGAAACTGAGAAATTGAGATGCAGACAACTGAAGACCATCCAGTTTGCTAGTGCAAACAACCTAACGCGCTCCTTTCTAAATGGAGGCCCAGAACCCTCAGGAGTGCACGGACAGGGAAATGGGGACTAGAAAGTAAGACAAGCCATGTTCCCTGAATGCGCTACACCCACGCTTGCGATCCCCACCCCGCAACCCCCCCACCCCATGCACATGAACTCTGCCTCCCATCACCATGCTCCAAACACCCCCACTCCAACCCCTCTCACCCACACATACCTACCCTGATTTCAAACACACAAAAGAGCAAATGGCAAAAAAGATGGGAAAATTTGAATCGGATCTCAGGGAAATAATGGACAAAAGAAAGTGCTTGATCAATCCTTTATGTCATTAGCCAGCCCATTGATTTTATTTAGTGTGGTTATATGAACATCTTAAATTAGATGTTCCACAGTCTGTGTCTCCTCCGGTGTTTTTTTTTGGGGGGGTGGGTGAGTGGGTGGGATGCTCGGTCCGGGAATCGAACCCAGGTCTCCCACATAGAAGGTGAGCCAGATGATAATTTCCTTTTCTTTTGTATTCTGAAAACTTCACACATAGAACATTTGCTTTATTCCCCATCTTTTTGCTCTTGCTACAATTAAAAGCAGTGTCCTTAAGTGTAATTTAATGATGGGCAAGGGCCTTTTTTTGTATATTTCACATTCTAGAAGGTCATCTTTTCCCATGGTAGGCCTACTTACACCGTAGACCTGCTAAAACATTTACATGGCCACTTCCAAAGATCAGAAACTAAAAGAGTTTTTTTGGTTTTGAGTTGGGGGTGGGGGAAAGGAGCTACGGGAAGAATGCATTTATGATAGAGATAGGAGAACAAGAAACATTATTGTGCTTCTTTCTTTCCAGTTGTTTGTACAGTGACCACTAATATGATACAGTACAATAAGGTAATATAGCACATATTGGTCATATTTTATTGTTTTTTTCTTGAGGAAAGTCTACTTAAAGTACCATTATGAAACTTAAGATGATTATATAATGTCTGAGCAAAAATTTATTCTGCACTAGTACTTTTTTTTTCCAGGTCTCCATTGTCTTTTATTTTTTAAAAGTAATTTCTGCCTTTACAATGTGTTGTCACACACACATCTGTGCACACTTACACACAACACACATGATTTGAGACAGACAGAGAAACAAGGATAACCTACAGTTGTTCTTTTTTTTTTTACAAAATTCAAAGTAGATTACATTTATGTGCTTTTCAGTCATTATATAACATACAGACATGATCCATTTAATGATGTATGCTCCCCAAATGGTTAAACAGTAAGGATTTTCTATGAAAGAATACATAAAACTTTTTAGAAGCGAAGTCCTGTTTCCTGTAAAAACCAATCTCAGGCATACATTTTATGTTTACATATGGTCCTTGAGAATACTACAGTAGCAGTACGTAAATTCATTCTGTACAAAGATCTGAAATTATGATTTTCGAGATACTTCTTTGTAATGCATTGTGCTCTCAGACAAAAATCCTAAATCAAAAGATAATAATAGTTAAAACTGCATATTTATGTCAGAGATCAGCAGAGGCTATAGAGAAATGTTAATAGTTGTGCTTAGGGGACTCTTTTTTGGTAAAGTTGCTCTAATAATAAATAAAAGCTTAAAAAGTCCCAGAGACTAATACAAAATAGACACAGATATCATGGATTATCTGTACTTGACTTAGAGTTTAAAGGAGAGCATTATCTCCACGTGAACAACACAGCATCTAGTAATCCTAATATCATCAAGTTCTTACTGTCACTTAGACAAGGTGGCTTGGGAGAAAAGATAAAATTGTTTTTCGTCTGTTAACAGAGAGGCAGGGTGGACCGACTAGCTGAACCTATGACTTCTTTCCTTTAGAACTCTTAGATTAAATAGAGAGGTCACCCTATTTCTAGTGGGTTTCAATGAAAAAACCCCACATGCTTGGCATCTGGACTACAACCTATTTTGTAATTCACCTAGCATAAGCATGATCCCTCAGTGCCTTATGCTGCTTTTGAACCACCACACATGAACTGTAAAACTCTTATTTTAGAAATACCATGGCAACTGTTTATGGTGCTAGAGGACAAGGTATACTTTACATAGTAACGTTGATGCTTGTAGCCAAGAGAGAAACGTAATTTTAATTTTAGGCTGGTCAGTTTGCTGTTTTAGGCCTTTAACTTTGAAGGACACATGACCTTAACAATCAAAGTAAACTAGAAAAAAGATGACAAAACAACAAATGTTTTAATTCAAGTCTTCTGTGCAATAGGTACAGATACAAAAAGAGTTTCTTCAATTTCGTAGGTGCCACTCAGACATCCTTGCTGTCTGTCGCTTAATGTGCACTAGGACTTTTAAATGTCTCATTTGTTTGCCGTTTTAGGTCTTGTAGCCAGTAATGGATACAAATTACCATTACTCAGGCCAGCTATACTTAAAACAAACTAGTAATATTTTCAACTTTCAGATATTTCATTATTTCTCTTTCATTTTTATATAGCTGTGGAAAGAAATAATTTGATGAGGTTATCACAAAGCGTTCTGTTCATACCTGTGCCTCCAAGAGGTAAATCAATAAAAGGGGATGAAGGGTGGGCCATGGTGGCTCAGCGGGCAGAGTTCTCACCTGCCATGCTGGAGACCTGGGTTCGATTCCCGGTGCCTGCCCATGAAAAAAAAAAAAAAAAGGTAGGGTGGATGGGAGGGGAAGTCTTTTACTAAAACTAGTTTTTGAACAGTGACATAAAATATGACTTGAGAAAGAAAGAGGAAGAATCATATTAAAGAAATGTCTATTTTCTATAAATTCTTCATTAGTTTAAGTATTATAAAGGTCAAGTATGTACAAGTAGAAGAAGGAATTTCTGTTAGTGGAATATCCATAAACATCATTGTTTTCTAATTAGAAAAGCCCTTGATATCCTGTCTAGTAAGGAAAACCTAGGTTAAAACTGATATCACAAAGTTAATGGAACAAATAGCTCAGTCCTCCTTTTTTAAAGTTTTGCTTGAATGTGCCAAGTACACTCAATGGGGCAAGAAAATTCTATTCAACAAGTGGTGCTGGGAAAACTGGATATCCATATGCAAAAGGATGAAGGTGCACCCCTACATCATTATATACAAAAATCAACTGAAAAACCGATCAGGGTGGTGCAATGGTGGCTCAGTGGCAGAATTCTCACCTGCCACGACAGAGACCCAGGTTCGATTCCTGGAGCCTACCCATGGGAAAAAAAAAAGAAAGAAAAAAAGGATCAAAGACCTAAATATAAGAATGAAATCATGAAACACAGAAGGAAACCTAGGGATGCTTCTTTAGGACATTGTGTTAGGCAATGCCTTCTTAGATTTTACACCCAAAGCACAAGACACAAAAGAAAAAAATAGATAAATGGTACTTAATAAAAAATAAAAATGTTTTGTGAATCAAAGGAATTCACCATGAAAATAAATAGAAAATCTACAGAAAAGGAGAAAATATTTGGGAATATACCTGTTAGGGTTTAATATCCAAAATATATAAAGTAATTTGATGACTCAACAAAGCAACAAAAACAAACAACAAGATCAAAACAACAAAAAGACAAACAACCCAATTAACACATGCTCAAATATTTCTCCAAAGAAGATATATGAATGGCCAATAAGCATATGAAAAGATGTGCAACATCATTAGTTACAAGGAACATGCAAATCAAAACCATATGAGCTATCATTTATCTCCACTAGAAGAGCTACCATTAATAAATGGAAAATAAACTGTTGGAGAGGATGTGGAGAAATAGGAACACTTATTCATTGTTTTGGGGAATAACAAAGGTTCAGCTTTTGTGGAAAATAGTTTGACAGATTCTCAGACTGTATAGAATTACTATATGGCCTGGCAATCCCACTTTTAGGTATGTACACCAAATAATTGAAAGCAGGTGTGTTAAGTTTGTAAGCTGCCAGAAAGCAATATACCAGAACTGGAACAGCATTATAAAGGGGAATTTAATAAGTTACAAGTTCACAGTTCTAAGGAAATGAAAGTGTTCAAATTAAGGCACCAATAAGAGGTTACCTTCACTCAAGGAAGGCCGAAATGTCTGGAACACCTCTGTCAACTGGGAAGTCATGTGGCTGGCATGTGCTGTTCTCTTGCTCCTGGGATCCATTGCTTTCAGTCTGTCGATGGAGGAATTTCTCACTTTGCTTCTCTGGGGCTGGCTTTCATCTCTTTTCTTCCCTTGGCTCTCTCCAGGTTCTGGCTTGCTTAACATCTCATAGTGATGTCTGCTGGGCTCCCAGCATCTCTAAACATCTGTGTCACTTTTCTCTACACGTCGGCACCTGTGCCAGCTCTGCTGTGAAGTTTCTATCAGCTCTGAAGTTTCTGTCGTTTCTCTAGACTGTCATTTCTGGCTCTCTAAAATGTTTCCTCTTTAAAGGATTCTAGTGAGCTAATCAAGACCCACTAGGAATGGGTGGAGTCACATCTCCATCTAATCAAAGTTAATACCCACAATTGGGTATGTTAAATCTCCATGGAGATAATCTAATCAAAACATTCCAACCTACAATATTGAATCAGGATTAAAAAAATGGCTGCCCCTACAAGATTGGATCAGGATTAAAACATGGCTTTTCTGGGGTACATAATAGAGAAACCAGCACAGTGGGTGCGATGGTATGAATATCTCCTCCTCGTTTTGTTATGAGTATGTTTGTATTTGTACATAAGCAAATATCTTGTTTTCCTCTTATCATAGCACGTAAGTTACATTGTTCATGTTATAGTATTTAAGTTATAGGATATGAAGTTTAAGAGTGAATGTTACCTAAGGACTTGCACCCTGTTCTGGAGAGATGTAGTGCATTTCTGGTTGTACACAGGAGAGTTGTTGTTAGGTGAAACATATGTCTGTTACTGTGTTCTGTTTGGAAATTAAGCATGTTTCAAGGTGATGTGTATAGCTGCCAAGTTGATAAGGGGTGGACTGTGATAGTTAGGTTCAGATGTCAACTTGGCCAGGTGATGATGCCCAGTTGTCTGGTCAGGCAAGCACTGGCCTGACTGTTGCTGCAAGGATATTTTGTGGCTGTTTGATAAACCAGAAAGCTGGTTTATTAAATCATCAGTCACTTGATAGCAGCTGTGGCTGATTACATCAGTGATCAATTAAGGGCATTATTTCACTACTTCTTCAGCCAGTGAGCCTATCCTGTGAGTTCATTGGGACCCTTCATCATAGCTGCCAGCTTCATAGCCTGCCATATTTCCATTTCCATGGTTGTGTGAGACAGCTTTATAAATCTCATATTTACAGATATCTCCTATTGATTCTGTATCTCTAGAGAACCCTGACAGCAGGGAATCAAACGGGTATTTGCACACTGATGTTTATAGTGGTATTATTCATAATCAAAAGAGAAACAAATCAATTGTCTTTTTTAATAGATGAATGGATAAACATAATGTGGTATATGGATACCATGGAATATTATTCAGCCATAAAGAGAAATGAAGTTCTGATATATACAACAACATGGATGTACCTTGAAGACATCATGTTATTGTAAAAAGCCAAACACATAAGGACAATTATTGTATTATCTCACAGATAATAAAACATTAAAATAAACAAATTTATAAAGCCCCAAAGCTAGCATATATATTATCTGGGTCCAGGGTAGGGGTAAGGACTGTTGACTTAATGCTAAGTTGTTACAGACTTTCTATTTGGGTGATGGAGAATTGTGATAACAGATGCTGGTGATGGTAGGACAATATTGTGAATGTAATTAACACCACTGAATTATAACTTTGAATGTGGTTTAAAGGGGAAATTTTAGGCTGTATATGTTACTAGAAGAAACATTTTTTAAAAAAACTATAGGACTGTACTATACAAACAGTGAATCTTTTTTTTTTTTTTAACATGGGCAGGCACCGGGAATCGAACCCAGGTCCTCTGGCATGGCAGGCAAGCATTCTTGCCTATTAAGGCACCATGGCCTGCCCCAAACGGTGAATCTTAATATAAAAAATGGATTATGGTTAATAGCATAATGATCATTATATTGTTTCATTAATGGTAGCAAAGGTACCACAATAATGTAAATTGTTAATAATATGGAAAATTTTGAGTGTGTGTATATGTGCAAGGGGCATATGTGTGTATTCTGTATTTTTTGCATTATTTTTCTGTAAAGCTACAACTTCTATAATAAATAATAAATTAGAAAGAGAGTGAGAGAATCAAAGAACTGGAAGAAAGTGTAAAAAAAAAAGGCTGAACCAAAGCCTAGAGGGGCTAAAAAAAAGGTGGGGGGGGAATATTGAAATGAGGGAAAGAGATATAGGATACAACATATTTTTATTTGAAGTCCCAGAAAGAAAGGAGGAAGAAAATGGGGCAGAAGCATACCTGAGGAGGCAATAGCTGATGTTTTGCTAAAACTGGTTAAAGATATCAATCCACAGATTCTAGAGGTCCAACAACTGTGCAGCAGAGTAACTGTTAAAGCCCACAGCTACCAGAACATGGTGACTGTAATAATCACCAATGAATTATATACTGAAAATGGTTAAAATAAGAAGTTCTTTGCAATGCTTGAAAACATTAGAATTAGATAAAACAAGAATCCATGTTATACTCTGTAGAGTAATTGTAAAAGAATGATAAAACTATATACAACTTTCAGATTAATAAAAGGAAAAACATGGACTAATAAGAAATAATAATCCAAAGGTAGGCAAGCAAGGAGAGAAAAGGGAATATAGTAAAAGTGGGACGAATAGAAAGTATATAGTAAAATGGTAGATTGGGTAGATATGAACCTAACTTCTCCAGAAATTCATTAAATATAAATGGAGTAAATTCCACAATTGAAAGACAAAAATTGTCAGACAGATAAAAAAACAAAACTCAATTATGTGTTGCTTACCAGAGATGCATTTAAAATATAAGAATGAAGAAGGATTGAAAGTAAAAGAAAGCAAAAACATATACTTTGTTATATGTTTACTAACAAAAGAAAGTGGATGCATATACTTTAAGACAAAAAGCACTACCACAGACAAAGAGGGTTACTTCATAATGATAAAAGATTTCATTCACCAGGCAGAGAAACACTCTAAGTTTGTATGTATCCAAATATATGGCCTCCAAATAAATGAAGCAAAAACAGAAACAAGAAGTGAATAATCTGTGCTGTAGTAAGCAGAATTAATGGATTATACCAGTAGAAGAATTTAAAGTAAGCATAACAAATACTTTCATAGACCAAATCAAATAACCTGAACTTGGAAGAAGCAATTATGGGGAAAACACAGAGATAATGGATATGAAAACACATAGTGTATGTGTTGCATAACAGAATGAATATACCTGAAGAGAAAATTAGTGAATATTAGTGGAATATTAAGTAAACAAACAAAAACTCAAAAAAGGCAGATACTTCAAGAAGGAAAAAAATTGGAGAGAATGAGAAAAAAGTTACAGAGTTGAAGGACAAGAATAGAAGCATCAAGATGATTTAATAGATTTCTAGGAATCAAAGTAAAGAGTAAAGAAAAAATGACTGATAACTTTCTAAAAATTAAATACAAACCTAAGTCTTCATATTGAAAGGGTTCAATAGAATGTCAAACAGGTTGTGTTAAATAAAATAAAATTAAAATAAAATAAAATAAAATGAATAATAAAATAAAATAAAAGTAAAATAAGTTTAAAATAAAATAGCAATAAATAAACAAAATAAAATAACAAAATAAAATACAACAAACAAAACCCTCACTTAAAGCATTAAAGTTAAATAAAATAACATTAAAGACAAAGAACATTTTACAAATTTCCAGATGGTAAAAGCGGATTACTTGCAAAGGAACAAGAGTCATACCAATTAAATTTCTATACAGCAATACTAGATGCAAAAAGAAAACAGGGTAATGGGTTTAAAATTTTGAGGAAAAAATTGAGTCTAGAATTTTACTTTTAGCTAAATTATTATGAATCAAAATATCCACAGTTATATCAACAATCAGGAGATTTAGCAAAGACCCTCTCTAAATGCATTCATAAAGAGATGAATCCAAACCATCTCTTATTGTTTAAATAAGAAAAGATCAAATAATCCAAATATATTCATAACAATCTCAAACTAAAATTCTAATAGATTCCAATATGATGTTGTGGGGGAAAGAGATAGACCAAAGGGATGTAGGGAAAATGGGATGATACTTTATTTTGTTGATGAAAAGACATAGGTAGGTATTGAGATAAATTTTAGGAACTGAAAAATGTACCATCATACACTGATGTTAACGTCATCAGAAGCGGGGTGAAGAGTATATACAGGAATTCTCTACTATTTTTGTAACTCTTCTATAAATCTAAAATTATTTCAAAATGAAATTACTGAAGAAAAATACTAAATATATTCGGTAGAAGAAATAAGTACAAAAATAACTATAATAATTGTAAAATTAAAAAAATGAACATCAAAAGACAGAGACTTGGGTGGTGCGATGGTGGCTCAGTGGCAGAATTCTCACCTGCCATGTTGGAGACCTGGGTTTGATTCCCAGTGCCTGCCATGCAAAAAAAAAGACTGAGACTCAAATTGAATTTTAAAATATTAACTCCAGCAGTATGCTGTCTATAAGAGAAAAATATTAAGGGAAATAAAGTATATGAAAAGTCTGAAAGTAAAAGAAAGAAAGATATACCAGGCAATATAAACAACAATAGCAACAGAAGCTAAAGGAGTAATTTTAATGTGAGACAAGATTATGAGGAAAAAAATCATAAAGAAAAAAGAGGGACATATTTATTGATCAATGAAACAAGATAAAACAATCATGAACATCTACATAGCTAACAATTATGGCTTAAAATATATAAAGTAACAAGTGACAGAATTACAGGAAAAAAGATAAATCAACAGTTGTATCTGGGTGAAACTGATATATCAAGCAAAGAAATTAACAAAGATATAGAGGATTTGAATAACTTTAATGTGCTTGACTGCATGGTCTGGAGAACATAACACCAAATTCCATATATTCCTTTTAAGCATAAATGGAACAATAAACAAAATTTGTTTATTCCAAGCTACAGAGGAACTCTCAGTTCATTCCAAAGAATCAATATTTTATAGACCAAATTCTTTAAATAGTATTTATTAAAATGAAGAATCAATAATAAAAGGGTAGCTGAGAGCATCCCATATATTTGGAAACTAAAAACACACTGCTGAATATTCCTTGGTTAAAAAGATGATGAATGTCTCGACTAAAAATTTACATGTTAAGTGATTAAATTGTGGCACACAGATAAACCAGTACTTGTATAGATTTGAGCAAATTTATTAGAAAATAACAAAGCTTGAAAATGAATGACCTAAATGTTCAACTCAAGAAGCCAGAAAAAGAACCACAGAATAAAAACTTAAAGAAATGTGAATAAAGGAAATAATGTAGATTGGGACAATAATCAATGCGAGAAAAACAACAGAAAACTATAAAGATAAACAAGGCTAAGAAGACAGACAAGATAAATATGAACAAAACTGGAAAATAACCATAAATATAATGGATGTTAAGAAAATATTACAAACTATCCTGTTTGAATATGCAAAATAGATATATTTCTGAAAACAAATAAAAAGCCAAAATAGAGCAAGATGAAGAACACTTGAATCAATGAATAATCACATTTGAAAGGATGAATAATCATTAAAGGAATTGAGATGGTAACTTAAAAATCTTATTATTTCTAAAAAAGTATCAACCTAACAATAACTGTAAGTAAATATTCCAAAGAACCAATTATTCTTGTTATAGATATTGTTCTAGATAACTGAAAGAGTGAAAGCTGTCTATTCATCTTAAGATATAAAAGGACCTTAATAACAAAATTGATTAAAGATAGTCCAAGAAAATTATAGGCCAATTTCACTTATGAAATAGATGACAGACCTCTAGGTAAAATGCTAATAAACCCAATATTGTATTAGAAAAGAATATTCCTTATCTGTTTGAGTTTATTCTAGAATGTAGGGATGATTTAACTTTAGAAAACCTATTGATTGTAATTCACAACATGTACTAAGAGAAAAATCACATGTTCATGTCATTAGGTCCAGAAGTGTGTAATAAAGTGCAAACTTATTTATAATTTTTAAAAAAGTTCTTAGAAGACTAGAAATGGAAGGGTACTTTCTTAATTTAGTGAAAGCTAATTCCCCAAAACTTACTGCAAACCTCCTTCTAATGGAGAAATTTGAGATGCATTTTCTTGGAGGCTAGGACAAGATGAGGATACTGACGACTACTACTGTTCCAGCTGTTAATCCACATCTTGAGCAATGAATCAAGACAAAGAAATAAAGGATTAGAAGTAAATGGACAAAAATATAATTGTTTCCTTGATAATATGTTACACAGCTAACACAGGTGAATCAACAGACCACTTATTAGATAGAATAAGAGTTCAGCAAGATTGATAGATACAAAAATACGTAAATATCAGTATCATTCTTTTACCCCAATAATAACTAGAATTTATTTTAGAGAACAAGACATCACAAAATATAGCAACTTAGAAATTAATATAACAAAGAATGCTCCAAGTCTTTATAGAAACTAAAAACTTTCACTGACATAAAAGGAGACAAATTAATCTCTAAATTCAATGTAATTCTAATTAAAATGCTACATAATTTTAAAGGAAGTTGACAAATTCCCAAAATTGATGTAAAAAAATAAAAGTCCACGAATATTAAAATAATTTTCAAAATGAGCAGCAAATGAGTGTGGAGATTCTTCCTACATATATTGAGAATTATAGTTCAGTAATAAAAACATAAGGTGGTAATGGTGAAGTAACAAATAAAATAAATAGTTAGGTAGATTGAAGAACCCAGAAATATACTCCCTGCATTTGTAAAAACTTGCTAGCTGTAAGAGGTGGCATCACAAATCAGTAGGGAATAGTAATTTAGTACATGATATTGAGAAAACTGGCCCATTACATACCCCAAAACAAAGCTTAATCCTACCTCAAATCATATACCAAAACCTAAAAACAAACACCTCAAATAAAGACCTAAATGTAAAGGGGAAACTATAAAACTGATAGAATAAATCATAAAAGAGCATTTTTTGTGATCTTGACGTAGGAAAAGATTTCATAAACAAGATTTAAAAGGGGGGGCATAAAAGGGGGAAAAATGGAAATCTGACACAAAAGAAAAGATATCTGTTCAATGGACCCACAGTAAATGTTGCAGAAAATATTTGCAAGTCTACAGTAAAACTGATCATTTAATATCTAGGATATATAATGATCTCCCATAAATCAGTAAAAAACAGGATGTCAATAATAGATTGTACAGAGTAGACAGTTCATAAAAGGGGAAACCTGAATGGCTAATAAGTGTATGAAGAGATAGATGTTCCAGCTTATTAACAATTAGAAAAATGTGAGTTAGAAATAACAATAAGCTATTTCTTTAGAAAGTCAGATATTATCAAGGGCTTGGAAGGATAGGAGAAAACAGAAACCTTCTTTCATTATGGGTTGGAGCATAAATGGTATAGCCATTTTGAAGAGTAATGTGGCAGTGTTTTGTGAAGTTAAGTATTATACCCAAAGACCCAGTATTTACAGATAAAACCCCAGAGTAATTCTTGCCCAGGTCCACAGGAGAAATGTATAAAGATCTTCAACACAGAACTGTTTACTGTAGCAAGGATTTGGAACGAACACGAATGCCTATCATTGGAGAAATAAGTAAAAACTAAAATATGCACAAGGTAGAAGGCAAAGTGACAATCAGAAGTAAGGGGCTAGATTTTTAAAATAACATGGAAAAAGAAAGTTTTAAGAGATTTAGATCATTTCTGGAAATCAAGACATGCATTATTATATATTTTCCAAGATAAACACATATCTAAATATATGGAAGGTAACTGAAGACATGATAGTGTGCCATATGCCAAAGAATTATAATTTTCTGTATACCTAAGATTAAAAAGAAGCACTCAGCTAAGGAAAGTGACGCTCAGAGAGGTTAATTGACACAGTTCACTTTATAGCAGACTGAAGAACTCAGGTCTCCTGATCCCTAGGTCTTTTTACTTTACCACACTCCTTTCAATGGCATCTATCAAGATAGATGTCCTCAGAAGCACAATCACACTTGTCAAACGTTTCCTGATTACTGATTGCGGTAACATGGCCATTATACTTCTGAAATATGGTTATCTGTAAATCTAATTCATCCTACTTGCTTTATGAGCATTCAAGTATGTATTTTCAGACAAAACATGGTAATTTCAGGATAAGCCTCATTCTACTACCAATTTGAGATGACTTAAAATATCTTTCTTTAAGAGTTAGAATATTGTTTATATTTGAACCAGTTCTTTGGAGACAAGCGAAAACATTTTTATAATTCATGATTTTTTGGTGCACTCTTTTCAGTAACATAACATACAGCTAGCTTGATATTCCAAGAAATGAAAGTTGATAAACTGAAAAGGTTTTGGTTACATATAAAAACAATCAATTCTTCATAAACACCAGAAAGTTTTGACAACTTTCGTGGGAATATAAAAATGTTAGGTAAAAATCATAGGTTTTAAGCAATTTCTTAGTTAACAAACATTTTAAAACACTTTAAAAATTAAATGCTTATAAATATAGTGTTGGAATGAAAAAAATGGTTCTAAAATACTTTGTAGTAAGGGACACTTTGTAGTGTAGAAGGCTTTCTGCTACTGTCTGGACTCAGTCTGCTCTATTTCTTCTATTATTTCACTCTCAATGAGAAGAGGTGAAAAGGGATGGACTTTTTTTTAACCTTCAATTTCTAAAGAAAAATTAAGGACAATGAGTTAAGTAAAGTTCCTAGTGAAGCTGAAGAGCTGGAATAAAAGCCTAGTACCTCATAACAAATTTGCATTGCCTGAGGGCCGACTCAAGAGATTGCAAGACTTGAATTTGGCAATTACCCCCCTTCCTACATCAATTGCTCCTCTTAACTAAATCACTCTCACCAGCACACACATTCTATTATTATTTACCATATTAAAAGTATAATCTCCTAACCCTTACTCTTTCTACAGGGACTGCCCCATTTTTCTTGCTTCCTCTCTACCCAAGAATTGTTTTCAATTCCTTTATCTCACACTTTCTTCTTGGAAACAGATGTTACCACTGCCATCGCTATACTGAAAAATGATCATTAACATCACCAAAGACCTACTAAACCCAAGGGCCCTTCTCTGCCCTCATTTTAACTTCTTAGTAGTATTCACAATTGTGGTAGCTTGGAATTATAATCTGGAAAAATGTGTTATCTTAATCCATTCCTGTGGGTGAGAACCTGTTGAAAATAGGACCGTTTGATGAGATTATTTCAGTTAAGGTGTGGCCTAAATGAATCAGGATGAGTCTTAATCCTACTACTGGGGGCCTTAGAGAAAAGGCCATAGAGAGGCAACTGGAAGCCAGAAGCTGGAAGTCAGTGGAACCCAGAAGAGAAAAAAGATGCTGCCATGTGTATTGCTACATAATGAAAAAGCCAAGGGACTCCAGTGACCACCAGCAGCCAGCCCCAGAATGCCAGTCTTCAGGAAGAAAGCATCACCTCAATTTCGGATTTCTCTTAGCCTTAAAACTGTGAATCAATGAATTCCCATTGTTTAAGTCATCCTATTGCATATTTGTTTTAGCAGCTGGAAAACAAAAACAAGTTAATCACGTTGCCTTTTTGAAATGTCTAGTCCCTGTGATATCACTCGATTTCTAAACTCTTAGGCCACTGTTTCTCTTGTTGGACCCTTTTCTTTGGCCAAAAATATACTTCCTCAGTCTTACTGTTTCATTTAATGGTACCACCACCTACCAATTGCTCAGTATGTAACTTAAGAGCCATCCTTGATGTCTTTTCTTCACAACACCCAGTTCCAAGTCAAAAGCAAATCTTTTTGGCTCTCCTGAATCTGCACTTTTCTCCAAATCCTAGTCCAAAATCCTCCATCATCTTTCACAGATTTATGCAATAGGTTCTTACTGGTCTCCCTATTTCTATTCTTGTCCTCATCTTTTCTCCACAGTTGCCAGAATCATCTTTTAAAAGGGTACATTAGAATATAAATTTTCACTGGCTTCCCATGGTAGAGTAAAATCTCAGCTCTTCATTCTAAACCTATACACAAGCTCTCTCTGCCCATTTCTACCTTGTTTAATATCATACTCCATTTTATCCATATTTAAATGCTCTGTCCCAACTCTGATGTACTCACTATGCCTGAAATGCTCTTCTAGATTTTCTGCATGGCTAGCTCCTTCTCCACATTCAAGTGTGAAATCAACTTACACATTCTCAGAGATGCCTCCGTTATTTCATTATTTATGTCAACAGAAATCTACTGTAAAATATCTTATCTACCTCTCCCCATAGAACTAAGCTCTTTGAAAATAAGGATAATTTGTTCCATATTTAATACTTTACCCTAGAACAGTCCATAGAACATAGTAGGCACTCAATAAATACCTGTTCATTAAACAGATGAAGGGGTTAGAGAAAAGGCAGGTTCCTGTTATTAGACTAGTACTTCTGATTTTTTTCCTGAGAGCCTCTTGGTGGTGAAGACAATGAGAAAGGAGTGATCAAGTTCTAACAACTCGCCTTATCCTGCCCAATAAAGTACTGCTTCTATCCTATATTCATTCACAACACAATTCACTTTTAACAAGTCCTGAGATAGTTAACTTTTCTTCATTTGAGGGCCACTAACCTACAGAGGATCAATTATAATACAACAAAGCTTACTATTAGGTTTCTAGGAAGGAAATAATAAAATTTCCATTCATTACTCTTTTAAGAGTTGAGAACATAAAATGATTAATGCATACAACAAAAACACAAGTCAAGATGTTAGATGTATATTGCTTATGTAGTTCTTTGCTGGGCTAATGCTACCAATGTAATACCACCTATCTCCACTGTTCAAAATGCAGATGAAATAAGAAGTAGGTAATCTGCTCCACTTCTTCCCTGACAATTTGGAATGCCAAAGAATTTTCAGTGTGTAAAGAAATGACAATGGTTTTATACATTTATGTTGGAACCCTGGTTACAGGGTTACCAGTCTGAAAGCTCTTCTGACTTTCAAAAGCTGTCTAATTATCATTGTTGAGATTAAGGTTGGCCCATTCTATTGGGTTGAAAGTTATACCAGAAAACAAGGTTATTTCTGAATATATAATAAACCCACAAATGATTTCTTTGATGAGAAAGTCCTTAAATGGTTCATTTTAAAGGACCATAATAGGGATGTGGGGGAATACACTTCTTCAACTCCTTTCCTTGGGTCATGTTCATGGTTGGTAACATTTAATTTTATACTGAAGGAATAATTTCTAAGAGAAGTTTGTTTATGGCATCAACTGTTCTAGGCATTCAGGACAGGCCATCTTCTCCATGGATACTTCAAGCAGAATAAGAAGATAATTTAAGAAGCAGAAAATGCATAAACTTGCCTTTTCAAATCAAAGAATCAAGATTTTTAGTACTGCTTTCTGAGAAACATCCTTACAACACTAAAAAATAATTGTACCTTAGTATGGATTGAATTACTTGAATTCAATTATTCTTATTATTCAATTATATTATTATTGTTGAATTACTTGAACTTGCATATAAATCATACTGTTTTAATGCCATTATGAGTGTTAATTGTATTATTTACAGAGTAAATATTTAAGAGGTAGATTCTATAATTTTTGTTACCAGTATGGAATGTGTACTTTGAAATGAGTAAAAAATCCTTGAGTACCTAAGACGTTTAGCATCTTGTGACTCATTCTGCACACGTTAGTCAATTCTTAAGTATTAACCTGTGGGATTTCCAATTCCAGATAGACATCCTCTGATTACTCCTAGTCAGCTGCTTTTTACCACCTAGTTAGTATGAGCTTGCACAAGGAATTCGTCGGTTTTAACATTAGCTTAAGCAAAACAATTTGAGAAAACTCATAATACAACCAATTATATAACATACTGCAAAGTCAATTTTGCATTATCTATATCACTGCTCCCTTTCCTTGTTTGAAATACAACTGAAAATTTTAATCATCCCCAAAGCCAAATTTAAAATTGCACATAAAAACAAAGTACTGTAGTTAAATATTAGGGGGGATAGGCAAACATTTTAACAAAATTTAGATATTCAACACTCAGCACTAATATGCTACCAATACAACAAAACCAAGTGTGGCAAAACTTTTGACAACTTCATGGGATGATTAAAACTGCTAGAGATTAGTTTTTCTAATTTATAAACTCACTAACCAGTGAAATTACATGGTTACAGTTTTTAAGTTAAAGATGGATTGGAGAGTGAATTTTGTACTCCCACAAGTGATGTCCATTCTCATAGACATATATACAGCTGCCAACAAAATACAGCACTGCTGGTCAGTCAGTGGAAATTCTGACCAAAGCTTAAAAATGTTGCCAAGATGAAACAAAATTGACTCTCAAATACTAAGACACTGGACTTGAAAATTTTTTTCTTGGTTGTCACTCGGGTCTTTCTGAAGTACAGCTGGCATCTGCTTTTGATGTCATAAGAGTTGATGTCATAAGGTTGATTTTTAATTATTCCATAATATATGACACTAAAGAAAGCAAATATTTAGCAGAACCACACACTGGTTCTTCTGGGACACAACCCAAGTTAAAATAAACAAATCTATCAATTTGTTATTGAATCACTTATTGACAGATAAATATCATTTAATTTATGGTGGTTAGTCTAATAAAACATAAATCCTCCAAATGGCCCTACAATGCTAACTCTAAATCTCACCTAATGATTCAAAGAAGAGTAAATAAAATTTGGAACCACTAGTAAACCCAAATCATCAATGGCAACACATTGTACCTAGAAAATACATAATAAAATTCATAGTTAAATAGTAGAATCTAATATACTCTATTAAGGAAGTTCTTAAAAATTCCTACTTATAAGGTATCAAAGCAAAATCAAGATGATGCCTGAAAAACAGCCAAAAAAAACCTAAAGCAAAAACAAACAACAAAAACAAAATAGAAACAAGTAAAACCTCCAAACAAGAGGAAAAAGTTGGAAATTTTTGATTTTGGTAAAACAAATGAAGACCAAAGGCTTTGAACTTCAAGGTCTGAGACCTGACACCCAGTCTCTTGTTCGAAGTACCTGAATAGTGTCCTTTAACACTGAAACAAAAATAGTTGAAAGGCAGTTTCTTCTTTATTTTTTGTTATATTATCTAAGTTGAAAATGATGTTTATTTTCCTAGAAAAACCAGAGATATTTTTATAGCCAAAAATCCCATATAAAGGGTGAAATTTCCAGCTTACTAGAGTTTTATATGTGCAAGTCCTACCTCAAAAACATGAACCATATGAAAACCTTTCAGGTTTATTTAAAACAATAATTAAAATGATGATGATGATAATCATCATCAATATTATAACTTCTGCTAAATAAATGTTTAGAGTATTCCCTGAGCCCCTTAAAGGAGATAAGTGGAATTTACCAAATACCTATCTTAAGGACCAATCTGACTAATGTTTTATACCAACATAGTCTGCTTCATATGCTGACTTGCTCATTCCCACCTCAAAAGAAGTGAATTTACCTTAAAGACTACTGATTTAAAGAAAATTCCTTTACAATTTCTGCCATCATGGATATCTTAAATATCAAGAACAGCAGTTTTTCAGTTTGAGAAAAATCTGTCTTATCATAAGGTAACAAACAGTAATTATATCATCCACACTGTAACCCATTTAAAATAGACTTCACTTAAACTACACTCACAATATGAAATCAAGACTCAGTAGTCTTGAAAATTTAACAACCTTCTTAGCTAGAAGGGGCAACGTAATGAAAGCAATAGTTAGTGCATATATACTCATTTCATCTTAAAAAAAAAAGAATGTTTAATCAATGACTTTAAAGAACAAGAATGAGTAATAGAAATCCAGCACTTGTGGTAGATAGCATCAATTTGTGGCAGTCAAAGTTTGCCATGGGGTTAGTTTAACTAGGTTTAGGAGTAAAAGGAAAAATGAGATGCACACATCACAAAACAATATAATGTAAACTATCTGTATAGTTTCAACAAATGAGGAGATTTAATCAATGGAAATATGCTAGGAATTTGAATTTTTTACTTCTTCTCAAGTTAGTTGTATTTTGATAAGCAATTTCTAAATCACATCATAAAATTTGTTGCACAAAAATATAGAAAAACATTTAAAGGGTAAAAAAATATTGTTTTAAGTTAGTCAGACTGTTAAGATATACCAAAAGTCTGTGCTCTAAGAACACTTAAAAAAAAAAAATGAACAAACCTGTATGGGAGAGGATTTTAGTAAACAAAGCCTATGTTGGTATATACACAATTACATGAAAATTAAAGATTATGGTATACTTTGGATAGTGTTATATATTTTGCCAGGTTCTCCTAAGAATAACAAGTGCATTCTTTCTCTCTAGAAATTGGAAGTTGCACTTCTGCACATAGTGAAGATATCACAGAAGAACTGGGCATTGTTAAGAGGTGGAGGGTGAAAGTTAAAATCACGTTATTCAAATTTTTGAAATCTAATTTCATCAACTCAGAATTAAGCAGAACTTTAGCTTTCCACAGTTATCACATGCAAACATATTTTGATACAGGCACAGATACTTATTTTTATTTGGGTAACAAAGGGTCTTCAAATTATACTAAAAAATAAATCCTAATTAATATCACTCCTGTAAAAAAATGAGCACACTTTCCACAAATGATTTATGTAAAAGAGAAGAAAATACACATAACTTTAATAATATCTTAAACTTTTTTATTCCCTACGGAAGACATAAATTTTGTCTTTCATTTTCTTTCGATTTTCTACAATATCCAACTTGTACCTGTAGTTAATACTGCTTTAGTCTGCTAAAGACATTAACTGATTGCTTTCCTAAATCTAAGGATTATATAGTTTAATATAAATATATATCACATATTTTTGTAAAATTTTGACAAAACCGAATAAGCATGCCTTATTTTAAGTCCATGCTCCTTCCACTACTTATAAAATCTGATTTAATGATCAAAAATCTTGGTTGTCACTGTTCGGTTACAACAGTCTCCCTCCTGAACTGCCACTCAATTTTTACATAATAACACGCAATAGTAAAACCAAAAAAATTATCTTAAACTTAGTTCTTCTTTTTGGTGCTATAAAATAATGTGAACTTTTAAAAATGAAACAAATACATCCAAAACTCAATACATTCAAATGAGCTGAGTTTCTTTTAAGGTGACAGTCACCTCAGAAGGCCACAGTCCCTTCTTCTAACTATCCTGCCATTGCTCAAGATACCTTTAAAACTCTTTTGGGATTGCCTTCACAGTCAGCTGCATACTTTCCATTATTGCCTCAAAGACAGATTTAATTTTTGGAAACTGTTAAGTCATTTAGTGCCAAATAATGGTTAAGGACAATCTAGCTTGATAATACTTAAAACAAAACAATGTGTTCTCATAAAGTTAACAGTGTGTGTGACAGATTAACTCTGAATGCAATTCTAAAAGAGCCAAACCAAAGAGGTTTTGGGCAATGGTAGACTGCTGGAATTAGGAAATAACCTTCAAGCACAATCACTAAGCAGGGTAACATTCATTTAGCTGTCTATGCTCTGACATATTTGTTTAAAGTGAACATTCTGAAAGTAAGAATTTGTTCCTTTAAAAAGGAATATCATTCTTAAAAAAATTTTTTATACCTTTAAAGCATTACTGTCAAAGTTCAGTACTATACAAGTGTTCTGTTAGAAACTAATCCTCCTTATTTTAACAATAAAGACTACTTTCAAAAACCTGAAAGTAAATAACCAACTTATTTGCCCCCAGGTTTTTAAAAATCATTCACTGAAGATAAAAGAATTTGAATTCTCTAAAGAACTAAAAAAGAAAACAAAAACCCCAAAATGTAATAAAAACACATCAAGAACCAAACTACAATTTCTGAGCTGCACTGTTTATTTTGCTGCTTGAAACCTAAGTGACAGTATGCCACTATAATTAAGGGGTTTCATCTAAACCTTTACTACACTGCAGGTACAGAAATATCTGGACACATTTTTGGAGAATTGACATTTTGCAAAATGCAGCAAACATTTTAGTTTATACATGAGAAAAGGAAGTGTTCAAAAGGGTATGCATTTCAAGTTATTGCAGGTTATTTGTGAGAATTTCTGCAGGTAAAACATGTTTAAATTTAACCAACAGTAGCGTGTCAGTGTATTTAAAATCATGACAAAAATCTTCTCTCTGGTCATGTTGCCCATGACAAATTACTATGATGTTGTATGTTTAGGGCAAGATGTCAATACAGCATAAATCCCATGGCATTTTGGTTTTCTTCTGGAGATTAAAGCTGTTTTTCTTGGGATAAATGCAGCAGCAAAACACAAACCAGTTGATCAAAAAAGCACTTCTGCCATAACTTCATTAATTTTCAGGACACATCAACCGACAGTAGTTTTGCCATTCCCAGTTCTTTTAAGGATTACATCTCTGCACTTTGCTTTAAGTATGTCTGTAAAAGCTTGTTCTCTGTTAAGCCAGTTTACTGACTACAGCCTGGTTGAGAGAATTTAATTGGTTGGTCCATTTATCTAGAGCAGTATATCGTGCACCACCCCTCTTCTGATGATCCAGTTCAAGGAGCTGGTTGACTTGATCAATTCGGCCATGAATAGTGCTGGAAAAAAATAAAAGAAGGTGTGTCTACAAATAATTTTCACTAAGCTAATCTTCTATACTGTCTTGTAAAATATCCACAACATCAAGAAGCACAAAAGAAAAAAACTACTGCCTAACATTAAATGAATGACCTCAGCACTAGTAAGCTAACACTCATTTCCTTATTCAAACACTAGGCAGAAACCAGCTTTCAGCTCTCTTTCATGAGTTTCACTGAAAGAACCAATAGGCATAGACTTACTCAGCTAATCAAGAACAAATGCCATTTGTGAAGCTTTCAGAAATAATTTCAAAACTATTATGTACCAAATAGTCTATACATAAAACCATGAAGAAATACTATTCATTAAATAACTCTCTAGCTGTATTATGGATCATATATTGAATGAGAAAATCTTCTGAAAATCCATTTAGAACTTTCCCAGAGATCATGTTTAATATGCTTATTTACTTATCAAAAACATCACACATATATACACATACATTTTTTATAACAGAAAATCACAACTAATGGGTGCTGTTTACAAAAATACAAGAACTCAACAGCTTCTTTTGTCACTACTATTCAAAACATGTCCTGAACATTTTGTGATAAAAAATAGCAAAGGACTTACTTATCCAGTATGCACTGCACCAGCAAGCTTTCCACATCAGCTACATCTATGTTTAACTCCTAAGATAAAAGACTCATTATAATTCTATCAACATATTTAAAGTCTTCGTGATTTTGCATAGTTATTCTGATTTTATATTTAATTCCACCACTTAAAGGAAAATCAATAAAGAGATTTTAAATAAATATTATCAATTCAAAATATCTTTGAGAACATAGGGTTGGTAAAGATAAAATTTTGTAACCTTTTGAAGTTATTCCCTTCCCACAATTTTAATGTTTGAGGTTAACCCTTCATCAGTCATGTATTTTAGCCACCACTTTCCTTCTACAATTTTCTCTTAGGCTGAAGGACTCTTGAAAAAGAAGTTTAATCACTTCCAATTTCTATATCTTAAAATGTTAACAGAGCTTTTCTGTTAACTCAATTTATGCCAATAAAAAAGTCACATTAAAATTAAAGCCTTTAAGCTATGCTTACTTTAAAAAATGTAGCGCTACAAAACGTAAAGTTAGTTGCTCCTTTAAATGCAAGACACACTGTATTTATAATTATAAATATTAAAATCTGTTCAGGGTGAGCCACAGTGGTTCAGTAGGTAGAGTTCTCGCCTGCCTTGCCAGAGACCTGGGTTCGATTCCCAATGCCTGCCCATGCAAAACAAAACAAAACAAAACAAAACAAAACCCAAAAATATCCATACTATACCTTAGAAATGAAGGGAATATGTATTCTTGTGTAAGGCTTAATTAACTTTATGAGCACTTGTGTTCTGATGTTTCGCAAAAGCTCTGGAAGAAAAGACAAAAATTAAAATAATACATTAGCATTTTGTTGATTCGTATGCTATTTTTATGAACATTATGTACTTTGAAATCATAGTAATTAACTATATTTACCATTTATCTCCTCAAAATATATTCTCAAGAAGAGCCAAAAAAATAACAATAAAAGAAAAAAGATAAAAACATATACACAAAAAAGAAACAAAATACATTCTTCTGATTGAAAGGACACAGGTGCTTAGATCTTAAAAATACTTGGATCCAACAGGTGTACAGTACAATTTGAGAATGCCTCTCTAGTAATTTTTTCTTGTTCCCACTTCCCTCATTTTGCTCATGCTCAGACTCCTAATATATCTTTTTGCCTTCTCAATAATACTCCACAGTCCATCATTTCCTTATATGTTAACATCTTTCATTGAGATGGTGTAATCTGGGAATGTCTAGAGTGTATAATGATAGTGACTAAATGTACTAATTTAAAAAATGTTTTTGCATGAGGAAGAACAAAGGAATATCATTACTGCAGGGTGCTGAAAATAGATGGTAATTAATATTTAAAAATTTCACCTTATGTGTAGGACTAAGGCAAAGAATGTTTATTTGGTACAAAATTTATATATTGACTAGTGCATTTCCTAATATAACTTATGTAGATAGTTTGATTGAATGCCGTGGGTACTTGGAATCTTGGGTAAGACATGAGATTTTGTTGGTTTGTCCAGAGTGATGCCCCGATGAATCTCAGAGTAACTGAATCAGTGAGTGGAAAAGTATTTGCAAAGTTCCCTTTGGGGAATGGTGAGAACAGGGAGAAATTCCACTTACCCAAGTTGAATTCTTGATATTCTCACAAGCAGTGTGGACAATAGGCTGAGCTCCCAGTCTTGGGGTTAGTTCACATGAAACTTACCCCACAAAAGATAGATCAAGCCTACTTAAAATTTAGGCCTAAGAGTCACCCCCAAGAGAGCCTCTTTTGTTGCTCAGATGTGGCCTCTCTCTCCAGCCAACACAACAAACAAACTCACCGCCCTCCCCCTGTCTACGTGGGACATGACTCCCAGGGGTGCAGACCTTTCTGGCAATGTGGGACAGAAATCCTAGAATGAGCTGAGACTCAGCATCAAGGGATTCAGAAAACCTTCTCAACCAAAAGGGGGAAGAGTGAAATGAGACAAAGTGTCAATGGCTGAGAGATTCCAAACAGAGTCGAGAGGTTATCCCGGAGGTTACTCTTACGCATTAACTAGATATCACCTTGTTATTCAAGATGTAATGGAGAGGCTGGAGGGAACTGCCTGAAAATGTAGAGCTGTATTCCAGTAGCCATGTTTCTTGATGATGATTGAATAATGATATAGCTTTCACAGTGTGACTGTGTGATTGTGAAAATCTTGTATCTGATGCTCCTTTTATCTACCTTGTCAACAGATGAGTAGAACATATGGAATAAAAATAAGTAATAGGGGGAACAAATGTTAAAATAAATTTAGTTTGAAATGCTAGTGATCAATGAAAGAGAGGGGTAGGGGTATGGTATATATAATTTTTTTTTCTGTTTTCGTTTTATTTCTTTTTCTGAATTGATGCAAATGTTCTAAGAAATGATGAATATGCAACTATGTGATATTTTGAGTTACTGATTATATATGTAGAATGGAATGATCATATGTTAATGTTTTTGCTTGTAGTTAAATTTTGTTTTAATTAATAAATTAATTAAAAAAAAAGTTAACATCTTTCAAGAAGCTCTGGTTTAAACCAGCCAAGTTCCCTGCTCTGTAAGTTCTCTCAGAACCTAGATTATATTTTATATAATACTTTCACAACCCCTTCCTACTTCCCTCTCCCCAGTTTCTTCATGTAGAAGTGTTTTGTTGTTGTTGCTATTTACTAGATGGGAGAAGACTTCTATGTTTTTCTATATTCAAAGTGCATATAAAAACCTTAAAAATGTCTGTTGAATGAAAGAGAATGGAAGGTGGGGAAAAGAATATTTCTTCCAAAGTATTCTTCAGATTTTTCTGATGCACTTGGAATTTAAATGTTTGAATGAGTTGTTCAAAATTGTCATATAAAAATCTTCAAATAACTCCATAATAGGAGGGAGTACTGGGGCGATAAGAGGCCCCAGAACAAAGGGATGATTTTCAAAGCTTTCATAAACTCTAAAAACTAACTTTGAGCAACAGTATCAGTAATAAATATCAGGGTGGTGTGACGGTGGCTCAGTGGTAAGAATTCTTGCCCGCTGAGCCAGAGACCCGGATTTGATTCCCGAAGTCTGCCCATGCAAAAAAAATAAAAAATTAAAAAATTAATAATAATAAAAAACATCAACAATATTTAAATTAGAATAAAAAAGTAAGAGGGACAGCCACCTTAAGTGAAATGGACATCATTTATGCTACTGATTATAGTAATGTGTAACTGGCTCATGATTTTCTTTAAAACAGCTTTATAATGAAGTATTCTACTCCAATGGAATATCCTATTCCATGACAGTATTTAGAAACCTTTTCATATTTTGCAATAAACAAAGGAACGATGGCTAATTCCATGCAGCATGAAGGGGTTTTATTTGACTGTGGCAAAGAAAATAATAGAATTTATTTAGTAGAAAGTACATACCTTCAATATGTTCCCTTATGAAAGGATCATCCATGATGTTGCTATGATTTGTTTTCAGAATCTTTTCAAATTCAGTGATGTCGTTATTCTGATAGGCACTGACAGGAAAAGAAAAGTACAAATTTTGTTAAACATGAAGTCAGGTATTAAATTAGATAATCCAAAGATCCTGTTTATCAATTTTTATATGCAGAAATCTAAGTTACATTACAATTTCTCTAATTTATATGAAGAAAGAAGTCATGGAAATCTGTTAAACACACATATTTCTGCAAATAAGGAACTTCCTTTTTAATGCATTTGGCTTTTTAAAGGAAAGAAGAGAAATAAATCTTTTGGGGTTATCTACATATTTATATGCAACTAATTAAAATAATCTCAAAATCTTAGTTTTATTAAGAGTTGACAGTATAACTAATGTTTGATGTTTTCAAATTTAATTGTGCAAATTAAATTCTTAATGACAGAAACCAGGTTCAGGTATAATACAGTATGGAGAAGTGTGGCCTTGTCTTTTAATAAAGTATATACTCTCTGAAGGCTATTAAAAAAAATGCAGCTTCCTAAATTTTATCTTCTAGAAAGCTACCGGCAACTGCCAAAACTTTTCAAAGGGAACATCTGATTTTCAAGTATCTCTAGCCACTGAACTATTCAATGGAAACATCAGTGGCAGAATGTGCCAAATGTACAAACACAAGTGGATTTTGATGGAATACTCTGCTGCAGAAGGCCAAAGGCTGATTTATATTCACAATTCTCTAAAGTGTCTACTATTTACTCTTGAAATCAATTCTGTAAGGCACTATTGGGATTACTAAAGGTGCTGAGAAGGAAGAAGCCAACCTTCTGGATATGGCACCACTGTCTGCTTTATATGTAAGACATATCATCAGCCATTCTGCGCGCCCTCTGCTGTGCTTCCATCTGTTGGGCCGTAATGTAACTTCATGTTAGGGGCAGGTGATTCAAGTGCTTCAACAGGAATTATTTTCCTCTAGTCTGCTGGCAACTGACTAGGAAGATAAAATTAGGAAGCATTATTTTCTTACCTATCCCAAATACATTATTGTAATATACTATGGGAGGATATATTCAAGCAGTGAAAACATTTGCATACACATATATTTTAACTAACAATCACTCTTCCACTACTTCAGTGGTTTTCTTTTCCTTTTTTCGCATTGGCAGGCACCAAGAATTGAATTCAGGTCTCCGGCATGGCAGGCAAGAACTCTGCCTGCTGAGGCACTGCGGCCCGCCCCAGTGGGTTTCTTTTTAAAATCTTATACAAAATTGTGGGCCATCAAGGGCCACTTGTTTGGGTCAAAATTTACCATTAAAAGAAGTTTCTGAGTTCCAGTATAGAGGCTTCACTGGAGTAATTAAAAAGTATATAAATATAGCTATAACTTTTTGAAAGATCTGACAAATCAGTCTTATATTTAACCAATTAATTTAGATAAAATATTTAATCTAGGGTGAAGTTTTTCCTCAATATTTATCCTCAAAAAGTTTAAACTACTGCTTAGCAATTTAATTTTATAAACAATTTTTTAAAAAGTATTATGAAGTTAATCTCTAATCAAATCAAATGTAGATGGAATAAACTGAAATGAAGATAGAAAAGTTTTGATAACTAATATCTATTTAATTCAACAAATATATTAAAACCAACAAAAAGCAAAAAATATACAAGAAATTTGTTAATGTAGCGATTTCGAGTTCCCAGTCTGCCTAAAATAAACCAATTCCTACTTTTCACAGTTAAAACTAAGATTTCCTTTAAAATATAGACAAATCTTAATAACCCTTCTTGACCAAAAGGGGGAAGAGAAATGAAACAGAATGAAGTTTCAGTGGTTGAGAGATTTTTAAATAGAGTTGCGAGGTCATTCTGGAGGTTGTTCTTATGCATTATATAGATAATCCTATATTAGTTTTTAGTGTACCAGAATAGCTAGAAGGAGATACCTGAAACTATTTTAACTGTATTCCAGTAGCCTTGTTTCTTGAAGATGATTGCATAACTATATAGCTTTTACAGTGTAACCATGTGACTGTGAAAACCTTGTGGCTGACACTTTACCCATGTATGGGCAGATGAACAAAAAAATAAGGACATAAAAATAAATAAATAATGGGGTGGGATAAGGAGTATGGGATGCTTTGGTTGTTCTTTCTTATTTTTTTCTTATACGTATTTTTTTTTAAGTAATGAAAATGTTCAAAAATTGATTATGGTGATGAATGCACAATTATATGATGATACTGTGAACTACTGATTATACACTTTGGATGACTATATCTTATGTGAAGATATCTCGATAAAATTGCATTAAAAAAGCTTAATAACTTAAAAAAGTCACAGCCTAATAAAAACAAAGTTAGTAACATATACAGGAATTTAAACATTTTATACATATATATATACATGTAAAATTTATACATACATAAAATTTTTATGTAGCTGATTCTTGTTTTTCATAGTTTATAGTCTACCAATACTTTTTTATAATTGAAAAAGCCTACTAAGAGACTATTTGGTCATGTAAATTATATACAAATATTTCCAAATAACCTGCCTTATGTCTTTATACTCTTCCCATTTTGGTAAACTAGGCTTGTTCAACTTAAAACAAGGACTTGAAACTTGTACTTGTACTTTTCCACTAAGAAAGCCCATTAAAGCCTAGGGCTCCACTTCTTCCTGGCCTTCCTCATGGCATGGAATAAGGTCTTTTTTTTTTTAACATGGGCAGGCACCAGGAATTGAACCCAGGTGTCCGGCATGGCAGGTGAGGACTCTGCCTGCTGAGCTACCATGGCTCGCCCAAAATAAAGCTTTTCTTGCCCACTGATTTCTATTGAAAAAAATAGGCCTTTTTCTCTGAGCTTTTTGTTTGGTTCTGTCTACTAAACTATTTTAATATTAATTTATTATGGTGGGTTCTTTAGTTGTAACCATCATTATCTACATCTTCATCCATAGAAGCCTTCAATAAATCATTTAGTTTCTCACCAGTATGACCCCTCTGCTCCCCTACTCCCATCTGAAAATAACTTGGGATATATATTTTTAAAATATTTTCATTCTGCCACTGAGAAAATACATGACTAAGTAAAGAAATATGTTTATGCAATAATTTTGTGGTACTGAAAGTTCTTAGTTTATGTGGACCAATTCATAATCTCATTTTGGATCAAGGCAGGTAGAAACAGTGAACATTGTGAAAGAATGCTTTAAAACATCTAAATCAATTTTCCGCAGAAAAAGAATATACAAACACAAACACACAAGGACAGTAACACAAACAGCAGATACTTCACAAAATCTTGTGACTAACAGAAACAGCAAAATAAATGACTTCAGAAGATAAACATTTCCAATTCTAATATATTTCAAACCAAAATACAAAGGAATGCTGAATATTAATTGGATTTTGAAAAGTTTTTTGTCTCCATATATATAAACAAAAAATATATGCATATATGTGCATGTGTGTGTATTCTTTGTGAACTGCTTCAAGGAAATTTACCTTAACTGAAATATAAAATCTTACCTTACTAAATTTGTCATTGCTAGAATTTCCGGATCATTTTTGTACGGCTTGGCCTAAACACAGTAAAAAAATATTAACTATTATATGTACAAAGAATAAAAGTTATTACCATAAATGATAACTGATAAGCACACACATACCTCCTGTGAGTCAAATGGATTTATTCCAGATTTCATTAGCATATTTGCTAAGACCAAATATTTTAAGCAAGTAGTTCGTCTGGGACTCCCTGATTCATCATAATTCTTGAATGCTTCAAAAAAATCAGTGTGCGCCTTTTCAAATTCACCTTCTCTCAAGTGCATTTTACCACCACATTCTGTGAGGAATAAAGCATGAGAAATGAGAAGACTTTTCAGCTCTGTAGTAACAAGAAGACTGCTACTTTATAAAGGCCAAATGCAAATTATTTTATGTGACTTTCTATCTTTTAATTCTATAACCTGAATAGAACCGGACCCAGGTACATACCTCTGATCAAATCAATTTACTATTAATAATATCTTCACCTTTTGTAAATTTTATAAGGCAAAAAAATCTATCCTAATTTCTTTCTAGGATTACATCATTTCATTGATTTTAATACTTTACCATTTGTTTTCAGTAAAACAGAAACAACCTTAATAGTCATTAATCATATGCAATATCTTGATATCTTCCCCTTTCACGCCCCACCCTGTGGAAACCAAACTTGCCTCTGATGACTCCCATGATCAGTGGATGAGGGATAGCAGACTTGATGTGAAGTGACTGTTCATAGAGTGCTTTAAGTTTTTTGTTATTTTTCTGTGCTGTATACATTTGGATTTCCAAAGCATATATTTCTAATAACTGTGTACCTTTTTTCAGGTCATCTTCTCCATCATCAGTCTAGGAAAGCAAATTCTTCAGTCAAGATAGAATTTAGAGACAACCTTATTTACTAAATAAACTGAAAGGCAGACAGTATTATAGACTTTTATTATAAATAGCATATTTAAAGTCAGTTGAATGGAAATTAAAATTTATTTCCATTGAAAAAATATTTTAAGTTGATACAGTGGTCCAACAAAACTGATTAACCCACAACATAAAATGAGAGAGAACACTATCATGTCATTTTTATTTGCATTAGCCTGGGAAGCTTACATTTATAGTATTATTTCTGGGTGAGAATGCATTACAAATCTTAATAGGGATCTAGAGCACTAAGAACACCACATTTAGTGGCTAAAAAGAAATCCCTTTTTCTTTTTATATCCTTTCTACTTCCTAGACATTGGATAAGGAAAAAGTGGTTAAGCCTTTTTCGATATGTATAAAATGAAGCAATGTTTATGCTGTTACCTAGGATATTATTTATGATCTACCTCAAACCTTCAAAAACACTTCAGACCCACTTATTCAGTCAAAAAGCATTTTCTGAGTGCTTTCCATGTGCCAGGCACTGTATCTATCTTTGGGAAATACAAAGCTACATAAGCCAAAGTTTCTAGTTTCAAAAAGTTCAGTCTAGTAGAAAACCAATTACAAATGCTACAAATACAAATGATAATTATTCCATCTGAAGCATGAAGCAAGTGTCTAGGAGAACAGAAGAGAAAGAGACTAACTCTCCCAGAGTCTGTCAATGAAATCACAGAGGTGACGACATTTGAGCTTGGCTCTGAAAAATGACTAATAGTCCACAAAATACAGGTCATGAAAAAGCATACAGTCAGCAGTAAGACATTCACAAATATCCAGCACTGACATACATTGCCAAAATGTGTTGTTATTTATAAGGATTTTGAGTTAAAACCTGTTATAGTTATTTGCTAATGACTCACAACTAGACTAAATTATATGATATAGAATGTAAACTGAACAGCCAGATCATCATGCATCTCTGCACTCCCTGAACATATTACATCAAAATAATATGTGCA
This sequence comes from Tamandua tetradactyla, assembly GCF_023851605.1. Taxonomy (NCBI): domain Eukaryota; kingdom Metazoa; phylum Chordata; class Mammalia; order Pilosa; family Myrmecophagidae; genus Tamandua; species Tamandua tetradactyla. Next base: position 63,528,883 of record NC_135340.1, read on the forward strand.
ATAATACTGTTTACAATCCAGATAGCATTTTACTTATATCCCTAAAGAAACAACTTTCTTCCTTTTCACACTCCTATGTGAAACTTAAAGATCCTCCTCCATTCAAAAATGTCTTGTCTACCATTTCCATTTCACAATGAACTGAACCAATAGTTGCTTATGAGTCAGACTAAAGTTTTGCAAGGAAGTGGAGCTAAGAAACAATTTAAGACTAATCTGCTTTATAAAGCAAAACCATAAAATGAAAATATCTGCAAGTGATTCGTTCAGACCAGTTTACTTTTCAACTTTTCCCTATTTGCAGAAATGACATATAATTAAAATAGCACATGGTATTACAAGAACTTTAAAATATTTATAACAATATTTCTACATGAAATTTAAATTACTATCAAATAATGTATCTGATCTAGACAAAAAAAGGAAATATAAAATTACAGCTTGCTGTTTTAAAAGTTACAAAACTGTGCCATCCGGTCTACATAGTCATTCAAATTTAAATTAATTAAACTAATAAAATGTAATATTCAGTTTCTCAGTCATACTAACCCACATTTCAAGTGCCTCATAGTCATATATAGTGAGTGATACATATTGGTAGCAGAGATACAGAAATTTCCAGCACTACATGAAGTTCTATTGGACAGTGCTGCTATAGAAGACTCATGTATTATAAATTCAAATGTAAGTAACTTTATCATACATGTTGACGTTATCCTTGCTATATTTCCATAGAATGTATAACTAAACAGGAAAGGATTACTCTTAATAAGTATTAAAAAAATATAAGTATTGATATTTGCCTTATTCCCTAAAGGAGAAGGATTAAAATGAAAAGAAAAGTAATACTCAGAAAAAAATTAGCATTTTTGAACTTATTTTTCCAAATTTTACTTTTGGGATGATGCCTGCACAAAACACCCCTACACGATATTTTGAATACAATTACTTCTTATGTTTCTTTATTACAAAGAACAAAATATTTAAAAAAATAAGAGAATGCTACCTGGCAGGACTGATGCAATTGGCGTAAAATTTTTTGAAGTTTTCCATATTCCTCTCGTTCTAAATATAATTTTCCAAGCTGTAAAAAAGTAAACTTATTAAAATCAAAAGATTTCAAAAGGAAAAGGTGTGCATCTTTAGGAGAATTTATTAAGGACACCCCACCCATTCTTCAAAAGAAAAAAAATGTAACTGTAATTGTTACCTTTGTGTTTGTCTTAAACCACAGTCTATCATTCTTAGCATCTTTCAAAGCTTCCAGTGTTGTTTCATAGAATTCCTGCAGTAAATCCATCTGACATAAAAAATCAGAATTCTATAATTGTAAACAGCAAATTTGTACCTGTTAATAAATTTGAGCAAACTAAAAAGTGCATCTTTGAACTTTAATATATATAAGATACACAATCTGCATCATACCGAATATCTTCTACAGTCCACAAAATTAACACAATGTATGCACAATACATACCATATTTACAAAAGATAAGTGCCAAGATCTGCTTTTATGAGTTTTTTAAAAAAATAACTCAGAAAACACCTTCCCATAAAACTACTGGCATAAGTTTGTCCTTCCCAATTTAACAATTTCTTTTATACTAACAGAAGTAAATGATGTGCACAGAGTTTTACTATGCCATCAATACTGCACGTATTTTTCATTTAACCTTTACTTAGTGCCTACTATGAGGCAAATACTAAGCAAGCTGCTGAAGGAAAAAGGGAACAAGAGCTCTCCCCCCAAATACTACAAATGCGACAAATCAATTTAGTGGACTGTACACCTTTTAAGGTTAACCTTGGAGCTGGGTAGTGAGGAGAAGTCTAGTATACTTTTAGCTGTGCCTAACCACCATTAATTCATCAATCTGAATGTCATTTTTCATGGAAGTCACTTCTTTTGCATTATGATAAGGTTTCCCAACCCTCCTCTCCACTTTTGGCTGTGCTTTTGCTTGCATATGCTGGTTCTCTAGATCTCTACTTAATAGGATCAAGAGGTAAGAAAGCCATGAGAGCAGCAAAGCACGAAACTTTCAAGAAAGGTTGTCTATTTATTCTTGACTGCTAGTGGTATACTGAAGAAGTTGAGTGTCACCCACCATCTACTCTTACTTTCAATCACCCACCATCTATTCTTACTCTCAAAAGACAAAAGCTTACATATGATAGCATGCAATCTTTAGGTTTTAAAATCACTTAATTTCTCCCCTATCCAATCCCTGGCATAACATTTATAAAGGAGGTAGTAAAAATATTAGATAACACTTGTTTGCAAAATTCAGAAAATATTTTCTGATGTTAAAAAAAAAAAAGAGCCCCCATTATATTTGAGAAGTAAAAATAAATGGTCTCAGGGAATAAAAATGACATTTAATAGTAAAGACAGGGAATGAAAGAGGCTGATTATGAGATGAACATTTTATTAATGAGTATAAAAGTATTAACTATTTTAAGAAATACTAAATTATATAGGAATACTTCTTGGACTCTGAGTAAGAAAGCTGAAATTTACGACTATTTGATTAAAAGAACATGAACAAACAATTCAATTAAAAATTATCTCAGCAAAAACATTAAATATGAGTATTGCTTTTCTTAATAACCAAAATCGAAAAGAATGAAAACACTATCACTTCCAATGCCCATTTTAGTTTCTTTCATCATCAGGCCCTCCTTTCATCATCCATTTGCCCACTCATTCATTCTAGAGGCAATTATTCATCACCCAACAAGTTAAGCCAAGTACTAAGGACATGAATACAGGCGCTTCACCTCTAGGATCTTAATCTAAGTAAATCTATACACAAATAATTTGTGATTCAAATTGTTAAGTATTTAACAACTCAGATTGGATAGTTGAAGTGATGATAGTATTTATTAAAAGGAATTGTGACAGTAACTATATTGGAGTCCTGAGCAAAAGTTATTTGTACATATTTTAGTATCTGAAGATATTATGTAGAGAGAGTAAGCAAGAGTATTACCTTTACTATCACATAATTAGTACTATAATCAAGAAAACAGTACTTACTACTTTTTAAAAGCATACTAATAACTAGTATAATTGCTTAAATATAGCCTCTAGGCTTCTCTCTCTCTCTCTTTTTTTTTTTTTTTTAAGAAAAAAAGCCCTCAGTATAAGCAATGAACCATTAATAAGTACCAAGAGGAAAAAAACTGAATCTAACCTGTTTAGAAGTGGAGATATAATCAAGAATAGAATTAATGGATTTTTCAGAATAATTTCTTGTTACTGCACTCCGAATATAGGTCAATAGTTGTTTATATCTGTTCATCATTTCTGGAAAGTTTGTCTGTGAGGGGAGAAAAATTAAAATGTTAAAATAAATTATTAGATGCACGTTTATGTACTAAAATATATGCATGTGATTAAGATTTTAGCACATATTACATAACTGAAAAATAATGTTTTATATTAAGAGGAAATACATATGCTAGGAATACTATAAACGTTTTATTTTAAATTTGAAATGATGAGTCTACTCGGACATATGAATCAGAATTATGAAGTTAGCCTCTCAAAAAAAAGTTCAACTTACAGATTTTCCAAATTTTAGATATTTCTTATTACATAACACATTTATTTATATCATTAAAAACTATTAAAAAGAGTCACTGACCCCAAAATACAAAATTCAAAGGCAAAGGATAGGTATTAAAAAAATTCCAACTTTTAAAATCCTTTTGAGGCAAGAATGCTTGCCTGCCATGCCAGAGGTCCCGGGTTCGATTCCCAGTGCCTGCCCCCGTGTAAAAAAAAAAAAAAAAAAAAAAAAGCTTTTGATACCAGCTACGCATATATAAATTATGTCCTTTCCTAATGATTTACCCTTAGTCCAGGAAGCTCTGTACCAATAGCTACATACTTTCTTTCTCCTTATTAATGGATGGCTCTACATAAAATCTGAAATCTCTTCATCAAGCCCAGGTACTCATCCCGCTGTAAAGAAAAATCCTCTCTGCTAAGGCTCTACGTTGCTATTAGTCTAATGTTGCTATTTCTTGCAGGACTGTTTGTGGTATTCAGGGTTATTACAGGAAACATGAAAAATTCAAAGTGATAAAGCACTATTAGAGAAATCTCTAGTAGTTACCTATTCAATTTTTTTTTTTTACTGAATATAATTGCTGGAGTCAGAATTACAAAGCAGGCTAAATATGGAAATATCAATAGAACTGTTTTAGAGAATGAGATATAATGAAATGACATCTGCTGCCATCAGGTTTTTACCTACATAATTTATTTCATTATTAGTTTAATTCCCCTGAAAACAAATCTTACCAACTTAAAGTTAATCTTAATCATTTGTTTCAGTGCTTTAAATCCCCATTCTCCTTTTTCACCTTCAAGTTCCAAAACCTAAACAAAAGAAGAAAATTTTAGTCCAACTTAATGCTACTACATTATTTTCTAATGACACATAGCATCTAGGTTTTGAATTAATTTTACATCATATATTTTGCCCCAAGAATTCTACCATTTCTCAGTTTCAGTTTAAAAAGCTTAAAAAATGCTACTTAAAATATTTAAGGATAAGCAAGCTTGTTCTGAAGTTTCTTCATCAAAAAATTAAGAAAGACCTACTTAAGAACAATACAGTCTCTGTAGTACTCCCTACCTGCCCCATAACCTCTTAGTAATAATAACCCAAAAGTATATCAAGAAATCAAGCTATTTATAATAGTAAATAATAATAATAATAGTAAAAATACACCTATGTGATCTGTCCCCAAAAGAACAAACAGGATTGCAGTGATAATATCTATGGTCTATTACTTTGATTCATCCTTCTGCCAGCTTTTCAGGACAACAGGCCTGTTCCATAGATATCTTAACTGAAAAATATCAACAAGTTGATCCTTTTTATATATTTGCTTGTGCTACATAATGCAAACTTAAATTAGAGTATCCAAAACACATGTATGGGATAAAATCACTAGGGACATATTTAAGATATCATTTAAAAATTTTAGAACTTTAAAATACAGAGTCAATTGGAAAAGATATGAACCTTTTGGAAACTGCTTAATGCTGCTTTTGGGTCATCTTCTTTCAATGCTTTGGAATTATAGTACTGATTTTCCAAATCCACATTTGGTTCAGAGTTACTATCTTCAGAATATTCCTGTGTGTTGGAAAGAAAGAAAAATTAAAATGAAAATAAGAAACCTACAAACTGTATTGTAAAAAGTAAGTGCTGTTAATATGGAAAAACTATATGTTTATGAAACCAAACACCCGTGAATACATGGGTAAATGCTGCTACTTAACCATTTGTTTTAGTTTGCTAGCTGCCGGAATGCAACACACCCGAGACAGATTGGCTTTTAATAAAAGGGGATTTATTTTGTTAATTCTTCAGAGGAAAGGCAGCTAACTTTCCACTGAGGCTCTTTCTTACGTGGAAGGCACAGGATGGTCTCTGCTGGTCTTCTCTCCAGGCCCCTGGGTTCCAACAACTTTCCCCAGGGTGACTTCTTTCTCCATCTCCAAAGGCCTGGGCTGAGCTGCAAGTGCTGAGATGAGGAATGCCGAGCTGCTAGCTGTGCTATGTTGCGTTCTCTCATTTAAGCACCGGCCAATTAAGTCAAACTTCACTCATTGCAGCAGACACGCCTCCTAGCCAACTGCAGATGTAATTAGTAACAGATGAGGTTCACGTGCCATTGGCTTATGTCCGCAGCAACAAGACTAGGTACGCTCACCTGGCCAAGTTGACAACTGAATCTAACTAACACATGTCCACCCTTGGCAACTTGGCAACTTCAAGCATCACCTTAAACAGGTGCAAAAAATTATCTTCTTGCTGTGGACCTGTGAATCTCAAAACAAATTGTCTGGTGCTAAGATGCAAAGGAGGATATTCACAGGATATAGGTTTTCATTTCCATAGGGAGAAATTGGAAGAACACAGATGTAAAACCTGCAGGGCAAACACCATTGGATTTCAAAGTCTGAAAGTCATTCATCCTTCGGCTTTAGAAAGTGGCAGTCCCACCCTTTCCAAGGGCCTATGCAGTGGCCCGCCTCTTTCCAAATCAACCTCGGGGAACATAGAGGAGACCACCTCTCGGCTCCACTCTCTCCAGGCATCAGGGCCACCCCTGGGCTCTCTGCCATTTCTGGGGCAGACGCTCAACCCCTCCATGTGGTGTCAGCCAGGCTCTCCCAGTCCCCCAAGGAGCATGCTCTGCCTTCTCCAAGGCCTGAGGCTACACAACTCTTCAATGGCAACAAGATGAGAGGCTCATCCTCACCCTTCAGGGTAAACTCACCCTCTCCATGTATATGGGTGGGTTCACTCTTCTGGCCAAGGTTTCTTGGCTTCAGACCCTAGCTTCCATGGTTCTCATTCTGCAAACTCCAATCTCTCCCTTTTGTGTCCTCCTTTGTCAAGACTGGCGGTGGATCCATTTACACCAACAGTCCCTTCACGCACTCCAGGACTTCTCCATCATTCTCTTCACAATTCCTCCAAAATCTTCCCCTTAGCCATCCAAAACACTGTTCAAACATATCTGGCATTTGCAAACCGTAGCAGCACCCCCACTCTCCGGTACCAAATTCTGTTTTAGTTTGCTAGCTGCCGGAATGCAACACACCAGAGACAGATTGGCTTTTAATAAAAGGGGATTTATTTTGTTAGTTCTTCAGAGGAAAGGCAGCTAACTTTCCTGCTTCGGCTGGTGAGCCTCTCCTGCGGAGTTCATCCAGACCCTCCATCGGAGTCGTCGGCTTCACAGCCTGCCCTGTGGATTTGGACTCTGCGTTCCTGCGGTCACGTGAGACACTTTTATAAATTTTATATTTGCAAGTGTTCCCTGTTGATTCTGTTTCTCTAGAGAACCCTAACTAATACATCTTGGTACCAGGAGTGGGGTACCAAAAATGGGGTAAAAAGGGGGGAAAAGCCCAAATCAAATGGATAGTAGAATATTTGCTTTCTTTCAGATCAAAACTGCAGTTTCTATAGGCTCAGTATAAAAGCAGAAAGCAAAGAACTAATACTAGCTAATGACACCCCCCTGCTACTCCCAATTATTTGGTGGTTAACCTATTGTTGGTCATGGGACCTGAGAAAATTGGTTCTGTCATCTCATTTTCTCTTACTCTAAATCTAAACTTCATTATTCCAACATGGCCTCACTACCTAAGATGATGATTTACATATTGTATAATGATACACTGCAAAATATAATTATATGCTAATAGGAACATTTGTCCAATCTGTATTCTATATTACGCAACAGCTGTTTAGTTATATTAATGTAGTTTGATATGGATTTATATAATTTTATGAGATTTCCATCACGTAAGTAAACAGTACTGGAACAATAAGGCACAAGGGAAATTTGGAGCAAAACAACTATTTTGTGAAGCAGTATCAACAAGAATTTAAAACAGTTCCAAGAATATTCAATTTAAGAATGAGGATTATAAAATACATGATCAGTAAAATGAAAATGATTTTAAGAAGACACAGGATTACTTCCTTTTCAGGTACAAGTTGTTACAACAGGCAAATTTATGTCAAATTAAGAACAGTACCTGGAAATAAACATAAAAAGACAAAAACAGTATTACAGAGTTATTCCTAAATCCAAATACAGTCAATACATTTCTTTACAGAGGTATTTAGGGGAAAATTCTGTAATGTCTCAGAAATATTGAATGTAGTTAGTGCTAGGAATTTCAAAGATGCATCAATGCAAGATGAATTTTTTCCCTATGACCACTAGATGGAGGGGAATATTTGATGTTAGTATAAAGCAAGTTTTTCTGGCCATAGTAAGAACTGAAATAGTGGCTTTGTAATAGATGCCCTCTATAAGCTAATTATTTCCATATGTGAGGACAGGAAGCACCGGTACTCCTCTCAAAGATTAAGAGGTGGAATTTATGTATTTTTAACATATGAAAGGTCCTCAGAATACTTCTTTTAGGAATGAGCTCAAATTGGGAGTAGTATATAAATTTCATAATCACTCATTCACTTCCTAACCCTTATAATCTAGGTTTCACTACAATGAAACTGATCAAAATTAAAAAGTAATTAACAAAGAATGAAAAAGCCAACTAACTATATATCAAATGATGACCATTGATAGCAATGGCTTCTGAAGTGGGTTTTGAAATATAAATGGGAGTTTGCCTGCTAAACAAAATGGGATGCGGGAAAGAGAAAAGCACATGCAAAAACAGCATTAATGAGACATAACTGAAGAACCAAATGTAGTCAGACTATTAGAATGTAAAAAAGTCCTACTGATTTGGAGTTCTTTACTGACTCCAAAATAAATCACTAATCTATCCATTTCCAGCCTCTCCCCTGCCACCACCTTAGCCTACGAAGCCACTCTGATATTTCTGCAGACTACAAAAGTCTTCCCATTCTCCTTTTTTACTCTTCAAGTTCCTGTCTTTTCATGGTACAAAGCCCAAAAAAAGCTTCATAAAATGTTAACTATCTCATTCCTCTTTCCAAAATGCTACTGTGGCCTTCCTTCACATGTGGATGAACTTTTTTCCCACCTTTACAAGCTATTCCCTTCTCTTCCCACCTCTCTTCATCTAACTATGGCATATCATTTTGAATTTCATTTTAAATATCACCTGCTCAGGGAAGATCAACTTTGTGAGTGTTCTGGGTTAAGGTGTCACAGCTGTAAAATCTACTCTACACCTTAGGAAAACAGTCCTTCTATGTTTAATTATTTTGGAACAAATATAAACATTTCCAAAAAATCATATCTAAGATTTAGCAGGAAAAAAAGTATAAAACTTCATCTATAATTGTTCAATAAGCTATAGGAACAGCTTTTTTGCTACTGGCTTTTTTGCAAAACAAACCTTCAGGAATATAACCTGAACATGGACGTAAAATGAAAAATGTTTTTAATTTACATTTATCATAAAGTCTAATAACTTGGACTCCTACTCAATGCCCATTTATTTTTGGTTTCTCAGCCCATGATAGATTAGAGGAAATAACTAGAAGTGGAAATGAGGAAAGGGAAGTAGAAGCGGAGAGAGATACACATGACAGTAGTAGAATGCAGAGATGTCAAAGGAGAAACAGAAAGTAATAATTTAGAAATTAAAGAGGTTATCTTCAATTATCTGCAAATTACTGAACCAACTGTAACATTGTTGAAAACAGGAACTTTTACATTTCCTGCTATGTCTAATTCAGTTTCTTGTCATTCAATCACTGAGTACCTGTTTCTTATAAACAGGCAGTCCCCTGTTATGATCTGCAACACAATATTTATATGGCTTTAACTACCAAACATGTCACCAACCTGTCATTTACAGTTCAGTTAATCACACACCATTAACACAAACTGTGCACTACAGCAAAATATTCTTTGGTTATTACAATGGCATGTTTTTTTTTTTTTTACATGGGCAGGCACCGGGAATTGAACCCTGGTCCTCTGGCATGGCAGGCAAGCATTCTTGCCTGCTGAGCCACCGTGACCCGCCCTATGGCATGATTTTTAACACTGATGATATTCTGAAAAGTTTTTAGAAGAATAATTTGTTGTTCAGATGTTTCTATTATACTATTTATACTCTAAAATAATGATTTTGAATGTATGCCAACAATTGAGTGCTGCTCACAGAAATGCAAATTAACAGTTCTCCTCTGTCTGAGAGACAAGCAAATCAAACTGCAATGTAACACAATAAAAACAGTAATACAGACAACACAGATACAATAGGAGCCAAAAAAAGGAATAATCAACAACTCTTCAGTGAATCTGAGGAAGATGACTGTTGGATCATGTCTGGAAGTATGGATGAGTTGACAGGAATGAAGAAGGGCATTTAAAACAAAGTAATTAACATGAATATAAAAACATGGAAGTAAGAAATAGTCTTACACATTTGGAAGACTATGAATAGTCTGATTTGGCTGAGTGAAACATATAAAAGGGTTGATGATAGATCAACCTTACTAGACAGACAGGTAGAAATCAAGTAGCTCACTGGATATTCTGGAAATAGTCTGGCCAAGAGATGCTGGAGGCCTCATACCAGGTAACAGCGTGGGGAGAAAAGGAAGGGAATGGAATAAATACAGATATTTTAAGTGATGTTAAGATGTAACATCAATGGGAACAAACAAATGGGTATGAGGTAAGAGGAAATAAAAAGTTGTCTATAATGACTCCCAGGTTCTGGCTTGGTCACATATGGTGCCATCAATCAGAAAAGGGACTATAAGAGAAGTATTAAATAAATACTGCTAATCTAATTGTCAGATGAATATGAGATAACTATAATTCGTAAAAGTTAAAAAAAATGAATTTTAGAAAGAGAAACTGAAGTTTTTAATCAATATATTAAGAATGCTTTAAAAAACAAAGAACAGTTGAAATGATATATGAAAAACAAGTACTTGAATATTGTAGAAAGGATTTAAAAAAACCAACAAAACTAAAGGTGAGTAATAGCTTCAATTTACTTATATAATAACTCATGTCCTGGTATTTTTCCAAAGCAATCCATCTACACCACCCAAGTCTAGTCTCCTTTCCCCAAATATGCCACATAACTTCAAATCTCTGGGCTTTTGCACAAAATGCTCTCTTTGCTAGGAATTCAAAACCACCTGCCCTCCGAACTACCTTCCCATTTTTCTCCTACCATGTGCCAGCCTTAACATTCCTCAGAAATACATTCATCAAGGATGACCTAAAAAGTTGATCTTTCTTGTGGCTCTTTCCCCAATTCTTCTTAGCAAAATAAATGTTCTCCTCAGTCATGCTCCTATATGACATGCACCTAACACAGAACTATGTGTGTCTATGTTGTTTCCACCACCCTCTCTACCTGTCTCACTAGCTTCTCAAAAACAGAGATTTTCCCTTATTCAATTTGGTATCCCCAGAGCCAGGGATGTAGAAAATGCACAATCAACACTTGCCTAATTGAAACTAAAAGCGTTTCAAAGCGTTCTGAGATAACACAATATACCAACAGCTGGGGTCAATGTCAACTTATTTTGGAAAGAAGCCGCCACTAAATGGGGTCAATTCCATAGTTTTTCTACTTACCCTTGTGCCTGTTGCCAACGGAGGTCCTAAGAAATGTGATCTGGGAGATTAAGATTCATTATTAACAAAGGTTCCTAAGCCTTGACCATGTCTAGGCAGCTGTACCAGATGTTGGGCAGAGTAGTATAGGATGCTCCAATAACCAGATATAATACAACTCTATGTAGTTTTTGCGGTTAACCAGTTTTCTCAACTTTTAAACATTACACTCAAGTTAATGGGTCCTAATTTGTTGGCTACAGTGTAAATTAGAACACTCTTTTCCTAAAACTTCAGTATTCAAATTAAATTTTCAATTCATAAAAGTTACTACTTTTAGATTCTAGTTCCGATTCTCCCACTAACTTGTCCAATAAATTTAGGTAAGTCACTCATTCCTGATGCTTTATAGTTACTATTTTGTCAGGTTTGGAGACTGAACCGTACTGGAAGTTCTAATCCCTACTGAGGTCCAGGAATGCATTCTGGGATATAACACACAAGTACAAATGCACTTTGTGGAATATTCATACTTTACAGTTTAACTTATGAATGAAAAACCTTTCATTTGTTTTAGTCTAAGTATGTAAAAACAATCTCTGGTTATTTTTGTTACCCTTGATTGAACCTCTCTAATTTCATTATAGAGTACACCTATGAAGTCACGTAATAGGTCTTTTTGAAAGCTTAACAAAACTAATACTATAAATCAATATGTTCTCTGAAGTAGTAACTTTAAGAGGCAATAAAATTATTCCAATGATATTGTCATAGGTTATAATTAATAATGCTTCCAAAATTCTCAAGAAAACGAATCCCATTATGTATTTCTAAAGTAAAACAGCATCATCCATTTTGACATCCCAACTTATTTGTCATACCTGATTGTGAATATATATTTTCAACTAAATCTACTTAAAGGACAAAGCATGGCTAAAGTTGAAGTTATTTGAAAAAATTAAAAACCTGCATATTGTTTATAACAGCACAGGATAGAAAACAGAATGTTTATCAATAAGGAAACTGGTTAAGTAAGGTATGGTACATCCATAAAATCAATGCATTTGTAAAAACTCTTTTCATAATTAATGGAAAAATCTTTAAGATAAATTAAATTAAAAAGAAATGTATAGATATACTACATTCTAATAAAAAAAGGGGAGGGTCAAGGGGTATAATGGAAGGAAAACAATGTATACATTTTAATATTTTTCTGATTTTGAAAATAGGTATATGTTTTACCTATTTAAAAAGTTAGGTTAAAAATGCTTCAGGTCTAAAGTATATCAGGAGACTGGGTAAAGGATGGTATCATCCATATTTTAAAACCTCAACTTCTATGTGAGACTAACAGGAGAGATGCTTATTTGGTGCAAAATTTATACCTTGGATAGTGCATTTCATAATTTAACTTGTATGGTCACATTAGTTGAACACCGTAAGTACAGGGAATCTTGAATAGGGCAGGTGATATTGGTTTGTCCAGATTAGTGCGATGCCCTGATAAATCCCAGAGTGATTTGGAGAGTGAATAAAGTATTTGCAAGTCCCCTTAGGGGAATGTGGAGAAAGGGGGAAAGATTCAATTTCCCCATTTGGAGAATTTCTGATCCTCTTGTAAGCAGTGGGGACAACCAAATCAACAGGCTGAGCCCTTGATCTTGGAGTCTGCCCCAATGAAACTTATTCTTGCAAAGGATAGGAGAAGCTTATTTAAAATTAGGCTTAATCACCCCCCAGAGAACCTCTTCTGTTGCTCAGATATGGCCTTTCTCTCTAAGCCAACAAGGCAAGTGAACTCACTGCTCTCCCTCCCCCTCCTGGGATATGACTCCCAGGAGTGAAAATCTCCCTGGCAATGTGGGACAGAAATCCCAGATGAGCTGGGACCCAGCATCAAAGGATTGAGAAAACCTTCTTGACCAAAAGCGGGAAGAGAGAAACAAGAAAAAATGGTGTCAGTGGCCAGAGATTTTAAACAGAGTTGAAACATTATCCTGGAGGTTATTCTTATGCATTATATATATATCCCTTTTCAGTTTATGGTGTATTTAAGTGGCTAAAGTTAAGTACCTGAAACTGTAGAGCTATGTTCTAGTAGCCTTGTTTCCTGAAGATGATTGTATAATGATAAGAGCTTTTACAATGTGACTGGGTGATTGTGAAAACCTTGTGCCTGATGCTCCCTTTATCTAGGGTATGGACAGATGGTAAAAAAATATATATAGATTAAAAAAATAAACAAATGATAGGGGGAACAAAAGTTAAAATAAATCGGGTAGATAGAAATACTAGTAGTCAAAGAGAGGGAGGGGTAAAGGATATGGTATGTATGAGTTTTTATTTTTATTTCTTTTTCTGGAGTGATGCAACAGTTCTAAAAAATGATCATGGTGATCAATACACAACTATGTGATGATACTGTGAGCCACTGATTGTACACCATGTATGGAATGTTTGTATCCTAAAAATGTTTGTGTTTGTATGTTATTTTTTTGAAAAAATATTTTTTAAAAATGCTTCAGGTTCTGAAGACAATTTTGCTAAGAGGGACTCTAAACATTTTTGAGCAATAATAGAATCACGGTTTGACCTTCCAAGGCCAAGTTAACATTTTTTTGCTCATCATTTGCAAACTGCAATCCACCTCTTCACCCCATAAATAAAAACAATACAGGTTCATTGTGAAAGATTTAGAAGAAATAGATTTTAAAAATAAAAATTAAAAAATCACCCGTAATTTATTTCCAGACTTTATTTTTCTTTATTTTTTTTCCCACCCAACACAATTAGTATATTACAAATTACATTGTTCTAGATATTTTTCAAACTTAACATCTGTAGTTGATTCATGTGTACCCAGCACTGGTGACGGACCCTTCCCCTTCTCTACGCGGTCCTAGTGAGGGTCTTCACTTGGAGTGCCAATGCCACAGAAAAGGGCAAGCAATCCACCTCGTCTCTACAGTGAGTGGTTCATAGATGGGTATTCAGACTTAAACTGGGTCAACAGAAGTACTTCCTGGGATTTCCTTGTTAAAGCTAGCAAGGAATTTTCTTGTCTTTGTGGTTATGACAGGAGGAAGACAACTTTTTACAGAAGACAATTAGGCCAATACAGTGAGGAAAGCAGCCCAAGGAGGAGAGGGTGAAACAGATAAAGACCTGACACCATTATTTGTACCCATAAATCCAGCCATATTTGCCCTTCCAGGTGATGTCAGTCAATATATTCTCTTTTTCATTTAAGGTAGTTTGACTTGTATATCTGTCACTTATACCCAACCCAAGAGTCCTGACTGATGCAATTTATCACAAGTATTTTTTCACGTCATTGAATAGTCCTCAGAAGAATGGTTTGAAATGCTGGCACAGCATTCCATCACATGGATATACCATAATTTATTTAAGCATTCTCCTGATTAGAATTAGTACTCTTTTACTAGTGCTAATTTAGGATGTTTACAATTCTTTGCAATTAATTAAAAAACAAAAACAAAAACTATTATGTGCATTCCTGATGACTATTTTTAAGTAGACAATGCCCAACTGGAAACATATAGTGGTTTTTTGGCATGGGCAAGCTCCGGCGAGAATTATGCCACTGAGCCACTGTTGCCCCACCCCATGTAGTGTTTTTAAAAGTCTCAACCAAACCATCAAAATTTCATTTTAGTAAAGACTACAATCAGAATTCCAAATGTGTATGCAGCACAGGAAATACTGGACCAGACCTTTATAAAAAGTATACCGTTTGAAAATCTCTTCTTGAAGAGTCAACATTTTGTATGTCAAGCAGTAAGTTATAGGGACAGTAGCCTCAGAGGAAGACAACTTGTAACCTCCAAGCTCCTTATTTGTACAGTGAATGCTAAGTTAGTTTTTATCTAAACACATATATCCCTAAAGGTTAGTCTTCTGTCCTTGTCCCATATTATTTCATCGTTCCCTTATTCAAATGGGTTTACTAAGTTCTGCTAGCATCAACTCAAACTCCTTTTAAAAAGTGAAAGTGTCATTTTTTAATTAAGCCATGGAAGGTTCCTTCTAACTTGGGAAACAAAGTTTAATACATCATTTCTCTGCTGATCTTGTTAAATCATCTCCCTCCACCATCAAAAAAGTAGACAAAAAAGAACATTTCTAGAGCATTAAAACTACTATGTATTAAGAAAAAGAATACGAGTGAACATTCATTCACTAACCCTAACTATGCATTTGGAAAACAGTGAGGCTCACAGCTTGGTAATATATATTTAACCAAGTGGAATTATTGAATCTTTTGGACAATTTTTTTCACTTGTCATAGATTAAATGACCTTATTCAAATACACAATGCCCTACATATAACAGGACCTACTAAGGAATAATTTTTTGGTTTGAAGCCAATCTGTCTTAAATCCTTTCTAAAAAGACTACTGGAAATATTAAGCAACTTCATGCTAGAATGGAAGGACTGTGGAATTCTAATATAGGTAACTTATCAATGGCATTATCAATTTAATTAATGAATGGCACTATGGTTATTATTTAGTATAATTACATCAGCAAACACCTGTAAATCTTTAAAATTAACACTGATTAAACATCATTTACCAGTACCAACTATCTCCTATCTCTTCGTTCACTTCAACACAGATTGCTATGCTTGAAAAATGCCTCCTTCTGCCTTGAATAAAAATCTAACAGATCTTAGATATGAGGTCAAGTATACTGAATTTCTTCTTTGTTGTTTCTTCTTATTTATTTGCCAAGTCTGTTCTCTTTTAATTCTTGGGCACAAATCATTATTTACTTTCTTGGATACAAACAATGTAATTTTAGAAATAGGTAGAAATAACTATTTCCACTAGATTGGGGAAGGACAAAAAAGTGATTTAAGATATTAACATTTATCAATGAACAACCTATAAAACTTATGCTGAATTTCAGTGTGGTAAAAAAATACTCTTGACTTCAGATAAAATCGTGACCAAAATGAAGCGACAGCAACAAGTACATTTTTTTAAAAAAAGAAGTCCTTGTAAGACATTAAGTCAATACTACAGACTCTTTAAATCCTAAGAAACAGGACAAATACCCAGGTAAAAAAATATTAAAAACAAAATATCTTGTGGAGCCCGCCCATGCAAAAAAAACCAAACCAAAACAAACAAACAAAAAATATCACTTCTCTTTTGGCAACATGTATGCATGAAATGGCAATCAGTCCCATCAATCTTTTTTTTTTAATTTTGAAATATATAATGATTGAAGGAAATTGGCTAAGTAAAACAAATTATTAATTAAATTTTATGATATACAAAGAGTTTAGCTGTTATTAGATGAAGTGTTAAGAGTTTTCACTTTCGGGAGTTTTATGATGGGGAATCCAGAATGGCGTGGCAAAGAGGGACATAGACATAGATAGACACATGCACTCAACCTAACAGAATCCTGAAAACAAAAACCATTTCATTTAATTATGCACTAGTGTAAACTATTACTTTTTTTTGTTCAGAAACAAAAAAGTTAAAGCAACTACATATTCAACTTAATTATACTGCATATCTAGTTCAGGCCCTAAAACGCTAGAGAAAAGTAGCCAAGTTAAAACCTTGTATGTGCAATTAAGATTCTCATAAAAATTGAGTAGTTCATGGGACAATAAGCGTCTCATTGTCATTCCTAAATAAACTCTTACTGATGACCTTCAAATTAATCACAGTGCCAATAAGCATATATTCAATAATCACTCCTTAGGAAAGAAATGAGGACAAATATTTAAAACACAAACTAAAAATACAAACACATTTAAAAAACATTTCAACAGTTGCAAAAACATTTGTAGTATAAACATGTAAACAAATAAAAATGCATAATATAATACAAGTAACGGTCTTAATGAACCGTTTTAACATGGAAAGATAAATTGGAAATGGCTTATGGATTACCCCTATACAAAAACGTTATATATGTGAAACAGGCCTTGAGAATTTCTAGCACTGAAAATATGTGTCAGACTTCCCTAAGCAGCTACTTCACAACTTTACGATAACGCAGCATCACAGTAATATACAAGTCATGTTCCAAACGTCCCCAAAACACAAAGCAAAGTTGACGCTAATTCTTGGTCCGGATAATTTTTCTTAGTTTCAACAGATATGCATTTAAAATAGCAACCTGAAATGTTAGGGCTTTTTAAAAGCTTTAAATCTGCTCATAAATTTAACCTTGAATGTTTAAAAGTCACCAATCAACTAGACAAATTCGTTAATTTCCAAGCAACTGGTATTTTCAACTTTGAAAACTGGAAAATTTCTAAGTCTAGGAAAAAGCCATTGGCTCCTTCTCCCTACCCAACCTTCCCTCCTCAAAAAACAATCTCCTCTCTAGTTCTCTTCAACGAACAGAAGAAGTTCAACGACTTTCTTTTTTCAGATGTCCTAGCTCTGAACTCTCCACGGCACCTTTACCTCAAATGAAGACTGACCCTAGACAAGCTATGTCTCCAGGAGGAGCAAAAGTGGTGTTTCGCGGTCAGGCCTAGGTGCAGTAGGCTCCTACAATTCTCAGACTCTTCTCCCAGCATCCTGCACCTGCTCAGTTCCAATGTAAAGAGGGGCCCGGAATCCTGGGCCTGAAAAGGCAATGCCAGGGCCTGGACCGTTGCCGGGTCCCCAAAGCAGCTCGCGCGGAGAAGGATGAGGTAGTAGTGGGGAACCGGGAACCAGGCTCCCGGGGCTAGAGGCGTCCGAGTAAACCGGGGAGCCACTCTGACTTAGAGCGCAATATTTGGGACCCCCTGGGTTACCTCCTTAACCGTCCCCTCCCCCATGCTGGAAAAGCAGGGCCCAGGCCGGGTGCGGGATGGGGGAGGAGGTAAACCCGTCCTGTCACTGTACTGGGAGAGGCTAGAGGGAACACATGCTTTACGGCGAGAGGCCGCAGCCGCCCCCTATCCAATCCCGAAAGCCAGGGACCACCTCCAGAGCCAGAATTCCGTTCCCTGCGCCTCACCAGGTCGTAGTCCTCCTCATCATCGCACATGAAATCATCCTCCATGTCAGACATCTTGGCCGGGAAAGGGGGAGGGGGAGGAGAAATTGGAGACAACCTCCTCCCACAATCCTTTGCGACGCACAGGCGTCACTCCCAGTTTCTCTCCCTAGCTTTCCCGTCGCTCTTAAAGGAACTGAATATTTCCTCCCGGAACAAATGCGCTTGACCTTGGAGAGGACTCCCTACGACGCCAAAAAGGAGCGCACCACCCCCTCTTCCTGTGAGACGGTTGGTGCCTTAGCAACTTAGCCTAGCAACTGGGGAATCGTGAGGTTTACGCCAGGTCTGTGGGCCTCCTCTGAGAGGACTCGGTAAGCTCGCGCTTACATTGAGCAGTTTCTAGCCTCCTGGGCAAGGGAGCAGTTTATTATCTTGCCTGGGACACTGGAATCATATAATTATGGTGAAAGATCGCCTAGGACCAGAAGCGTTCCCCGGAGAAAAGGCTGACAAGCCCGTAATATATGACAGGTAGTATTATTTATGCCGTTATTGCCTATGCATTTAAGTCCACACATTGTGGAGGCTGTTTCTATGCTATTTGAGACTTTTCAATAACACATTTACATGTAATGTTTGTTATATGTGTAACTGGCAACCGATTCTGTGCATATCCTAGATAAAGTAAGCATCAATCAATTGAGGTGTTAAAATCTTATTCAGTTGTTTAACGAATTATAAACTGACCTTTATGGTTATTGAGACCAAATTATGGTAACACTTTTCTATCAGTTTTTTTTTTTAAGTGTGGTATTGTACAAAATCATTAGGAGAAGTCGAAATAAATGAAATTGAAATGGAAGGACTCTGCTTTTCAAACAATTAGCATTTTAAAAATAAACTTTAAGTTTTGCCAACTCAAATTTTATGTAGCTATAGCATGGATATAATATTGGATTTTTTTTTGCACCTAGTATGTAGCAACATAGGACAATGTGAACAATATATTCCTGACGATGATTATTTTGATGGTTGCATAAAAATCTTTCTTTGAATGTACCAATGCATTATAATTGACTTAAGCATGCCAGTTTTGTTATACGTTTAGGATGTTGCAAAAATAGCACTAGTTTATACAATACTGCAGTGAATATCTTTATCACTTTATTTTTCCTTTGGGCAAAAGTCCAAGAAGAGGAGTAATAGGCTTGTTTTTATTTATTTATTTATTTATTTTTTATTAATTAAAGAAAAAAAGAAATTAACACAACATTTAGAAATCATTCCATTCTACATATGCAATCAGTAATTCTTAACATCATCACGTAGATGCATGATCATCATTTCTTAGTACATTTGCATCGATTTAGGAAAAGAACTAGCAAAACAACAGAAAAAGAAATAGAATGTTAATATAGAGAAAAAAATAAAAAATAATAATAATAAAAAAAAGAAAAGGAAAAAGAAAAAAAACAAAAGACACAAACAAGCAAACAAACAAACAAAAACTATAGCTCAGATGCAGCTTCATTCAGGGTTTTAACATAATTACATTACAATTAGGTATTATTGTGCTGTCCATTTTTGAGTTTTTGTATCTAGTCCTGTTGCACAGTCTGTATCCCTTCAGCTCCAATTACCCATGATCTTACCCTGTTTCTAACTCCTGCTTGTCTCTGTTACCAATGACATATTCCAAGTTTATTCTCGAATGTCGGTTCACATCAGTGGGACCATACAGTATTTGTCCTTTAGTTTTTGGCTAGACTCACTCAGCATAATGTTCTCTAGGTCCATCCATGTTATTACATGCTTCATAAGTTTATTCTATCTTAAAGCTGCATAATATTCCATCGTATGTATATACCACAGTTTGTTTAGCCATTCGTCTGTTGATGGCTTGGTTTTTTTTTTTTTTTTTTTTTTTTAGTAGTCTCTTCACTTGATATCTTTTTGGTCATAGTCATATTTATAATAATAATAATATGGTGTCTTTTATGTGTGCACTTTTTCCCATAATAGGGTCTTTAACTCCCAACATTTTATTATGGAAAATTTCAAACATGCAAAAACGGGAAGAATGGTCCAGTGAAAACCTGTATATCCACTATCTGCTTTCTTTAATTGTGTGTGTATGTGTTTATTTTCCCTGAATCAATTAAAAAATTTAAAGTAAGATGTAGATATCATAACATACTGCCCCTAAAAGCAGATACATATGTCTCCTAAAAATGAGAGATTCTCCTAAGTACTGAGAATATCATTGGAACACATAAGAAAATTAATTTCCTAATATCTAGTCCAATCTGTGCTCAGAATTTCTCTATTAGACATAGCATTTTTTAGAACTTTTTTTATTGTATAATATATATACAAAGCAAAGAAAGAAAAAAGTTAACAGTTTTCAAAGCACTCTTTAACAAGTAGTTACAGGACAGATTCAAGAGTTTGTCATGGGTTACCATATGATCCTCTCAAATTTTTCCTTCTAGCTACTCCAGAATATAGGAGGCTAGAAGGAATAAATTTTTTTTTATCGTCACAATGAACTTTTTTTTCTTTTTTTGTGAAAAATAACATATATATGAAAAAGCGATAAATGTCAAAGCAAGCATAACACTTAGTTGTAGAACAGAGTTCAGACTTTGGTGTGGGTTACAATTCCACAATTTTAGGTTTTTACTACTAGCTGCTCTAAAATACTGGAGACTAAAAGAAATATCAATATAATGATTCAGCAATCATACTCATTAGTTAAACCCTTCCTTCTCTGTTTAAATCCACCATCAACTTTGATCTTTCTTTCCCACTCTTTAGGGGTATTTGGGCTATGGCCATTCTAACTTTATGGTGTTGGAAGGGATTATCGGTAATATGGGGTTGGGAGATGAAACTGACTGATGTTCTGGAGAAGCTGGGCCTTCTAGGTTTCAGGACTTATCTGGTCCAGGGACCCATCTGGAGGTTGTAGGGTTCTGAAATGTTACCCGAGTGCATGGAACCTTTGTAGAATCTTATGTATTGCCTTAGATGTTCTTTGGGATTGGCTGGAATGGTTTTTGTTGGGGTTTGGAGAGTTACGATAGGTAGGAATGTCTAACTGAAGCTTATGTAAGAGTGACCTCCAGAGTAATCTGTTGACTCTATTTGAATTCTCTCAGCCACTGATACTTTATTAGTTACACTTCTTTTCCCTCTTTTGGTCAGGATGGAATTGTTGATCCCATGATGACATCCTGGGAGTCATTTTCCACGCTCCTGGATGTCGTACACATAGCATTTTAAATGGAAAGAACCTTTAATGATATCTCTTTAGAGTCCACAGCTTCCCGAGTCATGGAAATTCATTAGAATATAACTTGGGTACTCAGGGGCTAATGCATGTTTGTTGAATAAACATATTAATGAATTAATCTTTCTGTGCAGGGAATGCCCTTATATCTTTCTCTACTCATCAAATTCTTTTTCTGAACAAAAAAATCATTTTCTGTCCTTAAAAGTGCATTTAAATGTCATTTCACTTACATAGCCTATCCTGAATATTTTGTGCAATTATCATATTGCTTTTTAAAAATTTTTACAGAATGCATCGGTATGATGTGGTATACTTGTTGAAAGTGGGTCCTATTTTATTGAGGTATAATTTAACAACTGTATTGTGGTACATTAAACTGCATATATTAAAATGTGCAGTTCAATGACTTCTTTTTTTTTTTTTTTTTTTACGTGGGCAGGCACCGGGAATTGAACCCGGGTCCTCTGAGTTCAATGGCTTTTGACCCATGAAGCTATCATCACAATCAAGATAATGAGCATATTCAGTATCCCCAGTTTCGTCATTGCCCCTTGGTTATTACATTCTCCCTCCTTTACTTTTTCCAGGCAACCATTGATCTACTTTCTGTCACTATTAATTAGTTTGCATTCTCTAGAACTTTATATGAATGGAAACATTCATATAAAATCTAATTTTGCCTGACTTCTCTTACTCAGTATCATTATTTTGAGATCCATCCATATTGTTGTATATATCATAGTTTGTTTCTTTTTATTGCTGAGTGTTATGCTGTGTGGATATACCACCATTTATCCATTTACGTATTGATGGATGTTATGGATATTTGAGTTTGTTTCCCCTTTCAGTTTTTGACTAATATAAACAAAGCTGCCAAGAAAATTTATGTGCAAGTTTTCGTGAGGACATATGTTTTCATTTCTCTTAGGTAATGTGGTGACCAAACTCTTAAGTTGGCCTCCATTATCCATGCTGTTGGATAATCCTTTCCCTTGAGTGTTGGGAAAAAATCTGGCAAAAGCTGATGTATGTGATTATATTACAAAATCTTGTAAGCCCTTTTTGTAAGAGGGAGACTTTTTCTCTGTTGGTTTTGAGGAAGAAAGTTGCCATGTTGGTAAGAACCATTGTGGCAGAAAGCTGAGGGTAACATCAAATAAACAGCCAGCAAGAAACTGATGTCCTCACTTGGACAACTCACAAGTAACTGAATGCTGCTAACCAATACATAAATCCTGGAAGCAGATCCTTCTCTACTCAAGCCTCAGATAAGACTTGATGAATTACCTGAAGCAGAGGACCCAGCTAAGCTATGCCCTGACTCCTGAACCACAGAAACTGGGGGATAGTAGTTGTATATTGTTTTACACTGCTAAATTTGTTGTAAGATTATTTCACAGCCATAGTTGCAAATACAGATGAATATCTTGTAATGTAATAGTTGTGTCATATGATTAGTGTGTGCTTAACATTTTAAGAAACACTCAAATTGTTCTCCTTAGTGGTTTTATACTATTATGCCTTTCCAACAGTCATGTGTAAGCATTCTAATTCCTCCACCTTGTCAACACTTGTTATAGTTAATTTTTTTAATTTTAGCCACTCTAGTGGGAATGTGGTAGTATCTTGTGGTTTTAATTTCTATTTCCTTAGTGAATAATGAGCATTTTTTCTAATTCTTTAATGATTAGTGAACATTTTTTCATGTTCTTACCTGTCATCCATGTATCATTTAAGATATCTGAAGAAGTTTATCTTCAGTTATTTTGCCTATCTTTAAACATTGGGTTGTCTTTTCTTTAAAGAGTTATTTACATGTTTATCAGATATATAATTTTTACATATTTTCTCCCAGTCTATGACTTGCCTTTTCATACAGCAGTGTCTTTTTTTTGTTTTTTTTTTCCGTATACTATATGGTGGGGTCACATTTCATTGTTTTTCCATGTGAGTATCCATTATTGCAGCACCATTTGTTAAATTTTTTGTTTGTCTGCTTTTGCTTTTTTTGGGGGTGGGGGGAGTGCATGGACCAGGAATTGGACCCAGATCTCCTGCATACAGGCATAGCAATGTCTTTTGGAGAGCAAAAGAAATGTTTATTTTGATGAAGTCCAGTTTATTTCTGTTTTCTTTTATAGTTAATGCGTTTTGTGTTCTATTTAAGGTGTCTTTTCCACACCCAAGGTCAATAATATTTTCTCTTATGCTTCCTAATAGTTTTTTGTAGTTTCAGCTCTTACCTTTAAGTCTGATCCATTTTTTTTTATTTAGTGTGAAGTAAGTATGGAGGTTCATTCTTCTTCTTCTTCTTGTATATAGTTGATCAGATTGTTCCAGCATCATTTGTTGAGAAGATGATCCTTTTACTGTTGAATTGCCTTGATATCTTTTTCAAAAATCAATTGACCATTTGATTGCCAACATAATTTGACCTTTTTTTTTTTTGGTAATTTTATAGTACCTTATATTATGATTATTTTGCTCTTACTCTTTGAGGACATATCTCTGAATCCACTGAAACTCAACATTGTACCTGGCATATAGAGAATGCTCAATGAATATTGGATGTATTTAAGCAGACTATAGCATTCATGACTCTTCATTAGCCTGGACCATTGGTTACCCCAAATAGGCTCATGATTTGGTGTCTGTTCAGACTGATCATCCTTTAAAAACTACTACATTTATTTAGAGAGGCTAAGCACTGTGTTTTAGAAGAGTTGAAAAGGAGATTCCTTTTGCATTAGTCAAAGTCTGGGGCAAGAAACTAATGGCATACTCAAGGGGTTTAATGAAGAGAGTTTAATGAAAGGAGTTTAGTGAAGAAACTATTGTAGAGAATAAGGGGAACCAGCAAGGGATGCTGAAGCACCCAGACGTGAGTAACAGGCTGGAAGTCATTACCACACCTGAAGGCTTTAAGAAATAGGCTTAAGGCCCTGAAGAAATGGTTTTACCAGAGCTCAGCAAGAGTGGGAACTATGGAGGATAGGTGTCCCAACAGCAGCTGTAATATTGAGAAACACGCCATTGCAAAGGTAGGGTGGGATGTGGGGGCAGGGGGTGATAAATACCCCAACCTCTCTGTTCTTTTGCCCTTTGATCTGTCAAGTGCTTCCTGTTGACCAAATCCAACCAGAAGTCAGAAGCTAAAGGGGCCATATATAGTTATAGAAATCAGTTTCCAGAAGCATAGAGAAGGGTGGAGAAGGGATCCAAGAGTCAAATAGAGCACTACATTCTCTCATGCAATTCAGCTGTAGTATAATTATAAATGCACTCTGAGAAGGATTTCTCTTTCTTTCAAAGGTAAATTAGTGACCATCTGTTTTTGCTGGGAGCATATCCTGTGATTTTACCATGCAACCTAAGTGGCTTATTTCCTCCTACATTTAAAATTCACTCCTCCCTGAGAGGAGAGGAGTTCTTATATTCCACTGATGGGTTAGTGCACCTTACAGATCGATGTCGAGAACTTCCCGAATTAGTTCTGTCTTTAATTTGCTCAATCTTCTCAGATTAAATAAAATGCTGTAAGTGAATGCATACTGCACTCAATAAATGTATCATTTTTAGCTCTGTCACCTACTTGTAAGAGGCCTTCAGGATGTTCTATACTGCAGTTACATCCTTCATCTGCAAAATTGCCATGGGAGAAATATACAAATAGAGGGGGATTACGCATAACTAATGCTAAAAGTTTTCATTCCTTACATTGATGCTTTACCTTGTAAACATGCCTCTAAGTTTTTGGATGTGATCACACAATTTTAGCAACACTTTTATTGTTTGTTATTTTGTTATCTCTGATGCCCACCTGTTTTTATTTTTAAATGGTAACCAAACCACCCTAATTTTGTGAAACTAGCCTATTTTTCAGTAAAATGCATGGTGTGGAGGCAAAGCAGCAGGCTGACACTGTTATACTATAATTTGTTTCTTTCCTTTATGAAATCCACAAATTCTTAAATCCTCATGTGATTGCCCCTGTGAAATAAAGCAGTCCTTAATTGACAATTTTGCATAGGAATACTGTAGCTTCCATTGCCACTCCCCATGCCACCTCCTTTCCCTTTTCGAGACCACCATACTTCTGTTTAACAGAATCGCCTTCAATTCCAGAGCCCTCTCTTTCACCCTTTGGAGATTTTAACTAGAGCATTTCTCTATTCCTCCCAGTTTTTGCCTATTTCTCCGAATTTCTGTCTTCCTCTTCTTTTTTTTTTTTTTTTTTTTTTTTTTTTTATTAACGGAAAGAAAAAAAAGAAATTAACACAACATTTAGAAATCATACCATTCTACATATGCACTCAGTAATTCTTAACATCATCACATAGATGCATGATCATTGTTTCTTAGTACATTTGCATCAGTTTAGAGGAACTAGCAACACAACAGAAAAAGATATAAAATGTTAATATAAAGAAAAGAAATAAAAGTAGTAGTAATAGTAAAAAACAACAACAAACAAACCAACAAGCAAACAAAAACAAAAAAAAACCCTATAGCTCAGATGCAGCTTCATTCAGTATTTTAACATGATTACTTTACAATTAGGTATTATTGTGCTGTCCATTTTTGAGTTTTTGTATCTAGTCCTGTTGCACAGTCTGTATCCCTTCAGCTTCAATTACCCATTGTCTTACCCTGTTTCTAACTCCTGCTGAACTCTGTTACCAATGACATATTTCAAGTTTATTCTCGAATGTCCGTTCACAACAGTGGGACCATACAGTATTTGTCCTTTAGTTTTTGGCTGGATTCACTCAGCATAATATTCTCTAGGTCCATCCATGTTATTACATGGTTCACAAGTTTATCTTGTCTTAAAGCTGCATAATATTCCATCGTATGTATATACCACAGTTTGTTTAGCCACTCTTCTGTTGATGGAGATTTTGGCTGTTTCCATCTCTTTGCAATTGTAAATAACGCTGCTATAAACATTGGTGTGCAAATGTCCGTTTGTGTCTTTGCCCTTAAGTCCTTTGAGTAGATACCTAGCAATGGTATTGCTGGGTCGTATGGCAATTCTATATTCAGCTTTTTGAGGAACCGCCAAACTGCCTTCCACAGTGGTTGCACCCTTTGACATTCCCACCAACAGTGAATAAGTGTGCCTCTTTCTCCGCATCCTCTCCAGCACTTGTCATTTTCTGTTTTGTTGATAATGGCCATTCTGGTGGGTGTGAGATGATATCTCATTGTGGTTTTGATTTGCATTTCTCTAATGGCCAGGGACATTGAGCATCTCTTCATGTGCCTCTTGGCCATCCGTATTTCTTCTTCTGGTAGGTGTCTGTTTAAGTCTTTTTCCCATTTTGTAATTGGGTTGGCTGTCTTTTTGTTGTTGAGTTGAATAATCTCTTTATAAATTCTGGATACTAGACCCTTATCTGATATGTCATTTCCAAATATTGTCTCCCATTGTGTAGGCTGTCTTTCTACTTTCTTGATGAAGTTCTCTGATGCACAAAAGTGTTTAATTTTGAGAAGCTCCCATTTATTTATTTCCTTCTTCAGTGTTCTTGCTTTAGGTTTAAGGTCCATAAAACCACCTCCAGTTGTAAGATCCATAAGATATCTCCCAACATTTTCCTCTAACTGTTTTATGGTCTTAGACCTAATGTTTAGATCTTTGATCCATTTTGAGTTAACTTTTGTATAGGGTGTGAGAGATGGGTCTTCTTTCATTCTTTTGCATATGGATATCCAGTTCTCTAGGCACCATTTATTGAAGAGACTGTTCTGTCCCAGGTGAGTTGGCTTGACTGCCTTATCAAAGATCAAATGTCCATAGATGAGAGGGTCTATATCTGAGCACTCTATTCGATTCCATTGGTCGATATATCTGTCTTTATGCCAATACCATGCTGTTTTGACCACTGTGGCTTCATAATATGCCTTAAAGTCAGGCAGCGCGAGACCTCCAGCTTCGTTTTTTTTCCTCAAGATGTTTTTAGCAATTCGGGGTACCCTGCCCTTCCAGATAAATTTGTTTATTGGTTTTTCTATTTCTGAAAAATATGTTGTTGGGATTTTGATTGGTATTGCATTGAATCTGTAAATCAATTTAGGTAGGATTGACATCTTAACTATATTTAGTCTTCCAATCCATGAACACGGTACGCCCTTCCATCTATTTAGGTCTTCTGTGATTTCTTTTAACAGTTTTTTGTAGTTTTCTTTATATAGGTTTTTTGTCTCTTTGGTTAAATTTATTCCTAGGTATTTTATTCTTTTAGTTGCGATTGTAAATGGGATTCGTTTCTTGATTTCTGCCTCAGCTTGTTCATTACTAGTGTATAGAAAAGCTACAGATTTTTGAATGTTGATCTTGTAGCCTGCTACTTTGCTGTACTCATTTATTAGCTCTAGTAATTTTGTTGTGGATTTTTCTGGGTTTTCTACATATAGTATCATATCGTCTGCAAACAGTGATAGTTTTACTTCTTCCTTTCCAATTTTGATGCCTTGTATTTCTTTTTCTTGCCTAATTGCTCTGGCTAGAACTTCCAACACAATGTTGAATAATAGTGGTGATAGTGGACATCCTTGTCTTGTTCCTGATCTTAGGGGGAAAGTTTTCAATTTTTCCCCATTGAGGATGATATTAGCTGTGGGTTTTTCATATATTCCCTCTATCATTTTAAGGAAGTTCCCTTGTATTCCTATCTTTTGAAGTGTTTTCAGCAGGAAAGGATGTTGAATCTTGTCAAATGCCTTCTCTGCATCAATTGAGATGATCATGTGATTTTTCTGCTTTGATTTGTTGATATGGTGTATTACATTAATTGATTTTCTTATGTTGAACCATCCTTGCATACCTGGGATGAATCCTACTTGGTCATGATGTATAATTCTTTTAATGTGTTGTTGGATACGATTTGCTAGAATTTTATTGAGGATTTTTGCATCTGTATTCATTAGAGAGATTGGTCTGTAGTTTTCTTTTTTTGTAATATCTTTGCCTGGTTTTGGTATGAGGGTGATGTTGGCTTCATAGAATGAATTAGGTAGTTTTCCCTCCACTTCGATTATGTTGAAGAGTTTGAGGAGAGTAGGTACTAATTCTTTCTAGAATGTTTGATAGAATTCACATGTGAAGCCGTCTGGTCCTGGACTTTTCTTTTTAGGGAGGTTTTGAATAACTAATTCAATCTCTTTACTTGTGATTGGTTTGTTGAGGTCGTCTATTTCTTCTTGAGTCAAAGTTGGTTGTTCCTGTCTTTCCAGGAACCTGTCCATTTCTTCTAAATTGTTGTATTTATTAGCGTAAAGTTGTTCATAGTATCCTGTTATTACCTCCTTTATTTCTGTGAGGTCAGTAGTTATGTCTCCTCTTTCATTTCTAATCTTATTTATTTGCATCCTCTCTCTTCTTCTTTTTGTCAATCTTGCTAAGGGCCCATCAATCTTGTTGATTTTCTCATAGAACCAACTTCTGGTCTTATTGATTTTCTCTATTGTTTTCATGTTTTCAATTTCATTTATTTCTGCTCTAATCTTTGTTATTTCTTTCCTTTTGCTTGCTTTGGGATTAGTTTGCTGTTCTTTCTCCAGTTCTTCCAAGTGGACAGTTAATTCCTGCATTTTTGCCTTTTCTTCTTTTCTGATAAAGGCATTTAGGGCAATAAATTTCCCTCTTAGCACTGCCTTTGCTGCGTCCCATAAGTTTTGATATGTTGTGTCTTCATTTTCATTTGCCTCTAGGTATTTACTAATTTCTCTTGCAATTTCTTCTTTGACCCACTTGTTGTTTAAGAGTGTGTTGTTGAGCCTCCATGTATTTATAAATTTTCTGGCACTCCGCCTATTATTGATTTCCAACTTCATTCCTTTATGATCCGAGAAAGTGTTGTGTATGATTTCAATCTTTTTAAATTTGTTAAGACTTGCTTTGTGACCCAGCATATGGTCTATCTTTGAGAATGATCCATGAGCACTTGAAAAAAAGGTGTATCCTGCTGTTGTGGGATGTAATGTCCTATAAATGTCTGTTAAGTCAAGTTCATTTATAGTAATATTCAGGTTCTCTATTTCTTTATTGATCCTCTGTGTAGATGTTCTGTCCATTGATGAGAGTGGTGAATTGAAGTCTCCAACTATTATGGTATATGTGTCTATTTCCCTTTTCAGTGTTTGCAGTGTATTCCTCACGTATTTTGGGGCATTCTGGTTCGGTGCGTAAATATTTATGATTGTTATGTCTTCTTGTTTAATTGCTCCTTTTATTAGTATATAGTGTCCTTCTTTGTCTCTTTTAACTGTTTTACATTTGAAGTCTAATTTGTTGGATATTAGTATAGCCACTCCTGCTCTTTTCTGGTTGTTGTTTGCATGAAATATTTTTTTCCAACCTTTCACTTTCAACCTATATTTATCTTTGGGTCTAAGATGTGTTTCCTGTAGACAGCATATAGAAGGATCCTGTTTTTTAATCCATTCTGCCAGTCTATGTCTTTTAATTGGGGAATTCAGTCCATTGACATTTAGAGTTATTACTGTTTGGATAATATTTTCCTCTACCATTTTGCCTTTTGTATTATATATATCATATCTGTCTTTCCTTCTTTCTACACTTTTCTCCATGTCTCTCTCTTCTGTCTTTTTGTATCTGACTCTAGTGCTTCCTTTAGTATTTCTTGCAAAGCTGGTTTCTTGGTCACAAATTCTCTTAGTGACTTTTTGTCTGAGAATGTTTTAATTTCTCCCTCATTTTTGAAGGACAATTTTGCTGGATATAGGAGTCTTGGCTGGCAGTTTTTCTCTTTTAGTAACTTAAATATATCATCCCACTGTCTTCTAGCTTCCATGGTTTCTGCTGAGAAATCTACACATAGTCTTATTGGGTTTCCCTTGTATGTGACGGATTGTTTTTCTCTCGCTGCCTTCAAGATCCTCTCTTTCTCTTTGACCTCTGACATTCTAACTAGTAAGTGTCTTGGGGAACGCCTATTTGTGTCTAATCTCTTTGGGGTGCGCTGCACTTCTTGGATCTGTAATTTTAGGTCTTTCATAAGAGTTGGGAAATTTTCAGTGATAATTTCTTCCATTAGTTTTTCTCCTCCTTTTCCCTTCTCTTCTCCTTCTGGGATACCCACTACACGTATATTTGTACGGTTCACATTGTCCTTGAGTTCCCTGATACCTTGTTCAAATTTTTCCATTCTTTTCCGGATAGTTTCTGTTTCTTTTTGGAGTTCAGATGTTTCATCCTCCAAATCACTAATTCTATCTTCTGTTTCTTTAAATCTGTCATTGTAGGTATCCATTGTTTTTTCCATCTTTTCTACTTTATCTTTCACTTCCATAAGTTCTGTGATTTGTTTTTTCAGTTTTTCTATTTCTTCTTTATGTTCAGCCCATGTCTTCTTCATGTCCTCCCTCAATTTATCGATTTCGTTTTTGAAGAGGTTTTCCATTTCTGTTCGTATATTCAGCATTAGTTGTTTCAGCTCCTGTATCTCATTTGAACTATTGGTTTCTTCGTTTGACTGGGCCATATGTTCAATTTTCTGAGCGTGATCCGTTATCTTCTGCTGGCGTCTGGGCATTTAGTCAGATTTCCCCGGGTGTTCGACCCCACAGGTTGAAAGATTTTTCTGCGCAGTCTCTGGGTTCTGTTCTTCCTATCCTGCCCAGTAGGTGGCGCACGTGGCACACGCCTGTCTGTGGGTTCCACCAGCGAAAGTTGCTGTGGGTCCCTCAACTCTGGAAAACTCTCGCCGTAGGGGAGGTTCGGCAACCGAAGCGTCTTGGAAGAATGCCAGCCAGCCCGGGGTTCCAAACGCGGGGAGGGTCTCCAGCTGTCGCAGCACAGGAGAGCGTCCGGCCAAATTAGCTACTCGGCCCGGGGCACCAAGCGTGGCGGGAGGGCGCCAGCTGTCGCAGCCCGGGAGAGTGCACTGTTCCCAGCCGACGGGGGAGTCACGTGTTTGGAAGGGATCCCCCGGTCACACTGTTCTCCGCAGTCTGGGGATTTCCGACCCAACTATCTCAGTTGTTCCGGGGGGCCTCGTGTGGTGGGGGCACCAGCCGCCGCGGCCTAAGGGGACCGCCTGTCCAATTCTACCAGCTGGCCTGGGAAGGTGGAAGGGAGGGACTCCGGTCGCTTGCTGTCCCACCCAGGAAAGCCCGTGCCCCTTGGTGATCTCACCGGAGCTGGTTCTCCCAGATAGTCAGCCGTTCCAGGATGGGGTACGCTGTCCCTTTGATCTCGCTCATGGCTCCGGGAGCTGCTCTGTATTATCTCCACTCCCCCAGTAGTTGTTCTGGAGGAGGAAAGGTGAGGGCGGCAAGGCTGTCGAGGCTGGTGGCGGAGGAGCACGGTGAAGGCGGGGGAAGAGGGCACCGTGTTGGTTGGAGAGCAGCCGGAGCGGGAGGGGGAGGAGGGGGGTAAGGAGGTCGGGCGGCTCGGCTCGCGGGCCGGCGGAGAAAGAGAGGGGGTAAGGAGGTCGGGCGGCTCGGCTCGCGGGCCGGCGGAGAAAGAGAGGGGGTAAGGAGGTCGGGCGGCTCGGCTCGCGGGCCGGCGGAGAAAGAGAGGGGGTAAGGAGGTCGGGCGGCTCGGCTCGCGGGCCGGCGGAGAAAGAGAGGGGGTAAGGAGGTCGGGCGGCTCGGCTGCTGCGGGGCGCGTGCGCCGCGCGGCGGGCCGGCGGAGAAAGAGAGGGGGTAAGGAGGTCGGGCGGCTCGGCTGCTGCGGGGCGCATGTGCCGCGCGGCGGGCCGGCGGAGAAAGAGCTGTCTTCCTCTTCTTTATTCTGCCCCCACCCCAATAAGTACTCAGTTTATGAGCTCAGGGCTCTGGATTCTGGGTGAGTTACTATTACTATTATTGCTATTATACAGCTTAGATTTATTTTATGGGCTGATCTGAAAATCAAAACTTTTTAATAAGCTTTATCTCTATAGAATATAATGTGTGTTTGATGATATATACTGTTTTTATTATCCTGATGTTTTTCAAAAAAAAAGCTTTGAATTGTGTCAGTTACCAGAGATCTCTTGCAAATGTATACCAAAATAAAAGAAGGAGAAGATATAATTGCTTAAGAGTATACTCATAATCAACTTCTTATAGTTAGGCAATATTGGAAAGCTATGACAAAATGAGATCACAAAACTATTGTCAAGTATGATCGTCCTTGGTACGATGCTTAGTTTCTTGGTCAAAAAAAAAAAGACAAACCAGCATATGGTTTTAAGTTGGGGCAACTTGTCTGCAATTTGGCCCTCTGAGCCTGATGTAAACTATAAACTTGAAATGCAAACTTTTAATTTCAAAATCAAGTTAAAATGAAATCTGACAAACAGATGTTTAGATTAACAGTGTAAAAGGTACTGTACACATCAATTTTTTATAGTTCATTTACTTATTAAATAAATATTAATTGCAATGATAGCAGGAATTTTTTGTGTTTATTTTTATATCCCCAGTGCCTGGAATAGTGCTTAGAGAATTGAGTATCTAATAAGTATTTGTTAAAAATGAATGGTGCTGGGCTGGCCACGGTGGCTCAGCAGGCAAGAACGCTTAAAATTAAAAAAAAAAGAATGGTGCTGGCAACGTGGGACAGAAATCCTAGAATGAGCTGAGACTCAGCATCAAGGGATTGAGAAAAATCCTAGAATGGCCTGAGACTCAGCATCAGGGGATTGAGAAAGCCTTCTGAACCAGCGGGGGAAGAATGAAATGAGACAAAGTGTCAGTGGCTGAGAGATTCCAAGCAGAGATTCCAAACAGAGTTGGGAGGTTATCCTGGAGGTTATTCTTACGCAGTAAGTAGATATCAACCTTGTTTTTCAAGATGTAATGGAGAAGCTGAAGGGAACTGCCTGAAAATGTACAGCTGTGTTTCAGTAGCCGTGTTTCTTGAAGATGATTGTATAATGATATAGCTTTCACAATGTGACTGTGTGACTGTGAAAACCTTATGTCTGATGCTCCTTTTATCTACCTTGTCAACAGACGAGTAGAACATATGGAATAAAAATAAATAATAGGGGAGCATATGTTAAAATAAATTTAGTTTGAAATGCTAGTGATCAGTGAAGGGGAGAGGTAAGGGATATGGTATGTTTTTTTGTTTTTGTTTTATTTCTTTTTCTGAATAGATGCAAATGTTCCAAGAAATGATCATGATGATGAATATGCAACTATGTGTTGATATTGTGAGTTACTGATTATATATGTAGAGCAGAATGATCAAAATAAGAATGTTTGCATTTGTTTGGTGTGTTTTTGGTATTTTAAAAAGAAAATAAAGAAAAAAAAATGAATGGTGATTAGAACAGTGGATTAAACAAGGAAATGTAAATGCTAGTGGAAGAGACAGTAAATATAAAAATCAATAACTAATGTAATTTCAGATAGCCATAAATTAAAAAAACAAAGCAAGACAGATTTAGGGGATAGAAAGTGACTGGAGGTGAGAGTTAGGTTGGTTTTTTAAATTTTCATGAGCCTGTGAAGTAGGTATTTTTTCTCTTTAATGGAGGAGAAATTACTTGCCCAGAAACACAAAGTTAGTAAGTGGTTGAATCATTCTAATCCAGGTTCATTAATTTCCTTTGTTAAACATTCCTTGAGTGCCTGCTAGTCAGACTCTGTGAAAAAAGAATGTAAAATACCTCAATAATTTTTTATATTGATTATATTTTGAAATGTTATTTTGGATATATTGGGTTACATTTATTAAACTCAATTTCCCTTGTTTTGTTTTACTCTTTTTTTATGTAGCTTCTAGAAATTAAAATGACATATTTGCCTTGCATTATCGATTTCTGATTCAATAGGGTTGGGCTTCGAGTGTGCATTTCTAATAAGCTCCCAGTTGGTACTGATGCTGCTGGTCTGGGGACCACACTTTGAGTGGCAAGGCTCTGGACTAGACTAACAAGAAAATAAATATTGGTTATGAAAATACTGGTGTGATAATTACTATGACTGGACAAGCAGAGTGTACTTAAAGACTTAGGTTTAAAGTGCCTTAAAAGGTGAAAGTGGGCACAGGTGTTACTGGACAAAGGCAGTGAATTATTTTGCCTGATGGATTCAATGACCAATTTCTGAGACACTGGGATTTCAAAGAGAGAAAGAATTTATTGCTAGGTGCGAAGCAAGAAATCAGCTGGCCTTTCGACCCCAAAATCTGTCTCCCCAAACTGTAGTAATTCTGATGGTTTTATAGTATCAAAAGATGGGCAGGTTTTAGGACGATGAGCACAATTTTTCTAGATGATGTAGTCAGAGGTGATATAATTACTGAGCATGCACAGATTGATTACATGCTTAGTCACTGAACATATATAAGAAAATGGTGTCCTTAATATGATGATAGGGCATGATTTTTAGTATTATAATGAAATATTGGTCACTTTCAGGTTGAAGTCTAAACTACTGCACAAAACAGACAGGCCCATTTTGGTTAGATCCAGCTTAGATTATCAAGATAATTTTGGAATTGGGATAGGTTAGTTCTGGGCTGACCTAAGACTCTTCATTAATAAACATTAAGCGTTGTCTTTTGTGACTGGGACACAAGTCAAAAAACTGGATAAATGGGTATGAATGAGGATAAGTCACAAGATTTTTACAATCTCACAAGGGCAGAAGATAAAGGTTATACAGTCATCAAAGATCAAGGAAACTAGATTACAGTTTGACAATTTCAGGTATTCTGGTTATTTTAACAGAAAGTAAAAGGAAATATCTATCTGGATTTTGAGGGGCTGTTTTATATATCTATAACCTGGTAGCTAGAGATGAGAATGAAGCTGATTGGGTTAGGATTAAGGTAATTCAGAATACAGGAGTAAGGAAGACATTGCCTGTATTTTAGAATTCTCCTATTCTTTGAAACCAAAGGAAGAATGTTTTATTATGTCCAGAACCTAGGTTTTCTGTAGCACAAAATCTAACTCAACCTGTCTGGATAGATCATTTGAGCAATCCAAACAGGGAGCCCAGAATAAGAATGAGAGCCTTTAATCTTGCAAAGCTTATGTAATGCCTGGAGTTTATTTAATCCAGAGTTTATTAAACAGATAATCAAAAAGTATTGGCAAAGCCCCTTGAGGAATGGGAGAAAAATTATGGAAGTATTAAACTTTACCGCTAGGGAAACCCTGGATACTGTGCCAAACTTTAGGGACACCCAAATCAATAGGCCAAGCCCTTGATCTTGAGGTTTGCTGTTGTGAAGCTTATTTATGTAGCAGAGAAGCTCAGCCTACCTATAGATATGCCTAAGAGTCACCTTTGGAGGACCTCTTTTGTTGCTCAGATGTAGCCTCACTCTCTCTAAGCCCAACTCTGCAAGTGAAACCATTGCCCTCCTGTATTTGTGGGACATGCCATCCAGGGATGAAAGTCTCCCTGGCAATGTGGGAGATGACCCCCAGGGATGAACCTGGCCCTGGCACCCTGGGATCAACAATGCCATCCTGACCAAAACGGGGAAAAGAAGTGTAACAAATAAGGTATCAATGCCTGAGAGAGTTCAAATAAAGTCGAGAGGCTACACTGGAGATCACTTTTACACACGCTTCTGTTAAACATTGTACCCTGCAACTTGCCAACCCCAACCAAAAACATTCCTGCCAATCCTAAAGGTTATCTAAGGTATTATATAAGATTCTACAAAGGTTCTATGCACTAAGGCATCTCTCCAAAGCCTACAACCTCCAGATAGGTCCCTGGACCAGATAAGTCCTTTAATGCAGAGGGGCTAGCCCTTTCAGAACATCAGTTAGTTCCATCCCACTGTTCTATATTATCAACAGCCCCTTCCAACAAAAAAAGTTAGAATAGGCATAGTCCAAATACCCCTAAAGAGTGGGAGAAAGATCAAAGGTGATGATGGAGTTATATAAAGAAGGTTGGGTTTAACAAATGAGTATGATTGCTGAATCATTATGTTGATATTTCTTTTAGTCTCCAGTATTTTAGAGCAGCTAGAAGTAAAAACCTCAAACTGTGGAATTGTGACACATACCTAACTCTGAAATCTATTCTACAAGTGATTGTTATGATGTACTTTGAAATTTTTTGCTTTTATGTATATATGTTATTTAAAGAGATGGAGGATATGACAGAGAAGATAGGATTTAACAAATGAGTATGACTAATGATTCATTATATTGATATATCTATTGGTCTCCAGTATCTTGGAGCAGCTAAAAGAAAAAAGGAAAAATCGTGGAACTGAAACCCATTCCAAATTTTAAAATCTGTTCTATAACTACTTGTTAAAATGTACTTGGAAATATATTGCTTTTTTGTATATATGTTATATTTCACAATTAAAAAAGTTAAAAAAGGAAATATGTATATAATGATTTAATTATCATAATCATTTGTTAATTCCTAACTTCTTGGTACACAGGGAATAGGAAAAACTTTCCAGAGGAAGTGATTTCTAAGCTGAAACCTAAACGTTAGCCAGGTCTGTATAACACCCATGCTTTTATGTCTCCATTGGATCATGTTTTGTTTCATGTTGGGTTTTGTTTGGTTTACTATACTTTATCTGAACAGAGATAATGTCCTTTGAGGAGAAATAATTTCAACTTTATTAATTAGATTTCTGTTAAGTGTCTATCATGAGAGCCATCAGAACGGACAGAGCCCACACAGCCAGAGACTGTTGGAAATGCTTAAGGAAATGCCCCCAAGGCTTTCACTCAAGAAGCCTGGAGTGAAAGCTAGCATATGCCATTCCAGCTGAGAGAGAGCCCTCTGTCACCGGCCTTCTTGAGCCAAGTTTTTGCAGTAAACTGCAAATTAGAAATTCATCTTCAACAAAAAAAGACTTTTAAAATAGAAGCAAAAATACATCTAAACAGGACCTGCTTATGTATGACAAATCTTTGGAACAGCTGAACCTGGTTTATAAAGGTAGCATTTGGTCACTAGAACTGAATCAGTTGCACATCAGCACATAAGATGGCTGTCCATATTCAAGTGTGACTGGGACATCATTTTTTAACAAAATAAATGAACAAAGGACAAAGCATCTAAAAAGTAAGCTAAAACATACTTCCCTTCCCCCAAATGCTATTCTCATTTCTCAACATTGCAAATTGTAAACCTATAACCTTCTGTTCACATGCCCATTCCTTACAAGGAGGAAGTGGGGGGAAGATTTTAAGAGTGATGGGACAGAGTATATTGTAACACAATAATGTTTTTACATTTTCCAATATCCCCCATCCCTTCCAACAGTGTCAGCAATTATGTACATTCCTACATATACTCTCTCAACTCCGTGAAAATATAAAAAATTCATGCCTCAGCCTCCCTTGAGGATTAAAGGGATTTAACTCTTTCTGGGGGGTGGTATTGAAGCAGGATAAAATAGGACAACTGTAAGTCTCTGGTTTCCTATTCAGCTCTGAGAGAATTAACAGACAACTGCAAATCTCTTGTTTCTCATCTAGCTCCCAAGGAACTAATATGGAGCTGCAAACTTTTTGGGACAAAGATTTCCCCAAAGCCCCCAAACCTTCCTAAACCATTGAAACCTCCCCAAACTATAAAAGCTTGTGAAATCATGGGCCTAGAACAAACTCTTAGTTAATAATAGAAAGCACAGAGTCCTAAAGACAGACCACAAATTTTAGGCATGTGACAAATCATGAATTTGCTAGCTGTCTCCTGGAACAAAGAAGATACTTAGTATTCAAAATTTACTATAGAAGCCTGCTACCAAGGAAACTTTCCTATAAAACAAGCTAGCCAGTTCCACTCAGTGCGTGTCCCTCTCTTGGGCACATCTACGTTTACCTCTTTAACGTATACGCTCTCTCCTTCTCTTTAATAAACTTTACTGCTTAACTTCTGCTGGCCAAAAGAAAAAATTCTATCGTGAAAGGATGCTTGCCTGCCATCCTGGAGACCTGGGTTTGATTCCCTGCCCTTCATACACCACCCCCCCCGCCCCTGCCAAAAAATAGTCTATCATGAGATATCATCTGTTTGCTTGTAATTTAGACTTTACGTGCAAGAAATAAAGAACTGAAAATTTCATGATTTGTGAAAATAAAATTACTGAAAAAATGTAAATATCTCCACTGTCACATACGTCTAACAAGAGCCAAAGCAATAATTCTTAAAATCTACAAAGAAACAATATTTTTCTCATAATTTCACCAGGACTGTTGTATTAACGAGATAATAATATATATAAAGTGCTTACTTAGCAAGAGGCCTGGCATAAGAAAGGTAGTATAAGGAAGTACTATTAGTTTTGTTTTTTTGGTGTCTGTTTGGGGTTCTCTGGTAGTTTGAGAACAGGCTATTTTAAGAACAATGGTTTATCAAAGTGATAATGTATACATTTTAATTTGGGATAAGAATTACTAATTGTTTCAATCATTTACTCTTTTTTTTTTTTTACATAGGCAGACACCGGGAAACAAATCAATCACTTACTTTTAAACACCCTTTACTGGAGTCTCATTAAAGGTCACACATTTAAAAGTATGGACTTTGGATTAGGAATCCAGGTACTCAGGTTTTTAATTCTAGCCCTTTACTCTTCATTTGGGCCAATCATTTCAAAAAAGGGAATTTCACTAATTGCTTTATAAGGTGTTTTCCAGTTCTAAATGCTATCAGTTTGCATCAGTTTTGTTAAGACTGCAATAGAAATGTTTACAAGATTTGAATAAATTATTTGCCATCAGGTTTCATTTAGCAAATTTCAATGTTTGGTAATCAAATACACATAGTCATTGTGTTCATTTTTTATAATGCATAAGCAAGTTTATATTAGACTATTTTTAAAAAATTGGCAGAACTTCAAAACTGGAATACAAAAACTTTTCCATTATTGTAAAATAAAATGATGTATTAGAGCCAAATGTGAATTTTATAAAACAATTCTGTCCTTTTCCATATTTACTGATGATCTGAAAAATTTTATATATTTTTCTCACTTAGATCCCTCCCCATTAAAACCTATTTACAAGAAGTGATAATTATGCCTACCCTTATCCAAGGGTAAACCATACTAAGAATCATGCTGGGACTTAATGGGGTATAAAAGAAAGAAGATATAATTGCTTCATTTGACAATGATAAGGAGTGGGCTAAAATACTAGCAAGCAGCTTTGAGACTAGAGTAAGTTTGTTTCTGTGATGTACCAACTCTAGTAACAACCCAAGGAGATACTAAGAGGTTTCTAACCCTTGGGCAGACTTTGATCTTGTCAATTTGCACTTTGCACCTCCACTTCCACCTTTCTCGCTCCCCCCCCCCCCCCCCCCCCCCCCGCACGCTCATACACATAGACACACAAATCTAGAGCGGCAACTTCTTAAATGTCTCTTGAGTTATGCTGCTGTTCTTACTATGCTGGGGATGTTGGCCCAAACTTCCTTAACTAGGAAACTCTGGGATAGATGCATCCAGCTGGCTTCTCTTGAGTTTCATCTCAGCATTCTGACATACAAACTGCAGTAGATTAGGGAGTTAATAGACCTGAATTTTTAGTTTATGTTTTGCTGTCTATTAGAAGCGTAGCCATAGGCTAGGTAATTGAAAATTGAAGTGGTTGAACTGGAGGTTAAGGGTTCCTGCAGATTGAAAGACACATTTCCTTTCTACTGTGAATTGTGTTCTAGGAAGATTGCCAAATGCCTCTATTCTGGAAATAAATGCAAATACATTTAAAATCAAGTGCTGCATTAATTTTATGCTGCCTGATTTAAAAATAATCCACAATTAGTAAGAAGCAATAACTACTTTAAAAAGCATTTTATTTTATTTTATTTTTTTGCGGGAATAACTGCTCCTCCTAACAACAACAGAGCTTGCCTCTGGCGCTAAGGGAGCAGTGGGGAAGCGGAGCCTGAGTAAATAGTTGACAGAGGTGTGTGAAAGGCACGAGGCTATAACTCTGTACCTAGACCTAACCGCACGACGCAGAAAGAAAATCCCCTTAGTTTCGCTAGTGCTTGGCTCAAGCGTTTTAGTGAGTTCCGAGTCTCTGGACACTCAAAGCAGCACGGTGGCTGCACCTGACAGCCATTGGATAGGAACCAGGCCCAAGATCCCGGGAAGGCGGAGCCGGAGGCGGGACTGACAGGCTGGAAAGCAGCCAATTCAGCGAAGCTGCAGGATTTCCGCAGGGTGGGAGCAGTGTCACCCGGAAGAAAGTGGCTTCTGCCTCAGATGTTTCCTGATTCATCTGGGAAGCTTTGCTTTTGCCGGTTGAAGCTGCAGAAGAAAGAAAGGTCTGGTTAAGTATGGCTGCGGAGTGCCCTGCCACGTGTCGGATCCAGGTGACCGAACATCCCAGGTGAGGGAGAAGAGACGCCTTGGGATCGCCCGGGTTGGCTAGTGTGGGTCCACGGTCTTTGGCTCCTTCCACGGGTTTGCTTTTGCACCCGAGAGCAGAGTGAACTAAAAGTGATTCTGTAAGGGGGGCGAGGCTGGGCTTGCAAGACCACGGCGCACTTTCACCTTGACTACTGCTCAGGGTTGTATGGTTTGGTGTACCCATGCATATCCTTTTTTTCCTCTTTCTTGTTCACTCTTTCTACTGAGTTTTAGCAGAAATACCTACATCAACTTTGAGCACTTTTTCTATGAGTTACCAGTTGATAGTGCTTTTAAAAGTTCCTTTCTAAATATTTAAAATAATCAGGCAAAATTCTTGGTCTTTACACCTTCTTTAAAAAAAATCACTGATTGTCTGAACTGCCACTTAAGGAATTATTCTGCTGCCAGTACCTAGCTACAGAATAACTAATAGTTAAGTGATACTAAGTGAAGGATGTTTTCATTTAAGGGCTTTTTGCAGATACTTTGTAATGACATATAAGACTAATATCTCATCCAATGAAGTCTTTCACCTGTTACATTAGCCCAACAGCTTTTCTATGGTTGCCTTCTCTCTCCCTCTTTGCTACTTCCAACTTTTCCTGTTATTTTTTTTTTCTAACACCACACTCTCAAGCTCTCCCTACTTCCTGTTTATTATTCATGTGACAGTTGACAATATTATAACTGGGTAAAACTTGAAAATGCTATTTCACTTTTAATATAAATTTCTTCTGATACCATCCCCCTCACCCCCAAGGATATTTATCTTTATTTCTCTTACCTTATCAATTGTTCCTAAAAGTGATTGGAAACAAACACCATTAGAATTTTATAAATTTAGAAGGGAGCTCTATTCCAAGTCAAAACATAAAAGTATGATGAACTGAAATACATAGGTACAAACCATAGTTTAAAATAGTTGTCTAAGGTAGGGAAGTGGAGAGGGAAGATCCTGTTCATATATTTTTCTCAATTCTTCTTTAAAAAAAAAGCTTTAATTCACATATAATCCATCCAAAGTGCACAATAATTGGTTCTCTGTATGCTTACAGAATTGTGCATTCATTACCACAGTCAATTTGAGAACATTTTCATTGTTCCAAAAAGAAAAATCTCATACCCCTTCTATGTACCCCCCATCCCATTATTGACCCTTAGCATTAGTATGGTACCTTTGTTGCAATTGATGAAAGAATATTACAATATTACTGTGAACTATAGTATATAGTTTGCATTAGTGTTTTTTTGTTTTTTTTTTTTTTTGCATAGGCAGGCACTGGAAATTGAACCCAGGTCTCTGGCGAGAACTCTGCCTTCTGAGCCACCGTGGCCTGCCCTGTATTAGTTTTTTTTTTCCCATATACCATCCTATTGTTAATACCCTGTTATTAACCCTATTATTCCAATATATTATTCTTTTATTATTATTATTAATTAAGACTATTAATGTTATTCTGTTTTATATTATTTTAATCATAATATTTATTTAAATTTATTTTTACTGACATTGTTTTAATAGCTATCATAGACAAAAAAAAATGCCTTGCAAAGATAATGCAGATTCAAATTGTAGATGTGCATTACTGATGCACTTAATGAATTACTTTGCTCATTTTTAAATCCCAATTTTTGGCTAGTAAAATGATGTTGGCTCTTATGAAATAATTGGAATATGTTGCATTTTTGTATTATTAACAAATGGATTCAAACCCCATTGAAATCCTTCATTTAGAAAAATTTTGAACAGGTTAGAAAATTCTATTTTGACATTATTTTCAATATTTATTTATTTATTTTTTATTTTTAGAGAAGGAAGGAGGGAAGAAAAAGAAATAGAGAAAGTGAGGAAGAAATAGAGGAAAGAAATAGGGAGAAAGGAGGAAGAGAAGAAGGGGGAAGGAAGGAAGGTAATGTGGACAGGCAAAAACCGCATTCCCCATCTGTCCCCAAAATCTTTATCCAGATCATACAAGAGCAAATCAGAGGAAGTTGCATTGACTTTCTGTCTGGGAGCTGATCACTTCTTGGCCTGTTATTCAGAACGACTCATTTGGCTTGCCTGAGCTTTGACAGTGTCATCTTTATCAGAATCATAATATTGAGATTACACAGTATCTATCTATTTGCTCCAATATTTATTTTTTTAAAAAATGTATCAGAGTGAGACAAATGTCTAGTAGTACTGTAAGTCTTATAAAGAGACTCTTCAGTCCTCACTACCGCCCAATCCTTGATTTCTAATCACTCCCCAGGGAAAACCACTTTCAGTTCCTCTTTAACTGTTTCTTTTGGTATCTGTCTCAATATTTCTAAATAATATTCTTAAATTCCTATTTGGAAGATAGGTCTCCTTAAGGCTTCATACTCTCTTTTCCCCAACCTAATGCAATTAAGTCATTAAAAAAATTAATTAATATTTAGTGTTTCTGCTGTTCGTGGCTGACCATGCAATATATATGTGACATATGCAATAATTATAAGAGCCATATAAGTGCACACCCTGCCTTTCTTTTTTATTTTTTCAGTTATATGTGTAATATAAGAATTAGCTTCAAAAGTGTTTTGTTTGCAGGAATTTATTTCAGCCACTTACTCACTTTAGGAGGATTAGTTTTTAGTTAAATCTAGATATTATAATCTGTAAATCTGCCTGTGTAGCCGCCTGGGTCTGGGATTTTCTTGTTGGGTAGTTTCAGCAATTACTTATTCAATCTTCTTATTGTTACAGGTCTATTCAGATTTTCTGTTTCATCTTGAATCAGTTTCAATAGTGTACCTTTCTAGGAATTTGTTCATTTCATCTAAATTATTTAATTCATTGACATAGACTTGCTCATAGTATTCCTTCATAATCATTTTATTTCTGTAAGGTCAGTGGTAATGGTCCCACTTTCATTTATCATTCTAGTAATTTGAAATTTCTTTCTCTTGGTTAATGTAGCTAAAGGTTTGTAAATTTTGTTGATCT
Source organism: Tamandua tetradactyla (assembly GCF_023851605.1). Classification (NCBI taxonomy): domain Eukaryota; kingdom Metazoa; phylum Chordata; class Mammalia; order Pilosa; family Myrmecophagidae; genus Tamandua; species Tamandua tetradactyla. The sequence goes on from NC_135340.1 coordinate 63,572,533, forward strand.
TTTTGAAGAACCAACTGTTTGCTTTTTGGCTTCATTAATTTTGTCCTTTTTTTTGTATTCTCTATTTCATTGGCCTTGGCTCTAATTTTTATTATTTCCTTCCTTTTGCTTACTTTAGTTGGTTTACTTTGGTCTTATTTGCTAGTGTATTATTGTGGAAGATTAGGTTATTGACTGAGATCTTTCTTCTTTTTTAGCATCAGTTAAACCTATCAGCCTTGAATTTCCCGCTAATCATTGCTATAGCTGTTCCCATAACTTTTTTGTGTCTTCGTTTTCATTCATTTCAAAGTATTTCCTAATTTTCTTGTAATTTCTTCTTTGGCCAATTTTATTTAGAAATGTGTTAATATCCACATATACATGAGTTTCCCAAATTTCTTTCTGTTACTGATTTCTTTTTTCAATCTATCGTGGTTGGAGAACATACTTTGTATTATTTTAATGCTTTTACATTTATTGAGAGTTTTTGTGTGTGTGTGTGTGTGTGGCTTAGTATATGGTATATCCTGGAGAATGTTCAAATATTTAAAAATATGTGTATTTGAAAAGAATGTATATTCTTCTGTTGTTGGGTGGGTTGTTCTTTTTTTTGTTTTTCACGGGCAGGCTCGGGAAATAGAACCCGGGTCTCCCGCACAGCAGGCGAGAATCCTGCCACTGAGCCACTGATGTACCGCCCGGGTGGGTTGTTCTTTATATGACTGTTGGGTCTAGTTGGTTTATAGTTTTTTCAAGTCCTCTATTTACTTGTTTGTTTCTGTCTAGTTGTTCTAAATGGAGTCATTGAAATCTCCAATTATTATCATTAAATTATCTATTTTTTTCCATTAATTCTGTCAGTTTTGTTTCTTTGTATTTTGGTGATCTGTTCTTAGGTGCATATATGTTTATAATTGGTATATCTTCTTGACAAATTGACTCTTTTATCCATTATATGATGTCTCTCTTTATTACTAGTAATATTTTTTGTTTTAAAGTCTACTTTGTCTGATTTTACTAAAGCCACTCCCAGCTTTCCTATTGTTGCTGTTTGTATGATATAGCTTTATTCATCCTTTTACTTTCAATCTATTTGTGTATTTGAATCTGAAGTGTCTCATGTAGATAGCATGTAGTTGGGTCTTGTTCATTGTTCAGTCTGATAATCTTGTCCTTATGATTGGATTGTTTGAATTATTGTTCTTACATAAACCCATGAATATTAACAAAAATGGAAACAAAAGACAAATTCCATGCACACTGTCACCACTCCCATGTTTTCCATTTTTTTTCATGTACTCTTTTTCTTTTTACTCTTTTTATCTTTATCTGTACGAATGGATAATTTCCACTTTGGAATGATAGGTAAAAGATAGATTTTTTTTTTTTTTGGTCAAGGAAGAAATTACAAGAGAAATCAGTAAACATCTTGAGGCAAATGAAAATGAAAATGCAACATATCAAAAATTGTGCAGCAAAGGCAGTACTGAGAGGGAAATTTATTGCCGTAAATGCTGATAATAAAAAAGAAGAAAAAGCAAAAATCGAGGAATTAGCAGTTCACTTGGAAGAGTTAGAGAAAGAACAGCAAACTAATATGAAAGCAAACAAAAGGAAAGAAATAATGAAGGTTAAGAGCAGCAATAAATGAAATTGAGACTATGAAAACAATTGAGAAAATCAACAAAACCAAAAGTTGGTTCTTTGAGAAAATCAATAAATCAATGGGTGCAAGGGTAGTTCAGTGATAGAATTCTTGCCTGCCATGTGGGAGACCTGGCTTCAATTCCCGGTCCATGCACTTACCAAAAAACAAACAAGCAAAACAAACAAAAATCAAACAAACAAAAATTCAACAAATGATGCTGCAATAATGGGATACTCATGTGGAAAAAATAATAAAATGTGACCCTGCCATACAGCATGCAAAAATAAATAAATAAATAAAATCAATGGACTCTTAGCTAGGTTGACCAAAAAAAAAAAAAAAAAAAAAAAAAGAGAGAGAGAAAGGAGAGAGAGGATTCAAATAGATAAAATCAGAGATGGAAGAGAAGACATAACTACTGACCACTCAGAAATAAAGGAGGTAATGAGGATACTATGAGCAACTCTATGCTAATACACTAGATAACATAGATGAAATGGACAACTTCCTAGAAAGGTATGAACAACCATCATTGACTTGAGAAGAAATAGATGACCTCAACAAACCAATCACAAGTAAAGAGGTTGAATAAGTCATCCTGAAGCTCCTGAAAAAGAAGTCCAGAAAAAAGATGGCCTCAAAGGGGAATTCTACCAAGCATTCAAAAAAGAATTAGTACCAATCCTGCTCAAACTCTTCAAAAAACTTGAAGAGGAAGAAAAGCTACCTAATTTATTCTCTGAAGTCAACATTACCCTAATACCAAAGCCAGACAAAGATACTACAAGAAAAGAAAATTACAGACCATTCTCTTTAATGAATGTCGATATAAAAATCCTCAGCAAAATACTTGCTAATTGAATCCAGCAGGACATTAAAAAAATTACACACCATGACCAAGTGGGATTTATTCCAGGTATGCAAGCTAATTCAACTTAAGAAAATCAATTAATGTAATACACCTTATCAGCAAACCAAAGTGGAAAAACCACATAATCATCTCGATTGATGCAGAAAAGGTATTTGAAAAAATTCAACATCCTTTCTTGGTGAAAACATTTCAAAAGGTAGGAATAGAAGGGAACTTTCTCAACATGATAAAGGGAATATATGGGGGGAAAAAACCCTCAGCTAACATTATAGCATTCCCTCTAAGATCAGAACAAGACAAGGATGTCCACTGTCATCATTGTTACTCAACATTGTGCTGAAAGTTCTAGCCAGAGCAGTTACACAAGGAAAAGAAATAAAAGGCATCCAAATTGGAAAGGAAGAAGCAAAACTCTCAGTATTGCAGATGGCATGATACTATATATCAAAAATCCCAAAAAATTAACAGCAAAGCTACTAGAGCTAATAAATGAGTACAGCGAAGTGACAGGGTATGAGACTGTTCTAGTTTGCTAGCTGCCGGAATGCAACACACCAGAGACAGATTGGCTTTTAATAAAAGGGGATTTATTTTGTTAGTTCTTCAGAGGAAAGGCAGCTAACTTTCAACTAAGGTTCTTTCTTATGTGGGAAGGCACAGGATGGTCTCTGGTGGCCTTCTATCCAGACCTCTGGGTTCCAACAACTTTTCCCGGGTGACTTCTTTCTGCATCTCCAAAGGCCTGGGCTGAGCTGCGAGTGCTGAGATGAAGTATGCTGAGCTGCTTAGGCTGTGCTATGTTGCGCTCTCTCATTTAAGCACCAGCCAAGTAAGTCAAACGTTGTTCATTGCAGCAGGCACTCCTCCTAGCTGACTGCTGTTGTAATCAGCAACAGGTGAGGTTCACGTACCATTGGCTTATGTCCACAGCAACAGAACTAGGTGCCTTCACCTGGCCAAGTTGACAACTGAATTTAGCTACCACATGTCCATCCCTTGTCAACTTGGCAACAACATGCATCACCTTAAACAATATTAAGGTGAAACAAAATTCTCTTCTGGCTGTGGGCCTGTGAATCTCAAAACAAGTTGTCTGGTGCCAATATGCAACGGAGGGACAGTCACAGGAACCACAGGGAGAAATTGGAAAGAAAACCTGCAGGGCAAACACCATTGGATTTCAAAGTCTGAAAGTCATTTATCCTTCAGCTTTAGAAAGCAGCAGTCCCACCCTTTCCAAGGGCCTATGTAGTGGCCCGCCTCTTTCCAAATCAACTTTGGGGAACATTGAGGAGACCACCTTTTTCTTGGCTCCATTTTCTCCAGGCATCAGGGCCACCCTTGGGCTCTTTGCCATTTCCGGGGCACACACTCAACCCCTCCATGTAGTGGCAGCCAGGCTCTCCCCAATCCCCCAAGGAACATGCTCTACCTTCTCCAAGGCCTGAGGCTGCACGACTCTTCCACTGCAACAAGGTGGGAGACACATCCTCACCTTTCAGAGTGAACTCACCCTCTCCATGTATATGGGTGGGTCCACTCTCCTGGCCGAGGTATCTTGGCTTCAGACCTGAGCATCCATAGTTCTCACTCTGCAAACTCCAATTTGTCCCTCTGTGTCCCCCTTTGTCCAGATTGGCAGTGGTTCTGTTTACACCAACAGTCTCTTCAAGCACTCCAGGACTTCTCCATCATTCTCTTCACAGTTCCTCCAAAATCTTCCCCTTAGCCATCCAAAAAAACCATTCCAACATATCTGGTATTTGCAAACTGCAGCAGCACCCCACTCTCCAGTACCAAATCTGTTCTAGTTTGCTAGCTGCCAGAATGCAACACACCAGAGATGCTTTTAATAAAAGAGGATTTATTTTGTTAGTTCTTCAGAGGAAAGGCAGCTAACTTTCAACTAAGGTTCTTTCTTACGTGGGGAGGTGCAGGATGGTCTCTGCTGGCCTTCTCTCCAGGCCTCTGGGTTCCAACAACTTTCTCTGGGGTGACTTCTTTCTGCATCTCCAAAGGCCTGGGCTGAGCTGTGAGTGCTGAGATGAGGTATGCTGAGCTGCTTGGGCTGTGCTACGTTGCACTGTCTCATTTAAGCACCAGCCAGTTAAGTCAAACATCGTTCATTGCAGCAGGAACTCAACTGCAGATGTAATCAGCAACAGGTGAGGTTCACATACCATTGGCTCATGTCCACAGCAATAGAACTAGGTGCCTTCACCTGGCTAAGTTGACAACTGTATCTAACTACCACAGAGATCAACATCCAAAAAATCAGTAGTGTTTCTATACACTAGTGATGAAAGGCTACAAGAGACCTATACACAGAAAACTACAAGAAATTGCTAAAAGAAATCATGGAAGACCTAAGTTAATGGAAGAGTATGCTGTGTTTATGGATTGGAAGACTAAATATAATTGAGATGTCAATTCTAGCCAAATTGATTTATGTATTCAATGTGATACCAATTAAAATCCTGACAACTTACTTTACAGAAATAGAAAAACCAATAACCAAATTTATTTGGAAGGGCAGCATGCCCCGAAAAGCTAAAAATATCTGAGAAAGAAAAATGAAGTGGGAGGTCTCATACTACCTGACTTTAAAACATATTATGATTTTTGGTCAAAACAGCATGGTACTGCCATAAAGATCGATATACTGGCAGATGGAATCAAATAGAGTGTTCAGATATAGACCCTCTCATCTATGGACAATTGGTCTTTGATAAGGCGATCAAGCCAACCCATCTGGGATGGAGCAGCCTCTTTAATAAATGGTGTTTGGAGAACTAGATATCCATATGCAAAAGAATGAAAGAAGATCCATATCTCACACCCTTTACAAAAATTAACTCAAAATGGATCAAAGACCTAAACGTTAGAGTAAGACCATGAACGTTTTAGAAGAAAATATAGGTAAATATCTTATAAATTTTGTAATAGAAAGTGGTTTCCTAGACCTTTCACCCAAAGCACAAGCATTGAGAAAAGAAATAGATAAATGGGATCTCCTAAAAATTAAACACATTGGTGCATCAACGGACTTGTCAGGAAAGTAAAAAAGCAGCCTAAACAATAGGAGACAATGTTTGGAAACCACATATCAGATAAGAATTTAGTATCCAGAATATATAAAGAGATTTTTCAACTGAACAGCAAAAAGACAAACAACCCAATTAAAAAATGGGCAAAAAACATGAACAGGCACTTCTTAGAATAGGAAATACAAATGGCCTAGCTTCAAGAAAAGATGCTCAACTTCACTGGCTATTATTAGGGAAATGCAAATCAAAACTATAATGAGATACCATCTGACACCCACTAGAATAGCCATTATAAAAAACAAAACAGAAAATGACAAGTGCTGGAGAGGATGTGGAGAAAGAGGCACACCTATCCACTATTGGTGGGAATATAAAATGGTACAATCACTCTGGAAGGCAGTTTTGTGGTTCCTCAGGCAGCTAACTATAGAACTGCCATATGATCCAGCAATCCCATTACTCAGTATATATTCAGAGGATCTGAAAGCAAGGACACAAATGGACATTTGCACAATGAAGTTTATACCAGCATTACTTACAATTGCCAAGAGATGGAAACAGCTCAAATGTCCATCAATGGACAAATGGCTAAACTAGCTGTGTTATATACATATGATAGAATATTATGCAGCTGTAAGATAGAATAAAGTCATGAAACATGTAACAATGTTCATGGACCTTGAGGACACTATGCTGAGTGAAATTAGCCAAAAACAAAAGGACAAATATTGTATAGCCTCACTAATATGAACTAATATTAATGAGTGAACTTTAAGAGTTGAAGTTGAGAGCACAGGTTATTAGACATAGCAGGGTAGAGCGTGGGCATTTGTTGCTGAAGGAATACAGACTGTGCGACAGGACTGACTGTAAAAATTCAGAATGTATAGCACAATGCTACCTGATTGTAGCATAATAATATAGGTATGCTGAATGAAGCTGAATGTGACTATGATTGAGGGAGAAGAGTTGGGGGCACATATGAAACCATAAAGAGGATAAAGACTGATACGACATAACTTAGGAATGCCTAGAGTGGACAATGATGATGATTATTGTACAACATTGCAAAGTGTTGAAAATGAATGGTATACAGGAAAAGTACAATTAATGCAAGCTAGGGTCTATAGTCAACAGTAACATTGTAATATACTTCCACTGAATGCAAAGGCATTGTGCCAAAACTAAATGTCACCAGGCAGGGTACATGGGGGAGGGGTCATCTTTTTCTTGAAGGTCCAACAGAACTAACACATGATATTTTCTTTAACTTTTTTTTATTGTATAGTATAACATATATACAAAGTGAAGAAATAAGAAAGCAATAGTTTTCAAAGCACTCTTCAAAAGTGGTTACAGGATAGATCCCAGAGTTTGTCATGGGCTACCATATGATCCTCTCATATTTTTCCTTCTATTTGCTCCAGAATATAGGAGGCTAGTAGGCTTAAATACTTTTTATTATCACAATTGACTTTTTTTTGTGAAAAAAATATATACAAAAAAGCTATAAATTTCAAAGCACAGCACCACAATTAGTTGTAGAACATATTTCAGCAAGCTTTCAGTCTCTCTCCATTGAGTATGATGGTGGCTATCAGTTTTTCATATATTCCCCTTATTATATTGAGGTAGTTGCCTTTGATTCCTATCTTTTGGGGTGTTTTTATCAGAAAAGGATGCTGAATTTTGTCAAATGCTTTTTCAGCATCAGTCAAGATGATCATGTGATTTTTCCCTTTTAATTTGTTAATGTGCTGTATTACATTAATTGATTTTCTTGTGTTGAACCATCCTTGCATTCCTGGTATAAATCTCACTTGGTCATGGTGTATAAATCTTTTAATGTGCTGTTAGATTCAATTTGCTAATATTTTATTGAGAATTTTTTGCATTATGTTCATTAGGGAGATTGGTCTGTAGTTTTCTTTTCTTATGGCATCTTTACCCAGCTTTGGTATTAAAATGGTATTAGCTTCATAAAATGAGTTAAGTAGAGTTCTTTTTCCTCAATTTTTTGGAAAAGTTTGAGCAGGATTGGTGTTAGTACTTTCTGGAATGTTTGGTAAAATTCCTTTGTGAAGCCATTTGGCCCTGGGCTTTTCTTTGTAGGAAGATTTTTGATGACTGATTGAATCTCTTTACTTGTGATTGGTTTGTTGAGATCTTCTGTTTCTTCCTGAGTCAGTGTAGTTTGTTTGTGTGTCTTCAGGAATTTCTCCATTTCATCTAAGTTGTCTAGTTTGTTGGCGTATCATTGTTCACAGTATCCTCTTATTTCTTCAGAGTCTGTGGCAGTGCATCCCTTCTCATTTCTGATTTTGTTTATTTGCATTCTCTCTCTTTTTTTGTCAGTCTTGCTAATGATCCATCAATTTTATTGAGTTTCTCAAAGAACTAATATTTGTTTTTATTGATTCTTTCTATTGTTCTTTTGTTCTCTCATTCATTTATCTATGCTTTATTCTTTGTTATTTCTCTTCTTTTATTTGCTTTAGGGTTATTTTGCTGTTTTTTCTCAAGTTCCTCCAGGTGTGTTGTTAAGTCCTTGATTTTTGCTCTTTCTTGTTTTTAAATATAGGCATTTAGGGCAATAAATTTCTCTCTCAGAACAGCCTTTGCCACATCCTATAAGTTCTGATAAGTTGTATTCTCATTTTCATTTATCTCCAGATAGTTACTGATTTCTCTAGCAATTTCTTCTTTGACCCACTGGTTGTTTAAGAGTGTGTTATTTAATCTCCATATATTTGTGAATGTTCTTGTTCTTTGTTGGTTATTGAGATCTAGCTTTATCCCATTGTGATCTGAGTGAGTGCTTTGAATAATTTCAATGTTTTTGAATTTATAAAGACCTGTTTTGTGCCCCAGCATATGGTCTATCCTGGAGAATGCTCCATGAACACTAGAGAAAAATGTATATCCTTGTGTTTTGGGGTGCAATGGCCTATATATGTCTGTTAGGTCTAATTAATTTATCAAGTTGTTTAACATCTCTATTTCCTTGTTGGTCTTCTGTCTGGTTGTTCTATCTATAGAGGAGAGTGGTGTATTGAAGTCTCCTGCTATTGTAGTTGAAACATCTATTGTTCCCTTCAGTTTTGCCAATATCTATCTCATGTACTTCGGGGTTCCTTGATTGGGAGCATAAACATTTATGATTGTTATTTCTTCTTGGTGAATTGTCCCTTTTATTAATATATAGTGTCCTTCTTTGTTTCTTATGATGTCTTTATATTTAAAGTCTATTTTGTCCAATATTAGTATAGCTACTCCTGCTTTCTTTTGGTTACAATTTATGTGGGAGATCTTTTTCCATCCTTTCACTATCAGTCTAGTCATATCCTTGTGTCTAAGATGAGTCTCTTGTAAGCAGCATAGAGGTGGATTATGTTTCTTAATTCATTCTGCCAATCTATATCTTTTGATTGGTAAATTTAGTCCATTGACATTCAAAGTTATTACTGAAAAGGCATTTCTTTAATCCATATGTTTTACTCATCTGTCCATAAGGTAGATAAAAGAAGCGTCAGACACAAGGTTTTCACAATCACACAGTCACATTGCAAAAGCTATATCCTTATACAATCATCTTCAAGAAACATGGCTACTGGAACACAGCTCTACATTTTCGGACACTTTCCTCCAGCCTCTCCATTACACCTTAACTAAAAAGGTGATATCTATTTAATATGTAAGAATAACCTCCATCATAACCTCTGGACTCTGTTTGGAATCTCTCAGCCATTGACACTTTGTCTCATTTCTCTCTTCTCCCTTTCATTCGAGAAGGTTTTCTCAATCCCTTGATGCTGAGTCCCAGCTCATTCTAGGATTCCTGTCCCACATTGCCAGGAAGGTCCTCACCCCTGGGAGTCGTGTCCCACATAGAGAGGGGGAGGTCAGTGACTTTGCTTGTCATGTTGGCTAAGAGAGAGAGAGGCCACATCTGAGCCCCACAAGAGGTTCTTTTGTGAACCTCTTTTGCGAGTGACTCTTAGGCCTAAGTTTAAGTAGGCTTAGCCTATCCTTTGTGGGGTTAAGTTTCATATGAACAACCCCCAAGATCAGAGGCTCAGCCTATTGCTTTGGTTGTCCCCACTGCTTGTGAGAATATCAAGAATTCTCCACTTGGGGAAGTTGAATTTCCCCCCTTTCTCACCATTTCTCCAAGAGAACTTTGCAAATATGAAAAGGCATTTCTTTTTTTTTTTTTTTTTTTTTTTAAGGAAAGACAGAGAGAAGGAAGGAAGGATAGAAGGAAGGAAGGAAGGAAGAAAGGGAAACATCTTTAAACATTTTCTTGTTTTATTGTATTTTGTTTTTCCGTTTTTTGTTACATGGGCTGGGGCCGGGAATCGAACCGAGGTCCTCCGGCATAGCAGGCAAGCACTTTGCCCGCTGAGCCACCGCGGCCCGCCATGAAAAGGCATTTCTTAATTCCATCATCTTATCTTTTGAATTTTATGTGTCAGATCTATATATTCTTTTCCCTCTTTCTCTTTGTATTCTTTAAATTATCCTTAGTGGTACTCTTCAGTTCTGTGCCTTCCTCCAGACCTCCCTCTCCTTTCTTTTTTTTTTTTCAGCCAGCAGAACTCCTTTTAATATTTCTTGTAGGGCTGGTCTCTTGCTGACAGATTCTTTCAGGACTTTGTCTATGAAAACTTTAGTCTCTCCTTCAATTTTGAAGGGCAGTTTGGCTGGGTACAGAATTCTTGGCTGGAAGTCTTTCTCTTTCAGGATTTTGTGTATATCATACCACTGCCTTCTTGCCTCCAGGGTGCTAGTTGGGTAGTCTGAGCTCAGTCTTATTTGGTTTCCTTGTACTTAGTAGATTGTTTTTCTCTTGGTGCTTTCAGGATTTTCTGCTTCTCTTCAACATTTGACAGACTGATTAGTTTGAGCCTTGGGGAAAGCCTATTTGAATTTATTCTGTTTGGAGTTCGTTGGGCTTCTTTGACTTGTATATTTATGTCCTTTATGAGGGTGGGGAAAATTTCCCCCATTATATCCTCAAATACTCTTCCTAGCCCTTTACCCCTGTCTTTTCCTACTGGGATGCCACTGATTCTTATATTTGTGTGCTTTGTTTTGTTTATCATTTCCCTGAGTTCCAATTCATTTTTTTACATCTTTTTTTGCTGTTTGTTGTTTTGAGTCTTTGAAGTCATTATCCTGTCCCCTATATCACTTATTCTTTTTTCTGTCTCTTCAAATCTGGTGTTGTGTGCCTTCAGTATGTTTTTTATTTGGTCAACAGAAACTTTAATCTCTGTGATATCTGGTATTTTTCTCTTTATTCTTTCAAATTCCTCTTTATGTTCTTCTATTGTCTTCTCGATCTCCTTTATGTCTTTTGCTATCCCACATATTTTATTAAGTAGAGTTGTATGAACATCTTTGATTAGTTGCCCCAACATCTGTTACTCCTCTGGTGTTTTAATTTGGTCATTAGGCAGGGCTATCTTGTGATATGCTTAGTGATCTTCTGCTGTCTTCATCGCATGTAAATATCTTGATTGATTTACTTTGGAAGTTGATTTCTTTCAGTAGTCTAATAAGGCCTTGTGTTTGTGGGGTGGTTGTACAGCAGGGAGCAGGGCATGGGTGGGGCACTCAGTATGGTGATTTGTTTCAGCACAGGTTGAGGCACAGGTTGGGGATGTTATGCTTATGCTTGTGAACATGGGTACCCAGCACCCAGGGATGCTGTAGCTGTGCGGGTGCACCTGTCTGGGGGGCATAACCCTCATGTGCACTGGTCTAAGGCACAGGACTCTTTGTGCACATGCATAGAGCTATAGCAGTAGGTCAGCGTTATACCTCATGGACTGGGTCAGAAGTGACCTGGCTGCACAGGTCAACACTTTCTCAGAGCTGGGAAGTGAGGCTGAGGTTTGTGTGCATGAACAGTTCTAGGACTGCTATAAAGTGTGGTTCCCAAAGCAGAATGACATAATTGGGGACCTGTGTGCATGCATGGCTTGGGAGTGCTATAAACTGATTGCCAGAGTTGGGAGTGAGGCTGTGCGACACTGTGGGCAGGAGGACAGGGGTAGCCTAGGTATAGAGGTTAGTGCCCACAGCCTTTATGTGCTGGTAACATTCTGCAGGGAACAGGGAGGGAGAGGTAGTACTTGGGAGGGGTGGGTTGGGCTGCATATGCTGTGGGGATGTGGGGCAGGTACGTGCACTGGGGGCTGGTGGGGTGGGAGCACCTGGAGCGTGTGGAATGGGAGCAGGTGATGGGTTTCAGATGCATCGGGTATGGGGTGAGTCACCAGTCATGGGGCTGCACTGGTGAGGGTAGCATGCCCAAGGAGTGCAGCCTGGCTTACTTCCTAGTCCCGTGTTCCCATCTGTGCACTCATGCAGGCTCTGTGCCTCCATGCCAGGCTCCAGCTTTCTTCCTCTCAGTTCCTTGGCCTCTGCAACCAGGGCTGCCCCATGTGGTGCAGAAGGCTCTCCCAGGTCAGCTGCACTCCCAAATCACTGCCTCAGTCACCCTCCTGTCTCTTCTCTAACTTTTCCATGGAGAAAGGCTAATCTCGAGCTACTGTAGTTGGCCATCTTCCTGGAAGTCTAAGGAACACATTTTTGACTATTTCTGTTTCTTTGCTTATTTTTAATCTCTTTTGTAAATTTTGGAAATTTTTAGTTTTCTAAGGAAAAAAATCACTCATTTTGCTTAGATGAAACAAATTTAAATACTTTTGAATCTATAGCTGTTTCATTTCTAATATTGATTGTATTTTATAAGACTAACCAAAGGTTTGTCTATATTATTGGGTTTTTTTCTCAAAGAACCAGCTTTTAATTTTGGTAATAATCTGCTTTTCCCCCCCTAGTTCTTTAAATTCTGCATTTTTATTTTAATTCTCTTTTTCGAATTTCTTTGTTGCTTTTTTTCTCCCAGCTTCTTGAGTTGTATACATTATCAAAGAAAAATTGTACTGAACAATGTTAAACAAGCAAGGAGGACTTTTTTCAAAGCTTTGTGTGTGAAGAAGAGGAACCATAAAGGTATTAGGAGAGAAGGGGATGGGAATGCAGAAGGCTATCACAATAAGGAAGAGAGAGGTCTCCATGACACGGAAACAGAGGGAAGGAGAGTTTTTAAGAACTGGGATAGGCTAATAGACGCCTACTGGACAGGGAGGTCAAGTAATAGATATGTTGATTGCCTGGAGTTACTCCTGAGCTTATTGTCATAGTCAGGTGGCATGTGTTCCATCTGGATTCTCTAAGGGCCAAGGTGAAGGAAGTCAAGGTAAACCTGTCTAAAGTTTAGTCAAGCTAAGGAGACATTAAGGCCTTCTTGGTCAGTAACATGAATGGTGAGTGATTTCTTAACCTGCACTGTTTTCCAGGATCATGGGATTCAAGAAAAATTCGACATTGTTAGCATATTTAATTTATTTTCATGATTTTTTTTTATATGCATTGAAGAATTTCTCTGAGAACCATTTTGGTTGCCTTTCAAGGGTTTTGACTTAGCCCTCATTGTTACCTTCTAAATAGCTTTAATTTTGGCCTTAATGTCCACTTTTGCTTGGCCTTATCTTTTTGCGCACTAATTTACTCTTCAACATTTTCCATTCTATTATTCTATCCATCTATTATTTATATCTCTACCATCATGATTTTATGTTTCAAGATCCTTATATAGTTATTGTTTCATTTTTCACTTGAATTTCTGATCCAGGAAGAATTTATGTGATGGAAGGAGCAAAATAGGAATTCAAATCACCTTGTATCTCCATTGGCGATTATCCATATTTTGAAGTGCCATCTTTAACATATATTAAATTCTCAAATATTACAATAAAATATTAATAACCAATAATTATTGTGTACCTATTTAATCCTCAAGACATTCCTTTGTCATGAATTTTATTATTACACTTAATTTGTAGATGAGCAAAATGAGGCATAGAGCAACTGCTATGAATTACCGTTAACATACATATCAATGACCTATTAATCTTAAAGTTACATTAAAAATTAAAATTTTCTGTAATGTCATGATGGATATATTGACATCGAAGAAGCAGCAGAATGGCAGACAGAATAAGAGACTTGCCCAAGGTCACAATCTATAATTGAAAATACATGTCTTATTTCCTGAAATTTTAATTCATTGATCCCTGCAGTGAACCACATGTTCACTCTATGATACTCTGATTATCAGTGCTTATGTAACCCAGAAGTTAGGATGAATTTTGCTTGAATTATTTACTTGATTGTTTGCTGAATCATAATATAGATACTCCTTTTCACCTTCTGATATATTGGAGGAGACAGGGAAATACCTGAAATCTCTGAACTGTAATCTGACTCTCTTGATCTCTGATAATGATTGTATAGCTTTTATCTTGTGCCCTTGTGATTTGTAAAAGCCTTGTTACTACCCTCACTTGTACCCATTTTATCTGGTTTTTGGATTTTGTAGTCTTGTGATCACTAAAGACAGCCCCTAATGTTTATTAACGAAGGGACTTGGGTCAGCCCGGAACTAACCTGCCCCAATTCCAAAGTTATCATGATAACCGAAGCTGGATCTAAAATGGGCCTGACATATGCAGTAGCTTAGATTTTAACCTCTAAGTGACCCATACCTCAATATAATAGTAAAAGTCAGACCCATCATCATATTGAGGATACCATTATCTTATATATGTTCAGTGACTAAGTGTATAATCAGTCTGTGCATGCTCAGTGTCATGGTCATGTTCATGTATCAACTTGGCCAGGTGCTAGTGCCAGTTGTCTGGTCGGGCTGTTGTTGCACTGGCCTGTCTATTGCTATGAGGATATTTCATAGACTTAAATCATGACCATGTTGGCAACATCCAACATTCTAAGGGGAATGTCTTCTGTAATAAGTGATGCTTAATCTAATTACCAGAAGGCTTTTTTAAGGCAGACTCAGAAGAGACATCACTCTTCCTGCTTCAGCCAGCCAGCCTCTCCTGAGAGTTCATTGAGGATCTTCATTGGAGCTGCCAGCTTGTGGTCTGCCCTACAGATCTTGGACTCTTACATCTTCACAACTGCCTAGCCAGCTTCTCCTGAGAGTTTGTTGAGGACCTTCATTGGAACTGCTGGACTCATCTCTGGATGTCATGTCCCATGTAGGGGGGACGGCAATGGTTTCACTTGCAGAGTTGAGCCTAGAGAAAGAAAGGCCACATCTAAGCAACAAAAGAGGTCCTCCAAAGGTGACTCTTAGGCATACCTATAAGTAGGCTGAGCTTCTCCGCTATGTAAGTAAGCTTCACAAGAGCAAGCCTCAAGATCAGGGCTTGGCCTATTGATTTGGGTTGTCCCTAATGGTAAAGTTTAATAGTTCTGTAATTTTTCTCCCATCCCTCAAGGGATTTTGCCAATATTTTTTGATTATCTGTTTAATATACTCTGGGATATGTCCAGGCATTACATTAAGCTATACAGGATTAAAGCCTGTCACTCTTATTCTGGGCTCCCTGTTTGGATTGTTTAAATGATCTATCTAGACCGGTTGAGTTAGATTATGTGCTACAAAAAACCTAGGTTCTGGACGTAAAACATTCTTCCTTTGGTTTCAAAGAGTAGGTGAAATTCTAAAATACAGGCAATGTCTTCCTTACCCCTGTATTCTGACCCAATCGGCTTCATTCTCATCTCTAACTACCAGGTTATACATATATAAAACAGTCTCTCATAATCCAGATAGTTATTTCCTTTTACTATCTGTTAAAATAGCCAGAATACCTGAAATTGTCAAACTGTAATCTAGTTTCCTTGATTTTTGATGACTGTATAACCTTTATCTTCTGCCCTTGTGATTTTAAAAACCTTGTGACTTACCCTTATTTGTACCTATTTATCCATTTTGGACTTGTGTCTTGTAATCACTAAAGACAGCCCCTAATGTTTATTAATGAAGAGTCTTGGGTCAGCCCAGAACCAACCCACCCCAATTCCAGTTATCTTGATAACCAAAGTTGGATCTAACCAAAATAGGCCTGTCTGATATGTGCAGTAGTTTAGACTTCAATCTGCAAGTGATGGATACCTCATTACAATACTAAAAGTCATGCCCTATCACCATATTATGGACACCATTTTCTTGTATATATTCAGTTACTAAGTATGTAATCAATCTGTGCATGCTCAATAATTAGCTCACCTCCAATTACATCATCTAGAATGCATACACACACAAAAAATCACATACACACAAAAACTCCAAAACCCCTTAAGTCAAATAATCATTTAGAACACCAGAGTGAGCAATTTAGGCCAAAAAGTTACTTTGGTGAATTCCCCTTTAACAATATGATCCGTGTAGCAACACTTTTTTTCAGTATTGACAATGCTCATTATACTCTTGCTGGGGGTGAGGTGAGGGGGGGATTTTCAGTAACTACATTTTAAGAGACAGAGAATTGCTAGTGACTAGCCAGAGTGGTAAATATATAGCTGCTCCCCAAATTATAACCATACTGCTTCATTATTAGAGAATTAGGCATAAAGCTTAGATAAGCACTGTATACAGCAGTTCTTTATTAAGGAAAAATACTTTCCAAGTTTCCTTTTATAGCCTCCATGCATTTGAATTTCAAAGGTAAAATTTTCAATGGTAAGCCTCTTGGCAATGAAGCAGCTATAAGACTTAATTAGATTGTCCTCCCAAGATAGTCTGGAAAAATGTCACAAAGTTTGATTACTCAAAATTATGTTATTAAGACAGTTTAGGATACTCATTCTGACTCTGCTGCCTTGTTTGTAGGAACAAATTAATAAACGTTTATAAATCAATAAATAAACCTTAATAAATTAATAAAATGTTCAGCCGAACTTGAATTTTGTCTGTATAAAATTTTCACAGGCAGAAACATTGACCTGCTATACAAAGCTCTAAGCCTGAAAATTGGGAGTTATACTCTTCTTTCTCTTTCCCATATCTAAGTAGCCACCAATTCCTTGATTCCTTACTTTCACCTTAATTTAATTTTCACTCCCTCTTTCCTAGCTCTACCCTCAGCAATTTTTTTTTAGGTTTATTACAATGGTCTCCTTTTAGATTTCTTTATTTCTGTGTGGCCTTCCTACAATTCATCTTCCTTACTCTTCTCAATGAGCTTTTCAAATGCAAAATTGATGATTTCACTCCATCCCTAAACATTTGTCCATATCCATTGCCTATGTATTAAAAGGCCAGGTTCCTCAATGTGACATATAAGTCCCTTAATATCTAGGGCTTGATTGTGCCCATGCTCCTCTCCCCCTTATCTCATCTAGTGTATTTAAACTCCTAATTAATTGTAAGTTATTTTTGTTTGTTTGTTTGCTGTAAGGCTGGGGTGACATTTCATTCTTTTCTCCATGTGAATATCCTGTTATTGCAGTACCATTTTGTTGAATTTTTGTTGTTTGTTTTTTTCTTTGTTTGTTTTTGAGACGTGCATGGCTTGGAATAGAACCTGGGTCTCCTGCATGGCAGTCAAGAATTCTACCACTGAACTACCCTTGCATCCCCTAATTATAAGTTTTTGAACGCAGCAAGCTGGGCCTTTTCATTCCATGTGCCTAAAATGCTTTACTCCACCCCACTAATGACATCAGCCTTAAAAATTCTGTTCAACTCTTGCTTTAATTAGAGAGCCTTCTCTAATTTACTCTCCTGTTTATCTTACCACCCATATTCTCCCACATTAGGGGCTAAATGGCTGTTCTCTTTGCTCCCAAAGAACTGTATTTGGTTGGTATGACCACTTATCATTCTGTATTGTTTTGTTTATTTTCTTATAAATATAAGAAAAATAAATATAAATATAAATAATAAGAAAAATAAAATAAAAAATAAAAAATCTTCTGCTAGATTTTTTATATCCTTCAAAGTCAGAGACTGTTATTAATCTCCTTTCTAAGCAGAGTTCTTAGTAAAACATAAGTAAATGTTTCCTTTTAAAAACACATTGTATTTTGAAATAATTTAGTATTTACAGAAAAAATAAAATCGTAAAAAAAAATTGCGGTAAGCTTTTTTCCCAGTCCCCACATATCACATTTTATATTTTCTTTATCATTCTTCCCATATTTTATTTTAGATTTTTTCTGAATAGTTTGAAATTAAGTTGGAGACATAATGCCTCTTTAATCTTAAATACTTGAGTGTGTTTCCTAAAAACAAAAGCTTTCTCTTACATAACCAGAGTATAATGATCAAAATCAGAAAATTAATAATTATGCAACACTTATCTAATCAACAGAATTCATCCATCATCAATTATTCTGCCAATGACTTTTATAGCCAAAGCAAAAATAACAACAACAATGAAAAACAAAAACAAACTATAGCATTAATTTTTTTTTTCTGGTTAAGGATCCAATCCAGGGCACATTTTGACTGTGTGTATCATTTTAATCTCCTTTACTGTGGAATTCTTCAGCCTTTCTTTGTATTTTATGTCTTTGACTTTTTTGAGTAGTGCAGATTATTTCTACAATATCCCTGGTTTGGACTGTAGGGAAAAATTATGAAAAACCTAGAATTGGACCAAAAAATTACAGTACCTTCAAAGAAAAACTAGTAGCTATCTGATTCTGTGAAGACTGAGCCTTTCATTGTATTTAAGCTATTTTACAAATCTATAAGTTATATAAAACTGATAGTAATACAAATGATTCTTGTTCACAGAAATGCAAATTGTGCCTGGTGGAATGCAGTTGATTGTAGCTCTGTGGCTATTTACTGGTTTGCCAGTTTTTGAATTTATTTGTAAATTCATTTCAGAATTCTTTATTAACTCTATATTGGTAATATTTTGGATTTTTCTTGGAACTTGTTATAACATTTTCCTGGGTCTGTCACTGGTTAATGAGGTAAATAAAATCTTTACCACATGTTCATTTTGTATCTGTATAAAAGGTATGATTAACACTTTTTCTTTTTTAAAATATTTATACTTTAAAAGAGTTTATCCGATATTTCTAATCTATGAGTAGAGTCAGGTTATGCCTTTTTGGTAGGAATACCATGAAGTGATTTGTGTTCACTGTGCATCATATCAGAGCCACATGGTGTCTGTTTGTTGCATTACCAGTGATTAAGGAGGCATCTGCCTGATTTTTCCACTGTAAAAATCACTTTTTTTGTGATTAATAAGTATTTTTGGTGAGATTCTTTGTGAATATGTTGATCTCCACTACTTTTAGTATTCATTTATGATTCTTGCCTTAATCAGTTATTACTGTGATGTTCACTAAGTGGTGATTTTTCTAATACTATCATACTTTTGCATTTATTGGTTGGCATTCTACATAAGGAAGTGTTTTTCCTTTTCCTCCATTTATTTTTGCCAGTATGGATTCATACATTCTTATTTTATTTTATGGGTTACAATCTGTTACTATTATTATTTTTATTTTGGTACTCAAATTGTTCCAGACTTGGACAGTGAGAGCCACTTAAAGTGGGCTCCTGTATCCTACAGACATACCAATATGAATCAAAAATGATAGGTTCTCTGCCCGATGTGCTCGAATGACCGGTTCCTGGGACACCATGGTTTCAAAGAGAGAAAGAATTTATTGCTAGGCATGAAGCAAGAGATCAGACAGCCAAACTGCCCTAATTCTGTTAGTTTTATGGTATCAAAAGATTGTCTGGACAGGTTTTAAGATAATGAGCATAGT
Source organism: Tamandua tetradactyla (assembly GCF_023851605.1). Taxonomy (NCBI): domain Eukaryota; kingdom Metazoa; phylum Chordata; class Mammalia; order Pilosa; family Myrmecophagidae; genus Tamandua; species Tamandua tetradactyla. Next base: position 63,591,767 of record NC_135340.1, read on the forward strand.
AACTCCAGATGTTGTAATTAGAAGTGTAATTGAGCATACACAGATTGATTATTTAGTTGGAGAATGTACATAAGGAAATGCTGTCCTTAATATGATGGGCATGATTTTGAGTATTATATATACCTATAATGAAGTATAGATCACTTACCGGCTAAAGTTCAAGCTACTGTGCATGTTAGGTAGGCCCATTTTGTTACAACCAGCTTCCTCTATCAAAGATAGTCTTGGAATTGGGGTGGGTTAGTTTTGGACTGACTAAAGGCTTTCATTAATAAATATTAGGGGCTAACTTTAGTAATCATAAAACTCCAAAGTTGAAAAACTGGATAAAGGTATACAAGTGAGGGTCAGTCATAAGGTTTTTACATCACAGGGACACAAGATAAGGGCTATACAATCATTATCAGAGATCAGGATAGCAGGATTATAGTTCAAAGATTTCAGGTATTTCCCTCTGTCTTCTCTAATATACCGGAAAGTAAAAAGGAATATCAATATAATGATTCAGTAATCATAATCATCCCTTAAGTCCTAATTTACAACATTGCTGTCTTCAGCACCGCCTTTCTTTCTTGCATAGCAAGATGCCCTAGGTTCATATTGTACTTTTTCTTCACTAGCTCTGGAATCAACCATTTTCTTTAGGACCTTTGCTTTCTTTTGAAACCAAGATCCAGACACTAGGTATGCTCATTGCTACTGGAATGCTAATACTTATAGCCTCTCTCAGAAGATAAAGCATATTGCTTTTTTTCTTTAAACAAATTTTCTGCAAGTTACTTGATAGCAGTTTCTAGAGTATTTCCCTAATTTTTTATACGTGCATAGTACTTTGTAAACATACCATAATTTATTCCAGTACTCTGTTATGTGAGGGAATTTAGGTTGTTTCCAATAATTTGCAATTAGAGACAATTCTGCCTCATAGCCTTAAATATATGTGTCTTCATATTCTTGGAAGTCTATCTTCAGGGGAAGTTCTTTTGCTGGGTCAAAATTATTGCATATGGTTTCTGGCTGATCAAGATGATGTGTAAGATATTCCACGGTACTATTCTCCTACAAAATATTTGAACAACTAGCAAAACCTGGCAGAATCATCTTCCTCAGGACTCTGGAAAACAAAGGGTTGCAGTGCAGTAAATGGGTTAGTGCCAAATGAAAATACAGCTTTAAAAAACAGAAGTCCTTGGTGCATTTGCTGTCCCCTCTCCCATGCCCACACCCACACAGCATGTAACCAGCCTTTGTTCACATTGTGGGGACCTAGCCATGTTCTGGAGGGAGCAGAGTAATGCCTATGTGCATACTGGGGTGGTTATGTGTCAGTGCCAATCTATTGAGTGCCAGCCTGAAGGGCTGAACCAGGAAACTTGTTTCTGACTCACCCTTCCAAAACTTGATCTGCAGTCAGAAGCAGCTTGCAGGCAGGTAAAGCAGTGTAAGAAACAATTAAGTCAAAGTAGCCTGAGGCAAACAGTTGCCTTCTTTAGACATATATCAGAGCACTCAGGAGTAGAGGGGGCATTCTAATTCCTGTACATGGGGAAATTCCTTCGTCCATAGCAAGCTCAAGTCCAGAATAAGACAGCCTCAGAAATGATGGAGAAGACACAGCACTTCACATTTACCTTGGGCAGATATTCTTAACAGGAGCACTAAACTCTGAAGCAGAGCACCAGCGAAGAGCCCATTTGCAAGCATCGTGAAAGGTGGTTTTTTTTTTTTTTTTTTTTTTTTGCGTTGATTTGTTTGGTTTTGCTAGCTTCTGGAACTCAAGGAAATCTGTCACATCACTAGCTGAATAGGTATATGTCCATAAGAATTAGAAGCAGGGACTTGAACAAATATTTTCAGTCTGCTGTCATAGCAGTACTATTTACAACTGCCAAAAGAAGCAGTCCAATATCCATCAATTGGTGAATGAATAAACAATATGTGTTATATGCACTCAATGGACTATTATTCCGTCATAAAATGGAGTGAAGTCCTGATACATGTGATATGTAAAACATGAAGATGTCTTGTTGAATGAAATAAGCCAAATAACAAAAGGAAATAAATGGTATGATCTAACTGATATAAAATATTTGGAATAGATAAATTCAAAGAATTAGAAACTAAGTTGTAATTTTCTGGTATCTGGTTAGTTGTAGGGAGTGGGGAGTTAATATTTAATTGGTACAGAGTTTCTGTTTGGGGTGTTGGAAAATTTTGGTAATGGATGATTGTGATGGTAGCACAAAATTGTCAGTGTAATGACACCATTGAATTATATGTTTGCATGTGACTAAAAAGGAGAAATTGTAGGCTGTACATATGTTACAAGAATAAAAATTAAAAGAAAAAAAAACATAGGAGTGTGGAATACCAACATTGAACCCTAATGTAAAGTATGGACTAAAGCCAATAATATAATTATAATAATATTGACTATCAATTGTAACAAATATGCCACACTAATATGAAGTGTTATTAATAGAAAAAAGCTGAGGGTGTGAGAGGGAGTATTGGGGTCTGTATTTTCTGTAAACCTACAGTTTCTCTAATACAAAATAAATTTAAAAATTACTATGTATGCCTAATTCCTCTCTAAAATATTGAATCAATTTGCATTCCTAACAACAGTCTGGAAGGATACCTGCTCACCTAGAACATCTCCAACAGCGTGTGTTGTTATACTTTTTAACTTTCACCAATCTGATAGTATCTCATTGTAGTTTTAATTTACATTCTTTATAAGTAAGTTTGAACATCTTTTCATATGTTTAAGAACCATTTTTAAAGTCTTTCACTATAAAATTTTTGTTCCTATCTTTTGCTCGTTTTTTCTTTCTGGCTTTTGTTCTTTTTTTTTCATTCAATTTTTTGATATTAGCCGTTTATCTGTGATATCTGTTGTATTGTTTTCTTAATTTTTTTTTTTTTACTTTGGTTGTTGGGATTTTTGTCATGCAAAAGTTTTTTTTTCTTTCCATTTTTATGTGGTTAAATTTGTCAAAATTAAAAGCACTGACTCTAGATTTTGAACCATAATTAGAAAACCTTTTCCCTATACCTGAGTTATACTGAAATATACTTGTAGGATGTTTTCTTCTACTGCTTATATGGTCTTTCTTTCCTTATAGAAACTTCATCCATTTGGAGTTTATTTTTGTGTATGGTATGAGATCTGGATCTAATTTTATCTTTTTCAAAATGTAACCAGTTGTACCAGTAATGTATTAAAAAGTTAGTCTCTGTCCCATCTTTGAGATGCCACCTTCATTTCAATATATACTGGGTCTATTTCTGGACATTATGTTCCACTAGTCTGCTTGTCTATCCATATGCTGGTATCATTGTTTTCATTACTGAGGTCTTATATTATTATTACTTTATAAAGCAATTTTATTCAGATATAGTCGCATACCATATAATCATCCGGGGTATATAATCAGTGGCTCACAGTATTACATATAGTTGCACACTAATCACCACAATCAATTTTTGAACATTTTTACTACTCCAAAAAAATAATAAAAATAAAAATAAAAAATAAAAGAACACCCCAAAAATCCCATACCCTTTATCACTGCCCGCATTATTTGTTTTTTGTCCTCATTTTTAACTCATTTGTTCATTCACTGGATAAAGGGAGTGTCAGCCACAGGTTTTCACGATCACACGGTCACTCTGTAAAAGCTATGTGGTTATACAGTCATTTTCAAGAATCAAAGCTACTGGACTATCATTGAACAGTTTCAGGTATTTCCTTCTAGGTACTCAAATACACTAAAAACTAAAAAGGGATATCTATTATAATGCATAAGAATAACCTCCAGAATGACATCTTGACTATTTCAAATCCTTCAGCAAAACTTTATTTTGTTTCATTTCTTTTCCTCCTGTTGGTCAAGAAGGTTGTTTTAATCCACAATGCTGGGTCCATGCTCAACTCCAGAGGTTATATCCCACATTGCCAGGGAGATTTACACCCCTGGAAGTAATGTCCCACATAGGGGAAAGGGGAGGGAGCACAGCAGTAGAATTGGCCTAGAGAGAGAGGCCACATCTGAGCAACAAAAGAGGTTCTTCGTAGATGACTTTTAGGCATAATTATAGTACTCTTAGCTTCTCCTCAGGAATAAGCTTCAAAAGGGCAAGCCCCAAGATTGAGGACTTGGTCTATTAAATTAATAGTCCCTAATGCTTTTGAGAATATCAGGAATTCCCCAGGTGGGGAAGTTTAATATTTCCACATTTTACCCCAGTCACTCAAGGGGGCCTTGCAAATACTCTTTAAATCTCTGCCCAAGTTACTATGGGATATATTGGGGCATCACACTAACCTGTACAAACCCACAGGATCTCACTCCCTATTCAGGGTTCCATTATGGTAATTAAGGTGTTCGAATAACATACATACAAGTTAATTTAGATAACTTGTCTTAACATACAAGATAATTTAGACAGTGTGCTCAGAAACTATAAATTTTGCACCAAGTAAACATCACTTCCTTTGGTCTCATACAGAAGTTAAAGTTCTAAAATACAGCCATTATCATCCTTCACCCTTTAGTCTGATATATCTTAGTCCTAACCAGATCTGCCTCATTCATATCTCTAATTGAAGTCTCATCTCTTTTTCAGCTTTTTAAACAGTTGCTGTATGGGGTAATGCTGACTTTCAAAGCTGCAGAACTCACTTTGAGTGTCAATTTTCACACAGATACCTGAAGTTCCAGGGAACAACCAGATTATACACAAACTCAGTATCCCAAAATTTAGAAACAACCATTACAACCCAGGAATAGATGCGATTTCTTTAGGAGCTTACAATTTAGGAACTTTTACAATAAATCTTCCCCTTTTAACCTAAGCTCTCAAGTTCAAATCTCCATGTTTGTAGAAAATAGTTAGTCCCTCTTGGTGAGGCATTATAATTTTTGCCTTTTCATTTCTGCCTTATTTCACTCAACATATTGTCCTCAAGGTCCATTCACCTAGTGACATGCTTCACAACTATATTTTAACATTTGGTAGGGCCATCCTTCCTTCCAGCTTCTCTTTTTTAGTGTTTTGTTGACTATTCCTGTATTTGTTTTTCACCTGATCTTTTCTATCAACTTGTCTACTTCTGTTAAAAATCTTTTTGGTATTTTTGTGGGGATTATGGTCAATTTGTAAATTAAGTGGTGAGTACAGACATCTTTATGATACTGAATTTTCTTATCCATGAACAAGAGTATCTTTCCATATCTTTGAGTCTATTTTGTGTCTTTCAAGGATATTTTGCACATTGTTAAATTTATTACTAAGTAATCTTTTTTTTTTGCCTTCAAAGATGAAATTTTCTCTGCCATTATAGCCTATATCTGGTCATTGATGAAGGCTATTAATTTCTGTATACTAATTTTATATCCTGCTATCTAGTGAATTGTTCTATTGCTTGAACTGGTTTTATCATTTATTCTGTTTTTTCAGGTATCTTATATCATCTGCAAATAGAGATTTAATTCTTTTCCAATTCTTATGTATCTGATTGATTTCTCTTGCCTTGCTTTTTATTTAGTGGACATGTCTCTAGTATTCCTCCATTAATTAAGATGCTAGATATGTCTGATTTATATATATATATATATATATATATATATGAAATTATATATATATATAAAATTATACATATTATATATAATATATAATAATATATATTATATTAACCATCTTAATATAAACCCCTTCAGGAATGAATTTTATTGAAGGTTTTTTCAGCATCTATGGAAGTAATTTTATTATTTTCTCCTTAGATTTATTGATATGGTACATTATTATTTATTTTAAATGATGACAAATTGCTTTTATTTTTAATTACTAATAGCAGTGCAACTTATTGTTATTTATAAATAATGGCAAATTAATTGTACTAAATTGAAGCTTACATTTTATTTATGTGGCACTTCATATGCTCTATACTTTTGTGGGAAATTGTTACATTTCCCACAATAAGTGTTATACATCAGGGCAAATCTCCCCAGCAGAATCCTCCTCACCAAATTCAAAGGAACAAAACAAACTTCCTATAACAGTCATTTTAAAAACAAAGATTACACTTGTTTCTGGATTCAAAACCCATGAGACTACATGGTACCAAACTGTAGCATGCCAAAAAAATACCTGGGTTTTGACACTGCTTGATTAAAATTGCTGACATTTTAAAATCCTATCCAAGTTTTTTATGATGCCCTTATTTCTAAGAGAACAAAGGAAAAAGCATTATGAACAACAGCTCCCTATGTTTCTATTCGGTGGTCAATTAAAAAAAAGGTTAAGAAGCAATATATCATGCAGATGAAATAATTACAGGAAGCTGGGCAGAATTTTGCTAGGATAAAATTATTTTTTAAAAAGGAGCCAATGTTTACAAATTGAAATAATTTAGTTCAACCTAATTGTTCTATAATGTGCAGGTATGTATGTATGTGTATATGACTATATGTATGTTTAGATGTGTGTGTGTGCATTTCATCTATTTTTTTTCCTCCAGTATGACTCTAAACTGTATGAGCTAGAGATGGTATTGCAAAGCAAAGTTTTGTAGAATGCTGTGGATGTGCTAAAAGAACAATTATGGATACAAAGGGGGGCAAAGATGGGATTAAGCAACAATTAAATAATATTTGAAGTAGAATCTGGACTAGAGAGAATTAAAATCAAAATAATAAATAACAAGAATGATTTTATATCTGAAATGAATCACTGTTGGTCTACTATGTAAAAGTCCAGATTGCTTTGAGGAATTCATACTCAGGTATTAAACTTATGAAAAGAAGTACCCTTGTATTCATGATTCGATGTATAATTTTCCTTATCTTTAAATTATGTTATACTTAATTATATTCTAATTTCAAATACTCTACTATCATTGGGGAAAAAAGTAATTTCATGAGCACAAACTCAATATCTGTATTCTGTTATACTTCTAAAGCTATAAATATTTCAGTGGTTTGTATAGTGGTTAAATAGTTGAAAAGAATGAGATAGAGCTTTAGGGAAAATGAATTAGAGTCTTAACAACGGTATAGGAAAATACCAAAAGATTTAGTGCTGGGGAAAAGCAAAGTCAAGTCTAGGCTGTATTCCAAATTTCTATCATTGTCAACCATTATCATCAACTCACTTCTTCTGACATCCCTAATCTACAGTGACCAAACGTCCATAGATCTGCTAAAAATAAGTGTGATTTTGGTATATAATATTAAATAAAATGTCTTCTATCTAGAGTTTGTACAACCAAAACACACACAGAACACAGGACCATACTCCAATGTTATGTGAGCATTTGGTGTCAAAGTGTGCATGTGTCTGGTAAGTCCATTCTAGTGATTCCCTTTGGTCAACTTCTGCTCCTCTCTCTGCTTCTGCTTCTTCCTCTTGCCACCTTCTTTGAATCCTGCTGAATAAATGAAGGGATCACGGTTGCTGGTGACCTGAGGTTTATCTTGCTCATCTTTGTCCTTACAAATATAGTTAGATACATATATGGATAAAGTGGCAGGTCTGAGAGACTTCAGTGAGCCGACACTGGCTGGCTGGGAAGGTAGGGCACTTTGTCCTCTTCACCTGCATTCTTTTGCAAAGGCTTCTTCATCTGCCACACCATTTATTGTTAAGAACTTTAACTGGCCATCTTCTTCAACTTCTACTCTTTCTTGACCATTCTCAGTAATCCTCTTTGTAGTGATTTTTCTGCCATTAACTATTTTAGTAGAAGTTGATATAGATTTGAAGTTGCCCATCCTACTACCACCAAAGGATGTTGCAGAAAATGAAGTAAGTCCCCATGCCCTAGTGAACCAAATGAAGTAAATCCTGTATCAAGAGAAGAAAATCCAGGGTGGGCCACCATGGCTCAGCAGGCAGAGTTCTCGCCTGCCATACTAGAGACCCGGGTTTGATTCCTGGTGCCTGCCCATGCAAAAAAAAAAAAAATCCACCCCAAAAGATGGGAACTCACTGAAGGCAGAGAAAAAAGATCCTGTGCCCCTATTTCAGTTTCCGAAAAACTCCTCAAATGGGTCGTCAAAAAAGTTAAATGAAAGTGGGTCCCATCCTCCAAAAAATTCCCTGAATCCATCATCTGGATTATGGAATGTAAAGCAAACTCAAATGGACTGTCAAAATTACTTCCACCTCCACCACCACCATTTAATCCTTCTTTGCCATGTTTGTCATAGATGTCCTGTTTTTTTAGCATTTGATAACACCACAGATGCCTCAGCTATTTGTTTGAATTTTCTCTCTGCTTCTTCTTTATTCTCAGGATTTTCATCAGGGTGCCACTTGAGAGCCAATTTAAGATATGCCTTCTTAATGTCCTCGGGTGAGGCATGTCTCTGCACACCAAGAACTTCATAGTAATCCACCATGTTTTAACAGATTGTTGGAACAGGTCCAAGGAGGTTGGCAGCTAGTGGCAGGAAGGAGGAGAGGGGGCGATGCGGCCCTTGGTCTCCCCCCAGCTCCATCATGGCTGGTACTGGTGGAGGTGGTGGCAGTGATTTGTTGCGCTTTCCTTTCTCTCCCTTTCTCCTGGTACATTATTTTAATGGATTTTTGTAATATTTTAAATTTTGCATTACTGGAATTAATCCCACTTAGTAATGGGATTATCTTCTTAATATCTAATGTCTCCTAATATTTTATGAGGTACTTTTCCATTAATATTCATAAGTGGCATAGCTCTAATTTTCTTTTCTTGGTTTAGTTTCAATGTTATCTTGAAGCAAACATTAGGTAGATTTCATAAATTTTTCAATGCTCTGGAACAACCTATAGAGCATGAGAGCTATATCTGGAGTTTCAAGGTTGAGTAGAGTCCCCTTGTATAAATATCTATGCTTATGCATATTTACAGAATAGTTCTTTAATAACTTTATTTATTCAATGAAAGTGGGGCTGTATTTTTAAATGTTTTTTTAATTGTGAAATATAACCATATAGAAAGAAAAGAAAGAAAAAACAGTAATTTTCAGGGTATACTTCAACAAGTAGTTACAGAACAGATTTCAGAGTTTGTTATGGGCTACCATTCCACTATTCCAGATTTTTCCTTGTAGCTGCTTGTCGTGGTAAGTTTCATGGGTCAACTTGGCCAAGTGGTGGTACCTGTTTCTCTGGTTGGGCAAGTGCTGGCTTGTCTGTTGCTATAAGGACATTTCATAGAATTAAATCGTGATCACATTGGCTGCATCCACAACTGATTCCATTTGTAATCAGCCAAGGGGAGTGTCTTCTGCAATGAGTGATGCTTAATCTAATCACTGGAAGCCTTTTAAGGAGGATTCAGAAGAGACAGGCTCTCTTCCTGCTTCGGCTGGCGAGCCTCTCCTGTGGAATTCATCCAGATCCTCCATCAGAATCATCAGCTTCACAGCCTGCCCTACAGATTTTGGACTCTACGTTCCCATGATTATGTGAGACACTTATAAATTTTATATTTACTAATATTTCCTGTTGATTCTGTTTCTCTAGAGAACCCTAACTAAGTACGACTTGGTACCAGAAGTGGTTCTTAAGAAACAGGATCTTAAAAATGGGTTTTTATGAATGGTTTTCTACTCTGACTGGACTCAAAGGCACTAAGGACTCTGATTCCCATAATCAGAATGATACTGCCAATCCGTGGAGTGAGTTGACAAAAGAGATAGTCAAAATATCACCATTTGATTCTTCTAATGCTTCACTTGTATGAAGCCAGGCTCTGGGGGATAATGTTTTTGACACCTTTACAGAATTTTGCAAAAATAGGAGGTATAGAGATGTTGGCTGGTTGTTGTTAGATACACTGGCTACATTAATGAGTGAAAGGGATGGGCTTGAGGCTCCAAACGAGAAGCTTAAGTGCTGTCTGACAGATACAGAAGTTTCTATGAGTATCCTGAAGTAAAATCCTATTTCCTGTAGCCGTAGACTTGAGATCTCTGAAATCAGACTCAGAATCTTATTGTTAGAGTAGCAACTTTACAACGTAAACTGAAATCTCAATCTTGCATGGTGTCTGCTGTTAAAGTAAGGGCATTGATTGGAAAGGAGTGGGAACCTGAAAAATGGGATTGCAACATATGGATGGTTAATGATGTCAGGGGCGAGGTTGAAACCCTAGGTCAGGCTGAGTCTTCTCTAGATAACCCTGTAATAGTCTTCCCTGAGATCATAGCCACCCCACATCCAGCCTGCCTTGAGGAGTTGGCCACCTAACCTCCACCTGAAGGGATTAACCCTAGAGTGATTAATCCTGTTTCACCAGATAAAACTGCAAATGAATGCCCTGAAACAAATGGCTTGGGAGATATTTCTAATTCTTTTCATGACCTACCCTAGCATCCCTCATTACTTCCAGACCTATAACTAGACTAAAGTCCCAACAGGCCCCTAAAGGTAAGGTACAAAGTATCACATATGAAGAAGTACATTATATTCCAAAAGAACTGTGTGAGTTTTCTAATTTATATAGACAGAAATCAGAAATATGTGTGTCAATGGATTTTAAGGGTGTGGAATAATGGGGGGAGGAATATAAGGCTGGATCAAGCTGAATTTATTGATATGGGCCCACTAAACAGAGATTCTGCATTCAATGTTAATAGCTTGAGGAGTTAGAAAAGGCATTAACAGTTTGTTTGGGTGGTTGGTTGAAACATGGATCAAAATGTGGCCGACATTACCTGAGGTTGAAATGCCAGAACTGCTCCCGTATAATGCAGATGAAGGGATCCAGAGGCTTACAGAGATTGGAATGTTAGAGTGGATTTATCATGCAAAGTTTGCTCTTACACCCCAGGAATGTTCGGAGGATGCACCTTTTACCAGAACAGTGAGAAATAAATTTATGAGACTAGTGCCATCATCCCTGAAGAGCTCTGTAGTTTCACTTCTCGGTAGGTCAGATATTACTGTGGGAGCTGCTGTCCCTGAGCTGAAATCCTTAAGCACAATGGGGATGACTGTATCCTGAGTTGGCAGAAGCCAGGTGGCAGCAATTAATCACCAAAGACAGGGTGGACGTGGCCATTATAATAGCCAGCAAACTCAAAGCAGGAGTCAAAATGATCTGACTTGCAGAGATTTGTGGCGTTGGTTAGTAAATCATGGGGTACCTAGAAATATAATAGATGGGCAGTCTATTAAATTCTTGTTTGAGCTGTATAAACAAAAGAGTTCTAGGTCAAGTGAACAGAAGTCTAGCATGAATTACAAAAACACAGAGTCACAGCACCTTAATCAATTTCCGGACCTGAGGTAGTTTACGGACCCAGAGCCCCTTGAATGAAGGGGAGGCCACATCCCTTTGGGGGAGAACCCTGTTACACCGCCACAAATTTATACTATTAATCTTCCTCAAAGCCTTCCCCAAGGATACTGATGGCCTTTTACCAGGGCATTGGGGTAAAGGAAATGATCAGATATTTTGGAGTTTATTAGACACTGGTTCAGAAGTGAGAATTTCAGGGGACACAAAACATCATTCTGGTCCACCAGCCAGAGTGGGGACTTATGGAAACCAGGTGATTGATGGAGTTTTAGCTCAGGTCCATCTCACGGTGGATCCAGTGGGCCCTTGGACCCATTCTGTAGTTATTTACCCATTTCCAGAATGTATAACTGGAATAGACATACTGAGCAACTGGCAGAATCCCCACATTGGCTCTCTAACTCACGCAGGGAGGGCTATTATGGTGGGAAAGGCCAAGTAGAAGCCAGTAGAACTGCCCCTAGCTCAATAGTAAATCAGAAGCAATACTGGATTCCTGGAGGGATTGCAAAGATTACTGCCACTCTTAAGGACTTGAAGGATGCAGAGGTGGTGATTCCCACCACATCCCCATTCAACTCTGCTATTTGGCCTGTGCAGAAAACAGATGGGTCTTGGAGGGTGACAGTGAATTATTGTAAGCTCAACCAAATGATAACTCCAATTGCAGCTGCTGTTCCATATGTGGTATCATTGCTTGAACAAATCAATGCATCCTCTGGTACGTGGTATGCAACTATTGATGTGGCAAATGCTTTTTTCTCAATAGCTGTTAGTAAGGACCACCAGAAACAGTTTGCTTTTAGCTGGCAAGGTCAGCAGTATACTTTTTTAAAAACAAATTATTTATTTTTTATTTATGATACATAACCACATACAAATGCAAATCTTAACATATGATCATTCCGTTCTTGTTATATAATCAATAACTCACACTTTCAGCACATAGTTGTATGTTCATCATCATGATCATTTCTTAGAGCATCTGCGTCAATTCAGAAAAAGCAATAAAAAGAAAACAGAAAAAAATTTATACATACCATACCCCTTACCCCTCCCCTTCACTGATCACCAGCATTTCAATCTACTAAATTTAATTAACATTTGTTTCCCCTATTATTCATTTACTTTTAATCCATATGTGTTACTTGTCTGTAAGGTAGACAAAAGGAGCATCAGACACATGGCTCTCACAACCACAGAGTCGCACTGTGATAGCCATATCATAATACAATTCAATAAACATAGCCACTGGAGCACAACTCCACATTTTCAGGCAGTTCCCTCCAGCCTCTCCATTATACCTTAACTAAAAAGATGATATCAAGAATAACCTCCAGGATAACCTCTCAACTCTGTTTAGAATCTCTCAGCCATTGACACTTTATTTTGTCTAATTTTGCTCTTCCCCGTTTTGGTCAAGAATATTTTCTCAATCCCTTGATGCTGAGTCCCAGCTCTTTCTAAAATTTCTGTCCCATGTTGCCAGGATGGTCCACACCCCTGGGAGTCATGTCCCACATAGAGAGGGGGAGGGCAGTGAGTTTGCTTGCTGTGTTGGCCGAGAGAGAGGCCACATCTGAGCAACAGAAGAGGTTCTCTTGGGGGTGACTCTTAGGCCTAATTTTAAGTTGGCTTAGCCTATCCTTTGTGGGATTAAGCTTCATATGACAAACCCCAAGATTGAAGACTTGGCCTATTGCTTTGGCTGTCCCCACTGCCTGTGAAAATATCAAGACTTCTCCACTTGGGTAAGTTGAATTTTCTCCTTTCTCAACATTCCCTTTAGGGGACTCTGCAAATACTTCCCTATTCACTGTTCAGATTGCTCTGGGATTTATCTGGGCATCACTCTGCACAAACCTACAAAATCTCATGCCTTGCGCAAGTACTATGGTGTTTGATTAAGCTGTCCACATAAGTTATATTAGGAAATACACTAGTCAAAATATAAATTTTGTACCAAATAAACATTTTTTGCTTGTCTCACACATACGTTAAAGTTTTAAAATATTAATTACCATCTATTTTCAATACCATGCATTATTGACATCCCTTTGTTCTTCCTCATGCAGAAACATTTTTAAATTTGCACATTTAGTCACTATCATTATACACTCTAGGCATTCCTAGATTATACCATTTCAGTCTTTATTGTCTACCTTTCCTTCTGATTTCATTTGTGCCCCCAAGCCTCCTCCCTCTATCATTCTCACATTCAGTTTCAATGTTCTAACATTATTGTATTACAGTTAGGTGGTATTGTGCTATCCATTTCTGAATTTTTCCAATCAGTCCTGTTGTACAATCTATATCCCTTCAGCTCCAATTACCCAATATCTGTCCTATTTCTATCCCCTGATGGTCTCTGTTACCAACTGAAATTCCCCAAGTTCATTCACTAATGTAAGTTCATATCAGTGAGATCATACAGTATTTATCCTTTTGTTTCTGGCTAATCTCACTCAGCATAATGTCCTTAAGGCCCATCCATGTTGTTACATGCTTCATGACTTTATTCTGTCTTACAGCTGCATAATATTCCATCGTATGATATACCACAGGTTGCTTAGCCACTTGTCTGTTGATGGACATTTTGACTGTTTCCATCTCTTGGCAATTGTAAATAATGCTGCTATAAACATTGGTGTGCAAATATCCATTTGCGTTCTTGCCCTCATGTCCTCTGAGTAGATACCTAGCAATGGCATTGCTGGATCATATGACAGTTCTATACTTTGCTTCCTGAGGAACTGCCGCACTACATTCCACAGCGGTTGTACCATTTGACATTCCCACCAACAGTGGATAACTGTGCCTCTTTCTCCACATCCTCTCCACCACTTGTCATTTTGTTTCACTGATAATGGCCATTCTGGTGGGTGTGAGATGATATCTCATTGTGGTTTTGATTTGCATTTCCCTGATAGCCCGGGAAGTTGAGCATCTTTTCGTGTGCCTTTTGGCCATTTGTATTTCCTCTTCTGAAAGGTGTCTGTTCATGTCTTTTGCCCATTTTGTAATTGGGTTGTCTGTCTTTTTGTTATTGAGTTGAACAATCTCTTTATATATTCTGGATACTATTCCTTAATCTGATATATCATTTCCAAATATTGTCTCCCATTGTGTAGGCTGTCTTTTTACTTTCTTGAAGAAGATCTTTGATGCACAAAAGTGTTAAATTTTGAGGAGTTCCCATTTATATATTTCTTTCTTCAATGCTTGCGCTTTGGGTGTAAGGTCTAGGAAACTGCCTCCTATTATAAGATTGGTAAGATATTTCCCTACATTTTCTTCTAACAGTTTTATGGTCTTAGATCTAATGTTTAGAGTCTTTGATCCATTTTGAGTTAACTTTTGTATAGGTTGTGAGATATGGATCCTCTTTCATTCTTTTGCATGTGAATATCCAGTTCTCTAGGCGCCATTTATTGAAGAGACTGTTCTGTTCCAGGTGAGTTGGCTTGACTGCCTTATCAAAGATCAATTTTCCATAGATGAGAGGGTCTATGTCTGAACACTCCATTCTATTCCATTGGTCAGTATATCTATCTTTATGCCAGTACCATGCTGTTTTGGCCACTGTAGTGTCATAATACACCTTAAAGTCAGGTAGCATGAGGCCTCCAACTTCATTTTTCTTTCTCAGTGTATTTTTAGCTATTCAGAGCACCCTGCCCCTCCAGATAAATTTGGTTATTGGTTTTTCTATTTGTGAAAAATAAGGTTTTGGGATTTTAATTGGTATTGCATTGAATCTGTAAATAAATTTATGTAGAATTGACATCTTAACTATATTTAGTCTTCCAATCCATGAACATGGTATGCCCTTCCATTTGTTTAGGCCTTCTGTGATTTCTTTTGACAATTTTTTGTAGTTTTCTTTGTATAGGTCTTTATAGATCTTTTGTACTTTTAGCTAAATTTACTCCTAAATATTTTATTCTTTTGGTTGCAATTGTAAATAGAATTTTTCTCTTAATTTCCCCCTCAGATTGTTAATTACTAATGTATAGAAACATTACCGATTTTGAGTGTTGATCTTGTAACATGCCACTTTTCATTTATTAGCGCTAGTAGTTTTGCTGTGGATTTTTCAGAATTTTCAACATATGCTATCATATCATCTGCAAATGAGAGTTTTACTTCTTCCTTTCTAATTTTGATGCCTTGTATTTCTTTTTCTTGTCTAATCACTCTGGCTAGAGCTTCCAACACAGTGTTGAATAACAGTGGTGATAGTGGACGTCCTTGTCTTGTTCCTGATCTTAGGGGTAAAGTTTTCAGTTTTCTCCTGTTGAGGATGATGTTAGCTGTGGGTTTTTCATATATTCCCTTTATTATGTTGAGGAAATTTCCTTCTATTCCTATACTTTGAAGTGTTTTCAACAAGAAAGGATGTTGAATTTCATCAAATGCCTTTTCTGCATCAATTGAGATGATCGTGTGGTTTTTTTGCTTTGATTTGTTGATATGGTGTGTTACTTTAATTGATTTTCTTATGTTAAACCATCCTTGCATACCTGGGATGAATCCTACTTGGTCATGCTGTATAATTTTTTTAATGTGCTGCTGGATTCGATTTGCAATAATTTTTTTTGAGGATTTTTGCATCTATATTCATTAGAGAGATTGGTTTGTAGTTTTTTTTTTTTTGTAATATCTTTGTCTGGCTTTGGTATGAGGGTGATGTTGGCTTTGTAGAATGAGTTAGGTAGCTTTTGCTCCTCTTCAATTTTTTTGAAGAGTTTGAGCAGGATTGGTACTAATTCTTTGTGGAATGTTTAGTAGAATTCACATGAGAAGCCATCTGGTCCTGGACTTTTCTTTTTGGAGAGCTTCTTAATGACAGATTCAGTTTCTTTACTTGTGATTCGTTTGTTATAGTCATCTATTTCTTCTTGAGTCAATGTTGGTTGTTCATGCCTTTCTAGGAAGTTGTCCATTCCATCTACATCATCTATTTTATTAGCATAAAGTTGTTCATAGTATCCTCTCATTACTTCCTTTATTTCTTTGGGTTCCGTGGTTATCTTTCCTCTTCCATTTCTGATTTTATTTATTTGCATCCTCTTTCTTCTTTTTGCCAATCTTGCTAAGGGTCCATCAATCTTATTGATTTTTCATAGAACCAACTTCTGGTTTTGTTGATTTTCTCAATTGTTTTCATGTTCTCAATTTCATTTATTTCTGCTCTAATCTTCATTATTTCTTTCCTTTTGCTTGCTTTGGGGTTAATTTGCTGTTCTTTCTCTAGTTCTTCCAAGTGGACAGTTAATTTCTTGATTTTTGCTCTTTCTTCTTTTTTGATTTAGGGCAATAAATTTCCCTCTTAGCACTGCCTTTGCTGCATCCCATAAGTTTTGATATGTCATGTTTTCATTTTCATTTGCCTCGAGATATTTACTGACTTCTCTTGTAATTTCTTCCTTTACCCACTGGTTGTTTAAGAGTTTGTTGTTGCACCTCCATATACTTGTGAATTTTCTGGCACTCTGCCTATTATTGATTTCCAGCTTCATTCCTTTATGACCTGAGAAAGTGTTTTGTAAGATTTCAGTCTTTTTAAATTTATTGAACAATATGCTTTTACTGTCCTACCTCAGGGGTATATCAGCTCTGCAGCCCTATGTTACAATCTTGTCCTCAGGGACCTTGATTGTTTCTCTCTTCCACAAAGCATCACACTGGTCCATTATATTGATGATATCATGTTGATTGGACCTCGTGAGGAATAAGTGGCAACTACTCTAGGCTTACTAGTAAGGCATTTGTGTGTCAGAGCATGGGAGATAAATCCAAAAAAAATACAGGGGCCTTCCACCTCAGTGAAATTTCTAGGTGTCTGGTGGTGTGGGGCATATCGATATATCCCTTCCAAGGTAAAGGATAAGTTGCTGCATCTGGCCCCTCCTATGACCAAAAAAGAGGCACAAAGCCTAGTTGGTCTCTTTGGATTTTGGCAACAACATATTCCTCACTTGGGTGTGCTACTCCAGCCCATTTATTGAGTGACCAGAAAAGCTGCTAATCTGAGTGGGGACCTGAGCAAGAAGAGGCTCTGTGACAGGTCCAGGCTGCTGTACAAGCTGCTCTGCCACTCAGACCATATGATCCAGCAGATCCAATGGTGCTGGAAGTGTCAGTGGCAAATAGAGATGCTATTTGGAGTCTTTGGCAGGCCCTAATAGGAGAATCACAATGCAGACCCTTAGGATTTTGGAGCAAAGCCTTACCATCTGCTGCAGATAACTGCTGTCCTTTTGAGAAACAACTTTTGGCCTGCTACTGGGCCTTAGTAGAGACTGAACACTTAACCATTTGTGTACTGACTCATGGGCTGTTAATGGTTTGGCTGGGTGGTCAGGGACTTGGAAAGACCATAATTGGAAAATTGGTGACAAAGAGGTCTGGGGAAGAGGTATGTGAATAGACCTCTCTGAGTGGGCTAAAAACATGAAGATATTTGTGTCCCATGTGAATGTGCACCAGAGGGTGACTTCAGCAGAGGAATGTTTTAATAATCAGTGGATAAGATGATCTATTTTGTAGATACCAGTCAGCCTCTTTCTCCAGCAGCTCCTACCATTGCCCAATGGGCTCATGAACAAAGTGGTCATGGTGGTAGGGATGGAGGTTATGCATGGGCTCAGCAACATGGACTTCCACTCACCAAGGCTAATCTGGCTATAGCCACTGGCAGTGTCCAATCTATCAGCAGCAGAGACCCATACTCAGCCCATGATATGGCATCATTCCCTGAGGTGACCAGCTGGCTACATGGTGGCAGACTGATTGCACTGAATCACTCCCTTCATAGAAGGGGCAGTGCTTTGTTCTAACTGGAATAGACACATACTCTGGATATGGGTTTGCTTTCCCTGCATGCAAAGCTTCTGCCAAAACTACCATCTGTGGGCTTACAGAATGCCTTATCCATCATCATGGTATTCCACACAGCATTGCTTCTGATCAAGGAAAACACTTCACAGCAAATGAAGTGCAGGAATGGGCACATGCTCATGGAATTCTCTGGTCTTAAGTCATCCAGAAGCAGCTGGATTGATAGAATGGGGGAATGGCCTTCTGAAAACTCAATTATCATGCCAAGTAGGTGGCAATACGTTGAAGGGCTGGAGTAATGTTTTCCAGGAAGCTGTGTGTGCTCTGAATCAGTGTCTGCTGTATGGTGCTGTTTCTCCCATAGCCAGGATCCATGCGTCCAGGAACCAAGGGATGGAAGAGGGAGTGGCACCACTCACTATTGTGCCTAGTCATCCACTAGGAAAATTTTTGCTTCCTGTCCCTGTGACCTTGAGCTCTGCTGGTCTACAGGTTTTAGTTCCAAAAGGGGTAGTGCGTCCACTAGGAGAAGCAACAGTGATTCCATTGAACTGGAATCTAAGACTGCCACCTGGTCACTTTGGGCTACTCATGCCCCTGGATCAACAAGCCAAGAAGGGATTACATTATTGGGTGGGGTGATTGACCCTGACTACCAGGGGGAAATTGGACTGCTACTACACAATGGAGATAAAGAAATGTTTTCCTGCAATATAGGAGATCCCCTAGGGCGTTTTTTAGTACTACCACGCTCTGTGATTAAAATCAGTGGAAAACTGCAACAACCGAATCCAGGCAGGACTACCAATGGGTCTGAAACTTCAGGAATGAAGGTTTGGGTCACCCCATCAGGCAAAGAACCATGGCCAGCTGAAGTGCTTGCTGAGGGTAAAGGAAACATGGAATGGGTGGTGGAAGAAGGTCGTGATAAATGTGAACTACGACCACATGATCAGTTACAGAAACAAGAACTGTAATGCTGTTTGTTTATGTTATACTATTTGAGTTGTAAAACATCAAGTTTAGGAATGAATATTACCCAAGGACTTGCACTTCTATTCTGGAGAGATTTAATGTGTTTCCGGTTATATGCAGGATGATTGAGTATTGTTAGGTGACAGAAAAAATATGTATTTCATTGGTTTTTATTTAGAAATTAGGTATGGTTTAAGGTGATGTGTATAGTTGCCAAGTTGACAAGGGGTGGACTGTCATGGTCAGGTTCATGTGTCAGCGTGGCCAAGTGGTGGTACCTGTTTGTCTGGTTGGGCAAGTGCTGGTTTGTCTGTTGCTATGAGGACATTTCATAAATTAAATCATGATCACATTGGCTGTATCCACAGCTGATTCCATTTATAATCAGCCAAGGGGAGTGTCTTCTGCAATGAGTGATGCTTTATCTAATCACTGGAAGCCTTTTAAGGAGGATTCAGAAGAGACAGGCTCTCTTCCTGCTTCAGCTGGCAAGCCTCTCCCGTGGAGTTCATCTAGATCCTCCATTGGAATCATCAGCTTCACAGCCTGCCCTACAGATTTTGGATTCTATGTTCCCATGGTTATGTGAGACACTTTTATAAATTTTATATTTACTAATATTTCCTGTTGATTCTGTTTCTCTAGAGAACCCTAACTAATACACTGCTCTAAAACACCAGAGACTAAAAGAAATATCAATATAGTGATGCAGTAGTCATACTCATTTGTTAAATCCTATTTTCTCTGTTGTAACTCCTCCTTCTCCTTTGATCCTTTTCCCAGTCTATAGCAATCTTTAGGCAATGCCCATTCTGATTTTTTCATGTTCAGAAGAAGTGTTGACACTAAAAAATGGGGGATATAATTAATTGATAATCTTGGAGAGGCTGTCCCACTGATTTCAGCATTTACCTGGCCAAGGAATCCTCTGGAAATGATAGGTTCCCGGAAAGCAAACTTAGTGCATGAAACTTGAATCTCAGTTGAAGCCCTAGGTGTTCCTAAGAGTTAACAGAAGTTATGTTGTTTGGGATTTAGCAAATCATGGCAATTAGCACCATCTTACTGAAGCTTGCATTAAGAGTAGCCTCCAGAATAGACTCTTGACTCTGTTCTCCCTTAGCCACTGATACATTATTTTATTACACTTCTTTCTCCTCCTTTTGGTCAAGATGGTGTTGTCTATCCCACGGTGCTAGGGCCAAACTCATGCCTGGGAATCATGCCCCATGTTTTCAGGGAGACTTTTATCCCTGAATGTCATGTCCCATTTAGGGAGGAGGGTAATGATTTTTCTTGCAGAGTTTGACTTAGAGAGAGAGAGAGAGGCCACATCTGAGCAACAAAAGTGGTTTCCTGGAAACAACTTTTAGGCCTTGTTATAGGTAGTCTTAGCTTTTTCACTGCAGAAATAAGTTTCATAAGGGCAAACCTCAAAATCAAGAGCTTGGCCTATTTTCTTCAGAGTCCCCAATGGTTGAGAGGGTACCCAGGTTTCCCAGGTAGGAAAGTGTAATAGTTTGGTATTTGTATATATATATATTTTTTCAGATCCTCAAAGGATTCTACCAATACTTTTTTTTCATCATTACAATGAACTTTTTTTTCTTTTCTTGTGAAAAATAACATATATACAGAAAAGCAGTACATTTTTAAAGCACACTGCAGCAATTAGTTGTAGAACAGATTTCAGAGTTTGGTATGGGTTACAATTCCATAATTTTAGGTTTTTACTACTAGGAGACTAAAAGAAATATCAGTATAATGATTCAGCGATCATATTCATTTGTTAAAACCTACCTTCCCTGTATAACTCCACCATCTCCTTTGATCTTTCTTCCAATATTTTGGGGTATTTGGGCTATGCCCATCCTAACTTTTTCATGTTGGAAGGGGCTATCAATAATATGGGATGGGGGTGGAACTAGTTGGTGTTCTGGAGAGGCCGACTCCTCTGTGTTTCAGGACTTATTTGACATAGGAACCCATCTGGAGGTTGTAGTTTTCAGGAAAGTAATCCTAGTGCATGGAACCTTTGTAGAATCTCATATAAAGCCCTAGGTATTCTTTAGGGCTGGCAGGGTTGGTTTTTGTTGGGGTTTGGCAAACTATGATAGGTTGCAATACCTAGCTGAGGCTTGTATAACAGTAGCCTTCAGAGTAGTCTACTAATACATTTCTTTTTTATTAATTAAAAAAAATTAACTAACAAAACATTTAGAAATCATTCCATTCTACATATACAATCAGTAATTCTTAATATCGTCACATAGTTGCACATTCATCATTTCTTAGTACATTTGCATCGATTTAGAAAAAGAAATAAAAAGACAACAGAAAAAGAAATAAAACGATAATAGAGAAAGAAAAAAAACTATACGTACCATACCCCTTACCCCTCGCCTTCACCTACCACTATTTCAAACTGAATTTATTTTAACATCTGTTCCCCCTGTTATTTATTTTTATTCCATATGTTCTACTCTTCTGTTGATATAGTAGCTAAAAGGAGCATCAGACATAAGGTTTTCACATTCACAGAGTCTCATTGTGAAAGCTATATCATTGTTCAATCATCATCAGGAAACATGGCTACTGGAACACAGCACTACATTTTCAGGCAATTCCCTCCAGCCTCTCCACTACATCTTGAACAACATGGTGATATCTACTTAATGTGTAAGAATAACCTCCAGGATAACCTCTCGACTCCGTTTGGAATCTCTCAGCCATTGCCACTTTGCCTCATTTTACTCTTCCCCTTTTTGGTCAAGAAGGTTCTCTCAGTCTCTTGATGTTAATTCTCAGCTCATTCTAGGGTTTTTCTCAGTCCTTTGATGCTGAGTCTCAGCTCATTCCAGGATCTTTGTCCCATGTTGCCAGGAAGGTCCACACCCCTGGGAGTCATGTCCCATGCAGAGAGGGGGAGGGTGGTGAGAATGCTCATCATATTGGCTGGAGAGAGAGGCCACATCTGAGCAACAAAAGAGGCTCTCTTGGGGGTGACTCTTAGGCCTAAATTTTAAGTAGACTTGACCTATCTTTTGTGGGTTTAAGTTTCATGTGAACAAACCCCAAGACTGGGGGCTCAGCCTATAGCTTTGGTTGTCCACACTGCTTGTGAGAATATCAAGAATTCAACTTGGGGAAGTTGAATTTCTCCCCACTCTCACCATTCCCCGAAGGGGGCTTGCAAATACTTTTCCAGTCACTGATCAAATCATTCTGGGATTCATCAGGGGATCACTCTGGACAAACCAACAAAAACTCATGTGCTACCTGAGATTCTAAGTACTTATGACATGCAATCAAACTATGTACATGAGTTATATTAGGAAATGCTCTAGTCAAAATCTAAATTTTGTAACAAATAAACATTTTTTGCTTTAGTCTCACACATAATGTGACATTTTAAAGTATTAGATATCATCTATTTTCAGCACCCTGCAATAATGACAATCCTTTGTTCTTCCTCATGCAAAAACATTTTTAAAATCTGTACATTGTACATTCACTATTATTATACACTCTAGGCATTCCTAGATTATACCATCTCGATCTTTCTACTAATACTTTTAAATTATCAGTCCACCATAGTCTGAGATGTATCCTGGTATTACATTAAGCTAAACAGAATTGTAAGACCTCATTCCCGTTCTGGATTCTAGGAGTTGGGTAGTTTAAATGAGCTATCCAGACAGGTAGATTGTGTGTTACAAAAAATTTAGGTTCTGGACAGTAGGTGAGAGTCTAGAGTACATACACTATTGTCTTTTACCCTGTGTTTGATTTACCTTAGTTCCAGCCAGTTTGACTTTGTTATCCTCTCTAATTGAGGTCTGATCTCTTTTTTGATTACTTTTATTGTTATTGTATATAGCTCTGTTAACTTTCAGGGCTGTAGCACATTTCTGAATCTTATATGTCACAGGGTTACTCAAAGTTCCTGGGAAATACCAGCTGATACAGATATAGCTCAGTGTCTCAGAATCTAGGAAGACACCTAAAACTTCAGACTGTGACTGCTATAAGGACTTACAATCTAAGCTCCGATTATCTTATAAGTATTTTCTGACAGAGACCTTAGCATATTCGTTCTTTTGTTTCTGGCTTATTTTGCACAACACATTGTCCCCAGGGTTTTTTCAGTTCATTGTGTGCCTCTTGATATCTTTCTGCTTTGTAACTGTACCATACTGCATCATATAAATGTATCACTGTTTGCCATTCTGATTTTTCGGCTCCCTCCATTTATTGGGTATTATGGATAAAGTCCAAAATAAACAAATCGTGTCTTATAGTATCCTCACTTGTTGTACAATCAGCAGCACTCCCAATTTTAGACAATTTTCATTGGTCCACAGCAACAAAGAACCAACAAACAGTGTCACCAAATATCAGATCAAAACTGCTCCTTATCCTGACATGGCAAGGGAACCCACTGACCTCTCCTCCTACGTGGGACATAACTCCCAGGGGTGTGAATCTCTTTGGCAACATGGGACAGAAATCCCAGGATGAGCTAGGACCTGGCATCAAGGGATAGAGAAAACCTTCCTGATCAAAAAGGGGGGAAGAGAGAAATGAGAAAAAATAAAGTGTCAGTGGCAGAGAGATTTCAAACTGAGTTGAGAGGTTATCCTGGAGGTTCTTCTTACACATTATATAGATATCCCTTTTCAGTTTGTGGTGTATTTGAGTGGCTAAAAGGAAGTACCTGGAACTGTAGAGCTGTGCTCCAGTAGCTTTGTTTCTTGAAGAAGTTTGTATGAAGATATAACGTTTATCTTGTGACTGTGTGATTGTGGAAACCTTGTGTCTGACGTTCCCTTTATCTAGGATATGGATAGATGAGTAAAAATTATGGATAAAAAAATAAGCAAATAGTAGAGGAAACAAAGGTTAAAACATATTGGGTAGGTGGAAATCCTAGTGGTTAATGAGGGGGAGGGGTAAGGAGTATTTTATGTATGAGTTTTTTCCTTTATGTTTTTACTTCTTTTTCTGGAGTGATGCAAATGTTCTAAAAAATGATCATGGTGATGAATATACAACTATGTGATGATGTTATGAGCCATTGATTGTACACCATGTATGAAATGTTTATTTGTATGTTAAGAATGTTTGTGTTTGTTTCACTTATCGTTCCCCACCAATTGGTAGTGCTGTGGTACTGTTGATGTCTTCCTGTTAATTATTGGCCATACCATGCAATTTTAGTATTTCCTCTGTACCCCTCTACTATTGACTCTTTGTCCAATATCAAACCTTTGAAATAGTTCATGCAAGAACTTATTTATAATTGTAGATTTAATCATTGGGATACATGGCACTATACATCCCCTTTCAATCATATTCACCATCAATATGGCAATGTTACTTATAACCGCACTAATTAATTGCCATAATTTCTATCTATTCCCTTGCGTTTAAGTTTAGCCTCATTGGGTAGACTTTCCTCCATCACTACCTTCTCTGTACCTCTTGGTCTGTTATATTCAGAGGTAATCTTAGTTACCTCTGAGATTACTTTTACCTGAGTCATAATAGCAAAATCATACAGTGTCCTTTTCTGTCTGACTTATTTCACTCAGCATTATGTCCTCAAGGTTCATGCACATTGTCATATGCTTCAAGATCTCATTTCGTCTTACTACTTCAAAATATTCCATTGCTTGTATATATCACATTATCCACTCATCTTCTGATGGGCACTTGGATTGTTTCCATATTTTGGCAATTGTGAATAGTGCTGCTATGAACATCAGTGTGAAAATGTCTGTTGGTGTCACTGCTTTCAGCTCTTCTGGGTGTATACTGAGTACTGATATTGTTGGGTCATAGGGCAACTCAATATTTAGTTTTCTGAGGAAAATTTTCTACTGTGGCTGCACCATTAGACATTCCTGCCAACAGTGAATAAGTGTTCCAATTTCTCCACATCCTCTCCAACATTTGTAGTTTTGTTTGTTTAATAGCAGCCATTCTTGGGGTTTTGAAGTGATCTCTCATTGTTGTCTTGATTTGCATTTTCCTTTATAGCTAATGAAAACGAGCATCTCTTCATGTGCTTTTTAGCCATTTGTATTTACTCTTTGGGAAAGTGTCTTTTCATATCCTCTGCTCATTTTATAATTGGTTTATTTCTTTGTTGCTGAGCCTTATAATTTATTTATGTACACAGGGTATCAAGCCTTTATCCTATATGTGGTTTCCAAATATTTTCTACTATTGGATTGGCTGCCTCTTCAACTTTTTGATGAAGTCCTTTGAGGTACAGAAGCTCTTGATCATATGGAGTTTCCATTTACCTATTTTTTCTTTTGCTGCTTTGCTTTAGGTGTAACATTTAAGAAGCTACCTTCTGTTACTAGATCTTGAAGATGTTTACCTGCATTTCTTCTGGTTTTATGGTACTGACTCTTACATTTAGGTCTTTAATTCATTTTGAATTAATTTTGATATAGGATATAAGATAGTGGTCTCTTCTAGTTTGCTATCTGCTGGAATGCAACACACCAGAGACAGATTGGCTTTTAATAAAAGGGGATTTATTACATTAGTTCTTCAGAGGAAAGGCAGCTAACTTTCATCTGAGGTTCTTTCTTACATAGGAAGGCTCTGGGTGATCTCTGCTGGCCTTCTTTCCAGGCCTCTGGGTTCCAACAACTTTTCCGCGGTAATTTCTTTCTGCATCTCCAAAGACCTGGGCTGAGCTGCGAGTGGTGAGATGAGGTATGCTGAGCTGCTTGGGCTGTGCTACATTGAGTTCTCTCATTTAAGCAACAGCCAACTAAATAAAACATCATTCATTGCAGCAGGCATGCCTCCTAGCCAACTGCAGATGTAATCAGCAACAGATGAGGTTCACATTCCATCGGCTCATGTCCACAGCAATATAACCAGGCACCTTCACCTGGCCAAGTTGACAACTGAATCTTACTGACTCTAACTGTCCTCTTGCATTCTTTTGGCTATTGATATCTAGTTCTCCCATGCTCATTTATTGAAAAGACTATTCTGTCCCAGTTCAGTGGATTTGGTGGCCTTCTGGAAGTTCAACTGTCCATAGATTTGGGGGTCTATCTCTGTACTCTCAATTCAATTCCATTGGTCGATACTTCTATCTTTGTGGCAGTACCGTTCTGCTTTATAGTTCGTAAGTATTAATCCTCCCACTTAGCTCTTCTCTTTGAGGATATCTTTAGTTATTCACAGTTTCTTTCCCTTCCAAGTAAATTTGATAACTGGTTTTCCAAGTCTTCAAAGTAGGTTTTGGGATTTTAATTAGCATTGCATTGAATCTGTAGATCAATTCAGGTAGAATTACATCTTAATGAAATTCAATCTTCCTAGCCACAAGCACGGAATGTCTTTCCATCTATTTACATTAAAAAAAAAATTTCTTGTAGCAATGTTTTATAGTTTTCTATGTACAAGTTCTGAACATCCCTGTTTAGGCTTATATGTAGATACCTGATTCTTTTGGACACATTTTGAATAGAATTTTTTCCTTAATTGTCTCCTCAGATAGGTCATTACTTATATATAGAAATGTTACTGATTTTTGTATATTAATTTTGTATCCTGCCACTTTGCTGAATTTGTTTATTAGATCAAGTAGCTTTCTTGTAGATTTCACAGGGCTTTCTACATATCGGAACATGTCATCTGAAAATAATGAAAGCTTTACTTCATCCTTTCCTGTTTGGGTTCTTTTTATTTCTTTCTCCTGTCTAATCCATCCAGGTAGGACTTCTAGTACAATGTTGGATAATAGTAATGACATTGGGCATCCTTGTCCTATTCCCAATCCCACCATTAAGTGTGATGCTGCCTACTGATTTTTCATATATGCCATTTCTGTATTGAGGAAGTTTCTTTGGCTTTCTATCTTTTGAAGTGTATTTATCAGGAAAGGATGCTGACTTTTGTAAAATGCTTTTTCAGCATCCATCTATATGATCATGTGATTTTTCCTGTTCAATTTGTTAATGTGCTATATTACTTTGATTTTTTTTTTTTTTGTATTGAACCACACTTGCATTCCTGGTATAAACCCTACTTGGTTGTGATATATAATTCTTTTAATGTGTCATTGGATTTGATTTGCTGGTATTTTGTTGAGAACTTTTGCATCTATGTTCTTTAGCGTGATTGGTCTGTAGCTTTCCTTTTAGCATCTTTATTCAGTTTTGATATTAGACTGATGTTAGCTTCATAAAATGAGTTAGGTAGTTTTGTTTTTTTCTCAGTGTTTTTTGGGAAGAGTTTGAGCAGGATTGGAATTAGTCCTTTTTGGAATGTTTGATAAAATTCCCCTGTGAAAACATCTGTCCTGGGTTTTTCTTTGCTGGAAGATTTTTGATGACTGATTGAATCTCTTTACTTGTGATTGGTTTGCTGAGATCTTCTATTTCTTCTTAAGGCAGTATAGGTAGTTTGTGTGTTTCCAGGAATTTGTTGATTTCATCTAAGTTTTCTAGTTTGTTGGCATATAGTTATTCATAATATTCTCTTATGAATTTTTTTCATTTCTTCAGGATCCATGGTAATGACTTCTCCCCCATCATTTCTGATTTTTGCATCCCCTCTGTTTTTTTTCTTCGTCAGTCTAGCTAGATGTCCATCAATTTTATTGATTTTCCCAAAGTACCAACTTTTGTTTTTTTTTCTCCAGTTTATGTATTTCTGCTTTCATCTTTGTTATTTATCTTCTTTTATTTGCTTTGGGGTTAGTTTGCTGTTCTTTCTTTAATTTCTCCAGGTGAGCACTTAAGTCCTCAATTTTTGCTTTCTTCCTTTTTAATATAAGCATTTAGGACAATACATTTCTCTCTCAGCTTTGCCTTTGCTGCATCCCATAAGTTCTGATATGTTGTATTTTCATTATGATTCATCTCTATGTATTTATTAATTTCTCAATTTCTACTTTGACCCACTGATTATTTCTGAGTATGTTGTTTAATCTCATACATTTGTGAAAGCTGTGGTTCTTTGGTGATTATTAATTTCCAGCATCATTCCATGTGGTCAGTGAAAGTGCTTTGGATAATTTCAACCTTATTAAATTAAAAACTAATCTTATTAAATTTTTAAAGACTTATTTTGTATTCTAGCATATGACATCTCATGGAGAATGTTCCATGTGCACTAGAGAAGAATGTATACCCTAGTATTTTGGGATGTAATGATCCATATATGTCTGTTGGCTCTAATTCACTCATCACATTGTTTAGGTTCTTTGTTTCCTTGCTGATCCTGTTTGGTTGTTCTATCTATAGTGGAGAGTGGTGTATTGAAGTGCTGCACTATAAGTGTTGAAATGTCTGTAGCTCCCTTCAATTTTGCTGTTGTTTGCCTCATATACTTTGGAGCTCCTTGATTGGGAGCATCAACATTCATGATTGTTATTTCCTTTTGGTGAATTGTCCCTTTCATTAATATGTGTCTGTGTCTCTTATGATGCCTTTGTATTTTCTATTTTTTATTGTATGCTGTATGGCAGGGTCACATTTCATTATTTTTTCCATGTGGGTATCCCATTATTGCAGCACCATTTGTTGAATTATTTTTTTAATTGTTTGTTTTGTTTTGTTTGTTTTTGCTTATTTGTTTGTTTTTTTGGGAAGTGCATGAGCTAGGAATTGAACCTGGGTCTCCCGCATGGTAGGTGAGAATTCTACCTCTGAACTACCCTTGCACCCTGTGCTGGTTTGAAAGGATGTATGAATATTAGAAAAGCCATGTTTTAATCAAAATTCAATTTCATAAAGGCAGAATAATCCCTATTCAATATTGTATGTTTGAAACTGTAATCAGATCATCTCCCTGGAGATGTGATATAATCAAGAGTGGTTGTTAAGCTGGATTAGGTGACAACATGTCTCCACCCATTTGGGTGGGTCTTGATAAGTTTCTGGAGTCCTATGAAAGGGAAAACATTTTGGAGAATGAGAGATTTGGAGAGAGCAGAGAATGCTGCAGCATCATGAAGCAGAGAGTCCATGAGCCAGTGACCTTTGGAGATGAAGAAGGAAAATGCCTCCCGAGGAGTTTCATGAAACCGGAAGCCAGGAGAGAAAGCTAGCAGATGATGCTACGCTTGCCATGTGCCCTTCCATCTGGGAGAGAAACCATGACTGTGTTCACAGTGTGCCCTTCCACTTGAGAGAGAAACCCTGAACTTCCTTGGCCTTGTTGAACCAAGGTATCTTTCCCTGGATGCCTTAGATTGGACATTTCTGTAGACTTGTTTTAATTGGGACATTTTCTTGGCCTTAGAACTGTAAACTTGCAACTTATTAAATTCCCCTTTTAAAAAGCCATTCCTTTCCTGGTTTATTGCATTCTTGCAGCTAGCAAACTAGAACACACCCCCTGTCTTTACATTTAAAGTCTATCTTATCTGATATTAGTATAGCTACTTCTGCTTTCTTTTGGTTACAGCTTGTGCAGAACATCTTTGTCCATCCTTTTACAGTCAATCTATTTGTGTCCTTGGGTCTAAGATGCATCTCTTGTAAACAACATATAGATAGTTTTAAATATATATATATTTAAACTTTTTAATATATAGTATAACATATATACAAAGTAAAGACATAAAAAAGCATTAGTTTTCAAAGCACTCTTCAAAAAGTAGTTACAGGAGAGATCCCAGAGTGTGTCTTGGGCTACCATATCATCCTCTCAGATTTTTCCTTCTTGCTGCTCCAGAATATAGGAGGGTAGAAGGCTTAAATATTTTTTTATCAACGCAATTGACTTTTTTCTTTCTTTTTTGTGAAAAATAACATATATACAAAAAAAGCAATATATTTTAAAGCACAGCACCACAATTAGTTGTAGGACATATTTCTGAGATTGATATGGATACCATTCCACAATTTTAGGTGTTTACTTCTAGCTGCTCTAAAATACTAGAGACTAGAAGAAATATCAATTTAATGAATCAGCAATCATATTCATTTGTTAAATCCTATCTTCTCTTTATAACTCCGCCATCACCTTTGATCTTTCTCTCCCTCTCTTTAGGGGTGTTTGGGCTATGGCCATTCTAACTTTTTCATGTTAGAAGTGTCTGTCACTAATATGGGGTAGGGAGATGGTACTATCTGCTGTTTTCGAGAGGCTGGGCTAGCTTTCAGGACTTATCTGGATCAGGGAGGTTGTAGGTCAACTGAAGGCTGCAAGTTTCTGGAAAGGTACACTAGTGAATGGAACCTTTGTGGAATCTTATATCTTGCCATAGGTGTTTTGGCAAGGTTATAATAGGTAGTAATGTCTAACTGAAGTGTCCATAAGAGCAATCCTCCAGAGTAGCCTCTCGACTCTTTTTTGAACTCTTTCTGCCACTGATCCTTTATTAGTTATACTTCTTTTCCTCCTTTTGGTCAGGATGGACTTTTTGATCTTATGCTACGAGGGCTGGATTCATCCCTGGGAGTCATCTCCCATGTTGCCAAGGAGACTTTCACCCCTGGATGTCATGTCCCACATAGGGGGGTGGGCGATGATTTCATTTGCAGAGTTGGGCTTAGAGAGAGAGTGAGGCCACATCTGAGCAACAAAAGAGGTCCTCCAGAAGTAACTCTTAGGCATATAGGTAGGTTAAGTTTCTTCACTACTTACATAAGTTTCATAAGAGTAAGCCTCAAGATCAAGGCCATGGCCTATTGATTTGGGTGTCCCTATAGTTTGACACAGTGTCAGGGGATTTCCTGATGGTAAAGTTTTTTTTTTTTTTTTTTTTTTTTAAAGACAGAGAGAAGGAAGGAAGGATGGAAGGAAGGAAGGGAGGAAGAAAGGGAGACATCTTTAAACATTTTCTTGTTTTTATTATATTTTGTTTGTTTGTTTGTTTCTTACATGGGCTGGGGCCGGGAATCGAACCGGGGTCCTCCGGCATAGCAGGCAAGCACTCTTGCCCGCTGAGCCACCGCGGCCCGCCCATGATGGTAAAGTTTAATAGTTCCATATTTTTCTCCCATCCCTCAAGGGACTTCACCAATACTTTTTGATTATCTGCTTACTATATTGTAGAATATATCCAGGCATTACATTAAGCTATACAGGATTTTTTGACTTTTATTTTTTTTTATTAATCAAAAAAAAGAAAAGAAATTAACACAACATTTAGAAATCATTCCATTCTACACGTGCACTCAGTAATTCTTAGTATCATCACATAGATGTATGATCATCATTTCTTAGTACATTTGCATCGATTTAGGAAAAGAACTAGCAAAACAGCAGAAAAAGATATAGAATGTTAATATAGAGAAGAGAATTAAAATAATAATACTAATAAAAATATATATATATAAAAAAAGGAAAAAGAAAAAAACAAAAACAAAAGATACAAACAAACAAACAAACAAAAAACTATATTTCAGGTGCAGCTTCATTCAGTGTTCCAACATAGTTACATTACACTTAGGTATTATTGTGCTGTCCATTTTTGAGTTTTTGTATCTAGTCCTGTTGCACAGTCTGTATCCCTTCAGCTCCAATTACCCATTATCTTACCCTGTTTCTAACTCCTGCTGTTCTCTGTTACCAATGATATATTCCAAGCTGATTCTCGAATGTTGGTTCACATCAGTGGGACCATACAGTATTTGTCCTTTAGTTTTTGGCTAGACTCACTCAGCATAATGTTCTCTAGGTCCATCCATGTTATTACATGCTTCATAAGTTTAGTCTGTCTTAAAGCTGCATAATATTCCATCGTAGGTATACGCCACAGTTTGTTTAGCCACTCGTCTGTTGATGGACATTTTGGCTGTTTCCATCTCTTTGCAATTGTAGATAATGCTGCTATAAACACTGGTGTGCAAATGTCCATCTGTGTCTTTGCCCTTAAGTCCTTTGAGTAGATACCTAGCAGTGGTATTGCTGGGTCGTAATCCATTCTGCCAGTCTATGTCTTTTGATTGGGAAATTCAGTCCATTAACTTTTAGTGTTATTACTGTTTGGATAATATTTTCCTCTACCATTTTGGCTTTTGTATTATATATATCATATCTGATTTTCCTTCTTTCTACACTTTACTCCATACCTCTCTCTTCTGTCTTTTCGTATCTGACTCTAGTGCTCCCTTTAGTATTTCTTGCAGAGCTGGTCTCTTGGTCACAAATTCTCTCAGTGACTTTTTGTCTATAAATGTTTTAATTTCTCCCTCATTTTTGAAGGACAATTTTTCTGGATATAGAAGTCTTGGTTGGCAGTTTTTCTCTTTTAGTAATTTAAATATATCATCCCACTGTCTTCTAGCTTCCATGGTTTCTGCTGAGAAATCTACACATAGTCTTATTGGGTTTCCCTTGTATGTGACAGATTGTTTTTCTCTTGCTGCTTTCAAGATCCTCTTTTTCTCTTTGACCTCTGACATTCTAACTAGTAAGTGTCTTAGAGAACGCCTATTTGGGTCTATTCTCTTTGGGGTGCGCTGCACTTCTTGGATCTGCAAATTTAGGTCTTTCATAAGAGTTGGGAAATTTTCAGTGATAATTTCTTCCATTAGTTTTTCTCCTCCTTTTCCCTTCTCTTCTCCTTCTGGGACACCCACAACACGTATATTTGTGCACTTCATATTGTCATTCAGTTCCCTGATCCCCTGCTCAAGTTTTTCCATTCTTTTCCCTATAGTTTCTGTTTCTTTTTGGAATTCAGATGTTCCATCCTCCAGTTCACTAATTGTAGCTTCTGCCTCTTTAGATCTACCATTGTAGGTATCCATTGTTTTTTCCATTTTTTCTTCTTTGTCCTTCACTCCCATAAGTTCTGTGATTTGTTTTTTCAGATTTTCTATTTCTTCTTTTTGTTCAGCCCATGTCTTCTTCATGTCCTCCCTCAATTTATTGATTTGGTTTTTGAGGAGTTTTTCCATTTCTGTTCGTATATTCAGCATTAGTTGTCTCAGCTCCTGTATCTCATTTGAACTATTGGTTTGTTTCTTTGACTGGGCCATATCTTCAATTTTCCGAGCGTCATCCATTATTTTCTGCTGGTGTCTGGGCATTTGATCAGATTTCCCTGGGTGTGGGACCCGGCTGGTTGAAAGGTTTTTCTGTGAAATCTCTGGGCTCTGTTTTTCTTTTCCCGCCCAGTAGGTGGCACTCGTGGTGCTCGTCTGTCTGCGGGGCCCACCAGTAAAAGATGCTGTGGCTCCTTTAATTTGCCAATCCGAATCTCGCAGTCGGCCCGGAAACCGTGCGTGGAGTGGGGGGTCACCGGCCGCCAAGGCTTGGGGGAGTGCCGGTCCAAATTGCCCAGCTGGCCCGAGAGGCCAAGCGTGGCGGGAGGGCCCCGCTATCCAACGTTCCCAGTCAGACCGGGGAGCCACGTGCTTGGAGGGGACCCCAGTCGCCAGCCGCCCCGGCTGGGAAAACGCGCGCCCCTTGGGTATCTCACCGCAGCGGATTCTCCCTGCCCGTTCAGCTGTTCCAGAATGGGGTACGCTGTCTTTTTGATCTCTGTCGTGGCTCCGGGAGCTGTTTCGTATTGTTTCTGTTTCTTTAGTTGCTTTTCTGGAGGAGGAACTAAGACCCACGCATCTTACTAAGCCGCCATCTTCTCCCGAAGTCCAGCTATACAGGATTTAAGGACCTTTTTCTTATTCTGGGCTCCCTGTGTTTCAGTTGTTCAAATGAGCTATATGGTTAGGTTCAGTTGATTATGTGCTACAGAAAATTTCAGTTGCAGACCAAATAAACCTTTCTTCCTTTGGTCTCAAAGAGTATGTGTGGTTCTAAAATATTGACATTGTCTTCCTTACCCCTGTGTTATGAGTTACTTTAACCCCAAGCTGATTGGTTTCATTCTTATCTCTAAATATCAGGTTATATATCTAAAACAACCTCTTGAAGTCCAGAAATAATAATTACTACTCCAGACTAAATGTGTCTTCTATAAAAGCTCACAATATTGGCCACCATTTTCTTGTAATTGTTTTCTAAAAGAGACCATACCATTGTTGTTCTTTTGATTCTGGCTTATTTTGCCTTGCCAAATGTTCCACAGGTTCATTCACATCATTGTTTGCCTCACAGCTTTGTTCCTTTTTTGTAGCAGCATAACATTCGTTCATAAGTATACAACATCATTCGCCGATGTAATTCTCAGACAGTGCATCCTTCAGCCACCTGCATTCATCAAGGATCATGTATAGTGCCCAAAGTCCACAGTCCATCAACATTCTCAATTTTAGATAATTTCATTGTTCCCAAGAGAAAGAAAACCAATAAACACACCCTCGCCAAATAGGAAATTTAAGCCTCCTCTTAACTCTTGTCCTTCCCCCCATTATTTACCTCCACTGTTGCTATGGTAGTGCTGATATTTTCCTTTTAAACAACCCATAGCATGCAATGGCAGTTTTCCCCCTGTACCCTGGACTTAAGCACTCTTTGTATATGAATCATACTTTGAAGTAGTCCTTATAAGAACTAATTTATATTTCTAGTGTTAATCATTGGGACACGTAGGTCTATATAGCCCCTTTCAATCTTGTTCATCTTCAATATGGTAATATTACTTATAGACCCACTTGAGAACTGCCTTCATTTCTATCTATTCCCTTATGTTGGAGTTCAACCTCATTAGCTAACCGTTCAGCCATCTCTAGCATCTATGTATCTCTAACTATCCTATATTCTGTATTATAAGCCTCTGATTTTACCTTTTCCATGGTCATAAAAGGGGAATCATACCATATGTATCCTTTTGTGTCTGGTTTATTTCACTCAGCATTATATCCTCAAGGCTCATCCTTGAGCCTTGTCATGTGCTTCAGGACATCATTTCGTCTTACTGCTGCATAACATTCCATCATATGTATATACCACATTTTGTTGATCCGTTCATCTGTTGATGGGCATTTGGTTTGTTTCCATCTTTTGGTGATTGTGAATAATGCTACTATGAACATTAATGTGCAAATGTCTGTTTGTGTCATTGCTTTCAGCTCTTCTGGGAATTACCAAATAGTACTATTGCTGGGTCATAGGACAACTCAATATTTAGTTTCCTAAGGAACTGCCAAATTGTCTTCCATAGTGGCTGCACCATTATGCATTCCCACCAGCAGTTCATAAGTGTCCTAATTTCTCCATATCCTCTCCAACATTTATAGTTTCCTGTCTAATAACAGCATTCTTATGGGTGTAAGGTGATATCTCATTGTAGTCTTGATCTGCATTTTCCTTATAGCCAATGAAAATGAACATCATTTCATGTGCTTTTTAGCCATTTGTATTTGCTCTGCAGGAAAGTGTCTATTCATAGCCTCTGCCCATTTTATAATTGGTTTGTCCTTTTGGTGTTGAGCTATAAAATATAGATAGATTTTTTTTTTCATCCATTCTGCCAATCTGTATCTTAATTCATGGGTTCAGCCATTAATATTCAAAAGTATTGCTGTAAAAGCAGGACTTGACTCTACCATCTTATCCTTTAGTTTTTATTTGTCACATCTGTATATTCTTTTCCCTCTCTCTTTTTGTCCTTTATGTTGTCCTTACTGGTACTCTTCAGTTCTTTGCCCTCCTCCAGACCTCCTTTTCCCGTCTTTTTTTTTTTTTTTTAGGTGGGAGGACTCCCTTTAGTATTTCTTGTGGTGCAAGTGTCTTGTTGACTAATTCTTTCATTATTGGTTTGTATTTGAAGATGTTAATCTCTCCCTCAATTTTGAAGGACAACTTGCCTGGATAAAGAATTCTTAGCTTTAAGTCTCTCTCATTCAGGATCTTAAATATATCATGCCACTGCCTTCTTGCCTCCATAGTGCCTGTTGAGTAGGCTGAACACTGTCTTATGTGTTTTCCCTTGTATTTAGTAGCTCACTTTTCTTATGCTGCTTTCAGGACTTTCTGCTTTTCTTCAACTTTTGAAAGTTTTATTAGTATCTGTCTTGGAGTAGGCCTATTTGGATTATTCTATTTGGGGTTCCTTGGGCCTCTTTGATTTGTATATTTTTGTCTTTTATATGGGTTTGGAAGTTTTCCCTGATTATAACTACAACTAATCTTTCCAGCCCTTTACTCTTCTCTTCTCTTTCTGAGACACCAGTGTTTCTTATATTTGTGCACCTTTTGTTATCTGTCATCTACCTATGATCCTTTTCCATTTTCCCCATCTTTCTTACCATTTGTTCTTAAGTGCACTCTAGTTCAAGTGTTCTGTCTCTTAGCTCACTTATTCTTCCTTTTGCTTCTTTGAATCTGCTATTATGTGTGTCTAGTATATTTAGAATTTGGTCTACTATTATTTCTGTGAGACTTGCCCTCTTTCTATTTAATCTGTCAAATTCTTCTTTATTCTTGTTGTGTCTTCCTGATATCCTTTATTTCTTTATAAATATCCTCGAGTAGTTGTTCCATATTCTGGGTCTTGTCTGGTATTTTGATTTGGTTATTTTGTTGGGCCATTTCTGCTTGAATTGTCACATGCTTTGTAATATTCTGTTGTGTTTCAGGGCATTTGATTGTCTTAATAAGGTTATTTTGCAGGTTGTTTTCCTTCATTTGTGCTAAATTTTGTATTTATTTGGTTTTGCATTGAAGGTTCCCTTTTACACTTGGTTTGTCAGTAATTCCCTGCCAAACCAAGGCCTGGATCTCATTTAGGGGATGCAATTCTAGTTGATGATCTATTGAAAGCTAGGCAAAGGCGCACAGGTAGTTCAGTGGCAGAATGCCCGCTTGCCATGTGGGAGGCCTGGGCTTGATTCCTGGCAGTGCACTCCCTCTCTCCCACTCCCCCCAAAATAAAATGAAGCACAAAAAATATGAACTCCCCCCCAACTGTAGTAGGCCCCAAAGTTAGAAGGAGACACCCCAAGGTATATTGGGAATGAACTTAGACTTGTGCCCACTGAAGGGAGAGAAAATTAAAAAAAAAAAATCAATAAATATAAATATATATATAAATAAATATAAAAAATAATTATACTACAGATGATGGTGGCTCAGTGGCAGAGGTCTCACTGCCATAATGAGGAGACCTGGTTTAATTCTCAGTGCCTGCCCATGTAAAAATAAAATAAAATAAAATAATTATACTACAAATAAAAATATATAGAAAAAATACGTATTTTTAAAAAAACAGTCAAAATCTAAGCAGATAGAGAGTTTGCCAGATTGCATTTACTGCTTCCTCCCAGCAGGTGGCACCTCCTCCCCTCAGACCCACCTCTCCCTGACTGCAGTGGCCAACTGGGAAGATGGTGTGTGCTGGGGCTGCTGCTACCCAAGTGTGACAGTGGGATGGGGGAGCCAATTGCAGTGCCTGGTTGAGCGCCAGATGTGATTGGTACTTGCAGTGCCTATTGAGATGACCCCCAGTGCCTGGGGGCATGGCTTTGCAGTGAATGGCCAGGCATGCCCCAAGCTCCCTGTGGGCACTGCTCCCTGTGGAGCTGCTTGAGAAGGCCTCCCAGACAGTAGCTGGGACATGTTGGAACAGAGGGTGGTCAGTTCCCTTGGATTCGCACTTTCCCATGCACCCCTTCCTGCCCCTGGTGGGGGTCCCAGCCAGTCAGACCCACCCTGCTCTCCTTGTCCCGATCCTCCCACCTCTCTTTTCCCAAGAAACGGTGAAGACCCTTTAAATCACTCAGTCCTGGTCATTCTCAATCTGTGTCCTCTCTTGTCTCATGGTGCAGGGGTGAATTCAGTCCATCCCACTCCACCATCTTCCCAGAAATCCTTGAAGATGTGTCTATTTTGTAAACTGTGTTTCCCTAGGAAATTATTCATTTCCTCTTGGATTTCTGTTGGCTGTCCCACAGATTCAGAATGGACCTGCATCTCAAAATTTGTTTTGGATGTTGAGATGTTGAGGTTGATAAAGCCACACACACAGCAAGAGGGAATAAAAGGGTTTATTACTCACTAAACAAGGTCTTCTAGAGAGAAGCTCTCTAGGGCTGTCTTGTCTCAAAAAAAAAAAAAAAAGGTTTAGGGAGCAGGGAAAGGAGACTGGCCTGGGAGAATGGTTAGAAGGTAAGGCTGTGGTGAGGATTCCTGTGTACGGGCAAGGGCTTGGGTGGTTGAACCTTTTGTGGGTGCCAGAGGATGGAGGCCCTGGCCTTTCTTATTAACCTGTTCAGATGTGGGGCAGATGTGGGGCAGGAGGGAGAAGAGGGAAGAGTGAGGCTTAAAAGCTGTCAGCAGCCAAACATCAAAAACTAGAGTCATATTTTTATCATATTTTCAAATTTATTTGGATGGAAGTTGCAAAGTAGTTTTATGATTTTTAAAATTTCTTTTGTTTAATATTTTTCCTTGTCATTTCTCATTTTGTATGGTTCTGCTCTACCCCTCATTTTCTTAATTCATTAGCTAGTGCTTTGTCTAGTTTTTTAATTAAAAAATTAATTTATTAATTAGGGCTATTCTTTTCTATTCTCCACCTCATTAATTTCTGCTTTTATCTTTGTTATTTCTTTCCTTGTGTTTTCTT
This sequence comes from Tamandua tetradactyla, assembly GCF_023851605.1. Lineage (NCBI taxonomy): Eukaryota > Metazoa > Chordata > Mammalia > Pilosa > Myrmecophagidae > Tamandua > Tamandua tetradactyla. Next base: position 63,630,346 of record NC_135340.1, read on the forward strand.
TTTGTTTACTTTGTTGCTTTTTTCTAGCTTTTTGAGTTGGCATTGACTTCATTTATTATCATTCTTTCATTTTTATTAATAAAAGTATTTTCCTCACTGCTTTTAAATGTATCCCATACATTTTGATATGTAACATTTTAATATAACTATCTTTTAGAAATTCTATACTTTCATTTTATCTCTTCTTTCACCCAAGAGTTGTTTAATAAGCACTTATAAAACTTGCCAGTGGGAGGACTGTTTTAGAATTTGATCTTGTTAATAATTTCTAGTTTTATTGCATTGCATTCGAAGTATTGTTTGTAGTATTTGTAAGCTATGAAATTTATTTGTTTTATTTTTTACCTAATATATGATCAATATTTATGAATGTCCCATGTGTATTTGAAAAGAAGGTATACTCCTTATTATCAGGGTATAGATTTGATATATGAATACCTACATATGTTTTTTATTTTGTTGTTTGAGTCTCCCTATCCTTATCCTCCAGTATTAGATCCAATCCGTATCATATATTACATTTAATTGTCATTATCTCTTTAGTTTCTCTCTCTCTCTTTTTAAATTGTGGCAACATATGTACAACATAAGAATTTCCATCTCAACCACTCCCAAGCGTACAGTTTAGTGGCAGTAATTACATTCACAATGTTATGCCACCTTTACCACCATTCATTACCAAAACTTTTCCATCTCCCCAAACAGAAACCTTTGCGTCCATTAGACATTAACTCCTCATTTCCTCTCCCAACCTCCTGTTTCTGGTAACATGTACTCTACTTTTTGTCTCTATAAATGTACATAATATAGTTATTTCATGTAAGTGATCATGCCATATTTGTCCATTTGTGTCTGGCTTATTTCACTAAATATGATGCCTTCTAGATTCACCCATGTTGCAGCCTGTATCAGAACTTTGTTCCTTTTTATGGTGTAATGATATTCAATTGTATGTATGCATTATGTTTTATTTATCCACTCATCTGTTGATGGATATGTGGGTTGCTTCTATCTTTTGACTTGTGAATGCTGCTGCTATGAACATTGGTGTATAAATATCTTTTTGAGTCCCTGCTTTCAGTTCTTTTGGGTATATACCTAGAAACGGGAATTTTGGATCATATATAGTTCAATGTTTCACCAAAATGTTTTCTCCACTTTACATTCTTACCAACAAAAGAATGTACCGTTTCCATTTCTCCATATCCCTGCTAACATTTGTTATTTTCCATTTTTAAAATTAATAGTCATTGTAGTGGGTATGAAGTGATATCTCATTGTGGTTTTAATTTGCATTTCATTAATAGTTAATGATATTGAACATCTTTTCATGTCCTTTTTTTGCCATTTGTAAATCTTCATTGGAGAAATATCTATGCAACTTCTTTGCTCATTTTTCAATTGGGCTGTTTCTCTTTTTGTGGTTGAATTGTTGGAGTTCTTGATATGTTCTGGATATTAGCCTTTATTAGATGCATGGTTTCCAAATATTTTCTCCCATTCTGTAAGTTATCTTTACTTTCATGATAGTGTCCTTTGATGCACAAAAGTTTTTCATTTTTCTTAAGTCTCACTTATTTATTTTTTCTTTTGTCCCTTGTGCTTTTGCTGTAAAGTCAGTAGTAATGTCCCTACCTTCTTTGCTAATTTTGTTCATTGGTTCTCTTTTTTTGTTGTCAGTCTAGCTAAAGATTTGTGAATTTTATTGATTTTTTAAAAAAACCTATTTGTGATTTCATTGATTCTATTGCTTTTCTCTTCTCTACTTCATTTTCTACATTCTAATCTTTATTATTTCTTTCCTTCTGTTCTTTTTAGGTACTCCTCCTTTTCTAGTTGCTCTGTGTGTTAGATTGGGTTACTGATTTGGGACCTTTTTTTTTTTTTGACTGTAAGCATTTACAGCCATAAACTTTGCTCTGAGCATTGTTTTTGTTGCATCCTGTAAATTTTGGTAGGTTGTATTTTCATTTCCACTCATCACTAATATTTTCTAATTTCTCTTGTGATTTCCTTCCTTAGTTGTTTGAGTAGTTGTTAATTTCCTATTATACTGTTATTGTCATAATTTTCATCTTTGTACATGTTCCCATTAATATAATTATTATTTAATGCATTTGTTTTTTAAATCATATAGAAAACAAGAAGAATTGACAAAGTGAAAATACAATAATATATTTTTATATTCACTCATATCATTACTATTCCTGGAATTCTTTATTTCTTTGTAGGGCTCTGAGTTACTGTCTATATCCTTTCATTTCAACCTGAAGGACTCCCGGGTCTGCTAGCTATGACCACCTCAGCTTTTGTTTATCTTGGATTGAATGTATAAAATTTATTATAAAACTTTTGGATGTGGAAGGGACCTGTGAAGAATATTTAGTTCAACTTCCCTAATTTTATTTAAGAGAGACCATGGTAAAATTAATTACCAAACTTGGCCAAATTAGAATTAGAACCATGGACCCCTGATATGCAATCTAGTTTAAATTTGACTATCCCATAACACTTTAATATAAAGATATTCTTATCTGAATATTGTTGGAAAATTATAAAAATTATACAGAAAGTTATATTCTTCATAATTGAAGGAGACAGCTTTGTCAGTTGGGTACATCACCCTTAACTTTTTGCTCTTCAATACACTCAGCCATATTCCTGTGTCATTTAGGAGGTTACAATATTATTTCTTTCTCGTGTTTCCAAGGAAGTATGTCAGTAGAAGATTGTTTTTATGTTTTAGGAAAAATTAATGACAATAGGAATATTAAATGTGTGTGTGTGTATAATGCATTTTCTGTTAAGTGATGTTCTTGAAATATTTGGTTCTTACTTTCAGATTGTTGAAGCTGAAGGAGATGTTTTATTCTAAGTTTGGATCCATTCCCAAGTTTTATGTTCGAGCACCAGGAAGAGTCAACATAATAGGTATTTCAAAAGTCCCTTCTTTTAATTTTCTCCTTCTCCTTTGGTAAAAATCCATATTCCTTTTTTTTTTGCATGGGCAGGTACTGGGAATCGAACCCGGGTCTCTGGCATGACAGGTGAGAACTCTGCCACTGAGCCACCGTTGCCTGCCCCCATATTCTTTTTAATATATTTCTTTGTTAATTTTTTCCAGAAGAAATATTATTCTAGAATATTTCACGTCTCCTAATAATGAGATGCACCTATCCATAAAGAACACATTTTACTTTCATCTTTCTCAATCCATATTATTAACACTTATTTTGTACATTCATTTTTAAAAAATGTATAACTTCATTGAAACCTGATTGTTAATATTAATTTATAGAAGATGAAAATAATTTTGTGTTGTACAGGTTAAATATTTTGACTGTGGTGAGTAATTTTGATGGTTTTAGATTTACTCATTGGGCTATAAGGATAACAGGGAAAACACATGATTCCTTACTTTTAAAAGTGTGGTTCAAATTTATCTTTTGTTTTGTTTTTTTGTAATTATCTTTGCTTTTTACCACCTTAAAATTCTGTCTTTGTTCATATATAATCACTGATAAAGTTGTAATTGGATTACATACAGTTTTTATTCTGTTTTTTTCATTTAATATATCATAAATATTTTTCCCAATTTTGTGCATAGGTTTATAATTATTATGTTAATAATTAGTAAAAGCATACTGATTTGATAATCTGTATTTTAACAATTCTCTCTTGTTGAACATAAAATTATTTCAAGTTCTTTATTCTTTAAGCCACTATTTTGATAAAAAAGGATATACTAGGTGAGAACAGCATTATTCATTTTATTATTTCTGGTGAGGTTTTTGTTTTGTTTTAAGATGGCAAGGAGAGGTAGATAGAATAGATGCATGAGTCTTGATAAATTTCTCATTTTTCACAAAAGGGTATTGACTTCACAAGTATTTATAATTTGATATGACATTGTTACTTGAGTTTTCATCAGAAATCTTGTTTGAGATAAATGTTATTCATGGTACATATAGAGCCTATTTTGATAGCTACTAAGTTTATCCTAGGTCAAGCTTGATTTCAGAAATATATATTTATAGTTCACACATAAAGAATTCTTTTCACTAAGTTGTACTTTGTTGTTATTTAGGTTTAACCATAAAAGACCCATTAATGAGGTTATTGTGGAGATATAATTGAGGACACTACTCATAATCTTATTTACTCTCCCTTCTTTGAAGATGCAGAATAGAATTATTTTACTTCTGCTAAGAATATGAATCATCTAAAGCGGCACTGTCTTAAATTAATTGAATTGAAATAAAATTTAAAAATTCAGTTTCTTAGCTTTACCAGTTTCATTTCAGTGTTCAGTAGCCATATGTGGCTAGTGGTTACTGTATTAGACAACACAAATATAAAACATTTCCATCATCCTACAACATTTTATTGGACATGCTGGCTGGTCTTAATGTTTGCTTTGGTTGCCAGGAGAATCAGGAAAATTAAGTTTGCCTTTGGTAGATCCTGGGGTCTCCCTCAGACAGCATTTCCTGCTGCTTCTCTGCCCCTCACTATCAATTTTGAAAAAGGAGTAATTGTTCATTCTCAGAAATGTGTCTTAGCCACACTGTAGCCATTTCAACAGAATCTGAGTACTCCTTCTTGAAAGTCTTGTTTCTTTGAAAATGTTTTCTACTTGCAAACTACTGTTCCATATGATAGTTTTTTTGAAGGAAGTTGAGGGAAAATGTCAACTTTGAAAACCACTTCTCAATCTGTCACTGTCTCTCCATAAAGAAAATATTTTAAAGGACACAATAATGTAGAAAAAAAAGACTGATTACCATGAATAATATGTCAAATAATATTTATTTAAACATATAATTATACAGCTGAATTATCTTCCATGTATTTTGTGTGTCTTAATTGATCAATGTCTGTAATAGGAACAATCAGATATAAAAATCTGTCCTGGGAAAATATGGGTAAACTTGCTTAGTCCATATTTCTTGAATTGTTATTTTGTATTTAAATTTTAAGGATAACAATCTTGAGTTTAAGTGGTAATCTGGAGAAAACTTTATGGTATAATTGGAAAAAAATCCTGTTGGTCATTCATAGAGGAATTAGAATGAAAAAGAGAAGAAAATGTTTGTATTCTTTATTTGTTAATTGTTTCTAAAACAGTGCAGATTAAATCATCTTGCTCTGCCTAGCACATCCTGAGAACTTAGTACCAATCTGATTTGCTAGGCATTTGTTCTGGGCTGGGAGGACACAAAAATAAATAAAGTCCTTGCCCTTAGCGAACTCATTGGCTAGAGAGTAGGACTCAGATAACAGTAATATAAGGGAGTGTGTACTAAGGGCTTCAATTGTTTATGTTTAAAAAGTGAATACAAAAAAGAAGCAGAGAAAGATATAACAATTTTCTTGATAGTCATGTAACTAGTGACATAACATAAATATTTGAAAATGATCATGACTGAATTAGAAAGTGGAAAAAAACTTGTGTGGAGATTTAAAGAAGTTCAAAAATTTATGGAAACTTAGTTAATATACTTTATGGCTAGCAGAAGTTACTGGCTGAGATGTCTGAGAAAAAAAGAAAACTGAATCATTGTATGCCAATAGTATTTTTATTTTGTTATAAACCAGTTTGTGGAAAAAAAATAGAATTATTAAGAGTTACATGAGGGCAACCCTTGATACTGTCTCAAATATTAGGGACTCCCAAGTCAATAGGCCAAGCCCTTGATCTTGAGCTTGCTCTTGTGAAGCTTATTTCTGCAGCAGAGAAGCTAAGCCTACTAATAGTTATGCCCAAGAATTACTTCCAGAAAACCTCTTTTGTGGCTCAGATGTGTCCTCTTTCTCTCTACGCCCAACTCTGCAAAAAAAATCATTACCCTTTACGTGGGACATGATATTCAGGGGTGAAAGTTTTCTTGGCGACATGGGACATAACTTCCAGGTATGACCCTAGCTCTGAAACTGTGGGATCAACAATGCCTTCCTGACTAAAAGGGTGAAAATATAACAAAATAAGATATCAGTGGCTAAGAAAGTTCAAATAGAGTTGAGAGGCTACCCTGGAGGCTACTCTTAACCCAAAGCATCAGCTGAATATGGCTAATTATCAGTTTGCCAAACCCCAACCAAAACCATTCCTGTTAATCCTAAAGAATACCCAGAGCTCCCTGTGAGATTCTAGAAAAGTTTCATGCGCTAAGATTACTTTCCAGAAACCTACAACCTCCAGATAAGTCCTGAAACCCAGAGCGGCCAGCCTCTCCAGAGCATCGACTAGTTCCATGCCCCTATTCCATACTGTTGACAGCCATTTCCAACATGAAAAGCCCCAAACCCCTAAAGATTATATTACAGCATTAGCTGATAGTGCTTTATATTCAAGTAATTTCTGCTAGATTACAAATTCTTAAAAAATAAGTTCCAAGCCTCTTTCCTTTGTTTTCTCCTGAATGCCTTATATACTTAGGTGGTCACTAAATATTTATTGTTGTTGACGTAAAGCTTTTTTTGTTTCATATGATAATAATGAAAATATATATATATATATATATTTTTCCAAGGAGAACATATAGACTTCTTCATCCACTGCTGACCATATAAATGACTCCGTCTCAGCCTTGTATCCTACCCTGGACTATGCACGGTCATATTACAGCATTAGCTGATAGTGCTTTATATTCAAGTAATTTCTGCCAGATTACAAATTCTTAAAAAATAAATTTCAAGCCTTTTTCCTTTGTTTTCCCCTGAATGCCTTATATACTTAGGTGGTCACTAAATATTCGTTGTTGCAGACAATGCATCCATGTTATTAAAACAAAGCATATAAGGCATTTACTATACATATTGGCAGTTGTACAAATTATATGGAGAGCACTCAGTTAATACAGAGAATATTGCTTTGTCTTATCACTGCTTTTTAAAAAGTTGATCCCCCTCCCCCACACACATTTCAAGTATTTGTTCTCTGTCTTGTTATCATATAGTTCAAAGGAAAGGAGGAGTTTTAACAAAGAAGATAGGATTTAACAAATGAGTATGACTGCTAAATCATTATATTGATATTTCTCTTAGTCTCCAGTGTCTTAGAGTGGCTAAAAGGAAAAACTAAAATTGTGGAACTGTAACCCATATGAAACTGTGAAGTCTGTTCTATAATTACTTATTACAATGTATTTTGAAGCTAATTGCTTTTCTGTATATATGCTGTATTTCACAATAAAAAAGTAAAAAAAAAAAAAAAAAAAAAAACCCAGCTTGTGGTCAAGTTTTTCCTGAATGTTGACTTAAAGCTTTTTTTGTTTCATATGATAATAATGAATATAATGAAAATATTCATTTTAAAAAAATATATATATAATAAATAAAAATAATATATATAATAAAAAAATATATATATATATATTTTTTTCCTAGGAGAACATATAGACTACTGTGGCTACTCTGTTCTCCCTATGGCTGTAGAACAAGATATGCTGATAGCTGTAGAACCTGTGAAAACACACACTATCCAGTTGGCCAATATAAACCCTGTGTACCCGTGAGTATTTGTGCTGTGTATTCAACAACTATTCAAATGAACTATTTGGTAGACGTCAGATTCATATATAATCATTTAATTCATTGAAATTTGTACCTGACTCACCATTTAATTTTTATTCATTTTGTTTACTTGTTCATTCACTGGAGAAACATTTAGTGAGGACTTGTCAAATACTAGACATTGTTTTAGGTACTAGGAGATACAAAGATGAAAGTAATTTTCACCTTGCCCACCAGGGATTTATCATCTACTGAGGTAACTTTCTCCAAGAAAGTGAAGTCTTGTGCCTTCCCTTTGTTACTAGGCCACCCTATAATCTTCTTGGTACAGTATTTTACCAAGCTGTGTTATCATTACCCATTGACTTGATCTGAATCCTCAGGTGGATTAGGAGGCTTGTGACTTCAGGTACTGTATCCTCACTTTAATGTGCTAGCATCAGTGTTGAACATAGAGTCTGGTGCTTAATAGATGTGAGTTTCAGATATGAGTGCTTTGTCATCTTACGTAAGGAATTTTTTAAAATTTTTAGTGTGCTAAGATTGAAAAAAAATCATTAATGGCTGTTGAATTTTATTAAATGTCTTTTGACCCCTTCTTGATTGTAAGCAATGTATTTTAATTTCTATTGGTGATGGTAGAGCTTGTGACAGTAAAGACTGTGTGTGTCCTTGAGAACTTATTAAGTTTCCCTAAGCCTTCAGGGAAACCTTTGCCTCTTCATCCACTGCTGACCATATAAATGACTCCGTCTCAGCCTTGTATCCTACCCTGGACTATGCACGGTCATATTACAGCATTAGCTGATAGTGCTTTATATTCAAGTAATTTCTGCCAGATTACAAATTCTTAAAATATAAGTTCCAAGCCTTTTTCCTTTGTTTTCTCCTGAATGCCTTATATACTTAGGTGGTCACTAAATATTTGTTGTTGCAGACAATGCATCCATGTTATTAAAACAAAGCATATAAGGCATTTACTATACATATTGGCAGTTGTACAAATTATATGGAGAGCACTCAGTTAATATAGAGAATATTGCTTTGTCCTATCACTGCTTTTTAAAAAGTTGATTCCCCTCCCCCACACACATTTCAAGTATTTGTCCTCTGTCTTGTTATCATATAGTTTTCATTTTGAAATAATTTTTAACTAATGAAGAAGTCACAAAAATAATACAAAAATTCATATATTCTCTTCTTCTAAATTCTCTGAATTTTAACATCTTACATGACCACAGAATAATGGTCAAAATCAGGAAATTAAAATTGCTATGATACTATTATCTAATCTAGAGACCGTATTCAAATTTTGCTGTTGCTCCATTGATGTAATTTTTCTGATTCAGAATCTGATGTAGGTTACATTTAGTTGTTATATCTCCTTTAATCTGGCACATCTCTTCAGTATTTCTTTGTCTCTTATGATTGCAACACTTTTGAAGATAACAGGTCAGTTATTTTATAGAATGCCCTTTATTTGGGTTTGTCTAATATTCCATCATGATTAGATTCAAGTTATTCTCTTTTGACAAGAATACCACAAAAATGTTGTGCTCTCAGACCATTGTATCAGGAGGTACATGATGTCCCTTTTCTAGTGATATTAACTTTTGTCATTTGGTTAAGAGGGTGTTTGCCAGATTTCTCTACTATAAAATTACTAATTTTTTTCCTTTGGCAATTAGTAAGTTTCTTGTGGAGAAATACTTTGAGACTATATAGAATATCTTGTACCCACTCATTTTAACATCCATTGATGATTCTTTCCTGAAGCAGTTATTATTGTGGAGTTTACCAAATAATGATTTTCAGTTTTCATCATTTCTTCTACATCTATTAGTTGACATTATATCATACGGGTGTGTTTTCCCTTTTCCTTCACTTAACTTTGCATTCACTTGTTAATTTGAATCAGCTTAAATTCCATGGGTTATAGTCCATTAGAATCACCATTAGTTCCTTCTTTTGTTTTACACGGTGAAGATGGTGAAATTGGATGGGTGGCAGAGAGTGTGGGGAAAGATGTTACAGTTGGGGATGTGCCAGACTGCCGCCCCAGAGGATAAATGTCCGTTTGCTTTACACCAACTTAACACTGACCAACATGAAAGAAAAATGGTTGTAGATTATATAAAAATATATTGGTTACTCTTCATTCAGGAAATAAAAAGGACGAGTTGGAGGTAGTTTAGTCATTAAGGTCACTACTAATTCCTCTCAACTTTTTAGCAGGTAGGCGGTGAAGTATGTTGAAAGTAAACGGAAAAGGAGATGCAGTATCAGTGTCTTGGCACAAGATGGCAGCAGTCAGCCGCTGATTTTGTAGGACATGGCTTACAGACTTAAATAAACGGCGGCGTCTTTTGTTTTTGCAGAGACTTCCGTACCAGTGTTAATAACATTCAGATTGACAAAACCAAACCTCTGTGGCACAACTATTTCCTGTGCGGATTTAAAGGAATTCAGGTAAATCGGTTTCGAAATGATGGAACGATGAAATGACCTACCAGCTTTGAAGTGATACTGTGGATTGTGGCAAATCCATTCTATTTACTGTACTATGTGTCTCCTTCTTTTAATGTGAATTGTTGTTTCTGTCCTGTTTTGCTAATTTATATGTTTCAAGGGATGAAGAGGGTCTTGAGTGCTTATGGATGGTGTTCTAGGGGGCAGTAGTGATCTTTCATATAGCTGGCTGCTCATAAGTCAGGTGCACTGACAAATGTCTGTCTGTTTTTTAAATATTTGCTTAAATTTTCATTTGAAGGATATGTTCGGGTAGGACTATTTACATTTTGTTTTGGGATATATAGGAATACACTGTAATAGGATTTGGTTTCAGAGAGAGTGGAGTTTGAATTTGGGCTCTGCCCCACTGTGTTAATTTAACCTCTTAAATCTCAGATTTATTATCTGTGAAAAGAGGATAATACTACTCTCCAAAAGTTGATGCAAGGATTACCCAGTACTTGAAACATAGTAAGCATTTAATAAATGGTAACTATTATTATTATGACTACTCCAGTTGTAGTTGTATTTTTAAAATGGTAGTGAAATTTAGCATAAGTATTTTCCTAGAAACACTGAACAACCTTGAACTTCTCTAATGTTGTATAGCAGAATAAGAAAACAAAATATTTCCACCTTCTTTCATAATTCAAAAAGTTTGAAGGACAGAAAGAAAATTGATATTTGTTCTTTCCAGGGCCACTTTTATATTTGAGTAATTCTTTTAGATGTGGTATGATAGCTAATAGAAAAATTATAAGTAAAGGACAATAAGAGGTAGCTTTTGCTTTGTGAGCCAATGAAACAAAACAAAAAGCCTGTTTTAGAGAGCTGTGCTCATTACTGCCTGGTGGTCCTACTGAAATTTTGTCACTAGTAGGCTAGGACTCAGTGATAGATGTATCATAGAAATGCACCAAGTCCATTTCTGATGAGTGGTCCTGTTCTCTTTATTGTAGTACTTCTGGTTTAGAGTCCCCATTTTCATTTATTTCTTTCATGTTTTTTTAAATTTTCAGATGTGTAGTAGTAAATTATGGGAAAAGTTATTGGCAGGTTTTAAATCTTTAGGTCATTTGGCTTGTCATATGCTTTAGTGGAAATTACATTATTTGGAAACATTTAACTGGCAGATACAATTTGATCTTCCTTAAAACACCGTGCCTTTTTATAGACTGTGGGTAAGGTGACCTAAATAGTGCATGTTGTTTTATGTTATTTTTGAGCATTTTAGGTCTTTTAGCTATGGTCTTTGGTTTGATGGCTTATAGGCAACAGCAGGTTTATACAATGAACTTTGGGCAGAAAAGAAATTTAAATGTTAGTCTGTTTGGAAACCTTCAAATTCAAATAGTAGATAGTTCCAGAGGATAATCTGTTTATATTAAATTGAACATGTTATCCTTTTGGGATAGAGCTATTACAGAATTTGGCAAAATCCCTTTGTGTTTTTGAATCTGTTGTATGTTTTAATTTAAACATTGCGTGATAAATTTGTAAGTATGATTCACATTCAAGATACCCTGTGGATCAATTTATAGCTATATATATATATAGTATTCTCCGAGGATTTTTTTTAACAAGCTATCAGCTATTCTGTATGAAAGGACATTGGCAGCAGCAGGGTTTCAGTTTATAATTTGTTTGTATTTCTGGAAAGGAAATTTTTAGATGACTTGAAGTGAAGAAAAGAATATCCAACTCAATCTCTTCTTTTGTGCTGCATGAGTTTTGCCAGCTCAGAAAAAAAGGGCAAAAAAAAATTAAGGAAAAAAATTTTTCATTTGCAGATTTTTGTTGTTACTTTAGTTATTTTAACTAGCTTATTGAAATTTCTCCCTAGAATAATAGTGTATATGGTGAAATGTGTAATTATGTAATGTAATAGTATTTCCTGCTTTGGTCTTGATTCTTTGGAGTAATTTACAAACACTATACTTTTTCTTAAGGAGGAAGTGACCTTAAATTTATTTTTTAATTCTAAACCACAAATATTGTGTTATCATTCTAAGTAACCTGGAGCTTTCTATCTTAAATCAGAGTTTGATTCTTTGGGGTTTCCTATATGTAGAAATAGAGTTTCCCAGCTTCATTTAGAATCTGCATTCTTATTTGTGGCTGCATTCTAATCTGGCAGTCTTGAAAGTTACCATATGGCTAAATTACATCTATAAATGCTAGTAAAAATCTGGATTTCCTCATATAGCTAACTTATATTAAATCACAGTGACAGTATGCTGGCCCAGGTTTTAACTGCGGTGGAGAAGTTCTTAACTAAGAATCAGAGAACAGAACCCTATTCCCAGCTCCCTATTTATTTGAAGTGTGATCTTGGGAAAGTCTCTTAATCTCTTCATGGCTAGGTTTTTCCATAAGTAAAACAGGACTGAGAAAGTTTGGCACTCTTTTCTTTTGGAGAATTTCTGAAGAAAGACACAGCACAAAAACAAGCCACTATTAGGGTTAGACTTTTTACAATAATAGAGTGTTGGGTGTGCTACATAAAAATTTAAACTTCCTTGCCAATAATCGTGTATTTCTTGTCTTGCTACTTAAGAAACTGATTCATAAGTATTTTATATTTTTTCCATATTTGGTCAAATCAGTTGATATTCAAGTGAAAAAGCTTTCAAGGCAAGTTTAAGAAATATGTCAGTAGCTTTTTGTTGAAAAAGTACAAGTTATTCTTCAGGGTACCTTATCCTGTGGTCAAGAGCCATTAAATAAAATGTTTTGTATAGTCTCAACTAAAATGAATTGCACAAGTAGTTTCTAAAAATAGTATAATAGGTCCATTGATATGGGAATGAAAGAACGTTTCTACTACTCTCTGAATCCAACACTGAAGTTACTAGTGCTGTTTTTTGCCTTTATTCTTAGGAACACTTTGGTCTTAGTAATCTGACCGGAATGAATTGCCTGGTAGATGGAAACATCCCACCAAGTTCTGGCCTCTCCAGCTCCAGTGCTTTGGTCTGTTGTGCTGGTTTGGTAACACTCACAGCTCTGGGAATGAACCTATCCAAGGTAACTGACTTTGTTGTAAGCCTCACACATCCTCATTTCTAGAGGCATTAGTATTCATATTCTAAGTCAGAATGCTTTACTTTGATTGAAAAAATGTGATTTACCTGAAAGGACTGGCACAGGTTGGCAAGCATTTGTGATTTAGTAAGTCCTACTTTTGTTAAGCCACTATAAGGTAGCTGATACTTTCCAAACAGTGAGCAGGTCTGTTAGTAAGTGTATTAAAATGCTCTTGGATTAAGTGTGGAGTCTGAATTCATGGATATCTTTTCTGATCACCTCATTAGTAAGTTAAATTTAGAGCAAGAAATTTTAGAACTCATAGTTGGGCCTGCTTATTTTTACCCGAAACCTTAAGTTAAATATTTGACAGTCAGTGGGTAAGAAGGGTAAAGATCAGGCTATAAAGGAACCGAACAACATATCTGTTTATGCCAGCACGTTAGTCACTGAAATAAACTTAAAAAAAAATTTCATTACGGAGAGGAAATGCTTATTTGAAGGAAACATAAATCCTACAAGAGGTCAGAAAGCTTCAGCTTTACAAGTTCATATAAATCTCTGACTTTGAAGTTCAGAGTAGGTGTGCTCAACTTTAATTAATGCTTTCGAGTTCTGGTTCAAATAAAACCTTGTAATTTGTTCTTTTTACCTCATGTACATCAAGTTTGCAGATAACAGACTGGACATCATTCCTAGTCTCTATTAAGCCTATTTAAGCTTTCAGTTTGGAAATTTTATATGTAAAAGGGAGAAATGAAGGAGAAAGGAAAGGCTCAGATAGACGTATTCTCTTTATGTGTTATATATAAGTATTCATTAGTTACCCCTTTGTGAGCAATGGCTTATTTGGGGGGAAGGGTATTTTGTTTACTATTTTTTTTTTTTGAGAGGAGAGAGAAAAAAGGGGCAAGGAAGTCCATATGTACAATATGTTCCTCCTGGTACTACTTTTAATTTGATGGCTCATTCATTTGTTCATTCATTTAACTTTTCAACCGTTATTTGTTTAGTAGCTACTTTGTGTCTGGGCAATATTCTAGGCATTGACGATATAATAAATACAATCTTACCCCTCCCAAAGTTAAAAGGGGAATGGAGGCAAGTAAATATGCAACCATAATAGAGGGTGATAAATGGGTACATAGTATGCTATGGGAACAGATCTGTGATGGTTAAGTTCATGTGTCACCTTATCTAAGTTACAGTGTCCAGTTGTTTGGTCAAGCAAGCACTAGATTTATGGTTACTGTGAGGCTATTTCATGGATTTAAATGATCAGTAAGTTGATTGTATCTATGACTGATTATATCTACAATCAACAAAGGAGATGGCCTTCAACAATGAGAGAAGTCTCATCCAATCAGCTGAAGGCCTTAAAAGGAGAACTGGTGATATCAGCTGTCAGATCGAAGAATTTTTGTTGTTACTTCTTACTTCAGCCAGCCAGCTTCTCCTGGGAAATTCATCAGAAACCTTCATTAGAGTTCCCAGCTTGAGCCTGTGCTATGGAATTTGGACGTAACCATTCCCACAGCCATGTAAGCCAATTCCTATAATAAATTCCACAATATTTACATATATGTGTAAATATATATATTCTATCTATTTCCTGTCAATTTTGTTTCCCTGGAGAATCCTAACTAATAAAAAGTCTATCCCAGATTTAAAGAGCAAGGACATCTAAGCTGAGACACCAAGGATTAAAGGATTCATAGATGTTAGTCAAGCAACACTGATAGCATGATAACACTGAAAAGATCTGATAAGTACGTATCAGTTAGAAGAAATATTGTGTGGAAGTAAAAGGAATCATGGTTTTTTGGAGGAACTAAAGGGGTTCATTATCATTGGAGTAATTTGGACAATGGGGTAGGAGACCAGATGTTGGGTCTTATAAACCATGTTAAGGACCTTAGGCGTCATCCTGACAGCTGTGGAAAAGCATTGCAGAGTTTTAGGAAGAGGGTGACATGATTACATTTGCAATTTAATACATGGGGCTGTATTATGCTTGTTTGTTTTTTGGGAAGTACATGGACCAGGAATTGGACCTGAGTCTCCCATATGGCAGGCGAGAATTCTACCACTAAGCTACCATTGTACCCTCTGTGGGGCTGTATTATGAAGTCTGGAGTTAAGTGTAGCAGTATTAGCATTACAGAAATTACTTGGTCTTGGGAAGTATGCAGTGAGGATGGAGAAAACTGGATGATAGAATCAAAGAACATCCCAGCCAGATTCAATAGCTTTGATCATTAATTGGGTGTGGGGAAGGGAGATAGTGAAGAGAAGGATTATAGTCAGGTCTCTGACTTGGTGTGGGTCATGGGAATGAGGAATACAGATGGGAAAATAGTTTTGAGGGAAAGCTGAAATATTGAGTTGGAAGAATCTGTGGAAGTATTAATGTAGTTATATCTAGTGTTTAGTTACCAAGAAAAAAATAATCTCTGAGGTCAGAAGAGAGAGTTGGACTTGAAATTGTTGATTTGAGAATCATTAGCATATACTTGGTTTTCAAAGCCATAGGAGTGGATAAGAACAACCAGGGGTGGAGCATGTATGGGAAGATAGAAAAGACCAGGATAGATCGCTGATAAATATGAACATTTAGGGAATGGGCAGAAGAAGAGATGTCCTGTGAAAAGTTTGGGTAGTTATATAGGTAGCAGGAAAACCAGAAAGATGAGGCAACAACAAAGACCAGGAAGAGAATGTTTCATGAAAGGAGTGACAGTGGTGTTAAATGTTCCTGTGAGGTTAAGTGAGATGAAGCCAGAGAATTATCCATTGGAGTCAGCGACAAGAAAGTTGAACAAAAGTTTGGCCAGGGCAGTTTAAGATAGAAATAGGTTGAACTGTCTGTAACCAAAAATTAGCAAAGATCATTGGATGCAAAAAGTTTAGCTATGCAGAGAAAAAGAGAGAATCTGTTGTTGGAGAGGGGTGTAAAGTCAAGGAACTCATTTCCCTTTTGGTGGGAAGATTAGCTAAACTTATATTTTGTATTTTTCTGGTCCTTTGATGATAAGCTATACATAAGGGGAAAGAAGAAAGAAGGTAAAGAAAAAGAAACACTTGCAACATTTGAACACTGAAATTAATTCTGGTCATCTTTATGTGTCTCCAAATTCAAAAATAGACACTAACAAACTGATCTGACTTCAATACCTAGAGCTTAAGGGAATAATATGTATATCCTGTCTTGCCCCATGAGTCTAAATTGTGCTTCTAATGCTTATATTTTCTAAGAGCTGAGCATTGTTATTTGAAGAGTCTCTGTGCTGTAGTGAGACAGAATCCTAGTCTAAAAGGGAGTCCCTAATTTGCTCAGTCTTTAAATGACAATTGTGTATTTGACTCCTGTAAAAATTGTAGAACACAAGAAGTAAAGAGACTTTAGAGATGAACTAGTTCAAATACTTTCTATCGATTTATCAGTTGGAATCCTGATAGGAAACATGTGACACATACAACTGATGAGAGTTTAATAAAGACACTATTACAGATGCATGGACAAGACAAGGGAACCACCTAGGAATAGTGAAGCCAGAAGTCACTATATTTTAGGAGCTATGGCTGCATGTTATGCGGTGATGTGGAGTTATATGCCCCAGAAAAAAACATGTCCTTAATTTTACTCCATTCCCGTGGGTGTGAACCCATTGTAAATAAGACCTTTTGATGAGATTGCTTCAGTTAATGTGTGGCCCACCTGAATAAAGGGTCTTAGTCCTATTACTGGAGGGCTTATAGAGAAGGCCACAGAGAGAGAAACCGTGGGACAGTCAGAAGTTGAAAGTCTGTGGACCCTGGAAGAGAATGGGGAAGATGCTCCATATATGTTGCCATGTGACAGGAAAGCCAAGGAACCCCAAAAATTGCTGGCTAGCCAGAAAATACTGACCCTGGGAGGAAGCTAGCCTTCTAGTCTCTGAAACCATGAGCTAATAAATTTCTATTATTAAGCTAATCCATTTTATGTTATTTGTTTTAGCAGCCAGGAAACTAAAACATAGATTGCCAGAAATCTAGCAAGGCAGGGAAAGAATGAGGTGAGTGGGGTGAGGGGTTAAAGATGAAACTGAGTGAGGATGAGAGAGGGGAGTTGTCTATAGAGGCCATTTTCCTGGGGTACAGAGAAGTAAAGAGAATGGAGGGGCAGGAAGTTAAGCAGGGAATAACCAGACCATTTGATTAGGAAATAAAGTTCCACATCCCATGAGTGAGCGGTGGTTAATTCACCACCTATTGATGAAAAAACTCCTCCCAACTATATATACATTAAGTATACCCCATTTAGTTCCAGACTATAATGACTGCAAATGGGATATTACTAGAGTAGAACTTGTTTATTCATTAATAAATAAATGCTCAAGTCTGAAACCAGAAAAACAAGATAGCTGGTCCCCCAGAAAGTCGGAAAACCAGAAATGATGAAACAGAATGGGAATGCTAGAAGAGAGTGGGGTTTGATAAAAGACCTATAAAAAAGAAAAGACTTTTTCTCCACTCTTCATTGAGTCTTCTTTTCTTAAAATCATTCCCAAACAGCAGGGAAAACAAGAACAGGAAGCACAAGTCCCATCTCTGTTGAATCAAGGAGGCATAAATAATCCAAAACCACAAGATACAAAGATGGAAAGTGGATGGAAGAATGGTACATGACTTAGCAGAGTAGAAAAAGGTCAGAGTCAAATGCCTGTGGAGGGAGAAGCCATGGAAAGCAAGCTGACTCATCCCACAGCTCTCTGGAAAGGCTCAGGAATTAGAGGTACCTGAGAAGGCAGGGTGACAGGGTGAGCAGGAATTTATTTCAAAGTATGTATTTAGACCTTCAGATCCAAATCTTACTTGGCATAATTAGGGAACTATTTTCCCCCACCTATGCAGGAGTCTCTGCAGAAACAACCAGAGAGCTTCTGGTTTTAGGGACATTGAGATCTGAAAAAGGCAGGGTGACAAAAAGAATTGAAAACTGGGATGCAAAGTACATTCTCCATCAGTACAGTGGAATTCTCAACATTCTTCCTCTACTTACCTGTAGCGTATTTGGCAGCTACACCAACCCATGTCCGAACCTCCAGGGATGTCGTAGGATCTTTTTTAGGGGACTCTGAACCATCCCTTAGAAAAGACCTACTGGTAGTGACATTGGTGAGCCTCTCCCCCCAAAATTGATCAGCTATTCTATAACTCTGTTAGAAGTGCCTTTACAAAGCTTCTAATTAACATTTTGTTGACTTGCTCTTAAAGATGATAGGACATCTAAGAATAATCAAACTTTGGAGGACAGCTTCCAGTATAAAGCAGAAAAACTAAGCAAGCAAACTAAAACAAATAAAGATACACAGAGAAAATAGGAACTCAGAGGAAACAGAGATAATGCTTAGAGCAGTAGAATGCTTCAAAGAAGCCATAATGTCCTCAGAAAGGTAAAGGAAAGTATTACATCCTTGAAAAAAAGAACAGAATGTTATTTTATTTTAAAAAAGAAACAAACAATAAGCAAGAGCATTAGGATATTAAAAATATAGTTAAAACAAAAAATTTAGTAAAAAGACTGGAATAACTCTGTGGTAACGTGTAAGAAAAAAAAAAAGAGAGAGAGATGGAGAATAAGTGAAAGACAGGAAAATTCATGGTTCAATCCCAGAAATACAATATCTAACTAGAAAGGAGAGACAGGAAACAGTTTGAATATTCTTTAAACTGTATATGTGAATCTCAGATTGGCCAAAATAATAAATTAAAAAGAATGCCCAAACCAAGGCATATTATCTGGGAATTTCAAACTAGAGTGTTTTAGAGAAGATACCAAAAGTTGATTTAGAGGACAAGAGAAAAGGAGGGAGAGAGATCACAATCAAAGGAACAAGAATGAAAATCAATTTCTTAAAAAGAGCATCGGAAACTAGATGTCAATAAAATAATGCCTTCAAAATATTAATGAATTTTTAGTCTACAGTATCTGTTTAAATGCATCAATGAAGTGTGAGGATAGAATAAAGACATTTCCAAACATGCGAAGTCTAAAGCAAGCTCCCTTCTACATATCCCAGTGGATATAATCCACTAAACTAGAGAGTAATCTAAGAAAGATGATGACATAGGTGCCAGAAAATGAGAAAACCAACACAGGAGAGAGCAGTGGGGATAATTATAGAATGTATTGAAGGGAAATCCCAGCATAACACCCATTTTTCAACTTAGAAAATAATCACCATAGATTAAAACTAGAAACGGAAGGGAAAAAATAGAACTGGTAAATGTAGTGGGAAAAAAGGAACAGCTGAACTGATAAGTTTCACCATGTGGAAAAATGGATTGAGAGCGATGTTATATATAGAACAATTGTAAGGCATTGGAAGGCTGAGCTTAATAGTCAAATAAAACTAAACAAATGAGGAAATGAGGCAATTATTAAATATAGGGGAAAATGGTATGAAAGAAAATGAATCATTTTGCATTATTGACTCAAAAATGAAAAATAGTCCTCATAATTAACGTATTGAAAATGGTTTTAACCAAAAATTTTGACAAAACTTTATTGAGAAACAGTGGAGCAGAGGGAGGGGAAAAGTAGATATAAGATAGCTAAAATTCTCTTTTACCATAATAGGAAGGCAAAAGACAAAGTTTAAAATGGAATAACCAGGAGGTAAAATTTTACTCAGATTATCTGATGGTTTAAGGCAAGAGCTAATAATCAGGGGACATTGTAATGCGGATGGGATGAAGGGGTGAGGGCTAAAGACTACTTCTGTTTGTTATAAGCCTTTTAGCTCCATCTGACCTAAATATGCACATCTGATCATGTGCATATATCCCTCTGG